>NC_052532.1:10903046-12305546 GCF_016699485.2 Gallus gallus | reverse complement strand
GCTCATGAGCTCTGTAAAGCTACATACAGTATAGTTATTGCTTTTTCACACTAATCAGCTTTTGAAAATAAAACATTTTCATGAGACAATTTCAGCATAGTCTTCACATTTTTCCTGTGTATTCTTATCCCCATTATGTCTAGTAGCCATAGCAGACCTAAATCACTACTTCCAGGGTATGAATCTTTTAGTCTCATCTCCTTCCTTGTGAACCCTTGTGACATTTAACAGCTGCTCAGTTATTAGAGCTACTTATTCCTGAGATACTAATTGTAGGTGTTTATATTCACTTCTGGTGAAGCAGACTCTGACAACTACTGAAGGCAATCCTCAATTCCTCAAAACCAAGGCAAACCAAGTGCCTTGGTTAACAAAGCCACATGTCCCCCATCACCGCTCATGAGATAGCTGAAACTCTGGTGATATGATTGAAACTGCTGTTATTTCCCAGTACACTGCCACAGGCTTTCAGGGGATATTGTTATCTACAGTTTGTGAAAAAAGCTCTGTTAAATCAAAATAGGTATGACTATCAATATGCTATTGATTCAAATGATGCTAGAATAAACACTGATTTTCCTGTTTAAAAATACCTAAAAGCAGCACACTCACCTAATTTTCAATGATAATATCTTAAAAGTGCACAGAGTTTATGTCTGAGAGCGAAAATTCACATTCAGAAGCACAGATTTATGGAGAATTCAGGAGAAGTGCTTATTCTTACAACCCTGTCAACTGCTCCCACAGCTTTTACTTAAGCTTTTCTGTTTCTTACATTTTATGTGCTTTCATCAAATTACTGACAGCAGCATTAGGAAAACTTTCCTTTTTCATGTACTCTTCAGATTCTCCATCTATTCTCCTAGCTACGTTGGATAAGATCCCTTACTTTTTTTAGACCAATTAAGAAGGGGAAAAAAAAGAAAAGTTCAGGTTTAACAGATTCCTTAGGCTACTATTTACCAACACAACAGTGTTTTGCTGCTCTGCTCTAATTTGAAGGTTGTTGAAAGGAACACCTAATATAGGCTGATGGTTTCACAGATTTGCTAATGCAATTTAGCGTAGGCTTGCATTATGGGACCAAGCAGCCATGGCCCCTTTAATATTCAGTGAAAGGTGACTTCAAGCCAGACTGACACTTCTAGCTTCTCCATCAACTTTTGATGGCACTTAGGACTAGTATCCTCCTGACTTACATGCCTCTTGTATGCGCTTAAAGTTAGGTGAGATGAATCTAAGCTAAAGTGGTTTTGCACCAGGCAAAGTCTAAGGTGCTTTAGCTAGATAAATCCAGCCAAGCCCCCATAGGTCCCCAGTGTTTTCTCCCAGCAGATAATCAATAAGCCTGCTAAGAGACTTCTCAGAGTATCCAAGCATCACTTTTCTGGAAAGCACTTATCTAAAATATGGCTCAAGCCACTAGCAGGGGACAGCTTGTACTTTTGAGTAATTTAGCTGTGGGTGAGTTGGGTTCAAATACACCATTGCTGTAACTAGTTCACAGGCTAAGGGATGACAACTTCAATCAATTGCACTCGTTACAAATGGTCTTTGGAGTTGCAGGAGGTGAGCAAGCATCCTTACTCTCATCTAAAAAACATACTGCTGACAAACCAGACAGATTTGCAGCCAACAAGTAGACTGTTCACTAATTTTTTTATTTTTTGTCTACAAACAGAATGTGAATCTGAATTGGAGCATATAGAGACAAATTGCCAACAAGAAGTAACAAGAACATGAATAGCCTCTACATTCTTAAAGAAAATTCTAACCGAGATAAGAATTTATGTAATAAACTGAAATGCCCTTAGCAGACAAATCTTTTTGAGTTAACCCATATGAAGTGCTGTATACTGAATGTTTGCCCTTGGGTGAAATGTAGCACTTTTTAACATCCATTGATTAATTCAAGTACTGTACATCAATAAATGGTTAAGTTACTGCAGGGCGTCTGCTAAGTTGGCAACCATCGTATGGAAAGTGCAGAAGAACAAAGAAACACCAGCTGTATCTGACCATGGAACTGAGCTTACTCTTACAGCAAAAATACAAAAACTCATTGAGATGTGAGTATGTTCAGGTACAAACTTAATGAGAGCTACGTACAATCATAGAATGGCTTGAGTTGGACAGGACCTTAAAATCATCAAGTTCCATGTCATGAGCCTGAATAGAGAGTGCTGTGGCATGAAGAATATCACGTGTGCATATTATTTGCATGGCAACTGACCATTTCCTCTTTTCAGTGACAAAGAAGCAGAAAACCTCATTTCAGTGTTCTTCATGAAAGCAAACCAGCATACATCAAAGACACACTTCTACGAAAACCGAAGTATACTGGCCCATTACTGACAAATAACATACAATATTTTATTTTGGCTTAAGTTTTATTGATACCAGTGAAAAATAAAATTTTGTTTCAGAGAAAACAGGAAGACCAGCAATTTATTTCGGCTCACTCTCCTTCACATTTTGTATGGTGCATGACATTTATCACTAATCTGTTTGAATATCTGCACTGCTGTGATCACTCAGTTTAGTCAGGGTATACTATTGTATGTAGACTTGGCAATCCTTAGCTAATAATGCTGTTATGATTATTTCTCCAGGAGAGAACAACAATGAGCTCTGGAAGGACAAGGGACTGCCACAGTCTTTACTAGAGTAGCAACACAGTAATATTACACTCATCAATTCTTGAGCTATCATGCTCAGCAGAGGGTAGGAGTCATCTGCTCCTAGGGAAATGGCTTCTTACATCATTTACTAAAAAGCCTCAGGTCTTCCACACAACTGGACTTTTTAGGCAGCTGTTGAATGGTATTCTGCACGAGCTGGTTCAAGTAATCTACCAGCTATTCTAGGTAAACAGACAGATTTTTCAATGGCAACTCCCACTTCATAGTACTATAGACATCCAAGGAGCTCAATATGTTCTCCAGTCAAAATTATCAACCTATGGAAAACAGAAGTCTATCACTGATGGATCATCCTTGTTAATCCATTCAATGGAAATAGCCTTAGACCTCATGGTCTAGTATTCATGAAACTAGACTTCACACTAAACTGCGACTTCAACTTCTAAATGGTATAGTATAACATGCAGGTCTTTTTTTTTAATTGTTATTTTTAATAAGTTTGTTTTTCTTTAAATAAGAAGTTTGAATTCGATTATAAAAAGTCCCCTGAGTAACTGAACTAAATGTTATCTAATAACATCTTTTTAGATCTTGAAAACCTCAACAGGAACACTAGTCTGAATCAGTTGACCTTGAAGAAAAGAAATGATGAGGCAAGACATTTTTTTGACTTAGCTATAGAAAATGGTTTTCTGAAAGTACAGTAAAACAATGGCAACAACAACACTTTGTGTTGGCTGAACTCCACAAGAAGAAAGCTTGTTGAGCACGCTTCCAGTACATTGGGTTCATTTAAGGAATGAACCCTTCAAGGGGAACAAACATTTTTATTAAACTAGAAGATTCTTGTGTGTATACAAGTTGTACTGGTTGATTAATCACATTTAATAAAGATAATTATTAATGAAGTAAAATCATAATTACTGCATAATCTTACAGATCCACTGGATCTAATTTCTCCAATATGTATTACTTGTGCATCATCCTTTCTAAGGAATACTGAATATTAGATGACATTTCAGGAAAATTCAAAGATGGAAGAATTGTAAGTGCAAATTAGGCCTATTTATTTTAAAACTCACAGTTATTCTGTGAATCAATCTTCACAGAAAATGAACTAACGACAGTGATCCGTGTCCTAAAATCTTACACTCAAGAACAATGTAGAAACATTCCTGCTTCTTTTTATTACTCAAAGTATATACACAATAATGCCATGAACCACCAGAAAGCAAAACATAGCTTTTACTAGTCAACAAAATTTTGAGTAAGTCACCTTGTAGTCTTAATGCCACATTTCAATTGAAGAATTTAGAAATGACCTTTTCATCACTAGAGGGAGTACGTTATATTCCTATTTGAAATGATCTGAACTGTGTATCCCTTTCACATACTTCTGTGATTCATTCAGATTTTTATATTAACGCACACTCAGCTTTTCAAGTGTCCCAGACTGTCGCTATTTCAAAAAAGTTATGGCAAAGAGAGCCAAGTATGGCCTCTTGGATTTTTGATTAGCTACAAGACAATAAGGACAAAGTCAAACTGGCTCAGATAATGCAAGTGTCCCACTGGCATCACTTCTGCAGTTCCTGGCATTCCAAACTGCGGCTGTGGGGTTTTTGTTGTCAAGGTTCTAAAGGAAAGAACATACTTTGGAAGAAATTAAATGCATGCTATCATATTTGTAACTAGCTTAAGTCTAAGTAGTTTTATAAATTCATATCAGCCTAAAAGTAAACCTATGGCTTCAAAGTTTTTCAAGTTACTGAAATCAAGCTCTGTACAGCTCTCACACTGTACAATTTCCTTAGACTTAAGAATTAATTTCAGTCTAAAATCATATTATAAGTAATGATATTTGTCTTACTGCTTATTTATCTGTATTATAAACCAATACAATCAAGGAATTCACAGTGGGTGAAATAGTTCATTAATATCAGAAAATACCACTACATCACATTAAGCTTCCATTAATCCTTCTGTAAGGTTTTTCTTGTTTTCATTTTGGAAACAAATCTGCGTACAGTATGAGATCCATAAAATAGCCCTCTATTTAAATTGTAAATAAATAGAAGTGTTTGGCAGAAACAGAAGATTTCACAGACAAAACATTAGGGAAATTCAGCTATTGGTATTGCAGAAGGAACTGTTTTTATATGGTAGCCAATGCAAACAGAACTACATTTTGTTGAATGAAATGAAACACTTCTACCAGGAAGGAAAAAAAAACCAAAAACTAAAAGAAAGTGCCACAAGATACAATATAACACTTTCTAAACTCTTTCGAAAGCATCTTTAGCAGGAAGAAACAATAATAAAGAACAAACATACAAGACAACACTGAACATCGCCTCATATAGCACCATACCACAAGACCTGGTTTTATGGCAGCATGGATATACATCCATCCACTGTCCTTTTCCCTCTGACCTCCCTAACCTGTTACTAACCCTGTAGACTTGTTGATTTTTTTAATGACAGTTTTCAGCCACATTGATACCATTAGACATTTAAACGTCTACCACAGAAAACAGAAGAGTGCCACAGATATCCTCTTATTGCTGCTTCTTCAAACATGCAAGTCAGACTACTACAAAATCTGTAATGTCTCTCACTCTCTTTCCATTATGGTAATGACAACATGGTATAGGAAAGCTTGATGTATACAAGAAATCAATGTACTAGGCAACAGAAAACAGAAGGAAAAATAGAAGAATCATGAACACATGCTTTCTGCAATGATAGCAGAGTCTCTAAAGATTTTGTGCTATTATAGGAACACGTCTAAACATGTGGGGTACTGAACTTATACTATATTAACTCTGCTATAGCAGGTAGTGTATAAATAGATAACAGGAGAAGGGGAGACGGCATGAGAAAGATGAGTAAGAATGAAATCACATGTGGGTCAAGGGCATGTATGTTCTAGGACCTTACAATAGAGAAGCTTAATTTTTTAAATACCATATTATAAAAACTGACTGACATCTCAAAATATTTTTAAAACAAACCCTGATTTTAATGACTAATTATGTTCCTCATAAAACATCTATTATAATGATCTATGGAGTAGCTAGAAATCAATCCTTTATGCATTGAGACTAGAATAATGTGTATGTTTTTTTATGCAGGCTCATTAATAATTTGCATTACTACCAAGTGGTAGATTCTCTGTATCTGATTTTTGTTTTTGCTTTTTTTTTTTTTTTTCTTCCCGTAGAAATTGTTCTTAATTGCTAGAAATGGTTTAAGAAATCTTCTGTATAACATAGAAGGTCAGACAAGGTGAACATAACAATCCCCTCTGGTTGTAGAATTGCCAGCTCTCTGAATTCAGCACATAGTTAGTGATGTATGGAGCATTTTGGCTGCTCCAGAACTAGCACCTATTTTATGATGTTGATGCATGACATCAGGTTGGATGTTAGGAAATACTACTTTTCTGAAAGCGTTATCAGGCACTGCAATGGGATGCCCAGGGAGGTGGTGGAGTCACCAACCCTGAAGGTATTGAAGGAACGTATAGAGACTGTATTGAGGGATGTGGTTCAGTGAGAACTACTGGTCTTTTCCAACCTTGGTGATTCTATGATTCTGTGATCAGAGGTGGTTGTTGGTAGTATGGCAGTAGATGTTGAACCTTCCCACCAATATTCCATTACATTTTGTAGCTGTGTGACAGATGACAGCAGAGTCTGACAATGTGACATCTGACATGTAAGCGTGTAGGAAGCAAATCTGTGGCACTGAATTCCTCTGGGCAGAAAATATACCTATTGACATTCATTGACACCTTCTGAACATTTATGGAGACCAACTAGTGGACACGAGCACAGTGAAGATGTAAGTGGTTTATTTGAGCAGTAGCAATAGTGGGTCACCTCCACTGATGCAGATTTTTATGAGCATTAAATGCAGGCTCTTTTTTGTCACTGGTAAAAATGCATAGGTAGTGGTGCTGACTATGCACAGAAAATAGTGTTTTGTAGCTGCGAATTTGCTCTATCTGTTGTAATCTCCATAGAAATACAAAGCATTACTTTCAGAACAACATATGTATTTAGCTATGGAAGTCTTAGCATTCTCCTTTTTGTGAGGTGCACCCTTAGACTTCTTCAAACTGGGCTGTCAGTAGTGTCAGGTAAGTGAAACTGACACAGAAGTAGCAGCTTTCAACCATAAGAAGAGGAGGGTATAGCCATTCAATCATAAACTCTAGTCAGTGGAAGGTGTATGATCTTTACTTTGCACACTTATAGTTCAGCCATTTCAAATCACTTGATCTAGTGAAAAACTATCTGGAATCCTATTCTTCCAGGACCCAGCAATTAAAACCCTCTTGCCCTTGTTCAAGGGTTGGCAGCCAATACCAAATGTTTTACATAAGTTACTGATAACACTGGTATTGCATTCTCCGGTCAGCGTTTCTCTTCACTTAAGTCATAGGTGTATTCACTTCAACTGAAACAGTATTTGTCAATGTACTTTTTCTCACCAGAGATGTGGAAATTCTTTCCTCAACCTAAGCTTTCCCTTAGTTATGCCAAATATAAGGATTGAAACAGCAGAAAACACTAATACCAAGGTTAGTGAGAGGAAAAAACCTACATTACAAGTAATCAAGCATTAAAACAGGTTGTCTAGAGGAAACTCTATATCCCTGTAGATACTCACTTCAATGAAAGCTTGAGCAATACACGCTCTGCTCACAAAGAAGCAAAATTGCTTCTGACATGTTCTTGGTAATACCAGGCAAAGTATTTACAAGTAGATCAAGGTGCATATACAGAAGAAAAGTTAAACTCACCCAACCAGTGGAAGGGCTCTCTGCCTATACAGCACTCCTTCTCAGGAAGTAGCCCAATTCCAAGACATGCTCTCCCTTTTGTGATTGGCCCTTATTGAGCTCAGGCTGACGTCACACTCAGTCCACCCCTTCTGGTTACATGGGGGGCACAGGTGCAAACAGGTTGCCTTGCTCCCTAGGGCAGCGAAACCCCTTCACCAGGTGCTCAGTTGCCAGGTCAGGCTGTGACCTAACAGCTCCTCTAGAGCATGCTTTATTTTTGGATTTGTTTGTAACTTTGAAGTTGGTCCTGTTGTGAGTGGAGTGTTGGACAAAATGATTTCCAAAGGTCCCCCTGCCAGACAACTTACCTGTTGATCCCATGATAATAATTTTATCAGGGCAAGAAATGGCTGCTGCTAGTCAATAGCAAGTGCCTGACAAGTTTCTGCCTTTCTAAGTGAAGTTTAAATGCATTATCAGCACCAGTCTTTGCTTTATGTGTTTTATGGTTTTGATTCCAGAATGAAAACTTTCTTTATAGGAGGGAGAATTCCTATAGTCTTTCAGGCACTTAAGAGTGTCAAACACAGCTCCAAGATGTGTAGCAGACTTTTCACTATATACACACCATGTGCACTTGAGACCATCCTGAGTGCTCAATTGCACCTACTGTGTACTCCTATCCCCAGCCGGTTAGCAAACATGAAGACATTCAAGAATTGTTATCTGCTGTAAAAATGGAGCCAAAGAATATCTTATAATTTGTTTACAATAAGCCAATAAATGGGAGTGAAAAATGGGAAACAAAATGTATTCTACATTAAAGAATGATCATTTATGTTACAAAAAAAAAACATCCATTTGCCCTCTGCAGACAAATATAGTACTGTAATAAAAGCTGAAATATGTTACATAAAAGTAACCATAGTAATGTCTTTTGAACAAAGAACCTAAGATCTCTAGCACTTCACATTTCCAAAGCCTTGCAGGAGCCCTGCAGGAACTCATTCCTGTTAATTGTTATTAATAGCAGAGATATTACCAATGGAACAGTCTGTACGCAGAAATATAGACAGGTTTTCCTGTGCAGGGGCATGATACAGAAAGGGGCATGGTACATAAAAATACATGACATATGTGCTAAATATATCTTTATAATATCTTTATAATAAAATATACATTATAATTAGAAATAGAACAGAGATGAAGTTAAAAATCTTATCCTGTAAAGCCAGCTCCCTTACATTGTTGTAATGTTTCAGTTGTGTCGATCAGGAAATACAGAGCCAGGTAAAATAGGTTCATTGGAATGCTATTATTTCTTTTTCTTTTGTATATGTATAATAAGCTGTCAAAGAAAACTAATGACTGGATTCATATTTACTTCAGACAGCTCTACAGCACATTCTCATGAAATGGCCCTTGGGGGGATATGCTATTTCTCCACTTGTTTTAAGTTGTGTGTCATAAAGCCATGATGGTACAGATGTGAAGTAAACATACGTTTTCACAGTGGTAACAGGTTTTTAAATTTTTCTTTAAATAACAGTTTTGAAATGAACTTTTAATTGTCATGGACATCTTAATTCTGCAGCTTATTCAACAGGAAACTCTGATGATGGACTTAAGAAGGTACGTAAAGATCGTTACTGAGAATTCTGCATTTCTGTTAAAGAGGTTTTGAATGAACTCTCCAGTATTATGGATAGTGGAACAAATTTTTAAAAAGTAGTGGTTTGGGTGTAAAATCTCTGGTTTATGAAGTGATACTGTGCAGTTACACAAATCACCTGTGGTTTGTATTTTGATGGTGGTGGTAGCTTTTTCTTTTTGGTTAAGAAATGCAAATGAACAGCTATTTTATTTTTGGAAGAGACAATGTTTTTGCTGACATTTTATGTCCAGGAAAACTAAATACAACTTGGCTGATCCTGCAAAACTTGCTTTCATATCATATTTATTTATGGAACAATTTCTACAGATTGGCTACTAGAAATACTAGTATTTCTCTCCCGCTTGGAAACTAGGTCCTACTTTGAAAACCTTGTGATTATACCCTTCTTTTCATTTCACTTAGAACAGTTTTCAGCTGCATTCCTCAAAGTGCTCTAGGATAATTTATCTTTACATTGTTTTATTGCATGAACACAACAAACAGCAGGAAAAAAAAAAAAACACAAATGATAAAATAGTTTGGTGATCAGATTTCAAAATAATAAAGAATCCTAATTATCTCATATGTAGACCCTATTTGTCACACTGTTTCAGTTTAACAGAAAAAGTGGAAATAGAGAAAATAGATAGGAGAAGTAATGCAAACTGTGCAGCATAGAACTTCAAGCAAAACAATACAAAAAAAGGACAAAATATAAAATGGGATAAAGTTGACAACCAGGGTCCCAATGCAGACAGTAGTTCACATAAAATATGGACAATTGATATATCTGTGTTCTGAGCAAGATAGAATTTAATGTCAGAATTAAGTTACTACTTAGAATTTGTTACCTAAAACATTTACAACCCGGCACTCACCAAAAGTAAGTAAAGAAAGCTTTTCTATCTGTGGAAGGTAATTAGGAAAATATTACTTTATTCCTGAAGTACAAGCATTTCTTATACTGTGTTTAGAAATTCAGCGGAATAACGCAGTGCCGTTCCTTGATATATCTACCTTTTCCTTATCCACAGTAGCTTTTCCCTGGCATCCATTCCTTCTAAAAACAAAACAACTATTCGTTGTATAAATTTTCTACACCATTTGCAATATGATCTTCTATATCTGGCTCACAGCATGAAGGGAAATCATTTCACCTTCATGCTATAAAATGTACTATTACAACATTTTATGTTATGTCATCAGATATATTACAGACTTCAGACTGATTAGCAGAGTAGCGAAAGTGATAAAAATGAAAGCTACCCTGTTATTACAGGGCTGCTTTATTTTTTTAATAGAACAATTAAAATTCAAATCTCAGTTCAGGTAATGTATCAAATTTTGTTATCTTGTTATTTTACAGTATTTTACTACAATACTAAACTACTGGATTAGCACAAATGCCTTCAGTTAAGAGTTCATAAAAGTGGCCATAAAAAAGTCAACATATAATGAAGTTTGACATACAGAATTTGGCCTGAAATGAAAGCAGGGGGTCTGTATACACACCACAACTGCTATGAAATTGCTATCTATTTTCATTCTGTTTTCTTACAGAATTCTCTTAATAAAGGTGGATAGGTCTGTTCTGAAAACTTCACAAGCAATGCTTTCTCAACTGTACTAGAGCAACAAAGTTGACATTGCAGCGAAAAAATCTGCCTCATGTTTTCTGTTTGCATGTGCTATTGAGAGGACAAACTCTTGACATAAAAAGAAAAAAAAAAGAGTCTATTCTTATTGACTTCTTGCTCTGTCCCTCCACGTGTCCATTCAGCAGATTCTAGAATGAGCTCTCACATGTATGTCCAGTATAGGTTCAGTATGTCTCTATCACTCATTAATCTGAGCTACTGACCTGTAGGTGACATCCTCCTAAGGTGCATTTGCAAACCAGTTACAGATGTGATGACTCAGATGGTGTTTTCTGTTGTGAGACATTTTTTTTGTTGTTGTTGTTTACTAAACCTGGTTCAGAGCCATTCTAGTGGTGTAATTCAGTCCCTATTTCCATTCAGCCCCAGGTGAATACACCATTCAGACAGGTGATCTGTAAATCCATCATAACTTCAGATACCTTTTGTTTTGCTTGGGATCTTGGCAGATTAACACCATACTCTCCATGCACACAACAGAGTTAGGCTTTTAAAAATATTACGAATCTTACATGTGAAAACTCCTATGAAAGACTACACTGTCATGCCATGACATCCTGTGCCTTGCTATGCTACGTTTATTAATCTCTAAACAATGTTGGTAAAAGTGGCAAAGTTATTAACTCAGCACTTATGAGAATGAAAATGCTAGGATGGATGGAAAAATGATTCAGGCTAAAAAACTAATAACAGAAAAGTGAAGTCCATTCTTATGTCTGCATGTTATCCTGAAGTGTTAGAGAAATAATGTGTGAGATTGAATACAGAAGTTGGGGTTTCATTATGATCAAGATCATTTTAAATGGCAGTCAACCCCAGAAGCATTTTACATATGATTATATATACTATGATGCCCAGCCTGCACCCAACATTTAATAAATGCGCCTTTTAAGTGCTCATAGTTACTATGCTCATTCTATGCGTGACTGGAAATAAATTGGGTATGACAGTGCCCTGTACACTTTGCTTCAGATTATTTTCACCAAGAGTATCTGTAGAGAGAGAAAACGAGCTCAGGATATAGTTAACTGTGAGATTTGACAGCAGAGAAAAAGATGCATATTGAAGATAAATGCAAGGTCCGCAAGAGACACAAACAATTCCCTAAATAATGTGCCAAGAGGTAAAAAGGGTAAAAATGTCAAGGCAGACCTTTGTGGAACAGCCAGAAGAAAGCACCATGCCATTTTTAGTAAACCTCAACACTTGGGCTATACATCTATATCTCAGCATTGTCTGCTGTCTCTGCAGTTGCTTATTAATTCACCGTGGATAATATAAAGTGAAAGTCTGGAAGAACAATGCTACTTTTGTCACCCTTTCTGAAGATCTGTACAGGATTTTTCATTCATTATTGTCTGGCTAAACCACATGTGGACTGGTGAAATAGCTATTTTGGCACATTGACACATACAGAAGCACACGCATACATATGAATATATAATAAATAAATACAGTAATTACAAAAATATGTCTGTAACACAGAGTTATGCTCAGTTTAGTTTAAAGAAGACATCCTGCTGCATTGGTGAGCAGCAGATGCAATGATACTTCTCCTCTGTCTAACACCTGGACCAGGACTTATCCTCAAGGCTCTCCAAGACTCTCCCGGATTGTTTGCATCCCAATGTATTGCTTCCCAGCAGACATCCTGGTGGTTGAAATCCCCCATCTGGATGAAAGCCTGTGGGTGTGACACCTCTTGCAGTTGAAGCAGGAAGGCCTCGTCAACAGGCTCTTCTTGATTGGGCATCCTGTAGTAGACCTCAATCACCAAATTTGATACAGTCCCTGATTTTAACCCATAAGGTCACAACCTGAACGTAGATGTTTCTCAGAGGCAGTTCTTTGAAATCCATCCACTTCTAAACACAGAGGGCAACTCCCCTATACCTCCTGGCCTGTTTATCCCTTCTAAAAAAATTGCAGCCCTTGATTCTAGTGTTCCAGTTGTGTGATTTGTCACATCGCATTTCCATAATAGCAATTGCACCACAGCTTAAAAGTCTTTAAAAGACTTTGCTCTGTAAATAATTTCTGAAAATAATGCCACCTACTCAGGAAAAGGACTAATTTCAGATTCCATGCCTACAGAGAAGCTTTAAATATGCCTTTTGGTGCAGTAAAGGTTGTAGGCATCACATAGGCATGATCTTATATGATCACCCATATTCTTAAGGATGGGGCTTTTTACCATGATATAAAGAAGAAAACCTCCTATCTCCTTCAGAACATCAGACATACAGACAGGTACTGACTTTTAAGGCAGTACTGCACTTTTAAGGCAGTACTGCTCCACCTCTTTTCTTTAACCCCCCTTCTCCTGAAGGCATCACGTATCTATGTGCTTCTACCTTCTTCAGCCCACAGAAATGAGAAATTTAAAGGACTGACGTTCTCTACTTCTGTTCACAATGTGATGAGTCCAAAATCAGAGCCATTTCAAGCTACAGATGGTAAGTGAGGTAGACATAGTAAAAATGACAATAGCATGACTGGATGCATGTATTTACAGGGTTCTCATTCTCTATCATCACTCAGATCATTGAATGCCTTCTACATAAGACACTGCTCCAAAGGTAAAACTTTGGGAAAAGCCTGACTGGTACTACTTTCAGCCTGTTTGCATAAAATAATAATAAATAGAGAGAAGTCTGCAGGCATCCATAGACTATTATAAATCCCTCTAGTCACGTTATATGTCTAATATACTTACACAAACGTCAATAAAGAAAAGGTAAAATACAAAATTCCTCTCTAATACTGCTGGAAGTAAGTCCCTGCAGATCATATTGTCTGAATTAGGCTTCTTTTATAACTCTGCTTCATAAACCCCTTATCTTGTTTAAAATCACAACTGAAAATACACTTCACCACTTATTAGCCAATTTCTATTCAGAACCCCTTACATTCTTTTCTTTATCTTATTCTCACAGTTTTTATTCTTTTAATTTCTGAAGCATCTGAGGAAATAGCATTCAAAAAAGATTAACAAGCACAATGGTTTTTTTTATACCTACATGAACACAGATCTTTTACTAGAAGTGCACAATCATTTAGAAACATCCATTCTATAATTATAGTCATGCACAAGCACTTCACACACAGTCTTTGCAGGAGGAATAATTTCAAGACATTGACAGACTACACTTAGTAAAGGCTAATACAGTACTAAGAGAAATACTTTGAACATCTGCAGCATCAAAACTGAGTAGGCACATATTCAGCTGCATCATTTCTCTCACTGTCTCTCCTGCTTCGACACAGGCTTGGTGTGGTAAAAAATATCACTCACACAAGTTCAGACTTCTAGGCAGTTATCAGTTATTTTGGCCATCTTAACGTCATTTTAGGGACTTGCAGAAGCTCAGATAGCTCTTTTTTCCTTTGTCTCCTCCTGCTATTTTGATTTATTTACTACTGGCTCTAAGAAATTTACAAAATTTCACATGCTAAGAAGAAGTGAATACTGCTAATGCCAACTCCACCAGACACCAAAATTTATCTAGATGTATGGAAGCACTGCCTCATACTTTCAAATTCTGGCCTTTTCCTATATATAAGGCATCCATTTTTTATATCCTGGAGATGTGGGAAACAAAACACAGTCTGGCATGGAAGAATTTGCACTGTTTATGGCCACCTATTGCCTTGTAAACAGAATACAAAATCTGTGACAGCTTCTAAATGATAATGTTTAAATGTATTATTAAAACTCCTAATGTAAATCAAGTGTACTGAAACCAATAAAGATTATTTAGTTAATTAATCCTGTTTTTCTTAAAATATAAATTACAATGCATATTTCAAACAACTGCAGTGAATCCTCCTTCTGGGTTCTGCCCCAGGTTTTTCAAAAGCATTTGCTTTTCATTGTGATTCAGGACAGGCCTGATTTTCACAGATGGAAATGTATAGTTGCAAATACCTGATAAGATTAGTTTACTCTGATTATACATTGTGTTTATAGACCACACAGGGAGATAAGACACCTAGAACATTCAAAACTGCTTCTTCTTTCCAAGCAGATGCATGTGCACCTTTAGATTTCATTTTCAAGTTCAAGGCCAGGAATCTTTTTGTCAGAACCCTCCTTTTATGTATTTATATCCATTATATCCATTTATTCATGTATAAATCATTACAGAATGGGGAAAGGCCAGAACCAGATCTGCCCATTAAGGAAAGGCAGAAGACTTCTAGGGAAGGCCTAGAGAGAATTCTCCTCTGTCTCCCATGAGCATCACCTGCTCTAGCCACTTTGGTGACTCTATGTGGACTCTGTGGTCATGCAGTCTCAAAATGTTTGGAAAATTAAATGCCCCAAGCACTTCTCTATGTCATTTGTTGATGAGTTGATTAGTGCAAGTACCATGCCTACAGACTTTGTGACCCTTTGTCTAGATACCAGTAGAGTTTACCAGACTGTTTAATGAGACTATTTTATGGCTGTTATCTATGGTTAGATGTGTATTCCTATACTCATAATTTTAAAAGCTGACTATATCCAATCCCTATTAAGGTTCTTTTACATATGTATTACAAGCTCTAAATAACTTCTGCAGCAGTAATTCTATATTTTCCATTGGCAGAATATGTAATTGCTAAATTGCTCTCTCTAGAGTTTATTCCTACTTCTTAATCTTGAGTTTGTCTAAGGAAGACTAAGTCCATAACTCCTAGTTATGTGTTTATTAATTAAGGAGACTAATTGGTTAATTTCTTCTTTATGGTCTTTTTTACACCTTAGTAGATAATTTTTATGCTTCTCTAGCGAACACGTCTAGATCGATTACCTTGCTTGCTGGTTCCTATGTGTTGACATCTATGGTTTTTTTAAACCTAGTCCTTTTTTTATTTTTTTTCTCTATTTTTTCAGCCTTTTGTTTATACAGACTGAAGACAATTATCAAGTTAGTACAATTTCCACAGGTCAGGATAAAGACATAGTTCTCAATACTCAGCAGAATAACTAATAACTTGTTTCTAATACACAATTTCTAATGCTTTCTTGCCATCGAGAGCTCAGCAATGCAAATGTGCCCTGTTTATGCATGCATTTTCTCTTTAATTTAAGACATAATTTAGCTTTTGTCTAAAACCACTTAACAGCAAATCAAATTTCGTATGTGATAATTTCTAATGCAACCAGTAGGACATTTCTATTACCAAATTTTGTATTTTTGGATGCAACCTGACAAAGAGAGTGGAAAATTAGAAACCATCAGGAATCAAAACTTATATTTTAAATTTATTTTAAAATGAATCCAAACACTAATAATTAGAAAAACAATAATACTGAAATCCGTTCTACACTGTATATTATTTTTAAAAAGTTATTTCCATTACTGCATTTCATCACACTTCTTATGTTATGGATGCTTTATTTGCAATCTGTAGAATAAATACTTCTCCATGTTATTTCATGGGTTCATGTAAGTCCATAGGTTCATTTAATAGAAGAGTATTACAAACCCGATCTGCTCCATATGTGTGTATGTTTTTATAAATCCTACAACCACTTACACAGTTAGACCTATGTCTAGAACTCATAAACACCAGCAGTGAGCTCTTCCTAAAATAAGAGAAGAAATAAAGAGAGATCTTCAAAATCATAAAATAATTTGTAAAATAGACACAGCTTTCCTTTACTGTATTAATCAATGCTGTAGCTAGGGAGTTATCATAAATGCTCTCTTCAAGGAATAAGGGTATATTTGACAGAATATATCCTTAGACAGAAAATTTGCTTGCTACTAATAATTTAAAAAGATGAAATATATGAGTGTACACTTGTGTTTCTATGACTTACTTATTACTACTCACTTATGGGGAAAATTGCACATACAATGTAATATAAATAGGATAAGTTTGCAGAAATCTTTACAGACTTGCAGACTATAGCTGGTATTAATAATAATATCCCTTATCTCTGTCAATCACTTGGCTATAATAACTTGATCATAACTCCAGTTTATCGTCTGGTTTCATTAAATCTTGCACTTGAAAGGAATATTTATTTAGGATAAGATTTAAGTTAATTTTCCCTCTATTTTTAACAGTTGATGTTTAATTCCCATTTAGACTTGATCAGTATCGACAATAACTTTAAAATAAACAATTGTATTTATTAGTAGATGGAAAACACAAACAGAGTCAAGCCATTCAGATGTGAATTCAGATTAGCTAACCGTAATACTCCTGGATATGCTGAGTATGACGTACATGCAGGAGTATCTCTACTGTGGGCAAATATATTATTACATTGCTATATATGATTATTTCTGGATATATGAGTATCCATAAAATTCATTGCAAATTATGCCCACCGTGTATATATACCTCATTCAGAAATCTCCAAGATGGGTTAAGAAGTATTCCTTCTATTCACAGAATTGCTATATAAAGACAGACAGATAAAACAAGCTGCCCAGTGTTATTCATTATCTGAGTAGCCAGAAATAGTCTGAAGCCTGTGGCAGAAATAAAAAGAGAATTTATGCTTCTTGATGAGCAGGTTTTGCACCAGAACTGAAAGGACATACAGGGGTTTCTCCAACATGATGATGAGGAGGAGAAAGGCAGGAGGTAATAGTTACTTTGTTGATGGCTTAAGTCTCCAATCTAATTTAGAAAATGCTGCCATTTGCTGCAGTGGAATATTTCTGAAAGATTGCAGTGGACTGCCTGATTTTTTGAAGGAAACATTTCCTTCAGCAGCAGGACAGCGCAGGCTGTGATGCATTAGTGAACTTGGCGTGACACATAAGCCAATTAAAATCATATCACATATTCCACTTACTCAAACCAAAAGCATACAGCTCTTGGTAATAAATCTAATTACAATGTGATGATGTAATAGACAGAGGTTACTGTTTAACAGGAGGTCAGAGTATTTTATTTATTAAAAAAAAAATAAAATTCGTCCGTTTCACATAGACAGATGTTGTTTTGAAAGCTTTATTAATAAAACTGAATCTGAGTATTTGACAGTGTTGCATAGTGTATTTCTTTTATGGAAGCAGAGATCCAACAGGAACAGAAGAACCTTTTAATATTTGAGGCAGCTCATACATCTCTTTAGTGTGCTCTCCCGCAACAGGTTCATCTTTTAACTGACAAGATGGTCCTTCAAATGAAACCTGCAATCTTGTACATGAGATATGCCACAATGAACAAACCTTGCAGAGGGATACTGCGCTGGCTGTTAATAGTAGAGAAAATAACTAATAATCTCCTTCACGGCTTTCATCAAGAGTAGCAGACAATGAAAAGAAAATGTTAATATTGTCTTTGCTGAAGCTGCATCCACAGAACAGAAAGTGTAAAACAAGATAATAAATGTAACAAGATTTGGGTGAGTTCTTCAGATTAAAAGGCTGAAAGAGCTCTGTTTCATCTATTTTCAATATTTAAATTTCTTCGGTATCTGAAGAAATATTGTTAGACTAGGAATGTGAATTAATTTTCACACCTGCAGCAACCAGTATGTGAATGGCAACTTGTCTGACAGCAAAGTGAAAGAAAAAGGATGCAAGCTGCTTGTTAAATCTCTTTGTTAAAACAAATAAACACATAAAACCAATAAAATAACATAGACCTATTCAAAATCTATCAGCATTCCCACCATTTTCACATGCTGCCATAACATTTACAGAAGGATGTTGATAAGGTAAGAACAATTTGTTGGGCTTGGGTATTTTGACTGGAAGACATGAAGAGGAGTTCATGGTTTCATCAGGGAGGTTTTTATCTAAGTTGAATCTTTTTGAAAGACCTATTTTTTGTTGTTGTTTCTTTCTGAAGGAACACTGGGAAAGAATAAGCAATTCTCCAGTGTACTTTAACTGGAAAACGAATAGAATCTTAATTACCATAGTGGAAGATTCTTCAGCTGGAAAGACAGCTTCATTAAAATCAAAGTGCATTGTCAGATCACGTCAATTTAAAAAATTGCAACAAATGTGTGTAAATGAGGCATTACAGGCTTATTGTTTCATTTTTATTATTCACTTTGACTTTTGCACTCTTAAACTATTTAACACTGTATTTTTCCCATTTTTATTGAAATAACCTCAAATAAAACCCTCACAAACTTAAACTTTCACTTTTCACTGCCACTGGAATGAATGAAAGTATCAAAATCCTCAGGTTTATACATGAAAACTTCCACTTTGTCTTGCACTAAATAGCACTAAGAAAAAAATCACTGAAAACTGTAGAGAATAAGTTTTCATTTCCTGCTTATATGCGATTATGCTAAGTCATGATCCACTGATTTGTTAAATTCACTTAAATGACCCCAAATCCCCTGCAGATTGCCACCACCAGAGGTCTGCTTCTGTACATCTGATGTTTGTACAAATTTTGTTTCAGGCCACTGCTTTGAGTCCAGCTCAACTGCTCAGGCTTTCTGGGGCATTTTCAGTGCATTGCTGAAGAACTTGGGGACGCCAGCAATAAAATACCAGGCAACAGCATGGAAACACCGTGTCCTAGAAGGAAACTTTCTGTTGAATATATTACCTCCTACCTCTTTCTTTAAAAATTAATAAAGTGCTGAGCATTACTATGGGAGGACTTTTGGCATAGCTTCTGTAATAAATCTCATTGTTTACATAAAATAATTTTCTCAGTAGGATAATCTCTTTGCTTCTTGAAAACATTTTTCTTTAAGTACAGCATTGCATTGTGCTCTTACATCACTGAGTCTACGGAGCGCATAACATCACTTCATGATAATAAACACTGTCTAATTTTTCTGTGCTTTCCTTTCCAAGGTTATTTTTCTATATTGCCATCCATTTTTGGATACTTACTCTGATATGCCTAAGATTAATGAGCCATTTATATTCAGTTTAGCTGCTATGGAAGTTAACGTTGTTTCATGTCTTATGGAACACAAATGAGCTAATTAGTGACCGTCAGATTTTGAAGTAGAAATGATTTTTTTTTATATTTAGAAATATAACAGAGCACAGTGAAGCTGCAACGAAAATATGTAAAGATAAATGGGCCTATAATGAATACACAGCGTGTTTCTCTGTGAGGAAGGAAAGAAAGGATGGGAAGTGGAGAAAGGAAATCGTCAGAATTTTCATTAGAGCACTACAAAGAACAGACATTTTTATGAAGGAAATAGAAAATAAAATATAATATAATCCATTTTTACACTGTGTGGATCAAAGATTTCACGTCACCCAGAGTGAAATATGCCATTTGTTTGCTTTCTTTTCTATGTAGAATTATCATGGAGTCACAGAATGGCTTGGATTGGAAAAGATCTCAAGGATCAGCAAGTTTCAATCCCCCAGCCACAGGCAAGGTTATCTATGAGTAAATCTGGTGTGGAGCTAAAGATTTAGGAAAAAAAAATAGTAAAAACCTTTTGAGGTTTTCCAAGTTCCTATGATTATGCCAACAGCAGATCTAAGGACAGCATTCACTTCCTTTCAAAGATACATCATTTTCTTAAGTGTGCATGTATTAAAAAAAATCACTTCTCGTTTTTCTATTCTTCTTTCCAACCAGTTTGTTAAAGAAGCATTTTTATTTTTTATAAGGTTCCATTTGAAGGAAGTTTAAAACACAATAGATTGAAAGTTACACTGCTCTTATGTGTTCCATGGGAATGAATAATTCCTAATCAACATGCCAATGCATAAAGCTTCAGCAGATATCACTGAGACTAATTCTTCTAGCTGAGCTATCTGTCTCAGCTGTAGTACTATTTTAGCCTGACTCAGGCTGCAAAAAAAAACAGGAATCATAGACTAAAACCTTCAACCTATGAAAATCATACAATCATAGAATGGCTTGGGTTGGAAGGGACCTCAAGGATCATCAGGCTCCAACTCCCCTGCCGCATGCAGGGCCAACAATCTCCATATCCAATACTAGACCAGGCTGCCCAGGGTCGCATCCAACCTGGTCTTGAACACCTCCAGGGATGGGGCATCCACAACCTCTCTGGGCAGCCTGTTCCAGAACCTCACCACTCTCATAGTAAAGAACTTCCCCCTGATATCCAGCTTACATCTTTCCTCCTTCAACTTAAAACCATTTCCTCTTGTCCTGCCATTATCCGCCCTTGTGAAAAGTTGACTCCCCTCCTACAGTGAGAAAATGGGATAGGACTCAAAACCTCTGTTTCCTTCTTACAATTCCCTATTTCTTTATCACCTATATGTTGATTTAAGAATTCTTAAACGAAACTTTAAATAGTCTCGTATTACAGGAAGAGTCAGCTAACTTCACCTAATTAATTTCTGCCTTTTCAGTAGACTCTCAACACTCTTCTTTTCTGCAAGGGACAGAACTCTCTTCAAATTTCTTCGCTAATGTCATGTTGGTGAAAAAATTACTGAATATATTAACAATAACCGAACCAGGCAAAAAGCAGTAAATGTACAACAGAAGTTCAAATGTACTTCAAGGAGAAACATTTAAGAATCCAAGGTAGAGAAGAAGAATTTCATGTGGTAGGCTTTGCAACACATGAGGCCTTTACACTGACAGCAGCGTGCAATTCTTCCAGGTTCAGCAGTTTGTCCTGGACAAAGGGTTCAAGCAAGAACCATTTGTCAAACTCTGGGATTTGTGTAATGGGGTCTGTTCCAGCAGATGATTAAAATGACCACTGTTAGTTTGCAAAGCAGTGAGCGTGTGGGTCTTTGACCATCTGGAGTGAACAAACTTGATCATATGCAAAGATCCAATGTCAGATCCAGCAAGTAGGTGTGACAAACCACACCACTGTCTGTCTTAAGTTTCTTAAGTACCAGACATGTCAGATGCTTCAGACGGTTAAAACAAACAACAACAACAACAAAGCATGAAAAAACAAAGACAAACAAACAAACAAAAACAACCCAAACCAAAACACCACATTTTTTCTTTGTTTTCCGATAGCTTTTTTTCCTATTCCAGTTAAACACTTTTGCTATTTCTGTCCATGTTGAGCGAAAAGCTGGAGGTGGCTCTGTTGGCTGAGTTACTGAGTTTTAAAATCGGTGATTGCTATTGCAACCTTACTTCTGTTATTTATTTCTAAAATACAATCTCTTGGTTACAAACACACACCTGTGTGCAATTTAGCGGGCAGGTTAAAGTTGCTTGATTTCAGGGAAAAGAGTTAGCACATCTTAAGAAATTAAACATTTTCATCTGAAATCTGCCAGGACTTAGATAACATGCAGGAACTGAACAAATGAATGTTCACATCCTGCTGCAATGCAAATACAGTGGGTCAGCTTAGGCCATTATTGTTCTCAATGCTGATGAGCAGCATCTACTTCTTCCTAGTAGAAGTAACTGGAATTCTTGATCACACTCTTGCATCATGGTTAAATGTAGATATTAATGCATTTTAGTTCTATGAATCATGGTTTAAACCAACATTAATATCCCAGTTCTCTTTAATACCTCAGCAAAATGCAATCTACGCTTAAAGGTCAGCCATCTAAGTAGTCTAAAACCGGCACATTCATTAGACTTCCCTGTTGTTTGGAGAAGTGAGAAAGAGAGAATTACAGATTCAGATATGGTATTATTAAAGAAAGTAAAACTGAAAGAATGCACCCTAAGAATCATTGTTTCTATGTTCATCCTCAGTCTGATCTCAAACAGTAAAAAAGACAGAGGGAAGAAACATCAAAAACTTTGTTTAAAGAAGAGTGAGCATTTCTGAACCGTTGCAGTCGTTCTTCCTCACTCTTCTAAGGAAAAAACCAATAGCCCACAATCAAAGGAACAAACAAATGTGTAAAAACGTGCATGTGTTTTAAGAAAAGTTGATTTCATTTAACCTTTGGGTAGCTAGGACCTTACAACTCTGCTACATGCCAATCATATATGCTGCATACGGTCAGTCATCCAGCAAGTTTGAACGTAAGTCCTGGCAGATAGCAGGGCAGGTTCTGTTCATCCTCTCTATTCACTTCAGCTGGGGAAGATGATGCTGGAAGGAGTGGAAAGATAAAGAAATCTGTTCTATAGACTTTAACTTAGCTGGTCATTCTGGATGTCAAGATAACCACATCAGTCTATATACAGAAAAGTAATACCGGATGTGTACTCCAATGACAACTTTGTTTAGGAGTGTTTTTCCATACAACCAGCACTATGTGACTAACAAGCAAACATAGCCAAAGATATTAATCCTAATGAAGTATTCAGATTAATCTAATACTTCTGAAGAGCTATTACAAGCAACTTCAGCAAATATTTAAATTATCCCAGATTTATTTCTCTTTTATAAAGATTTATTTCTCTTTTATAAAGAGAAAATATTAGTTCTGTTTACTGTTTATATATATTTATATATTATTATATATTATTTATATAAAATATATATTATTATATATTATTTATATATTATATTTATGTTAGTTCTGTTTTCTGTTTACTGTGAAAATGGTAAGAAAAATGAGATAAAAAAGAACTCCATAGACCTTCTGCTTGCCTTTTCAGTTCTGAAACTTCAAAATCTTCACTTTTGTTCTGCAAGGAGAATTAGCTATCTTTACTCATTACATGAAATTATTGATCCAAATGACCAATAGAATACTTTCCTGTTTCCTGGACTCACAGGACCTAGGATTTAGGAGGAAGGAAGTATTAATAAGTAATATTGCCTTGTTATTTAAATTTGGTGGAATTTTTTATACATAAGCAGAGGTTTAGTATGGAAAGATTCAAGTGAAATAACAGAGCAGTATCCATAACTATTTACTGCAGTTCATGAAATTAATGTTGCAGAACTCCTGCCATGATCAACTTATAGAAGTTACTGGTTTAGTCCAACTCACTCCTTCAGAAGAAGCAGCCCATAGGCTGCCTTAACTGCTTTGCAGCTGATTTTACACCATTCCCAGTTTAAAAATAGCCCTTTCTATGTTTAAATCCTGGAACAGAATCCAAAATCACTTCAGACTTAACAGAAGAATCCAGGGTATGAAATGCCCAAAAGGAAAAAAAAAAAGCATCAATAACAAACGTTCCACTTTTACTGGAAAAGAGCTTTTACTTGAAAGAATGTTGGGGTAGATTTCTAACCCCCATAACTGCAGGAATATCAGCTTCAGTGAACAACTAGAATAGAAACATTGCTTCAGAAGATACTACTCAGGCATAGGCCAGATTCCAAATTAATATCCTCAGGTGAGAACTTTAAGTAGCTCCATTGACTTCTGGTAACTCTACTGGAGCTCATGCTGGAGTGAAAGAATGGTGAAGTCAGGATCTGGCAGCTCACTGTTGAATACTCTCCATGTTCCATGCTGGCTGTGTTCTAACAGAAATCTTGCTCTAAGAAGGCTAGCCATGTTAAGACCACAATGTGCAAAAAGATAAATGTTGCCTTACTACTGTCAGCTTTGTAATGGTGCTGGTTTCTAACTTCATCTTTAAATCATGCACTGCATCCTTCAAGCTCCTCTCCAGTTCCAAAATAATTAGTAAATATGTTTCCATGCTTTTTCTTTAAAAGTTTGTGTGAAATCTGATTATTTTTCACTAGTAACAAGTTCTCCACCTCTACCTGCTTAAAAATGTAACAAGATCAAACAACAGCAACAGGGCAGGCGGTTTCCAAAACATTTATTTGCTATCATGATTTGCAGACTGATTGAAAACCAAACTGACCTTAGCATAAAGTAGTGTATTTTAAGGGATGACTTAGGATCAATTAATTTAGAAGGACCACAGGGACTGTTCTGATCACTAGGGATTGCCAGCTGCTCTGTTTTGCCTTGTGCCAGACCACCGTAGGAATCTTCTTTAAATTGAATAACTGAAGGAAAGAAGCAGTGGAAGGAAAGGAAGCATAAAACCGGCTAAATATTTATACCTGACATTTCTATCCCACATGACAGATTCTTTTTTGTTGCAAAAATGTTAATGAGGGTGAGCTCCAGGCTAGGGCTAGCCAGTGTGCCTAGGAAATGAAGTCAGAGCAAGTGATACCGTACTGCAGGAACCTGGGTCACTGCTAAATGTTCACATTTTCAGTAATGGTAATAACTGGAAATGGATGCTAAAGACTGGCTCTGCACTGTTTGACATCAGTGTATTTTCTTGAAAAAAACAAAACAAAACAAAAATGCTCAGAAACAATCAATGTCTGTTTTCTCCCTTAGAGCATTTCACAGAACAGCACAGTTCATACTAGTCACTGTGTGAATAATACTATATAGTGTTCATTTCTTCTTTTATCCGGTTCTTGGCCTTTAAGAGAGGTGATGCATATGCCCTTTCCATATCAAAGAATGGCCTGGGTTGAAAAGGACCACAATGATCATTTAGTTTCAACCCCCTGCTATGTGCAGGGTCGCCAACCAGCAGACCAGGCTGCCCAGAGCCACATCCAGCCTGGCCTTGAATGCCTCCAGGGATGGGGCATCCACAGCCTCCTTGGGCAACCTATTCCAGTGCGTCACCACCCTCTGTGTGAAAAACTTCCTCCTAATATCTAACCTAAACTCCCCTGTCTCAGTTTAAGACCATTCCCTCTTGTCCTATCACTGTCCACTCTCATAAACCTTGCTTTGTTTCCTTTATGATAAATAGGATTAAATTCAATTAAACAGCTGGCTGTGCTTTACAAATGGTCTATGTATGATACCTGCAATCTTTTCTGGTGGGGAACATACATACCTGATTCAAAGGAAACACTTGCTCCTTCAGCAGATGTCCTAATGCACTTCTGCTGCCTACTAGGTTTTACAAATCTTCCCTGTTCCCATTGCAAGCATGTTCCACAGCAAAGACAAATAAAAACCCACCACACCTGAATGGACAAAGATGGGGGTCTGTGGACAAAGACATAGGCTGCAAGTCTGAAATAGGATATTAATTAACCAAGATCTATGATAGTGATAAAGGAATCTCTGAAGCAGACCGTTTTCTAATGCTGCAATACTGCCTGTATAAGGACAACAGATGGATCTCTAAAGCTAGGACGATGGTTGTTTCTGCATTTCACTAGCAAATCAAATTCAGATCCATCTGATAAATTCCTTACTACCTACTATTCTCAACAGAGAATAAGAGAGAAAGGATAATGGGTACTAACATAAACAGAAAGTATCCCACTGATTACAATTAAGTTTTTTTTAATGTTCTGTATTGGACAAACTGTTCACTGAATGTATTTTTATGTGCATGCATGTACACAGGCACAAAACCTCTGAAAAACTGCAGATACTAAAAGGGAAATTTGGATCCCACACATATACAAGGTCTGACATTTTCCACTGAATCTTTGTATGAAAGGTAACAATTCCATGCATATTCATTAATTTGGAAGAATTCAAAGTACATCTATTTAGAAATTGTGATTTCAATACAAATACTTCAACAGATTGTATTTTATGTATATATCTTTTCATGACATAAGGAATTACATTAAAATGTGGAAAAACTCACTTCTGGGTAATTTGCATCCTTATGTCCTATTATAGATTTTCCTATTTGGATTTCCATCTGGTCTTCAAAATCCTTCTAAGTTTATTACTTTAATGAGATCATCTTGGGTTTACATACATATAATTTTATTACTATTTGGAATTAGTATTACCTGCTTACCTATCAATCTAGTCTCACTTTCTCAGCATAACAATGAACAGTGTTCAGGTAATATTTCTACAGAATAAACAAACTGATGAGAGAGAGAATAAAGTGGCTCCAAAGAACCAGTCTCCAAATTAGGAAAACTGTTCACAACAACTTTTTCACACCTTGCTCCAAAACAAACGAACTAACTAACTAACAAGAAGTAGTCTATAATCAAAAATTATTATCCAAGTCTTGTGAACTTCCAGTTTAATTTTTGTCACTGGCTTGTAACATAACCACAAGCAAACTGATAAACTGGTGTTTTCGGAAGCTAAAAACAATATATGCTCACATCTAGGGATATCAGTATGTCAGATGTGTTAAATAAATACTTTGAACACTTACCTATTACTATGCACAAACATCAGTAGGAATAGTTTAATTTCTCTGTTTTGTAAAGGTCACAGGAGTTTCAGGTAAAAAAACTGGCAAGGTATACAATCAAGATGCACAACGTCTATCTGCATTTCTGGTTGCATACATCATGCAGGAGATCACTGAGTTACTCAATCCAATCCACTCTTCCTGTAGATAATGACATCCTATTTTTACTTTCATAAGGCTACCAGCTTCACCTAAAACTTAGGTTTTAACCTTAGTATCACTGGTCTAACAAGGTACATCTTCCAATTTGCAGCCAACATCTGTTCACGGCCAATTTATTCCCATTTGCTCTTGCCAAGACTGCTTTCTCAGTAACGTATCTATTTTACCACCTTTGTGTTTGCACCTTGGAACAAAGTGATCATTTATCAACACTTCCTTTTTTCTTCAAGTCGAGTGTTTCTCTTTTCTTCCATAAAAGAGTCTCCTAACACATCCAGTAGGATGAAATCCTTCTCTGTTCCTAACACAATTCAAATTTGTTCTCCTAAATATTCATGACTACCACTGTGCATAATACTCCAGATATGGTCTCAGCACTTTAATTAGTACATGCTGTTTTCTGTCCTCCAACATCTCAAGTTGATGAGATTCTCAATTATACCAGAAATATTTAGTCAAAAGCAATATTATATTTTTTATCAGATAATATTATGTTCCATCTCATTCATACTTTCTGATTCTTTACATATGTTTATGATATTCCATTCACTACTTGCACTGATTCATCTATTCTCTGTATTTTACACTAACATCACTAAAGAAAATATACAACACAGTTTGTCATAGCAATTATATTAGTTGTATTAATGGCTTCCCTTTCAGGCCAATAGTGACCTTTTAGCAAAGCCTGCTATTGTTAGCTGGAGTCTTTTATGGTTCATCAGCCCACATTTCTTTTGTTAATCCTCATTTTCGCAGGTTTACCTAGTAATTTTTTATGTGACACCATATTAAATACTTTTCTGAAATCCCAACAAATTAAATTTGCTTTGTTTGTAGAAAGCTAGTTACTTTTTTCAGAAAATGAGTCATCTTAGGAAGAGAGAGACAACGTTAGCACAACTAGCCTTAGTAAACCTCTGGTGCATTCCTCATTCAACTACTACGCCCCTAATTATTATTCTTTTCAAAATCTGTTCACAAGTCTTGTATGCACTTGAGGTCAGCCTCCTCTACATTCCTAGTCTGGTCCATATTCAAATTCTCTAGCTCTTCATTCCAGCTGGGTTCACTAATTACTTATCTTAATCTGTCAAAGACTTCATTTTTCAAAATTAAGGTCTTCAGTTAAAGACCTGTTTTTATCTTTCCATTTGATTAAAACTAAATAAATTTATAAACATTCAGTCTGTTTTCCATAAGAACTTCTATAATAAATTGCTGAAAACAGGCACACAAGACCATCATAGAATCACAGAATGGCTTGGGTTGGAAGGGACCTCAAAGATCACCTAGTTCCAACCCTCTCTCTTGTTTCTCTGTCGACTGACAAACACAGACACAAAAAGAGATTAATAACAGATTAACAGATAAGTTACTAGAACATATTGTTATTAGTAAGGACAGGCTACTTCTGGGAGCTTTCAATGTTCGATAGTGACCAAATTATCCATAATTTTTCATATTCCCTGTTCACATAGTGCTTACACTCTAATTCTCAGTCTGACCAGAAAAGCCAATAGAAAAATAATTATATAATCAAAATAGGACCTCTTATAATATTTCCAGCAATATTTTTGAACAGAATCATATTCCCCATCCTTGTTTTTAACATTTCTCTGACTTCAAGATGCTATTGAAAAGCTTGCCCTTTTATGTCTCCTGATCTCATTCAGTGTTACTAATTTCTTTCTATCCATAGACATTCCCTCATCTTCTTGTATTTCTGTATCCATTAATGCCAATTCTTACGTGCTGCATTAAAATCAGCCTTGAAAATTATTTTTTTCTTCAAAGTTGGTATGAAACAAGAAATTTTGAGACTTCCATTCTTTTTCACATTCTTGTAACACTTTCCACCTTCTTCCCCAGGAATTAGAGAGAATTAGATTTAGCAGAGGGGAAAAAATGAGGTTTTCACTGCTCTCTGTCTCATGCCACCATGTTTTGTTCCAGTGGAATGTCACTGTTACATCATTAAAAGATGCAAATGAGGTAATAAGGAACACAGCATAGTAAAACTTTAGTATGTGTTTGTTATTCATAAACTCATTTAATATTTAACAGTCATGATTTTATCACCATTTGGTCTCAGAAGAATTCATTTCTCTCAGAACTACTGATAAGGTGTTCCTTAAAGTTAAGCAAAGTTAGTGGCTGATACTAAAAAACTTCTAACATAAAACTAATTCCCTATGCTCAAATAAGAATCTTACCAAACAGCAATTATAAGCCTTCTCCACAGCAGATCTTTCCCATCCGTACCATAAACAAATACACGGCACAATATTTGGTGCTTATGTCATGCATTATGCCTATTGAAATGGAGCTAACTTTGTATTTTCTTGGTTTTTGTCTATCTAACTGTGCTATTTTTGTTTCCTATAAGAAGGCAGAAATTCTCTCTTAAAATATATGCAAACTTCAGGGCAAACATTATCAATATAACAGCATTCTGATAGATGTAGATGTCTGAAAGCAGAGGGACATAGAACGAAACAGGCAATTTTTGAAATAATTATATTTTTAAAAGAATGTTATAAATAAATAAACATGGAATTAATGGTATAGGCTCCAACAACAAAGTATCATGGGTTTCACATTATATCTGATTTTTTTCTAACTTTTTGTAAAGTATACAGATTATAACAATTAAATTGAATCTTTGGCTAGTAAATGAGCAGCAAAAGGAGCTTGTGGAGGATGAAAAGTTCCCTATCGTTGTATTTCCCTCTCAACCAGTCTCTCAGCAACAGCTAGTCTCCCTCCCAAAAAATGATGTTATATTTTAGCTCAAGAAGTACTTCCTGAGGAAAGGTAGTGACCACGGTGCCATTAATTAGGATATCTATTTGCAAAATGCTTCACAATGGCTCATCCAGGTTCAGTTTCAGACAACGAAAGAGACTGGGGCAGTCTGAAAGGGGACTGAGCGCCCTACACTCTCTATGTCTCAAGGACACTTCCCCCTATACACCACTCCAGGGCAATGAAGAAAGCTGCTCCAGAACATGTATTTGAAAATCACAAAGCCTCACAGATCCACAATATGGAAAAATGAAGGGGAACTTTCAAGGAAGGTAAGAGTTCTGCAAATGTATGTGCCTGATAACCTTTCATCTACCACTTCTAAATTTTCTGGGAAGAAGTATCACTCCCATACAGACTTTTCACTACAGCCCTCAGTCCCATTAAAAGGATCCTCAGAGACTAAGCAAATATGTTCACAATCATGCATTATTTCAGGCAGCACAAACTGAGAGGAAAAAGTGAATCTACTCGTTCACATCTATCAGTTTTGCAATGTGAACTGCAAATAGCATGTTATCTGTCACCAGTCACAGGACCAATTAACTGTGGGGACTTGGCAAGGATCCATACCTACAAAACAGGGACAATATCTACTTACTTGATAACCTTGATAGCCTTACTTGGTAACACTAAAGAAGCAGAACTAAAAATAACTGAAAAGTACTGCTTCAGGAGCACTAATTAAAAGTATTACAGAGCTGACAACAAATTCTTAGAAAGATCCATTAAAATATCTCTGAAATATATATTGCTAGTATTAAACACAGAAATGCACAAATTCCAATGCTCCTTAAAAATATGAAATAAGTTTCTTTTCATCTAGATAGATAACATGGAAGTGCTCAAATGTTTCTTCAGAACTTGTGAGAACAGCTCGTCTTGGAGCAATCATCTGGAATTCTGATAAAAAGCAAATCTTCAGGGTGAGGAGTTTGGTGCTAAGAAAATGGGAAAAGAAAATGCAAAAGAGTAACAGAAGTAACAGAGATAGTGGAATTATATAGAATAAATCATGGACTATGAGATGCATGAAAAATTTTCATGTATCTACCACGCTACTATATTTTATTTGGATATTTAGATTATGGAAAGTGCGAGTTAGATTTGATAAGGCAGTTGGCTACAGAACAAATATATTTTCATACAGTCCTAAGAATTTCCTAAAAGTCTCAAGCATAAAGGGCTGAGATACTCCTTACATCAAGTAAAATAATTGATGTTACTTGGCATATGATAATCTTTCTGTTTGTGATAAGTGTTGCGATTGTCTTCACTGTATTCCCTTGTACTTTGTAAGTGTCACCGAGGACACCTGATTATTATCACAAGAAAGGTCTGTTCTGCTAAATAATTGATTACCAGAATAACAATTTCATAATTGCTAGGCCATTTATCCAGGTAATCAAAACATATCAGCAAACAATATGCCTTCCTGAGCAGAGTTATTCTTTTCTTCACTTGAAAAAAAAAAAAAAACCCAACAACAAAAACCCACTCAAATATTAAAGCTACTTTGGTTAGGCTATATATTTTCCCCAGTAAAATTAATAATCATAAATGATAACCTGAAAACAATTTATAAACTCTTGTTGGGGTAAACTGATCTAATTATTTTCTTCAGGGACAATTCCTTCTCAGTGGAACAGAAATTGACCAGGAATGGAGTAATCCTGCACTTTAAACTTGTTATTAACACAACTTTTTTATATGAGGAAATACTGGCTTTTTTTTTTACTCTTTCTTTTCTTTTCTTTTTTTTTTTTTTTTTCCCTGATAAAATAGTTGAAACATCCCCTTGGTACATTGCTCCTATATTATATTCTAAATAATAATAAACTCCCATATTCCACCTACCCTCCCACCTCTCTCACTGCAGAAGTACCCTAGCTCCACATTTTGGCAGCTTAAAAAACACAGCACCTTTCCCTGCAAGGCAGCTGTAAGAATTTTGATCTTATTAACATCAGTATAAATGAATTGCTTTCTCGACCTTGACAGACTTATAGTTAACTGAGATCAGAATCAGATTGAAGACCTGGTTTGGGCTGAGATGACAAGTTAGATGAATGCATTTCTGCCAGATGAAAATGTTTGAGCACTGGCACAGGTTGTCCAGAAGGCCTGTAGAATATTTCAGAGCTGCTCGGGTACAGACGTGCTCTGGGTGTCCCTGCCCGAGGAGGGGATGGGGACCACACTGCCTTCAGAGGTCCTTTCCAACCTCATCCGGCCTTTGATTCTGTAATGACTGCTTACGGACTTTGTGCTCAGTCAGTGCTATCCTGGAATTACAGACAGACCCAGAGATTCTTAGCTCAAATAATGACAGAAACACGACAAAGGGAAAGTCTCATAATGGCTTCCCACTGCTGGGAAAGGAAAGAGACCTTTACCTCTGTCATCCACAGGTCAGTGTCAATTGCCTTTAACAAGTCTTTCTTAACAACCTGTTCCAGCTGATGTTTTTAATCCACCATCCAAAATAAGTGGTTTTGACTCCCAAAGACAGGAAAACAAACAAACAAACAAACAAACAAACAAAAACCACAGGCAAATAATTTTAAGTTTCCATGTCCTTATGTTTTAGGGCTATTTCCCATTGTTTACATGCCAACACTTAGTCCAAAAGGTCTTTGCTGCAGATCAGGTACATCAAAGAACTATGATGAACTGAGACATTTGGAGTGGTGGGAAAAGGGTGAGCAACACCTTTCCTGTTTTAACTCATATATGGCCTTGGTCACTACCTGGTTAGCATAATGCATTATGGGGTTGTTGTACAGGTTGAAATGTCAAGCTTATTTTGGAGTGGAACAGCAGGAACTGGGGATCTAAAACCATCCTGCCAGGAAAATAAGACAAAGTATTATAATTTTCTCTCTAATAAATGCGGGCATTTTCGGATTTTAGGTGATTATTGCATCTTTATAGGTGGGTAAGGCAAGATAAAGCTGATAAATGTAAATCTAAATCTCAAGGAAAAGACACATAATAGTAAAGACTTTTAAGACATTCTGTCTCACACACTGCAAGGATGGAAACATTTCTAAATAGTAAAGTTCACAAACTCTATCTCAAAAAATCTCACAGCCAACCAAAAAAAAAAAAAAAAGGAAATAATAATAATAACAAAAGCAATCAAAAAACAAGTAATCAAAGAAAAAAATTGAAACAGCTAAGTAGAGGAGAAAACAAGAAAAAAAAATGGATGGAGGGAGAGAATTAATCAGAGAAACTTAAAAACTCAGAAAAGTGAGAACATTCCCATCAGCTTCTACCTTTATCCCTGGAGACACCGTCTCACACATCCACCAATCTAAGTGTTAAAAGAATTTGCTTCAATACTTTGTTATCACAAGCAGCTTTTTCATCATAACTTGTTTGCTTTTTTTTTTTTTTCTTATTTGTTTACTCAGCCCAAAGCCATTGTAAGGTTTATGCTTAGCTCACAATTGACCTACCTTCTTTGAACATGCCCAGACAACAGAAAAGTGGTTTCTCTGGAAACAGGAGCTACGTGAAATCTTTCAGTACTTCTATTTATTTAAAGCTGTTCCCACGTATGCACAATGAAGCACCAGACCTTTAATATGTGATTGGACTTTATCAGAGAAGGTAAGGAAGGAAAACACTGACAGTGATGCACCAGGATGGTAAAATTAATTGGTACAGTTTGGATATGAACAAATAAAAAAAAAAAAAAAAAAAACACACACACACACACACAAAGAAGAACAAAAGAAACAAAGTGAAGTGAAATGTAAAGCACTAGGTCTGTGTTTCAAATCTCTCGTAGGTCATTCCAACCAAGCCACGGGAAAAATCTTGGAGATATCTGTAGTGTGCATCATGGAGATGTGATGTTAGCCTTCCATGATATGGAGGCTGCAGGGTGACAACTAGTGAAAACATTTCTATGGAGAACAGTCTTTTAGTGTCTGTTGGGATCAGTCAAAGTAGTCAAAAAAATTCAAGGAAAACAGAGGAGTTCCTATTTTCCCATTATCCCTCTTTTCATCTTTTAAAGAGTGCATTTTGGGACTGAAAGCCTATCTGGGATACAGCACACACGCGTGAAGGTGATACCATTACTGCAGTCCGCTTTGTGCTTTCGTGGCAGATAGCAGTCCCAAAATAGGCATGTCAAAAATACAACATACCAGTTTCTTTAGTACTGCCAATCACAGAGTAGCATTAACATAAACCTCTGCTGAAGGTGCTTTAGGACAAAGCATAGGACTGTGGATAGCAGTAGCTGAGCAATCAGAACATGAATATTGCTTTTGCTTCCATTGTTGGTGGGACAGTAACACTTAACAAAGGTATGGGCAGAAAGCAAAGACAGCAATATCTTAATTTATGTCTGCTAAATTAAACACAGCAACAAAACACCTGTCAGAACTCAGATTCCTTGCTTCCTCAGCATTTCTAAACAGATAGCACCTCTCCTATCTTTTCTCATAAAAAGCCACTATCTTTCCATGTGCTCAAATCTCACTGTTTCTAAATTGTCTATGATCAAGAACATTTACAGATGTTTATGGGGCTTTCATGTTTAAATCAGAACAGCAGACTGGAGTAATGCACAGGACGAGACAGAGATGAAGCCATCTCTCCCTATGCTTTCCTATGGCAAAAATCCGAGAAGGAAGGAAATTTGCAAGTATTGAATAGACTGGGAAGAAATAAACATACTTCAGACAGTGAAGACTAAACCAGAGTATTTCACGATGATATTAATTAGAATGACAGAACTGTATTATTTGTTTTCAGGAAGCAAAGACAAGAAAGAAGGGAAGAGAAGGGAAGGGAAGAGAATGGGAATGGGAAGGTGAGGGTAGAGGAGGGTAGGGGAGAAGTAAAAGGGGAGGGGAGGGGAGGGTAGGGTAGGGTAGGAGAGGAGAGGAGAGGAGAGGAGAGGAGAGGAGAGGAGAGGAGAGGAGAGGAGAGGAGAGGAGAGGAGAGGAGAGGAGAGGAGAGGAGAGGAGAGGAGAGGAGAGGAGAGGAGAGGAGAGGAGAGGAGAGGACAAGAATAGCTGGAAGGGACCTACAAAGATCATTGAGACCAACTGCCTGACCACTTCAGAGCTAACCAAGAGTTAAAGCATGTTACTGAGGGCATCATTCAAATGCTTTCTGAACACTGACAGGCATGGGGCATCAACCTCTCCTCTAGGAAGTTAGGAGTTAGGGCAGGAAAGTGGAGGGGGATAAGAACTAAGGAGAAAGAAGGAAAGCAATCAGAAGTTGTGTCTGTCATCTGATAGCTACAGAAGAAAATTCTTCAGATGCACACACAAGTAATACACACAGACACATACAGGCACACATTCATAACAATGTTTATATCTAAAATTCTAAACAAGCATGGTTTCAAAGTCTCAGAAAAAAACATCTTTACTCTCTCTAATAATAATGTTATTATTGTTTGTTTGTTAATTTTCAGAAAGAAAACTATTATAAAAATACCAGAAAAATCTCTGAACTAATATGATTGAGTCATGGAACACTGAAATGAGATTGCCTAGCTAAAGGCTCAATCATCCTAATTTTTACAGAATCCATTTGAGCAAACAGTATCACCTCAATATATTTTTGTGTACAAGATCCTTTAAGAATAACAACACCACCTCTTGATATATTACACTGAATTCTACTGCTATATCTAAAAGCGTGCATATATGCCCTTAGATGTTTAATCAATCTAACTAAAACATATTCAAAAGGTTCTTGGGTTTTTAGAGTAAAAGTAAGCTGATTAACTTACTTAAGTAGAAAAGATTTGAAATGGGATAGCTGTTGGCAACGTTACTGGCTTAGAGTGATATTTTTTTGAGTGAAGGCCAGATTACAGACTGATTTAGCATTGCTAGTAGATTGCCAACACTGAGAGAGGTGTTGACAATCACAGCTGATCAGAGTCTCAGTTGCTTTTCACCATTTATTCACTAACCAAGGAAGTCATGTAATTCCTGGCAGTTTCACCACTGCTTTCAGGGCATATGTTTGCCAAATGGCCTCAGTACAGTCAAATTGCAGGTATAAATCTGAAATGAGACAGTGGCTTGAGGACTCAAAAGAGAGTGTCAACTGCATTCCCTTTAGTGGGCAGATGGACTTCCAGGGTACGTCCACCCACAAAAAGAAAAAAAAAAGCAGGTGGCAGAAATTTAACCCTTCAGAAAGTAATCTGCTTCCACATCTTTGCATCAAATTGCTCCTCGTAGAATTTAAGACTGAATTACTTCTGCAGTACAAACTGTTCAATATTTCCAGATTTATTTGTTCTAAGAATACTGAGTTTGTAAGATTTTAATAAATCACAAGAGACATTTTTACTGAACACAAGAACTCCACATGCAAAAGAACTGAAAAAAACTTTTTTTTTTTTTTTTTTTTTTTTTGGTTACTGAGAATTAGGGTCACATTTGCCATAGAGCTTTCAAGAGAAAATGTTGATGAGAAGTTTGTATTTGTTCTGAGAAATGCATCTGTGCTTTGAAATAGAAACTTGTCACCGATGTCTGGAGTAATTGTGAAATATGAGACACAAGCTCTGTGGCTACCTTAGAAGTAAGACAGCATATTTTACTGGCCACAGATAACACTGATGACTAGATGTATTCAGATGAGCCACCAAGATGTTGGAAGGTGAGAAGTGACCTGTGTAGAAAACCATTATTACTCTACTCATATTCCACTCCTTACAAAACATAGGCAGTATTTATGTATCTCATCATTTGGCACCTCCTAAGCTGGCCATGCAGCTGTGTGGGCCCTCTCCTGCTAAGACATCCCATGAGCTGGATCCCACCAGCCCAGTGATGAGTTGCACAAGGGGTGTGAAGCTACGGAGACAGAAAAGGCCAGAAGATGGCAGTGCTGGTGGATTGGACCTGCTCTCCAAAACAAGCCGTGTTGAAAAGTATGCTGTCATTGAGCACAGCAGGCACTGCATTTTCCACCATCATGCAAATGAATACATAATTGTTTCTCAAGCAGTCAGGTCAAGAAAATGTTAGAGACTAGCTAAATGACAAAGACTCTCACATACTCATTGCATTCTTCCACACTTAATCCTGACACAAATGCTTAATTCTGCAGGCCTTGCGTAGCCTCAATACTTTAATGGTGTACTCAAAGTCAAACTCCCAGATGAGCTCTTCTGGGATTGCAGATTTTTGTTCTATTGGTATTTCATCTGAAACATGGGAGATGCTAATTGCCGGCTTTGCAGGTTTTCCCTGATGGTCACACTAAAAATATTTAGTATGTTGAAACTCACAATGTAGCTATCGCAAGAAGTCTTACAGCAAAGAATCAAAATTCCAGTCCTATGCAGCAAACATTTTTCAGCAGCCCTGTAAATTTTAGTCTATGCAACAGAAAAGTCTGATACTTATTAAATCTCTGCAATTGCATAAAATATACTCTCCTTTCTTTCTTTTCCTCTTCTCCATATTTTTTTCTAGTATATATCAGAATATGCCAGAAAACTGAAAAGCAAAGGCTGCAGGTTTCTTAATCATGAGAAATGCTGCAAAACAGCCATTCACAAACAGAAATGTAAGTAGAGTGTTATCAAGTAAAAAACAAACAAACAAACAAAAAAAACACAACAAACTTGCTTTAATAACACTTCACAATAAAATTGGACATTTAAGATTCAGAATCAATTAAAACACAATGTAAATATGAAGTTGTAGAGAACAGATTCTTTTTCTTTCAGTTATTAATCATTTCCTTTTTCCTTTACTGTCTTGGCTGGCTTTTGCACAGCTGTCAGTGTTAGCATCCCATTGGCAGCTCCAGCAGAAGACTCGTGAACCCTCCAGTGGATGTCTGGGCAGATCACTGGGAGTCATTCAGTTCACCTTTAAAGTCTGAAGCATGTACTACAAAAACACACAAAGCTCAGAGGGTATCTGGAGGCCAGAAAGCTAAATACACACTGCCTGACTGCTTTCCAGTGGAGAACAAAGCTTGTAACGATTTTGTAATTCTCCTAACCTCAATGTGTTGACGTTGCTGCACAGCGTTACCTCCCTGAAGTGAATGAGCACCATTCTTGCTAATTATGCAGCCTCTCAATCCACTTACTCTTGACTTTCCTTTCCACTGTGCTATATTTGACACAAAATGTTTAATCAGGTTCATTTATCATGACTGGAACAGGCTGACTCATTCCCCATTTACAATTAGAAAGGATTTCATCTAATAAATGCTGAATACTCTCAGCTACAGAAGTCATTGAATGAGGAGTGAGCTCAGCGCCAGGCAAGGCTGAGAGTACATTAATCTGTTTTACACTGGAATTAGAGGAATGCTGGATTTCTTCAGGAAAATATCAAAAAATTAAGAAAGTTGAATGTAATCTAGGTTTTATGCATACGGCCTTAACCTGAAAACATGGATGTAGTGTTGTTTTGCTGCATCCAACACTGTAGTGACGGGACAGCAGAGAAATCATTCCACCTTTCTGCCTTTGTCTTCCAGTACACAAAATGGTGACAGTAAAGGCTTTCTTCCTTTGTTAAGCACTTCTGGAATGATCTAACTACTTACTTTCTATCCATAGAATATTAAATGAGTTAATTTCTAAGCAGCTAATAGCTTGAACTCATAAGAAGAAAATCTCAGAAGTAAATTTAATAGTAACTTAACCTTCAAAGAACAAGTTAAAAACAAAAAATATAAACAAACAAAAAATCCCCAACCATATCTTTGGTCCAAAAGTCAACATAAAGCAATGAGATCTTTACACAGTTCAAGGCATCAGATTGTGGGTACAAAGGAAACTGTCCTTAATTTCTGCAGTCTAAAGCCATTCTGTGTTTCTTACATTTTCTCTTGTAATTATGATTCTATATTTGCTCTCTAAAATAACCCTGAGCAGTGCAAATTGCTTTAACCCAACCAAGAAAAGGCAGATCATTAACAAGTTGCCAATTAATTTAAACAACCACATGGTCAGCCCTGAAAAAAACTGTCACAGTTTCTTATAATGGAGAGTCCTCATCATTTCCTATTGTACAACGAGAGACATAGAACTAGAGGGAAAAAGAAAAGCATAAAAGAATAATGCAAGGAACAGGAACACTGGGTGAATAATAATGACTGACACAACACCACTGCTGTATTCTGTCCTGCTGAAGGTCTTTACTGAGGAGGGGAAGAACTTGATTGCATGTGCTCAATTTTATAGTTGCATTAATTGGAATTCGGCAGTTGATGATGGCTAAATTAACTGAATACCTTCTGTGTTCGTAGATATGACAGAGCAGAGTCATACAATCCAAGATGAAATGTTTAGCAACCTGCTTCACCACTGGAACATGCACAACTGTGTAGGTCTGGATGGAATCCACCCAATGTGGTGCTGAAGGAGCTGGAGGAAGGGCTCATCAAGACAGTTTACCAGCAGTCCAGCTAACTGGGGAGTTCCCACCTGACTGGAGGTTAGTGAATGTGACACCCTTCTATGTGAAGGGCAGGAAGGAAGATACAGAGAATTACAAGCCTGTCAGTCTGACCTTCGTGCTAGGAAAGGTCATGGAGCACATCACAGGACAGGTACATGACAACCAGGTGATCAAACCAAATCAGAATGGGTTTATGAAAGGCAAGTCCTGTCTTAACAAGCTGATTTCCTTTACAACCAGGTGATCCACTTAGTGGATGTGGGAAAGGCTGTGGATATTGCTTATTTAGACTTCAGAGAGGCAATCTATACTGCTTCTCACTGCCTCCTCCTGGAGAAACCAGCTGCTCATGGCTTAGAAAGATACATTGTTGGCTAGGTAAAAACCTGGCTGGATGGCCAGGCCCAAAGGTATGTCATGAACAGAGTTAAATCTGGTCACAAGTAGTGTTCCCAGAACTCAGTACTGGGGCAGGTTTTGTTTAATATCTTCATCAAGAATCTTGATGAGGGAATTGAGGGCAGCCTCAGTAAATTTGCAGATGACACCAAGTTGGACAGGCATGCCAATCTGCCATAGGAAAAGAAAGCTCTGCAGAGGAATCTGGGCAGGCAACATTCATGGGCAGTGTCCAATAGTATGGCATTCAGCAAGGGCACATGTTGAGTGCTTCTCTTGGGTCATAACAACCCATACAGAAGCATAAGTGTGGGAAAGGGTGGAGAAGATTGCCTGGCAGAAAAGGATCTGGAGGTACTGGCTGACAGCCAGCTGAACATGAGCCAGAAGCATGCCTAGACATCCAAGAAGGCCAGTGGTGTCCTGGCTTGCATCAGAAATACTGTGGCTGGCAGAACTGGGGAAGTGACTGTCACACTGTCCTCAGGAGGTTGCAGTAAAGAGGATGTCTGTCTCTCTTCTCAGGTGACAAGTGATAGAACATGAATCAATGGCCTTAAACAATACCAGGGGCAGTTTAGATGGGTTATCGGGAAGGATTTCACCATGGAGAAGGAGGTCAGGCATTGGATCAAGCTGTCAAGGAAGGTAGAATCATTGACACATAGAACCATTAGGGTTGGAAAAGACCTCTGAGATCATCCAGCGCCATCCCAACTCATCCCCACCATGCCCACTAACCATGCCCCTCAGTGCCACATCTCTACAGTTCCTGGCCACCTCCAGGGATGCTTGACTCTACCACCTCCCTGGGCAATCTGTTCCAGACCCTCTTTTTCTCAGTATGTCTTTAAAATTGCAATGAGGTGTTTCATTAATGCACAGAAAATCCTTTTATGCAGTCTTTTAGAAGGTGAAGTGTTCATAGCTGTCTTAAAGCTGTTATCTCTCTTCACATTTCTGATCATTCAACCGCAGAATGGTTTGGGTTGGAAGGGAACACAAAGCCCACCCAATTCCAACCCCCTGCTGTGGGCTGGCTGCTACCTACCAGATCAGGCAGCCCAGGGCCCCATCCCACCTGGCCTTGAGCCCCTCCAAGGATGGGGCACCCACAACATACCTGGTTACTGATTTTATAGCTTTTGAAGATGTTCACTCTGAGAGAATGGCTGTTTGTCCTTCATCATGCACAAATGAAATAAGTACACTTTCTCAGCCACTGCCACCAGTCATCCTGAACTTACTAACATTTTTTTGTGTTTAAAAACAGCAGGAGAACTAGATGCAAGTTCATCCAGCAACTGCCTACCACGTCACACAGACCTATCCAATGACATTTTTGAGCTGAGATCAGCAACAGTTTAACTCAGTCTGTGTAATAATGCAATTTAACAGCCTAGGAGGTGAGTCAGTCCATTACTAGATTAGCACATCAATAACTGTTCTACATGTCCATAAACCCATGTATGCATTCACTTGAATGAGGACCACCACAGCTTTCATCTTTAGAGCAGTGTGGAACCATTCTTACTTACTAACTCATGAAAGACTCTCCAGAGCCTTCAGGAACAGAGATTTCCTGAGGATTTAGTTGGCTTCTGTCACAGAATCATTAAGGCTGGAAAAGACCACTAAGATCATCTAGTCTACTTAGTGGAGCCAACATCCCTAGAGGTATTGCAGATATGTGGATGAGGCGCTTAGGGACATGGTTTGGTGATGGTTGGTGGGTGGTTGGGCTTGATAATTCTAGGGGTCTTTACCAACCAAAATGCTTCTTTGATCCTGTTTCTAACATAGATGGGAGCATAACTTTAGCAACAAATCTTACAATATTGGAAAAAGAGTCATAATTCATATAATGAAAACACAAGCTTATAAAATGTGAATAACTGTGAAGAAAATCAGACAATCATGCATTTTCTTCCTATTTAGGCCTGGACTTATCCTACCTACTTTCAGCTCTGCTTACTGTTGTTAGAGGAACTCTTCCAGGAGACAACTCAGATCAGACTCTTGGAGATCTTTCTCCATTAACCACAGAGGGGAAGTTAAAATGACTAATGGTGAAATCCAGCCTGCATGAACATAAACCTATTTGTGGCAAAAGTTTTGGTGCTGAGTGAGTATGCATTTTCCAGGAAAACAGCTGTGTCTTGTTCAGGAAATTGAAAGATGTAATGCACATGGAAAAATCAAGCACATAGGTTGGGAGGGCAAATTCTTCCTGCTAAGACCATTATTTTTTTGGATACTTTTAAAGAGTTTGGGTATTTTCTGGAAGATAACTGCTTTACCAAATGACAATTAATTATCTGAACTTTGTACTGAATTTAACTTAGTGCTTCAGCTAAGTGCTTAAACATAGGTAGTATGAATGCATTTTATGTGTAAACTCTGAATCATGTTAAGTTAAAAGATCTATACATGCATTATGTTATGAAGAGACTGTTGCTTTTAAGGTATTTTTTGTTAAGTTTGTTATCCAATCTGTTTATTTTGTAGGTTAAATGCAGTTTATATTGTCATTTTCACTGCCTAGCATGCTGACAGAGCAATTATTCCTTTTTCTCAAGTTGTGACAGTTACATGTCTTCTTTACCTGTCTCTGTCCATAATAACTTATTCCCCACCTATGGCCTCTTAGAAATTCCTGACCTTCATTTCTAAAGACCAGTGCTATATTACTGTCTTCACCCAGGACAATTAACCAATCATTTCTGTCTTCACTTATCTTTCTTTTTCTCACTTTATCTTTCTTTTGCTTTCTTCAACTACTATGTATTGAGCAAGTTATCTGTCCTCCCTCACTGCTGGCCCCTCACCTCTCCAAAGTCAAATTAATTTCTCTTCCCCAATTTTCAATACAAATCTTTCATGTCTATTGCACTGAATTCAGGAGGTAAAGAACAGAATTAAAACCCAGCAGTTAGACAGAATAAGGTGTTTGTGAACCATCATGCTGCTTCCCAGCTCAGTGCTGCCCTGTGTTTAAGCAGCCAAGTGACATCATTCTGAAGGGGCAACTGAATCCAACTCATCCCATCCTGGAATGGAAGGCTGTTCACTTGCTCTGCAGTGCTGCCCCCCCTCAGCCTTTTTCCAGGGAGTATTGGTAAAATTGGGGGTGACTAAAACTCATTTCTACACTTTAAAATCTTTCATCCAGAGTAAAACACAATAAATGCTTGGATCCATACAACTAATTGATGAAAAAGATTGTAACGAAAATGTTCAAATAGAGTATAGAATGGTTATCTATATTTTTTATGTAGAGTAAAAAAGAGTATTTTTTAGTAGAGTAAAAATATCATGCAAATAATAATTAATATAATAAATATAAAATTATATACCATAGGTCATTCTAGTAGACAAAGAAGATTTTAAATTATTTATGACGACACATTTATGCATAGCCAATAGAAAGCACAAATTAGTTCTTCATTGGAATGCATTGCTCAGCTTTATGAAGCTGTATAAAACATTTGTAAAGAAATGGAAATATAAAACCTTGCAGATTTTCCCTCGCAATGAGCACCAAACAAGCAGAGACTTGAATTATAAGTGAAAGCAGTGACATATGCTAATGGAATTGTCATCGGGAAATAATGCAATGCCATTAACTCATCTCATTTCAGATTCTAGTAACTGCATGTCATGGTAGGTAACACCAGCTGCCTTAAGATCCCAGAGAAAAAATCCAGAAAGAGAAAAAGAATTTGCAAGACTATGACTCATGGGTATATCTTGTGTATGGTCAGCAGTATCTGTTTTAACTTTGTTACATTTCATGTTTCATGGTTATCCTATTCAAAAGTGAGTCCTTACTAAGTACTATTAACTTTAATGAGAATGAATGTTAGTTGAACCCTATTATTCTTTGTAATAAATACGTACAGAGAGGACAGAAAGCTGACTTCCAAGTGTAGATACTCAAAATTGTCAGAAATTCAACAATGTTTGAGACAAAAAAGTTGCTTTTCATACAGCCTATACAAGCTCTCCTTTAGGCTCCATTTAAGCCCGTTCTTTGACATGGTCCCTCACCACATCCTTATCTCTAAATTGGAGAGATATGGATTTGAAGGGTTAACTATTAGGTGGATTAGGAATTGGTTGGAAGGTCACAGCCAGACAGTTGGGTCAGTGGCTCAATGTCTGGGTGGAGGCTAGTGATGAATGCTGTCCCCAGGTGTCTGTCTTGGGGCAAGTGCTCTTTGATACCTTTATCAGTGACACAGATGATGGGACCGAGTGAGCAAGTTTGCTGATGACACTAAGCTGTACAAAGCAGCTGATACAGCAGAAGGAAAAGAATGCCATTCACAGGGACCTTGGTAAACTCGAAAGGTGGGCCCATATGAATCTAATAAGGTTCAACAAAGCAAAGTGCAAGGTTTTGCACTTGGGTCAGGGTAATCTCAGGTATGTATACAGACTGAGAGAAGAATAACTTGAAAGTAGCGCTGCTGAGAAGAATTTAGGGGTCTTGGTAGATGAGAAACTTAACATGAGCCAGCAGCAGTGAGCTTGCAGCCTGGAAGGCCAATGGCTGCATTAGAAGAGGGGTGCCCAGTAGGGAGAGGGAGATGATCGTCTCTCTATTCTGCCCTTTTGAGGCCCAATCAGGGAGTACTGTGTCCAGGTCTGGGGCTCCTAGCACAGAAAAAGCTGTGAAGCTTCTGGAAAGGGTCCAGAGAAGGGCCACGAAGATGATGAGAGGGCTGGAGCTCCCATCCTACAAAGACAGGCTGAAGGAGTTGGGCTTGTTCAGTCTGGAGAAGGCTGTGGGAGACCTCATTATAGCTTTACAGTATTTAAAGGGAGATTATAAACAGGAGGGAAATCAGCTTTTTACATGGGTAGTGATAGGACAAGGGGGAATGGTTTTAAACTAAAGGAGGGAAGATCTTTATTAGATGTCAGGGGGAAATTTTTCCCTGAGAGGGTGGTGAGGTGCTAGAACAGGTTACCCAGAGAAGCTGTGGATGCCCTGTCCCTGGAGGTCTTTAAGGCGAGGCTGAATGGGGCCCTGGGCAACCTGATCTAGTAACTTGATGTAGTGGTTTGCTATCCCTGCCTGTGTCAGGGGGATTGGAACTTGATGATCCCTGAGGTCCCATCCAACCCAAGCCATTCTGTGATTCTATGACTCTATGAAAAAAGTAATTGAATTCTCATATATTCTCATTATAATCTGTAGTATTAAGCACAGGCAAAGAGAGAGCATTCACGTAATAAAATTAAAGACAATTTCCTGTTTAGTTTTTACCTTAATAGCATTATTGCTCATTTAATGTAAAGATTAGAACACTCTAAACCATAAATATGCGTATAATATTGATTAAAACTTAATCTACTGTAGATGTACTATAAGGAATCTGTAGCAATTTACAGCTATCAAAGATCTTCCTCACTGATAGCTCTCCTATATGTTTATCTCCCTTTCTTTAAAATGTAATTATGTACTTATCCAACGGACTGGAATAACTTACAACAGTTCTAGTCTGTTGGATAAACAAGAGTTCAATTCAATATAAGATACATTCAGCTTCTAAAAAATTATTTACTTACTGTGTAAGTGTGTTTACATCAGCTATCAGAAAACTATCAGTTGGTAGCATTACAAGAAGGGAAAGAAGGAAAACAAATATAAGTGTCTTTGGCCTTTCAAGGTAGAAAACTCTCATGTGTATGCTGACTCACAGATGATGTTGGGTAATAAAATCCAGCTCAACGGCTCCCAGTGCCAAACCAAAAAGGCTATGACCAAAAGATACAATGTGTTGACTCCATATTAACTTACATTGTCATTTCAAATGTGATAACGTGTTTTTGACTGGTTAAATTTGGATTAAAAGCTTTTTTTTCCCCAGATCAGGCATAGTATGTGCAGTTATATGTTGGCAACTCTACCTTATCATAAGATTGGCACAGGTGTTGGTAATGTTTACTGCTGTGAGATCAGCAGAAATGTACTTGTGTACCTGCTCTGGATCAAACATAAGCTGCCAGATAACGTAGGAATGCACAGGTCTGGAAGGAAGGGAACAAACAACCCTTTCTTCAAACTCCTATTGGATAAGCTGAAACGGTGCACTCAATCCATCCCACTGACCTCCACTGAGCTACTGACATAAAAATGTTTCAGCAGGTTCAGGATTTCGTACAGTGGCTTGCCTTAAAGTAATTACATGACGGAACTACTTTAAACCAAGATTTTCAGAACTTGCTACTAGTCCGCCATGATTGGGAAAATGGAATTACAAACTTTTATCACTTTATAACAGATTTGGCTGTGTTTAAACACAAGCCTACGTTTTCAGTCTGTATGCAGGAATACTACACTGGACTATGCTTTCATATCTTTATCATTATTTAGACTCAGTATTTCAGTCTCTCAACATTTTGGTACTAGTGGTTTTAAAATAATAAAATTAAATTCATTAAATTAAATAGTCTTAAAGTTTCCATTCCTGTTCAGATTTTACTCATTTGGTACCAGTACATTAAGGAGCATATTGCCAAGAGTCAATATGAATAATCACATTCATTTCTAATTAATTAATACTTGGTTAAACACGGATATCTTAAGGCACAAAGATATATCTGTATGTTTGCTCCTAATTACTGAGATCAGTCACTAGTGAAAGCAGATGTGCAGAAACTTTTTTGACCATATGGAGTTTTCCTACTTTTATTTGCAAAGGTCTTTTTAAATTCAGAAGAAAAACAACTTGTTACCAATGTCCAGCACCAGTAATAGCATGCTAAATAGCTATCTTCTTCCTCACTGTTTTCCACATTTAATGCTCATCTTCCAAGTACTTATTTGGGTTACAGAAATCATCTGTTCATCTTTGGAAGTGGCCTTTCAGGGGTCTATCAGAACTGACATACAGAACGGTGAATTAAAACCCAGAATAATCAAAACCAGGGAAGGAGTCTGGAAAATTCATGTATGCAATCCAAGGAGAAATCAAGGGAAAAAAATGCTGCAGTGTAAGATTAAATAAGCAGAGTCATATTGTGCCTGACAAGAGAGCAACTGTGGGCTAAATGGAACTAAAGAAGCTCAACTTCCTTTTCAATCCAACTGAGGTGGCTAACACAAGCAAGAAAACCCCGAAGTGTGACTTTACAGACATCTGAGAAAGGGGAGAGTGGAGCTTGGAGTATGCAATAAGATTGAGGAAAAGGTTTTCTGCTGGAAAATTGAAGGTTTGTTGATAAAAGGGCACACAGAAATAGGCTTCTAGTAAGTTCTTTGATATGGTCTCTCACAGCATCCTTCCTGAGAAACAATCAAACTGAAATAAACAGGTTCATGCTACGCTGGTTGATGAACTGGCCCAATGACAGAGCCCAAAGTGAATGGGGCTACAATCTGGCTGGTGGTCAGTCATTAGTGGTGAGTTCAGGCTTATATTACTTTCTCCAAAATACAACTCAGAGCACTTCAAATATTAAGTTGTGGTATTGGAATTAATGTCCTGGAGTATTCTCACCTACATTTTTTAATAATACTGAACAGAATTCTCTTTGTAGTCATAGGACTCACTCACAGGACTTCCTAAAATAAAAAGCCTATGTTCCCTAAATATCCCAGGGGAAAAATAAGGAGATCCTTACATATTAGAACAATAAGGAGCAGTAAGTAGCAAGTCTCCAAGTATATTTTGCTTGCAAAACTCCGGCAGACAATAACCAACCAAAACTGCTTCCTTTAGTGCTAATGTTACTGAAATTTTTATACAGGTCTTCATAATGTTTATGTCTGCCAGGTTATAGAGGGAATAATTCTGATACTCCAAGAACTCAGTATTTCAATTCAATTTAAAATTGTATTTTAAAAGAGCTCTAAATACAACAATTTAAAATATATTGGAAAAATAAAAAGTTGATCATCTTTTGCAGGTCAGGTCATTGACAGATAGTGTTATAGAAAAAACAGAGCTTGCCAGAAATTGGGAATGTAGGGTAAACAATACACCAAAACAATTATAAAGAAGAATTGTAGGTAGCAGTATTTTCAAAATCAGCTATTATTTAACTAAAACGATAACCTGTTCTTGGTGTCTTCAGTTATGCCTCAAATTTCTGCAGTTTTAACGTTATAATTTTGTTGAATTTTTTGAATACAATATTTTATCAAAGTACTCAGTGGAATGACCTTGTTCATTTAAGGCATTGGTTTGTTCAGCAAAGCTCTGGTTCTGCAGTTGTCCACAAATGGGGACACTTCTGGACCTTTGACGGGTTCTGAAGTTTTTAAATAAGGATCTCATTAGGTGAAGGTGTCCTTCTAAGAGTCTATCATTTGGAGGGCTGGAGCGCAAATGGGTGAAAAACAGCATCACTGAAAACATGATGAACTTCACAGTGTTGTAAGGTTAGTCCAGAAATCTCAGTGCTCTTACACAGACACACACAAAACAAACAAACAAACAAACAAAAAGACCCCTTCCAAAACCAATATACAATTTTAACCCACAGCTCATTCAGTCACAGGCTTATTGAGACCACAAGCTGCTTTCATGCAACTGAACACTAGCAGACTAACAGAACTTATATTAAATAAACAGCAGCTATGCATCATAGAAATAAGCACTGAAATCAGGTGGAATTGATTAAACATTAAGATTTCATAGAGACTGCTCACCCAGCTCACATAGGGTACTGAACACCAATGAGGCACTTCTAAGTATGATTATACATATTATAACCGTATAACAACTGCTCATCGTTAGCTTCTGCTTGCTTTATGAAATACTGACCTAAATGACAAATTATTTCTTTGCTTATCTTCAGAGAAGTTATAAGATTCCCTTATTAAGCAGCATTTCCTTTTAAATAAGTCATGTTGTAACAAACAGATTTCCCTTTATAAAACAAAGTTACTAAAGAGTAAACTGGAAATTATGAGAATCAGTCAACATATTTATGGGTATCCTTGCTGCTTCATAGTAGTTCAGTATTTTAATTACATGTTTAGTTCAAGGGACTTAAGAATAAGTGATATAACTTCAATGTCAGACTATATGAATATAATAAGCAAAATTTTCATAAGTGTCGAATAATTCAAACAGTAGAAGACCCTAATGGGTCACATGAATGAGTTCATTAAAGAAAGCAGACAATTTAAGTCATTATATAAAAAATTAAATAAAAGTTAGTTTGAAAGGCAGTTATCACATACAGCGGGGCAAAACAGAAACCCTTCACCAAAGAAAAGGTTAACTGAAGTCAAAGAATTTTTAATGCCATTTATCCTTTCAGAACTTATTAGAATGTCTCAGCAAATCTTTCAAAAATCCACTGAAATCTACCTGTCATGAAAATGAATGATACAACATGAATCTGTAAAACATATTCATCAGAAGGAGAAAGAACAGAAGTTTTGTTTATGGCAGCTATGGTGAATGTTTCTCTTGAGACACTGCACCATTAGACAGCCATGCATGTCACTTCTATGCTTTCAAAACCATTTTATTTAGAGACAACATTGTATTTGAGGCATTTTCTCTGTGAATCTGTGCTTCTTGCCCCACTTATACCTCATTCAGAATATTCTTATCTCTAGGAACATTGAATGAAAATAGGTTTAATTCTGGAGGAGTGTCCTTCCCTCCTGTATCTTGCCTCTAGTTAATTGCCATGTGATAACATTCTTTTTCTGGAGGTAAAACTAAATCCTGTTCTAAACGATGGCAATGGTTTAAACTTTGCCATAAAATTAGGTGAGGAGGGTTACAGTAGTCCTTCACACAGAAAAACAGACGTTGAGAAAAAAAAAGATATTACAAATGCCTTTTCCCATTCCCCAAGCAATAAAAAGCATATCTTGTCTGTATTTATAGTGTTTTGGCCATAAATCTTGGCATCTCACTCATTAGCTATTATGATCAGACCAATAATACACAAAGATACATTCAATACCTCTCTGCCCCTCTTTTCCTCAAAGCATGGTCTATTCTGCTGCTATTGGCTTTCCATGACTTTCAGGTCCACTGAACAGACAGTAGGATTTTGCCAACTTGAGTTCTATTAATCCAACCCAGTCATCCCTGCTCCAAGATCTTTTGTGGTAGATGTGGCCTTAGTAATGGGAACAGCATTTCCAGCTGTAAATGACTGCATTCCCGTGCAGTATCATTCTTTATTCACTCTGTCCTACTAAAAATGGGTGAATCAGAAAGGAAGTACTATTACAAATAATCAAGTTGGAAAGGAAATGATTGCTATTCATGGCACTTTCTATGTTTTCCACATGGTATCAGTGGCTCCTCTCTCTCTTTTTTTCCCCCGAAACAAGAAGTTAGATTAGTACATATGCAGTTAAACTCATCTATGTTAAGCCAGATTTCAGCGGTACACTGTCTGCGAACTACTACACGTACTACTTGTATCATTGATAGGTTGTATTTTAAGCAACTGTGCTTTAAATGAACAATTTATTGTTGTATAGTTATACTCTTTAAAAGTGTACTTGAGTAAACACTTTTCTTTTGTGCTTAACTTCTCCCTCTTAACCAGACCTGCTTATTTTTTAGGACAGATAAATGTGAAAAATAAAACAATACCCCTCTTTAACATAATCAGGACTGGATCTGGACAAATCCTACATCCAAAATACAGTTAGATAAGAAAAGTGCAACCTTTTTTCACAAGCTCAAGAAGTCTAAAATAGATGTTTTACTTTAATTGCACTAAATCAATAGATTGTCTTGCAGAACATTCTTATTGATTTGTGACTCATCACGCACATTACAGGCATGGCTATTTTTAGTGTCTCACTACAAAGGAAGTTTGCCTGTATTCAGAACACAAGCAGGTAAAATAATATGTGCATCTCAAAGATCAGTCCTGAATTTCAGATTTATTCCCTATTAAAAGTAAATTGCAGGGTTTTTTAATAGTAAAAAATCGTAAGTTGTCTTTTTAAAACAGCATTTTAAAAGGCACTCAGTGAATATATATTGCAACTTTAATGTTTAGGCTTTTGAGAACTTGTCACCCGACAGCACAGGAGAGAAAAGCTCATCTTTCATGCATAAAAGCTTGCCTTCAACAGACTCTGCAGAACTCTATGGAGAAAGATTACAGATATGTTTGTTAATGTTTTTACTTCTAGTCTTACTCCTTTACTGTTCTGCCAAAGCCAGTTTCCAGTGAAATCTCTGAAATCAAGCAGGTATAGATTTACAAGAATTATCTTTTTCTTAGCTGTGAAGCCCTTCATTTTGGAAAGCCCTGCCCAGTCAGCCATCAGCACAACAGCACACAAAATACTTCTCCTCTCATGCATCGTCTCATGGAAGGCTGAAGAGCACTGTAAATCTGGCAAAGCACAGCAAGCCCCAGGAGTCAAACTGGCATCCCGCCAGCTGCTTCTCCTAAATCTGGCTGTTCTGCTTCCAGGAACAGTTCCGCTGGCCACGAGGGATGGCCATTTGTTCTTACAGACAGTCCTCATGTCAGACTGCTTCGGCTCCCTTCAGGCAATCAAACGCTTCCCAAACTGACTGACACACACGTAGCACAATCACATGGATGTACTTCTGTCCTCCAGCAATCCCAGTGGTAGCACCTCGCTCAGACAGACATGGTCAGCTCCAGCTGCACCACAATGCTAATACAGTTCAGGCTGACACTGTACTGCCAGAGGAGCCATCAGGAGAATCACATATCCAGTAGAATCTGGTAGCCATGCTAATTGTGATTTTTTAAAAGGCACTCTGATTAGAGTCTCCTTGTGTGCATAATGTGTTTAAAACACAACACAGACCCTTGCGATTCCTGTACCTGGAAACTGTAACAAGGGAAACATTAGTATTACTTTTAGTGTACATTAAGTATTATTATGAAGTGTAATTATAATCTCTGACTGATTCTGTATGAAGTACATCACTTTTTTATTTTTTAAGTAGACTATCAGTCACATTGCAAGAACTGTGAGACACAGATTTATGAATTGATAACAGACCACAGACTATTTTTCTTCTCCGTTAGTGCTGGAAAAGCACTTCTATTCATAGCCGGCATGAAAGGGATTAGCGATTTCAATAAGTTACTGAAAAATCCATCCAGCATTGAAAAGTCGCTATTGCATCTATTATTATTATTAGTCTTACCATTACAATTCACTGTCAGGCTGCACAAGAGAAATGTAGGGCCTGATCTAAGGCCGATGATCTAAATGAACAGGAATGATAGTGATACATTTTCTGTATCATATCTGTGACCAATATTTATATTTGATGGCCACAGGTAGATCATCAGTCTTAGATTCATTGAATCATACAATGGCTTGGGTTAGAAGGGACCTGAAAGCCCAGCCATTCCCAACCCCTGCCGTGGGCTGATTGCCTCCCACCAGCTCAGGCTGCCCAGGGCCCCATTCAACCCAGCCTTGAGTGCCTCCAGGGATGGGGCACCCACAGCTTCTCTGGGCAGCTGTGCCAGGGCCTGACCACCCTCATTGTGAGAAGTTTCTTTCTTATGTCTAATCTAAACTTTTCTTGCAGTTTAAAATCATCACTTTTCTTGTCACTTCAGGCTCTGGTAAGAAGCCTTAAGTGCAAAATGAATGTATATGGACAAATTATGTAATTGTGTGAAGTCCAAAGCTAGTCTCTCATTAAATTTTTAGAAAACTATATGTATTCAATCACATGTGATGATGATAGCCTAGACAAATTGTATCAAAGTATAGCCTTCCAGTACTTGAAGGAAGAGTATAAACAGGTGGGGGAATGACAAAGGGGAATGGCTTTAAACTAAGGGGAGATTTAGGTTAGATATTAGGAGGAAGTTTTTTCACCCAGAGGGTGGTGATGCACTGGAACAGGTTGCCCAAGGAGGTTGTGGATGCCCCATCCCTGGAGGCATTCAAGGCCAGGCTGGATGTGGCTCTGGGCAGCCTGGTCTGCTGGTTGTGACCCTGCACATAGCAGGGGGTTGAAACTAAATGATCTTTCAACCCAGGCCATTCTATGATTCTATGGATAAGAGGAGCAAAGTAATTGCCTTGGAGTATTATCTGTTAAGAGCCCTAAATAAGCACAGACTGAGGCAAGGGCAACCTGTAGAGGTTGTGATTTTTCAGAGGAAAGCATAGGCAGTCAGCATGCAAGGGGAAACTCCTGGCACTGGTGCCACAGAATCACAGATCATTAAGGTTGAAAAGACTATGCTCATTTAGTCCGATCATTGACCATCCCCAACATGCCCACTAAACCGTGGACACCTACCCTTTTCTTGAACACTTGTAGGGATGGTGACTCCAGCATCCCCCTGGGCAACCTGTTGCAATACATCACCACTCTTTTTGAGAAGAAATATTTCCTAATATACAACCTGAATCTCCCTGGTGCAAATTAAGGCCATTACCCCCATGGCAAAGGAAAGCAATGCTGTGCCAATAGCAAAGAGTCAGCGTTAGAAAGCTCAGAGCTCCCAGAAAATGAAAAAAAAAAACCAACAAAAAAACATGTGGTCAACACCGTTTCCAGTTTGTTCTGTGTAGCAGGAATGGAACAAACCGAGAACATTTGCCTCCCCAGGGAATACAAACGCCTGTAAAATTTTGGTGTACAACAGGCAGATCATCCTCTTTAACCAGAAATTTCAAAATAAAGAAAATCTCAAGCGTTTCACAAACTGCTTAGGTGGTGATGGAGTATTTTTCTATTTTTTTAATGAATCATCTTTTCTAAGGGTAAATGTATGAAATCTCATTTGAATTGAAATCAGATAATACACAACATCTTTTTCAGCTCATTACCTCATCAGAAGCTGAAGTACGGTAGCGAAATAAAGAAGAACACTAAGTGATTGTAATCTCTTTTTGTGCAGCTTTGTACTCTTGCTGTGTACAGCAGGAGAAGTGTTATTCTTGAAAGCATCCTAAGACATTATCAATTTAGAATAGCATATATATGAGATATGTAATTTTACATTGCTTACGTGTTTGCAGATGGAAGCAAAAGAAACACACAAAGGGAGAAAATCTGATTCACTAAGTTCAGAATCCTGTATAAAAGCTCACAACTTACGTAGTAGACCTTGCAGGCAGTGAAGGCTATAACCTACCTCAGGAATCTGGGAAGGAAATAAAACTGAGCTCTCTGGAAACCCAGTCTTTCACATTTTTTGGAATGTATTTTCCAATTTTTACAGGCACAGCCCAAGTACACTGTAGAAAATATCCCAGGACAGCATAAGTTTTCATATACACTAACAGTACAATTATTGACATAGTTTGGTCTGCTTTATAAACTGATTTCTCCAAAGCTGGAAAAAAAAAATACTACGTTTCAGTTCATTTGTGCTATAAACCAGTCCACTCAGGAGCTAATAACACAATGTGCCACTGCACATCTTACAGCCCGATTATGACTTCCCCTTACGCATGGCTGAGCTGTTTCTCTCCAAAGTAGTTCACCACAAACAAAGATGGATGGCTTGGAAAGATATTGGACTTTGTGTTTATCTCAGATGCGTGTAAATAATAATAATGAAAAAAACTACACCAAAGTCAATGGCATTACTGTACTACAAAATGGATGGGAGCACAGGAGGCAGCATCCTGCATGCAGCATACAAAGGGGCATTTTACAGCCCCACCTCATTCACCCATTTCTTTTGCTAGCCTGTAATCACATAATGATTATCTCCTTTCCTCCTCATTTTAAATGCCCCAAAGTCTCATGTCACATTTCTGAGGCTTGGCTGGCTCATCACCTACTGCTAAGCAAAGCTCTGCACAGGAGGTGCCCCCAGCGTGGCCCTGGGCACCTGGATCCTGCTGGCACTCCAGCTGTGACCCAACGCAGCACTCAGCAGTGCAAAAAAATATTCCTGTGTCCAGTCCTCTGCACAGCAGCAAGGCCACAGAGTGGCAGAGGACCCTGTCATTACCTGAAGACATTTTATGTCTCACTGGGGGTTGCAGGACTGTGGGAGCCCATAAAGAAGAACAGGTGAAGAAAAGAGGCCATATTTCTTCCTGGTTTTGAGCTTCCAGAAAAGGCTCCTCCATCTAAAGATGTGCTACATAAGAGAAAGCACCATAGCACTTTCTGCTAATTATGTGGCCGTGTGCACTGCTGCCTGCTTGCCCACAGCAGTGCGATGGGCTGGCACCACGGAAGCAAGCCTCATCTTTAAATCGCCTTTAAATTGAGATGCAAAGTTTTGCATAAAGATATGCAGGAACCCTACCAGAGGTTCTTAGGCCTAATAGTGTTTGCTAATATAGTAAGGAAGAATAATTCCCTCTGCTTCAGGGATTATCAGGTGAAATTCTGTGCTTCGAGATATGCATGAAGTTGGACTACATAATCAGAATGGTCTTTCCTAGCTTTAAATATCTCTGCAGCTCTCTTGTCTTCTGTTCAGAGTATATAGCCTAGGCAATGCTATTTTTTTCTTTTAAGATTCATTGGAAAACCTTCTTAAAAGCAAATTATTTTCAGTCTTTAAGAAAATGTGGGTATACTGGAAGGCATTTGATTTTGAAATTACTGGGACAAATGTTACTGAAGATTGTTAAAGTTCTCAACGAAAAGAAGAAATTAAAAAACAACGCTGTAGCTATTTAAAACAATAATTAGAATGAATTATTTAGCTGGCACTGTAAGTTATTTACTTGTTAACTAAGGCCACTATTATATTTCCTATGATTTGAGACCACTCCTAATGTGTCTTAGTTTTGCAGGGAGTCAGAGGCACTTCATGGGAGTGACATGCCCGTAGCTCCTCTCCCCTTGCAGACAGAAGCGCATTTACAAGGAAGGTGTGCAGCAAGCTTAAAGTCACAGCTCAGGCACTGCTGAGACAATCAAACAACTCCTTCACTGCAAAACTCAATTTGGTAGTCATGGCACAGGTTTCCCACAGCGTTTATAATACAAGTTTAAACCACCAGTGCTTTCCGCACTGGCTAAAAGACCACACAATGCATACTGATAGTGACCTGAACATTGGCATATTCAAGCATCTACAAAGGAATGATGGAGTTGCAATTAAGATGAAGTGGGACTGGATAGGATAGGAATGGAACTGAAAAGAGATGCTCCCAGTTTGGGCTCATTTCCCATCACTGTAATGTGTGGCAGAGAACCTATAGTAGATTGAGCAGTATCGTCATCCCAAATAAAAAACTAAAATGCTTAAGACAGGAATGCATTCCTGGTCAGGCAGAAAACCTGGACAATGCTAGAGACTGAGTGTAGCTCTCCAGCTACCACATCTGCATCCTTACAGATGGACTTCTAAAAGTACATTATAGTGAAACCATCTTCTATAAAATCCCATCTCTTTGCAACTGAACAAGCAATAAAATCTCAGCTGTACAATGCAATGGAGAGGAACAGTACTGTGTTTCTCCCTAGGGAAGGACTACATCCTCCCTCCTTCCCTCCTTCCCTCCTTCCCTCCTTCCTTCCTTCCTTCCTTCCTTCCTTCCTTCCTTCCTTCCTTCCTTCCTTCCTTCCTTCCTTCCTTCCTTCCTTCCTTCCTTCCTTCCTTCCTTCCTTCCTTCCTTCCTTCCTTCCTTCCTTCCTTCCTCCCTCCCTCCCTCCCTCCCTCCCTCCCTTCCTTCCTTCCTTCCTTCCCTCCCTCCCTCCTTTCCTCCCTCTCTCTCTCTCTCTTTCCTTCTCTTTCTCTTCCTTCCTTCCTTTGTTGCTTCCTTCTTTCCCTCCTTAATTTCTATAGGTTTGCAAATGAGTGTAATCCATATGCACTCCCACTACAGTCTTTCTCAACAACTGGCTTACCACTGAAGGAATCTGTGGACGAAAGTGTTAGCTGAATTTTAATGAATCCCTGAAGGCACAAATGACATATACCACATTTTCAGCATTCTTTTTTTCTAACGCTGGTGAGAAAACAGTTATCAAAAGGACTTCTGGAAAGTAATTCTCCATCTGAGATTTCTGAGTTACAGGTGGCTGGTCAAAATAGTTTCCTGGTAAGGAAAAATCCTTTGTTTGAGACACAATCTGCCTATTCCTGTCACTTCTCTGTGTTTTACTCAAGTTCCCTACTATATGCAAAGTATCAACAAAACTCTCACGTCTTTCCCCTTGTTAACAGACACTAGCAATACCTGATCCCCTAGAGTTTAGCTCAGAGAAGAATCAAAGCCAGTTGTTGGGTTATAGACTATGTATCAGTTTGCCTTCCCCTTCAGCTACCACAGTAACTTTAACACTGAGTACCTGAACTGGACCCAGGGACCCTGTGATGTGTGAATACATGGAGTGGTCGCTGGTTGATCATTCTACCCTCCTGGCGCTCCTTGCCCCGGGATATGGGCAATGGTCCATGTGGCATATTGCCCGGGGAGCTGAAGGTGCATGATGCTGCTCTGCTGCCATGTCTAAAATGCATGTGAATCGTGGGTTAGCTTGTGTTGGAAGGGACCTTAAAGCCCACCCATTCCCAACCCCTGCCATGCACTGGCTGCCCCCCACCAGCTCAGGCTGCCCAGGGTCCCATCCAACCCGGCCCTGAGTTCCTCCAGGGATGGGGCACCCACAGCTCTATGGGTAGCTGTGTCAGGGCCTCACCACCCTCTGAGTAAAGAATTCCCTCCTACTGTCTGACCTCAATCTTCTCTCTTTTTGTTTAAAACTGTTTCCCCTTGTTCTAATGGCAGAATGCTGGGGTCTGCAGTAGAGTGGGCACAGCCAAAGGGGAAGCAGCCACAGACAGATGTGGGACTGGGCTGTGTTCCTGGGAAGGGGCATGAGAAAGCATAGGAGCTGTGCTTTAAAAATAGGCTATTTTTTTCCTAAGAAGAGGACAGCATATAGCTTGATAAGTAACTTTAAATCAACTGTTGACTTGGCAGTGTTTAGCTAAACTAAATCAGTCTTTCAGAGGTTAATCCAAGAGCTGCTTAAATTTCACAGGCCGTGTTGCAGTTCATAGGATACCTATTTATAAAATCCTAGCTACATTTGTAAAGTTATCATAGAAACAAAACTGCTGGAGAGCAACCAACTTTACAGAAGCCATCTGTCCCCCTCCCCTTTTAAACAGACCACAGTTCCAGCAAATTTCTTAGGTAAGTATGAACACGAAACAAAACTCGGAGCTGAAGTATTGCAAACTTTTTTGGTGCTGCTTCACACCCAGGCTGATGTTTGCGGACTTCGTCTAATGAGAGAAGTCAAATTCTGAACTGTTTACCAACAAGATGCAGGATTTTTGAAGTGATGTTGTTTACTGCTATCCTACTGGGCTACAGAGTTGGCTCTGTAATTACTCCATTCAAACTTGTTCTTGTGTAGCCAGAATAAAAGAGGGAAACACTTATTTACCCACCCAAACACATCCTCTTCGACAGGTGGAAAGTTGTGTGCAGAGATGAATGTTGTTATCAGAGATACCAACCTGCAGTCATTGCTCTCAAAAGATCTGACTGAGCACAGTTACCTTTAGACTGGCACTTCTGTACGCATCATGCTTTTCCTAGCCATATTTGTCTGCTGTCTTCTTGTTACAGTGGTGAGGAGAAAGGCATAAGCATCTCACCTTTGTGAGCACTTCACAGAACAAGACGGTAGGGTTTTTGCATATCTCACTTGCTCTCTGCCTGCAGTTACAAAACACATAAAGCAGCAAGGGAGGAAAACCGCTTCTGTGCATGCCCTTGCTGGCATGAAGAAAGTCGAGCAATGGTTTCCAGCAGTAAAAAAGATCAAGAAAAGAAACCTACACAAATAAAACCTAAATACGTTTAAAAATCATCCTTGCAAGCCTTATACCCTTTCTGTTTGTTAGGTCCTTGACTAGCCCACCCAACAGCTTTTGGCTTTTACGTACTGTTCCTGTCCTAGGAAAAGGAAATTGGAGGTGACACTTTACAGCTCATCAGATAGCTGTGTGAATTTCTCTTAAATTGACACACTGCCCACTCCAGCAACAGGATGTCACCTCTATGATGCTATTAGCATCTGCATCTGATCTTTCTGAAGTCTTTATAAATTTCTTCACTGAAATTCTCTGCTAAATGGATTAGTTCTCACAAGAACAAGAGACCAAAGGCAGGGGGGAAGAGATTGCCTCCCCAAATTGCTATCAAAAACAACAGGAAATGATTCGCTTCTGACAGCTGTGACAGTTCAATATACAGGTTGATATTTTATGGCAGCTGCTATTCTTCCTCAGTGAACACTTTGCCACTTGCACCTTCTCCTTTTTCTTTTCTTTCTGTGGCTGGGCAAACCAGCAAACAAGGGCAGTAAGCCCTAAAGTATGAATATCTGATCTGAGTGAACAGCACCAGTAGCACATGTTTATCTACTGCACTGCATTGGCATTTTTTGATTCAAGAGTATCAGGGATGCCAACCCACAAAGTCTGGGGAACCCTGACCAGCAGGCAGGCAGACAAATCCAGCTCTGAGAGTGGGGTGGTGGCATGAGCACCCAGGTGGGGGAGTGCCCCCAGAATACTGCAAATGAAGACCTGTGTTGCTCCCCATAGTTCTCTAGTTGTCCAGAGCCTATCCTCAAGCCTATGCAGCTTTCACAATGGGGATGCAATCACTTTTCCTTCCACGTAACCTTTTGAGGATCCCGTGTCCCACCTTCTTTCTCTTCTGAAACCCCAAACTAAGCTGCTCCTGATATCCTTCAGTGACAAGTGGTGTCCCTCAAGGGTCAGTACTGGGACCGGTGCTGCTTAATCTTCATCAATGACATTGACAGTGGGATCAAGTGCACCTTCAGCAGGTTTGTGGATGACATCAAGATGTGTGGCGCAGTTGACACACCTGAGGGATGAGATGCCATTCAGAGAGACCTAGACAGACTCTAGTAGTGGGCCCAGGTAAATCTCGTGAAGTTTAACAAAGCCAAGTACAGTGTCTTGCACCTGGGTCAAGACATGCCCTACTATCAGTACAAGGTGGGGGATTAAAGGACGGAACAAAGCCTTATCAGAAAGAACCTGGGTACTGGTGGATGAGAAGCTGGCATGAGCCATCAATGTACCCTTGCAGCCCAGAAAGCCAACTATATCCTGGACTGCATCAAAAGAAGCATGCCCAGCAAATCAAGGGACAGCTCCTCCTGCCCCTCTGCTCTGTGCTGGTGAGGCCTCACGTGGAGTACTGTATGAGTCCTGAGCACAGGAGAGACACAGACCTGGAGTACATCCAGAAGAGAGCCACAAAAATGATCCAAGGGATCATTTCCACCCCTATGAGGACAGGCTGAGAGCTGGGGCTGTTCAGCCTGGAGAAGAGAAGGCAGAGAGGAGACCAGAGAGGAGGCTTTCAGTATCTAAAGCAGGGCTGTAAGAAAGAAGGGGATGGACTCTTTAGCAGCATCTGCGGTGACAGGACAAGAGGAAACAGTTTTAAACTAAAAGAAGGGAGATTTAGATTGGATATAAGGAAGAATTTTGTACAGTAAGGGTAGTGAGGCACTGGAACAGGTGTCTATAGAGGTGGTGGATGCCCCGTCCCTGGAGACAATCAGGATCAGGCTGGGTGGGGCTCAGAGCAACCTGAACTAGCTGTGTCTTTGTTCATTGCAGGTGGGTTGGACTGGATGACTTGTTTTAAAGGTCCTTTCCAACTCAAACAATTTAATGATTCCATGATCTGCAGAGGAGCTGTGTGGTCAGCTGGAAGGGCTTCCCCAACACCTCCATCACCCAAACTGTCTCAGAGAAAGAAGAAATGTCTGCAGATGGCAAGAACACTCTTTTGCAACCTCGAGAATTTGTCCTCAGTAATTAAAGTAATATTCTAATTCTCAGAGCTTACATCAACCCTTAGCCACAGTGGCTGATGCAAATTTCCTCTTGCACAGTGCCCTCCCCGCTCGATAGATTTCAATGCCTATGAATAGCTAATGTATTCCATGGGAGCAGCCACAGGAGAATAAATTAATTTAAACACTAGCTCAGGCTACAGAGAAAGAAATGCAGCCAAGGAGGCAGCAATCCAGACCACAGAGTTTTGTCTTCCAGTATTGCATGCTCAACCCTGAGTTCATCCCACCATCCCACACATACGTCACAAGGCCAGAAGGGATGGCACAGCTTTCAGCTCTCCTTTTGTTCTATCTTTGTACAGTATATATTGTTTTCACTGCTGGAACGTTGCTCTAGCATAATTCTGCCATATAAAAATACATACCCTGCTATTTTAAGTTCTCATCTAGGGAAGAGTGTGTGAAAATATTCACTATTGCTCCACAATCACAATTTTTAAATCAGTATTTCATTACAGGGCACCTTTAGAGATCATTTCACATTTCCCAATCTTGCTGACTTGCTGAGTTTTCTAGTGTGAAATCTGATGAATCAATATTACATTATTATTACTAGCACTTATGAAAACATAATGAGAGTGCTAAATATTATTCCAATGCTTTAAAAATCTCATATCAGTTTCAATCATCAGACAGCTCAGGAGAAGGAGGTGGTGACTTATAGGGAGAAAAATATAGCAGAAAAAACAGCAAATTTCTCAGAGTAGCTTGGAACGAATCACAGGAGAAAAGAGTGGGTATTGCAGGGCTCACAAATGGCAATCAATAGGCAGCCTGAAGAGTGAGGTCTTCTGTGCAGCCATAAGGATATCTGCATCACCTGTGGGAGCGCTCTGTGTGTGAGGCTGTGAAGCACAGGGTGAAGATTGGATAATGATGTGCTGAAAATGGTGCAAAGCTTGCTGGATGGATCTTGTACACAGACTGCAGCAGTAAGCAGCAAGGATGGGCAGCACAGAGCTTGGAACTGCTAGTGTGACGAGAAGGACTAAAGGCATATGAAGGTGTGATGACGGTACAGTGTGCCTTTCCAGGTGCATCTGGCCAGACTGCAGAAGCTGAACTTCCAAAGAATCTCAAAAATATTACTGAAAGGTTTTACAAGGACTACAGACCTATTTCTTCAGCTGTTTGTCCCTTTTGAATGTTTGGATACCTGTGTTAATGCTGTCATTTAATGCTGATTAGAGCTTCAGTGCAGCCAATACATTGGTGGTGGCATGTGTTTTGGATATTATCATCTCTGACTTGCACACAGGAAGCACTGTAAGCCACAATAAATCACTGCCTGCGAGTTTAATTTCCCCCACTGTTTTCACATGCCTGCAGATGAGTGGGATGGTGGCCTCCTTTCCACATTGCTGGAAAGGAGATGGTAATCCTTCTTCCTAGGGCTGAATGTAAACTGACACGGCATGAAAAGCCTCCCCTCCAGCATGAAGCATCCTTCACTGCATTAAAAGAGGCTGGTCCTAAACAAGCAGAGCTGACCTTTCCATGCTCTTAAAGCCTCATGTCCTTAAGAAACATGACCCTCCTTTTCACTTGATCCTTTTTTTCCCCTTCCTTTTTGTAGTTTCTTCCTCCCTGATTAACTTCTTGCAGTGTTGAACAAATCCAGCTTCTTGGGCATGCACTTCAATAGCAGTTGTGTCTCAGGTGGGGCTGGTGGTGGACACCACCATCTGTTCCGGATGGTACCAGGTGGTACCAGGCACAGGAGTTGTACACAGAGGTTCAGTATCCTATAGAAAATGTATATGTTTCAGAGCAACTGCTGAATTAGGAGTTGTGGATTTTCTCTTTCCCAAAGATGATGGTAAATATAGAATTATTTTTGTTTTCCCTAACTAGTTTTGGAGACAAAATGCCTAGGAAGTTTGGGTTTGGTTCTGAGTCTCCCCAGTTCTTCACAAACATGCTGTCAGGCTTAAAAATTAATTCCAGATAGCAGCAAACTGAGGCAGGGCCCCACATGGCCCTATCTGATATCACAGATGATACAGAGAGGAAGGAGAGAAGCTCCCTAATCACTGAGACCAGACTGCTGCTGTGGATTGGAGCCACCTTACAGACAGCCTGCTGCAGGATGGAAATGCTCTCCAGAAGTAGTGTATAAATGTTATGAGCACAGAACAGGACCAAAAACTATCAACCATTTATGAAAATCAATGTAATTTCTGCACCAGAATTCAGGGATATAGAATCAGAGACCTCAAAGTCAGACTGGGGTTTTCGGGGAGCACCCAGACGCCCTACACAGCGGGGTACAGCGATCAGTAAGAGTCGATCTCACCACAAAAGCACTGCTCTGCTAATGAGGCAGCAAGGCTAAGCTTCACGTGCCTGCACACTGAAAGTAGGGATTGCTGTGTACGTTCAGTTATTGGCAGCTCTGAAGCGATATGTTGACTTATCTCTACAGTACGGATGTATTCTAAATTACTACCCAACTTGAAGCAGTTTCCCTAGAAATGAAGGATGCTCTAGCTTATGAACAATGCTTCGAGCTATCCCCTGCTTGCTACAGTCTGAAAGTGCCTACTCTTTGAAGTGCTGGGTACTGCTGTAATACTTTTATATGGGGAAAAAAAATGTAGGGTTGGCTTGTTTGTTTTAGGAAAGTTCAAATTTCTGGTCTGTCAGTCTTGAGAGAGTCCCCTTAATAAACTCAAGACATCATTACCCACAGAAGTTTTTGCACAGGATGGATAGAAGAAAAGAAAATATTTCCAGGGTTCCTCCAGAGCTGCTATTTCTATGGTCTGTAATTGTTATTTTAATAGGCATCCTACCAGGACATTCTCTTTTAAAACAGACCTTCTCCTTTCCTTAACAAATAGTCTCCTGTCAGACACTAATGCTGGCACTTTTGAGAACTGAAATGGTGGCTGCTATTAATGACTAGACACTTCTGACTGTATCCCAGAGCTTTGTTCCACATAGGATCTTTTCCCAAGCTGTAAAATGTGGTGCCAGATTTAGCTTCTAAAGCAAGAAGAAAAACACTAATAGACACTAAATGGGTGTGAGCTGTCACGTATACCAGCATTACAGCAGGAGTGTTATGTCTCAATTAGCAGCTGGTTTGAAAATCAGTGGAAACAGACAGCATTTTCGTGCTTTCTGTTGTAGCTCTTGAGCTGTGAAGACACTAAAACAAGAGTTTATGTTTACTGGTGAGGGCAGAAACCTGGCACTGTAGCACAGCCATGTCCCTGAGCTGCCCGCTCCCTGCTTCTGCACACCTTTGTTTACCTTACTCATGTAGCTGAATGTAGTATTTAGGTATCTCACAGACAGGAAGCTATTCCTGGATCTGGATGGGAAAATCCAGTGCAATTCTCTGGATGACAGATGCTAGGTATGTGCAAAGCACAACTGCTGCGGGGTATGGCTAAAATTAACTGACAGTCCAGCTTCTGCTGGTCCTGCCTTCTGTTATGCACATGCAGAGTATGTGCACCCTGACACTACAGAAATCAGCTGGATTTTTACCACTGATTTCCAGGAAGACAGAATTATATTTGCTCTGTTGCGATCACATTCCAAAGAATATGACAACTTCATTCACCTTCTGCCCGACACAATAACAGGGAAAACAGAAGGCAGCAGTTCATCAATTCATGTTCCTGCTGTAATCTGGTGAAGACCTTCAGAAGGGGGAATGCTCTGATCCCTGTGGAACATATTTGCACACAGTTTACACAGGCAAACCGCTACATAAAAAGATGACATAACCGAAATGCTTGGATGTCATTTTGATATTGGTAAAAGACTTCATGTTAGTAAAGCCATCAGGTAGTAAGAAAAGAAGCACGTTATCTGAGACCAGTAGTTAAATATAAATCCCCTGAGTTCATAGATACTTGTTATTTTTCTCTTTATTTGGTTACTTTTCATGGCAGCCATGCTTCAAAGACTTGCCTCGGCCATGGAGAACTTCTACTAAGTTCCAGTTATATCAGATAGGGAACTAACAGACACTCTATATAATACATTTCACAGTTTCTACAGCTTCCTTTTTATTCACTCAAGTGTTGAGTAAGTCACAGACTAAAATGTGTTTCCTTTGAGAAACATACGCATGTCACTGGTAAAACTGATTAATGGCTCCCTAAGATCTGAAATGTTCACTTAAATAATTCCAGAACAAAAACTGAATAACTGAAGCTAATAGCAAACAACGCTAATCCCCCCAAATGCATTTAATTATGCCATATAATTAAATTAGATCTGCTTGTGCTTGTTTATTTGACCCTTGTCTGAGATACCAAGGATGCATTCCTCAGAATGTAAAGCAGTGAAACAAATACAGGGCTGCTATGCATTGCCTATGAACATATACCCTCTTTCATACAGTTTTTAGGGCATTGGTGAACCCAGAGATAAGCAGAGTAAGCACTACTGTGCATCTTTCACATGTGACATCCTAGCAGCATGGCCCCAGGACCAAAGAGAAGAAGTTATATTAATAGAAGTAAGGATCATGGACTAGTAATCTGAGGTTAAGAGGAGCAGTCACTCCAAGATCTAATAGTCTGGATTTGTCCTCAGTTAACCTCATTCTAATTAAGCTTGTTAGAAATAACTATGCAAATTATTCTTAAGCTCATCCACTTTACAGCTTTGTGTAAAAACTGATACCAACACCAAGCAAAAAAATAGCATATTTTCAGTTTTCCAGTGCTAAACTGAGAATAGAACAGATCTCACAGAAAAAAAATAATTCTTTTAACAGAGAAGATTCATCCACAACTCATAAAGCCAAAGAAAAGGTGCCCACAGCTTTTGCTGCATGCTTTGTGCACTGCCTTTGAACTACTCCTATTTACAAGACCCCTGTAAATGTATAAGGTACTTTAGCATCAGCAGAGATGGCAGCAAAACATGACATTTGTGACTGGTGGACATATGTGGTACCCGAGGCTGGGAGGGAGATGGAAACTCCTCCATACTCACTTTGTACAACTGCTTGCAACCAGTTCAAGCAAGTGAATTCAGCAGCAGTCTCCCAGTCGAGTGCTAAGCCTGACCAGCTGGGAGCTATGAAACTACCATCAGCACACGGTGGTTTCAGTGCTAGCCAGGGCTAGTAAACCCTACAGCATCCCACTGTGGTGCTGCACCCAGTCACAGGCATATCATTGCCCTGAGAAAACTTCTGAGTATGCTGAGCTGGTGCAGAGGCTTTGCCTGGGGAGGTTGGGACCCACAGATTCATCACTAAGCCCTGTGCTGCTCAGGAGCTCGACTTCTTCAGCTCCAACTAACACTGAAAGAAGATACTTGGATTTGTGCAGCACTGTAGCTAACGTAAATCTTGCCAGGTATTACTTAGCTCCATGAAGAAGTATCTGCATCTCCTTCATTGCTGCAGAGTTAATCTATAGGGCAAGTAATTCAACTCTGCCTGAGATTTGACCATATGGACAAATGAAGCAACTGGCAGGAAGCATCGCTTTCCACCTATTTTAGCACATGACATCTAATTGGTCTTTGCTGATTTATTTATTTATTTATTTTACAGAAATCAATATCACTACGATGTACACCTGCCAGTAGCTACACATTTTCAGTTAAGCATCCAGCTGGGACCTATGCATACTTGCAGGTACCATCTTAAAGACCTGCACTCTATCATTGCTTGGAAAAACTAAATTACATTTTAGAGGAAAATAAAATGGTTACATTTCCCCCAATTTTCTTTTTTAACTATCTCTTATGGTATTGTTGTCTCTTTTTACAACCTCGTCGTGTCAGCTTGCACAGCATGAAGAAAGCAAATGAGTTCTGCCAATAAAACATGCCAGCTTGTTTGGTGTAGTCCTAAATTTTTCTCAGCTTGGAGAGAAGTTCATCTTCCAACTCATACATAAAAGAAAACTAAAGTATGTCCTCCCCTTAAAGTGAAAAATCACAAATTCATTACTGTCTCACTGGTTTCTTACTGTTGGAGTCTGTCTGCTCAGTCACTGGAATGAAAAATGAAACCTTTATCTTTTTAGGTGCAGCTATGTTCACAGCACCCTAACAATCACAGAGCAAACAGTGCCCAGTGCCTTTATTAGCTACATAATCAGTAACATTAAGTGCAAAATATTGGTTTTAGAGACTGGAATGCTAGTAGTACTAGCAGTACTAGTACTACCAGTAGTACTTCACATTTCTATGTCAACTGTAAGCATCAATACGTTCTTCTTCAAATGAACACTGGGTACCATTATCCACAGAGTTACTTACTGATGTATAAAGACATGCAATGACTTTCCCAAAGGTCACAAAACATGTTAATTGAAGTCAAGGAAAGTGCACTAGAAAATTCTGATCCATTAACCCACCACACAGTGCGAACAATTAAGAAAGCTTGAAAAGCCATCACTGCATTTGAAGTATTGGATTTGGTTGTTTTCATTTAATTTTTTGAGGCCAAAAATCTTGAAAGATGAAAAATGCTGCAACGAAATGAACACTGGTACAATGCTTTACAAACATATGTTAGGTAATTCCTCACTTTGAATATGAATTCAGATACATCAATTAGATTTAAGTTCTCTTCTGGGTATTTTCAACACACTGAGTTTAGTCATAATTGGATTTTTACCCCTGAAACACTTAATCAAGGCTATATCAAAGCAAGAAATACGTTTCAGAAGAATCCTGTAAAATACAAAGAGAATACGTCTCTTTTTTTTCCACAGATCTGCCAGCTTTATTAACTTCCCTTAATTTAGAAACTGACTTGTTTTTTCTTTTATCCAATTAATGCATTAAATCACTTTGAAGTGTTGCTTTTTAAATACACAGTATCTGCAGTTATATAAAGTACAAAACCATCAGCACCATTCATTCTCCCAAACTGATACACACTGTGCTCATTTCAACAAGAGAGATGATTTTAAGGTGAACTGAATATTCTCCCAGTGCTTAAACAAACCTTTCATCAATTTTAGAGTTGCAACACTGAAGTTTTTTTTCCTCTGTAGAGCAATGGTTTCTGTCATCAAGTTAGCCTGAAGCAGAGATCTAAATAAAAATGAATGGAGAGCACGTCTACGATGAGCATATTTGAGAAGTGCAACCCTTTCCTTCAGTCTTAAACATCTTTTCCAATAACTTCCAGCACAGCAAAAACTAACATGTGAAATCTAAGTGGAATCTTGTTATACATGAGCTCTCCTCTCCCTGCCCTTGCACTCCCAAAGATGGCTATTTTTGGAACTTGCTAGGCACTTGATAGAAGTGGCAGCATTCTCATGAAAACTGTAGACAAAAATGTGACTAGAATATCCATCACCAAGCCGTAAAAAATGAGATCATTACCTTTGTAAGACAGTCTACAGATTCCATCTATGAGAAGGTGTAATTTTATAACTGATTATAAAAATGTAGTCACTTTGAAAAAAGTGCATATTTGCATATATTATTTCATGTCTAATTTTCAAGGATGTTACATGGCAACAGGACTGGCAACATTATCAGCCTCTGTATTCCATGGGCAAAAGACTGAAGGCATTGGAGACTTAGATATGATTGCAGACAAAATCGTTATCAAAAAGCAAAGCAAATGAAACCAGCACTTGACTCACTCTCAGTCCAATCTCCAGTGCTGTGTACCTCCACAACGCCAAGCTACAGCTATCCCAGCCCATAGCAGCACTCAGACAAGTAACATTTCCAAGGGAGATAACACAAAGGACTTATATCAGTTGAATCTCAAAAGCTTTCCCACAAACACTCATCTCAGTGACATACTTGAAATCAGTAGAATTCCCAGATCCAGGTGGATGCACATATGTTTACATAATGTATATCGAAAGCAAATGAGTTTTATAGTTATATAGAGGCTACATAAATACATAGTAACTCAGATTCTACTGATATAACTAGATTAGACATATGCACAAACTTCACAACTTGTCTCAACCAGATGTAGTTGTAAAAGATCAAAAATGGGATGCCCTGCTAGACCTGTGCGTTGTACCTGATGAGAGCTGCTGCTCCATCTAGGTGGTACAGCTCAGAAAACCTGTTGTATGGCATTGCCATGGCAACGTGGGATGCAGCTTCCAGGCATGACGCAATCTGATAGTCCAACTGCTCCACGAACTCCTGTTCTGCCTGGAACTAAAAGCCATGCTGAGAAGGATTAGTACTTTCATTTCTTCAACTGCATGGTTGAAGAAATGAAATAGGAAAAGCCGGGACAGCCTTAATACTTCATGAGAGGCTTTAGCCTTAAGTAAAACCTCTAGCTAAGGTTATATGAAAGGTTTCAGCAGGAATATTGGATGTTTCCAAATGAATCTGAAAAAATCACTATCTCTGGTGTTACACAATTTCTGTCACAGGGCATGGGTAAGTATTTAAGAAGAAAAAAAAAAGGGAAAAAAAGATTTAGATGAAAAGCAAAACCTTTTTAGGCTAATAAAGTGTATTTTGAAATCTGACTCTTGGAGAAATGCTTCCTACTTCTGAAAGCTCTTTTGTGCATTCTGTACTTGATATATTTGGAAAATAAACTTGCTTTATGAATGGTTCTCAGCTTGTGTCAGCACTTTCAAAACATAAACACAGAAAGCTTTACATTAACGTAGATTACAGCTAGAAGTGTCTTTCTCAAAGTGTGCCTTTTTCATTAACTACATGAATCTTAATGAGAGCAGGATTACTAAGTCATATAACAATGAGAATGAGCTGAGCCATCCCAGCGATTTCTGTTGTTTCCCACTCTTTTCATTTTTGGATTCCACTGCCCCATTACAGGCTTGGCAATTACACAAAGTTAGCATAGTGTAAAGCACTAGCCACTACATTCCTCCCTTGTAATTTCTAAATTAACTGAGTTAATCTTTGGGGATTGTTGTGATTTCAGCTTGTTTAGAAAAGCCTGTCAACAGCAGGAACAATTTCTACTCGTTCCTCCAGTTGCTTATTGACCTTTACGCATTCTGCTTTCACAATAACATTTTCTTTGCAATTTGAATTTTGGGCTAACACCACCACCAGTTTAATGGAAAAAATAATAATAACCTTCCTTTAGCAATTACACAGCTTCCTACTATGCTAATTCCTTTGTTATTTTCTAAACAAACGCACAACATTTTTCTTCATTATTTTTCTATTTACCACAAACTGTGTCAAAAGTCCTAACACTTTCTTTGGTGTTACTTGCTACCTTCTTCATTGCTCTTAATTTTGAATTGATGCTCACTAATGCTAAGTGTACAATCTTTGCATATCTTGTCATTTTTTTTTCAAATTTCTTTACTGTGATTGGCCTGAACCAAAATTTATAACTAATTCATTGCAGGGCCATCAATGCGGTGAACATTAACACACAGAAGAATCCCCTTAACATTGATGTTTGCCAGTGTCAGAGAGTTCAGTTGGCACTGGAGGATGTGACCTGCTGTTGGAAGAATGACTCCCACACAGGGCTGGGTGCAGCCAGTTTGACATCACTGGGACAGTGGTGCAAGACTCTTGGAGTAGTCAAAATGTTGGCCTGCTGAACATTAAACTAAATGGGCTGAAAAGCATGGTATGCACTCCTCTTGGCTTGCTGTGTGTGTGAATAGGATGAAAAATTTTTGATTTACATTTCTAATGACACATAAATAAACCTTCTAGATGTTTACAAAAAGTGGTATGTTTGGAAAACAGTCTAATTACTTTTTTTTTTCATACATTATCGCATTAAACTACCAAAAGAAACCCTCATTAAGAGTTTGCTGGTTACTGTGGTCCATCTTATATCCTTCAGTCATACATAGGTCTTACAACAGAGCTCTTGCAGGAAAAAGAATGAGTGTTTCAGGACGCTAAATATAGTTTTCAACCAAATGTGGAATAAATGGATTTTTACTTTGATTGTCTTCAGCGCTGTGGCCATAAAAGCTTGGCAGCAGCTTTTATATATAAATTCCAAATCACTCCCCTCTTTTATGAAAGGCTAGAGCACCCAGTCTTCCATACGTAGCCATTGCTTGCTGCTTTTGTACCTGATTTTAGTGTGCTCTCTCTTCCATCACTCTCCTCTTGTCACTTCAAAAGCAGCACCTCAAAGCATTTGGGAATGTGGCTCTTTCTAAAGTGTCATCTCAGAGCTGAGAGACACTTGTGAATATAGCTAAAAGTTACCACTTCACTACCAAGTTGTCTCTAATTTCTCTGCAGGCAATGCTGTCTGTAAACCGACATGTGGCTTGAATTCTCCTTGACAGAAGGGTCTAGAGACGTAACAGCCCAGAGCCACAGCAGTAGCTTTGCTCTTAGTAGCCAAATTTTCCCTATTTTAAAGAACCAGGTGAAACAAAAGCTACGTGTGCATGCCATGGTTCTTTATGTTATACAATTTATAGCTGAAAATGCAGTTTCAAGAACAATCAAAGCTTATTTGCAATAGAATTATATTAGTACAGTGCCTGAACTGTATTTGTTTTCTGCCTGTCTGGATCTTACATGGATGAGCCATATGTTGTTGTAAAACATGCTATTGCAGTCACTCTCTCTCCTTTAAAAAGAAGGAAGGAAGGAAGGAAATGAAAATTACCTATTTTTGTTCCCCACCTTATTAGATTCAAGAGCTGAACAAAGAATAAGTATTAGTATGATAAAATGGGTGCTATATAAATGAAAAGATCTTCTTTGGTTCTACTTTCCAGAAATGAGTTATTCCAGACTCATTAAATATTTATTTTAGTTGTTGACTACTGACTACTGACTATTGAGATCCCTACAACAAAACACCTTAAAGGACTGGCCTATATTAATTTTGTAAGAAAATCCTTTAATGAAAGTCTGGATCAACTGAGGTCACAGGAAGATTAATTTAAGATAATGTTGAAATGTGGAAGCATGAAAATGAAAAGATGTAATATGATCAAAGGGTTGTGACATAGCTGCTTTTAAGTTAAAATCATGTGAGATTTAATGAATAACACAGCAAACATCACAGTTAGAGAGGCTAAACTTAATGAAATGTCATTTATCCAGTACTTGGCGTAAATGCAGTTCCACCATCAAGCACTTTTAAGAGGAGAATAACCTCCTTGTGTTGTGTGGTAGATGCCTCCATTCAAGCACCAAGAAAAATGTTTGTTTGTATTACCAAACTGGGTTTGTTTGACACAAACTAGGTGGGCACTTGAGCTATCAAAGTAAAAGAAACTTCTATTGTGAAAATAATTGCTCAATTATATTTACGTTTTAAAAATAGATTAGAAAGGATTGTCCCCTGTATTGACTGACACATCTAAAAATTACCTGTTATTTATTATATTGAGACTATGACTTTAAAACAAATAATAAGGAGAAGAATTCAGTAGAGAGAAAATATGATCACAATGCAGCTAGACAAGTGGAAGAGTATAAGGAAGCAAATCTTACTGTTGGGTGAGATTATTCTGCAATGCGTCTCTATTCAGGTCAGTGAAGGTGATATGTGTAGCTAATTGTTGAACAGAGCACAGCACTGAGATCAATGAAATAATTGACAACAGATGAGAACATAGTTAGTGCTCCATCTATGTAGTGTAGCAAAACTGATATGCTTATGCAAGGAATTATATGATACACTTGTCTATGAATGTAGGAAGACCGAAATTAATGGTCCAGAAGTCTCTTCCAGCTCTACACTTCAGTAAAATGGTACAGTTATTTCAATTAAAAATCAGAAGTGTCATCTTTTACACAAAGTTAAGATTCTGATCATTTCAGTGTGTGTTTATTTTGTTTCTAATTAACAGGAGGTTATCAAACCATTTAATTTGTTGTCCCTCATATGCAGCAGGTCTTCAGGTTTGGTCCTTATACAAAAAAGGAGCAGAGCACCATAATTTTGTATATAAAGTTTTTAGTGCCTCTCTTTCCATTTTGGATTAATTAGTTTTCTTCATATGGTTGAATACTGTATGGTTTATACAATCCTAGAACAATCTGCTCTTAAGAATCCTGAATTTCTGAAACAACTGAAATAATTTATATAGATAAATGTGGATCTGCAGATTTACATCCCATTGAGGCAGACACTGAAGCTCTCCTTAGAAATGTGTACAAATGGTGGTGATCAAGACCTGTAGGACATATTGTATTATAAGTAATAAATAATTTAGTAGACATCTTAAAGAAGGGAAAAAAAGGAATGATCTAAGAGAGACTAATAGAAAGGGAACAAATTTCATTGTAAACAGTGCATGATATTATTGTTCTACAGCCTTCTGACCCATGGGTCCTTCAAGCCCCGAAGTCTTATCTGTTGCTATCCTAAACAATCACTTCAATATACATTCTGCCACTGACTCCACACTGACCAGCATCTGCACCTCTTCTTGCCAAAACCAGCAATCTACTGGTTATTCCAGACTCACAGAAAAACTTGCATCATACTGACAGTTACTGCATCTCTAACTGTGAGAACTGAGGAAAAAATGGCAGCACTGTTACAGAGATGACTTGCTCCGAGGGTTTTAAATACGCGTTTGCATGTTTTGAGAGACACTCCTGAGCACAGAATTTTAAAGTAAGATGAAAGAGTGAGTTTTATCTAAAGTAAGTTTTCTACAGTGTAACAGAAGGCTGGAAACAGAATGATTTAACTTAATTTAGTATAATTGCAAGAGGAAGACAGTGCTTAATTCTAATTACCAAGATGAAAGTAAGTGCCAGCACTGTGTCAGAGAAGTTTACAGTGCCAGTAATGCAGAATGAATTCATCCCACTGCTCAGAACCACGGGGTGAACCTCCTCTGTTTCTCTGCTAGGACAGTACCACTTATTTTGAGTGAGTAATAACAGATTTACAGCACTGTGCATGAGATCAGAACCTGGCTTGTAATAAAGCCGTAGTGTGTTTCAGGAGTGAAGACACTTCTTCTTCAGGGACTTTAAGATAAGGTTTTAAAGCTTTTTTCAAGCAGCTTGCATTCAGGTTAAGTTTCAAAGAATGTGAATGACAAAGTGTTAGAAGGTGACTTTCTGCCAAAAAAGTGCACTACTATCTCTTACTTTTATATAATAATATGCCATGAAGCAGCAGGGATAACAGAGAGCTTCTCTCACACCATTCCTTCTCTGTCCCTTCTCACAAGCAAGGATGGAGATGAAGGCCACAAAGATTTTATCTCCCTACCTTCACTCTCACAAAAGAATCAGCACTGGATCCACACTCTCCTCCCTGAACAACCCATGGTTCATGAGGATTGGGAAAACCTATGCAAACTCATCTGCCACAGCAATTGCCCTGGCACAGACCCTTCCCAGAACAACTCTGCCTGGAAAAAACTTTCTGGGAAAGGGAAAATCTCAGCAGTGGGATATGGACATTTGAGAGGCAATAGCATAAGCACAACAGACAAGGAGCAGGGCCTGAGGTGGAAGGGAAGGCCCCCACTACCCTGAAAGCCTATCCTGCTTGGGTAGAGGACTTTAACTCTGGTTTAAAACTCCACATGCAGTTCAAAACAAGCCATCCAGACCATATATATATATTTTTTTCCTTATGAAGACATTTATGTCCCTACATCTGAGCTCCCATAAGGCAAAACTATCTATTTCTGTGAAGGTAGCATGGTGGTAACCGAGTGTCAGCCTTCTGGCAGTTGAGTGAAACAGTAACCATAAAGAAGACAGCAATTCTTCTCAATGTCAAGACTTTGCAAGATATGAAACTGCCATTGTCATTCCTCTGAAGAATAAAACAGAACAGCTTCATGATAATTGTTTTATTTCCATGGAGAAGTGAAGGAAGATCTTTAATTTTTACCATGACAGTTTGAGGATGTGCAAGAGAATTCCATTCTGCTTTCACTCGTTTTAATTTCTCCTTCTCAATTCCCGTAATTTTATTTGTTGTTCCTTGTTTCTTCATAAACTCTTGTGTTTTTTTTCCTTCTTGGAGCTTTACTCCAGGCTCTGTGCTTCATCTTCCTCTCTGCCCCTCACTCAGCTTGTTTAATATGCACTGTCCCACTGCTCCCCCTGGTGCAGCAGTTGCTGGTCACAACCCTGTGCAGACGGTCAATGCTATTTCAGTACAGAGGGTTCAAGTCAATACTCCAGTACAGCCATTTCAGAGAGGACCAGCAATTCTAAAGAAAAACAGGAACTGTCAAATTTTGAAGACATCTGATTACACACAAAGACAAAATGAACATTTGTTCATTAATGTCTGCCTATTTACCAGTATCTACTCACATTTTTTGCTAAAGGTGGAAGAAGCCTAGCCAGGATGTGCAAATAGGGAAACCAAAACTGTATGCACTCTGGTAAGAACAACTGATATTTGAAAGGCACGTCTGCAAAAGTGAGGGATAAATGTTCCTGGAATGGAGAAGAGATGACCTGAAGGAGCCCTGCTGTTGGAGAGGGTCCAGAGCAGGGCCACTAAGATGATCAGGGGGCTGGAGCACCTCCCCTACAAAGACAGGCTGAGGGAGCTGGGCTTACTCAGCCTGGAGAAGAGAAGGCTGCGGGGTGACCTCATTGCAGCCTTTCAGTACCTGAAGGGAGCCTATAAACAGGAAGGGAGTAAACTCTTTGAAAGGGTAGATAACAGCAGGACAAGGGGGAACGGTTTTAAGTTGAAAGAGGGAAGATTTAGGTTGGATGTTAGGCGGAAGTTCTTTACCAGGGGCTGCCCAGAGAGGTTGTGGATGCCCCGTCCCTGGAGGTGTTCAAGGCCAGGATGGATGGGGCCCTGGGCAACCTGGTCTAGTAAATGGGGAGGTTGGTGGCCCTGCCCGGCACGGGGGTTGGAGATTCATGATCCTTGAGGTCCCTTCCAACCCAGGCCATTCTGTGTGATTCTGTGATTCCAGCAGAGGATGCACACTCTGTATCAAACGCTTCAGTACATTTTTTTTTTAATAATAATTTCCCTAAAAGGGTTTCTTTTGACACTTTTTTTTTCCCCTCCTTTTTTCCTTGGATTACAGTGTTTTGCATTTGCTGGGCATGACTCATATGTGCAAAATTGTGTTTATCATAAATGAAGCAAATTTTCAGATTTCTGTGCTGAGGTAGCCAAAATTAGAAAGTTTTAAAGTCTTTGTAGTGATGACAAGCAAACCTGATGTGCTTGAATATACGATGCTCATTAGCAAGGCAGCAGTAAGTTCAGGTGAAGACACAGCAAATCAATTTTACCCCATGTCTGGCTCATTGTGTACTGAAGTGCAGAGGTCTGGTTACATGCATGTCAGTGAGTATGTACCCATAAAACCAACGATGGAAAAGTGACACTTCTTTTCCCATAGCATCCACTACTTGCAGTGATGGGTCAAGTTGTTTCTCCAGTTGTTCCTCTGTCTTCCTCAAGCTGAGCATTTAAGATATTTTGACAATAATTCTTGTATTTGTTGTTCAGCTGCAATCTGGGTTGGCTGATCACATATTATCACAGTGGAGAGCATGCATGTACTTTATATGCAGAATTGATTTAACAAACACACAAATACTGTATGGTAGGAGTGCAAGAAATCATCTTCCACGTTCATGAGCTGCCATGCCTGAGCTGGTTGGTTTGATGCACTGATGTTGATAGTTGCACTCACTCCCAGCCATGCTTCCTTGGTGTGAGCAGTGGCAAACTGAGAACCTTCCCAAAAGCATGGTCAGTCCCATGAGAGAGTGTGGGGGCACGTGGGACCTTCCTACTCAAATGGAAGTGGGAAAATGAAATGACTGGGAGAAGAATGCGTTCAGGAGTTGGTCACTCTGCACTGTGCCCCTGCCAAGGATGGTCTGCACTTATCTCCTGGAAGTACACAGCAACAAGAGTTCCTCTTGGCTTTTAGAGCACACTGTTATGCTGTGGACTGCTGCAGCTATTGCCAAGAGTCCTGGCAAAGGAAGAACAGTAGCATCAAGTACTGTAATGCTGAACTAGCAGATTATACCAAAGCAGCTAAATTTTCTGGTGCTCTTTCTTCTTTTATTTATTTCTTGCCTGTGTGTTATCACAGCTATGCCATACAGAGTTTTCTCTGGACCATTCTTCTAAACACAACAAGACAGCATATATTCTTTATCCTAACAGACAGTGCATGAAGTGTCCACTGTATCTCACTTCCTCTGAGTAATTCCAGGAGAGAACAGGGTGAGATAAGGCGGACTACATTTTTCTACGCAGAAAGTGGTGAATCTCATAGAAGGCAATGCCCAAGTCAAGGAAGGCACAAAAGCAGGTGCTACAGCAGCTAGAACACCCAGCTTTTGTTTCCTTCTTTCCTACTGAGTCATTCTGGGAAACTGGATCCACGTGCTTAAAAACAAATTTGCATACAAATTCAAGAGTAATGAGCAATTAAGGAAACTTGTTAGGAAGGACTGTGAGATTCTGACTATCTCTACAGAAGGGACTTAGTCATCTCTGTGTAAAAATGATCCTGGACTTCCTCTGTCTCAGGCTCACAAGTTGTAAAGCATTCATGAAACACTATAAATCTCTATGAGCTTTTAGTAAAAAGAACTACCCAGACACAAAATATTATTAGTGGAAGTGAACTGCCAGCCCTGGGAATGTGACTCCGTTATGTATCAGCTGCAACATATTTTTACATAGGCTTTTCCATATAAGGGGCTTACTACTGTAAATTAACAGCACCATTATTTTGTTGGTGCAAAAGTAGCAGAAAACATACTTCTCCAGTTTAGTTTTGAATCCTGATCAGAGTGTCTATTTCACAAAGTAATAGGCAGTAACATCCATGGACAGGAAGCATAATTACAGAGTGCCCGAACCCCCCCTGGCTCAAGGTTGTAAAGGATAACATGCTGCACCTGCTGAATCTGCAGAAGAAAAAAAACACAGTACAGAGCACTCTGTGGACACACTCTCACTTTTTTTCAGAAGGATTTTCTGGGATGCAGGTGTTCTGGGATGATGACATGCTGCAGCTGGTTTGAGACCGGCAATCAGTAGTTGTGATGACACAAGGGAGGTGATGGGAATGGACTCATTCCTCAGTTATTCCACGTTCTAAAATCCAGTAATGCAAAGGCGAGCTAGGAAATCTGTGCCACACCCTCTCCTTTTGTGAATCATAGTCCTTCTACTGCTAGGATAGATTCCAGCCACCCAATAAAGACTTCTGTGTTTCTGGGTGCAGGACCTTGAAAGCAAGTGACACAAGGATGCCCACAGTAGTGCAAACTCCTAACTTCCATTCCTCATCAGCTCTTTCTATCATACATTCTGAACAAGAAAATGAACGAAGACACATGTCCTCGACTTTCAGGTGGTGTGGGAAGGCTTTGAAGATGGAGGCATGTGCACCTCCAGTCGGCTCAGTCACAGTTACTGAATGATTACGAGCTGATCAGCTTTCTTTATTTACCCTTCTGTACACCTCCCCAGATGTCCTAGATTTTCCAAGTACTTCAGAAAGCTGGTGCCATGTTTTATCTTTGCTTTTGGACACACTTGGTCCCAACCCCATGGTAGGGAACCTTAATTAGTGAGAAAAGCACTGTTGCTCGCTCCTCCTAAGGCTAACTGCTAGATTAAAGCACTACTGAAGTAAAAAATGATGGACTGTGTCAGACTGCATAGTATGATGGAGTGCTACCAAGTTACCCTTTGTAGTTTCTGTCATGAGAGAGCTGGCTGTAAAAAATCCTTGGATGAAAGGCACCTCTGCCCTAGAGGTCTTGTCCCTGCAGGCTCAGCTTGCCTGCATTTCACTATGACCACTATCATCTTCAGGTCTGATCACCACTTCTGCCAGCACAGCTCACTAAGGTGGGTGCAATAACACCAACAACTTTGGCCAGCCTCATTAATGTTCCTGATGACTGAAGCCAGGGCCTTGGGTACAGTGTCAGAGGGTGAGCAGGAACAGCACAGGATGTGCACTCCCATTGGTGCAGGCTTCTCAGAAGATGGCCAGCTGTATGACCAAGGCCAGAGTGAAACTATACATATCCAATTACTATGCTCCAATCAATCCATATACCAACAATTCCCAAATCTTTAATAACTTCCAGCAACCTTTACTTTCTATTATCTAGGATGGGCTTTTACAAATTATGTTGTTGCTGTCATTAGAAGAGCATTCCAGCTGCAGTAATGTTTCACACTTTGCACCACTGCAATTTATTTGTTTTACTGGAAAAGGAAGGATAACTGAGAAGGAGAGCTTTTATTGTGATGTGCTCTCTATTGCAATGCTTCCCACACCCATGCTCACTTGTATTCTATCACCTCTGGGTTATGAGCATGTCTGTCAATGAGACTTGTCATGGCTGTAAAGACTTAACTCCAAATGCCTTTAGATTAAAAAATATTTCCTAGGATTTTTTTTTTTAATTATTTTTTGATGGTGGTTCATGTTTTCATAAGGCCTAACACTCTGAGGAGTTTAGAGGTTCAGTGGCCAGCCACTGTCAATTCTGTTTGCTTGTTTTATTTATTTGGAAGGCTCAAAAATATATTTAATCTGAGATCCTCTGCAGGATCAGCTTTCTTTTCTCTACTAGTGGTCACTACTGTAGAGTGAAGCTTGGCACTAGATTCATCCAAGGCAGAACTGAGCTCTAAACCCTAGCAATCACGTACTCATTAAGGACCATTCATGTGATGATGTACACACTCAGGATAAAGATTCAGATGATCACAATATCCTGAGAAAGCCACCAGCTCTCATTGCTGCCATTGGCACTTTTAACCATAGGAATATTGACTAAGTTCTTTACCACAGACACGACTAATACTGGGGTGAAAAGTCATTTCCTTTTTGTAGTAGGGAGACTGATGAGATGTAGTATTCTGAGTTTCATAGGCATCTGGGTATGCTTTTCAGGACAATCTCCTTCCATGCATCAATCTCTGAGTTCACTCAGACCAGAGAAAGGGGAGGGAGCAGAAGGTATCTCAGTGTCCTGGAGCATGGAGCCGGGGCAGGAGGAGAGAGTCACAGATGGTTGACAAGGTCAAATCAAAACAGGTTTACACAAATAAATAAGTTTGTGAGAGGTAAGGCAAATAGTAGGAGGAAACAAAGAGATCAGGACGGTGATAGGGAAAAGATGGAGAGGGCAGGTTAAAAATATCCCGCATCCTTCCAGATTAGAGTGATTTTCTGTCTTCAGCTGAATAAGTCAACCTGATCTTCCTTGCTCAGAGAAAGAGCAAACCCAGCCAGACCAGTTTTAAGTGAACGCTACTGCTATGCTTCATTTTCTACAAGACAACAGACAGTCATTAATACTTGCACATGCTCTATTTATCAACACCAAAGGCTACCACAAAAATCATCTTTATAGATAATATAGCCATGAGAAGAATTTTAAAAATATCAGTCCACAACAGTGACAAGAGATAGATCTGTCTCTGAAATATTTATCTGGTGCCAGAAGTAGAGAAGATGCATGGGTCTGGAAAATGCTCTATAAATGTGGAAACAATGACAGACGAGTAGTTGAGAAATCCTTATTAAAAGAAGAAAAAGAAAAAAAAAGATATTGGAAATTCTGTTGACCATACTGTTTTATTGAGTCTACAGGCTATGATCAGCTGCGTTATAGTGATGCTATTTACAACAAACTTTATTTAAAATGGTCACATTAGGGCAACTGGGAACACTATATGGCTTCTAATGTTCTTAGGCTTATTTTGCAGTGAGAGCATGACAGTTTCTGTAAGGCACTTGCTGCTGAAATGGGAAATAGGTGGGCTGCTTGCTGAGTCTGTCAGCTGGAACACTGACAATCGCTACTTGGACTGCTTCAATGTAAATACAATTTTCTCAAACTTCAATACTCTGGGTCTGATTCTCCTTTCATGATACTATACGTTAATCTACTTCATTCTTGTTATTTTCAAGTTACACAACAACAGGAATAAAAAACACAGGATATCTCTGCACAGCTTGTAGAAAGTGATGGTAAGAAATTTCAAAAGCACTACCATTTTATTTCTGCCTTTCTCTTCCTCTCCCCCTTTACTGAGATTCAGTCTATCGGTGCTTCATCCAGAGAAATATGGATTTGCAAGCAAGGTCCCAGGGCAGTTTTCATTTTGTAATGAGAATAAACGTACAAAGCCTTGCTTCTTTCCTCAAATCAGATATTCACTGTTAAAGTCCACTTTAGATAATGTTTTAAGTAATAATCATATAATCAATAGACAATGCTACTAGTTGAGTGCGTGTGTTTCATTTGGATTACATTTGGTCATCTCCTGACATTCAGAAACTTTTCTGCCTTTGGTGAACCTTCAATCCAGCTTCTCTAAAGTGTACAGCAAGGTTCTGAAATCTAACCTGCTTCTGTCCAGCATCAGATTTCCATGGTGTCTGATTATGTACATGCACATCTGGAAATCAGCCTGACTTGGTTTAGCTTCTAAAACTGCAGCTGCATTCTCTTGTTTTATAAATGCAGTCACTGTGAATTAGGCATCTGGAATCATCCAGTCACTCAAACCATTTCATCTCCATTTATCTGGAATATCTCTCATTGACATTTTCGCTTGTCTGATGGTTTGCAAGATGTTTGTTTTCTTTTCCACATTCCCACAGTGCAACTGTGTCACTTTCCATGAAGCAAACTGTTTACTACTGTCAAATTATCTACCTTTACAAAGCAATAATACGATCTGCACGCAGTGTTAAAGTTCCATTTTTGCTCCTCTCCAGCAGCAGTGGAATTTTCTACTGCAACCCCAAGCATTTACGGCTATGAAAATTAATCTCAAAAGATTGGAACAAGTCTGGAAAGTAACATTTTGGGGTTTTATGAGTATTCCACACAATATGCTCTCTAAGTACCAACTAAAATGTAACACTTCTTGCAATGAGTAAATGGCACGATATTTATAGCATTTGATTTCTAGAAGGGAAGCTTTTAAAATCCTTCTCTTGCTGAAAAGAGAAACTATTTCCTTAAATCAGAGAGGAAGTACAGATTCACTGCTTTCTCAAAAGCATCCCTAGGCATTGTTGGAAGTCACAAAAATAGCACTGGCCAGGTTTTCTGGAGAGGATCCACACTACTCACAACTTCTCACAGCCATCCTTCTGTCTCGTGCCTGCCCTACTTTCGCCCTTTGGAGCCACCTCACCTCACGTTAAAGAAGCGGCTCTCAGCGGAGCTGCCTCCACTGCCACCCCATGAATTACAGGGCACAGATCTCCTCCTCGCTCCCCTGCCTTCGGCTCACCATGCACAGATGGAGGCATCTCCCACCCCCTGCTTTCCTCAGCTGGAAGTTCTGCTGAGGCCACCAAGGCAGAGCTGCGCTGCTCAATACGAGACACTCCCCAGAAGCACACTTGTAGTAGTACAATTAAAGTGGTGCCTCTCCCCCTCCCTCCCCCACTCCGTCTTGTAGTATCTGAATATGAACTTCTCCCCTGGATAAACAGGCACTGCGCTGACAGGTGCACTGCTGCCTGTTAAGGAATCTATTCTCATGCCTTTTTTAAGGATTTTCAGTTTTACCTGTCAGTTGCCCTCACTACTTGGGGCTTTTTTCTACCTATATCATGGGTGGCATGTTATCTCAGACACATTTTCCAACCCATTTACCTAATTCCAGCAACACAGGCAGAAACTGCTTTATTAGTGGTATTTATACAACTCATCTGCAACAAACGTGTATAAATATATATATATATTTTTGTGAGGAGCATTACTGGCATGAGTCTCTAATTTTAGGTACAACAACCACAGTCCCTCAGCTCTTCAAACAGAGACTTTAAAGCAAGCAAAGCAAAACAAGGCAGTCAGACATTATCAGGGAGAACGGTGATTAGAGCAAACAACAATACAGGGGAAAAATGCATGGCTATTCAGAAACCGTCTTTTGGGAACCGAAGAAGAGATATGGAGCCATTTTTCACTAGGTTCACCAGAAAATGTCAGCACACAGATGCTACTGTACTGTCAGATTGCATCTTAATTTGGCCAAAGGGGACCCAGGCAGTCACCCCTCACAGACAAATTTTAAAGGCCCATTACAAATCTGATTTATTGGTTGCTAAGAATGTCCCTGCTATGGTCTGCAGATTTTGCATGACAAGGAGCTGAAATCCAGCTACAGATAAATGTACGCTTCTCTCCACGACTTAAATCCATCTGTATTCAGTATTTCTTGGACATTGGTCAAGCCTCCCCCCTGTTTGCCCACCCCTTTTCTTCCTAATACCTTAAGGCAGTTTACTTCAGAATGAAGCAGAGCATTAACCTGTGCAAAATTGCTAATTTGTACATAACTCCCTTCCTGCCATTAAAAAAAAAAAGATGAAAGAAAAAAAAAAAAAGGAAATGCCTTTTGTTCTAAAAAGGAAGGGAAAAATGTTCAAGAACAAAAGAAATGCATCTGCCCAGCAAGAGAAATGAGACATTGCTGGGCTTTCTTTTAGCTATTAAGGCATGTTGGTATAACAACAACCCTGCAAATCTAAGTATGACACTGAAATATTCATTTCAGCCTTTACAAAAATTCTCTTGACTTTTTTTTCAAATTAAAAAAAAAATCACATTTTTTGCTTTCGGTGAGAAGTGAAAGAGCACAGGAGTGAAATGCCTTTGGAATTGCTGAAGAAAGACCATTCAAACTTGCTCCACTTGAACTGCCCATTGTTACAATTCAGACAATGTATAACAACAGTCACAGCTCAACTTCTAACCACGCCAGCATCACTGGAAATCCAAAGTCACCATCTCTTTCTGTTCCCATAAACATCATCAAAGCCTTCGTTTGCCGTTTCCTTGGCAAAAATCAAACAGCAACCAAACAGTCCTCTGACAATTTGTGAAAGAAACATGCAATCCCTCTGAAGGCATGGTGTTTCGTACAGGAACTATTCTAAACAAAGACAACATCAAAAGCAACCCAAGAACCATGCAAAGCAAGTCCGACTCAGCCCAAGTTTGCACTGAACATCTGGCTGGGCACGGCACCGCCTCTGATTCTGATTTTGTTTTGTGGGATTAAAACCCATCTAATCACTTTAACCGACCCTGCCTCAGGTCCCAGCTACACTGCTTTATAAACCGAGAGAGAGAGAAACAAAAAAAAAAGAAAAAGCAATGAAGAGAGGCAGAGCGTTATCCCACCTTTCCATGGCTCTCAGCCCGTCTGTCTTCGCATGATCTGCAAACCACCTGTACCGATCCAGCCCATTCTGCGAGCAGAAAATACCTTCCCGGTAAGATGTAGTCTCAGCTGTGCTTTGATTTTTCGGCACGAATGTCTCGAATCTTCTGCTTAAGCCAGACACACACCAAACTGCAGCTGAGCTCTTTTGTTTTGCCTCTCTTCAGGGCTGAGGCAGCGGCTCTCCCGGCGCTGCCTCTCCTGTCCCCACCCCCGGCGGCCGCCCGGCTCCGCGCGGACCCCAGCCCTACAGCCCTACAGCCTACAGCCCTACAGCCCCCGCCGAGCCCAGCCCCACCGCTGCCCGCTGCTTCCCAGCGCAGGGGGCATTTTAGGTGGCGGTCAGGTGATCTCGCCGTTAAAAACAGAAAGGATGCTCGGGGATGGTGCGCAGGGATCCGTGGTGGTTTTCAAACTGGCCATTTACATTACAAAGCAGGGAGAAAAATACAGCCCTGAGAGATCGCTAGGCATTCTTCTGCTTTCCAGTTCTCCCCCAGCAGTACACAAAAGCAGGCACGATGGAAAGATACGTAATTAAACTTCTCACTGGAAATAGTTAAAAGTAAGGGGTTACCCCTAAGTAAGGGGTTACCCCTAAGTAAGGGGTTATTCCTTAAACCTAATTGTATTTCATATTGGAAAATGGATACTATGCTGCTTCTGTAAGTCCCTTTCAGCTTCCTCCCAACTATATTTTTCTTTCAAAGCAATATATAAATATTTATGCTGAAGCCATATTTAACATCTGAACAGCAAACGATCGCTATCCAACTGAAAACAATTATTATCTCTATTCATATTCATAGAATTATAAAATCTTTAAGGTTGGAAAGACCAATAAGATAATCTAGTCCAACCACCAACCCATGCCTGTGACTGCTCTAGACCACGTTGCTCAGTGTGACAACCACTTTTTCTTGAACACCTCCAGGGACAGTGACTTCACCACCTCCTGGACAGCCTATTCCAATGTCATATTGCTCTTTCTAAGAAAAAATGTTTCCTAATGCCCAACCTGAACCTCCTCTGGCACAGTGTAAGGCCATTCCCTCTCGTTCCATCATTGTTAACTGGGAGAAGAGGCCAACCCCCACCTTGCCACAACAGGCTTTCAGGCAGTTGTAGAAAGTGATAAGGTCTCCCATGAGTCTCCTCTTCTCCAAACTGAACCATCCCAGTATTATTACACTGTAATTTCAAATATCTTTGACATAAGGCCCATTATACGTAAACCTGACTTTATGAAGAGTGGCTAATCTTATGACACCATTCCCTGGCTTTCCATGATTAAAGCTACCATACTGTGCATGGCTCTGGAACTCAAACTCTAAAAGAGAGAATGAATGAAACTGCAGTCCCAGATTCTGTGGGATTCCCAGTTACTGCCAATTTTTCAAAAATAACAATTATTTTCAGAAAAGTTTTAAGTATAAAAGTTTAATTGCAAATAATAAGTTTTGAGCAAATCTTATAAAAAACAAAGACTATAAGTCTTGATAGAATAATTAATTTTTACCTCCAATTATCACTAAGAATTAAGGTTTAATAAGACTAGAAAGTCACACAATGTATGTAGGCTGCTCCAAAAGTAATACCTCCTATTTCATTCTGTTGGCCTATGGCGTCAGAGGTGAATGTTGGTGATATGGCAGCAGAGGTTGACCCTCCTCACCAACATTCCATTACGTTTTGTTGCTATGTGACAGATGGCAGCGGAGGGGCAGTCTGACAAAATGGCATCTGACATGAAGTATGGACGAAGCAATGGTGTGTAACTGAATTCCTCCATGCAGAAGAAACAGCATCCACTGACATTCACTGACACTTGCTGAACATTAATGGAGACCAACCAGTGGATGTGAGCACAGTGAGGTGGTGGGTGGTGCATTTCAGCAGTGGTGACAGTGGGACATTTCTGCTGGTGTGGATTTTTATGAGAGTGGCATGCAGGCAAAAATGCATAACAAAAGGTAGTGACTATGTTGAAAGACAGTGTTTTGTAGCTGAGAATTTTCTCTATCAAAGAGTATTCTTTGTTGTAGTTTCCATGGAAATAAACAGGAGGCAGTACTTTCAGAGCAATCCACATACTTCTTTGCATTTATCGTAAAATGTTAGGAAACAGGAAATACTTGCAAAACTAGGAGGAAAGGGTAAAGTAGGCGTTCATATTTAATCAGTCTGAAAGACTTGAAATGCATAGATGTATCACTATTCCAGAACAAATTTAAGCCCAGCCTCCTAAGATTCTTAAAGCCTCAAGTTAAAGCCAGAAAACCTGCTCATCCATCCATCAACCAGCACAGGCTCTTCCAATACTTCCCAGTGTTCCCAATAATATCATAAATGACCATTTACCCTTCTCATATTAACTACATGTCTGCTCACAGATCACAATTCAGTCTCTATGACACAATACACAGAACACAAATTTCCAGACTTTGCTTTCCATGCAATCATTTTTTATGATGCAAGGTACACAAATGGGCAACTTTTTTTTTTTTTTTTTTTTTTTTTTTTTTTTTTTTTTAGGATACTGAGGAAAAATGTATTAAACTAGACACCACTATAACATATGAAAATAAAAGTTTGTGCAAACCATTGTTATATATATATATATTAAAAGCTCTGGAGCTTAGCTTGTGCTAAATTTTGTTTGATTAAATGTTGGAAAAACTTTAGAACTTATACTGCTAAGGTAAGCATGTCATTGTAGAAGAACATCTAGTGCCTTCCTCCCTAAAACTCAAACACCTGTTCAACGAACACAGCAACAGAGGCCATAGGTACCATATGAAGACAAAACAACTAGACAATTCCAACTCAAACATCTCATTTTCTAGCTGTAAATAGTATTCTGTGAGTTTTGGGGACTCTGCAGAGAGTAGATTTTTCACTTCACCCTCCTGAAATAGCAATAGTGAAAGAAGTGTAATAATGTATTTGCTAGAATGGATCAAATAGAATATACTCAACTGAGAAAATCATCTATGAAGACTTTGAACTTTTTGCAGCAAGCAAGCATGAATGCTTTGCTTTTCTTTTATTCTTCAGATGTAGAATTTTCTAGTCTATGTTTCAAAAGTATTGCAAAAGCAGACAAAACTCAACTTCTGAGACTTTATATCAATATTATTGATGAGTAAAAATATCTAAATGCAAACATGTTACACACGCAATTTATAAAATTGAGGAAGCTTCTACAAAATTAGCACTGACAGTGTTTTCAGTAACTTGTCCCATCAGAAATATCAGAAACAATAATCATGAAAGTTAACAATTTTGTAATCGATTAAGTTTGTTTTTTGGGTGTACCTACAGTCCTTTGTGTTCAGAGGAGAAACACTGCCAAGAGGAAAGAGAAACGAAGAAGGCTGAGATACAGACATTGTCCTATTCCTGTGACATAAATAGGCCATTTGATGTGTGTAGGCTGTGACCTATGCTAGAGATAGCAGTTAATGCAGATCTCTCTGTGGAATGAATTCGTCATTATCTCTGACTTTTAAAAACAACATAAACAAGCAAGACATGATGAGCAAGGTTAATACCAGTATCCTTTGGATCTCCTGCTCCTTGTCAAATTATGGCAAGGCACATTAGGAGAGCATGGGAGCCTTCCCTTCTTCAAAGATCAGATGAAAAATTATTAATAAATAAATAAATAAATGAAGAATAAGAAGAAACAAAATTATTTAAGTTTAGGTGGTAATACATCAGTCATCTTGATAGGATATTCATGCTCTTTTTAACTTATGGAACCAATAAAGGAGCCACACCACTTCTAAAGAAACTGCATGAATAAAATGGAAATCAAGCAGATGGTCAGTATTCAGCACTGATCTCAACAGACCACTTCTTGTTGCTTTAGAAGTCTCAGTGCTAAAGGAAACCTTTGAAGAATATGAAAACAAGAGTTTGGACTACGTATAGCCACCTAAAAGTCTCATAGCTAATATCCTGATAGGCTAGAACCTAGAACTCAGGTACACACTGAAGGCATACTCAAGATACAAAGGCTTTATCCTTGACTTTGGCATATATATGCATGTGTACACGTGTGTGTGTATGTATGTTAATGATCATTAGTCTGAATAATTCCTATCCATGTAAAACAGTAACAAAACAAAACAAAACAAAACAAAAAAATAAAAACCACTCAACCAAAAATAGAAATACAGTTTAATATAGTTTAACAACAAAAAAGACATATACACAATTTACTTCTAAGCTGTCTTAGAAACTGTCTGCAGTGTTGCAGTGTCAATCTATGCATATGTATACAAACACATATATATTCCATTCATCCATTCATGAAAAGGCAGTCATTCCATTACACAAATTTTGCATATAGGCCCCTTCAATTTGTAGAGGGGTTGGGGGATGGAATGTTAACTCTACTATTTACAAAAATTCTTACCTGTTCATTTGCCAACCAATTGTGAGACACATATTTCAGAGAAGACCAAATGCTAATTGATAAGCACCACAATGTCAATAACTTCCATAGAAACAGGTGGGTAGCAATGGAAAAACCTTAAAAATGTTCTGTGTGTTTTTTGGAGGACATCAATTTAACTTTCTTTGGATAGCTCTACCATTTCTCTCTCTCTAAGACTGTACTAATGCATGTACTGGCCCATGATGAGAAGAAGACAATTATCATCCTCTCCAGACAGTGTTTTCATTAAGTGTGCTATTTTGGATAAGTAAGTTTTTAATTGGTTTCCTGTGCCTGAAAAGAGGATGGCCTGTGGTAGCACAGTAGTGAGGATTTGCAACCCTACTGCTTCCCCCTGTTGGAATTCAATAAAGTTTAATTGGATTACAATGGGGGTATCCACAAGATGTCAATTACTGGTATATTCACAGTGTGGACCTCTTCTTCCAGTAGCACTTGATTGACTCACTCTGTACACTTATTTTATTACAGGACCTCTTCCCCTTCTTCCCAGAGACTAAGTATTGTATGGAGATGCCAAAGTCTTTATTAAACAGCAGCATAAGTATGCAACTCTTATAGCACTGCCTACAAAAATTAAAGCTCTACCTGCTCTGGGTTTTTGAGCACTTTTATTATAGCTTTTTGTTAAGAGCTACTGATTTTAAACAACAGCAACAACAACAACAACAACAACAACAAATAATAAGAATTTAAGTTTAAACTTCTAACCTGTGAAACTCCCAGTAAGTCCCACACATTGGGAGTTTTAGAATGTAAGTGTAGTAGTATGGTAAAATGTATATAAATATGTCTATTTATAAATACGAAGTATAATGGAGACTTTATGGATTAGATAGTCTTTTCATTATGTTATTTTTTTTTTTGTTATATTGCCGTAATTTTATATATACGTAGTAACATTTTCCAGTTAATAGAAACATTTAAATGTTATTACCAGTAGTATTTAATCAATCTTTTTACTCAAATGTTGTTTTAGAATACTTTTTTTTGTATAATAAATACATTTTAAAGGACTGAAGAATTACATACATTAATTCCTATGCGAACACATACAAGTGATAATTTCAAATTTGTATTTAAATCACTTATTAAGTAGCTGTGTAAGAAACTGTCAGGGTTTTTTTGTTTGTTTGTTTTGTTGTTGTTTTTTTTGTACCATTCTTAATGTTTTTTTTTTTTTTTTTCTGGAAGAGTATGCCTAAAAGAAGCCTCATATTCATAAAGCATGTAGTAATATTCCATTTACTCATTAATAGTCAAATACACATACAATGGCACATCTGACACAGGCAGCTGAGTTGGGAATTGAAACCGTAATAATTAACAATAGATTTCTTGATCTCACCATGACAAGTAAATGAAACACTCTGCAGTGTGCTTGCCCAGTGGAAGAGGGAATTAACTCAGTATGAGCAGCAGAATGGAAGTATATCACTGATTAGATCTAATTCACAAGGAATGCTACAATGGAAGCTTGTGTTAGTAGAACAAATCTTTGCTAAATATTGCACGAGTATGCAAAAACGCACAGATACACATTACCAATAAGAACCTTAGTGTAACGGCACAAGATGTACAATCTCAAATGCAATAAAAAATTAAATAAAAAAAATGAACTGCACAAAAAGTTGTAATATTTGTATGATTTAGCTTCATATAAACAATTGAATCCAATATTTAAATTTATTCGGGAATTTTGGTCTTACTCACTTCGTCTCCAGTTTAAACGACTCATCTTACTCCTCAACCTGCTGCTCACCCTGCTTAGTCCCGGGGTTCGTCTCTTTTCAGCACCTTGGAGAGCGACAGTCCCTGCCGCAGCCACTCTCCCTTCGGCTGTGGGCAGCCCGGAAGACCACAGAGATAAAAAGCACTTTGCACTTTCATCTTACATGGATTATCTTCCACTGCTGTTCTGCATACAAGTTATTACTGCTCCATCTTTCTTTTCCTAGTTTTAAAATTGTCTTTTTCTTTTAAAGTGACATTTTCTCTTGCAGCAACTTTTTCACTTCTCAGGAACAGAATGTTCTCCCTTTCCTCCTTCAAACTCATTGCAAGACTTACATTTATTTACGTATTTATTTTTGAGAGACTTTCTTCTGCGAGAAGAGCTCAGAAACTGCCACATGTCACATGAGAGCCAGCTCCAGGAGGCTCCAAAAGGCACCCACTGCTGGTCAGAGATGAGCCAGGAGTGACATCAGTTGTGCTCTGGGAAAGCATGAGGTGCTCTAGATGTGGAGAAGAAGTTCCCTGCAGCCCATGGACACCGTGCAGAGCAGATCTCCATGTGCAGCTATGGAGAGTCCACACTGTAGCAGTGCATGTAGCCTGAAGAAGGCACAGCTCAGAGATCTGCCCACAGGAGCAGCCCTAGGCTAGAGCGGCAACCTGCGGAGAGGAGATTGTGGTGGGGCAGGCAGGCTGGGGGAGCTGCTGCCTGTGGGGACAGTGCTGGAACAGTGCCTGAAGGATGAGTCCAGTGCTATGGACTAATGTTGGAACGGTGTTTGAGAAGTAGTAGTCAATTTGGGATCAATTTAGGAACAATCTCATCATGTGAGAGGGAAGCCATGCTAAAGCACGGGCAGAGAGTGACCATAAAAGAACAGCAGAGATGAAGCATTATGGTTGACTGCAGCTCTCATTCCCTGTTCCCCTGCACCACTTGGGGAGGAGAATGTAGAAGAGGCTGTATGTGGGGGGACAGTATTTTAAGATGGCTTTTCATTTCTCACTCCCCTAGCCTGTTACTAATAGGCAATAAATTATATTAATCTCATTACATCAAGTCTGTTTCACTCATGACAGTAATTTGTGAGCAGTCTCCCCGTCTTTATCTCAACCCTTAAGCTGTTTTCTATTGTACCTTCTTCCCTTCTTTCTTTGAGAAGCAGGACTGAGAAAGCAATGTGGTGGAGTTTATCTAGACATCAGTGTGAAACCACCATGGAATATGCAGTAGAAGTATTGTATCACATATTGTAATTTTGTTGTTTTAAAATATTTCTGAGTCAGGAGAAATGACTGAGATAGTGGCAATCTCTGAGATATGGCAATCTTGTACACTGTGTACTGTTACAAAGCTTACTTTATAGTAACTCTGAATCAGAAATTATCATGATTGAAACCATATAAATTTTCACTATAGTCACAATAGTTGCAATTACTAATCTTTTTTCAAGTATTAAATAGATTTAAATGATACACGTTCTCTTTAAAGCTTAAAGAGACTAGTCAGAGCTTGAAATTTTAACTAGATACCTGAAGATGCAAATACTTTCAAGGTGAAAAATCTGAGCCTGTTTAATGCAATTGTTCACCTGCACAAAGCCACATGCTATGCCATGGCCGGATCTGTACCTAAATTATCTCATTAAGGCTTAGAGTTTAATTAACTCTCAGACTGATATAAATCAAGAATGATTCCCAAAAGTCAGTGGAGATTCACTGGTGTAACTCACAGCAATTTTTAGGTTACTTTCTTAAGGAAAATAAGGTTTTGTAATGACATTACGAGAGGAAAGTAAGTAAGGAAGGTAAGGAAGGAAGGTATGGATATGATTTCTACATATATATTTATCTGTGTGTCCTTCCATCTCCCCTGCTAAATCTGAAGATGAAAGCCAATTAAAAAATAAATTATAAGCAATTGACAGAAGATACAAATGAGTAAAGCAGATAAGAAAGATTGAGTAAAAAGTTCATTCTTGAGCTCAACCACCAGATTTGTAAGAGACCAATTTTATGGATTTGACAGCATGCAAGCATTCTTTCTTTTTAAAAAGGTGGAGGAGTTCTGTAAGTATATTTCACATCTCTCTTTTAACTCTGTGGCTTTTGTAGGTTTACTGTGATATATGGATTTCTGAGTGCATCTTCAGCAATGACCTACCTAGGAATCAGAGGCAGCCTTTCTTTCTCTCTTCACAACAAACAAAACATCCATGTAATGTGCTTTAGACGATTCAGACAGAAAGAAAAAAGAAAAAAAACAAAAAACAAAAAACAAAAAAAAAAAACATTTGGCCTTAAATGAAAACAGTCAAACTGTTGAAATGTTGTGAGAACTGCTCTCCAAGGCACCTTCTGCCAGAAATCCCCTTCCACTCACAGCGTTTCTCAGTACGTGTTAGGAAAATCAAGCATTATAAAGTGGGAGGTCTGAAGGGTAAAGTCCACATATTCGCAAAAAAAAAAAAAAAAAAAGACATATGTACTGTAGAGAAAATAGAGGACACCAAATATTCAAACATATTTATCATTTTCAAACACCAGAAACACATTATAATCTTAAGCTGGATCACGGATTAATGTATAGGTGACTACATAACATGGCAACTATGGATGAAGAATAGTCCTGGTTCACGTTATTCTCTGCAGAAAAAGTTTATAGGTTGGAGTTGAATGTGAGGCCACAAAGTATGCTGAGCTGTGGAAGAATCTCCTTCCTTGGGAGATTTCAGAGTGGCTGAAAAAATAGGTCCTATTTCCATATACATTGAAAGAGGAATGCAAACCGAAACTACTACTATGCTGGTTGTTCTTTATTATGCAATTGCTGTTTCTGATATTTCATGCCTTTAAAGATGAAATAATGCCACTCACTCTACAAGCACTGACAGTGTATGCCACATGGAAGTCAAATCTGTTACAGCATGTTGCTAATAAATAATATTTGATCTCTAATGGCTCTTTTGTTCTTGTTGTTTTCTTCTTTTTTTTCCTAGCACAAATAAAAATATTTTCTCTATAAACATCTTAAACATCTTGAAAATCTCGGGATGATAAATTATCCACAACTCACTAAGGAACCACACTTTTGGTAGAAGAAACTTGACCAGCAAAGATTTTACAAAAAATCTGTGAATTCAAAAGTGATTGTGTTTAGTTGAAAATGAAGCTAATGCAAGATACTAGGATGTTCTTTAAATAGCACTATTTATTTTTTTTAACAGGTCACCAAAAAAAAAAAAAAAAAAAGCAATAATTTATCTGCTTTTCTGCTTACCGGAGCTAAATGTTCTGATCTACCAATTGTAACAATCCTCTATTGGTATCAAGAGAGAATATCACATCTAGAAGTAGAGTTAACATTTCCTAGGTCTTACACCCTATGTGATGGCAACATCAGAAAATGTTAAAGTACAAATGAACAGTTGCAGTTTCTATGTTAAAGTCATAAGTAATAGTAAGAGCTGAACCTTTAGTGATACTTCAGCTGGAAATTTTATCTTATGTATAATTATGAGTTGGCACCCAAAACACAGTTTACAGTCTCCTCACAATTTAGGCAGCTGTCAATTTCCCAGAGTGCCAGGCCTTTATCCAGTTGTCAGACCCAATGCTAAGGGACTAATCTTGCTTTTTCTTCTACTGCATTTTCCTTTATTCTGGGGATCAACTTCTCACATGAAGAGAAACCCATTTTTGACATGCATGTCAAGATTTCTAATATCACAGTTTACCTCACTGCACCCGCTTTCCAGTAAGACAAAATTCTTGTGTCAAAGGTTACATCTAAGAAAATCCTGTGTATATTCATTCAACCTTTTCAGTTTCAGATTGTTATCTTAACTTCTGATATGAAATTTGACAAATATCATTTTTAAGCAGTAATTTTTTAGTACTGTTGCTAAAAAACCCTTATTTTGTAGCCCTATTGCTAGGGCAAGCACAAAATACAAACAGGATATTTTTCTGCAAATCTTTCTGCATTGCGGTTCCATTAAAATGTGATCCAGAAAAACTTTTCATTGTAAAAGGAGAGTAGGATGAGTGTAATTTTTCTATGGTGTCTCTTAAATGAGAGCTAAGACATCAGTTAGTTTATAGATCTTGATTACTTGTCTAAATACTTCCTAAGATTTACAAGGAAAAATGTGGATTTTTGTCTTGTAGACGAGTCTCATTTTCTTTCAAGTGATGGTGCAAGAAGCAGTTTTCATATATAGAGTATTAAGTTATTTCAACTGTGTATAAGGAATAGTAGCTATTAATCAGTAAGAGAATGTACTGCAAGCACTACTTAAAACTTTTGGCATTCTTTTTCTGCTAGTCAACTTTTTCATGTCCTAACAAAACATTCTATTTTACAGATATTCTTAAATAAGAACAAATTGCTTAATCAATACAAAATCAATACCAAGAGTCAGTAGTAATGTAGCCTATCGAATACTACTGGCTTTTTGTAACAACAGGAAAATCAAGTGACTGGAATATGAAGACTTCATTGCTTTCAGACCAGGTAACAGAAAGCATATTCTGAATTTAAAACTTGACAGTGATTGGGTGGACTGCTTCTGTCCTGTCTTTCAGAAGGGCATATTAGTAGGAACTTCAGTCCTGTTTAGGGCATGGTTAAAACTGTCATCTATGCCGCTCATTTCATGAGATAAATATCCCAGAGGGAAAGAAGAGAATCATTAGAGATGAGTGATGAGCTGGATCACTGCTGTGCACAGTGACTGAAAACAGAGCAAAGACACCTCTTTGAAAATTATGAATCTGTGTGTAGAAGATATGCATCTGACTCATGATGCTGTGGATACCGTTTGCAAAGACTAATCAAATTCTACTGAATTGCAATGGAAAATCTGTGAGACAAATCATAAGGAAAAAGCATATCAACTATCTGTGAAGATTATAAAATTATGTTACATAATTCTTGCTCACATCACCAGTCATGAGTGGTATTCCCCAGGGGTAGGTGCTGGGGCCTGTCCTCTTCCATATCTTTATTGATGACCTGGATGAGGGCATTGAGTGTACAGTAAGTTTGTAGATGATGACATCAAGTTGGCAGGAAGTGTCGATCTGCCTGGGGGTAGCAAGGCCCTACAGAGGGATCTGGACAGGCTGGATTGCTGGGCTGACACCAATGGGATGAAGTTCAACAAGACCAAGTGCTGGGTCCTGTACGTTGGCCACCACAACCCCAGGCAACGCTACAGGCTTGAGGCAGAGTGGCTGGAAGACTGTGTAGAGGAAATGGACCTGGGGTTATTGGTTGATGCTCGGCTGAACATGAGCCAGCAGTGTGCCCAGGTGGCCAAGAAGGTTAATGGCATCCTGGCTTGTATCAGAAATAGCGCTGCTAGCAGAAGCAGGGAAGTAATTGTACCTCTGAACTCAGCACTGGTGAGGCCACACCTTGAGTACTGTGTCCAGTTTTGTTCTCCTCACTAGAAGAAAGACAGAGGCCCTGGAGCATGTCCAGAGAAAGGCAACTAAGCTCGTGGCAGGTCTGGAACACATGCGTTATGAGGAGTGGCTTGAGAGAGCTGCGATTGTTTAGACTGGAGAAGAGGAGGCTCAAGGGGGACCTTATTGATCTCTATAACTACCTGAAGGGAGGTTGTAGTGAGCTGGGAGTCAGCCTCCTCTCTTGTGTAACTAGTGACAGGACTACAGGAAATGGCCTCAAGGGGAGATTCAGGCTGGACATTAGGAAATACTTCTCTGAAAGAGTGGTCAGGTGTTAGAATGGGCTGCCCAGGAAGGTGGTAGAGTCACTGACCCTGGAGGTGTCCCAGGAACATTTAGACATTGTGTTGAGGAACATGGTTTAGTGAAAACTACTGGTGATGGGTGGAAAGTTGGACTGGATGATCTTGTGAACCACGAAGGATAAGTCTTGGTGATTCTGTAATTATGGATGAGCTCTTTTTGTTTCCTTTCTTCAGAACCCTATTTTCATTCAAATCTGATCATCATTTATATGGGTTCCTACCTCTATTGTAAAATGTACTGATATTAATAATTTAATCCCAGTTGAACTGTGCAATGTCATTTGCATTCAGTGACAGAGGTTATTTTACTAGATTTAAAAATGAAAGAATAAAAGAAACATGACATAACTCAGTAGAAAGGGCTTGCTATTTTATGGCCTACAGACTATAATAAAAAACACCATGGAATCATTCTTTCCTGAAGGAAAATTTGGCACAATCTTTCACTGAGCTCAGTCCCATTTTCCTGAAAAAGTTATCTTGGTATGTTTGTGGTTTTTTTGGTTTGCTTTCACTCCCTGCCACTGAAGTTCAGCTTTCTAGATTAACAGAATTGATTAACAATTTTGTAAACTAGTCAAGTTAACACTTGTGGTGATGACAGCAGATTTTGGTCTTTCCCCAGAACACTGAATTGTTCAGTAAATTAAACTAACTGGTGAGGTGATATGATAATCCAATAATCTGCAGTCAAGTTTAGTTTTCTATATCAGTACCCCCTAAGAAAATCTAAAAGAAATACAAACTTATTCCCATCACAGAAATACAGGAAACTCCCATCTCAGGAAACAGTTAAAAATCTGTGCATACAAAAGCAAGACCTACTTAGTAAGAACAAAGTTTTTCTACATAACCACAACTCAAAATAGAACACCAATCGAGCCTCAGGATCCCAGTAGCTGAATTGCAGCTAACATAGAAAGAGGAACATTTCCCAACTCCCCCTTCCACCCCTCCACCCCTCCTCCCAAAAATAATAATCAGATGCAAGGATTACAGTCTCTAACCAAAAATTATATAAATATAAAACACCATAGACATTTGGGCCTTTGTTAGGAATTGCAGAGCAGAACAGACAACAGAATTAAGCATGCCTAGAAGTAACACAGCTGATATAATTACAGAAGAAAAAAAATAATGAAAGAAACAAAAAATGTTCATGTACCATGAAACTTGTGCTTCAGCAAATATGAGAGCGATGGATTATATGGCTTTCGAAGGCTTTCATTTACAGTTAAGTCCAAACTGAAACACCAGAGCATTAAAGTCAGAAAAATCTGAAGGTTAGCATTTTTTTTCAATGAATGAAGTATTAAAAGTACTCCCTAAGTGAGCACTTCTTTTGTTATATAAATCCCTGTTCACTGAACCGATTTCCCGTTAGTAGACTGAACCATGGATTAGGTACATTTGATTTGAAGAATGTCACTAATGAAACAAATCATCAGGAAAGGAAAAAGAATTTTAAAGTGTGCTTAGTGCGCTGCATGGTCATAGTGATGAGGTTTTGCAGAGAAGGGTAGAAACTCAATGCAAAAAAAAAAAAAAAGGAAAAATGTGGGTATATAAAAACGCATTTATGAAAAACGGCTTAGGAAAGTTGAACTTTCTGAAAGAGCCATGTGGAACTGAGGTAGCTGATGAAATATAAATGTCAACAAACATTACAGCTTAATGCAAGTGAAACATTTGTTGTACAAAGTTGTAAAGAAATGGCAGTACTTGAAGTCAGATCAGGTTAATGGAGGCCGTGCATTGTTACCGTTCACATCAGCCGGCTGGCAGTCAGAGTCCCTGGTTTTCTGTTAAATCGGTATGATTTAGAGCAAATCAGGTCTGCAGTGCCTCCGTTTCCCCATTTATGAAACAGGAGTGCAATGTAGCAGAGCTGTAGGGCTTAATTATGCTCACAAAATACATGGGACCATCATAGGAAACATTATAGGCATGTGAATTTCTATGAGCATAACATCTGTATCAGTTCTTAGAATAATAAGAAAAGATATGAAATCTGCAGGCTTGCAGGTGTAAAGAAAAGTACATTTTTCCCTCACCGAATAGTAAATTACACATCATAAGAAAAATCACACTATGTGAAAACTTCGTAATTTTGCTGTGAAACCAACCCCAAAATATAATAATCTATAGCTATAGGACATGCTTTTCCATATTTGTCTGGAAGGTAGTAAAGGTCTTGCACCAAAATCTAGAAGTCCTTCATTCATACTTTGTTCAAGATTACAGTGATTATCCCTGTATGGCACAGATACAAACCAAGACCGGCTCTTTATAACATTTGCAATAGTATTGGGACAAAATAGGTAAGGAAATTATTTTGCCATTTAACATGAAACTTTTATGCATTTCAAATAACTATATATCCTTTTCTGGAAATACACTGAGGTGGGGCATTCTCAGCATTTCATTAAAACGCCCTTTCTCACTCAGCTATAAACATTTTTATGCATGTAATCATTGTGCTTTGAGTCCTAATTCAGTCTTTGAAGTTTTGTTTTTCTTTTCTTTTTGTTTGTTTGTTTTGTTTGGAGAGTGGCATGGATGGGTTCTTGAGTTTAGCTATTCATTCTTACAGTCAGTATCTCTGAAAGAAATAAGATATAAATCTATATCCCCCTGCATTTAGAAATCACATTATTTGACAAAAGAAATCAATGACTAAAACCTTAGTTAATGCATATTTAGGACCCTCACAAAGTTTACAGAGCGTCAATTCAGAAAAAATAAACCTTCTTAAGAGTATAAAATAAAGAATTACAGTACATGACAGCTCAGTCTAACTCACTTCAGTTCTACCTCTGAAGCTTGCAAAAGCCACTGGGAATATCTGTGACAGCCCATCTCCAAAAGCAGCACATGACACGGCAGAGAGATAAAATGATATAGTGAGTTAAAGGCCAAAAAATACTGTATTTCTTTGGAATAAGTGAAGTACTTTTCCAATATTCTCTTGTAATATCTGCAAAAACAGAAGGCAAAAAAAAAATATGGTAGGCCACTGCTATGGGAGAGCATAGATTAATTATGTATTTCCTTATTTCCCACAATTTGATTTTGACAGGTGAAGACACCAGTGGTTAGTTTAAAAAAATAGGCTAAAGAGGGAAATTTATAGATCTGTAGCAAAATTGTATACATTTCAATTCATTTGTTGGGCTAATTTCCAAAAACTATAATTTCACTTTTGTTCAGTTTTGCAGGTTTTCTAGTTGTGGCTTCAACTAATTCAAAGACTGAACTTTCTGGACGCTAAAATATAAAAACATATATTTTTACAGAGGACTTGATTTAGGTAGCTCTGACTGTGGCCAGAAAAGCTGAATGCTGAGATGCCACTGCAATGGGGCAAAAGGAAATATTTTTTCCCATTCCTGACCATATTAACAGGATGGAAGAGTAATAATAATAACTATAATGTTGAATGCTATAGTCACTAAGAGACTGAGATGTTTTATTGATAGTTTTTCTCAAACATAAATAGCTTCTGTCTGTGTGGATTACACTACATCTAAGTACAAAAAAAAAAAAAAAAAAAAAGGCATATGTTACACATATCTTTCCTTTTGGAAGAATACGTACAGGACTAATGTTTCCCAACCTCAGGCTCTTTGCAGGGCTTTCTTAGCAATCATCAGAGAGACTGTCTGATGAAGGAGCGTGCTGAGTTGTTGTTTCTTAGTGACAGAATGTGGTTAGTTCCTGAAAATGGAGGAGCTGAACTAAACTGTAATCTGACCTGGATGTTATGGAGCAGCATAATACATAAATGCTACTTGATTTTCTTTTCTTTTGCTTCATTTTAGGGCATTTTCTATGTGTCTTCTCTTCTTTTCCTCCTGCATCCATCCCAAAGTCATTACAGCTACATTTTAATTGTAGTCAAAAATAAAAATAACAATAATATTATTGCTAATAATTAATTGGACGTAATATAAAAAAGGCTTGCATTAGGAAATCTGGTTGAAATTTAAAATAATTTGGTGTAATGTATAGCATTTAAGTAGTAGACAATTCTCATTTTAGGGAAACAATCTAAATGTGCTCCACCCTATAAGTTTTCCTAAAGAAAGACAGTACAGAAGTAACGTAGTCTTGAAAGATAAAAACTACTGAAAAATGTGTTGGGGTAACATAGCAGAGTATGTCTTCTCTCTATTGTTGCTTTCTGCTATCAGACAAATTCAGGAGACAGTTTTTCTTAGAAAAAGACAGACAATTTTGAAAACTGGTTTTGTCATAATAACAACTTGCCAAAAGTTAGCCTTTCGGAAAGACAGCTTTGAGTTAATTTCTCCTCTGATTTCTGCTGGATTTTTGGGAAGGATTTATGATAAATAAAATTCTGCAAATTGAAATGCACTATCTAGGCTTTAAACCACATTCAGCTTAAAAAGCAAGCTACAAATTATTGTAGGCTTCCTGCATTATAAACAGATACAAATAAGTCTATATATACTCAAAAGATATGCTTACTGTTAGAAGTACCTAGTCCACAGGAACTTTAGAAGAAATTAAAGTATTTGAGTTTATCTAAAGAGGTCTTCAAGCACAGTATTTGGGTTACTATATTCAACAAACTGCAAGCTGATTTTAAATGGAAATATATATCTTCAGAAAAAAAGAATGTGCAGATGGTCTTGGATGACTGAGAAACAAAATGAGTACTAGCACAAAATGAGCACAAACTGTTCATTTTATGAGTTGTCATGGAGAGAATTATGAATGGAAAGTATTCCTATGCACTAATGAAGGCAGGAGAGCCCTGAAAGAAGCATTAATTGCACTATAACTGCATTACTCCAGTATGGATGATTTGTACTTCTTATTTCAAGTGCTGACACACTACCTTGTAAAACTTCATGCAAACACATCAGCTTCCTGAAGAGTAAAACAAGACATTTAGATTGGAAGAAATCTATTTGAAGTTTGCTTACTCATAAAAAAAAAATTACTCCTGCCCAACCTAAGAAAAGGTCAGAAAGGACAGAAAAGTATTTCATTTTTGTTCCAAAGCAGGAGACTAAATGAGATGTGGAAATTATTATGTTTCATTCTGTAAACATAGGCTCTGTAAACAGAGCTGCATAGGTTATATGGAGTACATTAACAGATACTCATATTTTGGAAGATAGATGAACCACCAGTTCACTTAGAGTATCAGTATGATATTGCTGACAGATGAGAATTCAGTAACAGACATTACTACAATTATCATAAAGTAAACTCCTCTATTTAATAGTTTATCTAATAGAAAGGAAGATTTTGAAGGCAATATTGTACATCTCACTGTCAAATATATCACTAGAAGATTTGCAGCACCCATAAAGAAGGAAAAGACAATGCCATCACTTGGAACAGGACTTTCAAAAGCACCTGCCCATCTGGGAAGCCAAATGCCACAAGAAGCCAAGACTTGAAGTACTCGCTTTAACAAATAGGCAACAATCAATTACCTATTAAAGCACCTAAAAACATTAGATGCCTTTTTAAATTAGCTGCCTTCTGAATTCATTACAATTGGTAGAAGTGCTGACATAAACTTGAATTTAGCAGCTTATGTTCAAGAAGATGCTAAAGTCATGGAAAATTAATAAATCACTTAATTCCAATCGCTAGCTGAGAAAATGTTGACAGTCATGTAATTTTAAGGATGTTCTTCACCTTCTGCTGAAGCAGTCCCTATGCCTGGAGGACAGTAAGAGGCAGAGGCAAAAAAAAAACATCTGATTCTACTTTGTGGGTAAAGAACTTCAGTTGGGAACCAGCATGATGCTGGTTGCACAGGCTTCCCCACACAGAGTGGCTTTAGAGATAAACTTAATTTAAGCCAAATTCCAATAAGAATGCCACAGTCATGTTGATAGACAGACAAAATAAAACACCAGAATCTATTTGAATTAACATTGATCTGAAAGTGATATAAAAAATGGGAGTGAGCATGTACTGGGGATAAACATTATTTATTTAGTAGTGTTATTACTGAATAAGAGAAATGCTTTTACTTTCTTGCTTTTCAAATATCTTCAGAAGCAGTTTATTTCTCTGTTTAAATTCTGCTAAAGTCACATATATATAAAATTAACATTCATACCCAATGCTTGCCCCTTTCAGCATCATTCTCTTCACTGTTTTATTCAGTCTGAACTTTCAGTACCTGCTTTCTTTCTCACTCTCTGTATAAAAGGTTTGCTACTGTTATGTGTTAGCATCAAGAGAGATCTGAGAGAGACTAGATACAAACATTTGACATGCAGAAAATATGACATGAATTTAGCCTCAATATTTGTAACACATTTCTTGTTCACAATAGAAAATTTACTTCTTTTATCTTTTGGCATTACCTAGCTCTTATGGAAAGTAGCCAGTCAGCCAGTGCCAGGTATCGGATGTTACTGGATACACCCATTAGAAGCAGTAACATTATTTAAGCTTAAATTTGCAAAACATCCCTGTTTCATAATGTGGACATCTGAGAATTCATTCTCTTCTTCATCTAGTTAATGGAAGTAGTTTAATATAGTCATACACTCAAATACAGACACCTAAATACCTTAATGTTTCCAGATTAGTATTTCCTCTGACCTTGTTAGCAGTTGTCATCACCATGCAAAATTAGATAGGTAGCTAATGAAGTGTTTAAATCATAGAACCATAGAATAGCTCAGGTTGGAAAAGACCTTAAAGATCAAGTCCAACTGCAACCTCCTAACCATACTACCCTGGCTCTAACAACCTTCCACTAAATCATGTCCCTGAGCAACCAAAGGAAACACTGTCTAGTTTTGTGTGGTTTTGTTTTTTTTAATATATATATAACTAAAACATATTATAGTTCCCAGTCTGTATAAGACTCTTACTTTTCTCCTTTGGATTTGTGGGAGGAGGGAAGGAGGCAGCTGTTTTGGTTTTAGGACTAGGGTTCATTTGATCAGAAGTTCTACTGATAAGGCTTTCTCACCTACTTCCTAATTAATGTCTCTTTTTCTGGCTTTTGAAGTGCTGAGCTATGATACTTTCCACTGGTCTTAGCAAGAACACAGGATGCTCAGTTTGGTTTGAAAATATAGACTTCCTGTTTTGCAACTAAGGTCCCAAGAAATGAAGTAGGAACTCTCACAAAATATGACATTTTGCAAATGTACCCCTTAGTTCGTATAACCACACTAATGAGTAAAACAGAACAGATTTGCATGTTTCCTCACCAAGCTCCCTCAAATGACTGCTTGACATAGCATAAAGACACCTCATATTCCATGCCAATTCACTGAAATTCCTCCTCTCTTCATAATAGCAAAAAGTATGGGTGACAACGACTGTGAGTTATCTTGCATAATTTTAAGAGTAACAACTGAGATTGCAGAATTAAAATTAAATTTATGCTTTAATTAACAACGTTGTTAACAACTGTAGAAATTGCCCTTTTAAACTATTCTTTTACTAGAAAAATAAATGGACAAGACTTACAGTCATTAACATTCTCCACTGAAAGAGAATTACAGTAATAATAATAATACATAAAAATATGACGACTCTATTCATGGTATGCTTCCAATTCTTTAAGGGACCTATTCAGTATTTAACAAATTCCAGCCACATAACTTAAAGAAAGGCCAATTTCCAGATTGTAAATGAGTGGATAATAATACGATTTTGCTACTTAAAAAGGATAGAAATGACCACACTCCGATATTAGCTTTCTTACAGAATTCACTACATGACAATTACAAATTCACAAAATGGCTTGGGTTTGAAGGGATCTTAAGGATCATTTAGTTCCAACACTGTGCCATGGGCTGGTTGCCACCCACCAGATCAGGCTGTCCAGGATCCCATCTTTGATTGTCTCCAGGGTTGGGTCACCTACAGGTTCTCTGGGCAGCTGCGCCAGTGCCTCACCGCCCTCTGAATAAAGAACTTCCTTCTAACATCTAATCTGAATTTCTCCTCTTTCAGTTTAAAACAATTCCCCCTTGTCCTGTCAATAGCAAAGGCAAGTAAATGCTGGAAAATTATTTCTGCATTAACATGATTTTTTTGTAGAGGGTTTCAATTAAGCCAGTTCTACTTCCTTGTCATCTACATAACATTCCCATCATGTTTGAGGTCTCCAAAATAAATATTTTTCTCCAGAGTATCTAAACACATAAAACTCTCAATTTTATACCAAAGTTTCTAAATGTTATTTGGAATAAAAAAGCTGCAGTACCGAACATTAAAAAAGTTTAAAGAAATTTTTTTCTTTCCCTTCCCTCTTCATGGTTAACCCGAGAGGTTGAAGCAGAATTCTCACAGAGTTTGACACTTATGTGCATCTGTCAGGACATGTAGTACTCACAAAAAGCCTCACCAATAGGTAAGCTTGTTAGTACCACTGCCTTCCCACCGTCTTGCCCAAATTAGGCACATATTTATGTGGGAAAATAAAGGATTTCATGCTGTTATGGTTTTACTCCAGTACTTCAAGATTTGTGTAATTCTCTAAAAATTCTGATAGTTGAGAATACTAAGATACAACCTTCGAAAACCTGTAAGCGAAAGTAATACCTGACCACTCTAACCCACTCTCCTCCTCCAAAGACTGGCTTCATTTTATTCACAAATGTCATTGTTTCTGAAAAGTGTTCTAATGAACAGCTCAGCTACAGTTACAAAATATTTTCTGTGTGACTTACTTTTCTCTGGTACAAGGCAGATAAGGAAATAAATAAATTTGTTCTCACAGAATAGCACTGTTAACCCTTACCTATCAGACATTGATTCCAAAGAAATTTCAGTTAATATAATTATTACTTTGATTTAAAAAACAAAAACAAAAACAAATAAACCAAAACAATTTCAGTCGAACATGAATAAAGGTTTCCTTCTAGGTGCCATTCTAATTAATCAGACAATCAGAAATGAAACATTTCTATCCTTATTTGTAACACAATAAAGGATCATAGAATGATAGAACATCCCAAGTTGGAAGGGATACATATGGATCAGAGTCCAGCTCCTGGCTCCACACAGCACCACCCAAAATTCAAACTCTGTTAGTGAGAACATTATCCAAACACTCCTTGAACTCCAGCAGCTCAGGCCTGTGACCACTGCCCTGGGCAGGCTGTTCCATGCCCACCACTCTCTGGTGCAGACCCTTTCCCTAACCCCCTGACCCTTCCCTTACACAGCTCCATGCCATTCCCTACAGGCCAATAGACATTGTGAGAGAGTGCCTACAGATCTAGTTGCTCATTTTCAAATACTTCATATTTCTGTAAAATTAAAACACGTGCTTAAAGTCAATCTTATAGGAACCTGTCCAAGTAGTCTTGTTTCAATGTGAAAAGTATAACTTTGCCTAAACCACTATTCTTTTCAACATTATATGGTGTTAAGTAATTTTTATAGAGAAATAAATGAAAGGTAATTGAGGATATATTTGAAGCAGGAAAAAAATCTTATAATTTGCAGCTGTTCCAAGCTATCTGGCTTGTACCTGAAATCTTGCTGATATACACCTACAGTCTCACATTGAGAGAGATGCAGAAAGTTTATGTGTACATATGGTTTCATTCTCTCTGTTCCTTCCTTAAATATATCTGTTCAATATGCTGATATGGCCCAAAGGCGAGCAAGGTTCTTCCAAAGGACAAATCCTGGGACAGATCTGCTTCCCAAACCTGCTCACTGCTCGGTCACAGAAGCCCCAAAAGCAGCACAAAGAAGGCATTCCTTAAGACATGACTTACTCTAAACTTAAACATAGCTGTTTCACCTACCTGAAAAATAAGTCAATTTCTATTGCACCAGCATGTCTATAAAAGAATGTATAAATTTCACAGCATTCTGGTAAGTGAGATGGTTTTGTTGCTTAATTATTATGCTGCACATTACAGATTTACATCTAAGGTTAGACTTTGTGCAGCTTACCATGACCGTGTGAGCCCAGTTCAGGCAGTTTTCAGTCCATCTCACTTTCAATTTTTCTATACTGCACCTCATCAGTTAAATTAGTCCATGATGAGATTGTGAAAGCTTGAGTCATGTCCAAAAGTCATCTCCTGCTCTCCTCTGATTTATGAAGCTAATCATTTAAGTGTAGAAAGGCTACCAGGTTGACCAGGTGTGATTTTCCCTTCATAAATTCCTGTGACTACCTCCATACACCTTGTCTTTAAAATGTTTAGTAATAACTTCCAGGATTATTTGCTCCATCACCTTCAGTGAGCTGAGGCTGATCAACCTGAAGTTCCTTGATTCCTCCTTTGGTACCTTTCTCGAGGGCAGGAGCAACATTTGCTTTCTTGACTGTCCGTATATCCCTCACCTGTTCCTACTTTCACTAGTGAATGTTATACTTTTGATGCATATTGAGCTTTCTTGCACAGTTTGTGTGTGTGTGCTTTGTGTGTGTATATACTTTAATTCTATATTATTAGCTTAGAGTTCAGCATAATTTTTCCTGATGTTACAAACACTTGTTTTTAAATCCTCTCTCTCAATCACAGATATAATAATAATAATCTCAATTATTATTTCTAAGGAAATAATAATTGCAAAATTCATAACTCTTTGTAATTACCAAGTTAATTCTCATTGCTAAATCATGGTTTTCCTTCATCCAATATAATCATTTGATTAGATATTCTGTTCCATATTTCCCAGTGATTTTAATTTTTTTTTTCTGGAGATTGAATTTTTAGTCTTGTTTTTGAGATGAATGTCATAGTTCATAAAGAATCAACCTACTTCAAGCTTGTTCACAGATACTGATAATAAAATGAAGGAAACATCAAGGATGATTTATAATACCACATCAATGAGTGAAGAAAAAAAACAACCTTGTCAGTTCTGCACATTTTTTTTTAATATTATTTAAATAAATGTGATAATGTCCCCTTCTCCATATTTTCAAAAGTAATGTTGATTTGTAGCTGACTTATTAATAACACTGCATCATAGTCAGTCAGTCATTCCATCATATGAAGGAATGAAATGGTAACTCTGAATGCGGAGTTGTGGACTGAGTATTGCCACTCTCCTGATGTATGGAACTTGATTATCTTGTCTTCAAACATCTGCAAGTTATATTTCTAGAAACCACTGGTAGTCCTCTTCAAGCACATTTTAGAATGTGAGGTATGCGATTAGGAACATGTAAAATGTTGGCGACTGATATATGTCAGCAGCTCCTGCAGCCTGGAGAGCAGCAATTCGGCAGTGCAGTACAACATCTCTCTCTGTCTGGTGTGTTACCTTAGGTACCAAAATCTACAGTGTTTTTCCATGTGCTCAGAACAAATGTGCCCAGAATCTCCCATTTCACCCGCTGACAGTGACTGCACCCGTGCAGTGTCTAGTCCTTTGCTGCAATGACCAAGGCATCACAGGCACACAGTATAGGTTCACCACAAGGGAGCAGGATCCATCTCACTTTCTCACAGCTGCAATGTCTCTGTAAGTTTTGGATGCATTTTTAGAAATGATGAATGTTCTAAAATTTTAGAAATGAAATGTTTTTTTCAATTCATTTCATTTAAACCAATGTTTTATAAATTCAGGCAATATGAATTAGCACCAGTTACACTTTCAAAATAAATTTACACTGTAAGAATGGAACACATAATTCAGCTCTTAAACATACTAGTAAAAAAAAAGTAAAAATAATCATAGAATCATAGAATTGCTAAGGTTGGAAAAGACCCACAGGATCATCCAGTCCAACCATTCGCCCTTCACCAATGGTTCTTGCTAAACCATGTCCCTCAGCACAACATCCAAATGCTCTTTGAACACCACCAGGGTCAGTGACTCCACCACCTCTCTGGGCAGCCCATTCCAGTGCCTGACCACCCTTTCAGAGAAGTAGTATCTCCTAACGTCCAGCCTGAACCTTCCCTGGCGCAGCTTGAAGCCATTCCCTCTAGTCCTATCACTAGTCACATGAGAGAAGAGGCTGACCCCCAGCTCACTACAACCTTCCTTCAGGTAGTTATAGAGAGCAATAAGGTCTCCCCTGAGCCTCCTCTTCTCCAGACTGAACAACCCCAGCTCCTTCAGCCGCTCTTCATAAGGCCTGTGCTCCAGACCCCTCATCAGCTTTGTTACCCTCCTCTGGACCATGCTCCAGGGCCTCGATATCTTTCTTACAGTGAGAGGACCAAAACTGGACACAGTAATATTGGGTATAAAATTGTTTATCTTTAAATTCCTCCATAAAAGTATATTTCTGGTCACTTATGGGGTCCATTTCTAGTTCCGGTTGTTTTCAAGACACCACACTGACCAAAGCTAACACACTTCCTTTTTAGAAGTAACATTGTCTTTGAGAACCTGAAGCCTGCCCTTCCTGTCCTGCCATCCAGAAGTACCATCTCTGGGAAGAAACTGGCTGTGTTATCTTGTGGCAATTTCCTGATATCAAAGGGAAGATTAATAGTACAGAGAAGAAAAGGACACATGGTCAGGGTTGCAGCTCTGTCCCTTCGGGATGTTGCAGGCCTCCTCCTATGTGGCCTGGTGGCAACTGTGAATACTACTCTCACCTGTAGGTGAGCTGCACCCCCCCTTCTCACGCCTCAAACAGAATTCTGAAGAATGAAGCAGAAGAAAGGAAGACTGTAGCCTTTGCTAAGCTCAGAAGCTCTCTTTGCTTGAATTGTCATTGGTGTAATAGGACTTCAAGAGCCTACAATGAAGACAACAGACTACTGTCTGGTTTTAGAGATGAAGTAACAGAAACTGCCAAGAGTCCTTTGTGTGCCTCTGTGTGAAAGGTGAGAAAAAAGAGTCTGGAAGAGGAGTTTTACTTAGAAGCAGCATAGATGCTGCTTGTGGGCTTATTGCTACTGGGATCTTTTGTACTGATAGGTGATAAATGTTGATATATTTTGTTTTGAATAAATTATTTCCAAATTCTCAAATCTGACTGCATTTGATGACCAGAGAAAAGGAACCACACAGTATCTAGCAGAGAATTATCATGAATTAGGGGAATAATACAAACTCCTCAAGTACAATAAAACTGATTGATTAGACATAGACCCAAATTCTGCCTAGCAGAATTTCTGAATAAATGTAGAGAGGACAGCATAGAAAAAATTCAATCTTTAATATTCCTTAACCAGCACACTGCAGATTTTTGAGCTCAAATTTTACATAGAGTTGACACCAATTATCTATCAAAAATAAGGTTAAATATTTCAAAGACTCCAAAATGCAAGAATATGACATTAAATTGGCCAAGGCAAATTGTTCTCAATTATTGACAATTCTAGTGTAACCAATGGAAAATCTTTAGTGAAAACACAAGACTAAGATCAGCCTCTGGGCTCCCAGCTAGATTAAGGAAAATATGACATTGCTTTAGGCACTGAAAAGATATAGGTTCGGTGACTATACTTAAATACTCATCTTTGAATACTGACCCTCATTTGATGGTTTGAAATATGAGGACAAACCTGTAAGGATGAAATACATATAAAAAACAAAACAAGACAAGATACAACAGACAATTTAAAGGAATATTAAGGAGTAGATTTTGCCTGTTTTACATGAAGGAATGTTTTACTTCACATGAAGTCCAATAGAAATTGATATGCCAATTTGCAGAGTAGATGAGCGATTCATTTCATCTAATTTTAGCTACAGGAATGCTAGCTGTCAAGTCTAAGCTGATCACCCAGACTGCTTTACAAAAAGAGACAGGAACTTCCACAGGGCGATGTATTCCACTTACCTTTAATACTTATCTTAGGATAGATGTGTTACTCTCCTGAAGCACCTATCTCTTTCTGCTGAACATCAGGAAAGCCAAGCAACTATATCAGTTTTATAGCTGTAGTTGATTACTGCACCATATTTGTGAAATATTTCTAATGTACCTCAGGAAATAAAAATGTTTCCAGAAAGTTGATGGAGAAACATGAAGCATTATTTATTTATGTCCAAATCTTTATTTTCAGAGAATCAGAGAGGAACTTGGAACTCACAGTGTCAGTTTATCCTCATAATCAACATAACACTAAGACTGAAGAGATACACTTAGATGCTAACACTTACTCCTCTGCTCAGAAGCACAGTTTTATCAAAATTACATGTGTTAGCAAAGACAGAGATACACAGACTTCTAAGAAATGTTTAGCCACTTAAAATCCAAGGTTTTCAGTCATGAAACCATGTTAGGTATGTACATTTTACTGGGTGTTAATCTACGATCAAAATTTCTTATAAAGACTTCTGAGATCTGGACTGTTCAAAAGCCATGTAAGGACAACCACGTAAATCTGTTTTGTATGTTTCTATATTCCCTAGCACTGGAGTAGCTGAATGATTTATGAAAGTCAGCAGAAAGTTCTGACATCACTGGAACTAATAAAACATGATTTCCTATAGAAGTGTCTTGTGACTGATTGACCTTGATGTCCAACTGAAACATTCATAAATCTGTGCAAATCTAATTATTTAATTAATTAGAGCCCTTTACTTCTGTCAGTCACACTGAGTTCAAATACATCAATACATTCAAAAGCTTTTTGAGGGAACATGAAGGCACAGACATGCACAGGAAGTGTGGATCTGTGATTCTTGCCTCCTACAAAAATGATGCCACAAAGAAAAAGCTCTGCCAAGCCTGCAGAGTCTTTGAACCATTCAATCTAATGCTCTAATTGACAAACACAATGAAAAGCAAGGAGCATGTAGCAGACATCTGATACAGGCCTTTTCACCTTTCTTTGCACTCTACAGGTAACTGTTATAGCAGAAAACAGTAGAGCTCCAGGCTCATGTCAGGGGAAACAAATCAAAATGCAAAAGCAAAAACAAACTGGTCTGTTCTTGGACTCTAAAATAATAGCATTATTTACCCTTGTCTGTAGCAGTAATGTTAATGTAACCAATTGTCAAAGAAGAAATTCACCAGAAGGCAAAGAAAAGTAAACGCATGGGTCTTTCTCTCTCTGTCTCTCCCTAAATATATCCTATTGGGTAAAAATATTTTTAGGTCTTTTCATATACTAAGTCAATAAAGACTCTTCCAGGTGTAATGGTAGTTTAAATGATGTTAGTATTATTTGCCCTCTTACATCTGCAGAAATAATGTGCTTACACATAAAAACCGAAGACAAGCAAGGCAAAGTTCAAACAAACTTAGAAGGGGTCAATATAAGGGGACCTAAATCCTCTGCCAGAACGAGTCTTGTGGGTGTACCTTTAAAGAGGGCTTCACTGCAGCGTCCGTATAACTAAGTACATGAATAGCACCCTTGCTCACCTTCCCTACATAGGACATTTTCAGATACTAAAGCTCTCTCTGAGGTACATAGTATCATAACAACACAGTCTGCTCCTCTACTCATTAAGACAGTGGAAAATCTTCCACCCACAGGTGTTAAACGAACAAAGCCTTTCTCAACATTTCTTAGCCTGAGCACTAAAATGAATCACCAGTGATCCATGGAGTATCATTTTGTGTCCTTTTCAAACAGACGTAACAGGTAATATCTGGCCACAAAAGTCCCCAGACTAGAATTACTTGAGAGTAACTGATATGAAAGTGATGGACAGCCATTGAGCTGTACTGAAAAGCTTCTCAGTATCCACTGAGTCTTTATCTAATTGTCATACCTGGGGCCTGTAGGTGTACCACAATTGTAGTCTCAGCTATAGCAAGCTCATAAAGAGTTACACTAATAGGTAAGGTGAAATTTTGATAGAAGGTAACAAACCCCAGTATGAGCGCTGGCATAACAGGCAGACCATGAAATCCAAGGAGCGTTGGCGCATTCACCAACAGACCTGAATAACTGACATTAGAAATCCATGCATTGAAAGAAGGATAACAAAAATAAGGATTAAGGAAAAATAAAATAAATTCCCTTTTATTTTTATTTTTATTTTATTTTTTAAATAAAGTCTTAAGGATTTTTGGGGTAGTTTTTTGCAAAAGCCAATGACTCTCTGTTGTGGACCAGAAACTCTGCCCTTGCTAGTCAGCCCTGCTCATTAGGAGATCTACATGAGCGCAGCCACAGGGATTTTTTTTTAGCAGTGTACCAACAAAATCCTCTCTGATGTGTATGCAATTTTGTTCCATTTTCCCTTCTGCCCTCCTGACTGTCCTTTTATTTTTACTCTCTTTGCCCAGCTCTCAATTTCACAGTGATTCTCAGCCACACTACACTTCACAGCACTGGCAAAACAGACTGTGGCAGCTCCTGCAGAGAAGGAAAGCAACTTGCCTGATGGTGCCTCAAGCCGTAAAATAATCGAAAATAAAGAGAGGTGTTTGTGGAGGACAGATTGCAGTAGATGTTGACTACAACTGTGGTTACCACATTAGAGTGCCTGTTTGTGACTGTTATAGCCACTTAAACTGAGAATATGTTCTGCTCTTTCTGCTGACAACTTCCGTAAAAATATCCATTATTCATGCTTGTCCACTCAAAATTCAATGACAGGACTATTTTACTCAGACTGGTATTTATGGGTGGAGGACAGGTGGGAAAGTAAAACTCAAAACAATTTCTTCAGCCTGTAAAAGAGATTTTAATAAACTCCGCATTAATTTATTTTGCCTATACATTCTGATTTCAATTTCCAATTCTTTATATGTATTTTTTTTTTTATCCTATATGGCTTTGCCATGGGACTAAATTGACTAAGGTCTCTGTACATAACCCAGAAGCTATTTAAATGCTAAATTTCATATCTAGTAGTGTCAAACTCTTTCTTGGCATACTTCTGTTATCTTTAGTGGAGTTATATTACAGATAGGGTAATTCAATCTAACTGAAAAATAGAATTATCATATCCTCTTGCTTCTGAATTCAGAAAAATATAACGATCAAATAGGAAACTGGTCAGCAGGACACACATCAAACATGAAAGCTGATCCAAAAGTAATGCCTTCTATTTCATTAAAAGCTAGACAAGGTGGTTTTTGCTGGTATGGTAGCAAAGGTTGAACTTTCCTTCCAATACTTAGCTACATTTTGCTGCTGTGTGACAGATGGCAGCAGAGGGACAGTCTGACAGAATGGCATCTGACATGGAAGAGCGGATGAAGCAAAAGGGTGGAACTGGATTCCTCCATGTAGAAAAAATAGCACCCACTGATATTCATTGATATTTGCTGAATGTTTATGGAGACCAACCAGTGGATGTGAGCACAGTGAAGTGATGGGTGGTGTGTTTCAGCAGTGGTGACAGCGACAGTGGGGCACCTCCACTGGTGCAATTTTTACGAGCACAGCATGCAGGCTTAGAATCATAGAAGCATTAAAGTTGGAAAAGACCGCTGAGATCATCTAGTCCAACCACCAAACAAGGCCACATAACAGTCTGTTCATGCCACTGAATTTATCTTCTATGATATCCTGTGCTGAAGATCTCAAATATTTTCTGCATTACATACAGCTTCAGGTATGGTCAAGTGAGAGCCACCCAGCAAATGCCATGTCAGTCAGATTGAGGCTGTATTATTACTTTATACTAATGTGCTTTCATAAAGCCCAGAGTTTGGTGAGAACTATGCAAAAATGCACAGCTAATGAAGCTTACTGCATTGAAAAATAGCGTTTTGTAGCTGAGAATTTGCTCTATTAAATACTGTTATTGTGCTCTTCATATCTGCTGTAGTTTCCATGGAAATAAATAGGAGGCATTACTTTCAGAACAACCTACATGTATGCTCCCTTAGACTTCAGGAGTTATTCAGTGCAATGCACCTTATTTTTGAACATGAACACTCATATTTTTGAACCTCCATATTGCCCTCCAACACTAAAGTTCTGGTAAGCATATATATATAGTCCACCATACCATTTTATATGAGAACATTCGTAAGCATCTAGAAAAAGCAATCACCAGGCATTTCACTTTTACTAACATTCAGGAAATGACTAATGAGTTTCACATTGGCTAGTGTGGTGTAAATGACAGTAGAGTAGGATAAGACAAACAAAAGTGCAGAAAGGAAAGGATCAAATTATCTAGTAGCACATTCCTACTTGGCTCCATGGACTTCGCTGCCAGACAGTTTTGTTGCATGCACAGTTTGAAATATAACCCTGTAGGAAATGGGGTCAGCATAAAATCAAATTACAGATAGATGCTGATGAATGCCTCTCCTATAATCAGGTAAAAACTAAATGGGTTTTAATGCCCAAAATATACAAATGCATGAATACATACCCACGAACACATTGCAGAACATTTTGTTATTCTTCCTTTAATGACTCCAGATGGACAATGCAGAATAAATAGAAACTGGATGAAAAATGATGGCCTCACTGTTTAGATGTGAGAGTTAATTAACTGAAAGTGACTGATTCAAAGCTCCAGCTGAAAAGTCTGCATAGCTATCTGCAGAAAAGACAATCTAAATATAAGATTACTGCTATATCTTCTGTGATCTCAAAGCTTCTCAAAGCTTTAGATAGCTTTACCCTATTTTTTTTTTTTTTTTTTAATACGACAGCAAGCTTGCTTTTGAATAAAAATTACTGCACTTCAGGAAGGTACCCATTCAATAAGATATCAATTCACTATCACTAAAAGAAATCCAGGTTGAAACCAGTTGTTTTTCCCAATTTATAAAAAGCAGAAGTAGAGATTAACTTCTGTAAGTGCTCATGGCAAGATTTGTTTTGAGTATTTAAGTATTCAATTTAAAATATCATTCGTTTTCTCATTTAAAACTCAGGAATGCCAGCAAAACTAACAACCACTTTTTAGAGGTATTTAATTGTACTCCAAATGGTCAAATAATTAAGGACTTAATGTTGTAATACAGTTTATTTTCAACTTAAACTATGAACCTATTATCTGTTCACTCAGAAAGAAAATAGAGTAGACAAAAGTGCTCCACCAGCTCTGCCATACATTAGAAACCACAGCACTTACACTAGTTTTGTATCTTAATTACCAGAGATATCATTAGCTTTGTAGAATGGGACACTTCTCTTTTATTGCTGCTGTAATTTTATTTGTCAGGCACTGGCTTTCACTGCAGGACAAACTGCTGTGCATTTTAAAATTTTCTGTGGCTTGCTTCGTTAAATCTCTTTCTTTTTCCTACCTATAAAATTAAAAATAGTTAAAGCTTGCATGAATTCGTGACAAGACTTTGCAGAGGTCAGTCGCAGCTGAGTGTCGGGCAGAAACACACTCAGAGTGGCAGATTTTGACAAGACTGAACTGTTTCCCTAAGGCCAATTTTTAAGATACAAACTGTGTAGCTCATGAAGAAATAATAGGTAAAGTTGTCTTTTCTGCCTCTGTCAGGGAGAAAACCATAGTGCCAATCATACTGGTATAATAATTGCCCACTGGAAATGAAACTGTTTAGATTATATCCTTCCTCTACAATTTAGGAATTTACAAAAAGATAAAAGATGGAAAAAAATAATAGAGGAGAGCAGTAAGGACTATGGAAATTGTGTACAAGATGCCTATTCACCATTACAGTCATCCCCAAAGACAGTCTGTGAATGAAAAGTCCCAGGAAACCATTTCATGTCAGAAGATGGAACAAACTTTAGTAGCACGATTTCCTCCATGTTTCAGACAAGGACATTTTCTGTGAGATCAGAAGACAAATCCATTTTGCATCTATGTTCACAATTCGGAAGAAGGCTGCCTACTATGAATAAAGCCCATCCGTCTACATAAAGAGAATACTTTCTTCTAGGATGAGATTTATTCATCTGATTTCTTTAAGCCCTTGAAAAGATCAGCTCCTGAGCTTACAGCTCCACAATGGTGCCTCAGCCTTGACTGTGTGATAATGATGACTTTAGCATCCGGTATGTCCACATTTAACATAAGCAAAGAAAACAGCATGTAGTTTACCAACTAATCTTACTGGCTTCAGTACTCTTAGACATATATCTAAAAATATAAATCAAAATTGAGATATGGGAGAACTCAAAGAAAGTGAATGAGTTATGAATGAAACAATTTCTCCACTCTTATCTATTCCAATACGAAAATGGCCAATGTTCAGGCCCTCAAGAGCTCTAGTATGGATACACATAGAATTTCAAAGCTTATATAGACTGAGGGAAATAAAGAGAAAATAATGCTGACTGAGCTTTTCCTTTACTCAAATCCTCTTGTTTTTATACTGGGTAGCTGATGCAGCTACAGTGGCATCCCCTTTGACTCCTTAGCACCACCTCCCAGTCTGAGTTTCAGTTACAGATCAACTACTCCATTTACCATTTGCTCAACCTTGTCATCATTTCGCTTTGCTTCATTTTTTTTTATGTCTCACTGGATGTTTTTTTCTCACAGAGAATCATTTATCTGCTCCACGTCTTTTTTTCTTCAATAACTTACAAATTCACAATCTATCACTGTTCATTACTTCCAGTCTCACTTTTGCCCAATTTCTCCTTTAGCAGTATAAGCTTCTTTGTCCACCTCCAATGAAGTTAGCCTTCCTCCATTAATCTCAGCTATGCTCCTAACTATTCAAATTCCCACTCTTACTCTAAAATTAGATCATCACTAAAACTCCTATACTCTTGTAAAACAATGCCACAAACAAAACGGAACATAATATAACATTTTAGGTCATGTTTGTTTCAGATGATTTTAGAATGATGTTTGAATGCAACTGACGTACCCTGCAAAGAAGGTTAAAAGCTCAGAGTATGGAGGGAAATAACGGAAGTAAGTCCATTCTCCAGCCTCCATATTCAATCCATGCAGTTACTGTGTGACTGAGGCTTTCTTTCAAGGAGAATGGCCTTTCCTTCTGAAAAATGCCTAATAAAGTGAATAGACAAAACTCATATCCTGCAGGTTGTATTACTGGTAAACTTGCTCCTGTCCAGGATCAGTCATTCCTACCTGCAGCATGAAACCTTTTTTACTTCATGCTTTTGTCATTTGTCCATGGTGTAAAACATCACATATGTGGAACATGAATCAATCAACATTAATATCAGCATTTGTGACCAAAGATAATAAAAAATAAGAAATTATTTTGGCATTTGGTAATGCCAGTTATAGCATTAACCATAATTACATCTTTCAACAAACAAACAAAAAGAAAAAAAAAACAAGAAAAATATGTTACTAAGTCTGTGCATTAAAAATTATGTTGAGATGCCCAAAGGGTCCTCTTTGATATTTCAAATATCTCTGACACTGAACATGCAGAGGACTCTGTGGAACCATTACATTGGATGTATTCATTCACGTACATCTGGTTGCTGTACAGACGGTTGCTGTAAGGTTGTGATACTAACGTGGACACATGGTCTGTTAAGTTGTGTACCTCGGCATTGCAATTTTCTCTTCCATGAATATGTGCTAGACACAGCTGATCATTCATGCAAGATCAGTCAACCAGCTGCTTCTCACTCCTGGGACGACAAAATGAGAAAAAGGATCGAGTGCTGAACTGAAAATGAAAGAGAAAGGACTATTTGACCCTCCGGATAGCTCAGCATTATATTTCCTGCACAGACTTACATACTTATTTCACATACAAGCATATGCATACGTTTTGTGTCTGATTTATGCAAGTTGAGTTCCCTATATAACTGACAAAAATCTGGTGTTTGTGACTACAAATTGTTTGACATATAACAGGATACTGATACAGAATATGCTGAGACAATAAATCTTAATATGCCAAGATTTAGATTTATCCTAAACAAGTGAACTGTATTCAAGAATGCAAGTGTTTATATGTTTAACACTTGAACAATACAAAACAAAACATTTGTGTCAATGTGGCCAATAAATGCCACTTTACATTCCACAAGCTCCTCCTGCACCACTGCAATTTCCAGGCACAGCTTCTCAGAAAAATCCAGGCATGACACGGAAGAATATGGGCAAGTCAGCAGGAGGATTTGTTTCTATCACTAGGCCTCTGATGTCAGATACTAAAAATAAAGGCATTGGCACATGACCACACTAAGCAGTCCTGTAATACCTCTAAAACTTATCTTAATTCCTGGCTAAAGCACTGACTTTTCTTCTCCAAGAAACCTGTTTGTAGGGAGCTACTCATACACTACATATATATCAGTACAAATATTTCTCCCAGGATTGGCTGTATTTTAGATATGGGAAAATATTTCCAGAGATGTAACATCTTGTGCCAGGTGAAAAATACTGCAGTCTTCTTGTTGGGAGGATTCTTTACCATTCCACAGACGGTATATTACCTATCTAAAGATGTAAGTGCTAGGATAACAAATTAATAACAAAGATTATACAAAATGCCGGCTTTCAGCGCTGAAAGTTTCTCCACCATTCACACACACCAGGCACTATTATCAGAGTTAGCTATTCTTCCAATAAAACAAAATTCTTCTAACATGTTTCTTGCTTTCAGTGGCCACCCAGTAAGGATGGTTACTGGTTGACTGAGAAATGAGTAAATGATTCAGTGGATCCTGTCCAACAGTTTGGAAGACTTGGATGGCTCAGGTGAGGCTTAAAGATGCCCCACTTGTCCCCATGGCCCCAAGAAGCATACAGATGCAAGGGCAAAGCACGACTCTCTACAGAAAGAGACACCAGAAATTTATGACTTGCTTGAGATATTCCTGTGTGTCTGACATTAAAAGTGAGGAGTTCCATAATGCTCCAAATGCTACTATATAAATCCAGCACTGTCAAGACCATTTGCCCCCATATTTCTGTGCTCTTGGGTCCTTTCCTTTCGCTACCTCGCAAGCAGTCTATCAAGAAAATGTTTTTCTAGTGTTTTTTGTTGTTATTGTTTTTCTCTATATCAGACTTTTAGTAACTGAATTACACCTGTGCTTTTTGAAATGGTCCGCAGTACGTAATCAACTCCCATCAAAAGCTAATATGCAGTGCTGCTTGATCCAAATATTGGTCATTACAGAAAGATGAGTATGAGACACATTATTCTGGGAATAATGAATCTTGGCATTTTCCTTTTTTTATCTATAGGACCATTTTATTTGAGAAGCATCATTTCTTTTTTTTCTCCCTAAGCTTCCCTTCATCTTGCGATCAGCATTTTGTCCTTCCAGTGATCACAGCTGTCCAGAACAGCACAAAAACAGTCACAAAAAAACAAGAGAACATGGGTGAAAAACAGAATGTTCTCTGTGTCCTGACATACTTGTTAAGCACTAGAGATTGTGCAGAAGAAAAGTTTATTGTTGCATTCGTTAAATATAACCCATGGCTGTTTGTGCATACTCTCCTTGAAAGCCAAAAACAAACCAAGAAGGAAAGTACTCCTTCTTTCAAGCACCCTTCAGAATAAAAAGAATTGTTCCTGCTATTTTCCTAATGAACTGATGATTTCATTATACAGATCTAGTAATCATGCCAATGTTGAAAGTTATTACATATATTTTTGTCTTCTTTGCCAATCTAATGGACCAAAAATGCCTAAAATTTCTACAGCTAGACTAAATGGCAGACAAACTGAGTACTGGATCTTTTTTTCCAGAGTAAGTATATGCAGCAGAACATGGTACAACTAACTAGTCAAATATAACCATAAAATCATAGAAACACAGAATATCCCAAGTTGGAAAGGACCCGTAAGGATCATCACATCCAACTCCTGGCTGCACGTGGGACCAGCCAAAAAGGCTGGCTTGCATACCGGAATGAACATTGTAGAACTACAGATGTATTTTGCCTGGGTGAATGAGGCTGCAGAAGAATATTGGTACAGGCAAAAGGCTATACTTATACAGCTTTATTCATTTTCCAGTATTTTCATTTGAACAGCTATTTCTGCAATGTTGGCACAATCTCCAGAAATCCTCACTTCTGGTTTATTTAGGTGTAGCAGAAATACTTGCAAGTATCCCTGTTCCCCAAAAGAACAACACACGAGGCAGTTACTTTCATCTTCAACAAAATATATGAGGTTGATTTTCTTCCCTTTTACTTTGATTTTACAGAGATTTATTTGAGTTGTCATAAAGAATCAGACCAATTATCCATCTAAGCCAGTATCACGTCTTTGACAGAGGCCACCACCCCACACTTCAAATGAAGGTGAAAGGAACTCTTAAGTTGACAATTATGAAACAATCAACCCATAGGCAAAAAAACACCATTAGTTAATGGTTTGACCTAAACTCAGAAATCTATGGGTTTTTATTTCATCTAAAAAGAGCATGCTTTATCTGATGTGACTGCGAGTGTTCCTCATATTCACATGCATCTCCTTTATTCCTAAAACATTTCCGAACTCTAAATCTTGACTTATTCATAGTCTAATTTAACATTTTGCAAAGGAAAGGGAAATAACAACAATTAAATACCTTGTAATTCTATATTTGTGACTATTTTCTATTTTAGTGACTGTTCTCTTTTTTGGTATAATGATAAAAGATACAAAAGGAGTCCTGATTACATTATCAGTACTCATAAAGTATTACATCTTAGTTGCCTTCTATACAAGATTTTTAGACCTTTCAAGCTCTCCTCGTGCCTTTCAGGGTCTCTTTCATTTCTATTTGCTTCTCTTTCCGAATTCTTTCAATTTCTTTCCTTAAATGAGGAGATTAAAATTTAGCACATGATATTTAAACTGATGATACTGAATACTGTCTGTCCATACTACTTTCTACTTGTTTTTTGATCTTATCATTTTCTATTTGAAAGCTCCTGTGCATTGAGCAGATTTATTAAAAAGTCTCCCTGAAATGGCACCTTGGTTGTCAGAAGAACAATTCCAATGTTCTTAGGTCCAGTGAGGTACATAGATTACTCAAGTATATGCTTTCATTTTCTTTATTTTGCATTTGCTAATTTCAAATTTCTTCTGCTATCATGGTCACCACGTAAATAAAGTTCATTAAATCTCTCAGAAGCTAAGTACAACGACCTCTTAGCTACTGTGGTAAAATTTACAGACCTCTATGCTCTCTCCTTTCTGGAGACTTTTTGAAAACTCTGCTCAAAGATTAAGACAGACATTGTCAAATCAAACAAATGGATTGTCAAATCAAACAAAAGCACTGTTTCTATAACCTTCTGATCCAGGAACTGTGTGACTGTGACAAAGGCATGTAGCCTCAGGCTCTGCACTGTAATATAGTTCCCCGCCACCTGGAGCAGGGCTGACCAGTGGTCAGGAATACAGACAGAAAGAACAGAGGATTGGATACATCTATTCATGCACACACAACCAAACGCTAGAATGCAATCAGCATGATTTTAGTAGAATTATTCCTGAATTAGGGTATACCAATGTAAGCATCAGGGTGAGTGTCCAGTAGAGTGTAAAGTGTCCGAATGCAGAGCTTAATACAATGTCAGTTTATTTTTATTGGGGGAAAAAAAGTGTCAATCAGATTTCTGTCAGAATATGTCAGCGAGCTTCTTTCAGCTTGAAAGCCATAATAGAGAAACTCAAGACTGTCATGAAAACTGCAAGTTAAATGAGAGCAGTTGCACACTTCTTTGGTAACTTTGGGAGATCTGATCCAAAATCTAGCAATGTTATGAACAGCTTGCCTTCCTGAGAGCTCTGCACCAACTTCCAGATACGTATTTTTCCAGGCATATTATAGATCACTTCTTTTATCATATTTTAATAACAATTAACAGATACTATTATCTGTAGTTATTTAGGGCAGGCACATTTACCTTTGCTCAGCAGAATATAACGATTCAAATCAATTCTACCACTCTTTAAGATAAATATGTTTTCTTCATAATAGCCTTTAAATACTAGAAATTCACATTAAGACTATTAAAGGTTATAATTCTAGAAAAGGAAAAACAATCCAGGAAAAAGTAGCACCTCTGAGCTGTCAGGGTGACTTAGGCTTTGCAAAATGCTCTCTGATGTAATTCCTAGGCAATAGCATCAATTGAAACCTAAAGGCAGAGAAATTCTAAAGGAAAAGTAAAGATCTCTGTTGCTTGAGAAGACAGCTGGCACAGAAATTCTGGGAGCATTTAGGAAATACTGAACAAACATTACTTTCTTTTAATGGACAAAAATGTATTTTCTTTTCCACTTCATTTTGTATGTTCAATTCACTATGGTTTTTAATCTGCTGTTCATGCGTTCTAATCATGTCAGATGTGTGGGCGTCCTGTAATTCTTTATGAATAATAAGGAATGCAAATAGTGCTATCTTCACACTCACAGTTGACTGCACTCTATTGGCTCCCCATCAGCACCTAATTTATCAGCAACTAATTTTCAGAGAGATAACGTTTAATGTTAGAGGAGTATCTTTGTGCACACAACATTACATTGCTGAGAAAGAATTTTAGATGCATCTGACCAATTAAATGTCCTCAAAGACAGACTTCTCTGGTGGAATTAATTGTCTAAATTTCACTCACCTTATTTACTAAGTCTGTTCATTAAATGTCAACTGGAACTAATAATGATTTTTCACAACATTACAAAATATTTAGTTATCTACCAGTAAATACAGAAATTCCTTCATTGAAGAATTATATATTCAAGTGTGAATGGCAATGGACCATTGTAAATGAAGATTATGGAAATAAATGCTTAATATACTCTGAAATTATTATTAGTCTATGCAAAAGTTACATATAAAAACAAAACATAAAAATGCCCACAGCATCATCAGGCAATGTTAGATGACTGAAAAGCTTTACTTTCTTTAATTTCTCTCCTTCACTATCTCAAATAGATATTTCTGCAGTTAAACTGGAATCTAAGCTGACCTTGGTGGAGAAAATTGATTTAAAGCTTGTGCTGCAATAGACATTTATTTTTTGCAGTTAGTGAGATTTTAGAATGGATGAAGAGAAACATAATGAGATATGTTTCATTTTGCCAAGAAGCTTCTGCCTCCGTTCATAAACATTTTGCTCTCTGACTTGTTTCATAAGCAAACAGCATTTCCTTACAGAAAATAAATATTAAAATAACGCAGGGAGTTGCACAGCCTAATCATTCAGGTTATGTTCCCATATTTCCACGGTCATAGATGTGGGCCCTGGAGGAAATTCGATATACAATTCAGCTTTACCTTTACGTGCTTACATGTCACATATTTAGCCACTTGCTAGAAATTAGCTTTTCAGGTTAGGATTTTTCTATGCCTGGACAGTAAACAGAAAAATAGATTGTTAAATCTTACTTGCACATGAGGGGCACGGGCTTTTGAAACACGAGCAAAAATGTTCTGATCTATTCCAGAGACTTCCACTTGCTTTGTGTGTGACCTCTGAAAATTTACACTATTTATTTTATTATCAGGTTCCAAACTCCACAGCGACATTCTGATTTACATCTTTTTGCAGTATTCTGAGAGAAAAATATTCTCTAAATATTAAAAGGAGCTGAAGAAGCTCTTGAGTAAAAGTAAAAAAAAATTCTTAGAATGGCTGCCACATTATTATTTTTCCAGTGTCTCTTCTCCTATCAGGTTTTTTGTTTGTTTCTTTTTGGTTATTTTTCCATAGAACAGTAGCTTTAAGGAACTGAAACATCCTGGAACAAATTAGGATCTCAGAAAAAATTATTAGTATGCACAGAATATTATCAGAAGATTCATTCAAGTCTTCTCGTGAACAGTTAGGAAAAGAATAAATGAATTTAACAGTGTTCAGGAAAAACATAAGGTTGTATTGTGATATATCTTTCCCAGTATTTGAAAACATAGCAGTGATGATTTGCACTCTAGTAAAAATTGTTGATGGCTCTTTTTTTTTTTTTTTTTTTTTTTTTTTTGACCTAAGAATCTTTTATCAAACCTATCTTGTCCACCAGGTCATCTTTTCTATTATGGTCAAAGACAGGATGGTATTTCCTATGCCCTCTTTAATATCAGTACTCAATCATGTATGCACATGCCTAAACTCTGCCTAGATGCTGCCAATCTGCAGAATTTTAGTATTGAGGTTTTCTGCAACAATCCTATATTATATGGGATTATATGGGAACCGAATTTTCCATGTAACTGATCCACAGAGAAATTATTAAATGTCTACATTACCTTTTACTAATGGATCCAGTCCTAACCTTTTCCTGAATAAAGAATGTAATTTCTATCTAGCTCATAATGATTTTCTTACATAAAACAATCCACTGACAAAATCTGACGTCAAATTCTATCCACTGTTGTTGGTTTACAGACAAAAGATCACAATGACTTTCAGCCAGTTTTGTCAGGACTGTGTGCATGGCCTCCCTTGCAGAGTTAAGCTGGGTACACTACTATTTTTTCATTATATTGTCATTACAAAAGATTTATTGTTAAGCTATCTTTGCAAAATGTATGAGCAGCATTGGCATTTTTATTTCATTCTGTGCACTAAAAATATAAGCAAATGCCTAATTTAATATGGAATCAACAAAAATGAATTTACATTACTCTGCATTTCAATTGATTTTAAATGGCACATGTAGAAGTGCTTTTAATTCTATACTTAGTCATGATAGAAAGCCAGAAAATGGTTGTTTTTTTTTTTAATGACTAAATTCAAGTTTACAGTTCTGAAGTGATATCATATCTTTTTACATTTCTTCCTGCTAATTTGTAACAACCCCCTGTGTCAGTGAACACATTGTAAAATAATTAAATTGAAGGAGAGGCTCAATAGAGAGATTTTGAAGGCAAGTTTCTGTCTGCATATCTTGTCTGTGGCAACCATTAGTAAAACAGATCAAAGTACTGAGCAAAATGTCATTAATCTTTGAAAAAATCTATTGCTTACTTCTCATTGAGAAATATAGATAATATAAAATACAAATACTAACAACTCTGCTGTTAGAACTTAATGATGCATGGAGATAATTTTAAAACATCATTATTTTGGCTTTTCAGATCCATTTCTGTACTTACCTGATTTTGATTCATTGAAATACACTGAATGGTTTATTCTAGTATTTGAGACACAAATGAACCACTTTATGGATGAACAGAAATTGCAAATTTCAATGGATCAAGTCTTTCTTATATTCTTCCCTTTAGATACTGAAAGGCTGCTCTCAGGTCTTCCCAGAGCCTTCTCTTCTCCGAGGTGAACAGCCCCAGCTCTCTCAGCCTGTCCTGGCAGGAGAGGTGTTCCATCCCTTTGATCATTTTTGTGACCCTCCTCTGGAAGTGCTCAAACAGGTCCACATCTCTCCTGTACTGAGGACTCCACATCTGGACTTACTACTCCAGATGAAGTCTCACCAGCGCAGCATAGAGGAACAGGATCACCTCCTTCTCTACCTGCTAGCCACTCTGCTTTTGATGCAGCCCAGGATATAGTTGACTTTCTGGGCTGCGAGTGCATGTTGTGGGCTCATGTCTACTTTCCCATCCACCAGTACCCCAAGTCCTCATTGGCGTGGCTGTGCTCCATCCTTACATCCTCCAGCTTGTACTGATAGTGGGTGTTCTCTTGACCCAGATGCGAGACACTGCTCTTGGCTTTGCTGAACCTCATGAACTTCACCTTGGGCCCACTACTAGAGTCTGTCTAGGTCTCTCTGAATGGCATCTCATCCCTCAGGTGTGTCAACTGCACCACACAGGTTGGTGCCATCCACAAACTTGCAGTTTTTAAAACTTGTGTCTATTATACCAAATGACTCCTTATACATACAGGTGAGTGTACTTGATTTTATAAATGACTTCCATATATTTTTGGACCCTTCATTAAAAGAAAGACATTGAGGACCTGGAGAAGGGCAACAAAGCTGCTGAGGGGTTGGAACACAAGTCTTATGAAGAGTGGCTGAGGGAAGTGGGATTGTTTATCCAGAGAAGAGGAGGCTCAGGGAAAACCTTATAGCTCTCTACAACTGCCTGAAATGACTTTGTAGCAAGGTGGGGGTTGACCACTTCTGCCTCTGATGAGAGGGAATGGCCTCAGGTTGCCCCATGCGAGGTTCAGGTTGGATATTAGAGAAAATTTATTCTCTGAAAGAGAGGTCAGGTTCTAAAACGGGCTGCTCAGGGAGGGGGCTGAGTCACCATCCCTGAGGTGTTCAAGAAACTCTTAGATGCTATATGAAGGGACGTGGCTTAGTGGGTAGGTATTGGTGGTAGGTAGACAGTTGGACTAGATGATCTTGGAGGTCTTTTCCAACCTTGGTAATTCCATGATTCTGTGATTCTATATTTGCTCATTTTGTGCTCACGAATAGTCACTTTGATTAAAGAATATGCAGATGGATAGTGCTTGATAGCATTTGTAGCCAGGAGTGCAAACTGCATTTTGGGATGCATTAAACACAGCACAGCTAGCAAGTCAAAAAAGGTGATTCTTCCACAATATTTAGCACTAGTGCAGCCTCACCTTGAATATCATGTGCAGTTCTGTGCTCCACAATATAAAAGGATATTAAGATAATTGAGAACATCCAGAGGAGTGTAACAGAGCTGGTAACAGGCTGGAAGGCATGCCCTATGAGGAGAGGGTGAGGACACCTGGCTTGTCAAGGCTGGAGAAGAGGACACTGAGAGGTGACCTCACTGCTCTCTGCAACTCCATAAGGAGAGGAAGCACAGAAGGAGGCTCCCTGTGAATTAATTTTAGGATGTGAAGCATTGGCACAAAGCTGCATCATGGGATATTCTGAATGGAGATCAGGAAAAAAAAACATATTTACTGGGAGAGAGTTCAAACACTGGAACAGGCTTCCTAGGGAGGTGGTTGATGCACCAAATCTGTCACTGTTCAAGAAACATTTGGGAAATGTCCTTAGTAATATGTTATAACTTTTGTTGGTTCACAGAATCATCAAATGCTTGAGGCTGGAAGGGACTTCTGGGTCTATATTGGGTCATATTCTACATACATGTATTCTTATATACCTATTCTTATGTACAAGAATTTTGCAAGACTTACAGGAATAGAAGTTATAGTTCACATAGACTCTTCTGGTCTTTACTGAAAGAACTGAGTTATGAATATGCAAGTCTAATGGAATGTACTCATCCATTTTAAAGTGTTTTAAAAATTTAATTCTAAAGTGTTGAAATATCTAATGAAAAACTGAAAGGAAATGGATGATTCTTTCCTGTTAGATTCTGTATTAGAGTCCACACATCTTCACAACATGATGAATTACTAATGATAATGAAAAATTACATTTATTGACTCCAAATTCTGTTACTTATATATATATATATTTTCCAGCAGTAATTTTCAGCTTGGATTTTTTTTTTTTTTTTTTTTAGTGGAAGACCTTGAAATTTTAGCAAAAAAATGATTCATATATTTTATTAATATTGGGGAAAATGGAAATATATAACCTTAAGTAAATGGAAAATCTGCTTTCATTACTATTCATATTACATCTAATTCTTGTATGAAGGATAAAAAAAACCAAAAAAACAATTTTTCCTTATTCTCTCCTATCTTTAAAAATGCTTAAGCCAGAAAATGAAAAACAATTTTAAGAAATGTACTTGCATATCAAAACAATGGAAAATAATTTCTTTGGTACAACAATCTGTGGTTGACTCAAAAAACTGCTGAAATTCAGGGGACAGCCTTCTGATGACTTCAAAAGATTTCAAAGGTTTTCAAATAGACCCCCTGGTGTCTCATCCACTCTAAATTTTAACGCCCCAAGCAATTAAACTCCCTCTAGTCTTCTTTAATTAGCTCACACAGTAATTTTATGAATTATTTTAAATACAGAATCTATTTTACATCCTTGCTGATTTTACAGTTACTTGTTTAAAGCTCTCCTATCAGTGCACTCTCAGAGAATTTCATATTTTGTGAAACAATTCAGGATGTCTTTTCTTTCAGGTGCACTCTCATTCTCCACAGTCCCAAGGATAAGTGTTTTATAACTTAGGAAACCCTTTGATGCATGTTTGTGTGAATGTGTTATACCAGTAGATGTCTGAACCATTAATATTTAATTTGATTTAGATACACTGCACTTTAAAGCACCTTGGAAATGGTATTTTCCTCTTGTTTCTCCCACAGAGCTAAAGGTTTGCCATAGATGTTTTTAGGGACTCTTAAATTAACCAGAAAACAACAACAAACAACTTCCAAAAAAATCTCAAATTTGTCAAAACTTTTTGCTGGAGTTATAATTACTTTTGATATACTGTTGACATCTCATTGCACCTTCTTCCTTGTATGGTGTATCATAGTATACTGACAATATATTATCACTGACATTCCAGTAATAAGAGACATCACACAAAATTTATGGTTGCTGATTTGGTCTTCCTAAAGCGTAATCTGCATTACCTCTCAATTCATATTCAGAAATACCAATTAAAATAATATACTGCAAATACCTTAATCTTTTCAGTGCTTTGCACCTCTTTGAATAGCGGTATCCTTCCTCTTATACTCAGTACAACAATTACACCAAAATGGCCAAAGATACAAAATCAGATATGAGAATCAGACATGAGATATCTCTAGGTGCAATGCTATATATGTTAATCAAAACACTGCAAAGGCATTTTATCATCTACTGATAGACAGGGTAACTTTTTCACGGCCATTTAATGACAGTGTCTTTAATACAGTCAATCACAAACTCAATGCTACCTAAATTGAACTGACAGACTGTGCTCTGAAGATGACTAGATTCTTCCTGACTATGAATGACAAATCATCTTACACAAATTAGCAGTATTTCTTTAACATCCAAGTTTGAAGCTACTGGTGATGGTGGGGAAAAAAAAAAAGAAAAAGGGAAAAAGATTGAGGAAGTTCTTTCTCCCATGATCTCACACCCTTAGCAGACCTGTATGGAGGGTGGCCTACAGAGGCACATCTTTTCACGTTCGTTATTATTTCATCCTTCACTCATTTCATGTTTTGTGCTAAGATTTCAGACACATGACATCTATCACACCATCATCATGCCAAGATTTAATGAGACTTCTGCAATATAGCTGTTATATTTAGGAGTAATATTTTTCTGGATCTCTTTAAGAGAAATAAATCAGAGCTTGAATAAATAAGGAAACATTTTATCATTTTGTATTTTAATTTTTCAAACTGATTTATTTCTTAAGAATATTTTAAAAAATAATATGCTGTGACAAACTGTAATATGATTTGAACTGATATAAATGAGTACAGCTCTTACAGAATTGCTACAATCTCCTTCTTAAACAGACAGATTTATTTCAGAAAAAGAATCATCAGCCCTTTCTTCCTTCCTTTATAGTCGAGATATGATTGCAATTTCTTATCTCTCTTCAAATATCTCATAATATTTACACATCTACATCACACAATACACATAAGATCACTTTTTTCTGGAGTTTTTTTTCTGTTCACCATTTTTTCTGCACTCACTTTAAGAAGTCTCTAAGTTCATTCAAACTCCCCTCAAATCTAGAGGAAGCTTGTGCTGGTTCAAACAAGATTAGTTCAGTTCATAAACAACAGCATCACATTTTCACTTCATTAAAATATCATAAAATTATCTGATACAGACTTAGAAAGAAACACTTTCAGTGTTGAGTACAGAAGCTAGGAGATATGTTATATAAAATTGATGTTGCTTTGCAGAAAATGATTCACTTTCTAGCCACCAAAACTTTTCTCCCTATATGCCACCTCTTTTGTCCCTATTCACTTTTCCCAAAATTACTGACAGGTATAGTCCATTAAGAGGCTGAGAAGATGCACGCTCAATCACTGCTCTAAATGATTGCAGGAAACTGAAGTTCTTCATGTGTTCCTTATTAACAGCTCTTTATGTGAGATTCTCCATCTACACACCTACTTTAAATACTTCAGCATCAGAAGAAATCATCTGAAATCACATCTAAAACCAAAATTTGAAAAACATGAATTCAAAACAGCTGATTTCTCAGCTGTTCAACACCAACTGCTACCATTTTCAGTTCAATATTACTGCTGTAGTGCTTTCTGGTCATTAACAGAGAATGAATCAATAGTTATTTACTTTTTAATATGTATTTTTTTAACCATCAGAGTAGTTCATCATCTCCTCATCTAAAAAAGAAATGAGAAATCGGGTTTGGATAAATTCACAAGCACATACCATCTTTTGCAAACAGGCCCTCAGAATTTCTTATGCGTTACTTCTACCTCCCCAACTTGATGTTTAGATTGCACCAGAACATATGCAAACCTCCACAAACTGCCACACCACTCATGATTCCTCATTTACTTTTGGAGATTTCAGCATAAACGGCAGAGTATTTTCACCTGTCCCTCTCATCCTCAAAGATTTGTTCTAAAAATCTGATAACTTCTTACACCAACTCTCATGCAAGAAAACAGCAAGCCTCAGGTTACTTAGCGTGAAGACTTCTCCAAGAAGTTGGTTTATCTCATTGCCTACCCTACTTTGAGAAAGTTAACCTACTTTGAAAAAGGTAAGATTGTTATTCTGTTGTTTTAATAAGAAAGAGATTGGAGTCTAGGGAACCAAAATAAGCATGGCTACTTACCTAGAACCAAATCTACCAAGTAGCTGTGTCCTTCAAAAAACAGCACTTGTGAGGATACAGCTAAACATTACGTGATTAGCAATCCACAATATGGTCTTTCACTGAAAGCTATGTAGCTAATCAGTTGCTTGTTCTTACACTTGGCTTGCAAACCACAATCTTAAAGCTACAGCACAGACTCTTGTACTCAGCCAAACGTTATGCTGTTCTATGTCCTTTATAGCTTCAACGTTACAGCAACACTACAGAAGCTCTGCTAAGAGTGGCAAGTGGCCCCTATTTTTAAAGCCTGTACAGTAAACAGTAAAACAAAAGTATGAAGAAAAGAAAAAAAAAAAAAGGTAAAAAGATTATTTAGCAGGAGTGTCTAATTTCAAAATGGTACAAAATGAAATTAATATCATATTAAAAAGTGATGATTATCATGCAAATAATAAAAGCAGGTCTTCAATTACACAGTCATGTGGATAAACCAAAATGGTACCACACTATGTTTGCCAATCATTACATCATATTAGCAATTTGTACAAAGGCTGTTTGCCACAGATGAGATATGGTCACCTGTAAACCCAAATATTAACTTAAAACAACTTGGCCAACAACAGTAAGCACTGTGTAACAGTAAGACCCAAGCATTCGAACAAAAATAGAGCATTGTGCATACTTTTATGGAAATAGCTTATTTTGATATAGTTTGTAGAACTCTTCCACATAACAAGGAAAATGCCCAGAAGATGAGCATATTGTGTAGTTTGGTACTCTGAGAAGTACACAACTCAGACACAGATACAAAACCTCAGGACAGCTCCTGAGAAACTGCCAGCTAAGGATGCACCATAGCCTACTAAAAACTAATTATCAGGTAAAAAAAAAAGAACAAGCATTCTGTAGTCACCTATCAAACTAAGCTACACTCCCATGTGCTGTTCTACATTTGATATTTTTGTTCTATTTTTATAGATTTTTCAAAAACATCTAAGGACTTCTGTTTGTTAAAAAATTCATACTGGAAGTTATTTTTAACTATACTATGCCGTTCAGTGGAGCGTATGAAATATGGAAATATAAAGTTTCCGAAAAATATTTCCTTACTTTAAAAATAATACATCATATGAAGAGTCTTCATATGAAAAGTCTTCATATGAAAAGTCTTCATAAACTTCTGCTAATTATCCTTTGCATTATAGACTCCCAAAAACAGAACATAGTGCCAGAACAGAGCAGATGATTCTTGAATTACTCCAGGTTTGAAATACTAACAGGCAATAACTCATATTTTCTGAAAAAAACATGAAACTTTTTTTTTTTTTTGGCAGAACAGTGTTTTACACTTTGAACGTCTTTCATGTAACAAAGGATGAAATTGATTTGCCATAATGTAGGGGTCTAGAAGTTAAATCTATTACTCTGAGCCAGTCACTGAAAGGTCGTCTCATTGTTGTCAAAGAGAAACAAGCACCTCTAAAGATAATACATCTCATCCTAAAATAGCTTCTAAACTAGGCCAGATTATTTCTTTCAGATATGCCTATTTATTCCATTTACTGGAAAGGAAGCCTGTGTGACTAGCATGAAATTAGACAACTTGCTTTAAGAGCACTGAAGTTACATAAAATTAAACCTGCTCAGATGATCTGCCTTTCATTATAACATATAGGGCTGGGAATACATGCTGTTGGAGTTTAGCCTGTCAGCAGTGCAGCACCACAGGGTGATCTCCCCTCCTTCCAGGGAGATGGAGGGAAGAATCAGAAAAAAATCAACAAATTTTAGAACTCATGGTTTGAGATAAAAACTGGAAAGGAAGGAAAAATATATTAATCATAATAATACATACATATATTTACAAAGCACATGATGCACAACGCAACTGCTTGCCACCCACAGACTGATTTGCAGCCATTGCCCAAGTAGTGGCTGCCTCCCCAGCCAACTCCCCTCAGTTTTATCATCTTTTCACATGATGTCATGTGGTACAGAATATCTATTTGGCCAGTTTGGGCCAGCTGTCCTGTTCTGTCTCCCCCCAGCTCCTTGTGCCCCCCAGCTCCTCACTGGAAGGACAGCATGAGAAGCTGAAATGTCCTTGGCTCAGTGCAACACTGCTCAGCAACAACTAAAACAATGAATCACTAAGGTTGGAAAAGACCCACAGGATCACCCAGTGCAGCCATTCACCCATCACCAATAGTTCTCTCTATTCTGGTGTGTTACTGACACTGTCTTTTTCCTTAAGTCAAAACATAGCATCATATCAGACATGAAGAAAATCAGCTCTGTCCCTGCTGAAACCAGGACACATGCATTTAACAGTATATTTGTTTTTACACCTGTAGTTACACTTCAACTAGTTGTGCACAGTTTCCCTACTTGGATTGAATACACTGATCAAGTCAGTGTTGAACCAGCAAGCAAGGCCTATTAAAAGAAGTTTTCATTGGATCAAAGTCCATTACTTTCAGCTACACTTTGATTTCCCATCATGCTGGTTATTCACCTAGCTAAAGGCTTCCCTCATCTTTCAGCACGTAAAATTTTGAATTCCCTCCACTAAAAGCTCTGAGAGTGCTCTGCAGCTTTTATTTCTCAAGGGCACATGGGAAGAGAGATAAAACTCCTGAAGAAAAATCTATTGCAACTAATGTTATGTAGGCTACCAGGTAAATACTGCCTTCATAGAATGACTCTCAAAAGCAGTCATAAAACCTCAACACATTGACAGCTGTCAGGTACAATAGTTTTCAGCGTTATGTTGAACAATTTGTTTGATGTTTTTTAAGCTAACAGTTCTGTATTGATTTTCTGTAATACTCCGACTGTGTTCATTATTTTTCTTTGCCCGCCTTTTCCTTCTTCCTGTAATTTCTCTATTTAGTTTCCATTTTAACCATTTATTTATTTATTTATTTATGGGATTCTCTTCAGACTTTGTCCTTGTTCTCTTTGCCTAGATTTTTTCAAGAGTCATTCCTCAAATTCTTAACACAATATATAACCTATTCACAATCCAGGCCAATAGTGCTAGGCAGAAAACAGACATATGTTAAAATCCACAGGCTTTCACATCTTGGAGGTTACCTACAGTGCCCTTCCCTCTTTTTTTCTTCCCTCCTTTCACAATTTAGCCCACATCTTGGGCCAGTAAACTAAAACTCCTGTACCTGAGAGTTTTTTATACCATAACTACATTTAGTGACTACTTAAGCTTTGTATTTAAGGTCTATTCATGCACCCATCATCTTCAGTACAACCCAGCACAATGGCAGGGTGTCATTTCTGCAGATTTATTCTGGTGATATTTTCTGCAGCAGCTAGCGGTGTTGTAAGAGCAGAGAAATAGGCCTGGAAAGCATTTATAAGGCTTGGCAGTTTCCAAAGGACAACTGAATATGCATCTAAAGCAGCTTCCAAACCTCTGAGCTTGGCCAGTCATACAGGATTTTCGTCTCTCTCCATTTCCACCCACGATTCAGCTTTATACAGGCAGAATAATTTCTACAATGAATGGATGTGTTTAACTGATTTTCATCTGATGTTCCTGTCTTCCAGTCTGATAGGGTCTCCTGCCTCTAATGTAAAAAATATAACCCAATTCAAACTGGAAGAAAATGGCACTGGCAGTTGGATTTCAGTTGTTCGAACTGTATGAAACTCTCTGGGTATTTGTGGAGACAAAATACTTTCTGATGCTCAAAATTATTTTCATTTATGGTCAAATAAAGAAAACAGCCTTGGGCAGGAACTGATTTCATTCAACCTGGCTTTGAAAAGGGCAAAAAACTCTCAGTTTTCTAAGTTTTTCTTTGGGAGAAAACTCGCTGGTTTTCTATGATTCTGCTGTAAAATATTTCTAAGGGAGCTATGTTTATCATACTAGCACTAATCATTTAAAGCTAATAGTACCTTTAAAATGTACAGTACTAGGCTAGATTGACATCAAAATGAAAACAGAGATCACCGGTCTTGCAGAAAGATGATTCCTCTTGTGAATGGGTTAAACTGTTGCTGTCAGTTTGAATGCAATTAGTACAACTGATATGCAAAGAATTGCTCTGTCAGGAAATGTCACTGTCATTGAGCACTGTTCCCAGGCCGCCTTCTATTTTTCGTCTGGCTCAGAAAATTTTAATAACAGGCCAGATTTCAAATGCAAAATTTTAACTGAAGTACTTAACTCCTCCCCACTGTCTATTTCAATTTTCATTTTCTGCTTTGTGCTTCACATAATCCTTGGTTACCAGGAAACTATTCTTAACTGCCCGTTTTCTTCTTTCCTTAACTCTTTCTTTCTTGTTCTCATTAACCAAAACTAAGAGTTTTTGTTGACATTTCTTATACAATTTAGTCCTTTTTTTTGATCTGTAAAAATACCCCCAGAAGACAGCAGTGGTACAGAGGCAGAAATAATTAATGCTGGAGAACACCACTGAAGATCTATTCGTTCTAACATGAAGCCACATCCTGTGATCATGTCTTTTCCCACTTTTTTTTTCTTTTTTTCTTTTTTCCTGCAGTTCCCTGAAGATTACTTTTGGTGCTCATCATTTTCTCTCAGGCAACTTGGTGGAGAGAGTCAGAAGAAACTGGGAAGTGCTTATGCCTAGAGTCAGGCTCTTTTAAGACCCAATAAACAGGGTAAGGAGAAATGTTGATAGGAGAGTAGGTAGATAAATAAATTGATAAGGAAATAGGTGATCACCTAGGTCTTTCAGCTTGATCTACCTGGGAATAACCTCTTGGCTAGAGTGCAGCTGGGGGACCTATGCATGGCAGTGTGAGAGTGCAAAACATGAGCTTCTTTGACACCCCTTCCCCACTAGCCTGCTTTTGCTAAAGTGTGTCTTTTTCTATATGCGCATTTGTCCCTCATTACTCTGATCTTCCAGGAGGCTCAGAAAGGGATTAACTCACAGCTCCTTCAGTGTTTGCCACCCAGGCAGATGGGAAGAGCAGTTGTCCCCTTCCTTTCAGCCTCAGAACAGTTGCTGATCGACCTGGGCTGAGTAGCCCTGAGCTGCCTGCCAGCCAGCATGCTGACACCCGGCAACCTTATCGCTCCTCCTGCCTCACACTGCCTTATGAAACCATTGAGAAAAATGAACTTGTCGTTTCCTATCTCCTCCCGCTGCCTATCACTGCCAGCAAAGACGTTTCCTCTTGCATGACTTGAGCGCACGCACCTACCAGTGCCTCTTAATACTCTGATTTCAAATACAGGCCCATACCAAATTATCATCAGTTTGTTACTAAATTACAGGCTCCAGCCCCTCAGCCAAAGTCCTGCTATTGACTATGTTTCACTCCCTTTTGGGAAAACCATGACTGTATCATGACTGACCCTGCTTTAATTCACATCTCCTGGTATGCTAAGTCAATTTGGTGTGCAAGCATTTTACCTAAAGATAACTTACATTTCTTAGATTCAATTTAACTCATTTCTGAAATAACTGATGGATTTTTAACAATGACTTCCTCAAAAAAGTGTGATGAAAACTGACTTGATTTCCATACACAGCCCTGCATACAGCTGTCCTGAGAATCATCATTCCTGTCTGCACTTGCTGAAAATAGTCTCTCATCCCAGTTCTCATTGTTCTCATCTATTCAAACCTATTCATTCTGCCTTTACTTAGTAAGTTTAAAGTTCACTTAATGCTCACTGTGACCATTAGCTGCATTTTTGTTTGTTAGACCATTATGCTCCGTAAACCACATGGTGTGCTGATGGTGTGGTTAGTGCAATGCAATTGTCATCTACTTTAAAAATATGCTACACAAGTGAGCTCTAAAATTGCAATTTCAATTTGCAAAAATATGTATCTCCAGACCTTTGACTGCAACATGTGAACACAATTTCTTCCTAAAAATACTGACATGAAAAAAAAAAAAAAAGAAAAAAAAAAAAGAAAAAAAGAAAGGTTCAGAAGCAAGCAAACTCTCCTACTATTTTCAGTGAAACCAGCTCAAAACTGATACCTTTACTTCCACGGTCACCAACTACAGCACATACATCATTTTAGCAGCACAATGCAACTGAACATCTATTCCCTTATAAGTAGATATAATGGCAGATAATGGGGCATGACCTAAGAAAACTAGCTCCTGTCAAAATTCTCAGAAGCTGGGGAATGAGATAATCATTTGCCCCTGAACAAAAAAAAAATCTCTGTTTCTATCTCATCTCTTTCAAGATGGGACAGAAAAGTCACCCTTTCCTCAATATTAAATGCTTCAGTAAACTCTAGATGTGTGAAATACCTATCCTTCCTGCCAAAAGTCCCAGCTGTCCACTAATCGCTTGCTGATATCTCATTTTTTAAATACACTGTCATACAGAAATTGCAAAAAGTACAGCACAATATGCCATATCCATCATATATCCGATTATGTACTGTAGGCTAATTATAACAGGTATGTGATACAAACAAGCTAAGGGCTCACCTCTCCTTTGTTCTTTTTTGGAGCGAAATAAATAACTGCGTTAAATTTTAAGTGAAATACATATAGGTCAGTCGTCACTAAACAATTTTTTCATCCAAAATATTTTATTCATGAAGCATCATGAAATTTGACTGCAAGAAGAGGGTAAAAAATTTTAATTCAGTTTTCCAGTTCAGACAAGGGACTCAAAAGTAGTTGTCAACAGAGAAAAAAGCACAATTGTTTTGCTTTTTTTTTTTTAATAAATATGCACTTTCCATCAGCCTTGAGTACAGTGTTTGACAGCATTTTCTAGTTCTGCCCTACTCATCAGTCAGTCGCAAGTAAATTAAGAGAAAAATTTTATCTGTGAGTAGATTCACAATAAAGTTTTATAGCCTTTGATGCTTTTGCAGTGCATGAGTCCTTGGAGTAAGTAAAATGAGCTAATGTTTAGAATGAATCAGATTTGAAACAAGTATTCTTATAAAGAGTTTTTCTTTGTAGGTGAACAGCTGCGGTGCGGTGATCTAAACCAACAAATCTAGCCATGGTCTCCAACAGACATGCCTGAACTGGGACCTGTTGGTCAAACTGGAGAGCAAGAAGAAAATGCACAGGCAGTGGAAGCAGGGACAGGTAGCCTGGGAGGAGTATTGGGATGCTGCTAGGCTGTGTAGGGATGGGGTCAAAGGAAGGCCAAGGCCAAACTGGAACTGGATTTGGAAAGGGTTGCAAAGAAGTATAAGAAAGGCTTCTATAGGTACATCAACCAGAACAGGAAAGTCTGGGAGGGAACCCCCCCTAGTGAGCAACACAGGCAGGCTATTAATGGACAAGGAGAAGGCTAAGGTACTCAACAACTTTTTTGCCTCAGTCTTCACTAGCAACTGCTCTACACACAACCCTTAAGTGGATGGTTTGGAAGGTGCTAACAGGGGAACACTGTCTCTCCAGCTGCAAGCAAAGATCAGGTTCATGACGACTTGAGGAACTTGAAAGTCAATAGATCTATGAGTCCTGATTGAATGCATCCTGGAGTCCTGAAGGAATTGGCTGATGTTGTAAAGATACACTTAAAGATACTTGAAAAGACATGGCAGTCAGGTGAAGTCCCTACTGAGTGGAAAAAAAGCAATATCACACCCATTATTAAGAAGGGTAGAAAGGATGACTGGGGCAACTAGCCTGTTATCCTCATCTCAGTTCTGGGGAAGATCACGGAGCAGATCCTCCTGGAAACTATGTTAAGGCACACAGAAGAGAGAAAGGTGATATGGAATAACCAACATAGCTTCACCAAGGGCCTGACCAACCTTGTTGCTTCTTATGATGGTGTAGCTACATCAGTAGACAAGGGAAAAGCTACTGATGTCATCTGTCTGCACTTTAGTAAGACTTTGACACACTCTTCTATAACATTCTCTCCAAATTGGAAAGACATGGATTTGATGGGTGAACTGTTCGATGGAGAAAGCACCAGTTGCAAGATCATTCCCAGAGAGTGGTGGTCAGTGGCTCAGTGACCGGATGGAGATCGGTGACAAGTGGTGTCCCTTAGGGTTCAGTGCTGGATCAGTGCTCCTTGCATAACTTCGTCAATGACATCAACATTGGGATCAAGCATACCCTCAGTAAGTTTGTGGATGACACCAAACTGTGTGGTGCAGCCAACACACTCAAGGGACAGTATGCCATTCAGAAAGACCTAGATAGGCTTTAATAGTGGGTCCAGGAGATCATGAGGTTCAGCAAATCCAAGTGCCAAAGTCTTACACCTAGTTCATGACAATCTCCCTATCAGTAAAAGCTGGGGGATGAAAGGATAGGGCACAACCTACTGGATCAAGAGAAGCACGGTCAGCAAGGCAAGGGAGGTCACCTACCCCCTCTACCCTCCACAGGTGAGACCTCATGTGGGGTACTGAGTCCAGATGTGGAGTCCTCACTACAGCAGAGATGTGGACATGTCAGAGCATGTCCAGAAGAGGGTCACAAAAATGATTCAAGGAGTGCAACACCTCTCCTACGAGGACAGGTGCAGAGGTGCAGAGAGCTGGGACTGTTCAGCCTGGAGAAGAGAAGGCTCTGGAGAGACCTGAGAGTGGCCTTTCAGTATCTGAAAGGGGGCTGTAAGAAACAAGGGGACGGATTCTTTAGAAGGGTCTGTTGTGGTAGGACAAGGAGAAATAGTTTCAAACTAAAAGAGGATAGATTTATATTGGACATAGGAAGAAGTTTTTTACAACAAAGGTGGTGAGGCTCTGGAATAGGTTGCACAGAGAGGTAGTGGAAGCACCATCATAGGAGACATTCAAGGCCAGACTGGACAGGGATTTGAGCACCTGATCTAGCTGTAGATAGATGTCCCTATGCATTGCAGGAAAGGTGGACTAGATGACATTTAAGGGTCCCTTCCAACTCTAAAGATCCTAAGACAAAAATTGAAGAATAAATACTGCAAGGTTAAGTGAGTTGATAGGATTCATCATCTCCAGTTTTCAAAGAACTTCACTAATTAACAATTTATTCTCCATATTCTGAACGTTGTCTTATTTTCATATAATGCAGTTTTATGTACTTAGGTGCCCACAGACTTTTGCTAACAGATTGCTATGAATCAACTGGTCTTAACAACAAAGTTATTATTTTCAGGATAATCACCTAAGATCATAAACAGTTTTTATTTCTTTTTAAAAAAGAATATAATTAGTCTGTAAATGTATTTCAGTCCTTTTGAGAGACTTAGATTTTGTATGATAATTTCCTTCTAGATAATTTAAAACCTGCAGATCAATTTGTTTAAGTGCAACAACCACTCCAGCATAGGACAAAGAAAATATGATTGCTTTAAATCTCATACATGCAGCTTCCCATGGGAGTGGAATACAGATGAGCTGCAAATGAAACACTCTCATCACCACACTGCCCAAAGCAATTTTCCAGTCTTCCTCCTCCCCTTAGGATATATTTTACTCCACCTTTACTATGTTTATAATGTGTTTTACATGTTAATGAGAAGTGACAGGGACTAAGTAATTAGGAAGCAAGACTGTAGCTTGTCATGCATTTTAAATACTCTAAACTGCAAATCTGGAATAAATATTCAGCCTCTTTCCTCATTTTCTTCTTAATTAGTAAACACAATCAATTTATTACCTTCCATTGGTGACTAATTGAAAATAAATGCATTGTTACAATAAGCATGTTTGATCAGCCCTAGCTCTTTTATATTTGGTCATTTTTCTTACTATATGGTCCCTTCACTGAGGCTGAGACTATGACTATGCAAAGCAAGAATGGTTTGAGCTGGATGGATCTGCTGCACAGATGTGCAGCTGTGTGGCTTACTTGGACAATTTAATTGATAAGAACTTTGCATTATGACTGTGGAGAACATTTCTACTGTGGGGTTGAGTTGTCAGTGTCCAGTGATGAGGTCTGAAGGCATCTGCATTTGGACACAATGGAGTTTAGATGATACTTAGGAAGAAAAGAACTGCAGGACTGCCAGTAACTCCTCTGTGCAGAAGATTAGGAGTGAGAATTGTGTTAAGATTGAGGGCTGTAAGCAGTGCCATGCAACCAAAATCTCTTTTCACCACTTTTCATCCACACCTTTCCTCTGCATGCACTGCATTTGTTCTTTCAAAGTTTTTCTCATGATCCTCTCTTTAAGATTAGGACCTAGGTACATAACGTTTAGCATTTCAATTCTAAATGCCTACGGTGCTGAATGAGTTAAGTTTTAGAATACACTTCTGAAGTCTGAGAGAATTACCATCCCAATCATTCCAGTAGAGAAAAAAACTCAGAACAAAAAAGTAACTTTTTGCAAGATATTTCAATTGAAAAGTATTATTTCTCTTAGCACAACTTTACAGTAATTTGTGTCAAATATACAGTCGAGTTTAAAGACCTCTGAAGACTTATCTGTTACATTACCACCTTATGTATTTTGCTTTCAAATAGCAAGTGTTTTTAATATGCCATACCTAGATGGTGTTTTTTCAGTAAAATATGCTGAAGGAAACAAGATGCACATTTACTAAGTCTTATTTCATTCCTGAAAGCAATTGTAATGGGGGCATAAATAATGGAAACTTCTTGGTAAAGTGATCAAAGTGGAGCTTTTAACAATTAGTTACATGGTAATAGTTATAGTACAACAGCTCTGAAAAAGAAGCACTTTCTATCAGTCCTTTTTAGAGTCCATGATGGCCTTGTAAGCTCTGTTCATCCCCAAGGACTTTTAGATTTTCAGATGCATACATAGTACGAAGAAATCTAAACATAGTCTGGGGGCACATTAGGCTGTAATTGCTATACAAGTGAGGTCTTTACAACCATTACCATGAAAATGATCTTTTTCATACAGGATTTGAGAACTAATCGTGCCTATACTACAAAGATTGAAGAGTAAGTAGATTTTACCCACGTTAAAGAGACTACAGTGATGTATGAAAAATAAAGACTAGTATACAACTTTTATTCTTTTCTATTTTTCCAGAGAAGTTTAATGCTCACAGTTTTGTTTTTTTTTTTTTTTACTGAGAAAATCTATATTATAGTTTATACAGTTCTATCACCGTACATTTTAATGTCCAAACATAAAAATAATTTAATATGAACATCAATGTCAATTTGATATCTATGCAAAGGTAAACATAACGTGGCAGTGATCGATTGGTTTTATGCTGGCAATTTGCATAGGAATACAATCTGAACATTATAACCTGAGATACTGTCTCCCTCTTGTTTATAAAATAAGCAAAATAATAATTAGGAAGAAATAGTCAAACTATTTCCAGTTCCATACTACATATAGCAAATAGGTATGGAAATAAAGAGCCAGAACTTAATAGTGAAAGGTAACTGTATCATACTGATTTTCCTGTTAATTCTCTCTGAACTCAGCTAGCTAGATAAGCATAAATTGCAATCTGTCTAGCCAGTGAATAAGGGAAGATAAAAGATGAATTATTCCTTTGAACTCATCTTTGACAGGTGAAGTACTGACAGTATTGTAAGGCAGACTTTCTCATCTTATTAAAAAAAAATAATAAACAAACTTCATCTTTTTACGTATTGCTACTAATACACCTTGAGAAATGTAAACACGTGATACAAAATTTTCCCTCATAATAATGCTTCCTAAATTAGCTGTGGTTTTGTTTGTTTCTTTATAAACTGAGAAAGAAGAGTTTGAAATGCAGAGCTTGGCAAGGGGCAAAATAAGACTGTTCTGGAAACTGAAGAAAGTATGTTCCACAAAGAAAGGTGGATTTGCTCAGCATTGGTTCAGGAGTATTTTTATAAATTAACCCAAGGCCTATGTTTCATAATTCACTTGACAGTTTATCAGTCCTGAAAATGAATTCAAGCAATTTAGATGAGGGATGAAGGCAGTGGCTTCAAAGGTCTATGAGACAGCTCAGAAATATTCCTTGAGTTTAAGCTTTTCATGTTCTAAAGGTTAATGATCCCCAGTCATGCCTTCCATTGGGTTTTATTAGTGTAAAATCTAGCCTGCAAGACTACTCTGGGTGCATAAGAAAGCATAAGAAAGGTAAATAGCATGAAAGATAGTTGTTTTCAAATCAAGTTATCTTGTGATGTTTGGTTAAAGTAGGATGGGTTTATGAGTCTTCAAAGCTACTCTGAAGAACAACCACGACTGCAGGAAAAATTATATACTGGAGATGAGTTTTCTAGGCACTTTCAGTATCTAAACAATATTCTATCTGGAACAAGACTGTCCAATATTATGCTGAGGCCTGATCCTCTATACAGTCATTTTCAGTTCTAGTGTTGGCGAGGAGGTTTTTCATTCACACAAAACCTCCAGAGTTGATTCTTCAACACTTTAATTAATATAGTCCTTGTGTAAATAGGAGATTTCTTTTGTGTCATTAAAAGATGTGTTTACTAAATGTGGTCAAAACTGACAGAATGTTATTACCTTTTTTTCTTCAGTTCCCATCAGGTTATGGGAAAATACTCTCCCAGATAGGAAGGTCAGGAATGATAAAAACTGAAGTGATAGAAAGCAATTTGACTTTGATACATCAAAAATCTTAATCATTTATTATAATTACCTGGATTTTCTTATTTTATTCTTAGTTTTTCATGAGCTTCCATGATGATGCTTAGAATCTCACATGATTATTATGATAGCCTTTCTAATTATTCTAAATGGCTTTTTTTTTTTTTTTTAATATGCCCCATTAAACCACTTTACACCATACTGAGAGCATGCATGAAACTATTCCTTGGATATGCTGTGGATTAACAGATATAATATCACAGTCATATGGTATCATGAATGTCACTATATGGTTCTGTCATGAGTAATAAGGTTACTACATTTGATAACAAAAGTTATTCTACCTGACCCAGCCCAATGATGATCAGTTGGACTTCCAGCTCCAGTGAGTTCATCACTAAGAAACTCAGCCTGAGGCCAAGGCGTAGTGTTCACACTGGGACCCCCAAGAGGAAACATTACCCGCCCTGGGCTTGCAAGAACCTGTACTGAAGTACTGGTGAGGCTAGATCATAATTAAAGAAATGCCAACAAATTAGAATAATGTCTAGACTCACCCTTACTCTTTCCTATAAAAATTAAATGATTTACAGGGTCCTGGATATCTGTTACCTTTCCTCAGAAGGATAGCAGTAATATTGCCAAGTTTTAGTTCGTGGCTTTCAGTTTAGTTCACATATATCAGTTGTAAAAAACACAAAAAATGACATGGAAATGACAGGTTTTCTGTGCATTTTGGGTGGCTCAAAAAGTTAATGTACCTTAAACTTTTTCAAAATGTACTCATACTTTGTATTGCTGTAATGGGGAGAAAGAGTGTTAAATTCTTTGATTTAATCAGGTTATCTATTTTAAGTACTGGAAGCTTCCTGATAACAAAATCAACCAACAAAACGTATACTGTGAAGCAGCATTTGAAAAATGTATGCCCATCTTCTTGCAAAGTCTCACTCCTGGTGCAGGCACTTGAGTGTGTATGGCCAATCTGAGAGTCCAGTGTTTTTTCAACTGAGAAATATGCCTGCCACCTCGGAATCATTAATTCAGTTAAATTTTCCTCTTCCTTTGATAATCTCTGTAATAACTTGTGATAAGAATTTTGACTTTTTTTTAGACTTTGTACCCTAAATAAATGCTAGTAATTTCATAGTAGACAACAGAGGTTATTTCTCGAGGATGTTTTTCTTCCTGCTGTAAAAACATGTTATGTAAATGATTAGAGTGCATTACAATGGTTCTGTTCTCTTTACAAATGAGAGGGAACATATTGAAATAACACAAAACTGATGAAAAGATTCACTTACTCTCCAAAGACAGGATAAACAAAATTCAAGGAGATTAATACATACAACATGTCATAAAAGAGAGCTGCAATTTCTCTTATTTTATTAGAAATAGAAAAAAAACATGCAATGCTTTCTCAACACTAAAATAGTCCTTGTATTTTCACTTCTTCACAGAAGCTGCTGCTAGTTATTTAGTCATAGATTTTTGTTTGGCCCAGGGGAACCACTGTGATCAGCTAGTCTGACCTCCTCTATAATCTTTTCAACAGATTTTCTAATGCTAGGAAGTGTGTGCACAGAATTACACACGGCACAATTGATCTTTTGTTGTTGTTGTTGTTTGTTTCTTCTTGTTTTTTTTTCCTTTCATATTCAGGGTATCTCAAAGTACTTTACATAGTAATAAATCACAAATTGATCAAGCAAGTGGCTTGCAGAAAAATATTCACCAGTGTTGCAACAGTACCTGCATTTAATACTGTACTGGAAGTGATCACAAATCACCGAGACAGAGATGATTCAGAACTTAAAGAAGAAAGATGTTAACTTCTTACCAAACTATAAATCTAGCATTCCTTTACCTCTGAGATATTTCAAAGCCATCAAGAAAACATATTTAATACATATTTTTCCTAGTTTCATTTTTAGAATAATTCTCTCTTTATACAGAACAGTAAAGGTTTTCTTTCTGTGACAGAATGGGAAGACATATTAATTTTGCAATACAGCAAAGAATGTAAGTGCAGATTACCTCAAATCAGTTAGAAAGTAAAATTTTGTTTAATCCAGATATAGCTAAAAGGGCATCACTGCATTAACATGAAAGAATATGCAGTGTTATTTCTAAAGTACTGTGAAATGTTTATATAAGTGATTCAGAGACTACTTGACATATTCAAATCAAGCAATGCACTGCATTTTTTCCACAAAGAATTTCACTATTCTTACAGCAAAACATATATAATTTAGTGATTAATTTATTATCTTCAAGTTCAGTTTTATTTTTTACTTTCTAAAAGATGGATTTTTTACTGTTACAACTGAAGATTTGAATTAGGAGATACAGTCTCTTACAAATTCTTTACACCTCACAATTTGGAGTGTTCTAAATGCTAACCTCAAACAGGGAAGGAACACTGAACAATTCTAATTGTGTTAGAGAGTTTGTTATTGTGTATGATTTGGCCTGTAAAGGGGATATCAGACAGGCATATGGCTACCATGTCATCATACTTGATGCTTCAACATGCAGGAACTTCAACTAATTCTGAATGTTACTCTGCGCATCCTCAGTCCTGTGTACCTACCTCCACACTCACTTGGAGACTTCTGAGTTAAGTGAAAGGCCCACTTTATCCACAGGCTGAAGTATGATTTTTCTTTCTTTAACATAACTTCAAAAATGGGTGTTTGTTAATAAAAACACACACAACAGCACAAAAGCTTGGCAATATTTCTAGAAATACTATTATTATTTCTCCTAACATAGTAGGCGCAACTACTGAATAATGAAAAAGCTCCAAACTGTAAGAAAACACATACTATTCATGGTGTATATGGTAAGTGAATCTGACCTTTTCAATACAATGGCCCATGCAGGATTTCATGGAGTAAATCCTGTGTCAATTCTAGGTCTTATTGACCTAGAGAACATTCCTCAGAAAACGTGAAAGGCAAAAAGCTTGAGAATAAGAAACCTAAATACAAGTGTCTACACTTAAGCTAAGAGTCTTAACTACCATTACAGTCAACAGAGATTTTTCAGCACAGTAAAAGATTCTAGAACCTACTCAACTGAAAAATCCTTTTTCTTCAGAGTGAGCTGGAGAGCTATCTACTCTTCTTAGATTTCCTTTGAGTCTGTAGTCAGATACAGCTTTTGTTATGTCATTGCCTTTTAAAGTAAAAAGTTTCTACTCTCAGAAATTACTTCTTCTGTAAGTACATCCTCCATAACTGCTTACTGGCATAATCAGCTCTACATTTCTTTTGTATACTTTATACATTCTGATCACTTGGAATTTGTGATAGCTTTTCTAGAACTTGAACTAGTCTTAATGTTGATTTCTGCTTACCTTCCAAATATGTAGCTTTTACTAAACAGAGCACATTTGTTACTTCTGTCATGACACTTCTTTTCTCTTAGGCTACTGAAATCTCAAAACGATGTTTTCCAAGAAACTTCAGCTGATGCCTATCACAGGCTTTAAAGAGGATGTGGTGGCATATAAAACAAAGCTCAAGTCAATTTTGCTTCAGTAGCTTAAAAAGTACCTTAAGCTCATTTTCCTGTCATATTAAAGGCACAAACTGAGAGAGCAAAAGTAGACATATAGGGTTAATTCTATGCGTATTGTTACTTTCAACGATTTCAAAGGGGCCACTCATGCAATAACCTTGGTAGGTAACCAAACTTATGTCCACTATGAATCACTACTATAAAAACTCGATTTTATTCTTAATTTTTAGTATTTTATTACTCATATTTGGAAGTGTTGAATACTAAAACCTTCTGGTAATGGAAATTTAGGGTAAAATTTTTTCAGTTAGCCTACTCCATAGTAGTTTGCTGTCCTAAATTCCCCACATGGCCACTAGTCAATTACAAGCAGTATGGACTGTTGCTCAGATTGAGTGAACTAGGTCAGATGGTTGATTGGTCTGCTGGCAGGTTTCTCACTGCTACTGGATTTTCATGAAGAAACAATGCACAATAAACATAAGGAAGGAAAAAAAAAGAGAGATCTTCATTGAGAGATCTTAAGCTGTAAATTTTAGTAAGTTTCACTGCTTTGAGCTGAATAATAATAAAAAGCTCTTGTGCATTTAATGATATTATTTAGCTAGTATGGAAAAGAAATAACTCATGCAATCTGTTCATCTGGCTCAAACGCATAAACATGAAAGGTAATAAATTATAGTACTGGAAGAAATTACTACGAGAAATCCATGAAAAGTATTAAATCAAGTTCAATCAAAATAACAGAAATCTTATAAATCATGGTTTTTATAAATGCAGATAATATTCACGGAAAGCTCTTCAAAATTCTTGTGGTTTTGATGACTAAATTTTTTGATAGAAATATAAATGCAAAATCCAAGATTGGAAATACTGTTCATGCTTGCAAGGTACACTGCATAGCTATTGGATTTCTGTTTCCTGGCCATTTTCAGAACACAACATTGCTATTGAAAGTTAATAGGCACAAAATCATTGAAAATGACTTTTAAATACATATTTTCTCTAAAGCAAAGCCTGAATTAATGAATTAAATACCTGTACTATTTCTGCTTAGAGTGATGTGTTCTTCCATTAATATTATAAAATGAAATCTCCAGAAGTAATAGTACAGCTGCAATTCAGAAGAGGCTGGGTATGTATATTCTCACTGACCTAGTTGTAACACATCTGTTTAATAACCACGTTCATTAACTACGCATGAACATAGATTTCATTTGGTGACACTCTTATGACACAAAGTAGGTCAGCCAAAACAGAGGTAAACAATTTGTAAAATACTTGCTCTTAATAGAACCAAAGCTATTTTCTATGAGAGTTCCAATAAGGACATGCTAAGTGAATGCTGGGGAAAAAAAGCAAAAAAACCCACCCAACCAACCAACCAACCAAAAAACAAACAGCACTCCAAAAATATAGAAGTAGAAAATTAGAAAGCTAGGAAAAGCAGAACATTCACATGAAAGTCTGAAGTCTGCTGGGTCTCAAGAAATGAAGAATATTGCTGTAGGCATTTTCATCTTCCTCATCCATCAAATTCACCATGTATGTCTAATCAGATCTCTCTGCTTTCTGATAGTAGAGTGTCTATATAATATTTGACTAAATATGTGTCATTGAGATATCCTGAGTAGTCTTTTTGTCTAAGTTAAATGGAGCCTTTTTGCTCATGGGATTTTTATCATCTGGCCCCATGAAGTATTGACATCATATTATCCTACCAGATTGGTGAGCACAGGTAATCTGACAGCTCTAATGAGTTTCATACACACAATCCCAAAAATTCAGGAGTATTTCTATTTTAATGTATTCAAAGAAAAGGTCAGTTTACATATTCTGTCACACTATGCGTAAGAGGTGGATAGTACATAATGACTAAAGGCCAGTTCTTTCAGTCGTTAAATATATAGTCCTTTTTTTTTCCTGCAAATTCGGAAGTTAAAAAATATACTTTGACATATTTTTCTATGCTATTTCCTAAGAAACATTAAAAAATGTCTAATATTTTCTATTTCAAAGTTAACAGTCCTTACTATGATAGAAACAGGTTTATTGTTCAATAGGGCATCAGCTGTTCAACTTCTGGAGAGCTGAAGGCACACAATTCTCAGGGACCAGGAACATACTTATATCTAGACAAAAATATATATAACTCAATATGTTTTCTCATTCAAAAAATATGTACTTTTGAAAAATGGCAATATTTCTTATTTAGAATTTATGGAACTTCAAAGAATTATAATTTTCTTATGAAATATCATAGTATCATAAACTCATAGAATGGCTTGTGTTGGTAGGAACCTCAGGGATCATGTCAGAGAGAATGAGCTGGAGTTTTCTTAGTTTGAAAACATGAATAAAGCTCGGTGACGTATTCACATTCATAAATGGTCTTTTTGAACAAGATAGTAAAACCACTCTATAGCATCCACGACAGAAGCTAAGACTGTGATAGAAAGTATTGGTACATGTTACTGGACAATTACTAATTGTTTTGGTGTATTTTAAGTCATTAGAGAACAGTGACATAAGGAAATAACCTAGTGGTAGGATGGGGAAAAAATGTTTGCATGCATAGCCACAGCATGCCTGATCTGGGGTGAATTCGCAGGGAAGCTTCTCAGGAGCTATTCCAGTGTATTTGGATCTAGGTCAGTAGTATTAATACTCTAGTCCTATATTTTCTCAATAGTCTGTTTTTGTATTCAAAACAAAACAAAACCAAAACTTAACAAGAAATCTAGCCAAACACAAAAACTGTGAAGTATTACTATACGTAACACTTTGCGGGGGGGGGGGTGGGGGGGGGGGAAGCAACACAAGACATTCAAACCAGAGTTACATGAAAGGAACTTCCTAGTGGAAAGGTAGAAACAAGGGTGTGAAAAACAAGTATTCTAAAACACAGTAAGCAAAGCTTTGGTTTTAAATCCACAATGTCTTATCATATAAACGTGTATCCAGTGTCCTCTCCACAGGTTCTGAAAATGGAAAATGTCACTATAAACTGACCTTTTCCTGAAGCATTTCCTAAAACTTTACAAATGTCAAAACAGCAGTTCAAAATGAAGACAGCATCATCAGGAAGGAAAACTCCAAGAGTAGTTGTGCATGTAATTTAACAAAGCATCTGAAGAGATAAATTGTTTCTACTTCCACTTGTGAGACTCCGGTCAAACTAATAATCTAGTAGCAATGAATGAGAGTAAGACCTAGACAGAAATGTTTTCCATTTCGCAATGTTCAACAGCTTTCACAGCATTACACATTTTCAGAAAAATAAATAAATAAATGAATAAATAAATTAGGAGAAAAGCAAGCTAATAAGATTTAATTGCCACTGAATAATATGTAGCACCAAATAACATGATGAAAATTCAGAGCAATCAGAAAATAGTACACCTTCTCTAGGGTTGTTTTTTTTTTTTTTCTTTTTTCATCTTTCATTGTAAAACCTTTTGTCTTTTGTATCACAGTCATTATTAATACATTTCTCTGTCACCACAGTAAATGAATCCTCATTTTGGTTTTGAATGACTACTCACCATGCATCAGGAAGACCTGTCAGTTTGAGCAGAAGGCTGAGAGAAACAAAAAAATATGTCACACTATCTAATCCTTTATCCAATCTTGTTTTCTCAAAATTGGGTAACTCTAAAATGATGATTAAAATTATAGGTTTCTTCTATTTAACTATGAAAATATCAGAGAGCTGGAATGGAGAGAAGTATAACTGTATTTGAACCTAACAAAAAGTCCATTGCCTTTGGGTTTACTGGATAACTTTGAAAAAGAACTGTAATGAGAGATTCTTATGGATGTCTTTGATTAAACGAATCAAAGAAAAAAAAAAACAAAAAAAACAGCGTTAATCCTAACCTTATTCTTTTGGCAACTTGTCCATCTCATGTCTTCCATACCTGCAGTTAGATGCACGAGACTCTCCAAGTATTTTGACCATATGTTCCTTAGAGTTACTGCAGAAAATAAACCCAGCAAACCTCATTCATGAAAGCCTCTCATGTCACTTATGATGTAGAAATACATAATATGAATACAAGACAAGCAACCAGAATGTCAAAGTGACTGTAGTTAGCAGTAGTCTCAGAATTATTAACGCAATATTATAACCCTAATATTATTAAGTGGAGGCATATACCTACCTGTTTTTGTGCAACGTGTTTGAGAAAGATACTATTTAAGAACATTCATCCCAATATCATCCCAGACTATTAATTTACTAGAGAGGTGTAGCTACTACAGTCAAATTCTTGATACCTACAATGACTTCATTGGTACAGATTTCTGGGGAACACTGGAGGTAAAATCATTTATATGTGGGGTATCAGTGATGGCAGTGTGACTGTGATGGATGCACGAGTTTGAATGCTGAAGTTTTTTCTAGTAATTCTAGGAAAGGAAATTGTTTCTATCAAATGTGTATGCAATCTATATGGTTAATCATCTAGCCTATTACTTGGGCCTAACTTACTTCTGACTAAATTACCAACTTGTAACCAAACTTCCTGAAGTTGATGGTTTGAAAAACATTGGAAAAAGTAAAATGTAACCTCTGAGTTAATGGACATCATGAAACAAAATCATTTATTGTTAAAGAAATGTAGAGGGCAGGTTGATGAATCCTCACGGTATAACATAAAGATATCCAAACCAGTAAATGAATGTATTCGATTAGAAATATATCTTATACAAAAGTGTGCGGCGCTGGAAATCTGTAGAGAATCAGATCGAGGCGGATAATCATGAAACACACTAGATGTTATATCCTGTTTGAAGAATTATGCCTGCTACACAGCTTTATGGCTGTCTAGAAACCATTAAAGTGCATTTAGCTGGAAGTGAAACAATATTTTTCAGTGTTCAGATGTGGCAGTTTTGAGTGTGAGACAGAAGCCAATTTAGGAACCTCCGAAACACTCTTTGGCATAATAGCAGTAATCCATCCTCCCTAAAGCAGGAGCTGGTGTTTTCTTTTTCTCCACCACTGAACTAGCAAAGTGATCAGAGGAGCTTCTGTTGATACCTGCTTTTCCACTGGCTGGGTTTACAGGTCTTGATTTCATGGATTTTTTTGAGGCTCACCTGTTCAGCACAAGGCTCTGTTTCCTTAACTCATGCATTATAAGGCATGTCCTCTGCCTCATAAACAAAGTGGGATTTTGTTTCCATAGAAACAACAAAAAACCTGGAACTGCTCCTGTTTCATCTAGTATGGGGCCATAGTTTGCTTCTTTAGGAATAGCATAAGGATCTCACACAATGCCCTTCACGGAAAGGATGCAACACCAACACTATTCCACCTCAAGTCTAAGTCTCTTAACTTTTACTTAAACTACGAATTCAACTTCTTGTTCCTATGTCTATCAGGATACAAGCCACAAATTTTATATTTCATAATTACGCTGTTATTACTTTGTTACCATAATACAACTTTCGTCTCCAATTGATGTTTTAATATTTACTTTATTCAGAACTGGATCTTTTTATGTGTAAAAAGCTATTTTCTTTGGCTGAATAGTAAATTTATTCAATAATGCCAAAATTCAGTGGAAGAAATCATATACATAGTATAGTAAGACACCAAAACATCTATCATGTTATACTGAAACTGATCTAAATAGAAGGAACAGTCATTTTTTATATCAGGATTTCATTTTCTTTTCAGTTTGCCCATACAGTACATACAAAATAATTTTTGTTTGCTGCATTTTCACTACTTTGCTGCAGTACTTTAAGTCTTTTGAATCCTCAGTATTCAGCACTTGCTTCACACAGTGATTTCCCAAGACTACAGGACTGACTGAAGATCTGAATTCAAGTCCCTAATAGTTACCATATTTAGCAACTAGTACATATTTTTTCTAATGATTATATATTTGCACTATCAGTTCCATAACTCAGCGCTGCTACCTATGACCAATGCCTATAGACATTGTCCTGCCCTTTCCCACATGCACTCAACATGCATGGACCTTGTATCAAAACTTAGACATGAAATTGTGTAACTGTACAGTAATCTCACAACTACATTCATTAGAAACACAGGCATTCTCTATATGTTCATCAGCAAGTAACCTGTGAAAAAACACGAGTGAAAGAAAGAGGGGAGATCTTTGAGGATTTGAATATGGAAGGCTATTGTGTGGTTTACAAATTCTGTATTTTTATTTTATTTTTTATAAAATAGCTATTTTGTTAATAATCATTAAGCTTACTGTCAAAATTCACTAATGTAGCTTAATTCCTGATCACACAGCTTTCCATGGTATGAAGTCTGTTGTTTTTAATATAATTTTCCATTTAGTTTTTATTTACCTCCCTTATGATCAATACTTGTTAATTTCTCTTCACAGGTACTGTAACTTAGTTTGAATTTATTACATTGTCTCTCCTGTTGAGATCTGCTCTTCCAAAAGTTTACACTATTACTCAGCTGAGTGGTTTCATTGACTTCAGAGGGCAAAGAGTACTTTTGATTAATAACGACTCAACACAAACATCAGATGCAGAAAGTCACTTATCACCATTTTCTGCCTTGTCCCTTTTCACACTTAAAAAAGTCTTGAACTTTTATGAGTTGTTTTTGTTAGACTCAATACATGGGGAAAAAAAAGAAAAAAATAGAAAAAGAAAAAAAGGATATAAATGAAACAGGTCACATCACAAAAATTCTGAGCCTCAGACCTGAGACTGAATTGAGACTCTGGGATAGAAACAGGACATAAAGAAAACAATTCTGCACTGTGCAGGGCTTGGGTGAACTAAAATGATATACAAATCCAAATCTCTCAGTTGATTCCTGTATTCTTTGAGTCACTATACAAGACTATCCCAGACTAAGTTGTAAATCCTGGCAAACCAGAGGCTTCTCACAGATATTTCTGGCCACACGATTCATCACCTTGGGTGACTTAAGGGCCTTCATGAAATACAGCAAAATCTCCTGTCTCAAGACTTCACTTATCATCTATAGAATCACTAAAATGCTGGCACCACCTTCAGCAGACTCCCTAACCTGACAGGAACATGAAAAATATGAAACCTGCACGCCTATCAGGGTTACATAGCTCTTGCTTTCAAGAGGCACAGTACAAAATAAAACAAAAACTTTCACTCCATCAAGTAGAAAAAGCTCTGTGTGTTTTTTTTTTCCTCCCTGAATTTCTGAGATGTCTAAAGATATATATATACTTTTCTAAATAGACGTTTCCTCATTTAACTTATTCTGACCTGTCTTATATGAACTCATGGTCACAAAAGCTCACACTGATTTTTATGGAATCATATCAACATGCACTTTTGAAATAATATTCTAATACCCACCGTTAGTGGAGAAAGTACCACTACAGTGCATTTTTACATTCTAAAAGAGGTAGGCATTTAAAATAAGTGGAGCCAAAAGTTCCGTGAGGTAACTTTCACTCTAACTAAAGGCCTCACTATTACAAATATTAAGATCAGGAAATCAGAATGTAATTGAAGTCAAGGATGGACAGGATCATTTAATCTTTAGAACACAGAGCCAGGAACAGGAAGATATTACTTCAACTTCCTGTTTTGATTTTTTGTGGTTTTGTCTATGTTATCCAATTAGTTTGAGTGAGTTTCATCCTAATTAACAATCTAGTTTGTCGATCTCAGCTAGTTACCCTGACTCCCTGCACTGTGAATAGGACAGGATGACTCATGCCCTCCACATCCATCTCTCTCTGAGGACTAGAACAAGAGTATAACAACTAGATCAAATGCAGAATTTTCTTTATAAATGTACAGTGGTATGTGAAAGGAATTCTTTGTTAAAGATCTGGCTAGACTAACACTAAAAGATATAAAAGATCTTCTATTTTATCTGAATTTGAAAGTAAAATTTAAAAGTCACTTCAAAACATACTAGAAAACTAAACTAAACTGAACTAAACTAAACTAAACTAAAATAAAACAAGAACTTTGAAACATTCTAGAGCCACTAGCCATTATTTCCTTAACCATTTCCAAAAGTGTGTCTCAGTTCCTAACTGAATAATGGGGCCAAGTACATTTTCTTGCTTGCAAAGGCACCATGAAGTCACACAGTAAAAATTGTGAGGTATAGAGATAATACGATAATGAGATCATATAAGTACCCAGGAATGATGTAATATACAACATTGTCTGGATGTGATTTTGTAAAAGTGCTGAATGGCCTCTAAATTGAATGAGAAAAATCCCTCTTGCTCTATCACTACATTGAGAATGAATACAATCATAATTTAAGGTGAGAAATGTAAATTTAAAATTCTTCATATTATTTCTTTCTGATAAGATGTGTTATCTATTTACATGACTTACATACATTTCTAGAAATCTTCCTGTTTATCTTTCATCTTCTTTCATGAAACAAATATTTGGTAACAGGCAGATTGGCAAGGAGCTAATGTAAACAGAAGAACAGCTTTATGACCTTTATCATTCCTTGGTCAAATACTGATTTTCTTCCTCCTATTTCTATATAGATAGTTTATACATCTCTTTATGTTGCTGGGTTGAAGCAATTAGGAGAAGTAAAGGATTACTGAATTCTTTCTAATTTGTTATTCAAGAGCATAATCCCATCCCACAAAACAAAATACATATGTACTGCATATATACATACATATATATATATAAGTTACATTAAATACATGTTAAGTATGTAAAAGACATACACTTAACGTTAGCTAGAATCATACTAATGTATTTCCCATTGGTGGTACTTGCAAGAGTCCTAGACCCATGGATCCATGGGGCAGTGGTGGCTCCATCCATTTTGTTATTTCAAAACTTATAAGAAGCAGACATGCATTCTGGATTTTCCACTTGAGCAGGTACATGGCTCAACTCATCATAAGCACTACAAAATTATCTTGCTGGCGCAATTTGTGTAGGGCAGAATTCACAGAAGGAAGTGAAGATTAAGCGTGGCTGGGAATGGGTGCCAAATGCCAGGAGCTGCTTTTTAGATTCGAGTCAGAACAACCGGTTTAAACTCTCTAAGTGAGGTCAGCAAACCACAGGCCAAACTGTTACTTGATCAGGAAATAAGCATGGTCAGATTCATTTACTACAGTCACAAATGTGAACACTTGTTCTCTATTTCAGTCTGGATGCTGGAAAGGCAGGAATTCTGGACCTCTTTTTTGTTCAGTTATCTTCTGATATAGAATATTATGTTACAAATAAGAATGCGGAAAATAGAACAAAATACAGTTAGCAATAATATATTGATTACATATTGGATTTAGTTTATGCTTTAATGACTGACAATAACAAAAAATTTTTCAATCTCTGTCTTTGTTCATTTATGCCTGTCCTATCGCATACCTTTGCACTGGCACCATAAACATCAAATCTCAATTCAACACAAATAATCAAAAATGTTCCACATAGAGGAAAGAACCCAGAAGCTTGCTGAACTGCAGTCAACCACATGAAATCATTAATACACATCCAGACAATCCGTACGATCATCAGTCCGTACAATCATTAACACCAATTCACACAAATCCACTTCAGGTTGGATACTAGGAAAAATTTATTCTCAGAAAGAGTGGTCAGGTGCTAGAAGGGACTGCCCATGGAGGTGGTTGAGTCACTGTCCCTGGAGATGTTCAAGAAACATTTAGATGTGGCTCTAAGAGAGATGTTTTAGTGGGGGAATATTGGTGGTAGGTGGATGGCTTGGACGGGATGATCTTGGACGTGTTTTCCAACCTTGGTGATTCTATCATTCTATGACTGTATATTCGACTCTATAAATCGAATACACAACACATCACTAATTCCTACTCAAATGGAAATGTGATCTAAATAATTGAACAGAGATAAATTACCCTCCTGTCTTTAACATGTGGCCCTTTACACATTTCCTTTAATATTGTATGATGTACCTTGCATTTACATTAGAAAATTATTATTCATTCCATCACTTAGAGTTACACAGTAGCAATTCAAATCAATTGCTAACATTGCTAATGTGCTAAATGAGAAATATTTTAGATGTCAGCAATGGCAGGAGGTACTGTAGACCAGCAATTTCTCTCTATATATGGTGCACTATATATATGGTAAAGCATTTAACAACAACAAAAAGAAGTAAAAGCTTTCTACACAGTTAGTGGAAATGCCAAAAAAAGGGAGAAGTTCTCCAGAAAATGCAAGGGCCACACACATGCAGCATACAGGACTCCTCCTACAAAGAATAATCTATTTATGAACACTTTGTAATAATTACTGCTTTCTCCCTGTCCTCCAGATCAGTATACAGTACTTTTTACCTCTAACAATACCTATCATTGCATACATTTGCTGAAGAATTGTATGTAACCAAAGTAAACCCAGTTCCTTGAAAACTTTTATTAACAGCCAGTTCTGAACGACCATTAATGACCTTAAAAAAATATGTTCCTATCTAGTTATATTGGAAAGCTAAGCTGAGTTTGAGATGAAAAAGAAAGTCCTGTATGGCACTCCATGAAAAAGGATTAGCTAGTTAATATGCCAGTCCTTCTGCAATTTTAATTCCAGAAATGCATATAAGTAGAACAGAAGCAACCAGTGTGCTTCAGCAATAATGGCCAGGGCAGTTGCCAAGTCTCCAACATTTGCTCTGTTTCACAGCTGTGCATTGGTCTGAAATGCTGCCACTGGAAATACTAGTGCATAACATGTGCAAGAATCTTTCTTCCAAACTCTTTAAAATCATATTATTCTATTCACTTTCATGTGAGATCTTCATTCTGAGTACTCCAAACTATGCACACATATTTTGGAAAAGCTTTTAAAAAATCTTCAAAAATCTTCAGTGCTGGCAAAAGGTTTTGCATATTTTAATGTTTCTCACAAAGTACATCATAGATGTGTAGGAACAACAGAATGTTGCAATGCAATGCAGGAGAAGAACTAAGGCTATCTGATAATGACCCCGGAAGGATTTTGAGTTCAAACTGCATGCTACATCTATTTTGTGCATTTGATGACTTTTAACAGTTCAGAAGAAACAAGAAATGATTATTCTAAGAAACCTATTTAGTGATCAACCTACATGGTGACATTTTATCTGTAAGGACAAAAACAACAAAAAATAAAGCAGTAAATGATAGAATGATGACTGAGTGAACGCATCCGGCCTTAGAAACTTCACCTAAAAGTATATTCAATAGACTAAAAATCTAAAGAGAAAAAAGAAAAAAGAAGGAAAAAAAGGTAAATTCCTTACTTTTAAGGACCTCACACAGAAATGAAATCTCATTAAACTTTCAACTAGAATGCCTTAGGGTGTAATCTCTTCTCCATCCTCCAAAGGACATGAGCCAGTCATACAAAGAGAGAGTGCTATCTGTTATTATGACATTTAATTGTAGTATTTTACAAGAATCACAAAAAATGCAAAATCCTAATTTTTTACTCTGGCCATATTATTCGTAAAGGAACAATGGTATATGATCTGTCATATATACAGACTATTAGAACTTTGACATTGTTATTGGCAATCCATCCCTTAAATAAGGCAGATGTGAATTGGTACCACAGGGTATAGCAAAGAGGACAGAAGTGGAAGTAACCCAAGAGTTAAAAACTCACAAAATAATAAATAGCACTTATATAGAAAGTACTTTGCTTTACACATAGCATACAACGTTAATGCATTTTTACACTTTGTACTGTCTTGTATTTCTGATGCTAGTCTATTCTACCATCCTGGGTCATTTGCAATGTACTGTATTAGAGTTCCCTCTACTGGCTGAGTTACTGAAGCTGTTCCTAGGAGTTCACGTTCTAAAGAAAAGCAAACTTTTACTTAACTTGTAGTCACTCGGTTTAAGAAGCTGAAGTTCTTCTGCTGAAAAATGAAAGCTTTCTCTCTGTGACATACTGAACTGGAAGACCAACCTATATACATACACCAAGAGATTTCCCCAATCGAATGTCTTAGAAAGAATGTATCATTCAGTTTGCTAACAATACACTACTCCATACAGAAACGTATGTAAATGGATAACTTTCTCATTCTTTTCCACAGCAGACATTTAGGAAGATCCTATAATCTGCAAATCTCAGGGAAATAGGATCTTTACTGTCTAAAATATACAGGTTGCCTATGCAAAGGTTGCTTAGCCAACCATTTAGAAAGTTATATTTTCAGTCATTGCATAAAAATTCATTGATGTGAAAGAGGATTCAAAACATGGCTTCCTAAAAGAAGTCTACAGTTGTAGTTTAATCAGTCTTTGTCAGGGCCAAGTGTAATTTCTTGGCCATGGAACTTTGCAGCCACTGTTTAAAGTTTCAGATCTTCCATTATCACGCATCTTTCTCATCTGTCGTAGTAGTAGGACGCATTCAGAATATATTGTTTTTGCATTTTTTATATAGTTTTTGGACCTCAGAAAAGAGTGAGCCAGAAGCCATTCAAAAAATTTGCAGTATTCATCTGTTCATTATGCCTGAAGATGGTTGATGAGTTAGTTACTAAGAATTCACCTGGCATCTGAATGTCCACGGAACAGAAATACATGAACACACTTATAATAATAGTCAGATGGCAACCACTGTCACACCAGTAGGAAAAAATTCCTTTACTAAACTGTAACAAAGGAAATACCCTGCTCTGAAAATTAATTATCAGAAAATTGTAAAAGGACAACAGCCATAAGGTCCTTCCACATTTCATTCTCATACTAATTTATCATGCAACACTAAAATCCATATTGAAGTCTAAGCTAGGCTCAACTTTTGTTTCATAGACACGTTGAGATCTACTGCATGTTCTCTGGAATCTTGAATAAGATTACACCACAGATGAAGAGTCTGAGTCTTCAGAAAATATTATGTAGATATTACATAGGGCTTTACATTTTTAAGATCTTAAGTTCAGTCTTTACTTTAAGTTGATAGCCTGGTGGCCTTATACCTTAGTCATGATCAAACATTTTGTATTGCGCTGCGTTCCTAAGACTTAATCCTAGAAAACCACTTACAAATACTTTCCATATATCTGTATATGACTGCACTAATACTAATATAACAACTCAGATTTCAATCTAAATCTCCATTCAACACCGTCTGCCTCATCACAGGTCCTTAACTGTTTTTTTTAAGGATTGATGTATTTTGATGATGTCAGTTCAGTAAACTCGCATAAGAGTAAATAATACTTAAAAGTAATCAGGGAGTTTTATGTATTGACTATTTTAAATACATGTTAAGACAAACAGACTATTTGGTGACATCACATGCATTAAAATAAAGCTGACTGGCCTGTGCTATGGGAATGCGGTCCTTCATGAGCTTACGTGACAGAACACAGAGATAGCTACAGGATCAAAACAATGGAACTGAGGTAACAAAGGACAAAGCAAAAAGAAAATACAAAGTTGAAAGGGTAAAATTTGGCCAGGGCTCACTTAAGCAAATCCATCTATAAATCACTCATTCTGTATATAAGCCATCTGCTATTGAGAAGGTGACACTAGATGATCCAGCTTATTTGTAGGGAAAACGAATACCCTAGAAGAACTGAATGACTGGCATCAGCTAAACTTTTTCTTTTTGTCTTTTTGAATATGGAACTTACTGATATTTTCTATAAATTAAAAAACAAAAACAAACAAACAAACAAACAAAAACAAAAAAAAGATAAGGAGTAACCTTTCTGTCCCTCTTGGATAAAACTGTGTTCATAATGTCCATGAAACAGGTTGAAAATGTAACAGAACATTTTTGATAGTTAGGAGGTCAGTATAATTTTCTACAATAGAATTCTCTACCCTTTGATTCTTGCTTGTGATGACTGCAAATGTAAGAAACGCAACATGTTAGCTAAACAAGCAAAACAAGAAAACAGCTAGATGACAGCACCAAAAAGCTGTTTTTGCTGTGAAATTGCTGACCTGGGCCTCCAGCAACATGACAGTAACAAAAATACAAAGGTGCTGTATGCTTTGCAGCATTAGGGATAATGGCAGTAAATTCCTGATACCAAAGCATGCACAATGAAGGGCATAAAAGATTTTATAGTACACTGACAAAATACGAGAAATCTGATTTTGATTGACCTTAACATTAGTATAGCACAATATGAATTGAACAACCCCATGTTAATCTTCTATGCTGAATTAATTTTGTTCAGATGTAACTACCCTCACAGGTGGATGTAAATGCACACAATCCTCTACGGAAACACTCATTTTAACATTAAATCAAAAATACATTATGCCTAATTCATTTTGATGCTTAGGTTTCTCAGATGAAATTTGCCTAAAGCTAATGTTTGCTGTACTTCATAATGGTGAAGAAGGAGCTGAGAAAGAACAGAGAGGCACATGTAAGCTGAGTTTTCATATATACACATTTAGATGTATTAGTCTGAACATTAAAGTAGTAGAGCTTTTTAATTACATTAAATAGCTGAATCAAACATCTAATTTCATTGCAGTTGCCCCTGACCTGCAGTGGAATCTGTCCCAAAACATTTGGCATTCCATATGCACCTTTCCACAGATGCCAATGAATGTGGGAACAGGAATTACAACTGCTTTGAAATTCCTCTCCCTCCCAGCAAATCTATGTTGAATACCACTGTTACAGAATAAAGGTATTTAATTTTTTTAGTTTTATATTTTTAGTGTTGTCAGAAACGTATTTCATAGATCTATTTAAACAGGTGGAGATTTATGGCTTTCTGCAGTATCACTGTGACTTTCCATCTCCTAAATTAAATGCTTTAGAGTCCTCAAAAAGCTACTCCTTTTTTCAGTATGCATTTCTAGAGAATCATTATAATGCAAGATATATTGGGTTTCAGTTAGATAGAGATGTGTTAATAAAGAACTGTATTATCATTTCATAGAACAACCACAGTTTGCTAATTTGTTTCACACCAAACTTCCTAGCTTTAATTAGCAAGAAGAAAATATCCATTCAATCTGATTGAGGATCCCCAGGTACACTCATGTCCGTCTGAGGAGGTTCTTGTGAAGATTATGATAATTAGTAATTACCTTAGGCTAAAAGCTGTTTTTATTCCATTGTCTGGAATGAAGAACTTGTACTGATTCCTCTCAGGAATGAAAGAGAAAAAAAAAAAAGGATGAAATACTAAATTTCAAAGTCTGTCTGGATGGTAACATTTATCTCTGCATTTTCTCTCTACTGATTTTTGTTAACTCTCTTCTGTGATGTGCTCATATGCTGAATATAATGGATGGGAGCACCTCTTTCCTGCTTAAGACTAATGATGATAGTCTCATTGGAAAGTGTTCACACACTCCATAACTGTTTTCTGTTTTGTATTCTTTTTCTAGTACTGGCTGCACCTCTTTGAGAGGTACTGACATTCTCTACCTAGATGTAAGAAGAAAGAAATGACAACTTTATCCTAAACTGCTTTGGAAGCATTAATACTTTTCTCAGATGTTAATTTTAGTGCCATTAAGCTCTCATGGCAGGTCAGATGCTTGATTTAAGGTTCTGTATGACCCAGAAGCATACTCATAAAAAGGACCTTTCAGCTGACCTTATATTTTAATCAAAGACTTTGAATCCCTCATTACAAGATGATGAAAGAAGCCCTCACAAAATTGAGGGTGTACTGGAGGCAGGCTTGCCATCTGAAACATCTCACAGAGATAAGGGCAGCCTGAGAACCTCAGATTGCCTCTGCTTACACTTGCACCTGATGACACTATGGTGAGCTCCTGATGTCTCAATGATACATCAGATTGGATGATCCGATACAACAGATTGGAGATTGGTCCAGTTCTCTTCTAGTTTTTGTCCTTGGGCCTCCTCTATCCATTCCCCACCCCATCCCTAAATAAACAAACAAAACTGACATGTTGGGAGTGAGACATCTTCTTGCTTGGGCTTTACCTTGTTTTGGTATTTTGGCAAGACTAGGTGTCTATCTAAATTTAGGAATTGTCACTGATCTACGAGAATTCTCTGCTTCTGCTTCATCTTTGTTTGCAGTGGCAGCCAGGATGCTGGAATGAGTGTGTGTGTGCGTTCGTGCGCGTATAACCAGACAGAAGGGACAAAGAAGAGGCATTATCCAAATTGTCCTTCTCAGGAAATTTCACTACAGTGAGAGGAAGTATTGTTCCTAGCCTCATTTGGATTAACCTCATAACTGATTCTATGATTTCTTATTACTATACAAGAATGGATCAGGAGTCATCCTTAAGGAAAACATCTGACAAGCGCTCTAAGTAAAAACAAGATTTGTGGACAACACTGCCCTATTCATTTTTAATGATCTTTCCATGTTACGCTGATAGAAATTATGCTTGGATGCACAGCATGTGTTAGGTAGGATAGTTGTGGGAAAAGAGACAGATGAGAGGAAGAAGAAAAGAGCTGGATCCTTAAACTACTTGCTTCCAGGCATTTCTACTCATTGAAATTGTAAAATATGTTTCAAGTGGTTAAGGAAGCATCAAAGGCATACGCAGTATGCGAGCAGTACATATATTAGCACATTTTTAAGGAATCTATCACCCATGGGATGGACGGAAGGAAATTACCTATGGACAGATCCATCTTCTCTTTGTATTTGTTCCTCAATTGCTTCTGCTTTAAAAGGTTAGGTTGTATTTCAGTGTTACTAGGTCACTACCAACGTCACCTAGCTTTGCATCAGGATAACAAACGTTTGTTACTGAAACTGGTGTTTCTCCAAATGAAAATGCCCCCTGCAGAGGCATCCCGCTGTGTTCAGTTTTCTTACAGGCAGAGAAGTTGCTGAAAAAGCTTCTCTATCCATAAAAGCACTTTCTGACATCAACAATGAAACTCTCAGCCCTGGTGCTGAGCTGTTTGATCAGAAATAAGAGCCCATAGCAACATTCCTGCAAGGTTCAGGATGGCTCTGAGACTCAATAACATAATACTTCTATGGACAGGAACTTTTATTGAGTTGTTACTACTTTAGGAATGAAATTTTCTTGAGGTGGAATGCTGATACCTCAGCTTCGATGAAGCTGACACCTGTGATTCTTCTGTTTCATTTGGAGTGGACTCATGTTTCTGTTTGCCGAAATCCACAGCTGATTCATCCAAGCCGCCTTCTGTGGAAGACCAGCATTTACAGGTCCAGTTAGAGGTAGGCTTTTTAAAAATCTTTTAGAAAGATCTCTATAAGCACAGAAAAACCAGAAGCTAGACTTTGTCACTGACACAGTGAAAGCCAACACTGCACAACAAATGTATCCGTGGAATCAACTTACTATTCAAAATAAAATGTACTGATTGCTCTGATGTAAAGCCTTCCCATTGTATTGTTCTCTCTTATCAATCAAACAGAAAAGTTTTCTAAATAAAAATAACACAGTGCAAGGTCTGAAGACACAGATAAAACTATTGCATGGAAATAAATTAAGTATTCCCATTTACGTTGGTGAAGATCAGGGAAGAGAAAGAACTGAGTAAAGACATTACACCAAAGATATTATGTCCAACTATCTATATAAGAAGCTCGCACTTTGTTTCATACTGCCTGCTGATACTTGACTGTAATGAAGGAAGAACTCACATAGCAAAAAGGATTGGTAGCTGTCAAGACAATAAACTCCTTACAATCAGTCCGTGAGGAACTACAAGATAAACAGTGACTTCCCGGCTTCCAGGAGCAGGAAGAGTCACTTGCAGCTGCTGAATTTTAAGACTCTTATACAGATCTTTATCACTAAATCTTTATTGTGTTAAAGTGGTTCCCTGGACCAAGAAAGGTAGTAGTTTCAGGGAGTCAGTTCCTTTCAACTCAGTGAAGGTAATTAGAAATCTCTTGAGATAAACTAGGTACCTGCCATGTGAGATGGAATGGGAATCCCATTAAAAAGCTTCCTGTGAAAAAAAAAAAACAAAACTGTCTAGTTATAACCACTGAAATGGAGGCAATAAAAAAGGGAAAAAAAAAAGACAAAGCCTCAGGTAATTACTCAGAGACTTCTCATTAAACCTTTGCAGCTTTGGTTTCACAGATCTTTGGATGAGGGATTTTTACTGTTCAGATTATGCACATGTACAGAAAAAGATGACAACAACAACAAATGGTTTTGACCTACTTAAAGTTGGCTTTTTTTTTTTTTTCTCCATACTTCATAAATAATAACTTCAGGAACTATTCTTGATGTTACTGAATCAAACCATGACTTCAGATCATGGTTTCAACCTGAACCTATGTGTACTGCCCTGAGCATGTGTGTGCCCAGGCAGGAATACAATGCTGCAGAGGAATTTCAGTTCTGGTCCAAAGGCAGGATACAGGGTTAAAAGTTAACAAAGAGTTCAAGGGCCATTTCCAACCCCGAACAGAGCTGAGGATGGTGCTATGCTGCATTGCCTATGTGCATCAGCCCAAGTTAAAAACAGCTTTCAGTTGTCTTCCATATCCACCAGCAGATACCTGCACAGTCTCCTTGGCACGATCACAGATTGCTGGAGACTTAAATCATGAATTCAAAGCTGTTATGAATGAAGTTTATAGCTATAATTGCACAGCATCAGTGTTCAATAATACCAGAAACAGGATGCATATTAGAAGAAATAAATAGGATAGAGTTTCAACTCTCCTAAGAATTTCTTACTTTGATCTTTATGCTCATTTTTTTCAAAGCATCAATACTAGAATAAATTTTGGATGCATGTTTTAGACCAAGAGAATGCTGGCGAAAGCAGAAACATTAGAAACAAACTGGAGTCTTTTAAAGCCATTTCAAGCATTCCAACAACTAAGGTCGGTTTTGCCTTGTTTTTCTTTGCTGTAGAAAAAAAAAAAAAGTTCTCCTAGTATGTCATTAATTGACAGAAGTATAATTTAACTGAGTTTTTTATTTTTATATTAGATTTCTTTTCCCAAGGTTTTTTTGTTTGTTTGTTTGTTTGTGAGTTTTTTTTGTTGTTGTTGTTGTTGCTGTTTTTTTTTTTTTTTTTTTTTTTTTTTTTTACAGGAATACTGAACTGTGTAGAAATTTTAGGTTTTAGGAATTTTCCACATTTTCTTCTCATTACAGATGCAAGAGGAGTGATGGAGAAGAGCAGATGGCCTTAGCTACCCTGATTAGACCATTAATGGCTACTAGATGACAGGTTAAGCAAGTTCATGTCCTCTGTAAACTTGTGGGCCGAGTACCAAATGCATGGCTTGAGTACAGCTTGGGCTATTCAGGTATCTTCCAACCACAATTTCAGTGATTCTGTAGTCTCATCAGGCCGCTCAAATGGCCAAAACGTTACCTTGTACAGGAAATGGAAAACATGTAGACATCACTGACAAATTTTAAGGGTATTTCATTCATCACAAAAAGGAAAAAAGGGCAGAAATGTTGACTGTAATAGATGCTGTGAAGACACATTATTATTTTTCATGCAACAGATTTTTTAACAGTTCTAAACACAACATTGTCCTGAACTCCTAAGTATTGATGAACATCAAACATCAAACAATCTTTATGAATGATTACCAGACTGCTGTAGTAGTCATGATTCAATGTATTCCACAAGAAACAAATAGTGTTAAGGTTTTCCAGATACAGCACAACAATTTGGCATGCAAAAAATAAAAAAATAAAAAATAATAAAAAAAATAAAATTAGCAATAATTCCGTAGGCCATTACCTCTTAAGTAAATATTCTGCGTGTTTCAAATTCCTACATGATCTACTCTGACAGATGTGGAAGCACTGCTCTTTTTAACAGACTGCAATATAACTCCCCAGACGAACATTTAATAAAAGAATGTATTTAATGAAACAATTCATTTCCTCTTCTAGAGAAGCACATTAAAAAATTCAGTTTGAAAACAAAGGTATTGTTGGTAGAGAACTGGAATTTTTTGTTTGTTGTTTGTTTGTTTTTCCAGTTTCTCACAACATTTATTTTCCCTTCACAGCTTCTCTTCTCTTCTCTTCTCTTCTCTTCTCTTCTCTTCTCTTCTCTTCTCTTCTCTTCTCTTCTCTTCTCTTCTCTTCTCTTCTCTTCTCTTCTCTTCTCTTCTCTTCTCTTCTCTTCTCTTCTCTTCTCTTCTCTTCTCTTCTCTTCTCTTCTCTTCTCTTCTCTTCTCTTCTCTTCTCTTCTCTTCTCTTCTCTTCTCTCCTCTCCTCTCCTCTCCTCTCCTCTCCTCTCCTCTCCTCTCCTCTCCTCTCCTCTCCTCTCCTCTCCTCTCCTCTCCTCTCCTCTCCTCTCCTCTCCTCTCCTCTCCTCTCCTCTCCTCTCCTCTCCTCTCCTCTCCTCTCCTCTCCTCTCCTCTCTTCTTTTCTTCTCTTTTCTTTTCTTCTCTTTTCTGCATTACTTTATGCCTAATCGTTAAGGTAGCTCTGGATGTGGTGTTTTCTTAAGAATAGTATGCACCAGCCTGCATCACTTATTTTACTGTGTGGATACAAAAAGCCTGAGACATGCAAACTGCCTGCTGGCATCAGTGTTCTGGCAGATTTTAACATCGGTCAAGCACATTATAGAATTAAATTACATTCTGCATCTAAAAGTAGAATTTCTATTGAAGATGATTTTAAAATTAGATTTGGAATGAATGTTTCAAATTCATTTTTTTTTATCTGTTTGAAAATGTAACTGAAATATTATCCAAAAGACAGAGTTCCTACAACGGAGGCACCAGCTTCAGATCAGCTTGCTTTTAAGGCCTCTTTATTTTGCTCCTAGCTACCATATCCTACCCGTTAATATTTGCTAGAATTTCCAAATATCTTTTCCCTGGGCAACCTGATCTAGAGCTTGATGTAGCAGTTGGCAACCATGTCCATGGCAGGAGAGTTGGAACTAGATGACCTTTGAGGTCCCTTCCAACCCAATCCATTTTATGGTTCTATGATTCTATGAAGAAAAAGGCAAGGCTCTGCAATTCACTTTAACTCTGGAGGAACTGTTCAACTCACATTTCTCTAGCTAACTCACATTTCTCTAGCTAAGTCTGATGGGGTTAATTGGAACAAATTTTAAATTCAAACGTTTTAGCTTAAAAGATATTTTAAATGGAAAAGATAAAAAGCAATACAAATTATAAGTTTTGCTCCAAAAGTAATGCCTCTCATTTTATGATGTTGGTCCACAACATCAAAGGTGAATGTTGGTATGTCAGTAGAGCTGAATCTTCCTGCCAATATTCAGATATGTTTTGTTGCTGTGTGACAGATGGTAGTAGACGGGCAGTCTGACAGAATGGTGTCTGCAATGGAAGTGTGTATGAAGCAAAGGTGTGTCACTGAATTCCTCCATGTGGAAAACATTGGACCCACTGATGTTCATTGATGCTTGCTGAATGTTTACAGAGACCAACCAGTGGATGTGGGCACAGGGAGGTGGTGGGCGATACATTTCAGCAGTGGGGTCAGTGATATGAAAGACAAGCCACATTTTGGATGGGCATGCACAGCTATCACATCATGAAATGAAAAACATCTCATTCATGCAAATCAGCAGATTACGATCAGGAAACTGTGTGCAGAGCTCAATATCAGCTTCAATGCATTGGAAACAATGATGGCAATACTGGAATACTGCAAAGTTTGTGCCAGGAGGATTCCATGGATGCTCACACAGGAAAGAAAGAACACTGTATGCAAGTGTGTCAGGAGTCAAAATGGAAGTCCATGGAGAGGCAATATGTGAATTCCTCACTGAAAGAAAAGTTCAAAACACAGCCCTCAGCAGGTAAAGTGATGTGCTCTCTCTTTTGGAGTAGGAAAAGGGCGATCCTTCTGGATTTCCAGGATTCTGCACAAACCTTAAATTCTGACCACTACATCATGATGCTGACTAAGCTGAAGGCCTGAACATCCAGAAGTCGGTCAGAGAAGAAGACAACCTTTTTCTTGAAGAACTGAGTACCATACCAGTTTGAAGACTATGGAGCACATGGTCAACATTGTCTGGACTGTTCTACTATACCCACTGCGTAGTCTGCATTTGGCACCTTCGGACTTCCATTTGTTCTAGCCAATGAAAGATGGATTATATGGGCAACATTTTCCTAGCAACAACATCATCATAACTGTGAAACAGTGAATTACCTCTGCTTGTGCAGATTTTTGAGCATAGTACATAGGCTCTTGTTCATTGCTGGCAGAAATGCATAGCTAATGGTGGTGACTGTTGAAAAATAGTGTTGTGTAACTGAGATTTTTCTCTACCAAACAGTGTTATTGTGATCTTTGTACCTGTTGTAGTTTCCATAGAAATAAATAGGAGGCGTTACTTTCAGAGTAAAATGTACATACAACACCGTATGCCAAAAGTTTCAAGAAAACAGTGCCTTTAAACACAACTTTCCTAGAATAGCATTGCAGCAAAAGCTGTTTGAATGCATCAGTTATAGACTTTGTTATATGGGCTATTTAAGTATTACTGAGAAAAGGAAGAGGTAGACTTGCTGTTCCTGTAATCGAACCTTTGAGAAGGGCCAAAAGGAGAACTTGAGCTGTTAAAAACGGCATAGAAATGTCACAGGCACACATGAAAAAGAAGAAAAAAGCTCTGTTCTCTGAGGGATACCATGTCTTTCTGTGGGGAAAAAGCATTTAAAATCACATGACTACATGTGGAGAGGCTGAAGACAATGAGAGCAGATTGAAGAGTGGGTCTATGTATTTTTGAAAAAAAAACTGCCTTAATCAGCAAGCACAATGAAGTGCCCATATCCACTGTTTTCTATTGCCTTCTTTGCTGATAATATCACTGCTTCTGTGACCCTTAACTGCAGGTTCATGCTATTACTGGTGAATTTGAACATTTATTTTTCTAACTAGTATACATTTTGGAAAAAAACAACCAGAAAGCCTTAGAAGTGGAAATGTGTGCATGTACAAACAAAAGACTTTGTGACAAGTTTTTGTTCAAGTAGGATATGGCATTGCAGAAATGCAACAACAAAAATGATGTCAACATTCCAGATAGCCAGATATCTTAAATCTTTCAACCAATTCATTCAACAGTTATCCAAGGGCAGCCATTCAAAATGATAAATGACTCAGTAGAGATGATACTCCTGATGCTTTTTAAAAGTTCTCCCAAATAAGGAGAACATAAGTAGTGTCCTCACACAAAACAGTGTCTCCTTTCTGCAGGGTTGTGTTTCTGCTCTTGCCTTCCTGTCCATTTGTTTAGGTGCTCACTTGTGACATTTCTATCACCATGATTAACTGAAGTTCATCCCGAGTTCTCATTTTTAGCATCATTTTTAATTCTTCCACCATTTCCTTGACATCTCTATTTCTGAAAATGAGGCGACAGACAGGAAGTACACCTTGTGATTCATTATAAAAATATATATATATATATTATTTCAGATACAATTCCTCACACTCAATTACTGTTATGCAGTGCACCAAGGCCTGTATTTATTTATTTATTTATTTATTTCACTAAGTCAATATTAAACTAGAAATCAGACTAAGTCACCTAAGGTTCCACTTGCTTCCTACATCCATTGCAGGAATGCTCATTTCAACATAATCTTCCAGTGCCATCCAATTTCGCCCAGCAGCTTCGTTTCAAGTCTAGGTACATGGATTGAAACTCTAGATGTGCCACTGTACCACAAGGACTGGGAGAACTGTTTGGCATACAGTTATCTCAGATAAAGCCTTAATCATATTTATAAACTGTCTTCTCTCAAACAGATAAACCTAAATTTACAAGCTTGGTGGTTGGGTTGTTTTTTTGTTGTTGTTGTTGTTGCTTTTTTTAATTTGATTGCTTGTTTTCTGTTTGCTTTTTTCTCTTCAGCATTGACCTATCCTCTCATGGTTTTTACTGAATGTACATTTAGCAGCCCAGTTCTGTTCCACTTCAGCTACGGTTCAGAGCAGAAAGTAGAATACTACCTCTGCTGCACTTCTGAGGACAGTAATGATGTCATCAGTAATTCAGATGTTGAACATTTCTGACCATTTATGTTTTTATTAAAACACAGAAGTCTGTTATCCTTCTAGGAGAATATGTTCTTACATATTAAAAATAAGGAGGATAGTACTCAGTACTTATAAACTAGGTAGAAACCATCCACTTTTAAAACAAGCATTGTTGCTTCCTTCCTTTCACCCTTTTCATGATGAATAAAATGACAGAATAGCACATCTTTCATTCCTTGCTGGTGGATAAATATTAATTAAACTTGAAATTAAAAAAGAAAAAATGAGTTGACTACAATAGGAACATTTATTTATCCTGCAAGAACTCATTCAAATAATAAACAATTGCTACCTGCTTTAAATTTTTAAATTCTTTTTATTGTTGTTGCTTACAGCAATAAGAAAATTGCTACTTCACCACCACTTAAACCTCAGCAATACTTCACCATTTTGTCACTGCTGTTCTGCTCTGTACTTCATGACATGAAAGATTAAACTAAATTTAGATGGTAATATCTGCTTCATATATTTTAGGATATTAATTAAAAAATGAAATAGAAAAAAATACTAAAATGTAGTCATTATTTTTCTGAAACTCAAGTTACTCTTTCTGATTCAGGTTAGGCACAATATATTTTTGGTAGTTTTTCATGCTGGACCAGAACAATCCATCTTGTACACCTACACAAGGCAGACCTAACAAATAATTGAAATTAAATATATACATATATTCTTTATCAGTATTATTTATTTATTTATTTATTTAAGAAATTGAAAATAATCTTATAACTAACGAAATTCAAAATCTTTCCAGTTTCCATGAGTGCCTAATTCAACAAGGGGATGTGCAGAGTCCTGCACCAGGCACCAGGGCATGCTGGGGGCACCCAACTGGAAAACAGCTCTGCAGAAAAGGACCTGACTGTCCTGGGAAACACCAAGTTGAACACAAGCCACCTAAGAAAGCTAACCATATCCTGGACTAAATTAGCGAGAGTATTGGCAGCAGGTTGAGGCAGGTGATGCTTCCCCTCTACTCAGTACTGGTGAGACCACACTTGCAGTGTGGTATCCAGTTCTGAGCGCACCAGTTCAAGGGAAAAAGGTGTGCACAGTAGAAGAGACTGGAAAGAGCCCTGCAAAGAGCCACAAATATGATAAAGAGACTGGAGTACCTCTCCTGTGAGGAGAGGCTGAGAGAGATGGGACCATTCACTTTCTGAAGGCTCAATTGGGATGTCTCCATCAGTGTCCAAAACACTCAGATAGGCTGCAAAGAGGATAAAGCCAGGCTCTTTTCACTGACACTTACTGAAGGGAGCACAAACTGGAACACAGGAGGAACACTAGGAAGCAATGCTGTGCTTTGCAATTGATGGGGCATTGGCACAGGCTGCCCAGAGGCTGTAGATCTCTTTCTTGGCTCCAGCAGCCGCCTGGCCATGGCCCTGCACACCCTGTTCTGAGTGTCCCTGCTGGGGCAGGAGTTGGGCCAGATGGTCCCAAAGCTTCCTGTCCACCTCAGCCATTCTGTGACTCTATGACTGCAAGCAAAGATATATTTATGACTCTGAACTCTGATTCTAAGAACGAGTTCTTAGCAGGAAACTGCCGTCACTGTTAGGAAGTAGAATCTTATTTCCAACCTAAGTATTCTGAATTTCTGTTGCTAATTGTTCTGTCTTGAACTATTTTCTTCACAGACACAAAGATGAGTTACTCAGACTTCCCTTCAGGAAAAGAAAAAAAAAAAATTAGCATTATTGTTGAATGTGAAATACACATATAATAAATGTACTTCTTAACTGTGCTCAGTGGAACACAGATGCCAGACACCACACTGAACAGATGAATGACCAATCATCTTTTTGTTTTCTACCTTGGAAGCAGTGAAAAATACTGAGAAAAGTGAATGTTGTTATGTTTTTCCAAATTGATTATTTTGAAATTACTTCTAAATTGAAATCATAAGCAGATGTAATTTGAGTTTGCTTCACTTGCACTATAAAAGACTCCAAAATAGGGTAATTTTAAATCTTTCAGCTCCAGAGATTTAGAGAATGGACCTCCCAGTGTGGTGACATTTTCCATGCATTATATGAGGTCTGGGGGTAACTATGAAGCAATTCCTTCCTCACAGTTATTACACTGCAACTTGTCGAGCAATTATCTCTGACAGACACACAAAGCCGAAAGATCAGACCCTTCCACAGTCCTAGGATTGAGGCTATTATGAAAAACAAAATCTAAAATATATAACAAGAGAGAAAACAGTGTGGATACAACACCAGGTTGTAATTCACTCATGAACATTTTTTAGCTGGCTGTAACTCACGTTTTTTTTCAAGCCCACTGAAACATTGCTGAATTAAAAGCATTCTCAAAAGATTCCTTTGCCATGACAACAGTTTAGGAGAGATTTTTTTCCCAGAACAATTTTTGTGCTGTGCCACATTATTTTCATGCAATTGTGCGCTGCAAGAAAAATAATAGCTCCTGCATTTTTATCGTACAGTGAGTGGCAATAACAGTCATCGGGTTTCGTGTTGTTCTCAGATGCATGCCAGAGCCACCTTGATTTTGTTCTATAGTATTTGATTTCAGATGTGTAACTCACATCATGGTCAGTTAGCCAGCAGTAAGTCCATAGCAGACAGCAGACCCAACTGCTGAAATGGGTTCTTTTAAGTAATACGAAGATGTATTTTATTGAAAGTTGGGGAAAAAAAAAAAAAAAGAAGAGTCCCAAAGTGATAGAACTTCTTAGCTGTGAAATGTGTTTAAAATTTTCATGAGATGCAACATAGAAGAAACTTGATCACTGCATTTGTTTTACCCATTTGAAAGGACAAATGTTTCATACATCTATCTTGTGCCTCCACGACAATTTATTTTTGAGAAGTTCTTGAACACATCAGATAAGCTCACTCGCAGCCACACCTTCTTGTTCCAAGGAATGGAACATCTCCCCTACAAGGACAGGCAGAGAGAGCTGGGGCTCTTCAGCCTGGACAACAGAAAGCTCCAGGGAGTCCTGAGAGTGACCTTTCAATATCTACAGGGGAGCTGCAGGAAAGAAAGGGACAGGCATTTTAGCAGGGTGTGTTGTGACAGAACAAAGGGAAATGGTTTCAAAGTAAAAGATGGGAAATTAAGTTTGAATGCAGGGAAGCAGATTTTTGCAATAAGGGTGGGAGGCACTGGAACATGTTGCCCAGAGAGGTGGTGGATGCACGATCCCTGGAAACATTCAAGGTCAGGCTGGATGAGGCTCTGAGCACCTGTTTGAGATGTGGATGTCTGTTCATTGCAGAGGAGCTGGACTAGATGACCCTTAGAAGTCCCTTCCAACTCAAACTATTCTGTGACTATGTATTTTTTTTATTCTACAGCTCTGCAATTCTATGAACATTTTATGTCTCATGCTCATAGAAAAAAAAGAACGTTTATTCTATACCCATAAGAAAGAGGTCTATAACTCAGTAAACTCTGGACTTTTTTTGTGTGTGTGTTTAGTAACTATATGTTCAAAACGCATTGAAAAAAAAAATAGGAAATGGAAGGAGGCTTTGGTTTTATTGTTATTGGATATATATATATATAAAAAGCACCTTTAGATACTGTTAAGCCTGCTTTTTCAGTGATCTGAAGCTTCTTCTTGCACCTGCACATTTGCTGGATGGATTAGATGTCAAGTAATAAGTAATTTATTCTGTAGACCAAAAGAAGTTTTGCATGCTACCTGAACTATCAGCTCTACCCAGAAATATAGATTAACAGGATATCACTATGTTTGACAGTCAAGGAAGACTGATATTCTAAGATTTTTTTATTACAAGCATATTTCATTAATAATATATTTGTAGATTTCAGCATATTAATTCTGAGTTATACTCTGTACTGTTTTAAAATTATCAGAAATACTGTGAAACTGTCAAGTGCTAGAGATCATTGGCTGCTTGAGTTGAGGGAAGTGTTATGGCATTATTTTAACTGTACTGTCGGTATGCAACTGTTCTTGTTATATGGAGATAACAAAGCCAAACAAAAACAAAACAAACTCTTCCCCACAAAGAAAAAAGCAAACCCAAACAACAACAACAACAAAAAAACACCCAAAATCAAACTGTTATTCAGACTGTAGGAGTCCACAAAACTAAGAGAGCTGCACATGGTATAGAAATAGAAGCAGGCAGTGTGTTGTACACAACTTTTAAGCCTGCCTATTAAAAAATGTGCAGCTTTCATGAACACTGTCTGTGGCATCCAAAACCCAGAGGGTCAGAAAATTAAGTAAAAACCAGTGTTAGCCCTCTTCAAAATTAGAGTGCAGATATTGAAATATGAAAAGTTCTCTTGTCCACCAAAGCTCAGATTCTGAGTTTATTCAGACTGGCTAAGGTTATTCCCTACACAGCTCCTGTTTCCATTTTATACAGGAGAACAAGAGGGCATCTGTGAGGAGCTTGCACAGCCCACATTTGGCAAAATGATTAGGGTAACCACTGCAGTTAAGTGCATCTGAGCAGGTATTTTACAAATATTATGCTAGAAAGGAAGATAATCATTAGCTGAATTAAACAGTAGTGGGAGTTACAAAGAGACTTTCAAATTAAAGGAGGCATTATATTTGAAAACATGAAAATTCATAACACTGGGGGAAGACCTGAGGGTGGCAACAGCAGCAGCCAAATTTAGGTCTGTCACTACCAGGAGTTATCTTATAACACTGCAACCTGCCTCCCTACGGGGCACTGTGGGGAGCCAGCAGCCTGCAAGGCTGTGGGGCAAAGTACCGGGGGATCCACACCAGCGTGTGCCTGGGATCTCACAGGAAATTCTTACTGGTTGATTGTGATAGTTCACTGATTGCAAGAAAACTGCATGCTGTTAATAAATTAATGCACTACTTCAGTCCTGATTTGGTTTGAACTACATGAACCTAGTTCTCCCTGCTGCGGGCATGGATTCTGTCTGACTATCTTAGTCATCTCAGCTTTGTCTAATCTTGGACACTCAGTGTGCCAGTTTTCTTGTATATCTTTCTTAATCAGCTATGTAGAGAATGGAAAGAGGTAAGTGCCTTTGAAGGTTTTCCTGTCTAGTTTAGGTGCATGTACTCAAGTGGATATGATCTTCCTCCAGGGTTCCTCAAAGCTGGATCAGGCTTTTGTCATCCTGATCTGGTGGGAAGTATCCCTGCCTGTGGCAGTAGCATTGGAACTAGATGATCTTTAAGGTCCTCACCATCCCAAACCATTCTATGATCTATATGATGTACTTTTGTATTACATCCTGTCTAGGTGCCCATATGACTGACGTTCAAATTAGGTACACATGAAATTGAACTAGGTTTCCTCCTAAGACTAGGTGAGATGAACAAAGATCACAATGTAGGGAGCTATATATCTATAAGAACTCTAGTCCTACAATTTAATCCATTTGGAATTTTCCCAGTATCTTCAACAGCTACTGATTTCAGTGTAATGGTTGACTTGAATTTGAAATGGAGCCTTTATTTTTGAGGCATTTACTTCCTGTGAGCAACTGAGAAGACATCAAAAGAGACATCAGCAAATATCAAAAACTGCATGTAAGATTTGCTGATAAACACTGTCAAAGACAAAGTAGTAGATAAAGACATGTGCATTATATTTGATGCAGTGCCTTCTCTCTCACCTCTTACACTTCAGTCTGTATATCACAATTTTACAGGGTTGCTGTGAAGTCCCAAGACACTGGAGATCTTTTTCAGAAAACCTGACAGGGCCTTAATTATACATGTCCTGGAGGACACCGGTACAATGCCAATTTTGTTTCCTTGGTTACTAACGCATGTAATCATAATGTATATATTCTACAGCAGTATTATTATGACATGCCAATGAAAGCATGTCATTATTCAGTTTGGCAAACACTTGACAAAACACCCGCACATGACTTTAGATTATTTAAATTCTATCAAGCATTCTCAATTCATGTTACTTAAAGCAACTGGCAGTAGTAAGTCAGCTAATGCACACCAGCAAAATTAGAATTATATTCATTACATATTTGGGCAAACTTATTATTTACAGTCGGTTGTATATGGTGGTAACTCACAAGCACTGACAAAAGTCAATGTCTTATTTCAAGTACTGTACGAAAACAAACAAAAAAATCAGCTGAGCAGAAGTAGTTTGATAGATCCTTGAACTCTTCAGTAGGAAAGACAAAAATAGAATAGATATTAAAAATATTTGCAACCTCAAACTATCATTACCATAGGACACCTCATGTACCTCAGCTTTTTCTTTCTTTTTCTTTACTTTTTCTATTCTTTCTTACCACATGGTAAGAGGACGATGGCTTTTTCTTACATATGTTGGATAGACTTTTTCAATGCCAGTTCTGTTATAGGGTGTTTTTAAGCTTCAAAAAGGATGCCTGCAAAGGGCACACCTCAGAAAAGCCAGAGAAAATCATGAGTTTTATAGCTTTTAAACCTCATGCTGGGAGCTATGAAGAACTGTAAAATAAGGTATGTGTATACATATAGTCTATATAGCTTGTATGGATGTAAAAGCAGAATTCCACAAAGTCCATTGATTCCTAGCATAGGTGGAATTTCACTTTGCATGGCATAAGAATCAGTGGTCAACAGGACTACTAACGACAGCATTTTCCAGTTTTCACACCTTCCCTGCGTGGAGGAAATGGCAGTGAGTTTTTCACCCTCTGAGGAATAAGCTGCAAAATAATTCAATTTCTAATAACTATACATTTTCCAAATGTTTTCCTTCACACACTTCAGATATAATTTAGAAGGAGTTGAGGATTACTTACATAACCTATGCAAAAGATTTTCTATAAAATGTTAGATGAAAAGATGACTACAAGTAATGCATTGCTGGGATCTCAGTTCTGCAAAGACTCTTTTGTCTGTCCAAACTTATCTTAAGAGAAAAAAAATCTAAAGAAGAATCAATTGTAATGCCATTTTCTTCACATATACTTCCAAGTGAATTAAGTTTTCATGATAATTTGGTGGATAGGAGATGTTAGTGTTTGACAGAACTACTTTTGTCAGAAGACTTTTTGACAGCCAAATAATTTAAAATAATTGCTGAAGGTAAGGATGAGCATTTTACCTATCAAAAGCAAAATTAGCACCATGTATGTAAGGGGATGAATTAATAGAATAGTGACAATTGGTGGGATTCATCATCTCCATGTATGTAAACACAATGTTGGGCATCAGAAGAGCAGACTTTTGCCTCCTGGGAGATCTGATTGGAAGAGTCTTATGGAATAAGGCCAAGAAAGCTGGTTCATATTCAAGGATCACCTCCTTCAAGCTCAACAGCAGTCCATCCAACAAATAAGAAGTCAAACAAAATGAGAAGAGACTTGTAGGGAAGATCAAGTACATCCTAGCAGAACTCTAAAACCAAAAGGAAGCATATAAAAGGTGGAAGCAAAGATGGGTGACCAGTCAGCCTCATCTCAATCCCTGGGAAGGTGAATAAGAAGTAAATTCAGGGAACCATTTCCAGGCACCTGATTGGCAAGAAAACCATCAGGAGTAGTCAGCATGTGTTCACAAACAAGTCGTCACACTTGACCAACTTGAAAAACTTCTATGATTGAATGAGTGGCCTGGTTGACAAGTGTATATCAGTGGATATTATTCTTGATCTTCAGTAAGATTTTTGACACTGCACTGTCCCCCATAAGACCCTCACAGATAAACTGTTGATGTATAGGCTAGATGGGTCAACAGTGAGGTGAAGTCTGGCTTAATAGCTAGGCCCAGAGTAGAAAGTTATCTGCCATTTAGAAATACCTTGACAGGCTAAAGAAATGGTACAAGATCCTCATGAAGTTCAAGAAGTGGAAATGCAAAGTCCTACACCTGGGGAGAAACAACCTTTATTCCCATGTAAAGCACATTGTTTCCACCTGAATGTCAAAATTTATTGTTTGGAACACACTCAGAAATAAAATAAAAATAAAATTTAAATTAAAAACAAACAAACAAACAAAAACCAACCAACAAACAAACAAACAAAAACAGCACTGGCCAGAGGTGCAGCCTTCAAATCTTGTTGCCTAAAAGTAAGACCAAAGCAATTTTAGAGTTTTCATCACTACTTAATGGTATGTCACTGAGGAACTATTTTGGTTTTGAAGTAAGCACCTATGCATTGAGTCACTGATTAGTTTGGAATACTAAACTGATATTTTTGGTGACAAGACTATGGTAATAGTAAGTAAAAGAAAAAAAGACTGTTAGCCCTGATATTTAAGGATAATGATACTAAGAAGACAAGCAGTGAATGTCAGGTCATATCCATGCCATATTCAAAGTTGGTAACAAACAAATTTCACATGTTAACATTTAGATAGAAGAAAGGTTCTTTTAAGAAAATCTGCTCATTAATCATTTGAAGTTATCTTAGTTATGTGAGCTGGAATAGAATTTTCCTTATGGAAAAAGACTGTTTGTCCAGGTGAGGTGTAGCAAACACACCAACGTGGCATACTCATAGGGAATGACAGCTGCTACCTTTGTCTGCATAGAGACAATTACACTATAGCATAACCTGCATGCTCAATAAAAAGATGACTTTGGATGTCTGCAGGAATGAGGGATGGTCAGTGTGAAGAAGAGGATAAGGGAAAGAGGAAGTTTATGGGACATAAGTCCCAGCTCAGAAAGTGGGAAGGGAAATGACACTTCTCATTGTGCATAAATAGAGTTCTGCAATAACAGCTGCCACTGCCATTGTCAGAACAACTATTCTGGAAATTCCTGCATAACTCATTGAGAAGCTTTCTGAGACACACAGTTTAAAGACCATTACAAGGTTCCCTGGATAGCTTTTTATATATTTTTCTATGCTTTCCTTTGAAAGACTTTCATAAATCAAGACATTGTTTTTACTATTGAGAATGTTGTGTAATTACTGAGCAATTCTCAAGTCAGACACATAAAAAGTCAGACAACGGGCAAGTTCAAATGAGGACAACAGCATAAATCTGCTTTCTTAGTAAAATCTATGATGCAGCAATAATTTAACAATACCTCAGAAAAATACGATTCAAAGATAGAGAAATTTAGAAAAAATGGTTTAATATTCACAGTTGAAAATCACAAGAAATGCTGCCACATTTGTTAGAGAAAATGTAAAAGTTCCTGTGAATAGATTCTGTAATCAAGCTTCTTTCTTGATGTGTCCACTTTTTTTTTTTCCTTCCATTTAGGGAGATAATAAGCAAAGCAACTACTTAGTGCCAAGATAAAATCCTCCCCAAACTACTAAAGATACAAATTAGTGTTTTTGTAAGAAGCAGCTTATATAAATATGGTCAAAAACTGTAACCAATTTAGAAATTATTGTTTTAGAAATACAATAAACAAGGCTTTTAATTTTCAATAGTCAGAAGCGGAATTACAGAAATGGAAGGAAACAAGTTTTACTAGTGACTAGTTGCCATTATTTTATTTTTTCTAGATTTCCTCTATCTTCATTGAAAATAAAGTAACATTTGTCCTGTTCTTACTAATGAGTATTCCATCAGCTACCTTAGCCCTGGCTGGTACCTGGTTTTAATAGAAGCTGCCAAAACATGGAAGTTCATACATTCATTTAGCGCATTCACTACTTCTCACTTACATCACAATAAAAAAATAATAAAAAAAAAAACCCACAAACCAAAAGGAAACCAAACTAAAAATAGTAGTTACTACATTTAGAACAATCAAAATAATTCTGTCTACATACCTTACAGGATTCAAATTCAGAGAGCAACTCCCATTTTCTGATACATTAGTAATGGTTTTGTTTTATTTAGAGGGGCTGAGATATCTTCCACTAACCTTTACTGTCCATTGGAGTTCATATAATTTATATTCTATCTTTAAAGTTTAAATATCACTGGAGTGATCTATACTCAGGTTTACTTACACAAAGTAAAGACATTTATTTGTTTGAGTAATTACTGCTTTAGAAATTAAATTTAGTAATCCATTACTTCAATGGGACTTAAACATATACTGAATATTTTGCTAATCTGAAAAAATCTTAAGCTTGTGTCAAGAAAAAAAACATTCCGTTAATGGATCTATGGCAAACAAATAGAAAACTGAAAATGATTTGCTGAATCATAGATGGTACAGGAACAAATAGAAGGAAATTCCTATTATTATCGAGTTTGCAGTCATAGGGAAAATACAAATAGAATTTTCTGTAAATTTAAAACTAGGGGTTATTTTCTCCCTTTAAATGAGGCACCATCAGATTTTCAAAAGTACATTAATTTCCAGACTTAATGTATTCATACTCAGTTTTTACCCATTTATTTGTGTTCTTTTATCTTTTTTTCCCAATTTATTATTCACTCCCTGAATCTATTTACAGAAGTTGAGTATAACACCTCTTAAGTATCAAACATTACTTTCCTAAAGTAATTAAGCTGAGTTATTTTTGCAAGATAAACACTTGTATCTGCTGAGCAGTCTCCCAGATCATCTAAGAACTTTGTCCAATTTGCATCATCTTTCTTGAACATGAGTATTCAAAGCAGTATAAAGCATTTCTGATGGAGACTCACCAAACTTTACTTGTTTTCATCTCTGCATACAGCAACGAATTACAAATAGGTTAGATATAATGCACTGCCTGTGCCAATAAGATTGATCATGCCATTGAAGAAAGATCAGATTGATCTGACACTTTTAACCCTTCAGGATTGATGTATTGATTTTAAATTTTGGTTTGGTGTCACTTGATAATTGCTTTTCAGTTTTGCTTTCTCTAGAACTGAACAAATAAAATTGCAGTTTCATGAGGTGTTTTTCTCCTTTTTTTCTGTTTGCTATTGAAAATATACTTTTGATCTCATAAATGTAACAAACATCTTGATATCAAACTTGCAGTTTCATATTTCAATACTTCAGATACTTTTACATGGAGATAATCTGCTCCCCTGGACCCCCAGACAATTTCTTAGTTTTGCTTCTACCTCAAATGCAATAATTTTCACTTGTTTATTTTATTTCCTCTCAGTTCATGTGGCCAACAAAAGGTACAATTTTGTTTAGTTCTCTACAAGGTCTAATTAATTTGTATTTTTCTAAAACTTCATTACCAACCTCTAGAAATAAGCTTGCTTTCTTGGCTGATAAATATTTTCTTTGTTCCTCGTATACTCTTCATTTACTTCTAATATATTTTTTTTTAACATAGTTAAAGATTAAATTTTTCTCTGATTTTCTTTTGCTTTTGTCTGGCAGGAAATTCTGGTTAGGTTTTCTGTCTTATTTTACAGAAGTTCAATAATAATTAACTAACTTAGAATAGCTCCTCACTTATCCAGAAAGAACATCATTGAATAAAATCTACAAATAATATAAATATTCGCTTTTACATATAAACATACATGTACTTGTTTTGGTGCTTATCCTAACACCAATCCGGTTTTGCTTTCCTTCTGTTTAATGGAGTCATACACTGCTTATCTTTTATTATCAAAGGAGAAAATAAACTGGAAAAAATAATAGGTAAACACAGTTTGTGGAAGCAAATGGTATTCTTCTTCCCCACTTATCAAAACACCAGATGTTTACTCAGAGTTTATTCAGTATTTACTGAGCAGAATGCTATGACACACCTGACAAAGGATATCTGGATCTTAATGCACATATTTGCGGCACACCATTGAAATAATACTTCACATTTCTCTAAGCAGTTACTTTCTCCTATAAAAATGTCTACAGTATAAATGTGTAGCTGAGGGCCTTGATATTAGAGTCATTAACTATATTCACTACAATGTTTTCAGTGCCATAGCGCAACCGGAGAAGCTTTCATCTACAGAATAAGCATTGCTTTTCAACATGGATTACTGAAAAGAGAGAGGGCTGTTCCTTCCTCACTAAAGTTGTGCTTGAATTTGCAAGTGACAATAACCAGACAGTTAACAGATCTCTAGGGTGGTGAACACAGTAGGCTGTAATATTTCTCTCATTCTTATCAAACTGTTTATACATCTAAAATTATAAATAAAAAAATAAATTATAATTAGAGATTCTTGGCTGCAGTAGAAATACTGTAAGTTCTATAATAATAATAAAGTCATGATCAAGAACTCAGAATTGATTAATCAATTTAAGAACTGGACTTTTGGGTTACAGAAGCTCAATCAAAGGTACTGCAGGATTTCCGTTTAACTGTATTTCTATTACTTGAATCTGATAGTGAACTATTTATTTATGACATATATTCATGGATCTAAATGTGTATTTAAAGTCCCATATTTGTGAAACAAGTCTAAAACTTTTGAATGATTTTTTCCCCATCTTCTTATATCATTCTTTGATGAAAAATGGTAATAAAAAATATTGTACAGGCTTACAATACCTTCTTTAAGAGAATATCTACATAAGTGTACCACAAACATAAAGAGATTACTCATATAAGGAATGTTTTAGCATTTGTCTCAAGAAATGTTCTCCCTCTTGAAAAGTATGAGAATACTTGTTTATTTACCATAAGCATGAGAACAAAAAAATCATGTTCCTAGACAAACAGAATACATCCTAGAAAAACTTAGGTTGGAGGGGACCTTTACTGCCATGGGCAGTGTTGTCACCCATCATATCAGGCTGCCCAATATACCATCCTTTAATGGGATATTTATGGCCTTTAGTGGCCATAAATGCTTCAATGGCCTTTAATGCTTCCAGAAGTGAGGCACACACAATCTCTCTGGACAACCAGGTCTCACACCACATCACCCTCTGGGTAAAAAATTCCTTCCTAAATTCTAATATATTTTTTCCCTCTTTTAGTTTAAAACCATCCCCCTTCTCCTATCACTATCAGACCATGGAAAAAGTTGGTAAGCTCCCTTCAAGTACTGGAAGGCTGCAATGAGGTCACCCTGAAGCCTTCTCTTCTCCAAGCTAAAGAAGTACAGCTCCCTCAGCCTTTCTTCATAGGAGAGGTGCTCCATATAGAAATACAAATAAAAATGAATAAAAATCCCAGTCCACCCACAGTGTTATGAAGTTTTACAACATTTAAGTTTCAACAAAAACTACCTACCAAAGGACTTAAGTGTGCACATATTCTTTTACTAAAACAGAAAGAGGAATTTTTACAGGGATAGAGTGGAAATAAAACATAAAAGACCACACCTAGTACTATGTCATTATTCGAAATCAACCTGCTTTGTTTTATTCTTATTTTCTGGTTTGAGTCACATTTTAAGGTTTGATTTTAACAATAATAACTAAGTGTGTCTCATTTGAAAGTTCCTTCGTTTCACATTACACTTGGTGATAAGAAAACACATTATGAAACTTCATTAATCTACCTTTATAGGAACCCATCAGGAGCTATGTTTTCTCTTGTTTTATATATGTATAAAGTGAATTTTCAGCAAAAGCTAAGTGACTGTCCTAGGATCAAACAGGAAATAAGAAACAACCTAAAATAAAGCAAATGCTTTGATTTTTTTTATCCTAAGTAAGTTTCACCTCTAGTCATGTGTCAACATTAAAATTTTATAGCATAGAAGGCCAGATCCAGCACAAAGTTTTGTGAAGCTTGGTCAAATTCATATTTCCTTCTTGGCATTTGAGATCAGTAAATTTCAACCTGCTTGTGTTTCAACTATCTTTCTTGCAAGCAAACCAATGGTTGCATCTTGTCAATGACAGAGATCTTCCAGTTAGCTATAACTTAAACATGTTCAAACAAGAATCATTTCACTCTCAATATACTTGCACCTTTTTGGTATGAAAAGGCTGCTGTGACCAAAAGGCATGGAGTCCTTCAAAGACCTGTTTGGCACAAAGTTCATGAACTCACATCATTAATTATCTCATGGCTCACATAAGCTTTAAACAACTACTATAAAAAACAACATAATCTCACTTCCACAACGACTGAGCTAGATATGCATCAAACAAGGTTCTGCTTTTTCAGAAGCTTTCCTTTTCTTTGCCTTTGGTATCATTCCAGAATCTTAGTTGCAATTGCCAAAATATATTTTATTATTTCCCTTTCCTTCTACAGTATCAGAATAATTGCATAAAATACTTAATGTTGGAGATTTGAAAAAATGTAAATCTATGCATAAAAAGCCTTCCTCATAAGATTATTTTTTATTTTAATATTTTAAATGATACTAGGTTTTCTACTGCAAAATTGTTTCATTGTTCACACTCGCTGAGTGTGTAAGTTACTTTCCAATAAAATTAGATTGATTTTTTTTTCAAGAGTGCTGTTTAGAGTTGCTAGCACTGTAAGCAGGAAGAAAGCAAGATAATCTAATTATTTCTTTTTCATAAAAACACAGTTTTCCCCAGGAAATATATATATATATATATTATATATATATATTATGACTATTCCTACTCTGTAAATTATGCCAGAACATTATTACACTTCCAAAGGATAGTACTAAAAAATTAGAAGATGTCTTGATTTAGCTGTTGCTTTAATTTATTTCCTTTTGGATTTCTACTACAAATCAATCTTTAATGATCTTGTCACAGAGTATTTTCTCCTCAGGATTGCCACTTCAATCAGTCTTGTAAAAATTATTTATTTTTCTCATTTATCATTCAGAACCTCATATCCACTTTCTCCACTCACCCTTCTGCTATCTCTGAACACATCATCAAAACCTCCCTTAGCCTTGTCACACCTTCCTCTTATTCTTAGCTCCCATGTAGTAAGTCTACATAAATGAGTACACAAACTTAATCCATCCGCAGTGTGGGGAGGAATCTGCCTCCATTACATTATCTTCCAATATACAATACATTATATTGTATTATACGCTACATTACCTCTGGCTGAGTTCTGTGCTAGAGCTTCAACCACCCACAACAACCTGTAAGTCCACATCCAGCCAATCCTTGGAAAGGAAGCTCATGTCACATACTCAAGTATGTCAGGTAGCCTTTGGTCAGCTGCTTTCTCTTTCTTTTAATTTGAAGTTTTTGCTCTCTAACGTCCCTACTCCTCCTCTTCCTTCGTCGTCATCTTTCCTTCTCCCCATATTTGCTTGTTCTGGCATCTACAGTCAAGCTATAGGCCTGGATTCTCCTTCCACTTCTCTCTTCTGCATCTCATGATCTGTCACATTCATTGTGCTGATTGCAACATCCACACAGTAACATATTTTCCACCTTGCATGTCCTTTTTTATTATGAAGGTATAAGTCAGTGTTTCCAGTGGCTAAAATTATGTTTATATAACTTCTGCTCTCCCAGAAAATGATCAACTCCCAGTAATGGACATTCTCTCTTCCCAATTTTGTAAAGGGAAAAGCAGGCAGATCCTCTATTAAAAGTTGCATTCAGCATGCTACATAGCCTGTAATAGCATTTAAACTACAATGCGACATTTATTTTCATAGGTAGAAAAAAAATGAGTGGAAGTGACAGAAAAGGTTCTGGATAAGGTGTACCTTTCTAAGCAGCAATTATGATAATCACTACTTCACTGAAGTTTTGTGTTGAAAAATGGGCTTACAAGAGTAAATTATTTCAGAAACATAAAAATAAAATACAGTTTTCTTAAACTGAACTTGAGTGGTTGGTTTTTTTTCGCTGTTGAATTGACAGTAGCAACATATTACTTAATGAAAACAATAAAGCTACTGCTTTTCACATTTGCAAACTTTTATAATTCTTGAGTGATGAGATTTTAACCAAATTTCATTTGTAATTCTAGAGAACAAAGCAGTTTACAATTCTCTGCAGAAAAATGCTGCAAAACTACCAATTTAATTATTTTGATATTTCAGGAACACACTTAGCACAGCAATAATTAGAGCTGTTTGTGCCAATCCATACCAGTGAATTTAAGGGAGTTTTTAGCATTCTGTATTCGTTTGGAAAAGAAACGTTACCTGGCTATAAGAACAAGGTTAAAACCTGAGATAGTGTTAAACTTCAAAACTCCCCAACAGTATTGCAATTATATTGATTAACACTGGCTGACAATTGGTTACTGAATTAGAATAACGGAAACACTTGAGTGTATGCACAGAGTAGGTTCCAGAAGAGAATGAAAGTAGTTCTAGTTGCAGGTCTAACTAAATTGGCAACTAAATCAGTATGCTACAGCTTTTGGTATCTCCTAAGTCCCCTGTTTCACCAAAGCCCTTGTGAGTACTGAAATTTAGCACACAATCTCTCAGGCTGATTGCCGTGTGTGGATCACCAGAGACACTTGGATCTCTTCACATGTGCATTTCATGTAGGCATTGTGTTTTCTATACAAGTATGAATACAGTAACTGCAGGTACTATGAACAGACAACAACATAGATCATACCTAATGTAGCAGTTTCATAGATTCAAATACCAGTGGTTAAATAAGAGACTCTGTCTTTTTTAGAAAGAAACAGAATTGCAGTGCATTGTTCTTTTCATTTGCATAACAGAATAAAAAAACAGATGAAAGTGAAAAGAAAAATAAGAAGTAAAAAAGTGACTTCTTTACTTGCCAATTCCTTTCCCTTGCGTTTATGTAAAACAGACTTTTTCTTCAAATCACCAAACAATTCTAACAATAAGTATTTTTTACTGCATTGTTCATCTGAAATATCTTGCAGAATCCTAGGCCAATGTTCAAGTGCTCTGTATGAATCACACAGAATGGAGCTCTATATGCAATAAGCAGCCTTACTGTAGTGCTACTATATTCATTGATAGGATGAAATGCAGAGAAGCAAATCCTAGCCTTTGTGGAAGAGAAATAAAACCAGATTCTTAGCAGAAAAATATTTGTGCTCCTGCTGTTTGTCATGAATGAATGCACAAGTGATGTTTATATATTTATCTCTGATGAGTGAAGCAAAGTCATTAGAATATACCCTAATAAGCTGTACTTATCTCTTCCCTACCCTAATGAAGAACTAATTTACCGCCCATCCCATGCTAAAGGACTGCTGACCTCTTCTCAAGCTTGTTAAGGACACATGGATAAGTAACATATAACCTAGATTTAACACAGTAGATACCAGAATTATGCATTTAACCAAGGATAATGAGAACATAACCCAAACTCTGACTCACAATCTTTTAAATAATCCTACACAGATCAAAACAAAATAAAAACTTGCACAGTTGCTTAGGGATGTATTTTAAAAGTACTATGGTTGTGTTATTATGACAGCTTTTGAATAATGTTTGCCAAGTTGATGTGATATTCTTCAGCTTCCAGAAGTGAAAATTGGGTTCTATCAGAATCAGTTTTTTCAGCTCAAACTTGGCAGCACATGTCACTGAAAAATAAGCTTGGAAGCACACTTCTGTGAGATTCACGGAGCAGTGGAGACAAACCTAATGGAACATATAACATTAACTTTTTTTTATAAGTAAAGTTGAAGGGAAAGAGATCCCTTCCCATCGGACTGCAGGGTCACTATTGTCTATTCATTCTCTTGTGGCTTTCCTAACACAGGCACAGTCATCATCTTGTGAGGGGAAGGACTGTGTGCTGTTGCAGCTGGCCAATGAAATTGCTCTGTAAGTGTTCTCAGGATCTCCACGTGAGCATCATCTCTAGTCTTCCTTTGGAGGTACAAAAGAAGAATTAAGGTATCAAGAGTGATCACAACAGCATGCTGTACAGAGACACGCATTCCTGACACAGTTTTTGTTCTGCACAATACTATCTCAAAAGGGTCAGTACATGACTCACAGGGAACAGGGCAACTGTGCACAATGCCATACACACACAGGGTAAACCAAAATAGAGAGCAATTCATCTGAAATGTTCCTTCCTCTCCTAAGGAAATTCCCCTTCTAGTATCATACTCTCTTGTTACAGCAGTGAATTAGAAGCAGTTTCTATAAGCATATATTTAACATCTGCAGTGAGCAGGAAAAAAAAAGAAAGTTTCAACCTTCTGCCATGGTGATGCTGCAACAGAAGAACGTGAGTGGAACAGTGCAGCACTGGAGCATGGCAGAATCACCTGTACAGCTCCTCAGATCCCATGCATGATGTACCCTTATGTATAATGTGGTGATATGTTCCTCAGAAAAACTGGAAAATGACAATTTCACCACATAACTTCTGACATAATCTGGCTGAGAATCAGGTTTTCATAACCACTCATTATATCTTATTTCTATACAGTTCTTAGACCTTCACTAATCCTTATGGCCAGACGTGAGAAGTGCTTTTTGCTTTGAGTTTAATGGATCTGACCATACTGATCTGCTTAAGCTTTAACTTTGAAGGGCTCTTGGTGTTGTGCAGATCACTTCATTAAAGGTGCTAATGGAATCATCTAATGAAAGAAAATGAAGCTGCTATAAACAGTACTGTATTGCTTGGGAAGTGGTATGTTATTTTATAAGACAGAGAAAGTTAAGACTTGTAGTACTCTCACAGAATTCAACCAGGAATATAGAGTACTAAATTAACTCCTGCTTCAATTCAATCAAAGTTCATGAAAGATCAACTTTTACTTGATTGGTAAAACCTATGCTCCAAGTTATGACTGCTCCTCTGTACACTTCCTATGTAATTTTACTTATGTTCTTATCTGGTACGTTTAAATCTTCCCGGAAGCAACAATAGTTCACAATGTGTAAGCAAGGTGATAGTGTTCTCCCTGTTTTTAATCACTCACAGGGGAAGGAAAGAAACAAAAGTGCAACTGCTTCAGCAAAAGCTGCATGAAGTGAAACAAAATATTCTGCCTCTTTTAACTGCCTTTAAAAAAATTAAATGCACAGTAGACTCTGAATTCATGGCAATCTTCAATCTAAGACAATCATCTATTCTTTTGATTATTAAAAAAAAATCAGGAATGTAAAGAAAATTTTCAGCACACAATCATGTGCAAATTCATCATCAGATGTAGCCTACATGTTCCTTCCACCACTCAAAAGGCTTCACAGACACATGCCTTGTGGTCTAAACCTGTGATGTGCACCCTAGGGATATACATAGGCTTGCTCAGTGGGAGGATAAGAGATACATTTTTTGCTCAGAGCTTACTGTCTCTCCAAACCCCTAATTATTCTCTTAAAAGTCAGCTTTCATCTAGTCTTCAGTGATTGTTTGAGAGCAAAAATGTTTTAAAAGCAGAATAAAAGATCAGTTACTAAACTTTACATTTCAGTCCGTGTCACAACATGTCCTTAATGACAACAGCAATGCTGTGAACCTCAGGTCACTCTCACCCAAGTCAGGAAGACTTCTGCCTTTCTGCACAGATGGGATTAAATGCATGCCTTCACCAACCTCTCCATCTATTCAAGATCAGTGAAAAATGCCATTAGTTGGTTGCAGTGCCTAATGAGATGTAAGGGACTTATAAGGGCAGATCTGCTTTTTAAAAATGGAACTGAGGTATGTCATACTTGGAATGTTTAACATCTTTTTTACTGAGCTTTAGCCATGACCTTGAAAGGCAGTTTCAAAATGGTTGTTACTTCTATACAAAATAGTGATCTTTTTCTTTCTAGAATTTCAGGCAGAATCTTTAAATTTTTAAGTCATTATTATTTTCACCTCACCTGAAGTTACCAAAAGAAATCTAATATTGCCACAGTGTTATGAAGAGTTAGTGTATGTGCACACTGCTCCCTGCATGAAGCCATCACTGACAAATTACAGTGTCACTTCCAAGGTCTGTACTGAGCTAAAGGAAAGAGGATAAAGCTGCACTTCATTTTCCCCCATGACATATCTGCTTTTCATGCCCCTCCACTATCTGATGGACAAAAAACACCAGGAGCAAAAAGCAAAGAACTTCTTTTCTCTAACAAAGCTTTCTACTTTATCTTTCTGATTGTCCTTTGCACTATTTTTCTTCTGAGGTTCCTTCTTTTGTAAAAGATGGAACATAAATCTGTAACTTAAAACAAAACAAAACAAAACCTTTAATCTTTATTCAGAATTTTCTTTTATGATGCTAATGGAGAAATAACATCTCCTTTTTCTTATTTTTGTTGGTTCAGTCTTCTACACGTAATAAAAGAAGGACAGGACAGCACAATTGCATATTGCAGAAGCCTTCTCTTTTCTTTCAGGATCTACTGCTTTTTCAGAACTTTCAAAGAAACTCAATAAAACAGAAACTAGTTAACAGAAATGGATAATTTAAAGCATAGACTTAGATATTTTCACTTCTTAGTAGGCAAGAAAAGGCTCTTAGAAATATTGTCTTGTGGACTTCAAATATTTTCTGAAAGAAACGGAGGTTAGTGGAAGCATGGCCAATGCTGAATCCCTCAGACATCCTGGCCTTTTTTTTCTCTTCTTTTCTCCAGTTTGGAAAGAGCAGCTCTGCTACAGGCCAGAAATAAGCTTGTATCTGATTCTAAAGATTCTGAAAGGTAATAACCTCTACAAAACCCTACCAGACACTTCAGAGTTGGGAGATGCAAATTGAGGATAATGACAGGAAAGGGGTAATTAAAAACTCCCTTTTTGTGAAGATGATGAAAGCAAAAATTTTCTCTGAAATTCATCACTCTTTTCCAGGACATGGCATTATAACATACAAAAACAGAATCACAACTAGTCCGTGATAGCTTTAACACCCAGATTACAAAATTGTCTCTAGCACTAATTGCCACGTTTCTGAGTCAGTACAATTTTATTTGAGTATTTAGACTGTGGCGAGTTTGTGCACCAATCACAAAACAGAAGCAGATGTACTTGCACTGTAGCTGAAAGGGACTGGTGATCTCAAGGTAAGTTTTGAAGCACTGCAAGAAATTATAATTGTTTCTGAAGTATAGAGAAAGATGGAGATTTAATCTATAAGGCTATTTTGTTTTAAATTATAGCCCATCCCATTCTGCAAGATACACAGGAAAAAAACTTGCCCCATAGCCCTTGGTAGTCAATGGGAAACCCTATATTATTTCAAATACTCCTTGAGTGAAAACTTGAAGAGCAGAATGACACACTCAAGTGTACATTTCTTCCCACAGGACTTGGAAAGAAAGAAGAGGGAGAAAAATATAAAACTGGCCTGTTTTATTATGTCATGATTGAGAAGGTTATCTAGAAGAAATATAATTGGAGATATAGTTGGGAAAGAGCCTTGTCTATGATCTAGACTAAACCTACAATGCTCTAATGCCTAAACAATAGTCTTAGTATGAGCCAGCTTCTCCAACCTGTATAAGACATACAGACACACGCCAAAAGCTTCCTTTCATCCTTTCCCCTGCGCTTTTTCCAAGCCTGCATTCCCCAGTGAATGGAGGCTTGGAATCAGACACCAAACTGCCAGCTTGGTGAGCAGCAAGCCAGCCAAAGCTTAGGGTCAACATGGGGTGTTCTCTCCTCCCCACCAGGTATGTTTTCAAACAAAACCAATGACTTCTGTACTTTGTACCGTACCTAGCTCATTTTATATGAATATCTGGGGGCACTCGACCACTTTCTTTCACAGAATCAATCCCTACATGAGATGTGACTGTCCAGACCCATGTTTCAGCTGCACAAGAACTTACACCAACAGGAATGTAAGCATTTTATCTCTCCCTAGAGCTAGACAGCAAAAGAGTGTAGATTTGAAAATCACAGATCTAGACAAGCAGCAAAAGTCTACCTAAGTCTGCCTATGTGCCCCTGTGGATCTAAGCTTGAGGTCCTTTACATTATTAAGAAATATAAAGTAACTGGAATGTGAATAAGAATGATGGGTTAGGTACCGATGGTAGTTTTAGACGTATAAGTGACTACATCATATTTTATTCTATTCATCCACATGAAAACCCACAAGCTGTAAATACCATGAAGAAGTTGTTTTAGCTGCAACTATATTAGCAATTTCTCAGTGGTATTCTGCCAGTGTTGGCTGCTAAAGGGAATCTGATGTACCAACTAATCATCACTGAAGAATTTGAATGCTCTTAACCTGCTACTGAATATCAGTAATGTATTCATATAATCTTCTTCAATTTAAGATTTTCTTGGTTAATCTAGTTCAAAAATATTTTTTGGATAACCATTTATTTTCGTCATCAAAAATTGTAAGCCATATTATTCTAAGTTATTCTGTGGGTATTTTTTATTAGATGACAATGCAAGAGAAAATTAACATACAAAGTATGATCTGTGAGTACATGAGTTCAATGAGGAATGATAAAAGATGTATACCCCACAGACTCGGTGTAACCAAGTAAATCAGTACAAGATTAATTCGTTGCCAAAAGCTGTTAAAATAACTGGAAGAGCTTCAGTCTGCCCATAATGATTTAAATTCCTTCTACTTGTACAAATGGAATGATTTTGCCATCTTTTGCAAACAAATTATTTCTATTTGGTCAGGAAAAATGTATGCAGCCAGACGGGTCTCATCAGCTGCAACTGAGAAAAGCACAGCACATCCAAGAGAAGCTGCATGATGATGGCAGGGTGAGGGGCTCAGTATCAAGTTGAGATAGGTTGCATACGTTGCTTGTCAAAAACTAAATGATAGCATTGTACATACATATAGAGGCAGGGCAAAAGAGAAAATGTTTTTTTTTTTATTATTATTATTGTATGAGTCTGCAGAGAGCAGTTATACAGAAATTCAGAAAGGATTTGCATGTATAGAAATAAAAGGGAGGAGCCTCACTTCTCACTACGTCTTCTCCAAAACAGTGGAGTGCTGCTGCACTAGTAGCCACTGTGGGCTACTAGTTGATGAAATGTTCCATGCTTATGGAAGCAAACTCAGAATTGCTGAGGATTTGATGCATTCTAGTGAGGACAATTATACAGCTCAACGAACGGCTGAGCTTGGAAGGAACCTCTGAAGATCACCTGGTTTAATGCAGGACGTATCAACTGTAAAGGAACAAGAGATTTTTACAGATGCTGCTACAGCTACTAGGAAATCTTTTGTAAAAACACCTTCTCAAAGGAAATGTTGCCAAATCACCATCATAATTTAAATTTTTCAAAGAACTAATGGTCATTAATGATGGGCAGTATTCTGTAAAGCATGTAAAACACAGCAAGAGGAGTGGCTGGAAAGCTGCCTGATGGAAAGGAACCTTGGTGTACTGATGGACAGTCAGCTGAATATGAGCCAGCAGGGTGCCCAGGTGGCCAAGAAGGCCAATGGCATCCTGGCTTATATCAGGAATCGTGTGGTGAGCAGGACTAGGGAAGTCATCCTGCCCCTGTACTCGGCATTGGTGAGGCCTCACCTCGAGTACTGTGTTCAGTTTTGGGAACCTCTGTACAGAAAGGACGTGGAGGTACTGGAGCAGGTCCAAAGAAAGGCAACAAGGCTTGTGAAGGGCTTAGAGAATATGCCCTACGAGGAGCGACTGAAGGAACTGGGGCTGTTTAGTCTGGGTAAAAGGAGGCTGAGGGGAGACCTTATTGCTCTCTTCCAATATCTGAAAGGTGCTTACAGTGAGAGCGGGGTTGGTCTCTTCTCACTGGTGACAGGTGTCAGACTGAGGGGAAATGGCCTTAAGTTGCATGAGGATAAGTTTAGGTTGGACATTAGGAAGCACTTCTTTACAGAAAGAGTTGTTAAGCACTGGAATAGGCTCCCCAGGGAGGTGGTTGAATCACCATCCCTAGATGTATTTAAAAACCGTTTGGATGTGGTGCTCAGGACATGATTCAGCGGAGAGTTGTTAGTTAGGGTAGTATGGTTAGGTCAGGGTTGGACTCAATGATCTTTGAGGTCTTTTCCAACCTGAGCAATTCTACGATTCTATGATTCTATGATTACTGACACACCTGTGATCAAATTTTCCAGGAAGTACTCTACAATTTTTTCTGCAAAAAAAGAAAAAAAAATGTATTCTTGCAAAACTACAAGGGTGCATATTTAAAACTTTGAATGAAATTATATTCTTCTGTTTCTATATGATTAACAAATGCCAAAAGTCAGGTCCAGTGAAGTCATTACTAACATGAGTTGAATTTATTGTTATGAAAATACCAAGGATCTCTAACCCATAATTAGAAAAAAATATTGCTTTCTAGAGGTGTTTATTTTTATAAAAAATATAATGATTTATAAATTATTTTATACAATATTTTATTATAAATCCATCTATAAAATTTTAAAATTTCAAGAATTTTATAGGTGAAATTATAAGACCATTTTACATTTAAATCCAGATCACTGCTTTCAGTGATCCTTTTGAAATACAATCTGGAATTTCTGCATTTTATTTCTTTTTACCAAAATGTGTTCCTGCTATCTCCACAGTAAGAACATTTCCCTATTCAGTAACACTGAAATATTTTTGACAGAATGATTTGAATATTCCACATTAGATTGATAGCTAGTCAAGAGGTTGATGTGTTAATAGCAGTAATAGTCTGGAAAAAGAAAAGTGTATAGGATGTGATCAAAAGCTGGAGATACAGGAGAAAGATGAAATTGTTAGAAACCATCATGGGACAAAAAGGGTACTTCTGTACCTAAGACATGGGGCTGCTGGAGGCACTACTACACTGACCTTGGCTTACTGCACACAGATCATGTTGGTACACAAATTCTGCTCTTTATTTTATTACATCTGTTCTTACTTCATGCTACAGACACATCACATCTGACACATTACATCTCTTCCTCATCTTGACCAGTATTTATTTTATTTGGTTTCCTATTATTTTAAGGTGAGTATTTAAAACAGATGGATGTGTCACTGAACAGCTGAGAGTTGATGTCTTCATTGAGAAATTTCTGAGCAAAGCTGACAGAAATGTGCTTTATTCTTCAAGACAAACAGTGCAATGTTTTCAATCAACCATGCAATTTGTAGATATAGTTTGGGCGTCTGTTTACTCTAGATCTTAATTAAGATGAATTCATAATTCACTGTTATAAGTAAAAATAACATTGTTTTTTGCTTGGTTTTCTATTCTAACAATGCTTCCCAGTGATGGCAAGGCAGTGCCTGCAGCCCGAACACACTGTGAGCCTAAGCAATACTGTGTGCCTGCTGACTGCACGGCAGCACAGTGCTGTTACTGAATAACACCTGCTCTGAAACAGACAAAAACACCCATAAATTCATGTGGAAAAGTCAATACAGCGGTGCATAAGCCAATCTCTCTGAACCAGACAGTCCCATGGCCTTCAGAGAAACATGTCAGTGTTACTGTGTGCATTTCCAGGCGGTAAATGGAAAATACCTTACATGTAGTGGGAAAGAAAGGAAGGCCCACAGGGTTTAAACATTGTTCCATCTAATACCAGTTAATTCAGGCACTGACTATGCTGTAGGTTTATTCATTGACTGTTCTTTGCCTCCTCTACTTCGGCTGTCGGTTATTTGAAGCAGTGAGCTCCTCATAATCATCAGGTACATGTGGCTGCACTGCATACATAGCATAGCGGGGCCCTCACCTCACATAATTACCTGATTTGGTTTAATTTTGCTTGACATACAAAAAAGGCTGAACAGGCTTGCCAATGGTTCTGCCTTAAATACATCTTGGAGGTGTGCTCCGGTACATACACACAGCAAGGTTTCCCTAGAGCTTGGCATTGCTCTATTCTGAGCCATCAAAGTCGAGTCTTAGCAATAACTAACACTTGTCTGAAAGAATAAAGTAGTCATTAAAGATAGGTACTGTTATTTGCAGCGATGTGAGCATTTCTTGGCAGCATGGTGTGCTAAGCACAGGTTATTTTATCCTAAGAATAGATCCACATGACGTCAAACTAGCAGAACTTCCACCAGTAATATCTGGACTTCTTAATTTGTTTATTTTAAGAACAAAGCTGTGCACTGAATTTCCACTCTTGAAAGATACCTCTGACACTGAACTAACTTTTAAGGAAAATATATGAAACCGCTCGTAAGTCTGTTTCACACACTCCCCTGTGCTCTTGCTTCATTTTAGAAGAGGAATGAAGTATTTATGAAAGAAATTTGAAAGGACTCATATTTGATCAAATATAAATTATACAAATATATCCTCTCATCCTTATTCTGAGCACCAGAAATACACAAAGAGCTCCTGAATTGTGTGCACTCTCACCAAATACGTATTTACCACCCACTTGACTCTCCCACTCTTTCCTCAGCTCTCAAATATAAACTTCAGGTGAAAACACTAGTATATAATTGTCATTTCCTTCAGTATTTACCCCATGACTAAAAGGTTAGTCCATTTTAATAGTAATTAGTATGTAGTAGCAAAAAGTATTGGAACCAATGCAAATTTATGTTCCACGATAACTCCTCTCACATCCAATGCCAGGGAGGAGAGGAGGAAAGTCTCATCACACTGCCATACTTGGAGAACCAGAGGTTCCTTCGTTTTTCTGATTGGTACTCATGAAGAAAACTGTGAATGACTTCAGCCTTCTAAAATATTGATCCTCTCTGCTAACGGGCATATCTGTGATAGCTGTGGAGATGGAGCTTTCTCCAGGGTTGAAAGTATGGAGTGAATTCCCCCAAGGCTGTGTCCTTACTACCCAGCAGCACCTTCTGCTGCAACTAGAAAACACATCTTATTAGCTTCACTATCTTAAAAGAAAATAAACTAATGGTAGTAACTTTCTCATATATGACAAAAATAAAAAAATAAAAAAATAAAGAAGCTGGTCAAAACAAAATATTACACTGCACAGCCTTTGTCTTCTGGAAAGGAGACTAGACAACAAACAGAAGCACTTTGCAATGCATAACTTTTTAACAGCACACAGACGATACTGCAGAATGTAGTTAAACCTATTTGTACACAGACTGGATAATACTAGAACAGAACAAAATAATGTCTGAATGTGTGGCTCTTATTTAAAGTCATTCACAATGCAATGTAACAATGACCCAATAATCTAATCATATACAGAGGATGAATAAAAGAAAGAAATAAATGCAGAAAGGAAAGATATTACTGTGGTCAAAGGTTCCAAATCTGCAGTTCAGTCTGCTACCTATACTCTCCTAACACAGAACAATCAGAATGGCAATAGGCAGACTAAGCAAAGGAAGGAATTATTACCACTGTTTCACATGTGGAGAACTGTAGCACATAATGACTGTATTTCTTGCCCTTGTTTGCACACATACAGAATTTGGCTGTCACAGACTGAAGCTTTCTTCCTATGTATCTGACAGATGTCTTAAATAAACCATTCTTTCTACAAGACTTCTGCATTAATAGCGATACAGCATTATCTAGTGCAATAAACCAGGGCTGCATACCACTTCTTTCTATTTTCCATCATTGTTGTTTTTCTAAATGCAAACACCAGGAAAGAAACTTCTTTATCAGTTTTTTTTTATAATTCCACACGATCACTTCTAACACATGGCCAGGTGTCTGGGCTGCAATCTCCACTCATGTATATCAGTGCAGGGGGATAGAGCCATTCATTTCAGCAAGACCAATTACTACTGTCAATCTGAGGTTATATCCCAGAGGATATCAATGGTAATCTCTTCAAATTAATAGATGGTTTTTTACTTCTATGAATCAGCTTGTCACTGTTTGACTTCTTACAGTAATCAGACTGTCTTCCACTATCATTTCATATTCCCCGCCTGGGAGAGAAACATACAGACTATTTTCAATCACAGCTCCACTATTTTGCAAATCTTTATGGAAGTGAAATTTGCAATTTATGGAAAGAATACCAAATGAAACAGGACTGACCATGATGGTCACTACCAAAACAGTTTTCCTGCCACATATTATCCTCAAAGCTTTGCTCCTGTGATGACATGAAGTTAGAGCCATCTCTACTTACAGTAAGACTAGAAGGGTGCACACACACGTGGCAACTGCAGTTTACTTAGAGCACTACAAAGCACAAAGTGCAGCACAACTAAATGTTGTCTGTCCATAGCATTCACAGTCTTAGATGCATTTCATGGCCTTTCTCTTGGCCATACTTAGACAGAAAATCAAGTATCACTTATCCATGTTTAACATGTCTTACAATGGGCATTTTTTGATACTGTAAAATATCAGTAGTCAGTGCCCCTAAACAACTTCTGAATAAATTTAGGTAATGAAAGTTGTGCTTAAAACCCATACAACAGAAGGGGGAAAAGAAAATGTATGAGACAGTTTAGTGAAATCTTTTGAATATAGAGACCTGTAAGACTTTCCTTCCACCAGAACTGTCTTTTATCATTCTTTGATTTCCTCTAAGATTCTCAGCACATTTCTCACCTGTATTACTCCAGGTTTCTCAGCATCTGAAGTCCAGTCCTCCTGCTTGCATTGAAACAAGAGCTGTGTCTTGACAGAAGACCACTGTCTTTCTTTCAGAGGGTAATTTTCTTCTGTGTTGTTTGCCAGACTGTATCTTTACTTTCAGTTTCCCGACCCTCTCTATTGAAAGCTCTATTGCTTTTTTAACTAAGCTTCAAATTAACAGAACTTTTTCTTCACTTTCTTGTTTATGTATCGGTTTCATTACTGCTGTCACACAGCTCTGGGGAAATAACTAGTTAACGGCTGCACCTCCAATGCTGCAAGTACAATTGTACTACATTCTACCTTAGAATACAAGTATGTAATTCCTGTTGACAATGCACTGAGAGTCATTTTCATATGGCACTAAGAATGGCAACGGCTTACAGAAGGCAACATTTGATTCTTAGGATTACATAGTCATTTCCAATTTGGTAGAAAGCAGCACTGCAAAAATAGAAATAGAGAAACACAAGGAACACAAAACCAAGCAATTTGTCCCATTCATAGCAGACAGTTTCAGAGGGCAGAATTGATCCACTGTGTATCTATTTATCCATCCTTTGGTCAACGTGACATAAAATACAATGTACAATTCAAATTTTTATCTGGCAAATACCATCTTACCCACTTTCAGTATATGCAATGTGCATGTTCGTCTGTGCTCATTATTCTGTGAAGTTGTGGGCAATGTTGTAGCCAGTTACTTCTGCATGGAGCCAGCCACGACTTCTGCATGCTAGAGAAATCATCTCCCTACCTGTTATAGTGCTTGGAACCATTAATATCAGCCTACAGAGTTTCAAAAATTGACTGCTCTAAGGAGAAAATTTTGTACACCATCACCTCAAAAGTAAGCTCACAATTCAAAAATTAATAGTTAATTTATATTGGAAGAAAAAAGAAAATAGTTTTCATCATTTTTTCTCCTAAACACAAACACCGGAGTCAGAATAAAAGTGTATTAAAAAAGATTATTCTCAATTATGATCGAAGGGAATTCTGGGTTGCAATCTATGTGAGGGTATCCTTTTCATCTACTTGATTATGGAAACTTCCTTAGCAAACCACGTATCACCCTGTCTACATTTTTAAATGCCTTTTTCTTAGATTACAGGCATTTCCATAGAACTTTCAAGAGAATTTCCAATTAAACACGGTATTCAGGCTTGGATACTATTTTTTTCTAACACTACCATTGGAAACCATCTTCCACTCCACCCAAGAACATAACTACTTACCTCATGATTCAGCTGCTTTCAGCCCTGTCATTCTATTATTTTTTAAGGTTCTGACTTAGTTGAAACTGTTCAGATGATAAGACAATAATCAAGAATCTATCCATACAGAATGACAGAGAAGATGGATTAATCACAGCAGAAGGGAAATGTAATTTTGTGTTACAGGTTTCAAATTTTGGTCTTTGTCATTGTTCCTTTTTGAATGATGAATCTGTTCCTGTTGCTAATGTATTTCTCTTGAACAATGAGAGTGCTTATTTTCTTGATTAAAAATAAATAAATAAGCAAATCAACTGAGTCATCATGTCCTTACTGCTCATATGCAGTACCTTTTACCTGTGTGTAATACTTGCAATATTGTTAGATTTTCCTTATCTTAAATCTGGATCTCCTGCATTAAGAATTGTGTGGCAGGACTATATTAAGTATACTCCTATGTTAATAATCATCCAGGCATCCTAAGAAGTGGGATTTAACCTCAAAACCTCTTAGTACTTGCCTTTGCACTTCAGCTCTGGTTCTCAGTACTTCCAGACAAAGATAATTTATCAGGAATGTTACAAAGATACAATGTGTTTTGTTTTGTGTACCGGTAACCTGCAGGTAAGTAGTCTTTAATTTTTGTCTGCTCTCGTTTTTAATCAAGGATGTATAGAACTCCTGAAATTAAGACATTATATTTATCTATTTTCAGCTTCCAAAACAAAAGCAAAACGATTCAGCCTCTTTTTTGGCACTTCAAAGCACTATTCTTCAATGTAATGATAGAAGAAGTTGTACAGAAGCATTCATAACAAAACAGCTTTCAAAGACCACCCACCCACTGCCATATAAATAGCACAGTCACTTATTCAGGACATCTTCCTTTGCCTATCATTCCAGTGTCAAGCATGCAAATTCAGATTCAAAGGTGCACTTTTTTTTTTTTTCCCCCAAAATCCAGAAGAACTTTTTTTTGTCTACCAAGCAATTATTTTGAGGGAAGAATACTGGAACTTTGTTCCATTGCAAATGATATGTTGCCTGTCAGCCAAGTAGATCTGTTCTGAAAGGCATGGCCCTGACAGCCTGACATGCCTTATGTTACTCTGCTTAATTTCAAGTCTCCTGCAGAAACAGACAATTTCAGCAACTATAAAAATGATTTTAGAGGTTTCAAAATACCTTAGATATAGATATAGTTGACTCACAGAACAATAGGAGAACTAACGTACACATTACGAACTTTCGTTGCCATGCCTGCTGCACATAACATTTCCCAGTTTACATGTTTCCTCTATTGCCTTGATGCATTTTGAACTCCAAACTATTATTTTGTAAAGTATAATACTGTGAAATTCAAAGCAGATCAAACTCTCTTTGTTGGACATCAATTTAACCGGCCCAAAAAACTGGGCTGTTTTTTTTTCTTTAATTTGTACCTTCTACAACTACAGAAGAAAAGGATTATTATTCTACAGCCAGTTTACTAGTGATACAACTATGAAAACATCAAGCAGTTTCAGATATTAATTCAGAATTAGACAGTTCATTTCTTCTGCAATAACGTGGAAGACATAAACCAACCCACTAATCTATTTACAGAAAGACTGCTTCAACTACAGTTCACGTCTTAAAACTTTGTAAATGGCCTCAGAAGCATTAACTCAGATAGTCTGTTGCCACTCAGAAAACAGATTTATGTATCTCCACCCTACTCACATGGCACTGTGCGGAGGTAGAGATTGTCTCTTATGATCTGCTGGAGCTCATGGTCTACCGAACCTTTCTGGAACCGTAAATTGAGGTAGTGACGAAGGTCCTTATCAACAATGCCTCCTGTCAAGGAAGAGAAAAATGAAAGCATGATTTAAAAATATATTGCTTTAATGGAAGCAATGAATCACTTCTAAAGTCCCAGTAGCTCATTTTCCTTCATGTTTCTGTCAAGACAGGTGACAGAAGTACAAAGCTTTCCAGTTAAGGCATGCAGTTGATATAATACTATTTAGTATTGATGATGGTGTAAAGGTTAAAAACAGTTAATGACAACTGGCTCAATCTGTTCTGAAAATACAGTCAGATGTTATTTTTTTTTCCTGCACAAACTGGTAACATTATTATTATTATTATTATTATTATCATCATCATCATCATTATTATCATTATTATCATTATTATGTAAGTACATGCATATATATCTATATACTACATTATCAGGTATTATGTTCCTTGTGACCATGGAATAATTTCCTACCCATTTATTATACAAAAAACACTTCATTCAAAATGTCTTGGCAATGTTAAGTGTTTTTTGTCCAAGTGTAGCCAGAATAAAATGCAGCTGAACTAATTGTTAGCTGTAATTAATGACCATACAAACATGATAAAATCCTTTGTGTTATTTATTTCCAATAGTGCTCACATCTGAAAAAGAGACTATAGCAAACAATAGTACATATTTTATTTTCATCACCAAGAAGAGTAATTACTAGTACAATATTTTAGCACGATACTGCCAATATATGTGGAAAACAAAATGCAGATAAAGAACCTTGTATTTACCACTCTTACCGTAAGTCCAGAACAAAAGAACTTAAAGTATTGTTTAGCTAATGACTAATGTAACTTGTTCCACTATCAAAGACATAAAAGCGTCTAATAAAACATGATTAATAAACATTTCCTGATAGAATTCTTCTCCATTTCCTTTAATGTGGAGTATGGATCATGTTTATAATTACAGGGGAAAAGTCTACAAATAACTGCATTTCTTCCCCCTCTGCAATACAGACATAAGAAAAGTATAGAAAATCTTTACAACACTGCATTCTGACACATACTGCCAAGATGAGAAATTGCAATCAGATTGATCTCTAACTTGTTGCTTCATAAATTTATCCTTAAAATACCTTTTGGAAATGGCATTTGCTATTGAAACACCTGCCAAAAGTCTTATCGACTTGGTCTCTGTAAAGATTTTCCCATAAAAAACGAACAAAAAACATTCCCACCTAATTATTTGAAAGTCACTGCAGAGTACAAAGGCTAATAAATTAAAAGATATTTCTCCTTATAGCTATTCCTATTTATCTCTCAATTACAAATCCGTAATCTCATTATTGCTGCTCCTTTGTCAATAACTTCAAAACCTTTCGCGCCAGGTTTATGAAAAAGCTTATAAATAATTTCTGTCATCTTTAGCTCAAGGCAAAAGCAGCAGACTTTAATTAAAAATGAAAAAAAGAAAAAAAAAAAGGAAGAAGAGAGAAAGAAAAAAGCCCACACTCATAACAAACATGAAATAATACCTGTGTGCCCAGTTCCCAGCTGCTGAGAACCTCCATAGAGATCTGTTTTTCCAGGATCCAGATTAAGCCACTTTGCGCACTACTTTGGTACCACTAACCTTTTCTCTAGTAACGGTCTCTGTTTGCAGACCAGATCATCCTTACTTCTGCTATGTTTTCTGTTTGTTTGTTTTTTTACAAGATTTCAGTGGAGGTGAATGCTAGAGGAGGCTGCAGAAACATGTTCTGCTTCTGATTGGATTTTGCTGTCCTTTCTGATCAGCTGCAGAGAGTAAAGGTCCTGCAGCTCTTGCTCCTCTTGCTCTAATATACAGAACATGCCCAGTGATGCACATGCTTTCTGGCAGCCTGAGAAAATGCCAGCTCAAGAACAACAGCTGCAGCCTGCCCACTGACATAAACCTGAATCATTCAACTTATGACATAACTAAGTTTAGAAGCCTACACAGATTTCTGACCCTCAAAGCGCATTTTTTGTTTTGTTTCAAACACAATCATTTACTTGACCATGTCATTCCAAACTGTAGTATAATAAGGTATATTTATAAGAGTATTTACAAGAGGAGGTGTGCACAGCCTTCTATTTGTTACAAACAGATTTAGAAAGGAAAAGATTTTAACAAAAGTAAGATCAATAGATTTACAGAATGGTTTGGGTTGGAAGGGATCTTTAAGATCATGTAGTTCCAAACCCCCTGCTACAGACAGGGACACCTCCCTCTAGACCAGGTTGCTCAAAACCCCATCCAGCCTGGCCTTCAGTGCTTCCAGGCAGGGGGCATTCACAGCCTCTGTGTTCCAGTGTCTCACCACTCTCACAGTAAAGAATTTCTTCCTAATATCTAGCCTAAATCTACCTTCTTCCAGTTTAAAACCGTTTCCCCTCATTCTGTCACTACATGCCCTTATAAAAAGTCCCTCCCCAGCTTTCCTGTAGGTCCCCTTCAGATACTGGAAGGCCGCTCCAAGGTCTCCTTGGAGCTTTATCTTCTCTAAGCCGAAGAGCCCCAGCTCTCTCAGCCTGTCCTCATAGGGAGGTGCTCCAGCCCTCTGAAGATTTGCAGGTTGTGTAGGAGAAAAAAAGGAACTTATCAGCTTTCTAAAATAAGTGAAACATACATTTTTTCCTTAATATCTGAGTATATACTGTAGCGTGTGCAAAGTCTATTTTAAAGAGCAGTCAGATGAACTATAGACAGCATCTCTGTATTGTCAACAAATTTCCTTCTTTAAAAGTCATTCTCTTTTCTGTCCTTACTGGCATTTTTCAGTTCTTTGGGCATAAGCTACCTTTTTGTTGTATCTGGTATAGCAATGAATTTTATATCCTGGAAAGCGTTAAAAAATAAAACCATTCCAGAGTCCTGAACAACAGATGCACTATTTTAAATTCATTCCTCAGTTGTCACTTTTTTGATTTTGCCCCCTAAAAACCTTTGTGCTTTACCAGATGCTTGTCAAAAGCATACTTGATTTGACTCCAGATGTGCTTTCCAGATATTTATAATGCTCGACAGGAGCATTTGAGCAGCCTGATCCTTTTAAAGTACAAGTAGAAGAAAGCCCAACAACTACAGTTTGGGGCCCCGTGCAGCTGTAGCAATTCACAAGAATGCAAAATAGCTATGATTTAACAGCAGTGAAGTAGATCTCAAATTAGACAAGTTAGAAATCAAGAATAACATGAGAAGAGGAATAACGGGACCATGTCCTTGAAAATGTTGGAACAAAAGATTGAAAATGTTATCAGTTGGTTTACTTTCACAGGGAAAAAAAAATGAAATTTAACGACATTGTCAGTAAATTCATAGAAAGGGAAGCAATCAGCAGCAGCTTTTTATGGAAAGTAACAGTACACCCATACTTGGTTGTACAATGTAATCCAGTTAGACAAGCGTCTGGTACCCAGGACTGACTTGATTTTTGGAAAATTCAGCCTTCCATTACTTTTCCTTTTCGTAGTCTATTTAAAATCATTAAGATGTTCAAAATTCCTGACATGCACCTAAGCCTGTGGCTTCCTCATATTCCCTGAAGACCAGAGCAGAGCACCTCAAAAGGCTCAGAGGCTGCCAGCGCCCGTAGCACTGCACCACCAGCCCCAAGGCAGCTCAGCAGAGCTCACAAGGAGCTCAAAAACAAGGAGCTCACAAAGGCCACATCCTGCTCACTGTACATGTCAGTGAAAGGAAAAGTCCCGTTGCATGTCAAGGGTGTTACACAGCACAAGTTTTCGAAATCCAACCCAGAGACCATAATTAAAAATATTCTTTGGGCACTGTCACAGGAGGAGGCTGACAACTCCATGATGGAACACTCACAAGCTTTCAGCCATTTGGGTATTTTTTTCTTTTTCTTCACCAGAGGCTTCAGTTTCATTTCACTCCGACAAATCCCATTACTTTGGTGGCTGGGAAATATACATTCCCAGTGATGGCCTCCTTCATAAGTATTGTCTGTTTTAGCTACCAATCATGGTGGCAAACTCATAACCACAACTACATTTGACAGAAAAGATCTTAAAATTGAGCTAAGAAAAAGCTGTGTCTGTATGTTTTACTCACAAACTTAATGAGAAAAGTGCACCTTTATATAGTATTTCAATATATTTCTGTCAAGTTTCCTTTCCCTTCCTTGCTGCTCAGCGCAGAGCAGAGCAGCTGAGGGGAGGCCTCATTGCGGCTGCAGCTCCTCACAGGGAGCGGAGGGGCAGCGCTGAGCTCTGCTCTGTGTGACAGCGACAGAGCCCGAGGGAACGGCATGGAGCTGTGTCAGGGGAGGGGCAGGAAAAGGGGTTAGGGAAAGGGTCTGCTCCAGAGGGCGGTAGGCACAGAACGGGCTGCCCAGGGCAGCGATGACAGCATCAATCCTGTTGGAGTACAAGGAGCATTTGTACAGTCCTCTCAGATAATGGGTTTGAAGTCTGCGTGGTCCCCTGTGAAGCCAGGAGTCGGGCTCAACAATTCTCAAGGTTCTATAAATATTCCTAGCTTGAAAAATCTATGAGTAAGCAAAGTCTAATGTCTAGATTTGCAACTGTAAATGTCCTGAGTCTGAAAATAGTAAAGGAAGTAACTTCGGACACATACCTTGTTGAAACAGTTTATACTAAAAGATTATGTGTGTTCTATCTCCCTTCTATTGCTTTACTTCCACAAAATCATGTGTTTTCAGCAAGCTCCCATTTCTGACTGCAAACAAGTGACACATACCTTCACCTGGGTCAAATGCTTTAGCTGAGCAGCCTTTTACCAGATTCAGCATGACTATTTGACTTGAGAGTCTCACCCCAAATATTTATTCAGGTGCTATCGAGGAGCTTTATATTTCTAACATGATATGCCCCCATGATATGCCCCCATGGACATCTGACAAATCATTTTTTCTGTTCCTCTTTGGTAGAAGACTCACCATTTAGTGCATGCTAGAATAATTTCCCTTTCATTATTCACAGATGATCCAACTGACCTCTCAATCATTAGTCCAAATTATTCACTAATTATCACTAGCCAAAAGGTTTCTTTATTCATTAGCCCAAACACATTATTTAAAACAGACATTGGGAATATCTCGTTTATTAGTTCTTTTCTCTACTGTTGAGAGGAAGTCTTTTGTTCATAAAAGTAGCTGTATTTTTTTTTGTGTGTGTGTATGTGTGTAAGAATATCAAGACCATCATAAATAAAAAGCTGTGTATGCAGCTTAATTGCTCATTTCTGTTTTTTTTTTTAAATGGTCCAGTAAGAATTCAGAATACCTGAAATTGTCATGTAAAGTTTCTCTCACTCACCCATTCAGAAACTCTATATTCAAATACATGTCAGAATGAAAGGATCATTGAGATTTTTGTATGTAAGACTTAATCTCAGAAGACTTGTTGTTCTGTTCTTCAGACCCATGCAGCTCTAGACTGGTAAATGAACAAAAATCAGAAAAACATTCCTTGGTTTATCTGGAAGAGCAAAGCTTGAGCAGTAGTGAGGGACTGGCAGTGCGCATCTGTGAGAAATTCTGTGTCAGCCAGGAGCTCTAAAACATGACTGTATATGCAGGCTCCTCATTGCAAGTTCCCTACGGTAACTGAAAAGATTTTAAACAAAAAAAACAATCATCACATCTCCTATCCAAATTTTTCCCCAGATGGTCCACTCAGGAGAAGAGTAACATTCTCCTCCCCAGACAGCTACTCTTAACTCATAACTAAGTTCTTAAATGAAACATAAGATATGTCCACCAGGTATTGTTTTCAATAGCTGAATAATATTTTATTGCAATAAGCTTCAAAAAAAAAAAAAAAAAAAAAGTGTAAATTAAATGAGAGTTGATGTTTAACATAATTCATATGAACATTTAAACATAAGTACTCTTGAACTGATTAATAATGATGTCATGTATTTAACATTTCAGAACTACTATGAAATTGTTGGCTTTATTTATTTTTTCAACTACTAACAGTAACAAAAAAATGAAATATTTTTTTAAGAGTACAAAAATTCCTGAGTAGTAACAAAATACAGGTTGGATTTTATAAGGACCGGTTACTAAAATGCAACCCGCAACTAAACCTATTACTTAAAGGAAATTATTCTCAGCAAACTTATCCAGAGCTAAGAGGAGCTTTCACTTATCCTTGTATACTGAGCATATCCAACCCTGGAAGTTACTTTAGGTTTCCATGTTATATATATAATCACCATAACAATATTTTGAAAAAAGTACAATAACACTTCTAAGTTATAAAAAGCATGTACTGCATTCTAGTTATCATCTGAAGATTGCACATTTTTACTTTTAAATCTTTTCTATCTCTATATTAAACTCTGTGAGTCTTCTTTGAACTTGTCTTCCACCACTACCTTCAGCCAAATCTGACATCAAAAGTCTTACCTTGAAAGTCTCAAAACATGATGGGTGAGCTACCTATCTTACTGTAGACCATACAGTAAGATAAAGTGTAACAGAGAAATATATGAAAATTACAAAGGAAAGTTAGACACCTCAGAAAAAAAAAATATTTTTTATACTTCAAACCACTCCAATAAATTCAAGCTTATAATATGTTAATGGAGATCTCAGAAAATTAAGAGAATAAGGGCTTTGGTAAACAGTAGATCTTGGGCCTCTTCTACATGCCATATGTAATGAAAGACATTGATATTCAGTTTTCTAATTGAAATGGCTTCCTCTTCTAATAGCCCTTGTGTGGTAACAGGTGATAACAGTGCCTTTGCATGGGAGACAGACAGTACAGAGCTATAACAAATAATGAAGGAAAATCAACTAACCCCTTCCAACAACCAGTGACAGCTTAAGAGGATTGCAGTCTCTATCTAGAGAAACACTATTCCTTCAGCCACTAGCCCTTAAATAAGAGTGAGGAGGAGTGGAGCCTGGATCCACCCCTTCCAGTCACTCAGGTGTATTGCTTGCACCTGAGCTCCGTGGGTTGGCCATGCCTTCTCACCCAGTGCTCAACCATTGGTTCAGGCTGTGACCCAGCAATTGCGCTGCAGCCTGCTATTTGTAATCTTTCCTTCTCTTTCCATATACTGATTATATTAGTGTATTTTTATTGAAATATAGGGCATACATATGCACTGTGCCCATACACACACTGACATTTCTATCCTTAGATGCCACCTTTTATTTCCTTCTCTTAGCATTCAAAAATTTAAAGATTTAGAACCTAGGAGCGTAGGGCCTATGGAATAAATTGCAGAGGGATGGTACAGAATGTAGACTGTATTAATAACAGAACAAAATCTAGCCTAATATTGAATAGTTACCGCCACAGCAGGTCCCCAAATGCTCAGACTTGGATGTGTGTCTCTAAAGAAATATGTAATTCCAAAAACTCTGTGAAAGTTATGTTCCTCCTACTCTTCCTGGACTAGGAGACAGGCTGAGGTTTGCATACTCTCTGACCGAAGTTAACTCTCTGCCTTGCTGAGGATGGACGCAGCTCGCTGCCTGAGGACAACCCGTGTTTGGTTTACCGCCATCTCACATCTGCCCTGAGGCAGTTGCTACTAGGCAGTTTGTGACTAGACCAATGGACACCCTGCAGTAGCAACAAGGAAAGATCAGGGATAGACTCTTCCTTGGAACAGTGTGAAAACATATCTTGCATTGAATTATCTTCTTAGTTTTGTGGCTAACCTCAAGCATATGTTTGAAATATAAGACTCTAGTTTGCACTGCACTTGTAGTGTAAGAGTGATCTGCATGATACTAGGAGACTGTGTCAGTTGAGCTAAATGTATCTTCATTTTGTATCTTGTTTCTGATTACTGAGCTACAGATCTTATTAAAATATTGAATCTCCAGACATGCCTTCCATTGTGAAACCAGCTGCAACGTATTTCACAGTCTGCTGACAGCATGTAACATTGACTTTAAGATAGGCACTCCCAAGTTAACCTCAGAGAACTGCCATTTAAGCAGTAAAACTATTTTGTAGCTCTGCTGTTCAGAGGCACTTTGCTTTGGTCCCTGAAGTTAATTGACTGCTTAATGCAGTTATTGACTGCAATCACTGGGAAAACCATTATATAATTGGCTGGTAAAATAAATTCAAGCTACATTTCATGAGAGGACAGTTTGGGGGCACTTTCAGAAGACTAATGTTTTTTCTTCTATGTTTTAGTCAGTAGATTTATAAATAAAGTAAGACTAAGAAGGCTGCTACCAAGGCTCTCTAGAAATGAACTGCCATATACTCTGGTTTTTGAAATTCACTAAAGCAGCAATTCCTCATTATAGAACAGAGCTGTTGGTAGGCACCTCCAGTATATTGTTGATTTGACTGATAACTTACACATAAACATTAATGACTGCTACTGAGATATTAAAGAGACTGTAGTTGTTCCTACAAGACTTACTACAAGGGAAATAATTACCTCTGCAGATGTATTTGAAAACCACTGACTACATTGTAAGGGATTATAGATTCACTTAAAAGTGAGAATCTGAAAAATGACACTCTCAGTTTGCACAGTCAGAGCTCAGGATACACTTCCCATCTTGAAATTTGAACATATTGACAGAATTCTTCAAAGAGTCCTTACTTACTACCAGGCACTGAGATGCTCCCAGTTATTGAAATCTTTGTATTTGGACAAAGCACACCACAGCAGGACTTGAATCTTGTTAAAGCCACTGTTTGCTATGTAACCTAACTCCCAAGTACAGCTCCCAAAGAAAACGATAGAAAGCTCCCAACTGACTTCAACAAGAAAAGTTGCAACATGGAAATAAAACACAGATATTCTTCTAAAGATAAAACCCCTTGGAAAATTGATGGCCCATAAAGCTGAAAACTCACTGAATATGGTTAACCAGAGACTGGCTGTAGCATACTAAAAACATTTGAATAGAATTAAGAAGCTTGCTTTTAGCTTCAGAAAAACACTTTTACTTATACTTGGGCTGAACACATTGCCAGGAAGCTGTTCTGAATTCTAGGAAAATCCATGTTAGGCACAGATGTTCAACAGAAAAGCTAACGGAGGGAACATAAGAATTTTATCTTTTAATCAAACAGTATCAGAATATTCACTTTTATGTGTATATATTTGGAAAACAAAAACCACGCTTCTCTCAGTGTGCTGCTTACTGACATGCTCATTAGAAAAATGCAGTTACAAACTGACTTCTCTGGAAAAGCTGAAATGGGAAAGCATTAATGTCTGATATATAATGGTGATAAGTGGGCACATTCATTCTGGCTGGGTACAAATTATGTCTCATCGTGTCAGCTTAATTCTTTGTGCTGTAAGGGTGAGTCACCTAACACAGAAACCCCAATGCCCCCCCCCCCCGAGGTCATCTGGTGGAGAAGCAACTTTAATGCTAAGAATGCTCACAGAAAGAGCATATTCAGACATTTCTTCTCAGGAACCAACCACCTACATCATAATTGTACCCAAAGCCACATCTGTTCTCCGCATCCAGATTCTCCACAGTCCTCTCTGGGCTTCTCCCTGAGCTACTTGCTCCTAAAAAAATGGTGCTGAGAACTACACAGATAAATCATCAGTCTTACTTCATGAAGAATATATTACTGGTTTCATTATTTAAGAAAAATTAGAACAAGAATGTGTTCTAGAATCATCTTAGAAAGGTTTTCTCATTCTTGCTTTGTGACTGGTAAAACCAGCACCTCTTAATAGTAGGCAGCTCCTCATCTTTAATGAAAAAGTTATTGTTCTGTTTAATATTCCTGTTTTCTATGAATATAGTCATAAGATGGTTGTTCATCCACTAGGGACACTAATATTCTTTTTCTCTAATACTCTTTTAGTTTTATCTTCTTTGTGGAAGACAATTGTGGTGGAACTTTGAGGCTTGACAGTTCCTTGAATAAAATATGAAAGACTGGATTGGAATAGTTGCATAGTTCTACCAGACTTGAATTATTTGAAAGGTATTCTACTTAAATCATAGCTGCACAATTTTAATTGCTTGAGATAGAGACTTATTTTCCTTACTTCTGGAAATAATATTGCCATATTAATAGGCTGTGAATTGTGAGCTGACATTTTGTAAAAAGAGAAAGATTACTCTGGGTTAAAAACCAGTAACACACAATTTATGAGGAAAGCAAGCTAACAGAGGCTGCCATCGTATGAATCCTAATAATAGTTACAAAGTGTGATTTAGGTTACTATCTGAGTCATGCAAGCTCACTTTTTTCAAGTCTTTATAGCATCTCAGTCTGAAACAATAATGTACTGAGAAAAATCACTATCATAATACATTATTCCCTGGTTTTCTAATAGCTCACTGCATAAATAGCAGAGTACGTTTTGCAAACTTTATACTCCTGATGCTTATGAAGTACAAACTCAGTCTGCAATGGATAAAATTAGTTTTGAAAGCAGAGTTCCAAAAATCATTGCTAACCTCTGAAACTGAATTGCATATATATGTTATCAGACACAAAACCTTCACCCAAAAATCTGGTTTCTTGAATCAAGTTTCATAGCATTCATTTCAAGTCAAAGCAAGAGAAAAACCCTAGAAATTGTCATGGGAGGGAGTAATGGGAAATTATTAAGACAACACTTCTGGAAATAAAATTGCCACATTAACATGCAATAGCTAGACTAGCAGTGGACATAACATTTAGAGCTTTACAAAAAGACAGAACTGTTAATCCCATAGAAAGTATAGCATATGTATTTCTAAGGCTATATATTACTTAGGTTTTTAATTTCGCACGGACTTGTGAATCAAAAGCCTTTCAAGGAAATGAGTTTGAGAAAGAAAAAAGAAGACACAACTAAACTAAAGTGTTTGCCTGGTTTAGAAGGAAGGCTGAAGGAGTACTAATTCATCAGGGAAGTATCTTTTATTGTGACAAACTTATTAGCTGTTGTAGCACAAGAGCATGACAGACACTATCTCTTACTTTGACGTAAAAAAAAAGTTATTTTCTGGCATAATCCATCACACCAGTCAAGCTTCAAAGAAGTGTAGAAAAAGTACAATCAAATCAGTATATGAATTGGAAAAATGTTGAGTCATACCTCAACATGAAAAATTATCAGTAAAATAAAGTTATTGAGATCTTAATAGTACCATAGAATCATAGAATCATAGAACTACTCAGGTTGGAAAGGACCTCAAAGATCATCAAGTCCAACCGCAGCCTAACCATAATACCGTAACTCTAACAACCCTCCACTAAATCATATCTCTGAGCACCACATCCGAACGACTCTTAAGCACATCCAGGGACGGTGACTCAACCACCTCCCTGGGGAGCCCATTCCAGCGCTTAACCACCCTTTCTGTAAAGAAGTGCTTCCTAACGTCCAACCTAAACTTGCCTTGGCAGAACTTGAGGCCATTTCCCCTCGTCTTGTCACCTGTCACCCATGAGAAGAGACCTACCCCGCTCTCACTGTGAACACCTTTCAGGTACTGGAAGAGAGTAATAAGGTCTCCCCTCAGCCTCCTCTTCCCCAGACTAAACAGCCCCAGCTCCCTCAGCCTCTCCTCATAGGGCTGATTTTCCAAGCCCTTCACTAGCCTCGTTGCCCTTCTCTGGCCCTGCTCCAGTACCTCCATGTCCTTCTTGTACTGAGGTGCCCAAAACTGAACACAGTACTCGAGGTGAGGCCTCACCAATGCCGAGTACAGGTGCAGGATGACTTCCCTAGTCCTGCTCACCACACCATTCCTGATATAAGCCGGGATGCCATTGGCCTTCTTGTCCACCTGGGCACACTGCTGGCTCATATTCAGCTGACTGTCCAACAGTACACCAAGGTCCCTTTCCATCAGGCAGCTCTCTAGCCACACCTCCCCAAGCCAGGGTTGCCTGGGGTTGTTGTGACCAAAACTACTACCATGTAGTACCATGAATTGAGTTTGCTACAGAATGCCACTACAACAATTTTTTTGACCTATTTTTGTATTACTTAAATCCAGTAATATTCATAGATCACAGAACGGTGTTGGCTGGAATGGATCTTTAAGGATAGTCTAGTCCAAACTCCCTGCCATAGGCAGGGGCATCCCTCACTAGCTCAGGCTGCCCAAAGCTGGCCTTGAACAATTCCAGGCATAGGGAATCCATATATCTGGTAACCTGTTCCAGTGCTTCACAACCTTAGTGTAAAATACATCTTCCTCATATCCAACCTAAACCTATCCTCTTACCATTTAATAGTTTTTCCTCTTGTCCTGTGATAACAGGTCCTGGTAAAAAGTCTTTTCCATCTCTCTTATAAGCCCTCTTCATATACCAAAAGACTGCAGTAATGTCTCTGTGGAGCCTTCTCTTTTCCAGGTTGAACAACCCCAACTCTCTCAGCCTCTCTTCACAGGAATGGTACTCCTGCTCACTGATGATCCTCACGGCCTCCTCTGGAACACTCAGTTACAGATACCAGAGCATTTCACATCAGAGGAATTGTTCTGGGTCAAGCTTTGGGCCATTATGATCAGTACTCTGGCAAATGGTTTGCAAGATACAGGAAAAACCAAGGCACTTGGTGCCATAAGGAGCTGGATGCTCCAGCTGCTGCAGTGTGGTAGGGCAGACACCCTCTCTAGCTCTACCTCTGAATTACTCACTTAGGATACATTTCGTGCATTCCCTCCAATTTGCGCATAGAGACAAAAAGATAGCAAGATGAAATACAAGCAAACAAATAACTAAACACCAAATGCAACAGCGAGATTTCCATATGATCAAACAATTATTTCTATGTAGTTCCTGCTTACAGTTTTCTATGCAGTGACAACAACATTCTTAACTTAGAGGCATGGACATGGATGACATGAATTCCTGTCACTGTATTAGTCAATACAAGCAGAGCCCCAGTATGCAAAGACAATGTGACAATGTACTTTCAAATTACCTTGTTTTCAAACAGCTACAAAAATAGGTTTGATTTTTCAAATTAAAAAAAAAAAAAAAAAAAAAAAAGCAAGCTTCTGCAGTGACAATAAGCACTTTCAAAGTGCCATATGTTGCTAAGCCCAGAAGACAGAAGTATTCAGGCAATCAAGGCTACCTTTTGTGTACAGTACTTCAGCATGTAAGGACAGTGCTTGCTTTTAGAGCACTGAACCAGGTGCACAGTGCATGAAGAAGCTCCTACATTCTGGGACAGTCTTAGTTAGCTCTGTCCCCTTGTGTTGATCTAATTAGTACTGCTCAGAAGTGTACAAGACCAAAAGAGATACTGCACATTATACAAAATTACATTGTGCAAAATATGTGGGCTTACATAATATGTTTCAACAAAGAAACAAAATGCTCCCAGGAGCTGCAGGCAGGCAGATGGTGGTACTCCATGCACTTTGCCTGCAGAGAAGCGATGCCCTCAACCTCTGGGGAAGAGACTACTGCTGCGCTTCTGTGATACCCCAGTTTGCTGAGCCACAGAGCAAAATGCAGCATTACAGCTGGACTAAAATTGCTCACTCTGCATCCCCAGGAGTAGGAGGGTGTCACAATAATAATAAGAAAAATGAGATGACAGAGTTCTAGCTTTACTTTTTTTAGCCTTCAGGCACACAGCCCCCATGGCTATAATCTACTGGCCTGAAATCCACACAGTTTGGAGTTCAGAAGTATGCTTAGTTATTTCAAACCAAATTTATTACATTTTCACAGTTGTTATTACTTAATTAAAACAGAAACCTAGTGGGCTACAATGATGGATCAGTAAAGAACGTGGCAAGCCACTGAGATGTGGAATAATAGCTACACATTTCCATCTTAATCTGTGCATGTTAAGGTCAATATCAATGTATGTATAGTACAAAGCCATTAAGGTGCTGCAGATGTGAATGTTGTCAGAGGATGTACCTGTAATTCCACCCACGTATCTCTGTTGAGGTTTTGCTGCACACCTCATAAAGTAGTAAGTCTGTACTTTTGAAATTTCATTTCCTTCTTCTAGTGCTATAAATCCAACATACTTAAAATAAGCTTTACATCATTTAATAAATGCCAGGAGTTTGCCTCTATGTATCTATGTCCTTATATCTGTTTCATGCAATTGTTTTCAGAGCTGAGGGAATACCTCATATAAAAGGAAAAAATCTGTATCTATCTGTATCAGTGCAGGATAGGATGGCCAGACTTTCAGATTCTGTAATATTTAGGAAAAAAAAACGCTTTTGCTTGCAATTAAAGAAAAACATAAGTAAAATATCATGTCAGAGCCCATTTTAATGATTTGCTATTTTGCAGAATTACCTCAAGCAAGCTGCAATAGTTTGTGCATGTCAGTATAACAGACAATTCAGACTCATGTCTGTCATGTGAAGCTTTCTATGTGAACACAGTGTGCTCCTGAGAGAGAGCGCTTAGGGCCAAGGGAGTCTTGCCTTAACACAGGTGGTGAGGGAAGCACAAATCACGCTTGTTCCACCAAAAATAAATGAATGAATGAATGAATGAGTGAATGAATGAATGAATAAATTCAAGGTGTTTCTAAACTGTAAGGTTGATTGAAGCTTGGAGCAATCATCAGAAACACAGACTACAGCTGAAGCTATGATTTTATTCATGAGGTGAGTTCAGAGGTACAGCACAGGTCTCTGATTTTAAGTGTTTTATTAAACCAATGTAAGAGGGAATTTTCAAGGAAAATTGACTGAGTAGTCTGTACTGTACTGCATTGGACAGGTACCTTCCTAATCAACAACAACAGCAACAAAAAGATACCAAGAAAATAAGGATTAACCTCAATTCTTAAGGAACATATAAAATACATGTTCATTCATAAGTAGTGAAGGAAGTACTGTGAGATGCCTTAATTCAGAAAGGGAATAGTCAATGTGTGAATAACTCACATTTTTGGTTGAGATAACATTTGAGGATACTACCTTAGCACCTCTTCAAATTTTCAGGTAATACTGCATACTTTTGGGAATGGCTACCAAATAGTACTGTGCAATGGCACCAGACTGGCAGAGCAAACCAACTGAGGACCTAACATCCAGACTGTGCATGCTTTAGATGCGTTACCTCGTACTTGTACAGTCCCATGGGCTCAGCAGTCACTCAAACTTGGTCACTGTTTGGCTTATCTTCATCCAAAAATTCCAGTCTAGATCCAGTGAGACTGTTTCACAGGGTGAATGACAATGTGGTACAGTGGGGACCCTCTGGATATTTACTTCAAAAGAACATTCCTGGTTTGCTTTCCTGCTTATTATCATCAATAAACTAAACTGTAGAGAACAAACTGCAGTGACCACGGATTTCATCTCTACATCCAACAGCCATGGATATGCAATGTATAACATATGTAGACATATTTCACTGAGTATTTTGATGACTAAAGCCTGTTCTGATTTTATTCATAACTTTTTCAGTGAAAGTTCAGAGGACTTTACATTACTATGATTATACAAATTTGATTAATTTGTGCTGGGAATAAATCACTATCCATTAATAAAATGTTCTAGAATTAATTCATCATCGTAAGCAGGTTTCTTCCATTGTTATCAACTCTTTCTTTTCATGCTATAGTAATGTAAGCCATGCCTCTTGCATATGTTTTTTTTGCTTGTCTTCTATTAGCAACACATAAGGTTTGGTTTAGCAGCCAATTGCCACACTGTGAAGAAGAAAAACTTAACTGAAAACTACTGAATATAATAAATAATGTATTTGGAGTTTCAGATTCGAAGTAGCCAGGCTGCCAAGAGCTACTGAAACAATGATTGGGTTGGAAAAATGTCACTGAGCAATGTGCATGTCTGTAAACATGGACCCAAGTACATGAGACAAATTTAGTAGTAGTTTGTGTTTGGTTTTTTTTTTTTAATTTCATGTTCTAAGGCAAATTACATCGCCTGAATTTCTGCATCATAAATGTGGGTAAGTGAAAAGTATCACAAAGAGGTGTTAGATTTTTAATTTGATGGTTGCACGTTGGAAAGACCAAGAGACCAAACACCTCTCCAAAGTTGGGCAAATGCATGGAGTTGCATTTTAAAATTAGATGTATTAAGATTCAAGGTCAGAAGAAAATATTAAGTCATGTAGTCTGAACTTTGACATGCTGCAGGACATGCCATTTCAGCCAGTGACCCCTGCAATAAGCCTATTAATTTATGTTTGCTACAGCACTTTCCAGAAAAGTCTATAGGCTTGAAGATGAGAAAAAATGGAACCCCCCTCCTTTTTTGGCAGTTCAGTTGCTCTTGCTTGTAAAACTTAATAGCTTCATTTTAATTTGAATGTCTCTAGCTCAAGATTCTAGTCATTTGGCTAGAAAATTTCCCTTTCTCTATAGCAATGAAATGCCTGGAAGACCAACATGAAATGGGTATATTGTCAGTGAAACAACCTTTTTTTTTTTTTCTTTTTTTTTCTTTTTTCCTGGTATTGTTGAGCTGAACAACTCAAGAGACTGAATTTCTGTATTAGTACATTTCCTGGATGTTTTTCCCTGTGGCTCATTTCTAATTTGTCTACATCACACTTAAAGAACAGAGAACAAAGCTGCACACAGACTCTCCGCTCACCTTCCCCACCACTGCATCACCACTGATACCAAGGGGAGTTTAATGTCTCTTTAAAGGGACCATCTGAAACCAACTCTTATCTCTTCTGAATAGCCTCCTGTTATTTCATGCTGCCTATAGAATACTGTATATTTAAGAGTATTTCAGCATCAGAAGAGCATCAGGTTTTAAATAACATGCTCTTCCAACTGGCAGCATACAGAAAAAGACGAGATGCAAGACAACTATTTAGGGAAAGAAAAATAATGAACAATTAGAAAGCAAGGTATGAAATAATTTATTAACATAGTTAGTCACAATGTTCAGGGGCAGGGATGATCACAAAATATGCTCTCAGGAACTATTTGAAAAAGGAAAGGTGTTTACTGTGACTTCAAAGTCAAGCTCTAAAGTAGGATTGGAGTGTCTAAATATAATGGTTGATCTGATCCTAGGAAATTTCAGTATTACAAGAAAAAAAAAAAGATAAAATAGAACAAAACTAAGAAAAAAAATCAAGAAGTAAGTCTACTGCTGTCTAAGCCTGTGTAAGTTTCTAGTTGATCCTGTGTGCCTCAGACAGCTTCCCTGGAAAGTCCACACAGCCCATTTTGGAAGAGAGATGGGACAGCCAACCACTTCTTCTGAGCATTGGCGGACGCTGATTGAGTGTATACCAGCTGAGAGGATGAACGCCGGTCCTAGTCACAGGACACACAGACTATCAGCCTCACACCGGCTCATTTAGGCATCCTCCAGACCACTTCTAGAACTCTTCTGAGCCAGCTGTAGCACAGACTCACCGTGAACCCCACCTAGTGGGCTGACACTAAATATTGATACTATTTAAGGAGCTGCACAGGCAACTGATTTTGTGCACCCACCTCCTACAGATCAAGAATAAGCCAGGATTTTCACTGGATCACAGAATCACAGAATCACAGAGTTCTTAGAGTTGGAGAGGATCTTCAAAGTGAGCTAGTCCAACCCATTGCCCTGCAATGTACAGGGACATGCGCAGCTAGATAGGTTGCCCAGGGCCTTATTCAGCCTCGGCTTGAAAGTCTCCAGGGATAGGGCATCAACCGCATCTCCAAGCAAGCTGTTCCAGAGCCTCATCACCTCACCGAAAAAGATTTTTTCCTTATATCCAACCTAAATCACCCCTCTTTAAGCTTGAAGCCATTTCCCCTTGTTCTATCACCACAGACCCTGCTAAAAAGTCTGTCCCCATCTTTCCTGTAGCTCCCCTTTAGATAATGAACAGAGCCTTCTCTTCTCCAGGCTGAACAGCCCCAGCTCTCTCGGTCTGTCCTGGTAGGAGAGGTGTTCCATCCCTGTGATCATTTTAGCGGCCCTCCTCTGGACGCACTCCAACAGGTCCGTGTCTCTCCTGTACTGAGGACTCCACATCCGAATGCAATACTCCAGGTGGGGATGATACCTTCGTTTCATAATCTTTCTTTCCCTCCTGCTCTCTCTCATCTTTTAACCTGCTTCACTCCTCACTCCATTTGCCATATCACCTTGCTCTAAAATCATTAGAAAAAGATAACCTTTTGAATACTCCAACTAATAAAAGTTCAGTGTGATGCATCTGCTCATTCTCATTTAAATCTAATGAAGGTTGCCTGTACTTGCTAGGAATGTGTCTTGGATATGCCCTTAGGATAGCCAAAATGATTCACCTACCCTGATATCTGTCGAGCAGGTTGAGACAAGTGCATTTTTTCCTATATAATGAAAACTAGTCTCCCACCTGCAGTCAAACTGCACAAAAAGCTCTGAAACATTTACTTCCCATTTACTTATATATTTCCAGGTTTTTCAGCTACATTATTAAAGTTTATATGTGCTGAAATATTAAAATCATTTTCTATAAATCCAATGCAAAACAGGTTCTGTGTTTTACAACACAGAAATTCTCATTATAACTGAAAAAAATATATATTCTTAAGCCTTTTAAATGTAGGAAAAGATGAGGAAATATTTTTGGGATATGTTAAGCATAGAGGTTCCCTACCACTCCATTTGTTTCGTAGTAGGCATTTACACAAATTCAATAGAACTATAAAACTATAAGTATAAAAGCACTTAAAGTCTACTTCATGTTCACTTTAAATTGGATAGAGGGAAGACCAGCAGAAAACCAGCTCTTCTTCATTTTTAAGAGTTCTGTAATTATTAGCCATACCTAGTAACAGAGACAGAGCTAAAGCTGCAGAAGACAAATATGTGGCATTATACAATATTAAGTGATAAACTGTAAGCAATCACATCATTAGATAATACCAGAATATGTATGTGCACAAGGGACAGAGCTAATGCTATCCATTCAACCTTAACCAACATTTCACTGCTTCGGAAAGCTTAATTGTCTAACATTAACATTCTTCTTACACTCCAGGGATATACTTTATACAACTCTTTCTGCTAAGGCAAATGTTATTGAAGGTAGGTTGTTGCTTTTTTTTTTTTTTCCCTAAAGCATTACCTATGCATAACTCAAATGCTGTTAAGCTTATAGAAGAGAATGTGTACTGTTGATGAGTAGAACAAAACAAAGAGAAAATTATTCTAATACATCAATTGTTGAAATTTCCAAATTCCTTTTGCACATCTCAGAAGACAGAAAGTCATTCTGGTTAACAAGATTATATTAGACATTCTACTTACATACAATTTATCAAAATAAAAGCATAATTCAATTTTCATATCTGTGCCTATAGGTATGGTACATCACTTGAATGCCTTCCATAACCAAGAAATCTTTTCTAGCAACAATGGGAACTGTGGTGTAGCACCACACCTGAAACACTGCAAAGCTGAGTAACTAAATTGCCACCTTTTTGAATCACTCCTCTCATATCTTACATGTTACAGGACGTGTAAAATTAATGATTCAGATTTTTCCTACATTTTTTATCCTAAGTCTTAGCACTACAATTAAAAGGTTACATTACTCCAGGCCTTCCGATACATTCCTTCAGCATCCAGAAGTCCTACTGCCTTCAAAATAAATTGATTCTGCTTTGGTCTACACAAACAAGTACAACCCATTCTTGCAGGTGTGCTAATTTTCATTTCTACTTTCCAAACTGGATACTGCAAAAACTGCTCTTTTCTGAAAATGATTTTGTACATTTTACAGAAATGCACTTTGGACTATTTCTCCAGGAAGTATCATCCCCCTAGAAAAAGCTTATGGGAGACAGGCTTCCTGAGTTTTGAGGCTTTTTTCTGAACCAGGATATTTTTGTCTATTCCAATGTTAAGAAGGGAAGCACCTAATTTAGTTTCCATTTGTTTTATTTAAGGTCTCAAGAAGCAAAGCAGTAAATATTGCTGTCCTTTTTACTTCCTTAAAAATGTTACTCGCTTCATTTTAAAAGCAGTCTAAGTTTGGATTGTAAATGGCATCATTATTCAGAAGTTGTCTTCCATTCATTATAATGTCATGTACTCCTTCAAACAAAAATGTGGAAGATAACTGTCTTGATACAAAATATTTATTTACAACATATGAAGACACAGAGCATCAGTGGAATGTAGAGCATGCTTCTGAAGAACACGATGTCACATACTGTGGTGGTGTGGTTGGTGTTGGGTTCTGAAAACAGTCATCTTAACAGGGACCCCTGGAGCAGAGCTGGTCTGGTTACAGCGCTGTGCCCACTGCTGGTGAGAAGCAGAAGGGATGTGCTGAAAATCAGTGGAACTTCTCTTATCTTTCAGTAGTATGAATGACTTTTATCTGCAACAATGAACATCTAAAAAGCGATAAAAGCCTATCAAAAGACCAATATAGCTCTATTTTGACATTAAGGCTGCCATTCACTCACCAGAAAGCTGAGCACCTAGCAAAGTAAATACACTTCTAAAATAAAATCTTGTTCTCTTCCCCTGGAACTACATTAGATGGTCAAAAAACGACTTGGATTTTATGTGTTGAAGGTCAATTAGAATAATGCTGTCCTTCCCTCCACATAATGAAATCAGTTTAAGTATGCACCTCCTGGACTGTCTAATAAGTTCCTATTGAGGTGCTGAGTAGATCATTCACCAGCCTCTGCATTTGAAACCATCATTTAAAAGCAATTTGTAAAAACAGCATGTTTATGAAATTGCATTCTGAACCTTGCAAATGCTAAATTTACTCTGTTTGGATATTCTAATCCTGCACATATCTACACAAAATGAGAAAAATCACATTTCACAGATAATCTGCTACTCTGCTTCATAAACTGATTTGCACATGAATATTTTTGTAATAACGTTTTCACATTACTGGGTTTCAACCACAGCATGCTATACTTTAACAAAAAGAAAATTGTTGTACTGCTACAGAAAGACTTTTTAAAATGTTTTGATGAGTCTCAGAGAAGTCTCAGGGATTCCATACAATAGGAGCTTTCCAATACCTATATGCATACTATTTCTGGTTTTACTTAAGTCAATCAATTTCCAATCTCATATATTCAATTGTGCGAAAGTAAAGATGTCAGGTTGTTAGTACAATTCCCATCAGTCAGTTTGCTTTTCCTCATACTCTCTTTTCCCAAAGTAAAACAGCATTGTAGCTCTGCCTAATCCTGAATAAAAATTTCACATTTATAATTCAGGAGAATGGGTTATAGAGAAAAAACACTGAATGAAGTTATTTTTATTCTACATCTTATACGTTTGGTTTTGTACCTACTTCCTCTCCTTCTGATCTTTCCATTTTGTAATAGGAATCTGAAGTTACAGATTCCAAACAGGACACGGAGGCAGAAAGAACTCTGATGCCTGATCTAGTGGGTGGCAACCCTGCCCATGGTAGGGTGTTGGAACTGGATGATCTTTAACGTCCCTTCCAACCCAAGCCATTCTGTGATTCTATGTCACTTCGAATTGTCAGGGAACTAATGCTGCAGATACAGGAAAGGAAAAAAATAAAATTGAAACAAAAAATCCCTGAAGCTGATGGATTCATGATTTTTGAAGCCTCACTGGTCTTTCCTTCTTCATTTACTGAGGATAAATAAAATGGTAATATAGAGAAAATCTAAGTCATCTTTAGCTACTGGGAATCAGACATCCAAACTGAACTAGTGGCCTGGTTTCCCTGTGCAGTCAATACAGTGAGTTGGGTATTATCATCCAGTACTGAAAGAGATGCCAGAGACGGGAGAATGACTTGGACATGTCTTGGACAGCCCATTTCTTTCCAGTGCCAATAGATGGGCTGAGACATAAACACCTAATTTTCACGTGCTTAAAATGAGAGAAGTCCTGTTGGCACCTTGTAGCACACAAGGAGACCTGAGCTAGATGCAGCTGCAATCGCACAAACCTGTGCTCATGCTGCCACTCCAGCTTTTCAGCAAGGCTGATGCGCTCAGACCCAAGAGAGTTTGTTTTGTTTCTGTTTGTATGTTTTCAATAAGATAGGGAAACTGAATAAGCTGTTCTGCACAGAAATTCTTTCTTCTTGTGTTGTACTGAGAAAACCACTTCGATTTCAGGCAGGACTTACAACACAACAGTGATGAAGTGACACAGAAACTGGGATCTTTGACGTCGTTTTTTTCAGGCACCCACCTAAACATTCAACCTGTTTGCATCACATTATATAGCAGTGTGACCAAAATAAGAGTTTGATCCAAAATCTGTCTGGATCAGTTTTCCTGAAGTTTTAATTGAAGAAACTGAAAGCCCAGAAAGTGTTTCTCTCAACAGAAGTGCAATTTTGCTGAGAGTACTACAGACACTGAATAAAGCAGACATATGGATGCACTTCATCCCACCAGAAAAACAACATTAAAACTGCCTCTAGAGTGAAGACTCAAGGATCACTCGAGAATCCACTAAAAGCTGTTTTGGAGGGGCAGAAAGGGAGATATTAAAAGAAATAAAATATGCATGAATTCTATTAACTCTTCTTTCCAGTTCCTTAACTTTCTGCAAAACTTATACCCTGTTATTTTTCTACAGACATTTCTGGCAGAAAGAATGACTTTAAATTGAGGTGTTCTGCACAGCAACCATTACTTGGTAACATCTCTTAAAACGTTTCTGTAGTGACCCATGTGTGACTCAACCATCGTTCTTTGTCTTTTACTGCAAAACTATTTTTGCAGTGTGGTTCTGGCAGGAGTGTGGTGATTTAGATGACACAGTACAAGTTAATATTATGAACTTCAGTTCATGGTCTGTTACACCAGGAAGACCTATTAAGATTACTGTATGTATCAGCACAGAGAAAATAACTTGTTGAAGACTTACTAAAATGCTTCGCTGATTTGTTGCTTTCTACTTTGTGAATAGTCAAACTCTCACAAAAGCCCTGTCCTTGGATTCAAACCATTTATGGCCACACAGCATAATGCTGTCCAGTGGTTTAACTACATTATAATCCTGTCTTTCATATCATACTTGTCTTATGAAACATCTCAAACTGAAAGCCTTGTAAAAAATCTTCATTTCTGGAGTTCAAGAACAGAACTCTGACAAATGAATGAAGACCTTCCTTAATTTGCCAGCCAATCAAAAAACGTAAGATTACATATTATTACATAAAACACCAACTTCAGTGAATGAAACTAAAACACATCATTTCTATGTCAAAGTGATGAGTGCTAGAATCATTTGGCCTTTCTCCTGGCATCCATTTTCCTATTTAGTGCTATCACAGAAAGAACTGTATCTCACACTATGAAAGAACGGTAGTAAACCATGTACAGGTCCTTGTTCCCTTTGCAACTACATATTATGTGTTTTGAGCCCAGTCCAATAAAACAGCATTGAAATATGGTTCAGTGTAGTATGTTTTAGGTACAAAAAAACCTAAAACTGAGATTTCCAAAGCAAAGCAATACCTTAAGTCTTGGAAGCACTTGCTTTAAGGTTCAAAAATTTCTCAGATGCACATTTGGTTGTTGCCCATTATGGCTATGGCTGAGCAGGATGAGCCTGAGATCCTAACCAAGATGCACTGGGACCTTGAAATTAGGTAGGGAATAAAAATCTGTTCCTCAGGTGTACCAAGTGAACTACTTCATCTTCACGTTTCAGAGATTAAAATGAAACCTGCTTGAAATATTTCCCTATTCTTTTACACCAGAGAGAGAATTTGGTTGCTCAGCTCTAGTCTTCAGATTTCCCTTCTGGGAACAGAGACCTAAAATGTCAAGACTCTGTTCTTAACCTGCAAGTACTCAAAGACTTCACTGACTCTGTTTCTGAACAAGTCTAATCAAGCTTGCTCACAGAGAGTTTTCAGTCATTTATCATGTTGCATCTGTAAGTCCTTCATATTCAGCCACCTGCTTATGAGCTACTCCCCTTCCTCCTCCAATCCTCAACACATTACCAACATGCAAATTCTATTCCAGTACTCTGTTTCTAAAACTGCTGCATCAAAAGAGGGATGGCCAGCAGGGTGAGGCAGGTGATTGTTCCCCTCTATTCTGTCATCACGATGTCCCACCTGGAGTAATGAATGCATCCAGGCCTGGGATCCCTAGAATAAGAAAGATGTGGAGCTTTTGGAACGGGTCCAGGTGAGAGCCACAAAAATACTCAAAGGACTGACGCACCTTCCTATGAAGAATGACTGAGAGAGCTGGACTTGTTCATCCTGGAGAAGGCTCTGGGGAGACCTCCCAGTGCTTAAAGGGAGTTTGTAAAGAGGACGGAGGCTGACTTTTTAACACGGCCATCAAATGGGTGGTAATCCTGCATACAACAAGAGTTGGAACTGGGTAGACTTTAAGGTCCCTTCCAACTCAAGCCATTCTATGATTCTATGATACTTGGATATTTTTAAAAACAGTACTGAAACTTATGAAAAAATTGATCTAGGCATTTTTGTTATTGGAAATAGATTTTGTATCTCAAAAGGAAAAAAAAGACACATTTGCAAAAATATTAGAATTAATATGCTCATTCATCTTTTGTATGAACAAAATGTACCTAAAGGGAATATGTAGAATTAAAAACCAGGTGGCATTAAAATGCAATTAAAAAGCCATAATTACACATTAAACAGAAACACAAAGACAAGGGATGGCTTAGTATCTCAGCTGTGGAAAAGCCATTGATGGTAAATGAACTGAATTTGGACTCCCCCCTTACAACATATTGAAGCTGTGGTCTTTTGTAGAGGTATATAATTACCGTAGATCTAAGCAGCTTCTCAGAAAAATTTAAAAAGCTGATATTGGTTAAGCAATTTATTCACAGCTCTGATGGCAGTCTTTTAGCTTTTCTCAAGAGATGGTTTCAGTTTTATCCGCATATCTGACTCAAAAGATTTCAAGGGTGGATGAAAGAGCCAGTTCTGAAAACTGAATGTCATTGGAGCTAATAAACTGAAATCAGTTCAGATGCTGCAAAGACCATTCCATTTCCTCCTTCACCAGCCACCACCAAGATCCATGCTGCCCTTTGTAGGGCACTGACTGTCCCAAACATTCTACATGCGTACAGTTCTTCAGGCAGAATGGAAAAATTTGGGGTTTCACCCACAGGAACACCTCTTTTTTGCTCTCCTTGAAAAGGACAGTATTTCCATCTGGATCTGTACTGGGAGCAGTCATTTTAATGCTGAAATAACAGTTACTTCACAAGGAACCAATTCCAGGTGTTCCAGTGCAGAATAGTAGATTCAGTCTATTCTAATAGTTCAACCTAAATATTTATCTTGTTCATTTGCTTGTTTTATTTATTGGCTTGGTATAAGACCAAGAACACAGCAAAATCTCGAATGAACATATCTGGGCTATTGGAAGTTCCAAGAGAGCCATACTTTGCTTGGGAAAGAATACACTAACTTTAAAATGCTTGATCGTGGTTACAGACACATTGATGCTCGTAATAGGTCAATACTTTTTGTGATTTTTGTGTCTTTTGGTACTTAAATAAACTCACATGATCAAGGATATTTATACTTCCTGCCTAATATGTGTTCTCAAATTAACTGTTTGCTGAAGAGGCTGGTAATTTCTTCTTTACTCATAGATTCATATAGAAAGCAGCACTGTATATATAGTTTCTCTCTAAGACAGAAGTTCAGGTGAGACTGTAACACTGCTGTAGGAACCAATATTATAATAAAATAAAACGGCAGTTTATTTTTGCTCAGTTTTGTAAATAAAGTTTTGACCTAATTCTCTGAAGTCCACTGAGAGGCAATTATTTGTACTTTAACAAGTCTGTTAACACAGATGATAAATTCGATCTGACAACTGGATATTCTTGTGGCATGCTGTTGACTCATGTGTCCTCTAATCGGAGTCTCAGGCCAACTTTTTGTCATCGTTCTTAGGCAGAAAAATAAAAACAAAACTACTCCACAAGATGTTCAGATCAATGCAAATAATGTATAGGTGTATTACTTAGAGGTACTTGAGTTAAATTTCATCTGCTTTATAGCTTCTAAATTTCCATGTTTAGTGCAAAAAAGATTCATTTTCCTGCAGTGCAGAAGAGGAAGTCTTACAAAATACTTCTCCACAAGGCAATAAAGCTGAAAATAGTTAAAACCCACTGGACTTCCAATGGTGTCTTTCAATATGGTTCAGTAAGCTATATGGTCTGTGTTATGAATACTGAAATGTTTGCCCTAATAGGTCCCTAAGCAGTAAGAAAAGTCCTTTTTTTGTTGTTATTTTCATAACACTCCCCAGCACAATATCAGAGAGGGTTCACTGTAAGCCTGCAACTGCAAAGAACTATGAAGCCTGCAATTAGTGCCAACAAATGAAGATCAGCTTTTTCATGCCCCACATGTTGTGTGCTGTGTGGAAAGCCCCATGCTAAGGGCAGAAAAGCCACTGCAGTCCCACCACTGTACACTGCACACAGAGGTAGGCACACAGCTTTCCCATATGACCATTCTAAATAGAATCTGTATATAAACTCTACCAAGGCACTCTGAGCATCAATCTTTTTTTTTCCTATTGTGAATACACTCTTGCAGCTCACATTCAACAAAAATAAAACAAAAATAAAGAATTCATTTCAGAAATAACCAAATGGGGCTGCTCTCAGGGTCCATTTAGCCCAATGAACTCTTGGCTGTAGCTAATCTAGATCCTTCTAAGAAAAGTGCACGCAAGCATAAATATTATGAGATTACCTGACTTTGGACACAATATCTACCTATGTTGCATAATATATTATTATCTATACATTATAACTAAAGTTACATGGTAGTCATGCATTGTACACTAGTACAATTCTACATTAAAAAAAAAAAAACTCAGTAACGGAGATACAAATATAGCTTTAAATTTGCATTATTCAGTTATGAATGAATCTGGAGGTTCTAACTGGATCTTCAGAGCTACCTCTGATTCTACCTAGGTTCCCTTACTGCTGTATGGATCATTCAACTGATGAATGAAAGCATCTACATCAGTATGTCTATGGAAACAGCAAGCAGATTTCTACTATGATAAAACACAGCATTAACATTTCAGCAGTAATGTCTCCTTATGAAAGTGCACTCACTCACATGGAAAACTGACCATTGCAATTTGACATTTCCCACCTAGAATCCACAGAACTGACTTAGGCTTCTGGAATGGTCAATGCTGCAAAGAACTGGATGCCCCAGAAAAAAAGGTATTTGCAACTGATGGGTGGCATGTGAGAATACATAGGTTAAGGAATAGGAAACTCTAAGGTTAAACTCCAACCTGTGCTTTACCTGGGCACAGAGCCAAACCATCCAATCTCTGCAATCATGTGCACAAGCCCTTTCATTCACAAGCCATGCAGAAATGAATACTCTCCTTCACTTTTTGGCTTTTCACATTTTAAGAAATGTGCTTAGGAGATCTGTGTTCACATCTCTTCTCTGCATGAGGTAACTGGTTGTGTCCAGCTATGCCAAGCACAAGCCTATAGTGTATTCTAGAAAGGGCTGCAGGTAACTCCCAATCCCTCCTACTTTCCATTTTGCACAAATATTTGCTGTGCAAAAGCCAGATAAGCACAAGGCTTACTTTCAGGACATTCAGCTGTGACAGTAATTCTGACTTCCACTCCTTGCTGTACCTTTTCATTCAGCATTTAGAGAAACGAACCAGAAGTTGCGTATGGATAATTAACTGCAACAGCTACATTCTTTGTCTTTTTTTATATTAATGTTCAATAATGTTCTTTCTTTTTAGCTGGTGGACCTTAATTGTTTAGGCCAAGTGAGGCAGCCCTAGCAAAGTGAATTTAGAATAAATCCTTCATCACAGAATTGCTGATGGCCTAATTATTCTCCCACACAAAAAATGGAGACATTTACTTATGAAGTAGTCTTACACACTTCTTACATTAAATGGGGAGAAATTAACATTTTTAGACATGATTCATCCTAAAGCAGCTGCTTAGAGTATGTCACACAAAGCACACTCTACAAATGCCTGTATACATCTAAAATTAGGAGACCTGAATCATACTGTAATTTCTGCGAACTGCCTCTACAGTCAATGGAAGTAATAGATGACTTCAGCAGACAAAGCAATGAGTTTCCACCTCTAATTGCCCTCCTCTGTTCTCACTGATCTGGAGAGGTAAACTACTTCAGAAACATCTGTAGGGAGGCAGGAACATATGAGCCACAACTGCCCAAGGGTGGGAAGCCCATGGAAGAAGTCAGTGTTCAGTCCAGTAGAAGACAGATGGACCTTAACTGTTGATCTGTTTTTGTTTGTTTGTTTTTTCAGTTCTAAAGAACAACTATATATTAATATAATTTCCTACAAAACATGTGATCCATTTTACCACACCAGTTAAAACCAAATACCCAGGAGGAGTGCGGGAATACCATATCATATATACATAGGATAACTGACTCTCTACATTTGATCAATATCTATTTCTAAAAGTAGAGATGAATATAAGCCTTGAGCTGTACATCTTCACAGCCTTTGAAAAATGTTGAAATTTATTATGATTAAATATTCTGAAGATCAATAAATAATTTTAAATATTATTAGATCTTCAATCCCAACATACATTTATTAAATCCTTTCAACAAAATTAAATCTCAGCCATTTCATTTGTATGAGATTTCTTTCCTGAAATTCCCTGACCATTTATACTGTTTTCCATTTATACAGCAAACCCTCTCTTGTTCAGTTACCCCCTTTGAAAAGCGGTGATCTATACTCAGTCAATTTTCTTCACAGTAGCAACCATTCTCTTCTTTGTTTTGTTAGTTCTGCCACCAGTTCCAGGTGATTAATCGGTCTACACCTTGGAACAATGTTATTCTGGGGGTAGAGGTAGAACATTTAAAGGTATTTCAGAAGTGGAAACAGTAAACTATCAGTTTCCTGAATATATCAGAACTCATAATTTGCTTAAGAAATAGGAACGAAAAGAAGAACTGGGTATTATTTGGACTGGATGATCTTGTAGGTCTTTTCCAACCTTGGTGATTCTATGATTCTATTTCTAGCTTGCATTTTTCTATTGCATTTCTAGGGTTGCATTTCTCATATTTCAGTTTTCCTTTTTAAAGAGGCACAATAATTGTTCCATTACCAGTTTAAATATTTCAAACAAACTTTTGATACGGTGATTGTGGTATCCACAATTATCAATTTGTTTAACAATTTGATTCTGTTTTAAAGAAAGTTACTTAAAAAAATAAAGTATTTGAGAAATAAAAGGAGAGGATTGTATTCATGTCTTTTTATCATTACTGCAGAAAAATAAATGAAATATTTTCTTGCCACATTTCTTAATTAGCAAGGACATGAAATTCTGCATATCTGTCTTGCTCAGTAAATCTTTTCATCAGTCAAGGTCCCTATAAATTGTCTAAGCATGGCCATAAAAACTTCTAATAATAGAGTTTGCAGGATTTTAACTGCTTTATTAACGATGCAGAAGTAAAGATGAGTTCGCAATGTGTGTGTGTTGTCTGTTTGTTTGAACAGAATATTCTGGCTGTTCCTATAGCTCTGCCCAGTTTCAGTATTTTGATATTTTATACTGAGCACATATATTTAAACAGGGGCTTATGACAGCTATGTATGGAAACACAGCTGTGTGAAGGAAAGCTGACATACCTGATATAAAGCAGCAAAATCTACACAGAGGTCACAGTACAACAGACTACCTGGACATCATATGATTAAATATTTGCCCATAATAGAAACTTGCTTTTGTATGAGGTATTCTGGATTGGATCTGCTTTGTCGGGATAACTGTTTTGTCTTTTCTCAGGGCTTTAGCAATCCAGTCAGCACATCCTCTGGAGCGGGTGCTGATAGCAGGGTTATCAGGTAACATCTATAAACAAAGATCTATAAACCGGTGGTGAACCTTGCTGACTTCTGTTAAAGCCTGTCACTGAGTCAGGTTGAAAAGCTTTCCAGATGTGTACTAGTTTAACCAGCTCTTGCTGCTTTTGTCCCAAGGCTCTTTTTGCACTGGGCAACAGCATTTCAATGAAGGCTGGCAGAATTATACATCACTGCCAAATTCAAAGATGTTTCCATGTCCACACAACAATGTTGTTGCACTTCTTGTTCAGACCTACCAATACGCCATACACAACACCCGAACAAAAGGATGCACAGCATGACCTACCCACTGCCTCAAACTGCGGCTGATGAAGTATTATTGGTAGGTTGCTCCAAGAGTAATGCTTCTTATTTACTTTCATGGAAACTACAGCAGATACAAAGAGCACAGTAATGGTATTTGATACAGCAAATTCTCAGCTACAAAACACTATTTTTCATCATAGTCACCACCATGAGCTGTGCATTTTCCAGCAATGAGTAAGAGCCTGCAAGCAGCACTCATCAAAACCTACACCAGTGGAGATGCCCCACTATCTCTGTCACCGGTGCTGAAATGCACCACCCACTGCCTCACTGTGCTCACATCCACTGGTTGGTCTCCATAAACATTCAGTGAGTGTCAACGAATGTCAAGGGTGCATTTTCCACGTGGAGGAACTCGATTCCATAGCTTTGCTTCATATGCACTTCCATGTCAGACGCCATTCTCTCAGACGGCCCCTCTGCTGCCATCTGTCACATGGCAACAACATGTAACAGGATCCTGTCTGGAAGGTTCGACTTCTACTGCCATACCTCCAACATCTGCCTCTGACATTGTGGGCCACCATCATAAATTAGGAGGTATTGCTTTTGGAGCAGTCCTACTATTTTAAATACAAGGCCTTCCAATTCCTAGAAACAGTAGCAATTCTATATACAACTAACGAGGTACAGCAATACCTCAGCAAGCAGCTTGCCTTCCTCTTTACTTTTCTACGCAATGTTTAAGACTTAAGAATTTTTTATTTTTGAGGGGGAAATCCTTTAAATCTTTTTTTTGTTTGTTTGTTTTTCCATTGATCCTGCACCACCACTGGATTAACAAATATTTCTTTTTGTATCTTCTCTCTCCCAGCCTTACTGTCTTAGTAATCTGTGCTGCACAACTTTCCAAGAGTACCAGTGTGAGCCTTTGAAGCTATCAAAAAGACCAAAATATCATTCATCCATCAATTTTTACACCTATGAAGCCACTCAAGAAGAGCAACAAGAGACCCATCGAAGCACCAACATAAAATGCAGTAGGCAGGTTCTGAAGGACAAACAGTATTACACGGGGAAAGACTTTCAAAGATCTATTATTTGAAGGGTTTTCTTTCATAATACATTTTCACTTTTCACACAAAACACTCGCAGCTCTTGTCTAAGTGTGAAGGCAGAAGGCATCAGGCTCTGCAAGCACACTGCCATGGTCTGTTAACAGCACTCGGGGAGCACTCAAAGTGACACAAAGCTCAGTGCATACTTGGATGACACCCCTCGAATGGAACATGCTTCTGAGCCTCAGCAAGGCTGACTGTGAAATCCCGGCACTCCCTACTCAACAGGGATTTTAACACCAGCTGAATAGATATGAAGTTTTTACATCAAGATGTTCTTTATTTATATGCAAAGCAAAAAAAGCCATGTATGATATATGATGGATATATATGAATACATTATTTTAGTCTTAAATTGTCCTAAAAGTAACAGTGCTGTTTTATACAAGTTGAAAAATTATAAATAAAACACAGTTTATCTAAGCAACAGCTTTTATTTTATCCAGCTAAACACTACCTTCAGTCACCTACAGCCTACCTACCAAAAATCATTACATTTGTAAAATCAGGATGTAGTTTCTAAAGAGAAAATAATGTACTGACTGTTGTGTTGTTGCTACAGATGTTCGAAAAAAGGAATTCCAAATACCAAAAAAGAGCCCTTTAAGAATAGGAAACCTAAAACCCGCTTTTTAATAAAGTTCTATGCAGCATGCCATGGAATCAGGAAAGCAGTATTAAAATGCTCAGAGGATTGATCATTCCTCTTCTATGAAAACAGGCTGAGAGAGCTGGGTTTGTTCAGTCTGGAGAAGAGAAAGTTCTGAGGAGACCTCACTGTGGTACTTAAAGGGAACTTACAAAAGTGAGACTTTTTTTTTTCCAGGGGCACGTAGCGATAGGACAAGGGACAAACTGAAAGAGAGTCAGTTTACATTACATATAAGAAGAAAATTACTCACTATGGAGGAGATGAGGCAGTGGAACAAGTAGTCTAGAGAAGTTTTGGCAACCTGGTCTAGTGAGAGACATCCCTGCCCATGGCAGGGGGTTGGAACAAAACCAGGGTCCCTTCCAATACAAACTGTTCTGTGTTTCTATAAATCCAATTCCTGAAGTCTCTGACTGTATTTCCTACTGCACCTCACCCTCTAATATACAGAGAAATGAAAGATATGTCATGCAATTTGAAAGCAATTTCTTACAAATGTATAACAAAGTCTATAATTTTACCTAAAACCTCACTGTAAGTTGATTTAGGCTTTCTGGACTGATGCCTTAGTTATTCCACCTAAGAAATAAGAAAATCAATGCTATGAAAATTTAAAAATTCATTCTAGGTCATCTTCAAAAGAAAGTGTATAAAATTTAAATGATACAGGAATTCAGTTAACACATTAGAGATGAACGGAGATAGACACAAACCAAGGAATGTTACATTCACACCTCTGTATTCTGTTGAGTAAGGAAAAATACTTTTCTGTGCTTCGAAGGTGAAGCCGGGACTCACCATGCCTTTTCCTTCTGGGCTATTCTAGCAGCCCCTAAAGCTGCAGACCACAGTGCAGGTGCTTACTATGGAGGAAGCACTGAATATGCTTGTATAGAAGGCACTGCCAAACAGCAGCTACAAGTGATCTATTCCAACAATTTGCTGCCCAAAATATACCATCTCCCACACTAGGCACCACTTACTCTAGGCTAATTTTGTACCACTGCAGGAATGCTTATTCATTTTAGGAATCTTGTTGGATGAGCTAAACATCAAGTGCACTTAATGATCAGATATTTCTGCTTTCAGAAATAATAATAATTCAGAGAAGTTCAGGTTTTGCTTGTGACCACTGTCTTAGAAGAGCTCAAAGTTCACTTGCATACAAAACCAGCATCTCCTTGTCATTTTTTATAGATTTTACTGACAACAGGAAAGTTCAAATGCCTAAGAGCAAGGCAAGAAACAGATTCCAAAAGACAGCTTTAAATGTTAGTCAAGTAAAAGAGATTGCCCATGTACTTTAAGAACAGATTGCTGCCCCTTCCATAAAAGCAGCTTTTTACCAAACACAGTGTAACCAGAGGAATAAGAATTTTAGGCATACAGTTTACTCATCTCATTGAGTTGAATAAAGCCTTACCTCAATCAACGTGAAATTTTTACAATCATCAGTGCTGGCTGATGAGAACACAACCTGTTGGATTAGTTTCACGTTTCACACAACTGTTTGATAAGCTGTAAAGAAGCAGACTATTTCATTGGGCTGTGCTCGGCAAACCGAACGCCAGGATATTGGCCTGCTGCTCTGCACTGAGACGTGTGGCGGTGATGACACACGGGGTCTTAATCGCTCCTCTGGTCAGAATAGTTACGCATTGCAGTAAATGAACTTTTACAGTTTCCCATTTACTATCACTTCCACATAATTGCCATAGCATTTATCAGTGCCAAGCAATTTCATTTATTTTATAGGTGACTTCTCTCAAACTGTTTTCCCTATGCGAGTGCTAGGTGGACTGGATAGCATCCCATCCCCCTGCACACCAGACTAGGGTCCTGTCTGTGCTAGCAAGCTCTCTAATCTTCCTCACAGTAATAAAAGTTACACAACAGAGAAATGTCAGACATTTTTATTACGGTGGTGACTAGTATATCAGGCACAGCGAGCTCCAACCATGGAAACACAAATAGCATTGATCCTCAGAGAGAATGGTCCATAACTGTTAGCAGCAAAGATACCTATCTGGGTTTCCTACACAAAAAGAACACTGTAAGGATTCCTGCCCACACTGTAGGATCTTTAGGGCCAAGAAGGGATAAATTGGTACAGCTCCAGTCCAAAAGCATCTATGTACTCTTCACAGAATCACCAAGGTGTGAGACCTTTAGGATCATCCAGTCCAGCCATCCATCTACCACCAATATTTCCCCACTAAAACATGTCCCTTAGTACAACAACTTCACTGGTTTTAAAGAGAGAGATTATGTGTAAAGCTCTGTGAGACCTTAAATAGAGGAGGTAGTAGCTACTTCAGTGCTGCACACAAATTTCTTACGGGAGGAGGCTCCTGACCCCAATTTGTATCCATGGAGTTGTAGCTGAGTGCTGGTGGACACCCTGCCTGGGGCTTCCAGTATGAGACAGACATTTGCACACACCAAGACAATCTGAGAGCTGGAACACATATCAAGTACAGTGACAAAGCACTGCACATCTGAAATTTTTCTTTTCCCCTCCTGACAGCGTATAATAGATGCTATTCATTATTAGCTACTTGGAAGGTGCATTTCCCTGAAACAGATGCAATCTTTATGCTACATGTTATAGCATTTTCTTTCAAAATATGACTAGTAACGCATCCTCTCTTTGCTATACTGCTTTCCCATTGTGGATAATCCAGAAGAAGTTGTTTTTATGTTGTTGCTGTTGTTTTTGTTTTTTTTTTCCAGCACCCTGTGAGATATTGAAGTATTCAATTCATTATTATCCACAATTTTCAGAGAGGAAAGTTAGAGTTTAAGTGAATCGCTCAGGGGCAGTGAAGAAGCTGTTAGTGAGCAAGAGGCAGAACACAGAGCTTGTTATTTTAACTTACAGCCAATCTTCCTTGCCAAAAAAAAAAAAAAAAAATCCTGTAGCACTGGAGCAAGACCTCATGTTAACAGGCCATTGATTTATTATTTTCTTTTTTTTATATATAATAACATACCACTACGCTTGTGGCAAGAATGAACCAATTCGTAACAAAGAACAGGGGAACTAATAAACCCACAAAGCAAAAAGAACAAAACCACAGAGAAAACAGTGCTTGTTATTAATGACTTTCCACAGAGATTATGTAGGTAATTGCAGCTGACCTCCCTTGGTGACAGAGAACAGCTCTGGAAAGATTTTGAAAGAAATGTGTCTGATTTGATCCACTGGGCGCATTTACTCCAATGCTTCATAGATGAATGACACTACATAGATTATCCACTTCTTAAAACATGAAGACTAATTGAAATAGTTTAATGTCTATTTACATCAGGCTTCAAATTCAAGAGTGATAAGTAGAAAGACTGTGAATTACAGTCTAATAATCAGAGAAAAATCTGACCTTACTCAGTGTATGACCTTTATGCACAGATGTAAAAGCTAGGCAAATATAACAAAACACTGTCTTTAAAAAATTAATCTGAGCATTCCTGTCCCAAAGATAAGGCACTGGACTATTAAGTGTAGCAGGACTTGAAGAATTGATTATCACAACAATTGGGCGTGGAGTCTCCTTTTCTGGAGACGTTCAAGACCCGCCTGGATACCTACCCGTGCAACCTGGTCTGGGGAGCCTGCTTTGGCAGGAGAGTTGGAGTAGATGATCTCTAGGGGTCCCTTCCAGCCCCTACAATTCTATGTATACATTCTGTGAATAGCTGGGAAGTGGGATACCTAGGCCATAATCCACCTGCTCCAAAAGACAAAGCTCTCATGCTTTTCTGCTGCAGACATCGTATCAAAACCAAATATTACATTTATCAAATTGTACTTTTTGAACAAAACTACATACCTCAGCATGAGATACAAAGAAAAATGGGGGTTCTGTTCTTCTAGAATAAAAAATATATATTAGTACTTGGGATTATTAACACTTGATCTTGGTTATCCTCCTAGCTCATCTGAGCAAATATAACACAGAACAGAAATACAAAACAAAACAAAACAAAACACACACACACAAAAAACCCACTAACATTGTTTCTTCAGTGTAATATTGTTCCTCTTATTTAAAACAATTCTCAGATTCATTTTCATTCTGTGACGACCCGTAAGAGCAGTAAGTGGTAAAAACACTTTGCTCACGGGATCCATTAAGAAATGCTATAACATTATAACAAGTGATTGAAAATACTCAGTACTGTAATCCTTCAGTTACTTTTTTTTTCCTACAGTTATGGACTGTTGCTTTCATACCATTGTGATACAGAAGGGGGAAACTTCAAGCAAACACACTGGAAACAGCACAGTAAATACAACATTTTCTGATCTTTTAAAATTGCACTCTGACTCTTCATCTTCTTATAAACCTCATTAAAAACAGTAACAGACCAGGGACCTGCTTGAAAAGTAAGAGGGTCTAAAGTACGGGATAGGGGACAAGAAACATGAAGATTCAAATATCAAACACTTTGTGCAAATTACTCAGATCTGCTCATGACTGATCTATTCAGACTGCAAGCTCTTCTGAGGAGAATTGTCTCTGGTTGTGGTCTTCTGCAGTTCCTGGGGAAATGCAATATCTGAGTTCTTAGTGTAAATCTAGCTGCTGATAAAATAAATACATAAATAAATAGTAAAACAGTAGAATATGGCTTCATGTTTATTAATAGCTTTCCTACTTGCAGTTTTCATACAAGTTCTGCTAAGTTTTTATAGGATAGAAAAAAAAAAAACAACCTTTTTTCTAAGACAGCTTTCCTGTTGGCAAATATTACTCTTGGATTCATTTTGTTCTGGTTAGTCTATAAAAGCAAACATCTATTTTGCAAAGGACTCATCCCTATCTATCTTTTGTATAGCTGCAAGTGACGACACTCAGACTCAAAAAATAACATTCTAGTGCATTTGTATCAGCAGCTCTGGTGAGTTCTGCATTCATAGCACATCTCTACTATAATTCACTGCTTAGTAAAACATTTTGTGCTATAGTACATGAAAAGCACTATATAATCCATAACAGGATACAAACTGAACAATCTTATATTTAAAGACTGATGCTTCTTCCAGCTAAGCGTGCCATGGAAATATCTGTGTTGCAGTGCAGAGGCTGTGGTTAGAGAGTAAGAATCAAAATAGGGAGAAAAGGTTAATCTGGAAATAATTTGTATTATACTTATACTTTACACCTGGTCAATGGGGAATTAAAGCATGAATATAAAAGTCCTTAATTTCTCTGATCCTCTGATAGCAATGGTCTTAATGACTGCTGCTTTTTTTCCAGCTACTTAACATTTCTTTAGCTTGTTTACTATAATATTTTTATACTAGATTTCAAACGCCTTGTTATGTCAAATGAGACCTTGTAGGCTTGCCTACACAGTGAAAGAAACTGCAAGGTTAAAAGCAAGACCAGGACAGGATAGCATCTGAAGAACAGTGGCAAAAAGTGCAGCTACTTCTCCCACCCCTATGAGAAGCAAAGGCTCGATTTTATGAAAATTCCTAACTATGTCAATGTTTTTCAGTGAAAGAAACACTGACCCCAAATGCACAAATGATGTAAAAAGGAAACCCTTACACCACTTTGGCCACTAGAATGTCAACAGAATTGTGGTCACCTCCTCTGCTGCTTTACTCTTCAACTATCAAAGATGCATTAAATCCAAACTAACAATAACCTCATGAACTCCCCATAACCTGCAGACCTTGTGCACAGATATACGGGAAGGGTTGGTAAGGGGGAGGGTCCACACATTCCAGGTTTTAAAATGGAGAGGTCCAACCTCAAGAAGCCAGAGTTCAAGAAGCATTTGGACAACACTCTCAGACACAGGGTTTGATTTTTGGGTGGTCCTGTGTGGAGCCAGGAGTTAGACTTGATGATCCCCATGGGTTCCTTCCAACCCAGGATATTCTATGATTCTGTGATTAATTCTTCATGATTCAGTACAAATGTTGAGTAAGTGAAAATTTCATCAACAAGCTCAGGAAACCCCCAACTCATCTCCAGTGTTTTGGCTGTGGCAGGAAGTACCCATCCTGGCGCTAAAGCAAGGAGAAGCACAATTAGAGGTATGAAATGAACCAGCTCTTGTTCAAGGTCACATCTATTCCTCCGAAATCTTTTATATACTATAAATATCCACAGACAAGCAGAAGGATTGCTTTTCTAATCACAAACTTAAATTGGCAGAAGGAGAATTAAGAGCAATTTAATAAATACTGTTCATCCTATAATTATCACTAGAATAACAGGCTCAAAGTGCACACAGTCGGTCCCACAGAGCTCCTAATAACAGCAGGGCTTTCAGGTTTTGCTGTTAAATAAAATTAAGTATTGTCTTATTAATTTCCAAATAACAACAGTTTTTGATTTTTTTAAATTAACTTCCAACATACCAAATAGGCTATTGCAACCTACATTAGTATTCTGTACTATTGCAGCATGAGCAAGTGAAATTAGTGCAGTGTTATTATATATGGTGTAAGATGCCTTTGTCAGAAGAAGTCTCAGCTCTGCAAAGCTTACAGCCTTCATAGAACTGCAAGAACGGCAGCAAAGATTGTGAAATGAACCACACAGAACTTTCAGATTAAAAGCAGCATCAGTACAAGATGTGACCACAGGACAGTACTGCTTCTGACATTTGCAGGCAGCAGACTGACTAACCAGCTGGGTCTTCTTTCCTCGTGTTATTCAAGAACATAGGTCACTACTGAAAGTCTGCTGGCAATTGCTTCCCCTTTTATTTAAAAGACATTTTCAATGACAATGACCTATACGGACACAAAGAATAAATTCCTGTTCAGGCCCTTTTCTCAGATGCTGTCACTCTAAGTACTTATGAAAGATTTTAGAGTACTTTTGCCACAGGGATTTAAAGCGAGGCATTTACCAAGATCTGCATTTGTCTTACAGGTATTGTGGTAAGTGGAAACAATCTGTGGTAGCGTTCAGACTCAGAGCCCTGTGGCTTAACAGTTTTATGTCACTGAGAACTTGGCCTTTGGCTGTCCAAGCTTAAAAATCAATTCACTACTTTAAACTTAATGCTGCTGATGTCACTTTTTATGGTTGAACTCAACAAGCCAAAAACATCAGAGAACAAGATTGTGAAGAATTGCTTCCCATTTACCACAACTTTAAGCAGAAGGTGACCAGAGGTTTCAAGTCTGGTTTATCTCTGGACGTACATAGTTGAATTTCATGCAAGGCTGGTGTTACTACAGGAACTTGGGTTCACAACAAGCAGAGACACATCTGGATTTCCAGATACAAGCCTTGCTTCTCGCACAAACTGTGTGCATTCTTTTCCACGTTAACAAACTCCTACCACCTCTCACTACTTTGAATTTTTCGACAGTTTTACAGAACAGTTTCTGCTCTCAGCTATGCTTACTGCTAAAGTTTGTGGTTTATAGCAATACAATCAAGATCAGATTTTACATCAGTGTCTATGAAGCAGTGTTCCCACACAAAAAATATACTTCTTCATCTGTTTCCTAAATAATTCTCAGCAACATCTTGATACTAATCTAATTTTCCTCATATTCCACTCTCCTTCATGTCCCAAAACCAAGACAGAGATTGCATACTTTCACCTGAAACACTGGACATGAGGCTGAACACCACTCATCTCTACCTGCCTCCATTTCCTCAATACTTAAGCGTAAAACTTATCCACATCACCTAGCAGTATAATTAAGCAACAAAATGAAGTTGTCTCCCCTTTTACCAAATACTGGGCTCACGCTCTTGCCCTTGGAGCTTGCCAGAGACCACCACTTTCCACACTGGCCTTTCCCAACTGGAAGGACTGCCTTCCCTCCCTTCTAGCTCTGCCAGACAATGAAAGGGAATTTTATTGCCGTTTTGGTGAAAGAGGACAGGAATTGATGTTTGCTAATTGACAGCATTTTCATCATTTGCTGACAATTAGCAGGCTGTCTAGAAGCCCTCAATGTGCAAAAGGCCTGGCTCCCTCTCTTCTGTCTACATGGTGTTAAGCTGAAATGACTACACATCATAAACAGATATTTGAATTCTTATCGCTGCTCCATTTGTATCCTTCCATTAGTGAACTTACCTCTTCTTTTTCCCTTGTACCTGGATTTATGCAATAGATGATTTTGTGTTTATCTAAATGTTCCTTGTCATTGTAAATTGATTGCCTCAATGACAGTGCCATTTGTTGTTTGAAATTAAAGCTCTGAAAACACCAGAGAGTAAGCCATGCTATCTTAGCTTTACTTATATCATCCTATGGAGCATCTCCTCAAATTCTTGTTTCCTTAAATGAGTTTGAATGGAACAATAAAATAAACCTCCTGCAAGAACTTACAGGTCAGCAAACGGTTATTGCTTCCAGAGGAGCAATCTCACAGTATCACAGAATCTGTCAGATGGACAGTGTTAATTCTTTGGTGCTTGGCTCGTAATTACAGAGTGTGGGAAACTGTCTCTTAACCCAGAGGCAGAAAGAAAATGGGCTTTTCTACTACAGTGTACAACTACAAAACTACAATCATTGACGAACTATAATAGCAACTCCCTGGTACTCTGAACAAGTTCACGGTGAGATTAGTGTTCCCAAAGTCAATACTTGCCAGGCAGTTATTGAAACATGTGTTGTGAGATACCATGGAACATCAAAATAAGGAGTAGCTGCATTCACCCATATACTACAGCTCTATTTATTGAATTGCAACTTTTTTTTTTTTTTTTCCATGACTCACAAAACTCTTCTTCCTTCTGTAGAGGCGCTGCAGCAAGAATAGGTTATGCAACATTAATCCTGAAAAATCCATTTGAGAACTGCTAACTGTGATCATGAACTCCAAAGTGGGACTTTTTGATTTGCAATTAAGCTCTATTTCCACCACTGCTCCCCGGCCAGGAAGGAGAGGCAGAAGCAACCATCATTCTGCAGATGAGGAAGTACTTCACCTGTTTGATGACATAGCATTTCCAGCACATGTCTTTTTCACTTTCCAATATAAGTCTTTGAAAGATGAGCATAATTTCTGCCTATCTGATTGTTTAACCTTACAAGAGCAGGAGGCACACTTGTGGGCATGCGATCAGTAATCAGTGCCTGGGCTGGCTTTGGAGCAAGCCAAAGACAAGACTTAGGTGAGCTCTGGTGGGGATGCACTGTACACACATATAGATGACTCTTGTGGCAGTGGCCAGGTGCACCCTGAGTGCACAGCCGTTATATTGCTTCATTTTTCTTTTTTCTCCCCACTGCTAGGAACTGTTTTACTAGGGGTTTTATTCATGTCCTGAAGAGCTTTCATGACAGTGTTATTTGATAAGGTGCATTTAAAGCATATCTGATAATAATCCGTCAGTAAAGTCATAGGCTACTAGAAAACTGCTATGCTAATGTTACCAACAATTAGTTATTTAATTTGTAATGCTTCTGCTTTTATGATAGTGCTGGAAAGCTTATTTTAAACAAGTATGACAGAAAATGTTTCTTGCATTACCACCAGCTGTTACAGAACCATTTGATCGGTACTTAATATAAAACTGGAAATGAAATATTCTTGTTTTCATTTGTGACAGATTGCTGAAATTGGTTAAACACTAAAATAATTGGATGGTTGATACTCTGATTAAGGAACTGAAGAAAACCAACAAGAAGGACTGGAAAAGAAGAAATGTCATTTTCTGACTAGACTGGGATAGCTTATTTAGGCAAGAATTCTCAGCACATACTTGAGGCCAGATTTTTTTAAATGCTCCCTTTTTAAGATATTCATAGTAAGATTTTTAGATAAATTCAGCAGTATGGATGCTTGATCTTCAGCTTCCCAATAGAAACAGCTGGCCTAACAAAGGCATAAGAAGCTTTACATCTCTAAGCCCCTGACCGAGTTAGGCAATGATCACAGACTTACCATATGGCTGATGTTAAAAAGAAATATTGAGTAGTTACTGGTTCAGTGATCACCACTTATCCTGTGCTCTGAGACAACAATATTGTGGGAGAAAAAACAAGGGTTTGAGGAGCACTGAACAAGTTAGCAAACTGTAAGGAATTTTCTATATATAAAAAAAAAGTAAAATGTATTATGGTTGGTACCTTTCTGAGACATAACGCAGAGTGCAAAACAAGTAGTGACTGGCAGTAAGAGTACATTCTTTCTATAAGGACTTACCACCTAGAGAGGAACACATGGTCAGTTTCAGGCAGAGGCAAAATAAGTAGATATCAACAGTGGCAGACTGTCCTAGTAAGTAAGAGGTGCCCATACTGCTAGTTCTCCCTAATGAGAAGTCTTGAGGAGATGGCCTTGCTGATATTACTGCCACCAATAGTTGCAGAGGAAGGCAGCATTGAGCTGGTGCTTATGGTGAACTTTTTTCTTTACAAAGCAGTGACAAGAAATAACATATCCAGGCTTCTAGCTGGCACTAAGTCTGCCCTATCATCAGCACACAATTTTGCCACATCATTCTGGGCTTTTCCTTGCCCTCTGCATCCTTTCCCCAAGGTTGGTGATTCTTCCAGCCTTACTCCAACTTCACTTCTCCAGCACTTAGTCTGTTTTGGCTCCTTTTTTTCTCTGAATCTTCCATCCTTTCTTGCAGAAATTCTTCCATTATGTCTTCTGCCACATCTTCCCTTCTTTTACTACTGTCCACCAAATCCCAACCATCATTTCCTACAGACATTGAGCTCTCAAGTGACTGAAATCTGAAAACAGTAAGAATTCACTAACAAAAAGCAGTTCCATAGCAGGCTGTATCTGAACCCTGTGCCACAACCAAAGCACAGCTGCTGCTTTTCATTTAATTTTTGAAGAACTTACAACATATATATTTTCTAAACTTCAGTAGCTGGTAACTTCTTTTTCCTTTATATCAAATATGCCTTTTTAATGTCTCAGTGAGTCTGCCAAGTACGTATCTCTCAAGCTTATTTGAATCTTCACATATTGATCTTCTGAATTTCCACCAATAACTTCAGGATCTTATACCAAATTACAGATCAACGATTTACAATTTTTGAGAATATTTTCTTAAAAAAACTGTAGAAGGGAGAATATTGTTGGGCTTCCACTGCAAAACAGGCATACTTACAGCTGCTGCTCTAGATTTTCTTCTTAGTTTTATTTGGTTAGTTATGAATCAATTAGTGATTGGTGGATTTTTTTTGTAAATGGAAGCTTGACATGAACATCTCCAGCTTGAATTGTGAATGACAGACTTCATGTTCTGCTCTGCATGTCAAAACAATCTCTAATTCTCAGAGATATCCTGCAAATAAGTCTGATGTACATTTTTTCTCTAGGGGACAACGGTTGGATTTTATTGTCACCAAAATAAATATTTAAATAATAATAATAATAAAAAAGGCAAATATCTCTCTTTTCTCCTTACTGCTAACTCATAAATGTGCTTAATGATAATAAGCTACATGCACCTTTTGAAGAGGGAATTCATCTATCTCTATAAATAGATGTACATAATGGAACTATACTTTAGCTTTAAGTACTTTGCTGAAATGGAGCCAAAGTCCTAAAAAAGTCCCATAACATTCTCTAACATAATATGAAATTCAAGCTTTTCTTTCTCACCTTGAAGACCTCACTGACCACTGTAGCCCCTTAGGTATTTGGAAGTAGCTTATAAGGAGTTAGCTTACAAAAAGCATCTCAGAATTGAAGACATTTTTAAACGCAGGAAGTGTGAGGGATGGGTTAATTAAGCTTCCAGTGGCCACTGTCATTGGAAACAGTATAGCAATGGAGATACAAGCCATACTTTGTCACTTGCTCCAAGGGTCAGGAACACCTAGAATATAAATAGTGCTTGAGCTTCTCTTCCTGAATGTCTTCAATTTGTAGTCAATGAATCAATTGGAATTGTTTTTATTTTATGGGGAAGAACATAGTTCAGTGCTACTGGGAAGGAGGTTCTACCAAAAAATTTCATAGAATCACAGAATCATTTGAGTTGGAAGGGATCCTTAAAGGTCATCTACTCCAACTGCTCTGCAGTGAACATGGACACCTACAGCTAAATAAGGTGCTCAGAGCCCTCTCCAGCCTAACCTTGAACAACTCCAGGGATGGAGAAATGGAAAGGAAAGCAGAAATGGCTTCTACCACTTGAGCTTGAGCCTTATGTGTTGTTATTGTGTATATGATCACAACAAACAAATAATTCACTCTTAAGTTAGGGAAAATATAGATGTCTCATGTATTGTACTGAATTCTAGATTTTTGCTTCCTTTATCCTCACAGTTGGGTAATACCAGATTTTGATAAAGCTGTACAAGTATTGAAAAGATGTAATCTCAGTAAAATCAAGTCATCTGGTGCTTTTAATTCTGTTACTTCAGCCTCATGTTGACAGTAAGCTGTGCAGGCAATGCACTGACTTGCTTTTTTGTCAAGATTTTGCATAATATAAGACATGCACACAACAAATACAAATAGATAAATATATATAGAGAGAAATATACAAAAATATGTCATTTAGATGCAATAACTACATAATCTAAGAAAAAAATATGAAAAATTAACATTAATTTCCAATTTTGTTAGATAATGAGATACCTTTCAGCAACAGGAGGTTGATTACTCCCAAGTATCTCTGCTGAGCACACACATCAGCACTATCGCATCTTTAATACGGATTAGAGTGCATTACAGACTCAGAAAGGAAAAGAAGCTGGTAGCTTACTCACTTCTATAGGTTATTCAGTACTAAAACAGCTCATAAGCCTTAACAGAAGAGATGAAATTATGATGTGTAGTTCTGTTGTGCTCAGTAACCGCAGTGAAATACAATCTCTGATTATGAATGGGTTTTACATGATTCATCCTTTCCAATTCCAAAGCTTAAACTGAAATGACCAAGAGGCAATAAGGCTATCAATTCCAGAATATTCTTTCTCACTGCTAACATGACCTCAAACCCGTTAAAATCTAATGGACTCTCACCATTCACTTCAGTAGCAGTGGACCATATTCTTAACAGAATGAAAATATTTTTTTTCAGGATTAGCAGTCACTGAATAGACAATAACACAGTTTTGAAAGATGTGCACCTTATGTCTCTCACAAAACATTTCAATTCAAAAAGACAAAAAATTCCTTTTGAAATATAGTTTCTGCTTTGTTGTGTGAAAAAAACATGACTGCCTTGTCACAGTTCTAAAATATGCTACAATAGAAGGCAATGAAGGCAATGGTTAACTCCCAGAAAGGGAAAGAACACGTTATAAATTAGTATTCACAGGAAATATCTATTTTTTTCAAAAGCAGTGATTTCAGTCATTTGAAATCATTACAAAAATATGCCATATACTATTTCAAACAGTGGCACCTTTATTCTAAAAATTAATCCATCAAGAACAATTTTGATGTGCATAAATCCTTGTCTATTACATCAACAGTGCATCAATTTTCTCATTCAAACATAATGTGTTCAACAAAAAACATTAAGGAGCTTTATTCTAGACTAAGGCTGCCATATTTTTTCTGCTTAAAAATGAAAATAAATATGTAAAATGGATCTGTTTTTTGACATAAAATCACTATTTCATGCTTTGATTCTCTTCTCCTCAATTTTTCTTCCAAACATATTCATTACTGCTACTTCTTCCTTCATGTGCCTCATGTTACAGTTCCAGAATATGTAAGGTGAAAGGAGCTATCGATCTTGAGTAGTACATACGGATTCTGTTCCTTCATTTCTTCATCTTGAATTTATTCAGTATCCATATTGTCTAAAACTCTTTTTTTTTTTCTGTCTGTATTGCCATTGTAGTTTCAAGAAAACTATAAAACATCTTATATGTAATAGTAGCCTTATCCAGGCTGCTCTCCTGGAGATGGATCAACAGGAAGGCAGGAATTATTTTTAAGAAAATGAATTAGCTTTACACCATTTTTGCTGTCTCCAAAGAATTTCCAAGGGGAGGGGGGCAAAAGAAAACTGTAACCAAATTGATAGATACATACTACAAATTTCTTCCTTAGCATTTGTTTTGTTTTATTTCATGAAGTTAACAAACAAATGTATGAGCCTAATTAAAATCTCCATTGAGGAATTCCAAATAATAAATCAACTGAAGTTGTACAGAGATTGGGTCAATGAACCATCAGACATACTTTTCCAACTGAAACACTGCTTGAGGCTCAGAATCCTCTCCTAGCCACCAAATATCCATGTTATTTTGTCTCCCCATGAACATCTGCGTACTTATGGTTGCAGATCACATCAACTTTGTCCTTCAGGCTTTAAGGTGGCAGTAACAAATCTTGCTGAAGTATTGGCAGTTTCCATCTTCTGTTGATTCAGAAAGTTTTCTGCAGTAGAAGTGCTGAAGCCTTAGAGAGTCAGAGCTGCATCAACTCACGTTTGGGAGATTATCTTTATAGCAATAAATATGTAGAAAGTTTATGTCTGAAGCTTCAAATCACCCAGGGCAATCTTCACACTTGAAAGTGCAAACAGCTCCTATGCCCTGGCAGTTTGAATAGGGCGCAAAACCCCTGCAGAAGGATATTCTGCAAGCTTCAACAACCAAATTAATCTCAAGACCTTTTACATTCAAAGATTTAATTTAATGGATTTCAATATTCAATATTCAACAATATTCTTTTGTCTATTTAACTGAAACGCTGAAAGTCTAGGTGTTTCCTCTAAAGACTACTGATGCTTTGCTATGGCAAAATCTTTGCCCTCCAAAGACAGAAGAAAATTCCCATAGCTGCTATTACTCCTGGGAAATGCCCTTCCTGGACAGAGTGGGGTATGGGGCCACAGTGGGGCCCATCTGGATCCCTGCAGCCAGCAGCTCTGGGGCATTTCACACTGCTGCACAGTTCTAAGGAGAATGCAGATATTAAAATACAGAGGATCCTTCAGCAAACCTAAGACAGGCAGATAAATTTAAAAGCAATTTTCCTTTCTTTCCTTCGCACAGCTTCAAGCTGTTTCTAAGCATTAATGAGGAGATTCTTTCTCACCTGCAAGTTGGGAGGTGGCTGCAGGAAACACCTGCAGGTATACAGATCTGAGCTGCAGCCTGCAGGGCTCTCTGGGACGTGTCAGGATGAAGGGTATGGGAAAATATCTTTATTACTAGAAATAGATACTGCAAATTTGTACTCTCTGGACATTCACAAAATACAATATTTAAAAAAAAATCTTACATATCTTTTAAAGAAGTTGCTGTAATTCCCACTCTAGGGAAATACTTTTTAAAGCCAAGAGGATGCAGCCACTCACAAACACACACGCTCTTTAACTGAAATGAAATATATATATAAAAAAAATACCTCTATCATTAAAAACCTGCATTAGAAAGCAGGGATTTTTTTACACTTGTTTCTAAGAGTAACTTTCAATCTGCCTCGAGCTGCAGCTTGAAAAAGATCTATCACAGTGATTTTATTTCAGCACATAAATGGAATCAGTTATGCTCCACTCAATTCTTGTATTCTCCTCCTTCTTTTTCTTAGATAATGGAACTGTTCCCAGTTAATAGGCTCGTTTCAATACCTTTTGAATTCTGTCTACGCTTTAAATAGAGAAGCACATTCTCTACAATTCAAATGTTTGCTCACAGTACCTGTGTGCTTCCAGAAACTCATATACAAATGGAAATAGTAAATGTCTAGTCCAAATAACACTTCATGTTCTTTTGCTACTGCACCCACTTACAATGTCAACTATAATACTCCCAATCAGATTAACGAACTGGACTTCCAGCACTCCACTTACACGTTCAGTATAACTTCTATTCTTAATAAACCCAGCAGCATTTGCTCTTCATCCCAGTTCATTCATCGTCAATACAAATGAAAGAAAAAGTTAAATTATAATTGAAAATCAGTTTTGTTTTGCTTAAGAATGACAACAGATGGTCACAGTCCATTTGTTTTGCACATTCTTGATAGCTGCAGACTTAAGCATGCATGATTCAGTATCAAATGTAGAAGTAATCTCATTTAACTCATCAACATTATGATGATGCTCCCTCAAAAATTAGTAATAAAAGACAATGGCATTGTTCCAAGCATAAAAGCATTCAAAGGAAGTAATATGTATTTCCTACATATAACATACAAATGTTACATATAAGGTATAAATTAAAATAAAATGAATTTAACTGAATAATAAAGCCAAGTGCACTTGAATTGTATCATACATGACAACTAGTTCTGCATTGTTTAGCAGGTAACAAATATTCTGAATTTATGCTACCAGGGACGTACCAAGTACAAGTACTTGCCCACATCTAAATCACTGAGTGTCCATAAACATGAAGCAGAGGTGCTAAGGCATGATGTAACCAACTCCTTCAGGTTGCAAACCCTTGCAGTAAACCAGAAATCGCTCTAAATGTAGATAGGCATGTAGTGATTTGACTATAACAGAATCAGAGCTGACTTAGTGCAAAAAGCACTAGGCACCCTTGTTCTCCATTAAAATAAGCTCTCCCTCATGGTACAGCTCAAGCAGGTGAACACAGAGTCATAGGAACAACTGTAGACATATGCTCATCTCTCTAGGTATGTCCATAGTTTCAAACACACAATCACAACTAAGGACGAGCAGGGTCTCTAACTACATCATAATTACTGCAAACCAATTTAGATATAAAGCATTTAGATATAAAGCAAAGTGATGACAACATATGTCATCATCACATCCTCCCTCATGAAATGGAAAGAACAAGAGAGCAGGAAAAATCAGCAGGGCTCTACACAGAGCAGTGACACGTGGCTGTTAGATAACTGCTAGCAGAATATCTTGTAAAGTTATCTACCTAATGTTATATGTATGTATAAACAGTCCCTGGTTATTGGAGTATTATAAGAAGCATGAAATTGTTTTGATGGTTTCAGAAAATACCTAGCACACACTGGGGAGCTGTAAAAATAATGAATAATAACAATAATATTGACAAAAGTGGGTGAGATATTGCTCCTTTCTCACTACCACTAACCTCCCTGCAACACACATCTGTGTTTACAAGACAGCAATGTGCCAGCATCAATGGAAAAAAAAAAAAAGGAGAACAAAGATTCATGCTTACGTTAAGTTGGAAAATTATTCATTGTACCAAACACATTACTAAGAGTCACCAAGTGCTACAAATCTGCACTTCATAGGATTTTCCTTCCCCTACAAAAATGCAAATTATGGTTCTCCAGAAACACAAACCTGCATGAGAGAGTTCTACACGGCATGAGTTACTGCAATCCCGTGCCCTACACAAAGTACAAAACCTACATATATTTCTTGCAACTGTAGATACCTCATTCACATGCCTACTCACTGCCTTCATTTCCCATGGATCAGGAACCTGAAAGATATCATTCCTTCAGATGCAGGAATTTATGAAAACCCATTTATCTTGTGCTACATCCTATTCACCCATAGCAGCTTCTCCTACGTAACTAGATTTGTCTTTAATCAGATAGCAACTTTGTGAAGAAAAAGCACAATCACGTGTAGTGTTCTTTTGTGTTTTAGTTGTTGTTGTTAAGTTTAGCTGCTCATAAAATTGGCAACAGGTGCCAATGTAATTTGCTGAAAAGTTAAAACATTACCTAAGTTCAAATGCTAGCCATAAAAGAAGAGGTAAATAACTGTTCAAGTCAATTATGAAAATACTGTGGATAAGTCATACAACAGCTCTGAATGCCCATCCACATATTGGAATAGTAGAGAAAAAGTAGATACAATTTAGTCTCATAAAGGGTCCCACAGAATGAGCTTGATTGTTTCATCAGCTCCCAGCAGCTCACAGAGATGGTAAAGGAATTAGGCCTGTGGAGAAACCTCTGATCTATCTTCTTCATGCACACTGAAGTACTGACTTGACATTGCATTCAATTTATTGGAAAATTAAAATCCACAGGGCTTTCTCGAGAATTCTGCAAATTATGTTGTAATAAATTCAAGACCTTTTGTGCTTCATTTAGATGCTATACGTAATTATATAGTAATGAAAGCAGAATTTCTGGAATGGGCTACCTTCACAAGTGATCTGCTGCCTTTGAAGATGACCGTAGGATTGGTGCAACACACAACTACAGCAGGAGAAGATCCCTGGTATGTGTACCTGAAGGTGGATGTTCAACACTCTTGTCTTGCTCCATAAAGTATGCATTTCTGTGTACCCAACCTTAATACGTGAAAGGAGCCTGAAGTAACATAATTCCCTAGACAGAAATGATTTGATAATTTAAGGATTAAAGCACATGAAATACAAAGGTATGCATCAGCATTTTTTGAGATAAACACACAATCATAATGGATTTCACTGACTAAAAATATAATTATGGGTTTGCATAATTTCAGACAGACATTTTCTATGACTGATCTTTAATAGCTATTTGTTCAGTTACCACTTTGAAAAGAGATTCAGATTTGTAACAAATAATACTAGAAATAATACTAGAAATAATAATACTAGATATAATCTGACTCTGGGAAAAACACAATCGCATATTCAATTAATTAAGTGCTTTACAGCTCGGGATGCTGAAGGTGTGAGAGAACAGAAACAACTGTATGAGCACATTCCAGTGAGGGCAGCCTGAGGGACTGGGGTTTTTAGCATGGAGAGAAGACTTCAGGGGACTTTAGCCTGTCAATACCTAACAAAAAGGTCACCAAGAAGATCGAAGCTCCCACTGAAGTGCAGAAAAAAGAGAGGTGACACTCAGGACTTGAAACAGGAGGATCCTACTGAATATAAGTACAAAACCAAATTGCTGTGCGGCTAATTAAGCCCGGGAACATGTGTCCCAGAGAGGCTGCGGGATCTCTATCCCTGGAGGTTTCCAAGACTCATTTGGACAAAGCCCTGAGCAACCTGCTCTGAATTCAGTGCCGCTTCTGCTTTGAGCAGATGTCCTCCTGAGGTCCTTCCCACCTGGCTGAATCTACATCGCTATAATGACTTGATATATTTAAGGCTTCCAGTTAGGAACTGTAACCTGTTCAAGGGCTGACTGAAAGAAACTTACTTCAGAAAAATGCACGTGTAGTTCTACTTCTGTATTTTTAATGAAAATAAAATAAAATAATTCTTGGCATAAATATTGTCATTTATATATAAAAAAGTAACGATATGAAGACTTCTCTTACCCTGGTGCCATTCAAAATTCTTTAAAGAAACAAGGCAAGAAATTAAATGCAGAAACTATAGTTCAGAGTAAAGATTGAACTTTCAGTCCCTGGAGCTTCCATTCATCCAGTTCACATTACAGAAAGAGAATTATCATGAACAGCTCTGTCCCTGTCATCACTGTTTGCATTACAGATATATATACACAAGGCCTAGTCAAGTGCTTTCCCATGTTATTCAAAATAAATATAAGGGATGTTCACTGAATAATTAACTATACGATGCCTGCACGAAACTTTTGCGTGTACACATACCAATATAATGACAGCAATACTCTATGACAATCTGGTTGAACTGAGCTTTTTCAGTTTTCTCTTTCAGTTTCTGGATGTTTTTGTATTGGACTCAAGTCTGCTTCCATTTAAATCACTGGAAAAACTTTTATTGACTAAATGGAACAGATCAGACTGTTTTTATTGACTAAATGGAACCTTTATGACTGAATTATGACTTCACAACTCTTAAAACAAATGGAAAATAGACGCATCTGTTGATCTAAATATACAGATTTATATAAATCTGTATATTTATATAAATATAAATCTGTAAATTTATATAAATATTGTACATATATAAATATATATATGTACAAATACATATATAATGATCTAAATGGTTCAGGAGCTGTAGCCCTGGAGACCTCCATGCACCTCAGGCAATGCGGAAACCAAGAACAAGCAGCTCTGACCAGAACAGTGTTTGTTTGTCAGCTCATCTTCAGGTCTGGAGCTCAGGCACACATACTCCGGACAGCAGCTGATGGAAGTCTGATCTTCATAGAGAAATCTAAGACCAGGACACAGCTGTGTAAATATGACATAAAAAAAATCCTCTAGATGCTATCAGCCCGTGCTGCAGGACTTTTATCTGCTTGTGTCAGAAAGACCTCAGAGCACTCCTACTCTGTTCTTTCCACAGTTCCTTCTCCTCCAGACCTCTGGTAGATATAAAAGACATTTGCAAGGCAGAGAGAGAGGCCTCTTAGGAGGCCAGAACTTATAAAGACCAATTAACAGGCTACTTCCAAACCCAAAGTAACTTGGAATCAGCAGTGATTTAAAAAAACTGTACAAAAATACTCTCGCTGCATAATCTAGTCTTCATTCCTAAAGCTTATTACAAAAATAAGGAGCCTAATTCAAATCCAAACTAGTTGAAAATCTAAGTGTCATCACAACCATAGCGTAAAGCTTCACAGATTATGTTAATGGTTCTAGTTACATATTATGGATCTTAATTTGTTCAAAAATGCAATGATCATAGACTAATAGTATTGGCTCACATCTATCCTGAAAATAGTTTTCATGAAAATATCCTTTTTGTTCTCCCCCTGCCTCCAAATTTTAAACATCCCTATTCCCATGATGTTCTCCCTTTTATGTTTCCATAATAGTAATAACATACTGCTTGAGACGGCTTTTGTAGCTACAGCTACACTTCGGCATTTAATCAACTATAAAAGCCATTTATTGCCTCATAGACTCAATCTCCAGGAACATTAGCACTTAACTATATGGTTGCCCAAAGCAACAAGGGGAAAACCGTCTACATAGTACATATATGGCCCAGACATCCTTTTGTGTAATTCTAGTACCTGAGTAAATTCTGGCTATTTTGTATCACTAGTAAGGTACCTTCACAAAACCACTGAAATGAAACACACATACTATGCTCACAGGAAAACTATTTTTTAGGGAAAACCACCAGTTGGTAACTTCAGATCCCAAAGTATTTAAGGATAAAAGAGAAAAAATAAGAGCATCCTGGATGTTTTATAAGGCACAGAAAACAAAATGATTCCATCCATGTGCTGCTCATGCCTAGCCAGAAGTAGGAAATGTTATTATCGTTCATCTGCATCACTCTCCGTTTCCAAAACTGAACATCCTGTCCTCTGCCATTGGGTCCCTCAGTTATTCAGTGTTATGAATGACATACAGCTTTTCCAGTTTGCTTTTATTTTTTGCTATACAGAATAATTTGATACCATCAGCAAATTTTAATGTCATTTTCCAAATGATTCATAACCAGGTTGAATAACAACTTTGCTTTTACTCTAGCAATGAATACCTTCTCATATGAAAATCAAAATTCCTATGCTGTTTTCTAACTGTTGCTTTTGTTGTTGTTGTTTCTTAATCAATGCAAGCATCGTCTCTCTTATCTTATTTGCCTCAGCCTGAGGCAGGTCCTCTATTTCTGTGAAGAGCAGCTCTAGGGTAACAACCTCGGACAAGTCAATGTGACAGCAAAAAAATCAGTTAGCTCCCCTCACTGACTTATCATCCCTGAGTATTTCTTTAATTTGTTTAATAGAATAAAATCTCTAGAATACAAATGCTGTACCCTGTAACTGTTTTCTATTTCTAAGTACCTGAGATGTCTTGCAAGCTCATCGCCTATCCCAAATACTGTTCCACATGTAACAAGACAAACTTAGTCTTTGCTTCTTTTCCTTGTGTACTTTTCTTCCTCATGCAAGCTATGTGTCATACACCTTTTTGTAGTAATGAAAAAAAATATATAATTTTAATAAATTACTGACTATCTGACCCCTTTGGGACCTCTAAGACTATGTAGAATTTCAGTTCTTCTGAATGTTAAAAAAGAGGAAACTTCCTCTCTGAAGAAATACGAAGGAAATCCCATGGCACTCTAACTTAGCAAGAAAAGCACAAACCCAGCTTACCCAAATCTGTTCATATTTCTGTTGATATCTTTTCAGAAGCTGTTCAGTAAAGCCTTCACTGAATCACCCACTGAATCTCAGTAATCCAAAAAATCTGTTCTACTTCAGCTTCCAACAAGAGTTTAAAATACAAGTTTCATGTGTGACGCCTTCACATCTTGTTTCATCTTTTCTATACAAAATATTCCTTTTCTTTCTAATGCTGATAAATGCAAGGTAGTCTTGTCTCTTTGTTCATTGGGATTTATAACAATATTTTTCAAAATAATCATCACTTCAATCAAAACAAGAAAAAAACTCAACATTTTTTCACTAATTTTACCTATAGGAGTAGTGCTTCTGTTGATCTTTTGTTTGTTTTCCTCCAGTTTTTGCACTGCATTTCAGTTCTGCTCCATCCACAAATGCACTGAAAACCAATTTATAAGTGGAATGCAATCACTCTGCCTGTTACTGAACTTCAGTGTGCTAAAGTGCAACATATACTGAGTAACACAAATTAATAGATAAGTGAAGAAAGGAAAAATAAAGAAAATTCACTTGGGCAGGACATGTGATGTTTGTCTATTTAGATCAGTGAAGCCTCTAAATTGACTGGACATTCTATTAAGTATCTAAACAAACAACATTAACCAGAAGTGCTAAGTGTATATGGATGCATTAAATAGCTTGTCTTGAAAAGAACAAAGATTCCTACTAACAAACTAGAAAAACCATTTTCCCAAGCATTGGAAGAAACGCAATTCCCCTTCCTGGTTGCTGTACTCAGTATCACTTCTCTACTGAGAACCCTGATCTGGGAGCAGTGATGTTGGAAAGACAGATCCCTGGCAAATTCCAGCTATGTATTCCTCTGGCCCAAACGTCAGATCACAGGGCAGGATCCAGTTCCACCTGGAAGATGTGCAACTTTCTCATGTTAACTTATTTCAAGCTAAGTTCAGATTTGATAAGCTCAGCACATTTTTCCTTCTTTAAGGCAAAGTGCTGTCCACACGATATGACCATCTTGGTTCAGCACCATCTTTTCCTCAGGTAAGGTTCTAGCACTGTCCCCCAAAATATTATTCAACGTGAGAAATAAATTGACATACTTAGTACATTAAATCAAGAAACCAGACAAAAATCAGTGTTACTTATGCCCATGAACTAAAGGAGTGTAAGAAGGGACAGCCACTTCAGTCCCAGATAAAGTCACATTGCCAAGTCATGGTCAGGAGGTCCCAAGCTGGAGCTCTTGCTGAAACTAACTACAGTGTGGTGTACACAACACAGAATACTACTTTAGCACTGACAGTGAGATTTTCAGAGATTAGACTCAAAAGGTTTATATATTTGTAGAGTCTTTATGAACTTTCACAGTCTACAGCTAGTTAATTGTAATCATAGTTCCTGGGTTGCATCAAGAGAAGCATTACCAGAAGGTCAAGGAAGATGATTCTGCTCCTCTACTCTGCTCTCAGGAGACCCCACCTGGAATACTGCATCCAGTTCTGGAGCCCGCAACACAAGAAGAATATGGAGCTGTTGGAGTGGTCCAGAGGTGGGCCACAAAGATGACCAGAGTGCTGGAGCACCTCCCGTATGAGGACAGGCTGAGAGAGCTGGGGCTCTTCAGCTCAGAGAAGGCTCCAAGGAGACCTTGCAGTGGCTTTCCGCTACCTGAAGGGAGCTTACAGGAATGCTAGGGAGGGACTTTTTATAAAGGCAGGTAGTAGTGACAGGATGAAACAGTTTTAAACTGGAAGATGGTAGATTTAGACTAGACATTAGGAAGAAATTCTTTACCGTGAGGGTGGTGAGACGCTGCAACAGCTTACCCAGTGAGGCCGTGAATACCCCTCCCTGGAAGTATTCAAGGCCAGGCTGGATGGGGCTGTGAGCAACCTGGTCTAGAGGGAGGTGTCTCTGCCTGTAGCAGGGAATTGGAACTAGATAATCTTAAAGGTCCCTTCTAATCCCAACCATACTATGATTCTATGATAATAATGAATGTGATTCAACTGCTACTGTAATAGGATTTTTCCATAGGTTTTTTTGCACCCAGGTTTGAATTAGGACAAATACAGATTTCTGAAGCAAATGTTATATCAAGTCTTTCTTCAGCTTTCTGTGATGATTTACAGCACATTAATTTGATGAACATGTAGGAAGAGGCAAAAACGTTTTTTGCATTGATACTAATACATACTCACTAGCTGTTCACGTTTTTCTGACTGTGTTACACCAAAGTGGGGCAGAAACAGTTGCCTCACAGAAAAAGCAATCAGAAGGGATAAACATCTGACCTGAGAGTTGAACTGGGTAACTGAAACATGCACGTCATCGAAGCCAGAGGATGGAGATTGCAGCATGAGTAAGGTTAGGATATATTCTGGATCTAGGATAAGGAGATTTTAAAGGGAATAGATAAGGGGATGTAGAGAGATAAAGATGTGCATGAAAACAGGAAAGATTACGAGCAACGCAGATTTGACTGGGCACAGGAAAACTGTAGAGCTGGAATGTGAAAATCAGGACTGTGAAATGTTTCAGGAGATTACAGAGTGAAGGGAAGTGCAATATAATGATAAAAATAATGACAAGAAAAGAGAAAGGAAGGGAGAAACAGCAACTTTGTGCACTTATTTGTGCACATAACTGATGTGTAATTAACTGAAAGGTAAGCAGGCAAGAATTTTGCTTACTCTTCTGCAGCCCTTTATCCACAGCCAGGACTGATACTTGACTTATGAGGAATAGCAAAGATTTACTTTAAATTTACAAAATATATCAGCTCATTTTTTGATATTTAAAGACAGTGATGGGCTCCGCTAACATTTGCAGAATCTTAAAGAACACTGCTAAACATTCAGAAAGCAGCAAAATGTTCAGCAGGAGCAAGAGAAGGCAGCATTCTTGTTGCCCATTTGAGATCTATACAAGCACTGCCCATGATTTTCATGTCCTCCAAAATTTAGAAGGAAACAAGAACAGTTGCAGAGGTTCCCGTTACATGCTGAAAACACACTCCTAACTTTATGAATTACACACAAGTAATATTACATGTATCACAGGCATGTAACACAGGTTAACTAGTGAACATCACTCTTGCATTAGGTTAGGCAATGTGATGAGCAATCAGAAGCCAGGGTAGGTCCTTTTTTTCTGAGAATAAGTTTAAAGACCAGAACTTGAATGAAGGCACTTCTCCATGTAGACAAAAACCTGTGGATAGATGCCGAGTTTCTACTACTACAACTGCAGCCTGCAATTAAAAAATACGCTAGCTACTGGAAATGAGTAACAGTATTTTCTCATCCAGTACTTGAAGGGAGCTTATAAACAGGAACAAGACTGACTTTTTACATGGTCTCATGGTGATACAACAAGGAGGAATTGTTTTAAAGTAAAAGAGAGGAGATTTAGATTAGATGTCAGGAGGAATTATTTTCATTTAGAGGGTGGTGAGGCCCTGGCACAGAGAGCTACACAGAGAGCTGTGGGTGCCCCATCCCTGGAGGCACTCAGGTCTGGGTTGGATGGGGCTCTGGGCAGCCTCCAGCTGTTGGGGGTAGCCAGCCCACGGCAGGGGTTGGGGCTTTGTGGGCTTTCAGGTCCCTTCCAACTCAAGCCATTCTATGATTCTATGATTCTATGAAAGGCTGTGACAACATCTTCACATAAAAAAGAACCACAAAACAGAAACACTACATACAACCTCATTTAATCCTACTCACAGATATGAAAATATTTACTTGTATAATTCTCAGTTCTGAGTCAACTGGAGTAAGCAGAATCAGATAGCATATGCACATAAATTTAACCATCTTACACGTGAGACTAAACGGGAAGAAATTTAAAGAATGACATAACCGGATTTTAAGGCCACCTTATTAATTTTATTAGAGAATGTATTTTGATTTCCGTTATATTTGTCCAAGTTTAGTTGCAAAATCTTTGCATTCTAGACATCACCAAAAGCACATCACGTCATTTCCATTGGTATTGCTTAACATTTGCATCTTTACTGAAGATTTTGGGAATTTCTTAGATCTTGAAGGCCATGGGAGATCTTTGGTAGTTGAGGAATTTGGCTGGGGTTGCATCTCAGGCTCTCACTCAGGCTCCCTCAGCTCACCAGGCCCAGCAGGAGGACAGCATCCCTCCCTACCCCTATTTTCTCCCAAGGTCAGCAGCATGTAGTCTGGTGGCTGAGAATAATTGAGCAATTGTCTGTCAGCTTCAGTCACTGCATGCTTGGTCCTACACAGAAGTGAACAGAAGGTTTCACAAAGATTTAAACCAACATACTCTATCTTCCTTTCGCCATGAAAGCAGATTAGCTAATGTGTCTTCCTGCTTCTTTCCAGATGACGGGATATGTGGTAACTGCTTTTCAGATGATGGGTTCTCAGATGAGGCAGAAGCTATCTTGACCACTTGTCATTTTATGAACGTACCCTTATTATATGTACACAGAGCCTCCAACAACAGATCCTTCTTCCCACCTGACCCTATGAACAATAATATTTTAGCCTTTCTGCCATTCCTTTCCTGCCTTCTCTCACGGTGGTTAGAGCTGACACATACTACAACAGCTGCAATGAGGAACTGGATGGCTCTGCACATTAATAATGAAAAATCAGTTGTACATGACATTTCTAACCTTTGAACTGCCTACAATTAAACACATTAACACTGTAAATTCTAATATTTTAACAGCTTCATGGGGATCTCCTTCACACTGTGAGAAAATCCAGGCGCTCTGTAAGGAGTGAATGCCAGTATTTGCTGTGTTTCCATCCAGAATTTCCAGGAGCATCTGAATTGATGCTAACATCATGATTCAAAAGGAACAGTTAAAATTTATTTCTGCATATCTCTCTCCTCCATGTTTGTAACCCTTCCTTGCCCACTCAAAATGGTTCCACCACCTAGGCATTATGCGTTACTTGCCATCATGGGACAAGTCACAAGCCTTTGAATGTCTTCTATAAAGTACAAAAGGCAGAAAAGAGACATTCTGCAGTGTGACTTCATGACCTTCATTCCTCATCTAGATCTGGATTGTTATGATTATTGATGTTCCAAAGCATTTGAAATGTATGTGCTTAAGACTGGTTGTGAAGAAGATTTCATCTGACAGTGATTTGAAAGAAATACTCCTTTAGACACTAAGTACAGCTTATGCTGCAGTAATCCTCTGAATTCAATGAGCTGGAGACAAGTTTGGCTCTCCTGAAATCTCTGCACCCACAGCTCCTGCAGTGCACTGCTATACGCACTCTCCTGAAAAACATGGCAAAACCTCTGCAGGGAGAAGAGGACACAAGATGGAAGGTGTGGATTCAAGCTCCTAAAACGTATGATAATCTAGACACAAACACCTACAGATAAGCAGTTCTGAAAGCATTCCCTTCCTAATGACTTCCAGAGGCTCAGGACTTTTAGAAGAAGAAAAAAAAAAAGGCAGAGATACAGGAAGCAGGAGATGGAATGGAAACAGCTAAGAATCTGAGATCTACCTTCACCTCCTACTGCAAGACAGTAATGTTAACTTAGAGCACTGGGCAGATTTCTATTGCCTACCAAAAAAAAAAAAAAAAAAAAAAAAAGGAATTTAGGGCCATTTTAGATTGGTTCTTGGACATCTGGCGCCAAGCTGCCCATCCTAAACAGCACAGGTCTCTATGAGCTCCTGTGCCATATCTGCATATTCTCTGCAGATGTCTCAAATACATGAGGGCATTTAAAATGGCACCAGGCATCCATATTCAGACACTGCAGTCCTGCTTCATGTCTCATGTCCTGGCTACTTAACTGATCTCTTAGCTTGCAACATTACTCAGATTTTGTTCTTTGAACTTCACTCCTCAAATAAGAACCTGGCTCAGCATAACCTACTCCTCAGTCATCATTTCTTTCAAACAAATAGAATAAACTGTTTTTATAATTGCAGTGAGCTGACTCAACTCTGCAACAGCAAAAATAATCAGCATCCCGGCACACGTCTAATTCTGAACAGGAGGAATACTGCAGAAGACTGAACAGTAGTGATTTTATAAAAACAGAACTACTGCAATACGGGCTAAGAAAAGACAACATCTGTATGCAAGACAATACATTAAGATATGCTTTGTATATTGAATCATTAAAGTTGGAAAAGACCTCTAAGATCATCCAGTCCAACTGTCACCTACTCCAACCATCAGCGTGTTATTTATTCCCCCTCAGCTTATTCAAATTCTGTTTTGAGAGTATTTCCATATGTATAAACCCCTGAAAAACTAGCATAACAAAACATGAACAAATCCATAAAGGAAAACCTCCTAAGATTTTATTGGGTGCAATGCTAATTTGAATATAACGAGAGAAACTTCTCAGAAGAAAGCATTAGGTAAAGGAGGGAACAGATCAATGACACCTCTGACAGAGCAGTATTACAATTTCCTAACTGTTCAAAAACATACCAAAACAATAAAAGGAGAAGGTAAGTGAACAATTATGACTAATCTGAGAAACGTATAGCGGAGTTACTACTCCACGGGGACCTGTCCTAGCATTAAATTCTGTTGCAGCTCTAGATTACATTTCTGCTGCATGAGAGCAAGGCAGAAAAAACTCAGGCAACACTTTATCTGCACTGCAGCTTGCTTCAAGCAAAGCCCTGCGTTATGCCCAAACAAGCAATGGACAGGCCATCACTGCTCTCTGACAGCACTTCCCTAGGCTGCTGCAATAATTAAAAATAAATCCAACAGTACCATGACACTATTTACACAGCATTAGTCACTGGAAAATCTATGGTGACTGTCTTCATATTACACTTCAATATTTAGGCTTGTAGCATCTGTGGAATCCTGTTAGAGGGGAAATAGCCAAGATATTGCAGGAAGCATCCACTGACAGAACTGTCCCAAATACCGGGCTGGCAAACCAGTGGTACTACAGCTATAGCAGAAGAGCAAGGAAGCAGTTCACTTCAAATCTGTAGGTACTAAACACAGAGCCAGGAACTAGCTTTTTCTTATGGGGTCCTCAGGGCATATTCTTTCCTCTCAACCTTCCTGCAATATTTTCACCAGTCCCTGATGACCTACTGATGCCTGAGATCCATCACCTACAAAGTAGGACTCTTAAAACCCAGAGGGAGAGCTAATGGTACTTCATGGAGCATTAAACAAGGGAGTTAAAAAAAAATAATAAACAGAATCTGACACTGAGGCCATGCTTGTTTCACTAATGCCTGTTTTCTTGTGGTTCCTTAGCCACTGTTTGGCCATACTCCTTCATTCTCCTCACCACAAAGGTCAAAGCAAGATTTTGAAGACAGTCTAGAGATCATATGAAAAACAGCGCTCATTCAGAACACATTGCATATAAGGTTGTATTTCCCAAAGGCCTCTGAGCCTCTTTCTTCTGGGGCATTGCATCTTTAATTCATTTTTCTTCTCCATGGTGAGAATGAGCACACAGCAAGGCTTGAGCTAGCTTTCTTAAAACATTGTTTCACACTGTAATTATTTATTTTAAGGATATTTCAGGTGTTCTTATTTGTTAAATTTGAGCTATTTTCAAATAAATCAAAACATAGGGAATCATGAATACCTAAAATCTTAAATTTCAACACAAACAAAAACACTAGCGTGATTTCTAATTTCCCACTTTTTTCAAAGTAACAACACAACAATACATATCCTGAGTTTTGCTCCCAGATCAGTGTTATAAGAATATTTCTTTTTAAGACTCCTTACCCTTCACCTACTTCTCTCTCTCTCTACTCATTTCTTTGCTATGTCAGGAGTGGAGCCAGTAGGTACCAGCTGACCTGGCTGCTCACGAAGAAGCAGATTTCCTCCTTACACCATTCTCCTGCAGAAATCATTGCAGGCACCACAGAGGATTCCTCTCTGGTAATTCTCTCCTCCCTGCTCCCAGTAACCAACTTCACAGTTGCATACACCAAGACAACATGTATGTAAAAAATGTATTATTATGACTGTGGATCTACCCCCCGTCTTTCAAATGAGAATTCTGTGCATCCTGTGGTAGATTTTAGAATCAGAGAATCATAGAATCAACAAGGCTGGAAAAGACCCACAGGATCACCCCGTCCAACCATCCACCCATAACCAATAGTTCTCACTAACCCATGTCCCTCAACACAATGTCCAAACGTTCCTTGAACACCTCCAGGGTCGGTGACTCTACCACCTCTCTGGGCAGCCCATTCCAGTGCCTGACCACCCTTTCAGAGAAGTAGTATTTCCTAACATCCAGCCTGAACCTCCCCTGGTGCAGCTTGAAGCCATTCCCTCTAGTCCTATCACTATTTACATACAAATATTATAAATTACAATTTTTTTTTTATTACAAATAGAAGGTCTATGGCAATATTATTCAGGTATTTGAGAAAGAAATGTGGATGAAGAAGGAAGAAAAGATCAGACATACCTCTTTTCAGTCCATTCAGCCAAAGTAAATCAGTGCAATTGAACTGCAGTTGGTATCTGACAAAGGATGAGGGTTCCTCTGAAAGTAATCCCTTCTATTTTATTATGTTGTCACACTGTCAGAGGCAGATGTTGGTGGTATGGCAGCAGAGGCTGTACCTCCCCACTGACATTCATCAATGCTTGTTGAACAGCGCCTCAATCAACTCATTTGCATGAATCAGCAGATTACAACCAGGAAACTGTGTATGCTTTCGATACATAGAAAATGATGGTGGCAATATTGAAATATCACAGAGTTTGTGCCAGGTGAGTCCTATGAGTGCTCACTCTAGAACAGGAAGAACACTGTATGCAAATTTGTCAGGACATACTGAACTAAAAAAAGGCTGAAGGTGACAATTTCTGGGATTGCATCATTACCAGTGATGAGACATGGCGTCAGCACTAGTAGTTGGAGTAAAGACGGCAATCCATGGAGATGTGAATTTCCCATCAAAGGAAAGTTCAAGGTACAGCTCTCAGCGTGTAAAGTGATGTGCACTGTCTTTTTGGATGGAAAAGGGGTGATCCTTTGGGATTTCCGCAAGCCCAGACAAAGCATCAACTCTGACCACTACATCACAATGCTGACTAGGCTGAAGGCTGAGCTTCCAGAATCAGACCAGAGAAGAAATTTTTCCTCTTGCAACATGATAATGCCAGGTCTTAAATCACTTTGAAGACTGTGGAGCATATGGCCAGTCTTGGCTGGACTGTCCTACCACACCCACTGTATCATCTGAATTTGGCACCTTCTCATTTCCCTCTGTGAGGGACAATGAAAGATGGACTGCGTGGACAATATTTTCATAGCAATGACGCCATCAGAGCAGCTGTGAAATAGCAGGTCACCTCCACTGGAGCAGATTTTTACATGTAAGAATACATATCTAATGATGCTGACTATGTTGAGAAGTAGCATGTCGTAGCTGAGACGTTTCTCTATCAAACAGTCAGAGAATCACAGAATCACAGAATGGCCTGGGTTGGAAGGGACCTCAAGGATCATGAATCTCCAACCCCCCTGCCGGGCAGGGCCACCAACCTCCCCATTTACTAGACCAGGTTGCCCAGGGCCCCATCCAACCTGGCCTTGAACACCTCCAGGGACGGGGCATCCACAACCTCTCTGGGCAGCCCGTTCCAGCACCTCACCACTCTCCTGGTAAAGAACTTCCCCCTAACATCCAACCTAAATCTTCCCTCTTTCAATTTAAAACTGTTCCCCCTTGTCCTGCTGTTATCTACCCTTTCAAAGAGTTTACTCCCTTCCTGTTTATAGGCTCCCTTCAGGTACTGAAAGGCTGCAATGAGGTCACCCCGCAGCCTTCTCTTCTCCAGGCTGAATAAGCCCAGCTCCCTCAGCCTGTCCATGTAGGGACGGTGCTCCAGCCCTCTGATCATCTTTGTGGCCCTCCTCTGGAACCTCTCCAACAGCTCTCTGTCTTTCTTGTACTGCGGGCTCCATACCTGGACACAGTATTCCAGATGGGGCCTCACAAGAGCAGAGTAGAGAGAGACAATCACCTCCCTGTCCCTGCTGGCCACCTCTCTCATGATGGAGCCCAGGATACCATTTGCTTTCGGAGCTGCAAGAGCACGCTGCTGGCTCATGTTAAGTTTGTCATCCATTAGGACCCCCAGGTCCTTCTCTATAGAGCTGCTCTCAAGGACTGCTCCTTCCAGTCTGTATGGATGCCTGGGGTTCCTCCGGCCCAAGTGCAAAACCTTGCACTTTGCTGTGTTGAACCTCATTAGGTTCACCTGGGCCCACCTTTCAAGTCTGTCAAGGTCCCTCTGAATGGCATCCCTTCCTTCCTCCATGTCAACCGCACCACTCAGCTTGTGTTCTTGTGTTCTTGTGTTCTTTGTATCTGTTGTAATTAACATGGCAATTAATAGGAGGCATTACTTTTAGAGCAGCCTGCATACATTGTCTCCTTAGGGACTTTAAAAGATAGCTTTTCTTCCCAACCAAATAAATATGTGCACCTCAAGGGCTGAGGTCTGATTTCCAGCTCAGAGATTTGGAAAAACTTCCAAGCTACAAAGGCTTAGATAGGGAGTAGCCCTTAGGATAAGTCTTTTTTCAAAAATGTTCTATCTGTCTAGTTAAAAATGCTACTTTACATTCTTGTAGCAGACTCTCTGCTGGCTAGCAGAAAGCATGACTAGTGGATGTCCATCAAGAAGGTTGTCAGCCATGGACAGAGTCCACGCTGCAATAAAAATAAAGAGGACAGGGGAAAACAAACAAGCCATATCAGGATAGTTGAATCTAAAACTACAGTAAGTAATGAGTACATTAAACATGCAAACAGTATTGAAGTATTCAAAATGCTGCTGCCAAGGATAGGAAAGCAACGTTTGCTAGAGATTATTAGTAAATGATGGAACTAACATCTGAGAATGATTAATGTGAGGTGAAATTAGAAAATAAAAAAAAAAAGATGAAATTTTTCTCTGATGCAAGCCAAACAGAACAGTCCAGTCATTGCTGAATTCATTCTGGTCCTCTCTGCCAGGCTTTCTTTGAATGATCACAGGAGCTTTAGGTTTTGTTTTCATCTTTTTTATGTTGCTTTTTAAAAATATATACTGTTTTTTATACTGTCTCGTGGCCAAGAAAAAGCTCTCACACAAAAAAACTGAGGTTGTAAAAGCAAAGTAACAACTTCATGTGTTGACTTTCAGGAACGTCCAGACATTATTTTTTTTACAGTTTGCTAACAGCTCTGTTTTATTTCTTGGTGGAAATATTATGAGATTTATGAAATAAGGAAGTAAGAAAAAGAATGCCCATTTTCTTTACATCTTTGAGAGATTTCTACCCTGGTTAACATTTTATTTGTGCTCAGGACTTCTAAATGACATCAGAAGTCCAGAAGTCTGGATCATAGTCTGGATCTGAATCATATCATTTATGATACAAAGGAAATTACAGCATTGGCAAAAAATCTGCACAGTGCAAATCAGGCAGCAAGATAAGGAGATCACCTTTTAAACAATACTATATTTTTATATGGTGTTTTACTTTGTTGAGGCTATTAGGGAAAATAATCCAATTAATTTGAAACAAATGTTAACTTTTATAACCAAATAAACATTTAACGCAGCTTTTACTGGATTTACAGAACTGTTGATTGTTGTCAAGCCAGTTATTCTGAGCAGGGGTGGGAATTTACATAATAAGTGAAAATTTACATGGGCCTCTGGAGATCCTCTATGTCCAGCCCCAGCTGCTCCAAGCAGGGTCACCCACAGCAGGCAGCTAAGGGTCTTGTCCAGCTTTTGGGTATCTCCGAGAAAGGAGACTCTATAACCTCTCTGAGCAATCTGTGTCAAGTGTTTCACCACTCCAATGGTTTTTAAGGAAATATTTATGTATAAATGAATTTTCCTACATGTTAATTTGTGCCTTTCAAAAAGGGATGTTATGGAGATGAATTCTAGTCAATGGATGAGGTCAAGGCCAGCACTTAGCCTGTTCCATCTATTTCAAAGAATCAAAGTACACGAGTGACATATCATAGTAAAAATAAAGATCTTTTTAAGTCACAGAATCACAGAATCATAGGGGGCATCTAGTCCAACTCCTGCTAAAGTAGGTTTCCTACAGTACGTTACCCAGAAAAGTGTCCAGGGGGGGGTTCAGATATCTACAGAGAAGGAAGCTCCACTGCTTCTCCAAGCAGCCCATTCCAGTGTTCTGTCACTCTCAAAGTTAAGTTTTTCCTCATTTAAGATGGTACTTCCTCCGTTCCAGTTTGTGTCCACTGCCCTTTGTTCTGTCTTTGGGGACCACTGAAAAGAGCCTGGCTCCATCCTTTTACACATGTACACACCTTGTCAAGATCCAACCTCAGTCTTCTCCAGCCTGAAAAGTCCCAGGTCTCTCAGCCTTTTCTCATATGGGAGGTGCTCCAGGCCCCCAGTTATCACTGTAGCCTTCCTCTGGGCTCTCTCCAGAAGTTCCCTGTCTTTTCTGAACTGAGGAGCTCAGAACTGGACAAAGTATTTAAGATGTGGTCTCACCAGAGCAGAGTAGAGGGGGAGGATCACCTCCCTTGACCTGCTGGCCGTGCTCTTTTTAATGCACCCCAGGACACCATTGGCCTTCTTGGCCACATAGGCACACTGCTGGCAGGCATACTTACACATCACAAAGCATACATGCAGGTAATCAGAGGTAGCATGAACACAGAACACCGCAGCAGCACTGCAGATGAGCACACAAGATCAAAAGGAATTCATTAAGGGCACTCCTGCTTGTTTTAGTGCAATTACTGGCAAAATTCCCACTAATTTCACTGGCACCAAAATTTGGACTTAAGCCAGGTAGCTGAGAATTATGGAGAATAAGAGGAAAAGTTCAGATGCAAGAGTATGGACTTTATGCTAACATTCTGGTGTACCTGCATATCTGCTTAAAAGGAATAAGCTGCACTGAACACACTGGAAAGTGGTCTTGTGCCTATCTTTCCCCTCTTTCTTTATGTCAGGATGTTTATGGATTTTTTCTCCCAACACCCTATGGCCCATCTTTCTTCCCTCACTTGGTTAACAGTTCCTCGCTTCTGCCAGTGCATTTGCCTCCTGCCATGTCTGTGTATGAGGAAGCAAGATTTCCTTTCCAAGAGTAACAAAGTGGTGAATTTCAGTTCAGTGGTGGCTAAATCTGTCTAGGGCATTCATCCAGCCAGCTTTTTCAAGGCTGTGGAGTTCACGATAAATAGGTTTCCAAAAGTTCATTAAAAATCTTGTTTCTAATATTCTACATCACCTGGAGGCAGTGAGACTGATGAACTGAGCTTAGCTGTGATTATGAGACTCCGTCTAGATTTGGCAACATCCTTTGCCTGTGGTCAGGTTGTTAATTCTGACCATGCTACCTCACAACTGGTAGCCACCCCAAGCAGAACTGTCATTATACTTGGATTCATAAAACTACAGAATGCTCTGAAAATATTTTCCTGTGGTTATTTTAAAGCTATTATCAAAGACAAAGCAGACATTGCAGGTTAACTGCTGAAGTTTTAAACTAAAGCTCTTTGCTGCCCTCTGTAGATACAAACAGAAACTGAAAATTCAGCACACCAACAGTTAAGCGGTGTTTTAACTTTAACACCCCGATTTATTCATTAAAGGGCATGCAATATTACCCTGCTTCCACTGCATTAGATGATCTCAAGGACTAGATCCCATGCTCCCCTCCCCAACAGACATTATGTACGCCTCTTTGTTTAAGACTTGACATGAAGTTGAACAGCAGAGCAGCAGATCTCTGGGTGCAATGAGCTGCAAAAAGAAATGCCCATGAACAAGTCTAAACCCGAGATGTTTGACTCTCACCTCTTTTTCCTGATGCTCTCAGCATTTATTACTACAATGTGGACTTTCGAACAGACAAAGGAAAAAGAGGAGTTTCCATGAGTACAGTTGTAAAGTTTTCCTGAAAATATTCCTCTCCAAACACATCCTTCTCCTTTTTACTTTAATCCTATAGTTGACAGCAACTCCCTTCATTGCCTTGGGCAAGTAAAATGCTCACTGTATCATTGGGATGTAGTGGAATTATCATCTGTAAGGCACTTTGAAGCAGGAAAGTGCTAAGTGTTATTATTTCAGATGAAAGGCCTGTTGAAGAAAATATGCAAAACTACTCTTATCTTCAAACTTAACATAAAATTCTGACATCCTCTAGCAATAAGCACTTTATAGACAGCCTTTCATTGCAACTGTTCCAGTCTTTGTGAAAAACTCTTTTCTACAGCTCAAACTGTGTGCAAATAACTACTGAAGTGATCAAATGGCGACGTGAAACTTATGTTCATTTTTCACCCCTAAATCACACCCTAAATCACAAAATAATGACACTGTGTACCTCCTCCCATCATTTGGGGTAGGGAACACAAAAAAAAGTTTCAAGCACAAAAGCAGTACATTGCTTAAAACCATTACTATTGTTACTTGTAGATTCTTTGTCATAGTCATAACTTATTTTCTTCCCCAGCTGAATGGTTGCTTGATATTGTAGAATGCGCAAACAGCTTTAGCTGGTTGCCCTGTAGATGAGGATAACACTTTTCCCAACAGCTACTCTTGACTTAATGCATGGGAACACTTCCACAATGCAAATGCAAACATCCTATAGCACTACTGGAGTTTCCCAAGTCAGAACTCCCAGATACACCAAATATCTTTTCTCTCTGCTATCTGTTCACAGTCCTCGAATAAATATTTTCCTGATTTGTTAGGCAAGAGAGGAGTTTTCATGTTTCTAGAAATAGCTTTGTTACTGTTCCTTACTTTTCACCTGAATCATGGCAGCACCTGAAACTCAACACTGCAGCCTGGTGCTATAGCAGAAACCTTAGTGGGACAAGTGATCATGAACTCACTGTGCTGCTGAACTTCACTGTGCCATTCTACTATTGCTTTAACAAAAATGAAGTAACCACTAAGACACACAAAGATCTTTTATCTTTAAGGGGCAAATTAAAAAGTGCCTATACAGCAGAACCGCTACCTAGCCTCCCCACTGTATTCAGACAGTGAATTTCCTATTTATATCAGAGGTATTAATAGGCAGCAACTACCAAAATAAAATTCTAAAATTCCCTAAAATATTATCCCTATTTTGGAAAAATTAGGGTAGTAATAGGTCATTAGGAATTATTTTTTTCAGTATCTGATGTCTTTCTATTTTTAGTATAGGATAAGACAGGGAGAGCATCTCAGTCTTGCTCCCATTCAGTAGAGGTATAAGGATGGTCATTTCTCTGCCCTTGGCTGTGCAGATGGCCATATTTCCTGATACGGCGTGCCAAACAAAAGCCCCAAACAAGGGACTATTTTAACAACAACTGGTAGAAACACTTTGGTCTTTTTGGACACTGAAAATTTCCTGTTCATATGGGTTAATTCCATATACATTAGAAAGGTTACCAATCCTAAGGCCAATGAACTGAAACAGGTGCTCTTACAGCATCCGATTCATGGCATGAAAACTGCCTGTGGCTGTAAGTTCTAATTAAAGCTCCCCATACTGCTAATGCAGAAAAAATTCAGACAAAGGAAATGTTAAGCTTCACTCATGCAGGGCAAGCCACCAGGCTAGGTATCATCAAACAACTATTTCCCTTGCACAAATGCAGTGTGGTGGCACCAATAAATAAAACAGCAAACACCCATGGTATAAAGAGAATTTAGACATGCTCTTACTCTGACAGCTGGGTGTTCTTCCGGCAGCAGCACTTTCAATGACATTTAACTGCTTTCTGTGCGTGTCATTCGCTGTTTCCTGTCATTACTTAATAACCCATGACCATATGAAGAAGAAAAGAGGCGGAAATGCATGAACACAGGGCATGTGTGCTCTAAAGGTGGTGAGAACAAATGGCTGTTAAATCTATTTCTGGAACAACAGAGCTTTTACAAGAAAACTTCAGAGTCTTGCAGCCTTCATCACAGCACCAGGAAAACATCGACGAAGCAAAGGCCACAGAGCCCCGACACCATAATTGTGGGCACCTTCAGTGCAGTCAGCATGCTGGCAGCAAACTGCCCCAGTTACAAGTCTGTTTGAAGCTATGCCTGTCTTACTGCATCAGTATCTAAAAGGGGACTATAAGAAAGAAGGGGACAGACTCTTTAGCAGGGTCTGTTGTGATAGGACAAGGGGAAATGGTTTCAAACTAAAGGAGTAGTGATTTTGATTGGAAGCAAGGAAGAAGTCTTTTACAAGAATGATGGTGAAGCACTGGAACAGGTTGCCCAGAGAAGTGGTGGATGCCCCATTCATGAAGACATTCAAAGTCAGGCTGGATGGGGCTCTGAGCACCTGATCTAGCTGCAGGCGTCCCTGTTCATTGCAGAGGAAATGGACTAGATGGCCTTTACAGGCCCCTTCCAACTCAAACAATTCTATAATTCTGATTTTTCTTTGGTTTCTAAAGAGACAGACTTTCTAAATTCTTAACATCATATGTGTGTGACCTTCGGACATAATCCAGTGCATGAGACGAAATCCCACAGAGTTCCGCAGGCTTTTCCTTAACCTGCCATTACTTTGAAGTGTGTTGCTGCTGGCAGATGTACAGGAACGCACAGAGAGCTCTCTGCCCTCTCACTGCTGGGCCAGTTACTCACTGAACACACTAAGGGCTATCCCCTCCTCTTTTCACAAACCTACCTCAAGCAGAGTACTCATACAATCTCTCTATTATAAATACTTTAAGGAGATAAATGTATGCATTAAATGTATAAAAACCTTACACCTTATAAAAGATATGTTTCTTAAGGAATGTTCTTGCTCGGTGCTATTAATGAAGCAAGAGAGCTATAATGCTGATTAACACAGTTCACTCGCTGCTGTCTAGAGATTAGAATATAAAATTCTCCTGCCAAAGACTTAACAGAGACTCAAGGAACAACAATTTTTTCTAAACTTCTGGAACTGCTGAACTTGAGGACTTAGTAAGCTTGAAGGAAAAAAACATTAGGGTTTATTAAAGCTGCCTTCCAATACTTCAAGTGAGCTTACAAGCAGAAGAGAAATCAACTTTTTTCACAAGTAGATAGTGATAGGTCAAGGGGGAATGACTTTAAAAAAAGAGAGATTTACATTAGAGGTTAAGGGGAAGTTTTTCACTGAGAAGATGGTGAAGTACTGGAACAGGCTGACTAGAGAAGCTGGGATGCCCCATCCCTGGAGGTGTACAAGGTTGGGTTGGATAAGGCCCTGGGCAGCCTGATCTGGTGGCTGGCAACCCTGCACATGGCAGGGGGTTGGAACTAGACAATCTTTGACATCCCTTCCAACCCAAGCCATTCTATGATTCTATGAGCATGGTATTGTTTCTCAGTAGTGCCTGATGCTCATCGCTGAGTTGCAGCTGTACAGAGTGTGATCTTATTTTGAAACCAGCACAGTACTTATATCATCATTACGAAACTGTATACTTGCACAGACATACAGAGAAATGTAATTTGTAAAATTCCTGTGGGAATCAGATAAACCAGTCTGAGTTGAAAATACAATCTTTCAGGTTCTCATTTTCTATTAATTTCAAGCTTTTCAAGGCTGATTGCTCAAATAAGGAAAGGAAATGGAAGAGCATTTTTTTTCTTGCTTCAATCTTTTATTATTTCCAGAGAAAAATACTCAATTTCTCCTGGTTTTTTTTTTTTTTCTGAAATACTTTCTCTTAGAAAATAATAGTTGTGATAATATAACGTTTCATTGGAAAAAAACTCAGAAAAGATTATGTTTAGATGCTTATTGCATGCTTAGCACAGCTATGGAATACATTATAAGGTAAGATTAAATAAGACAGTTCTCAGTGCAATGATAAAAAATGATTAACTACATCCACTGTGGTGTGGTGAAATGGGATTCAACAGCCATTAGTGCAGAGTTTAACAGATCACTTGAAATGCCTGGAAATTTCACCCATCAGACTCCAGTTGGTCATGGATGCAGCCCATCGAAGATGAGGGTCAACCTCACGTCCCCAGTGGCACTGCTCTGTTAGCTCTTACAGAGCGATATCAGGCTGTGCTCACTGAGATTGTTACGCTACAACCTCGCTTGATCTGGGTCATCACCTTTTCCAAACTAATCTCCTGAAAGTTCCAGAAAGCCAGACACTGCAAAGTGCATACAGGGATTGCTGGGGACCTGGGGCATCCCCTTTGCTGTGGGTTAGGTTTTACACAGCACAGCAGCCAGCTAATACAGAGCCAATTTTGCAGTTTTGCTCAATTTTAACTCCCAAGCCTCTTGTCAATCTACATCTAAGCTCTGCCTGTCTTTCAGCACTGTTTTTACTTAAAACAAACAAATAAAGAAATAAATTTAAAATTAATTTTAAAAATATATTATTTATTTGACCTCTAATTGTACCTCCAACCATCTTCACCTTCAGCAAGATCCCTGCTACTTCCTTATCCTGAGTATGTGCCCCAAGCCTAAAACTTATGTTTAGCTGAAAGTATCCTGAACAGCTTCACCACCTAAGAGTGAGGCTGGAAAATACTTCAACATATAGCAAGAGCATCAGTAATCTCTCAGTCAGTAAAGACTTTTGGTACAGCTAGATCTAGCTTAATGCAATGAGATATTTTTGACCTAATAAGCAAGTTATGATTGCTAGGAGAGCAAAGAACTATGAAACATTTCTCAAGAAACACACTTTGTCTAAAAAGGGCTGGCTTTGAAGGAACTGACCTTTGAAATGTTCTTTCACCAATTGAAGTTTCAGGAGGAAACAGCCAGAACAGCACTTTCTTTCTTTGTTTCAAAAATATGGCCCCACTCACTTTATGACTACATCAGAATTGGGGAGCTTTAGATCTGAAGGAATCCCAAAGGTTTAGAAACTTCCTGATTATTTTCTGACAGCAATAAAAAAGAAGAAAAATTATCTCCTTTTTGTGCATTTGTGACATAACTTACCCATGGGGATCGTGCACTCCCCAGGCATTTTCAAAGTTTTATTATTGTGCTTCTCAGTGTTATTTCCTTTGTTTCCCAGGAGAGAAATAAAGAAGAAAATCCCAGAATATTTTGAACCTGACTCTTAAATTTTGAGGCCAAAGTAGCCATTAAAGCCTGCTTCCATATCTGCTAATATTGGTGCAAGTGATTCTATAAGGTTCACAGTGAGAATCATCGCTACCTTACGAGATGCCCCTATAACCTGAACACAGATGGCCATGATGTAAAATGTACTTCTTAGACATTTTCCTTAAATTGTTTTCTAGGCCAGCTTAATCATTAAGGTCTGAAATTCCAGTGCAACACTCCGATTAGAAAACTGCACTGATGGACTGAAAAGTTTGTTTCAAAAGCAACCATTCCTCTTAAAAACAATCCCACACAATGGCTTCAGGTAAAAAGTGCACACTGAGCATCAATTTACCCACAGGATGTATTAATAGTTACAGATATAACCATAGGCCCTTTCTCTGATACAGCAATCTTGGAAAGTAAATCTATGCTACATTATCCACTTCTGAAGACCAAATGACATCAGTAGAGTGCTCTTACTAAAAACCTTGCTTTGGGCATCAAAACGTCTTAATTGAATCAGCCAATGAGGTGACTCTATGGTATAAATTATCCCAAAACACCAGTGTTATTACAAATGCAAAAAAATTATGCACCTATGTAAAAACATTACAAAGACGTTGTAAGGTATTAAGTATGGACTTAAAATTAATTAGAGTAAATAGAATATAACTTCATGGCATTGACTTGTAAGAAGGAATCAATAGAGAATCTTCCACAGTAAAATATATTTTCCAATTTAAATTTTATGTTGCAGTTTCAAAACCAATTAGGTCATATCACAGTCTGATGATTTGCCAAACTATTTTTTTAAAAAACAAAAGTAGTTTTTAACTAACAGAGGCAAAGAAAAACTGCACGTAGGACATTTATTTTAATATCTGTAGCTTAGCATTTCCAAGGCCCCACATCAGTAGAACTATTTAAGCTTACCTGTAAATTCATATACATGAGAAGCCCCTATCAAATCATTTCCTCAACTTAATGTTTTTTCCATTGACTACCTGAGAGTGGGAAATCTCATTAATCGGTGCCTTCATGCATGACAAGTAACACATATACTAAAGTATTTAAAATTCTGTTGCAAAACTGCCTAAATTAAAACAAATATGCATACATGATATTCAGAGGAAGAAAAGAGCAGTGCCAAAATATCAGTACATAGTGGAAAAAAGCCAATAGAGGTCAGCAGTGCATAACATAAAAATTCTTCTTAATACTATCAGAGTCAACTACACTTTCCTACAGTCATAAAATTTTCTTAGCCGATATGGGATGTAAATTCTCCAGCAAAAAAATGCAATATATACTCATAATGAAAAGTATTTTTGTATTTAGGAACCATCTCACTTACAATACATGTAGTAGAGCTTTGTAATTTTGCTAATTGCACTTTGCTAAGCTCTTGTACTGTTATCCCTTCACTATTGGATGTGCAAGGATTACATTTGTAGTTACATACCTGAGAATTTCATCTCAAGAAGGCTTAGGCTGGAATAAATAGGAAGTAACTCTGGCCCTGCAGATTTTTATTTTATTTACTTTAGCAAGCAATGTTCTCTGATCAGAGAAATACAAGTTTATGTTATTATCTTTAATTGTTCAGTAAAGATATGTATTCATCCATAGTTTCAGTAAGTGAGATTAATTTTTAGTTAAAATTGAACACATCTGTATTCTTCATCTCAGCTTCCACCAAGCATGATTGCTTCTGCAGGTAAGGTCCTCAATACGTATCTGAACTCTGATTTACACAACGTCCAAAATCTTTTCCTTGTATTAAATAATTCAAAGGAAAAACAGAATTAAAAAAAAAATACTGTTATGAAAACAAGTATTCTCCTTCAATTCAACTGTAGTGTCTACTTACGTCCTCTAAAGAACAAAATTTAGATTGATAAATCCCTTTTAATTGATATCTACTTGAGAAATATTAAATTCTTGTTGTCCAAACAAGTGGCCGTGTGCAGTCTGGCAGCCACACATTACTGTTAAGTAAAGGAGTGCTAAGTTCAAAGAGTTACAAAGGCAGCAAGAAAATCAGCAGCCTACAACAAAACCTTTAAAAAACAACATAGAATTATTTTTACAATGGGTAAAATTTTTAAAAACTCATTTGCCACCTGCTGTCACAGAACAAGTTCTGATTATGTTACTAACGAGGCAGGCAGACATTCTGACTGTTCAAGTTAGAGCATATTTTAACTTGAGGTAGGGTAAGACTACACAACAAGGCAACTGCAAAATGAAAACTTACTGCTTCCTAACTTATTAAATATATGTGCTTTGTACTTGCTAATGTTCAGGAAATAAAGGAAAATATGTTTATTTTAAAAACAGGATCCAAGAGGTACTGTAGGAGGTTTATTATGTTGTTCTTTTCCTTTCAAAACAAGGTATTGTTCTATTCTTTCCTCTTTCTTAATGTAACTTTAGAATAATAACATTCCGCAGCTTTCAGCTGATGTCATTACATGCATTACACCCACTGATCTCCTGAATGAAAACCAGCTTTCACAGAAACAATGGCTGATGTTTCCAAAGTGGCTCAGGGAATTAATGGAATTTCTTCCATTAATTTTCCTTCCACATGCTCTAGGTGGCTTTGAAATTCAAGCATTTCTCTCTTTAACTTTCTGAGTGCGAAGACATAGTTGGAAAGATTATCCTCATGCTGTGTGTGCATTCCTTACATCTCCAAGGATTTAATTCACTAATTCAGTTTCGCAGCTTGTGGCCTGAGGTAAATTACAGACCTGACGGTAGACAATGAATGAAGATCAAAGTGAAATCAGACCTCCATCATGAATGCCTTCCTTCCATTTTACATAAAACATACTGTCACAACTAAGTCACAAGAAAGATCATTTCCAGGTTCATTCTCTCCAGCCCAGAGACAGTAGGAGAAACCTCACTCTCATATTTTAAATGTCTGTGATTTCATTGATCTCATGTCTAATGTACCCTATCTTCAAATTAGAATTAGTCACAGAGTACAGCCAATTGCAGAATCATAGGGGTTGGAGGGAACCCCTGGAGATCATCTAACCCAAGACCTTCCTAAACAGGTTCCCTACAGTAGACTGCACAGGAAATCATCTGGGTGGGTTTTGAATACCACCAGAGGAGACTCCACCACCAGTTTGGGCAGCTTGTTCCAGTGCTCTGTCACCCTCATAGAGATGTTCTTCTTCAGGGTTGTATGGAACTTCCTATGTTCTAGTTTGTGCCCAGTGCCCTTTGTTCTGTTGCTGGGCATCGCTGAAAAGAGCCTGGCCCCATCCACTAGATTCCCACCTTTCAGATATACTTACATGCATCTTTCCATATTAGAGCCTTCACAGTCATTTTGGAACATATAAATTATTATGAACTGAAACCCACAGCCTTTGTCCTGGGAAAAACTTGCACTAAATTCAGGGACTGACTGCAATAATCGATCTACCTAGGCAATAACTGCAAGTGTAGTGGCACAAAACTTTTCATTTTAATATTGTATCTCAGCAGAAGGATTTGGATGTGCGTGACAACATTCACTATTTTCATAAACAATCATCCTTTATGATCAGTAGTGCTCCTGATTCTCTGTGCTTAGAGTGGTGAGTACCATAACTATATATGTCACGTTAATTTGAATATGTCCTATAAATAAATGAAAACTTAACCATCAATTCAAACTGTACAGCTACTTTCTATCTTAGGCATAGAAATAGTATTACACTGCTTTTTTTCAGATTTGGAGAGTAATTAATTTGGGGGGGAGGGGGGGGGAGGGGGGGAAAGAGCTTGTAATTTCTTATAACTTTCCCTTATAGCCTGCAGAATTTTGCAGAAAAAAAAATCCATCAATATCTGGTATTAAATTTGTCAGCTTGTTGGTGCAAAATTGACATTTACTTATTTACTTATTTCAGAGAGTTTTATTTATCCAACTGTCTTACTAAATAGGAAAAGATTGCTGAGATTTTGGCTTTTTACTCATGAGGCTCAACCTCCTCCTCCCCAAAAAACTTCTTCATGTGTACAAATTGATTATTGAAAGTAATTTCTGACAACTCAAAAATTGAAGCTGTTCTGAGAGAAAAGCAGTTCCTGTTTCAGATGGGTACTCTGCTGAAACTGAGAACATGATCACTGAATTAATATGCAGTGGTGTTTAAATACAAAGATTCAGTAGTGTTTACTAGATTTTGGCTAAAACATTTCTGTTAACCTTCTCAGATGATTTTGCCTCATGATATCTACTGACCCAATGTTAAGTCCAACATCATTTAAGAAGCTGAAATACAGGATATTTTGTTTTTCCTAGAGTTCAGACCCAAGTTTTATATTTCCTTAAATAAATGCAATTTTACTGACATAGTATTGCTTCAGAAGAACATTTTCCATCTGAACTGTGTATCTAAGCAGCTCTAGATTTATATTGATATAGATGAAGTACACCTAGACCTCCTTTGGTTAATTATTAATATTTATATTTTTATCAAAAAATATTGTTGTGAACTACAAACATCTTACTTTATTTAAAAAAAAAAAAAAAGCAACAGAAGATGTCACTGTTTGCATTTTCTCCCTTATAAGATTGCCAAATGCACTGATCAGTATTGAGGGAGAAAAAAAAGGTGTGTTTGGTTTCAGGATTTTTAGAAATAAAATTTGAATGCAAGGCAAATTTTATAATTTGATGAGAGCTGTTAAGAACTTCAACAGAGAACTTGCTGTTCTTTGTGATCAATTTTCTTTAATTGTCATGAAGCTTGCAAACCCAAACCTTCATGCTTCACAGGAAGAATGTATCATAAACATCATAACATATGCAGATGAGCTCATAGGTCTTCCACTAAAATAATGTTTATACTAGAAGTCGCTGTCAGATGATCATATAAACATGTATATATATGCATGTCATGCTGTCTTGTTCCAAAAGTCTTTGCAAGAAATTCTTACATTCACTGACTAATCACAAGAAAGAAACACCAGTGTAGTTCTCTGCCAAACAATACATTTCTTAGGCATGCTGTGACCTACTTCAAAAGTGCATTAAATGTTTATTTTGGCAAGTTTTGTGGAAGAAAACTCCTACAATCCATATAGGTCTCCTTCCATTTCAACACATTGAATGAAAACCAGAGTTTCCCAAAAGAAAAAAAAAGGTTAGGCTTCTCAATATGAGCAGTTTTCCAAACTGCATGAAAAGCGTGTCTTAGTTTTCCATATTGCCAGGAGCTCATGTCTTCCAACAAAATTACAGAAGATTCATTTAGAGTCTGTCTTACTCTTTCATATTTTTCAATAGTCTGTCTTAAGCACCTTCATTACACTGAAACTTTTATGAGTTGAAACTGAGAACAGGAGCCAAAAAAAAAAAAAAAGAGAGAGAAAGAGAGAAAGAGAATGAAAAAACATACTGGACAATCAGAAAGCATTAAAAAAAAGCAAACCTAGAAAGCAACCTTACAAAGACACTGTAAGATCAGCTTCATTCTGAACTTTGTCAGACAATACAGGTTCGTCTTGTCCTGTCACGCTTCCATATATCCTATCCTGTGCCTTACATTAACCACTGCTTTGCTAAACTGAAGGAAAAGTTGGAGTCACTACGGTATCTTGAGGTCATCTTGACTGCAATTGCCAGTTTTTCAGGGAAAGGTAATATCTTTTATTAAGAAGGTAGTTGGAAAAGGTGTGTCCTAAAGCATTAATATGTATTACCTCTAGGTAAGTTGGTCTTGATCCACAAAGCACTCTCATATGAACCTAAACTCCCTCTCTGTTGTGCTGTCCCTCTCACGTGCTCACAAAACTTCACAGGGAAGTTTTGTGAATGACTTTCATTCCCTTCTCACACCCCAGACTCCTCCACCTACAGCTATTCACACATTCATTTCTGCTAGCCTGATGTCACATCTCTGCAAATCCTTTTGTTTTCCAACTATAAGCAGCAAGTCTTTGATAGATTTCTGTATTTTCTTGGTTTCCTCAGAAGTACATTCTTGCTGGGGACCCCCTGTAATCAACTGCCATTTGTACGGCACTGCACATTAGCAATTAAGAACCAAATAAGAAAGCTGATCTGGAAATAAAAACCAGGCAAAGTCACTTAGGACATCAAAAAGGTCCCAAGAACACATTTTCTTGATGGTGTGATAATTCTGCCTCCAGTCATGATTCAGACCGAGCTTTGTTTAAAGACTTTTATGGCTCTCCCTTAAATGAGTAATCTGAGTCTTTAAGTACCAGATCTTTTTGACATGAAAATTTAAGTTAACATAGATAAAGATAGTAAGATTAGATACAATAAATTACAAAGACACCATTTGCTAAACACACCATTACAAATCTGCTAAGTTCAAGGCCTTCTCCCCTCTCTTCTGCTTAGTTGCCATTATTTAATCACTAAGCAGTTAACTGTTCAGTTAACTTAGCAATCTGGAAGACATGGTTTCCTTATCAGCATCCATTAATATCAGCTAAAATGAGTCAAATTTTATCAGAGTTTATCAGAGAAACAATTTTAAGGTCTCTTGGGAACCGTAGTGTGTCAAGAACACTGCTGTTAAGAATTACCTCATTTGCTACACCGGAAATTTTATTTGCCAGTTACCTTGAAACTGCCCTAGAATTCCTAGAAATCTTCACTTTCCTTTAAAATTAACACTTCATTTACCAGACTATAAAAATCAACAACATCAAGTGTCAGTCTCCCTAAAAATCACCAAAGGATGTGGTGTATTTCTAAGGAGTGCAGTCACAAGATGAGAGGATTTTTACACAACCTGAAGTCTCAGTAAACTTAAATTATTTTCAGTAGAAAATGACTCTGTTGTGAGGCATGCTCGTGTCATTATGCTTAGACCATAGAGAGGAAAACCTCTCTAGAGATTCTTTTGAGATTCAAGCTTCCAAATCTGCTATTATTTACAGTAATTCAGTAACTGAAAACAGTAAATGCTTTTATAAACATATTAACAGCAAGAGGAAGGCTAGGATGTTGGATGTCAAGAGCAACCTGGTCACCAACGACAGGGATAAGGCTGAGGTACTTAATGACTTCTTTGCCTCAGTCTTTAATAATAAGACTTGCTACTCCCTAGGAACACAGCCTCCTGCCCTGGTAGATAGGGATGGGGAATAGAATAAGCCCTTCATGATCCAAGACAAGATAGTTTTGGACCTGCTGAGAAAGCTGGATGCTTACAAGTCCATGGGGCTGGATGGACTGTACCCTAGAGTGCTGAGAGAGTTGGCAGATGTGGTTGCTAAGCCACACTCCATCATCTTTCGGCAGTCCTGGCTAACTGGGGATGTGCTGGTGGATTGGAAACTGGCAAATGTGACGCCCACCTTCAAAAAGGGCCGAAAAGATGATCCTGATAGCTACAGGCCTATCAGTCTCACCTCGGTGCCAGGGAAGGTCATGGAATGGATAATCTCAGGAACCATCATGGACCAACCAGGTCAACCAGGGGATCAGGCCCAGTCAGCATGGGTTTACAAACGGTAGATCCTGTCTGACAAACCTGATTTCATTCTATGACAAGGTGACCCGCTTAGTGGATGAGGGTCAGGCTGTCAGTGTGGTCTACCTGGACTTCAGTAAGGCCTCTGACACTGTCCCCCATAACATTCTCGTGGAGAAGCTGGCTGCCCATGGTCTGGATGGGTGTATGCTCCGCTCGGTGAAGCACTGGCTGGATGGCCGGAACCAAAGAGTTGTGGTCAATGGAGTTGAATCCAGTTGGCGGCTGGTCATGAGCGGTGTCCCCCAAGACTCAGTGCTGTGGCCGCTTCTGTTTAATATCTTCACTGATGATCTTGATGTGGCGATTGAGTGCACCCTCAGTAAGTTTGCAGACAACACCAAGCTGGAAGGGAGTGTTGATCTGCCAGAGGGGAGAAGGGCACTACAGAGGGACCTGGATAGACTGGATCGATGGGCCAAGGTTAACGGTATGAGTTTCAATAGGGCCAAGTGTAGAGTCCTGCATTTTGGTCACAACAACCCCAGGCAACCCTACAGGCTTGGGGAGGTGTGGCTAGAGAGCTGCCTGATGGAAAGGGACCTTGGTGTACTGATGGACAGTCAGCTGAATATGAGCCAGCAGTGTGCCCAGGTGGACAAGAAGGCCAATGGCTTCCTGGCTTATATCAGGAACGGTGTGGTGAGCAGGACTAGGGAAGTCATCCTGCCCCTGTACTTGGCATTGGTGAGGCCTCACCTCGAGTACTGTGTCCAGTTTTGGTCACCTCAGTACAAGAAGGACATGGAGGTACTGGAGCAGGTCCAGAGAAGGGCAACGAGGCTAGTGAAGGGCTTGGAAAATCAGCCCTATGAGGAGAGGCTGAGGGAGCTGGGGCTATTTAGTCTGGGGAAGAGGAAGCTGAGGGGAGACCTTACTACTCTCTTCCAGTACCTGAAAGGTGTTTACAGTGAGAGCGGGGTAGGTCTCTTCTCACAGGTGACAGGTGACAAGACGAGGGGAAATGGCCTCAAGTTGTGCCAAGGCAAGTTTAGGTTGGGCGTTAGGAAACACTTCTTTACAGAAAGGGTTGTTAAGCACTGGAATGGGCTCCCCAGGGAGGTGGTTGAGTCACCGTCCCTGGATGTGCTTAAGAGCTGTTTGGATGTGGTGCTCAGAGATATGATTTAGCGGAGGGTTGTTAGAGTTACGGTACTATACTTAGGCTGTGGTTGGACTTGATGACCTTTGAGGTCCTTTCCAACCTGAGTAATTCTATCATTCTATGATTCTATGGTAACTTAATCGGAAGACCAGTTTTACCTGTACCCCTATAATGATAGGTACCTCCGCCTTGCTCTGGATATGGAGATGCCTTCTGAGCCTGGCAAGCAATAGGGAGCATGGCATTTCCTGTGTAGCTGGTAGGAACAAGAACAATTGGCGAGTTCTCTACAGTGGGAAGATAACTGGCTTTGGGATATCACAATTGAGAGCTAAGGGACTGCTACTAACATCCCCTGCTGACACCACTCAGTGGGAAGGAAACTGTCCTGGTGAAAAAAGTCAAAATAAGGAAAAGCTTGCAAATCACTCCCAGAAACAGTCGTTACTTAACCCCAGATGTACTAAACCAAGGCGAAGTCCACAGCACACAGATTTTTTTTTTTTTTACTTAAAAACTACCAAATAATACTTACTTGTTTCCTACAAATACCTGTATGCAAGCACAAAGACATAAAATCTTTCACACAATACATCTATATCAGCCTTCACTTCTGAACCCGAGATCTGCTGACAGGGCCTTTACGTCTATTCCACTCTTGGCAGACAGATTCTGGCTCTACACGGTGAATCTGAGAAAACCCCACTGCTCCACAGAACCTGGGGCTGGATTGGAACTGCTAAGAGCATTTGCATTTCCACAACAAAAAACACTCACAGAGTATAATGCATACAAAGCATGAGAAACAGCATTTATCTGCTCTTAAAAATAAAAACAACTTTATTTGTATGTTCATTCCTTTATTTATTTTGCTTAAATTCTCTCCCTGCACTACCACAGCAATGCTTTTCAGACACCTACAGGAAGGTATGTACATCCACACTTGGAATTTAGGGAATCCCAGATTCTTGAAGGTGAATGAAACCTAATGGAGTAGAAAGATCTACGTTTGCAGCAACACTTACAGCACAGAAAATTTCTACTGTAATTTTCTTCTTGAGAAGCTGTACTCTAATTTCAAATTTCTTGAATTCACAGACAGCTTTTGTTTTGTTTTTACCATAACTGCACAATTTGACTTTTTTTTTTTTTTTTTTTTTAAATCATTTACTTCAGTATGTGTCATGCTCTGTTTGAGAGGAGTAATTGGTTCATTCCTTTAGGGAAAAAGCAAAACACAAACAAATACAATATTTGCATACAACATGCACAGACACGTGTTTGCTTTAAATCAAATAGTCTTTCTATCTCTCAAATATTAAAACCACAAAGTCTTTGCTCGAGTGAATATACGTTAATTGTTTTAGATTTATGGCATTACTGAACTACAGTTTAATAGCATTTCTTACCAACTATGGGAGAAAGCTTAGCTACAGTTTAAGTAAATATTATTAACTACTGCAAGGAAGGAAAATGCTGTTCTATTTAAGGAAGCGGACTAAGATAAATAAGGTCTTCCAGATTCTGCCACAGTCTTCCTGTGTAACATTGGAAAAGATATATCTTCATGCTGTGCCTTTAACTCCCTTCTATAAAACAGAAAAGCAAGAACTATAAAACTATTTGTCAGAAAAACATTCTGTTTTTGTAATGCATCACTGCCCAGCATAATGGGGCTGTAATTTTGGTTAGGACTTATCTGCCATGCTATAATAATTAATAAATAACAGTACTCTATGCATTCATGAATAAAAATATTTGGACTAAGACCAAAGGACTCTACTGCATTATTAACAGAATGGAGTTAAAAGAGTGGCACACCAATACCAAGAAATGCAAAATGCATGAGCAGTGCCCCAAGGATGAGGGAGAATTACCCAACACAAATCCTGAGAACCTCAGGAGGTCACTGAGACAGGTGTATCTCTCCCCCCTATCTGCCAGCTGAGAGCCAAGGCTTTTGTAATGCAGTGCAGCCTGTACACACACAGCCTCTCTGTCATCCATTACCAATGAGTAAGAGATCATTAAAGAGGTTAAGACTGGAGGCACACTAGGCTATAGTAACCATACCCTGGTTGAGTTTGTGATCCCAAGGAACGTGGGCCTGGCAAAGAGAGGAGTCTGTACTTCAGGAGAGCAAACTTCAGCTGTTTAACGGATTCTAGGATGGGATCACCTGAAAAACTGTCCAGAGACATGGGGACAGAACAGAGCTGGCAGTTCTTTAAGGTCACCTTTCTGAGAGCACAAGAGCTCTTTGTCCCCCAGAATAAGAAATCAGGCAGACAAGGCAGGAAACCAGCATGGCTGAGCAAGGACCTGCTGGTCAGGCTGAGGGAAAAGAAGGAAAATACAAGCAGTGGAAGCAGGGATGAGGGGCCTGGGAAGAATAAAGTGATGCAAGACTTCTTTTACCACCTGTAAAATGGCACACTAAAGCACTATGGACATTTTCAACATTAACATTTGCTCACGGATTTGAATTTCCAGGCAAGATGGTATCCAACTGCTACCACATGTAAGATATCACACCCACTGTGGAGAAAAGAGAGACTGATAGTCTTTTTTCTCTCTCTCTCTCTCTCTTTTTTTTTTTTTTTGGTCTCTTTCCTGTGTGATTTATTTGTTGCAGACAACCTGGGTGAAAAAAGACTATAATGGATTGAAGTGCCACAGATTATATTTGTTAAGTAATTTTTCAGAAGTGCTTATTATTCACAAGAGTTCATAAAGGCTTCAGAAAAGATAATAGCACTCAAATGTATTAAAAGGAGGAAGAGAGCTAGCAGCGGAATATATACAGAGCAATTAATTACTGCCCATTTTTGCTGTTCCTTCTAGCAGAATCCAACAGCAGCCTGGGATCAGTACAGTGATTAAGCTTTTTTATCATCTGAGATCAGCACGATTACTGGGCACACCTTTAAAGCGGAAATCTAGTCTGGCATCCTGCTCTTAATTATTCACAGTCAAGATTAAAGTGTACAATTAAAAAAAAAACAAGTGAACATTGCTCGTGCGATACACTTCTGCAAATTTACACTTAGGAAAGGGGAACTGCAAAGATCACCTGCAGGACTTCAGTCCTAGCAATCATTGTGTAAGGCCATCCAAGAGGGCAAGAACTGAAAGTTCAGCCTGAAAGTATTAAAAATACTCTTGAAGAAATAAGAACCATCAGTCATCGCCTCTAGGTACACAGAAGGTAGCAAACATCTCTGCCACACACTGTGGAACCCGACAGGCTAAAATGAAAACATTTGGGAACATATTTCACTGAGATGCATTTGACATAACTCCACATTTTAATGAGCCATTTTTAAAAGCAGGTGGTTTGACTGGCCATCATGTAATTGCATGAATGAAGCTTAAGTGTGAAATCACTTTCTCAAATCACTAACTGAAAAAACTCTAATTTACTAGTTGTGTCATCTGTTTGGATGATTGTATCATTTCTTTTGACAACTGTAAATTAATTTTCAATATGAATGTAAAGAAAACAATTATCGAGAGTGCTTGATGGCATATTTTGTAAAACGAGCATAGCTGTGCTATGGCAGCCATGGCTATCATGGTTTTGCTGGTGGTTAAAGGAGCGGAGCATAATGAAATTTCAAAGTACTTCAATTTAAATCCATTAACTTGGAAAAAGACATTCACCATTCAACAACTCCCATAGTTCTCTCCAAGTTTTCTTCTAGGAATTTAAGCAGTATTTTATGCTGAATAAGAATAAAATATGCCAGGTTTATGCAAAACAATTGACATAAGCAGTTTAAGGCAATCCCAAGAGACTCTGGCTTAGATTTTCTGATTTGTCTTTCACAGTGTGATAAAACAGCTTATAGTTTAAAGCAAAAAAAGGGAAACAGAAAACAGAGAGATTGACTCTGCAACTCTTATTTATCCAATTTAAATAGGTTGACTTGCATGAATGTGCATACTAAAAAGACTTCCAAGTCTAGACGAGCTGTTTCGATAAATACTTTACTCACCTTAATTAAACAGATATTAGTTGATGGCAAAACATAAATGTTTATTGAACTTACTGTAACTGATTCAAGTGACTAAATTTCTGCAAATTTATTTTTAAAACTACGAACATCTTGACCATATTGGTCTAAATTTGTATGCAGCACTGACTGCCCATCCTGCACTGCTGTGCTTCTCTCATACCACTTAAATACAATTTTTAAAAAAGAAAAAATCCTATCACATCCCAACACACAGTTCCCAACGCTCAAGGGAAACCACAGAATTAAAAGCAAAACAAATCCAGACACAAACCGCTACATCACTTCCATAAAAAAGTGGTAACAGGAATTAATGAAAACTACAGTTCATAATGCAAAGCTAAAATTTGAACTTATTTTTATGACAAGAAAGAACAAAAATTACTTTTCCAGACGATAGATGGTTTGTACAATACTAGAGAGGGAAAGATGAAAAAAAAAATTGGCTGTTTTTTTGTTAAATATTACAAAGATGAAATTATATTGGATTTTTCTTAATGCCACCTTTTGAATAAGTACAAATAATACTAGACACTATACCATGCAAGGCCTAGTGACAGATTTTGAACGAAAGTGAAGTTAAGGGTAGAGAAAGGATCTCTGCGGCTTTTAAAAAACATTTTCAGGAAGCCATTCTTAACAACGCCACAAGGGGTGTTCTGGCATGGTGCAGCAAGACACTTTCCCACTTACCTAGGGTATGTATGGATGCATTTGTACTTCAGCATTGCCAAGATGCCCTACACAAAACTGAAAACCCACTGTGATAGGTAATAAATGCACAAAGTGAAAGGTGATAATCTGCTAAATGTGCATTTTGTTCCACATCAGCTCTTTAACCTTTAACTAGAAACATGTAAAAAGGACAGTTGACAGAGCAGAAAAACAAATGTAATAAGCCCACGTGACAACCAAAACTTGCTTTACGTTTACTTCTTTAATAAAAGGCATTGAGATGACAGCAGTGTTCAAAACGTGGGAGAGCAAAATAAGCGTCTCCTGTTAACTGCTGTGCTAGAGTAAGTACAAGGACAGCTCTAACTGTTCTCTTCTGAAATTATAAACCCTTGTCCCTTGTTCTCACTCTCTCTCTGCTTGGGATGATGTTTACTTGACTGTACAAGGAAACCACATGAATTGTGTATGATGGCACCAGGAGCACGTAGCATGTGCTGGTCTATGCTTTTCCTAAGTCTTAGTTATTTGCTGAGCTCAAGTTAAAGTCAAAGATGATTTCTATCTCCAGAAAAACCTATATATGGACAAAAAATGCCATTTGTCAAACAAGATGAAAAAAAAAACCCAGGTAATTTCAAGAGGATTTTCTTCAGCTCTCAAAATCTGTGGCAGTAGTCATTGTTCAAAGTTTATCCATCAAGTTTTATTAAAAACTTACAAACCTAAGGCACTATATTGTTTCAGACACATCATCCTTAAATTTGGCTATTCTGTCTGTCCCATCAAAGCATTTCACTGAAATGATGAAGAAGAAAAAGGACAAGTGGGTTCTTTAAGGGCAAATGAAAGACAAGACAGGCAAGGAGGGATTGTTAAATTAGTGTTTCAGCTTTCTAAGAGTACTATTTTTATGCAACAATCAGGCAGATGAGAGGATGATTTAACTGTGTACACAAATATGATCATTTAAAAGGTTGTAAACATGTTGAGACTAAGACGTAAAGACTAAACAATATAAATTAAAACTCTCAGTGGAGTATTTGTAATATCCAAATCTGCTTAGTCAAGATTCAGAAAGATAAACCTCATTTTATGGTCAACACATGAAGTGGCACAGTTGGGAATTGGCTGCTGGGAGCTAAAAGCTACCTGCAGAATTGGGTGCATTTGCTGCATGTGACCTAGAGCAAAGCCTATATATTCCACTAATACTGACCACTGCCAAAGAAATCTTAACAAATGGACTGATAATTATGCTCATTGTGCTGACATCAGGGAAATATACAGTTGATTTTATTATTTTAACAGGTATCTTTGCCTAAGTTGTTAGAATTCACTTTGAAAATGAATAAATACTGGAAAATCTACAGTAACATCAAACAATCGCTTTTAAATACTCTACCATGGAAGGTAAATCAGTGCTCTGGCTAAGGATTTAAAATACTGTTACATATATTCAGGCACACAAGTATATTTAACAAATTTTATTTTAGAAGATTTGCTTAAGTTTTTTAGGTAATTAAACTCTGTAATAAATCTTGTCACTATGTACATATATATATATATACATTTTTTTTTTCATCACCTAGGATTATTGCTAATGAGAAAAATGCAAGTGGAGCAATTTAGGAATTATCACTGACCAAATTCTAACAGAAGAGAGCAACAATATTAAATTGAAGAACCTGGATTTACCAGAATAGTTTGAGCAAGAGGAGTCCTGACTTCGTGACAAATGAGTATGGGATGCCTTCACCAAATTGAAACCCAGGCAGCTCCCTTTCATCTAAACTTACTAAAGCATTCATTTGAATTACTAGATTACACTGGTTTTGAGAAGAAAAAAAAAAAGGGAAATAAAAAATAAATTAAGTAACTGAATCAAATGAAGGTCTGTTTAGGATTTCCAGAAATGCCTCTGTCTGTAACTACCTTTATTTCAATTGGCAAACATGACCATAGGTGTTGAAAGTCCTGCTGTTGGCTAGTTAATAATGCTTCTAAATCTAGTACCTTGTTCCAGGGGCCAAGAAAACAGAAATTGGTTGTTGAGTTTCTAAATGACAATCCGTATCCACACCTACAATCCACAACACCCTTTGGTACAAACTCTGCTGTTCAGAAGCATCACCTCCCACTGAACTGCCCCTGAACTATGTCAAAACCTTGATGAAATTCAGGATTCAAGGTTGGCTCCCATGGCTCTTTCTGCATCATTCTGAACCAAGCCCTTGAAATTATGGGAAAGTACCATGCTTGCTGCCAATTTACTAATTACCAGAAATATTAACTTTTCCATTCTAGTTTCCTATGCATTGCCCACTTGTGTAAGTAAGCTATGAGCTAAAAATACTCAGTCTCTCTTTATGAATAGGAAAATTTCTGATTTCAGGGAAATGAATGGTTTCCCTTCTGAAACCACTCCTCCCAGAACACAATGTCCATTCTGTGAGCAATCTGGGAACAGCAGAGCTCCTTGCAATATTTCTTTGACAAGCACATTTGTGGCTATCTTATTAATAAAGATAACAAACTCTTCATGGTTCGTACAGTAGTTTCACACCAGGGACGTGTATGTTGAGTGTTAAAATATTCAGGGGTTTTATTGTGTTCAGTGAACTCTACATAGAGTCTGGAAGCAGAGAAAAAAAGTTAGAGCAAATGTTTCAAGTATCTGCCTCTTCCCTGTTTTCTGATGTCAACACTTCTCCAGCTAATTGCCTTTGCAGGATCTCCTCTCGTCTCTGCTGTGCATCACATAGCTGGAGAATTTCCCATTGCAGGGCAGGTGGAACAGCCTGCAAGTGACAGGGGAATGTACAACTTCTTCCTCTACAGCTATCAAGTTTTAGCCATAGGCTTCATTAAAATTTACTTGAGGCTTTAGGAAGCTTGTTCAAGACTGAAGAGAGATCTCAGTTTATTTTCTCCTGTACAACCAAGGAAGAAAAAAATTCAGGAAGGGGGCAGGTTCTGCTCAGATGACATAACTACTCTGTACAGTAGCCAGACTAGGCCAGAAAGTCAACCGTATCCTGGGCTGCATCAAAGGATGTGTGGCCAGCAGGTCAATGGAGGTGCTCCTGCCCCTCTACTCTGCACAGATGAGACCTCACCTGGAGTACTGCATCCAGATGTGGAGTCCTCAGTACAGGAGAGAGATGGACCTGCTGGAGCGCATCCAGAGGAGAGCCACAAAAATGATCTCAGGGATGGAACACCTCTCCTGCCAGGACAGGCTGAGAGAGCTGGGGCTGTTCACCTTGGAGAAGGCTCTAGGGACTTCAGTGCACTACTGTACAAAGTTTAAGTAGCATGAAAAGATGCTGTTTCATGACACATTTGACCAGAGGGTATTTCTTCACACATCTTGCTGTTCAGCTGTTTTCCCCTCTAAAAAAAACCCTCATGCTTACCTAAATTCACAAAATGACTAGATAAATTTATTGGAGAAATATCCATTGACAACTATTGAATATCATGCAATTTCCTGCCATCTATGATATTTATGACAGGTTCCAGCACTCCGCAGCTCAAAGTAGTCTGGAGAACTGTCACTACCCAATTGTTCTGTCCTCAGATGACTTCTTAAACACTTACGGCAGTCACTGCTGAGGACAGGAATGGATCTTTCGTCTGTGTGTACTACAGCCAAAATTAGGTTACTCATGTAGGAATGACCTACTTGCATTCCTCATTCAATAGATGGGGTAATTTACTCTTTTTAGACCACTGAAAGATAGGAGCTGAACTCGCACCAAAAATGAGTGTTTCTGCAAGTGGAGCACTGAAAAACTAGAACTGGAATCAGGGATGGAAATATGCAGCAAATCTAAAATTACCATGAGAAGCCATGCAGTACTGCACAGTTCAGGTCTTTGACAAGAAATAAAGATCCCATTAAATAAAAGCAATTGTAAAGGTACAGTAAGGTTTTGTTACTGAACTGTTCTCTTAGTAGAATACTTGATAGCCATCAACAAATGAGGTTTGCTTCCTAACACTCCCATTTTTTTTTTTTATGCTGGGTTACTTCAACTACCTGCCAACTTCTCTCCCGTAAGTAAGGGCTTCAATATGTAACTTTGGATGCATGTGCTGGACATGACTGTCATTGACAGCAGTTCAGCATCACAAACTGCATCTAGTTTTGGGCATGGAAGGAATTTCACCCCATTAACAATATGAGCTGCAGTTAAAAAAATAAAATAAAACCCATTGTTTACCTAATTAGGCATTTAATTCATCTACCTTCTGCTCCTACATGGCCTCACAGGCATCTTGAACATTGTTTAACTAAGAGTTCCCACTAAGGATCAGAAGGTAGAGAGCACAGAGACGTAAGTGTAACAGTAATGGATTCTGCTGCAGTAACACACTACAGCATTCACAAAAAATGCAAGCCTTTCAACTTTGTGGCATAGAGGAAAGTAAGGAAAAGCTGCAGGAAGGCCAGAAAAGAAGAAAGAGTACCACAAAGTGACATGAGAAGTGAAAGAGATTAGCTGGAAAGATTGTTTTGTGTGTACACGTGATTCAGCGGAACAGCTTACACAGAGACATGAAAAAGGATGGCTAAGGGACAAAGGCCAACATGAAGAGTCACCTCATATTAGCACATGGGTGTGCACTAAGTAGAGTAAATGCAAAAGACTGAAGCTGGCTTCATAAGATATCTTCACAGCTTCTTAAATTGTGAACTAATTGTTTGAGAGAAGCTGTGGGAACAGTACCAAGGTGGAGATACTTCAAAAACTCCAGTGGACATAAGCCTAGACAAAGCATTTTGAGAGGAATTATCACCATGTCAACGGTTTACAGGCTGGTTCGGCCCAGTTCCATGACTGGTGGGGCAGAGGGATTTCGCAAAATCCACACCTCCGGAAAAGGGAAACAGGGGACCCCAAAATAATTAAAAACAGCGGCAACAATCTGATGAGAAACAAACTGATTTACTAAATATGGTATCGGAATGCAAGATAACACACTATAATACAATATAATTAGAATTGAAGCAAATAAATATAATGAGAGAGTATCTGAAAGCTGTAGGCCTTGCAGTAGTGCAGAGGCAATGTGTGCGATCAGGACGAGCAACAGGGACGAGAGCTGAGGGAAAAAGGGAAATCAGGTGACTTTGGCAGAGGTTATATCAACTCTCTGACTGCAAAGCCCCCTGGCGTGTGTAGTTCTTCTTCTCTTCCGGACAGGTGCCCGGAACTGGAGCATTAACACTTAACTCCCAGTGCACTACATGATGTTATGATGTGGAATACCAGTAACCATAAATCATAAAACCATGACACACCAGTCCGTACTTACAAGAGCATTTCCACTGATTGCTTTTAGCCTTTATTTATGAAAACAGAAACTTGCTGGTGTTGTCCAAGAAGTTTAATACTGTGAAGTGCCCTCACTAGAAGCAACAATTTTTGCAAGCCTCAGTGACATTAGTGCCACCAGATTAACTCTTTGAGAAAACACACAATCTTCAGCATTTCTTAAACACCACCTCCTGTTTTATTCTATTTTTTCCACTGCTCCTAAAATCTCTAGCTCACTTTTCTCCTTTCCTGTCCTCTTTTACACATACCATTCAATTTCATACTTTTACATTCTCGTTGGTACCTTTCCCCCACCAGAATCTTTTGGATTGCTTATTGTTTTTCATAGAATCATAGAATCACAAGGTTGGAAAGGACCTACAAGATCATCTAGTCCGACCATTGCCCTTGCTACCTCAAGCCACTAAACCATATCTCGTAGCTCCTCATCCAGACACCTGGTGACTCCACCACCTCCCTGGGCAGGACGTTCCAGTGCCTGACCACTCTCTGAGAGAAAAAGCTTTTCTTTATGTCTAATCTAAATCTCCCTGGCACAAATTTTCCCCATCTGCCCTTTCAGTTCCCAGTTTTTCTCCTGTTGTGTCTTTAAACACAATATTTGCTTTTTGCTATGAAGAGGAAAGCAATATTGTTGCTCAAACAGCTTTACACAAACACACTTCTCCTTACGGCTGTCCTTCCTTGTAGCTTCTGTTATGATAATATACAAATTCTGTTCAATTTTGTTTAAATGTCACCAGGACAGAACTAGGAATAGCTTTCCCATTTTTAAGACACCAGAAAGCAAACTTAAATTAAACAAAATGTTTCCGTCATCTGTCCAAAAATAAAAATGAATAAAAACAGGGTCTAAAAATAGTCTCAGATGTTATCTATCAACGATATTTTTAAAGGAGTGGTTATTGTTTCAGTCCTAGCAGGTAAGTCATGAACAGAAGACATTTCCTTTCACCCATTTTCAGCTTTTCCTTATATTTTATTTTTATCTTGATTAGAAGTTTTTTTTTTTATAGAAAAGAATTAATGTTTCAGAAGTATTTTTTTTTCTGTAAATATTTAGCCCAGTAATACTGCAGTGATAGGTGAAGCACCCAGAGATGTCACAAAATTTTCAGCCCCACTCAGCATTCTCTCATCACCCACCAGAACTTTTGCAGTCTTGCAGATTTCACAATTTCCTTGCAACTTAATAGAGAGATTAAAAAACAAACAAACAACAACAACAAAAAAAACTGTACCGTTTAAGATTTTCTTCCCTAGAATGAGATTAACACACTTCAAGCTCTTTCCAGCATGAAAATGATATTAAAAATGCATCAGAGTGAGATTAGAACAGTATCATAATAAGAATAATTTCATCTGCCCCTGACACACAGAGGTACTCTTCCTACCCAGAAGTTCTGAGTTTGCACCTGCACAGAGAACCCTGGGGAGCCCTGGCTGGATGCAAGAGTTAATTTCCCTACTCAGGATAAAGATGCTGAGAAGAAAGGTTGCTGGGTCCTCCTTCTTTCAGCTGCTCTGCCCGGATTACTCATCTCTCTGTCCAGACAGAATAGCATAAATAGAGCACATTTTCAGATTCAGAGCATATTACAAATACTTGGCATATTTTTAACGCATGCACTAAAACAATAGCATATTAATGAGAAAATAAAAGATAAATGCAGGAAAGAACAAGGACTAACAAATTCCTCTTTCAGAAAGAGGAAAACAAGAATACCATATTAGCATTTAGACATGCTGGTTTTCAGTGTTAATTCTACGTCATTCTCAGATCACTATCAGAGACAGACCTTGTATTTCAAACACACCCAGGTACATGTACGTAGATGATGCACTGCATTCTAGAGAGCTCTTTATTTAAGCGAGAAACTAGCCCGAGGCAAGCACCTCACAAGAAACACTTTCTAATGGATTATCAGCCCTAAATCTTAGCTCGTAAAATTAAGTAGCTGTCAGAACAGATTAATCAACTGTCTTGCAGAAAAGAAATCCATATACAATGGCACTATGCAGACAAATTACTAAACAAATGTGATGCCCAGAAAACTCTTCATTTTTAATTATTTATTAAGTTCAAAGCCTTATTTAAATGGCAAATTTCAGGTATTACTTTGTTAACACCAGCTGCAAATAATAAATGAAAAACATTTGGAGTAAAACCCACCTTCCCTAGCAAAATCAAAAGTAGAACATACCTAAGGGGTAAGTTGCAAAGAAAAACACTGTAAGTGCTCATGGTGTCTGGAATAAATATAGAAAACTAGTATTACACATGACTGAAGGTGTCTTTGTACAAGATTTGAGCACTTAAAACATTCCTGATTTTTTTCTGTTGTCTGCACTTAGCATGCCAGAGATCGCAAGACATATTCCTGCTAAAACACAGCAGTTCAGTGGTCCTGAGTTGTGACACAAGTGTGGGTATGTCTATGCACATTCATAGGGATTTTGTTACTTACAACTTTCTGCACGCTATGACACTTTTTGTACTGTTTGTGCGGTACAATTATTGTGCTATTCTTCAGAGATTTACGGATCACAGGTGAACTAAGTTGCTTCAATTGGAACAGGGGAAGAAAATATCTATTGCTTACGTTCAGTGAAGGTAGGGACTTACTACGTCCACATTTTTGCTGGCATAATTATATCACAAGTGTGTAAAATCAAGAATTCAAGTCTCTGAATATATGCCATAATTTTAGGCCTATACTTCTAGAAAGGAAGTTAATTCAAAAGCAGATTAACCTGACCTTGGTCACACGGCACCTCAGTTCTGTGATCATAAGACAGATGCCACCACCACTCATGAGAATTTTTTTATGAAATTTTGATTCTCTTCTCCAAAACTCTGCCCTAGATAATGTATTTCTGTCTTTTATGCAAGGAAGAGTCAGTGACTCATCGTATGCCCAGCAGGTTCCATGACCTTTCTTCAAATTTCGTGCAGATTTGAAGTAGACAGATGATACTGGAGCTGGAAGAGTCAGTGATTCTATCCTGAAAAACATGCTCAATGGGAAACAGAAGCTGGTGGATACTGTACTGCCTTCTATGTGGTCTCATCAGCCTTGTATATTACCAAGGAAACATACTTAGGAAAAGTTTTAATATCTTTAATATTGTTAGCAAGAGTTACATGATGGATTCTGAAAATATATTCTGGTTTGAAGTAATAGCACTCCCAGAAAAGCATGTTTTTTTCTTGTTGCACACCATAAATCTCAGCCTAATGAAACAGAAATCAATTTTGAAATCCAGTAAAATGTATCTAGGGTAGCAATACATGAATGGTTGGCTTGTGCTTATTTGCCTATATATTTGAGCATTTCTATACTTAAAGAAGAGAGACAGACCTGATAGAGGCTTTTTCTTTTGTGTTTTGCTGAACTAGTAATATCACTCAAGGTTAATACAATTAGATCACAGATAAAGTTCTTGATGGATGAGACTGCAGTGACACTGAAAAATGTGGTGCCCATTCTATTGGAGATATTTCTGCATGCATCACAATTAAGGGGGGTACAGATATGAATATGGTAGCAGTTGAGAGAAAAAGAAATGGTTCATACATTTATTAACTACTAAAAAAGATATTTAAACCAAAACAAATACTGGCAGAGAGATCTTCTTCTTTCTTATGATAAACAAGGTCAACGCATAGGACAGCATTCATAGAATACATTGGAGCTGGGAAATCCAGACATGCTCCTGGGGTGGGATTTGCCTGTGAAATTTTTCCCATCAGAAGGGATAAAGGAACAGGGAGGCTGGAGCAGTCCACAGTGCGGGGTCTTGTGCATGTGGTGGAGTGAACCTGCCCATAAAATGCATCAAGACTCCACAGATGCTGTGAACTCTTAATGACAAATTAAAGGTAAAAAGGTCTTTCTTGGCTTTCATTTATTCTTGAGCTGTAAGTCAAAGAAGTATTTTAAAAAAAACTTTTATTTTTCTCCTAGAAAAGTCTACAGACATCAGGAGTAACGGGAAAGAAAAAAAGTGACTGGAACCAGATAAGACACAGAACGAAAAGTGAAGAAGCTGAAGTGGGTTGTTTCACGTTTCTATCTGGATTAGCTACTCTTTTATTTAGTGGCAAGAACAAGACAAATACCAGTAAATATAATAGCTGAGCACAAAACATTTACATCAGCTCTTTCCCATATGAATTCCACAACGTCTAACATCACTGCGTTCAAAAGAAGGCTTTACCTTTGACTCCTCCTTTTCTTAAACCTTGCAGTTCCATAATTATAGGAAACTCATTTATTTGTAAAACCTGGCGGAAGTTGTACAACTGATACTGAAATTATCATTCACATCTCACTACTCACATTCAGAGATTGAGTGACTGCAGAAGAGTCATTTCCCCAGGGAAAATGAATGGAAATGAGCTACTAATTCCATTTTGCACAAAAAGCGCCGAATTTTGAGAAAACCTTTGAAACCCTGGGGGAAAACATGGTTTTTCTCATGCAGATAATATTGGCAAGTCCACAGTACTACATAGTTTCTGCTTGGAAATCTTTGTCAGCAGTTGTAGCTTCACAAAATAACAGGCTAAGATTCCTACCCTGCCACAACTGTAAACTACATATATTTTAAAGTTCTTGTCTTGGTTTTTTTGTTTGTTTTTCATTTTATGCCCTTTAATAATGCTTGTAGATCAATTAAAATGGATGTCAACTTTCAATCACAGCCATAATCATCTACTACTCTGCTAGTATCAAGCAACCCTGGAGTTTATTTGACTGATATAACTTTTATAACCAGGACTCCATTTTGCTTTCCTAGATCATAGAGGAATTATCTCTCATTGGTGTGTTTTTACTTAACGTCTCTTATCATAGATCACAGGCACAGTGACATCTTCTGTTAAAAAAAAAAAAGATTACATTTATAAACCGGGAAATATTCTCTAGGTTGACCAAGCAAACATATCTTGCTAGATCAAAGAAAAATAAAAGTTAATTTCAAAAAATAGTTTTCCAACTCTTTAGTATAATGATATATGAAGAATTATCACAAGAGGATTTTCATGGCATCACAATTTCCTGTATGTGAAACATAATTATTCTTTATACATGGACCGCTCTAAGTTAAGAATTCTGTGTTCTTATTCACCCCTGCACACTGAAGAAGACGCGTGCTCAAACTGGGCACCAACCAGGTGACCATTATAAATATTTTGGTAAATGCACATACTGATGTTTCTTGAATGCCATGGCTTTCTAACAAGCAGATCTCATTACTGGAAATACTATTTTAACACTTCTAATTTGTAAGAGCAATTATAATTCCTATGACTGCACTTGAAAGGAAAAATAAATGTTTATAGAATTTACTAAGGAAATTTCTAGACATGGCTGTCAGGATTTTTCCAAATGATAAGTATCGTTCTGAGCCTCATCCAAGGCCTCCAGCTCAAGAAATAACTATAATAATCAATCCTTTACTTTAGGACCAACCAGAAAATATGCATAAGCTATAAATCCAAGTGGATAACGCTGCCAGCAGGGCTTCCAATGGGATCTACTAACCTTTTAAGCAGATTCTCTTCTCTAAATAGCCTAAACGTAGACGTAAAGCGATCATTTTCATGATTATAAGAAAAAAGCACACTAAATGAAGCAATAGGACCGAGGTGTACAGAGATACTAGACTTATTCCCATTCCTGCTCTCACTCCAACAGGAGAATAAGTCAGGTTTGTAGCCTTAGCTGTAAAGTTCTTGAAAGCAATACTGTTTCATGGAGGTATCTATCTTGAGTCACTATGAACTGAGAGATGAATTTGATAACTTATATCTCCCCAACGAAGGAAGCAGCATGCTGAAAATTCTGCTCTCATACTAATCAGTGCAGCGAGCCAGACTTCTCAGCAAAAGGCATGAATATTACTACTGCTGCTTCCTTCCCATACTTTATCTGGCTCTGGAGAGCTACGTGAAGATATATAGCAGCAACCTTTCTAGTTGGAGACGTCCCATTTATCACTTGCTCAGATGAGTCCTGCAACTTGAAGAGACCACAAGGTGCTTTATAACTAGTACCATGTTAACACACACACACAGGACACCAGGCTGTCTTACAGTGAATTAGAATATTTTGGGGCAGGTTTCTCTACTGGCTCTGGTGTATTTTCTCCCCGCAAATACCACCTAGAGCCCAAGAAAGCTGATGATTGTTTTTCCGCTGCAAAAGGCTCTTGAATAACCTCTGATTTCTTTGTACAAATTCCATAGTGGCTACCAAGCATGAACAGAACTGTTTTTTGTAATAGATGACAATTGTTTTTGTTGTGGTTATTTTATTTTTGGAGATTCGGTGGATATTGCAGTTTCTCAATGAGGTGCCTGGTTCTCAACTTATTCCATTTTGTTATTTCTGATACTGTCTAGATAAGGACCATTTGACAATCAAATAGGTGAATCTCTTAAAAATGGATGAAATTTGGGATCTTGATTTCTTCCAGTAGGGCAATATGATTCAGTACAGAGAAACTACTGGAGAGCATTAAAGTGAACACCAATTCACTAAGCATACTTGCAAATGAGCTTATGACTCCCAGCTAGTTTTCCCCAGGAGCTACAGTTTTGTTTCTGACACACACACGTCAGAGCTGCCTATCTTCAGTTAACATTCTTCCAAGATCAGCTCCTACTAAAGTAAGCTATATCTTCCACCCAGGCTTCTTAATTTATCATTTTTTTCTTTTTATACCAGAAAACATTATATGAGTAAAATAGTATATATATATATATATATATATATAGTCTCTGGGTAGAGAGAATGATGATCACCAGAATACATTTCTATCTCCTTTTTTTTTTTTTAACATTTATTTTTATCATTTATTTTTAACATTTAATTTTTCTCAGAATTTTTATCTTTTTTTTTTTTTTTTTTAATATAAAATGAAATTTATACTGGGCAGGGAAAAACTAATGTCCTAAATTAACAAAATCAACAATTTACTGTGGAAAGCAAATGATGCCCTAGAAACAGCATCTCCTCCATATATACATGAAACCCTGGTTTGCTTTTCATGCCTTTACTCAGAGGCACTCCAAGATCCTATACTGCTATGACTTTGCATTGTTATCACCCATGCCACGTGGCTTCGTCTCTGCTGGCACCTTTGCTATCAAGGAAGGTTTATTTGCAGCTCCACAGGTTTTCCCCAGTTTCTGTTAGAAGCTGTAGTAAGCTATCTGTTCCAAGGCTGAATGTTCATGGCTAACTGCAAGACTCAGATCCAGGAAGGGTGGGTTAGGAGCCATGTGGTTTGCTCTGAGGTCTGGTATCACTCCAGAAACCACTTGCAAAATGATACTCCCTCTTGGTGTGCTTTGAGAACCGCTTCAGACTTGCCATTCAGCACATATCCCTTTCTGTGGACTCTGACAGAAATATGTATTAAGAAAATTGCACACACACATGTATAGTTGATTCTGGTTAGCCTCAAGCTTTCTGCAAAATTTCCTGCTCTGGCATTAGGAGCTGGGGTTTGCCTGAGCATCTGATTCCAGTGTTTGTAATATCACTTTTTCAAAGACAAGCCTCTGCAAGGGGAGGTGAAAAAGTACACACAGCATTCTGACACAGCTGTTTCTGACTCATGGGTAAATGCTTTGTTTTTGTTTTCCTTCCCCCCCCTCCCTTCCCCTTGTTTTTAAAGATTTAAAATCATAAACAGAGCACAACTTTTGGATCACTTGCAGAAGTAAGGGTACAGTGTTGTATGATGTTCCAGACTTTTACATTCACTGCTATTACAGAGATGCCAAAAACTTGGGTTGGAGGGTTTTTCTTAATGTATAGACATGGCAGATGAAGAGTCACCTCTGATTTGCAGCCTGGGAAGGGTTAACACAATCCTTTTTGGTTAATGATACAAAAAGAATGAACACTTCCAAGTTAAAAATAAGAAGGAACCTTTTCAGACAGTCATGTATATCATGGGCACAGATAGTAGTCCGAATTAGGGCTGACAAATCTTTTTGCCTCATAAAATATAGAGAAGACTGTATGTACCTGGGAGGTGGAGCAGCCAGAAGGATAGGAAATATGTTGTAACCCAAGAGGCTTTTCTCCTGTTTTCAGGGCTTCTCCCTCTAGTCATGGGAAGAGAGGAGCAGGAATGAAAGAAGTGAAGTCTTCTACAGCATCAGCTGTACTACTGGTACAGACACGAGGGCACAGAAACTCACAGCAGTGATGGCACTTTGTGGAAGTAGCCAAATGTTATTTTAATTTTTCATAAGTGTCAAGAAATTCTTTTTCTCTCACTTCCAGTTTCCCAAACTATGCGAGAAACAGCCTGGGGAGTCTGTAGCTGTAGGACTCCTAAGTATATATTCATAGCACTTCAAATTCCACCTGGAGGAAAAGCTACTTGTATGTAAATGCTGTCATCTACTATCTCAATTCAGATAGGTGGCTTTCTTCCCTGAAGAAGAAAAAAACTATATCTTTGGGTACACACCTTTTGGGAAAATAGGTGTTAGATGTATGCCTTATTCCTTCGGTTTCATTCTCTGTCATTCACTGGTAGCAAAATTTGAAGTCAAAAGATGACCCATCCCCACTAAATTGCAAATGTGAGAAAATCAAGAGCCAAGAGATCATATGCCCCTTTACATATTGTGGAGGATCCGTCCCTAAGATCTGCTTGTGGAAAGATGAGCAAAAGTGAAGTTGACATTTCCAAGTGTCTACAGATACAGACATCAAATGGGACTTCTTTTTCCTCTGAATTTGTTTTGATGCATCTGGAGGTCAGGAAGTAGCTCAGAATTGACACTCAAAATGTCTGATCGTTGCTGCCTTTGAAGGGCTGGGATATCAAGACGCCTGTTGTGGAGGAGGAAGACAGCCCCAACTCTATGACTGCATGCTCAAGCTTCAGCCAAGCTTTCTTAATGAGAAGAGTGACCACCAAGGCAACTGTAAGGACACAAATGTCTGCTTGCTGCCCACCTGGCACTAATCCCTTTAAGGAAAACAAGTGGAGAAACTTCCAGCTGTGTGCCAACAGCTCCAAATTTGCATAGCTACTCTCCTGACAAAAGTAACCCCATAGGGCTACTCAGCCACACACATAAGAACGTTTGACATATCTACATCTTTGCTTTTCCTTCTGCTCCCCTACCACCTCTCATTCCATTTGAAACCAGCACTGCCAACATTGAATTGAGCGCTGTAAAAAGCCAGAGCTAGGCTTTGGATGACTAACCTAAATTATTAGTCAAAAACATTTACTGAGAAGCTTTTGGAACTGATCCATTGAGCATTTATAAAGCATGAAGAGAGAGTCTTTATCAACTTTTTCCTAACGGCAGTGATTGGGTTCTGATGCATCTTCCTCTCCACTAGGTTTCCATCCATTACATCACTCTAACCACGAAGCACATTGAATTACTCCTTTTAAACAAACTGGAAATCTCAGTGAACCAAAGAACAGCATGCAACTTAAGATTATAGTTTTTATACAATTATTAAGCAAAGCATACACTACGTGCATCAAGCCGCAGTGAAAAGAACCTCCACAGTTCAATTGCTGTAATTACCTCTCCAATGGCTCTGAGGCCAAAAGGTCTCCTCCTGTCATACTACTTGAACACTTTCTAAGCCTCCCTAAAAGCTATATTATATAAATGTCATAGGAAATAATGCTTGCTTCACTGTGAGATAATTTTACCAAAAGCTTTAATTTATTCAGAATTGGGAACATCGTTTTGCCTATCATACCTCTATCCTGAATAGTGAAGGTGATTATACTAAAGTGCTCTGGTTCACAGCAGGCATTCTTACAGAGATCCACCTCATCCCAGGAACTGTCTCCAACAGAAACCAAGAAGGAATACGGAAATAAGGCTGGGAAAATAGTGTGATTTTCATCTAGCATACTCTGCACTTCAAACCAGTTTGCAGCTGAGAGGATTCCTGACCCGCAGTTCACATCCCTTTCAACTGATGTAAATTAGTACCCATAGCATCCAGTCATAAGAGTGCCATTTCTTAACACACTCTGTGAAAAGCCACTTAAAAAATATTCAAGTCTGCCACCCACTTACACATGCATGCAGTGGTCAACCCACAAAGCACTCAAATAAGGTTTTCTGGAGCACCACCAATGCTTTGTCAGTGTGCTCTGCAGGAGAAGAACATTGTAAGATGAAAGAGCATCTCATTAATATCTAGCACAATTATTGCTACATATTAACTTTTTAAAGGCACCTTGTACACATCACATTTCCAGTTCCAAAACAAAATAAAACAAAACAAAACAAAACAACAACAACAACAAAAAAAAAAAAACCACAAGAGGAATGATGCAACCTTATGTAACAACTTATACAAATAAAATCATAGTAACAAATAGTATTACCTAAACCAGTAACAAATAATGCATTTCTTTCCTAAAAAATTGCTGTGTGTTACAACAAGGAAGGCTGACAAGCTACAGTTAGGAAAAAAGCAGAAAATGTTTATGCGCACAAAGATCTATCCACTACCATGCTGGAAATAGTCATCCCATTTTCAGCACCAAAGGCTTAAGTTACAGCTTGTAGCTCCCACAACGGTCATACTATATAGATTTGCATAGGTCTGCTCTAAGTAATAACAGAGACTGTGGTCTCACTGCAGCAAAACATCCCTGTCTTGAGGGATTCTGTATGGGCCAGAAGCCTTTGAACAAGGAGGGCGCTAGGCAGAGCAGGCAAATGGAACTGACCTTCTGCCCAACCCAGCACCTAATCACTTCACAGCTTTTTAAAATCTGACATGGTTCCTTCCAAGGTAAAGAAAAAATCTCCTAGGACAAGAATCCTAGTTCTGAGAGCTCTGAGAATAGAGACTATTTGGGGTATTTGCAACAAAATGAGAGGTTATTTGGGCATACAGCTATGCAGGCTGGGGTCCCATCTAAGGCTGCCCATTTGTATGGGCATGGCAGGGCCATACATCCAGGTGGAGGCCAGTCATGAGTGCTGTCCCCCAGTGGTCCATCTTGGGATTGGTGTTTGTTTAACTTTGAGAAAAGAAGGCTCCAGGGAGACCTCATTGCATCCCTCCAGTACTTGAGGGGACTTTATAAACAGGAGGGAAACCAACTTTTGACATGGCCTGATAGCATTAGGACAATGGGGAATGGCTTTAAACTAAAAGAGGGGAGATTTATGCTAGGAGGAAATTCTTTACTCAGAGGGCAGTGAGGTGCTAAAAAAGGTTGCTCAGAGAAGCTTTGGATGCCCCATCCCTGGAGGCATTGAAGGCTGGGTTGGACAGGCAGCACAGGGCCCCCTCCTGGTGGGTGGCAGCCCTGCCCACTGCAGAGGGTTGGAACTGGATGATCTTTACGGTCTCTTCTGACCTAAGACATTCTATGATTAACTACTTTTGTTTTACATTTCCCACAATAATGTAGTTATAGACATGTTTTTGGGGGGGTGGTTTTTTTTGTTTGTTTGTTTGTGTGTGTGTGTGTGTGTGTGTTAGACAATCTGAGAGGCACAAGGGAGACTTTCATTTAAGTGCAGTGGAATCCCTGTGCTCCCAGAGCACAGAACTTGATATCATAGATCAAATTCCTCTGGCTGACTTTCTACCTTGTAGCTCTGTGATGGAAGCCAACTGTGTGCTCAGATACAATTTCAGTTGCTACTAGTTTGTTTTCCTGTTACTCAGGTGTCCTGGTTTTATCAATATTCCATATCAGGACATCATGCATCAAGCTGTTTGGTGTTGCAGAGCAGAACTTCTGGCAGCCTCAGCTATTCTCCTGGCTCTCCAAGAAGAAGATACACTAAGAAGAGACAGAGTACAATTCCCAGAAGTCTCTATTACTCCCCAGCTGATTTCCATTTTTGGGTGAAGAGCCAAAGCTCTCTGCCCTTCTAGGAGACCACCCATGGGTGCCTGCTGATGACTCAGACTCACACTCTGCTCTCATGTTGGTTTGTTTGATTTATTATTCTTATTATTATTCTGTATTATTTCACATTCCTTTAAATAAATTAGTTTCCTTAGCTCAACTGAGTCATTTTTTCCTAATTGTTCCCTCTTCTCCCTTGGGGAGGGAGGGATGCCATGTGATTAGCTCTTCAAATCACGACATCAAGAGGGAGTGTAGAGTGTCTCTGATGTGATGTGTAATAAACATTGGACAAGACTAAACTCTGTTTAAGCAAATAAATCTTAAGGAAAATAAACAACAGGGCTTTTACATATATACATATATGCTCAAATATAACGAATAAAATAGTATTGAGACATATGCAGTGCAAGAGACTAACAGAAATTATGAAAAATTTTCAGTCAAACCTTGTGCATTTAAACATTCACACCTGTAAGGATACCATAACACACAGCACTTGTGTCTTGAGACAGTACAAGGACATGTCAAATCTAAGCTACAGCCTGAATCCCAAGTGAGATGAGATCTCAAGACTTATTCTTTCAGTAAGGGCTCCTTCTTCAGGTGAAGGGGTCTGATCTAGCAGACTGTGATGCTTTGGTAATTTGCTGCACTCTCCATCCTACAATCCTCTCTGTGCTGGGGCCTGGGAAAGACTAAATTCAGCACAGCTGTATGCTATGTTACTCAGTTGGCAAAACACCTTCCTGTCTAACTACAATGTGGTTGTTGCCAGAGCTACTGAAGGGACTCCAGTCACAGATCTACCAAGATGTCTCATCCACATATCTTCTAAAGCCTCTCTTCTCTGACACATTACCATATAACATTATGAGAATCTGTAATTACTTCAGATAAAAGAGTCAGCCACAGCACAGCTTATTCATAAGCTAGCAGGCATGTTTACTGTCAATAATTTCTATAATAGGTAAAATGATACAGTACAGAGTAGGTCTCAGTATCTAAAACTCATCAAAAGCTTGGTGACACATGTTTTGTAAGCATTGGGACAGTTAATGCCTTGCTTTTTCCTGTATATTTTGTGTTTTCTGCAAATCAAAAGCAACCAGTTCACTTTCTTTCATTCATCCCAGCACTCACTGAATAATATAATGGGTTCTGTTTTAACTGTAAATAATTGGACTTCCAGGCATACAAAATGCAGTGTTTCTAATAACTGAGCATTATTACTTCCCATCAGTTTTTGGAAGCACTGGCCAAAACAATGTCCCTTAACCAATGTCAGCACCTGAGTGCACTCACAGACCCCAGTGCTCCGGCACATCCCAGGCATCCCCACCCTGTCCACAGCCCAGGACCCCAGTACAGCTCATGGAGCCATCAGTGCCTGCCCAGAAAGGCCACAGGACCCCACCACTGCCAATGTTCCATCCCCAGGGCTAGGTCTGAGCCCCACTCCCCTCAGTGGGTATGATTCTGACACCCACCTGCAGCTCACAAGTAATTAATTAGGACTACTTATCAGCATTGTACCTCACCAAAATAAAATTCCAGTAACCAATTTTTAAATCATACTTTAAATATAATGAAAAAAGAATCTTGCAAAACATAGATTGTTCACTGGTGAAGTGGAAGCTGCCCAGACTCATTACTAAGCAGAATCCAGAAACAGCTACTCATAAAAGAGAAGGTAGTGAATATCACACAATAACAAGTCTTACTCAGCTCTTTAGACCTAACAGTATTTTAATTAAATCTGAATAAAATATTTTGCAGACCTAAACAAGTATCACCTCCTCATCTTTCCCACAATGCAGATGGTTATGGGAACATTTCCCTTGCTGTTTAGACAGAGAAGGGAGAAAATTTCCAGTCATAGAAAAGATTAATTCACTTAATTTCAGCCTTTCCATTTAAAATAATATTTTCTAAATGAGACCTCCAAAAGAGATCTTTATCTATTTTCTTAACTTACATTTCCCTTTTAAAAATCCCTTGATAGTCTTGAAGGGAAAGAAACAAACCTACGCAGAGCACTATATGCAGAGAGGAAAGGACCTGAGCAGGAGCCCTCAACATTGCCCAGGAAACATCCCCACGCTGGCAGGGCCATTTCTATCACATCAACAAGACCCTGCTGCTGGATGCTGCCAAAACTACCTAGCAGCAGGCTGGTCTTCTATGGAAACTGAACATAAAGCACCAGGTCCACCAAACACATTTTCTGTTCTGATATGTTTGGGCTTTTACCTCAAGTGTAATGCAATCTCTTCTTTCTCTCTCCTCCAAGATTGTTTCCAATGAGAATCAATGCTGATGAAAGTTACTAAGTCTCTAATTATCTAGAAAATCACACAAATCTACCCCCATTCAACCCTGAGGCTGCCTCAGACCTTATTTAATGCCATCGCCTCCCTAAGAAAGGAATAAAACAATCAGTTCAAGGAAACGCCTTTTGCTTCACCTCTCCCAGCAATGCTAATTATGACCAAACAGAACAAATCTTCTCGTGGCACTGTCACATTTCTGCTAGAAAATACTCCAGGAGCCAAGGCACAGGAAAGTCATCTTTGCAGTGAGCAGCTCACCCAGTAAGGCTCTGCTATGGTCTAAAATGCCTTCATTCTAAACCAAAAACACCACAAGACTTCAAAGCTTTGGTTGATCTTCTCCCTCCTCTGACCTACTAACATAAATGATTTCTATTGATTGAGAAAGAAAAATTGCTTAGCAAGAAACTAGCAACCCTATTACACGGACGACTGCAAAAATCAGAAATCCAGAAATGTTTGAGTTTTATCCCCTGACGGGATCTGAAAATCATAAGCAGAGTAAAAATATTGAATACACTAAAATGAAACATCAAGCCTAGGCGACTTGTTTTTAAATTAGTTCACCCAAATTTGACCAAAGAGAAATAATCTGAGAAAGGTACATTTAAAAAGCACACACATTGACTTTGGCTGCTGCTAACTCAGTTATTGATTTCCAAATATGAATAGCTACTATAATAACATGGACGTGTCAGTCTTCAGGAACTTCTCACGCTTCAGACAAATGCCTACTACTTCTACTATTGAGAAGTGCAGCCAAACACAGCCACCAGGACAGTGTTGGCAGGAGAAGGGAGATCAATTGACAGTACTGCCACTTACTTGGGCTGAATCTGATATAGAACTTCTACTGTTGTTACAATAAAATGAAGTTATATTTTAGATGTAAAACTGATACAAATCCATTTACATTACTGCAATATCCTTTATTAGTATTCCTGTTGGCAAAATACCTTCAACAAATTCTACCTGTGTGGCTCATAACATCATTATGAAAACAAAGCACTGAAGTTTGTTTGAGGCTTTTCTGCAAACCGACAAGGAGTGGTTAAATCCTAAACCACTAAAAAAATCAAAATGTGAAGGAAAAAAGAAAAAAAGAAGAGTAAATTTGAACTTCACTGAGAACCAAAGCAGCACTCTTAGACTAGCAGCTGATGAGTTGTACCTTCTGTTGCACAGGTAATTTAACAGTACTTCTGCAAAGACCTGACCCGGGTTTGTACCAAAGTTCTAACCTTCACAAAGACTTCTCCTTCCTTCACTTCATCCAGTTTTAGAGATGCTATAAAATCATTGAGTTATACGTCAGAAATCGCTTTTCACTTTGATCAAGGCAGGGAGCCATTGGAAGAGAAAATATTGGCATAAATCACTAGCATTCAGAGTACGTGCAATACCCTTCCCAAAACTCCTTCTGTGACATACAATAGATGAACCAATCCTGAAAAGAAAAAAAAATAAAAATAAAAATAAAAAAAAAATCAAAGAAGTCCTTCCTTAGAAATCTCAGGGGAGGTTTAGGTTAGATATTAGGAGGAAGTTTTTCACTCAGAGGGTGGTGACACACTGGAACAGGTTGCCCAAGGAGGTTGTGGATGCCCCATCCCTGGAGGCAATTCAAGGCCAGGCTGGATGTGGCTCTGGGCAGCCTGGTCTGGTGTTGGTGACCCTGCACATAGCAGGGGGGTTGAAACTAGATGATCTTTGAGGTCCTTTTTAACCCAGGCCATTCTGTGATTCTATGAGAAACTCTTTCTTGCACATACACACAGGTGAGTGCTGTAGCGCTGTGCCTTTGCAATATGACAGCTTCACAGCAGTGATGGTGAATTAATCAAATACTAAAAAAACTTGAACAATAGCAATAACAAAAACATACAGCACACAAAAGCTTTTGTTGCCATGTATACTAACAAAAAAGCATAAACAATAGAAAGATAAATCCATTAGTTTTATCTGCACTACTGAAGTCCTAAATGAGATTTAATGTCTGTGAAAAACCTTGAAAAGTAACAGGATGATAATACAATGCTGTTATTCAGGTTTTACACACAAGCAAGAATATATTTAATAATATTTTAAACAGCCTAGACCTTGAATAGGCTGAAGAATTTCACAGTTGAGAGTCATCTGTGCAGTGACTTGTATGGCTGGCACAGGCTTAAATGATCTCTGATCACAAATTACCTGAATAGCAAAAATATATTCAAAATAAGAATCAATTTTTGTTCTAGGTTTGCCTTGAGACTTTTTAAGGCACAATTTCACCATCTATATACATTGATGTCTACCAATTCACTCTTGCATCATCAGTGTAACAAAGAATAATGTTTGGAAAAGAACTGAAACACAGACTATGTGCAAACTAAATGGGCTGTAAACACAAGAGAGCAGAATCCATTAAAACAGCACTTGACAGAAACTTCAGCTAGATCTTAATATACATACTCAAAAACTTACAGAATGCCTTAATTATTCCTCTTCTGCTTGTATGCACTATGATGACATTCTTCACTATATAACCATATACGAACTCTTCTGCAAGAACCACTGCCCATTTGAATACAAAAGATAGCTGGTAATGCTCAATGAACAGATACATAAAATTTGGCTTTCTCCTCAGTGCCTGGTGTATGTGACCATATGCTTTGGTTTAGTGAACTCCATTCAAACATGCACTGCAGACAGAGTGATTACTTTTTCCAGGGAATGTTTCTAATGTTCCTTGATAAAGCTTCTAACAACATCATAAATACTAGTTTATCTTCACAACACAACTTATAGGAAGGAAATCATGTTATCCTCACTTTCCAGATGAGGCAGATAAGAGTTTAAAATAGCACGTATTCACATACTTTAGAGCCCCGTTAAAAATATCAAATAGTTCTCCTTGCTGAGATCTCTTTGCATTGTTTGGGCTTTGTATGCCCAAAACCTGGAAGGACTCTGCCAACTCTGAGTGCTCAGTATACCCCTAACTGATCCCAGATGTCCTTTCCATGAGAAGACAGATTTAAACTAGTTGGTTAACACAATACAGGATTTCAGTGGCACAGACATTACTCTCGTTCAGTCATTCAGAATAATATTTGACCTGCGTAAAATGCAAGACACTCCTTCCTCTTCGTACCTTTATGTCTGATTTACTGAGTACCTTCAAGTTCTGCAATAAATGAAGCAGTGAAATAAAAATCATCCATGATGATCCACAAAAATCCTACATTCCATGTTTTTTTTTTTGTTTTTTGTTTTGTTTCCTCTGGAAAAAAAGTGTTTCCAGTAATTTAAGACTTCTCTTTCAGTAACTGCTTTCCTTCCCTACATTCTCTCCTGATAAGCAGGAACCTTCCTGCCTAAATCCCTTTCCACTGATACATCTGGTGGTATGACAGCCAATAAACATGTGGGCGAACCCATCTGTCTGATACTTCAGGTCACGCAGAAGGAGGGGATGAACTCTGCACTACATGCATTAGAAGATGATTGGGAAGGTTTTGTTCCAAGTCCATTGGTGCTTGAATGTACCTGGCTTCTGTGCCTGTGTCTCTGCCTCCACCTCAATGCTGGGACAGTTCTTGTTCACCCCCCAGGAGATGACGCAAGAACCAGACCTTGGTCTGGTACAAGCACAGTGGAGGGTTTCACTCCCTGCTCCAAAGCAGAGAAAGGAAATGGCAATCTCTGAGCAGGGAGAGATTCCAGGGGAGGAGGGGGGATGCCTTAGTAGTCCACAGCGATCTCCCACCACCCATTTTGGAGACAAGAAGGATTTCAGACATCCCTCAAGCCTGGCATCCAGAGAACACTGGCAAGCTGCAGAAGGATAAAGAAAAAAAATAGGACATTTGAATTTTTATTTCAAACTGGCTGCTAATGAAGTAACCACCTCCTCAGTCTTCAACCTGAAATTAAGCTATAGTCATATCAATAAAATCATCTGAAAGTTTACAAGCTTGCACTGTTAGGAAATGAAACCTTACACAGTGGTGCACAGTTCTTCCCAGGAGATGGGCCTGGGTGCAAGTTTCATGTTTCCAAGTAACCTGTGGGTGAAATACTACCTTTGGAGAAGTAATCAAGACTTTTGCTATTGATCTCAGTGAAATCAAGGTGTAGTCTTAAACAAACTCAAACACTCAACCAACAAATAAATAAATAAATAAAAATAAACAAACAACAGGCTCAAACCAGAACATAACGAACACTTGAACAAGTGTTGACAAGCTGTTCAATTTCCTAAATCCCAACAGTGCTTTCTTATGGCGAGAGATTTTGTTCTTGTAATTTTCTTCTCAAAAACTTGAATTTTGATTTCTATTCTAGACATCCTGATGTGTTGTGGTGTTGTCTTGGTTCAAGATACTCCAACATTTGCCTGCTTTCTTACAAGCTTTTCACTTCCTACCAAGTGAAAAAAAAGAGCATTCCTCAGTCTTATGTGAGTATGGGGACTTCAACCCTAACGTTAATCGAACAACACTTGCTTGTACAAATTGTGAAATTGATCTGTTTAAGACTTAAAAGCTAAAGAAAAAGAGGATAAAGTTGTTGAGAAAAACTCCAGACCCAGGCAACCCTACAGGCCTGGGGAGGAGTGGCTGGAAAGCTGCCTGATGGAAAGGGACCTTGGTGTACTGATGGACAGTCAGCTGAATGAGCCAGCAGTGTGCCCAGGTGGCCAAGAAGGCTAATGGCATCCTGGCTTGTATCAGGAATGGTGTGGTGAGCAGGACTAGGGAAGTCATCCTGCCCCTGTACTCGGCCCTGGTGAAGCTTCGCCTTGAGTACTGTGTTCAGTTTTGGGCACCTCAGTACAGAAAGGACGTGGAGGTGCTGAGAGAGAGGGGGGTTGGTCTCTTCTCACTGGTGACAGGACACGGGGAAATGACATCAAGTTGTGCCAGGGGAGGTTTAGGTTGGATATCAGGAAACACTTCTTTACAGAACGGGTTGTTAAGCACTGGAATAGGCTCCTCAGGGAGGTGGTTGAGTCACTATCTCTAGATGTGTTTAAAAACTGTTTGGATGTGGTGCTCATCATGGTGGAAATGGGTTAGCAGGTTGTTAGTTAAGGTAGTATGGTTAGGTTATGGTTGGACTTGATGATCTTTTCCAACCTGAGCAATTCTGTGATCCCTAAAACCACCGAATTACACATATTCAGCCCTGCTCTCCTTCCTAACGAACACAGACCATAAGGAATAATAATAGCCTAGAAAGGTTCCAGATATTGTTTCAGTTATTTCAGACTTTTAATTGGTAAGCACTCAGAAACTCAGAAATAACTTTATCTTCCCATCAAGTTTATCTTCAGTTCTGTACTAAGGATGAGAATTATTCAGCTTCTCTTTTCTAAAACTGATGGGCACTGCTCAGCTTCTATCTTTGTTCTCTCCATTTTCTCTCCAGTAGGTGGCACCAGCAATTTTTATATTCATGATAATACAACGGAATTGTGTTGTTTACAACATCCATGCTTATAGCTTCTAATGGTTCCTTTAATATATCACCATGACAAAATTCTTCTGAAAGTCACTAAATTTACCAGTATGTGTTTAATTTGAGTACCAACAAGTATTTGGGATAATACTTCCTAAAACTATAGTTTGATATAACAAAACAGTAATTTTCTGCTTTAATTACTTTCCTGAAATAGTATTAATTCAATAACTGTAATTTTGGTTTTTAACTATGTTACTGAAATTGCATGATTTTAATAACTACAACTAGGATTTCTGCTAGCAATATTCTTGTTTCCAAAGAAACAAAGATATTTCCCATGTAACTCAAAACCTTCTCCTTATATTACCTTACTAACTCCACTGTGACTGATGATAGTATATTTAGCTGATCACTACAAGTTCCTTTCATGTTCTGCAGGGATTTGTAATTATTCTAAGATGCATTCTGGTTGACTACATTCGGTCACATGAATTCCACCTTTAATTCCATACTGCTGAGAAGTGTATAATTAAATTAGCAAATACTTCCATTTTATCAGGATCTAAATTGTAATTTGGATTCCTACATTCATACATATATTACAGCAGAAAATGCTAGTGATCCCAAGGTAATGACTTCAAATATAAAAGGTTAAATGGACCTGATTTGCTGGAGTCATCAATTCATAACTGACTATGAGAAAGCATATCTGTGCATTGCTTAAAGTACCACTGATCTAAAAAGAAAGACCACTGCTCGTGACCTACACTCCATATGGATTGCTGACCTATTGAGTTCAGAGATCAGTTGACTTCCTGCATCTCAAAAACACGTACAGCAGGCACGTACAGAGCTCAGATCAATGAGCTTCCTCCCTCTACAAGCCACAACTTCCGATAATACACACAAAGGTAATGTTCATCCCTACCCTAAACTAATGACCCCAAGTTCTGGTTGATGCAAGAACAACAAGGTCTTCATGTGCCTAACATGACATCCCCAGAGAGAAGAGAGACACATTTGTAAATAGTCAGGGCAACTGAATTGCCACAAAATTACGTATGACAGATAAAAAGAAACCACAGCAGTGAAGCTCATGAGGTTTACAAAGCTTGCATAGACCAGAAGTTACAGAAGATGGTTCCTGTTTGCTATTGACCTATACTTTCAGGAGAAAAGAAGCAGAAAACACAACAATTATTCGTTTATTATTATTATTATTTTATTTTTTTGTGAATGAGAATGAGGAGAGCACATAGCCTGTGTGTAACAAGTTTTTGGATCTCACTGATGAGAATCTCTGAACTTGTATTTGTGCCCACTCCAACACCCTGGCCACACCAAAGATGCTTGCAGACATGCTGCTGCTACAGCAAAATTAGCAGAAATCTATCTTACGAGCAGAAATAAATCTTTTAATACTGAGTGATTTGCACTGAATCTAAAACGTAATGAGAGGAAGAGATGTATAGTCTGTAACTGACCGGCATCTCAACAGCGGTTGGGGAGAGAGAGCTTTGGTTGTCAGTGATATGCCAGTAGCTGGGCAATAGGAACTGACCACAAATGTACTCCATGGCTCTCTGCACTGCATGGTTATGGCCAGTCCAAGCCCTGCACCTGGCAGCTCACAAGCACGTTGGTGGTTTTTTTTTTTTGTTTTTGTTTTTTTTTTTTTTTAACATTCTCCACTTAGAACAGTTTAGGCTCCTTTTTCTTGACTTGATTTTCTTTTTATTATAATTGTTTTTTCAAGCTAATCCTTCTGCCTCCATCTTTCACTCTATCTGTAGTCCCCCACTTTGGCAACAGGTTTTTAGGATCATTCTGCTTTTACACCCAGATCAAAACAAAACAAATCAATAAGCAAACATGAGTGCAAATACCATGCATTCAATTTAATTCAGGACATCAGAAATCAAACTGCAACTTCTTTCTAAACTTAAAGAGAGAATGAAATTCTCAGCCTTATAGAACACAAGCATTTCAAAAAGTAATAAAGAAAAAATATCAGCAAAAGCTGGAATGGTTTACCTAATACTGAAGAACTGTAAAATTAATTGCAATCTGCTTGCTGAAATCTTCAATTTGAACACTTTGTAACTCCAACCAAACAAGTTCCTTATATTAATGCATGTAAACAAACAATAAATCTCCCATCTCTGACATTGTTTTTATAACATAATTTCCCAAACTAACAAAAACTTGAAAGGAATGACCTTTATTTTACATATTAACTCATACAGAATTTAAAACAAGAACTTGATATGTACTTGGGAGTAGTGCAGAAATGTCGTAATATTCAAATTATACACCCATTATTTTTGTATGATAATGACCTCTTAATATTCCACACGCTTTGTAATCTTCCCATTCTGGCATGACAAGCATTGGTGGCATCACAGCTACCCACTACAATAAGGGTCTGTAATTAAGAGCTACAATTAAAGCACTCCACTCTCACTGTAAGCGTAGATATATCCCTTACGCTACAATTTTTAGATTTGAGTGCAATCCTAGGTTAAATATTTGAAAGAAGAATGAATGGTGCTTAAGCAACAAAAGAATTGGGTGGATCTTATTTAAATAAGCTCTGTTTAAATATATGGAAGCTGCTGCTACAGATAAAAGAATCTTTTTTCCTCATCTACACAATGACCTTGAGCTGCAGTAATGCAGATTCAGGATAGAGAGTAGGAAAAAACACTTCCGCTGTAATAGAGGCAGCAGAATGACTACAAAGTCTATGGAATTTCCATTACCAAAAATCTTTAAGCAAGAATCAAATAAACATCTGCCAGGAAGCACATAGGTATAGTTGATCCTGCCTTGAGATAAGACAGGAACGAGAAGAACTTGCAAGTTCCCAGGCAATTTCCTCATTATTTTAAATACTAGAATATCATTTGCGTGTTATTCTTCAGTAATAATGTTAATATAACATTATTTCTCATTCCTACATGATTTCAGCAGAAGATTCTGACATACTCAATGATGTATATTAAAAAATAATAATAATCCTGAAGTACCCTAAATGTATTGTTGTATTTTTTGCTGGATTTCTGGCAAACACACCCAGTGAGAAGACATATCTGTCATCAGTGAAGAAATGGATTTGATCATTCCCAGCACTTCTCATTGCATTCAACAGCCTTTCATTCATCTCTTGCATTTCTGCACGCTTGTAGAAAGGAAAAAGCCAGGATATGAACTTTCTGCTTGCATATAAGCTTCTTCTAAATTTTCAGATCAAGACATGAGATATCTCAGCTGTGACTAAGCTTATCCTTTGCATTCAAGACCATTACACATTTTGACTACCTTGTGTCTGCTATTTCCACCAGATCAACCACCAACTGCATAACCTCCCAGTCCATGGCATGCTAACTCCTGGGCATTTAGGACCAGTGTTCACAACAGTCTGCTTGCATGTGCTTCTGTGAACTGTGTAAACTGCTTTGCATGTAAGATAAACTACCCTAGTTCCTACCAAGAAAACGATAAAGGAAAGAGAAGGGATGTTTATGTGAAGGATTTGGGAAATGTGGAGCAAAACCTATAAAAGTTCACAGTCAGTTTTCACCGAGCCTCCCCCATCCATAGGGATTTTTGTGCCAGCGAGAACTAAGTAAAACTGGAGCCAAAGCTTGAAGAGCTGATATTGCTTAACACAGAGACTGGAAATGTTAATGCTTTTATAAGTATTTCTGATATGAAAGCAGATAATACCACCGCTGCTTCCCTACAGCACTGCACATTCAGCTGGTTAGGTCTCAAAACTCTTAGCTGGGAATGATTTCCCATCAAGTCGGTGAGAGCTGTGTCTGGTTTGGACCACAGGATTATAACCTAACAATACATATGAATGCAGTGAGCAAAGGGAATCTGGAGTTAACTAAACGTGTACAAGAAAAATGGATCAACACTGAGGAAGATCCAAACACTTGGTCACACCTGGCAGTCTCCTCTCCAGAAGCATGTGACCTAGTGACAATTCTAATGAGATTAAGAATGAATATTTCATGACCAAACACCTATCTGTGAAACACATTCCCACCGGAAGCAGTTCTGCTCCTCCAGTCTACCCTGGCTTCTATCTAAAGAAAGCAACATCAGCCAAACTAATGTCCCTGGAAATGGCAACATCAGCACTGTGGTAAAAATGGTAATATTTCAATATTGACACCTCTGATCGACTACAAACCTCACATGCAGATTTTCATTTTGGAAAGCAGTCTGCACTGTTTTACACCATTCATTATCACAATCTCTATGAAAGTAACACTTTGAATGAAAGTCACTTCCTGAAATACCAAGCAGTTAAATAATGAACTACTTTGCTAACTTATGAAAGCATCAACATAAATGAAAAGTAGAAATAAAAGCACTAACTTCTTAATTTACACTTTCTGCAGTGAGCCAAACATGAATTGTTAACTGATATCATAACTGTGTACAGTTATCGCCCACAGAATGACTTCATTCTTCATTATTTCCTGGATAAAGTGCTTTAGAATTTTCCTTAAAAACAAACAGTAATTCTACATTTATATATGCAAAGTTCTTAAAAATAACTCAGGTTTCTGTAAACTTCTGGAAAAGCCAGAAGTCCATCCTGTATCTAGAAAGGCACGGAGGAGACAGTTGTACAGGCTGACAGATGGCAGGAGTTTGAAGCCATTTGTTATTCATTCAGGAAGATGTAAACCAAAGGGGGGAAAATGACTAAGGATCAATTGTCTGATTTAGAACAACGCAACTGTGAGCTTTTTTTTTCCTCTTACACTACAGAATTCAGAAATAAACCAGGAGTCCTATGTTTCCCTAAATAGATTTTATTAAAAGCAAAGAAATAAAATTTTGATGAAGTATTAAGAACATTTTTCCCCACTCTCCTCTCCTTTCTGCTTTTCTGATGTGCAAGTCTATTAAACCTTCACTGACAACTGTTCCAACCCAGTTATAGGATGGTACAGAAATAGGCCAAGTAATAAATCCAGCCTTTACAGATAAGGATGAAAGGAAAAGACAATTTCTTAGAAATCTGACATTTCCTTGTTGTTATTAGGGTAGTCACGCTCACCATCAATGAACGGATAGAAGGTACAGTGATTCTGATGTTCTCTTCCACAGCACATTAGGTAGTAAGCCAGTCAAGGGAAAAAAAACAAACAAACAACTAAACTAAAACTAATTTGCTTTCCATTTTGGAAAAAAGTTACCCTTTCAAGAATGAGTTTGAAAATCAAGCAATCAACTCCAAGACTACTCCAGAATGTATTCATTATATAGAGTTGGTTTTGCTTGTTAGTTTTTCTACCTCATCCCTCCTCCTACGCATTTAATTCCTCTGAGTTCTCCCTGCAATTGCAACATCAAGTAGGACATCTTCAAACTAAGAATTGCATCCATTAAGTGTATTAGTGCATGTATGTCTGTGGCCATGTATATGTGTCAAAATAAGGCTCTCTGTATGGCACATCTGCAAAAGCCCACCTCAGACATATGGGGTCCAGTGACTTCTGACTGTTCTTTCTGTCTCCTGAAACCTGCCTGTATGACTATGGTGTCATCTGTTTACAAGTCTGGAAGTGAGTTGAGTTCACGTTCAATTTTTTTGTTTAAATTCAAGCCTCAGGTAATGATTTACTTGCTTGTGCAGTCGAAATTTATTCTGCAGCTCCGTTTTAATCTCTGCATCCTGGCAAAGCTTATCCTAGTCAGGATAAAAATAGCAAAAGAGGACATGTGAAGCACACTTTCCCTTTCCTTACTGCTAAAATATTTTTTCTTTCAGATCAAAACTCCGCAAGAATATTTTACAGTCTCTTATAGGGTAAGTATAAACTTCATTCACTATGAAGTACTATCCAGTCATAAATTTTGCATAGTAGGCTCAGGAGATACGCTTAAAAATAGCCTTCATTATCATCTTTGCACCAAACTACAGCATTTGCTAAATAACACAATTTGGTGCATCTCTGTTGTGCATCACGCAGCCAAATGAAATTGCAGAGGACTTATTGCTATTCCTCTGACAGGTCACAGAAATCCTTGTCCCATTCAAAGGTTCTCTTTAAACTAATCTTGCTCATTATCTGTCGAAAGGGTGTTCTAAATCCATGGAGTTCCATTACACTGCAGTGTGCCTTAGGAAGGGATAGATAACATTCAGTCTCTTGCTCTAACGTTGCCAGTACTTTACAATTTTTTCAAACAACTCACTGGATTTGAGCAAACACTGCCATGGGCAATCAGCACACAGTAAAGCCCAGAAGAGCCCTGAAGATCAGGGCTTTATCTGATGCACTGCTTTTTTAATCTACTCTTTGGTAACCAAGAGTAGCAAAAACCCCTCCAAGCTTACAATCACCTAGCTCATGAAGAAAATGGCAGCAAAGATATATTTTTCAGCTTCAAACTTGATCACTTGTCCTCTCCTCAATGACTTTAAAGCATCTCTGAGACAAGCTATTGCACGCAGATATATGATTTATCTTTCCCTCCCCCATCATTCACCTTCCGCATTTTCTTCTCTCCAATCTGAATAATCTGCTAGTGGTAACAGAAGGCGTCATCACCATTTCTACCGTAGTGTTATCTTAGATGGTCTTAAAATGCTGGCTTCAATTTATGGCAGAGAAATTGCAGATTTGTAGCTTTTTGACTTTGTCTCTGGTGCAAGTAGTTGAGGAATACTTAGCTCTGAGCATTACAGTACCACAAGGCAGTTTCTACATACTGCTACTCATACACAAACAAAACTGAGTTTCAGAGTCCAAAATTTAAGTCCCTGGGAAAGAAGTCTCGGAGACAATGATAATAGACTTTGGGGTTTTTTGTTTGCTTTTTGAAGTTGAAAGCTCAAAAAGCCTATCGTGGAGTTAATACCAAAACATAAGATAGGATACTTAGCCAAAATACTCCAATTCAAGCTACATATATTCTGTAGAGAAAGAAACAAATCTCATTGACTCTTTCAATGGTAATTGCCTTACTCTGCCTATTTTTTTTTTGCTGCATGTCCCTTTTATGCTCTTTCATATATTTATTTCCTTAATTTATTAAAAAAAAATAGGAAAGTGCAGGGGACTTCGAATTCACTCTTTGAAGCACACCATATATAGACTTCAGGTCACATACTTTACCTACACTAACTAGCCGTTTCTAATTCTCATTTCCCCAAATTAGCACATTATCGTTTCTCTCTAGAGAAGCAGAGCAAGTAAAATGTTACACTGCTTACTGTCTAATGGATGATTTATACCTTTTTGGAGGGAGAGTAAAGTGATACCACAGCGATCTGGTTTCATCTCACAGCTGTAAGTGTCTACACAAGTTTCAAGGCATCAAAGCACCAAAGATTCACAAACCCAGACATTGTAAGGCCAATGTAAGAAAATTCTTCCTCTCCTAGTAGTTTTTGCTCAAACCAGAGAGGACTCAAAGCAGAATAAACGTTCCAAAATAAAGATGATCTGAAAGCACTACAGCCACAGTCAGTCTGCAAATGCCAAATCTCACTTTTGACTATCATGATCCTACAAAACGGAACTGGAAAGAAATGTTCTTATGTCTCCTTGCTTTCTCCTGTGACATTTTGAAAGTTAGACTGGATTGTAACATCAGATATATGGGGCAAGAATAGAAAAACTGGTGTCAACTACTCATTGTTCTGTTTGTGTTTGTTGCCTAGAATTAATGGCAATGGTTTTCTACTGGAATTTGCTATTGAAAAAGTAGGTAAACTAAAAGAAAAAAAGGGAACAGTATAAGAAGGGACTCATCTGGAATATCTTAGTTATGGAAAATAGAACATATTACACGTTAACTGGGCACTGCATTAGACATGACACTTCCCTAAGGTCCTTCCCAAATACTTTTGTCACAGATCTTAATGCACTATGGAATCACAGAATGGCTTATGTTATAAGGGACCTTAAGAAACATCTAGCCCCAACTCCCTGCTCTGGACAGGCACATCTACCACTAAACCAAGTTGGCCAGGGACTCACCCAACCTGGCCTTGAATACCTCTGGGGTTGGGGCACAACTGAAAAGACCCTGGCACCATTCTCTGCATCCTCCTTCCAGGAGTTGGTAAGATTCCCCAGATATTCCCCCTCCCCCAAAATTAATAACACCTTCTATCCCACCCCATCACCACAACCATTTCCATTTACTACAGCATCTTACAAATGGCAACACCGCATGTTTAGAAGAATTTGCAACAGATTAAAATATGATGTAGAATCACTCCTCTACTCATTTTCAAGCAATTAGTAAACAACAACATAGAACATAAGGGTTTGCATTTCTATTAAATAAATAAATAAAGCAAAACAAAAATATTTCCAACTTTTTTTTAACTATTTATTTTGGCTGAGGTCACAGTTAAAGGAATCAAATCCCAGTCACGCTGTAATATTTAGATGGCAGCCTAAACATCCACATCATTAATGCTTTGAGGAACTGAATAGACGAATAGTTCAGTGGGGAAAAAAAAAATCATTCTTGCATATGACTTTATTTTCCCAGACAGAATTGCCTGAGCATTATTATCGACAGTGGAAAAACCAAAAAGCCAGATCCCTGAGGAGTTTCATACAAACGAAATGAACCACCAAACTACCGAAATCAAATTTTCATGGCAGGTTCCAGGATTACACTGATCATAATATGAGTGAACACAAAGTTTTGCCCTTAAAGGGTCATGTAAACACAGTGAAGAGCTGTTGAACTGTACTAGCTGTAAATGCCATGTTTAAGCAACAAATTCTGGGACAGCTGATATTTGTTTCATGAACGAGCTAAAGATTTAGCCTTGCCGTGCTCTTATTTTCTCAAAGCTTTAACGATAATTTCAACCTTTATCATTCTGCAAGAAGATAATTAAACTCATTCTTTAGTTGAGGATCATTTTATCTGCTGTGTCATACAGACCGAAAAAAATCTACATTTAAAACAACAACAAAAAAACAACACATGAGAACCTTCTGAAATCATGTGGAGACTGGCTGCATCATCCTTTACACAGCAAGACATTTGCTGGAGTTTGGCAGGAGAACAAATCAAACATAAGTCTGGCAAAAGTAACACCCTTGAAAGAATAAGAAATAAAGTATGATTGTTCATTCTGGCAGAGGTGGGGAGAGGAAGGGTTATTGCATGAAAATTTTGGAAACAACCCACTAAGTGGGGTAAAAATGAAAACATTTTGAAATATTAAATGAAACGCATTAAAATAAATAAGACAAAGAAATGCTCAAGTCAATTTGGATTCTGTTAAGTGACAAAGCTACTCCCATCTGGTGCAATGATGGAAAGATGCCTTTGAACATATTTAAGATTCATAGTAAAAAAAAAAAAAAAAATCAAGAAAGAGGCATGTTGCCGAGTTACCCATCACTAGAGTTCCTTCCTTCAATTTTATCTATTCAAAAGGGAATTTAGGAAAGTATCTGCCCAGTAGTGTACATCACATATACCTGTGTATATTTTGAAATCAGAGGAAGGTCTAAATTAAACAAAAAAAGTCTTGAGCATCTGAGTTTGCTTACCCTATATTCTTAGACTATTCAAAAAAGCTGTGTCAGTTATCCCATAAATACTGTCTCCATGACTTTTTGTTCCCAAGTAATGGACAAAATAAAAAACAGGTATGAAAAAGAGAAAATTCTGGTTCACAGAATCACTGAACAGCTTGTGATGGAAAGGACCTTAAAGCCCATCCATTTCCAAATGCCCCTGCCATGGGCAGGGTTGCCACTCACCTTATCAGGCTGACCAATGCCCCACTCAGTCTGAATGCCTCCAGGGATGGGGCATCCACAACTTCTCTGGGCAACCTTTTCACCAAGGCGCTTGAGCATATCACTAAGCAAAAGTAATAAATTACATGTGAAGGAAGGATAGACAGAAAATTCAATAAATGTAAAGTAGACATATTCAAAATCTTTAGATTTTCCTTCTAGATCCCTCTTATTCTAATCTCCCCACCATCAGAACCTAAAGAGATGGATGCTGGTAGTATAAACAGTGTCCTTCATGAACGTTGTATGCTACCAATCTATTTGAAAAATTAATGGTTTAGGCCCCAATTCTGGAAAGATTAAAGGTGTTCCTCCCTATAGCAGAGAGGTTGGAACTAGATGATCTTAAAGGCCCCTTTCAACTCAATCCATTCTATGATCCTATCACAGAATCCTTAGAGCTGGAAAGGACCTTTAAAGATCATCTAGTCCAACTCCCCTGCAAGAAACAGGGATATCCACAGCTAAATCAGGCTGTTCTGAGCCTGGTCCAGCCTGGCCTTGAATGTCTCCAGGGATGGAGCATCTAATACCTCTCTGGACAACCTGTTCCAGTGCTTCGCCACCCTCACTGTAAAAGATTTTTTCCTTATATCAAACCTGTATCTCCCCTCTTTATGTTTAAAACTATTTCCTCTTGTCCTATCACCACAGACGCTGCTAAAGAGTCTGTCCTCTTCTTTCCTGCAGTCCCCCTTTAAATACTGAAAGGTCTCCCTGGAGCCTTCTCTCCTCCAGGCTGAACAGCCCCAGCTCTCTCAACCTGTTCTCACAGGAGAGGTGTTCCATCCCATGGATCATTTCTGTGGCTCTTCTCTGGATGCACTTCAACAGGTCCACGTCACTCCTGTACTGAGGACTCCACATCTGGACACAGTACGCTAGATGAGGCCTCACCAGCATAAAGGGGCATGATATGGGACTCCCTGCTTGGTCTATACTAAGTACACTTATGCGAAATCCCCATGACAGGTTTCTTCAGCACAGGGAGTGCTCAATGGGATTTAAGAATATGCATTGAAGACTCTCTCATTAGAATTCTGAAGGTAAGTGTTTAATATGGGAAGAAAAAAAAATAGTATTAATGCAATAATGGGAAGTGATTACAGGAACGTCTACAAATCTAATACAGGTGACTTTACAGTCATGAGCTGTTCTAGACTCTGTAACAGATCTTTAATCTGCATTAGAGAGCACCTGTTCACCAACTTTTATTTTTCATGTACACAACTATTTTCTTTTAAGTGAAAACCATCATCAAAATTTAAATGAGCTAAGAAGTATAATTAATATTTTTGAGCAATTAAGGATGAATATATATATATATACATCCTTATATATACATATATATGCATATATATATTACTGTGAAACTATTTACTTTGCCATTTTCCTTAAGGATAGATCTTCTGATCATATTTCCAACAGAAAAAGATTTTAAGTACTTTTTTTTTTTTTCCCCTCAAGCAACAATTCTAATTGCTCACTTTACATGGAGCTTTTGGATACCATCTCCAGAATGATTTATATCTTTACATAGTACATGTTCATAACTTGAAATATGCTGGTTTATTTAATCTGTTTATGCCTGTTCTTGACTTCAGACTACTGTAAATCAAACAATATGACAGAAAGGAAAGCTTTTCTTGTGTTGTTCTAGTCCCCACGGAAAACAGCATTTAAAAGAGTGAAGATTTTTATGTTGCATGCAATAGAGTTGGAAGTGAAATATTTCAGTGGTGGAAAAGGGTTATTTTTAATTGAAAGAAAAATGAGATTTCTTTTTTTGGCTGCATGTAATGTAAAAGAAAGCCATTAAGCAAGACAAGAACTGGGTCAGAAAAGACGATCAAAGGACATGCACTAAAGGTGACCAACCAAACTGTTCTAAATCCATGCAGCATTGCTGAGCCAAACAAGCAATCCTGAACATTTGGCATACATTACCACACAACTTGCCAACTTGGACAGATGAAGCTAACAAAATGATGAAAGATAGTGTGGTTATCTCCACCTGGTTTCTTAGGCACCTTGTTTTGTCACAGAAGTACAAGGGTGTTCTAAAGAACCTTGGTTCAGTTACCATGAAAAATAAACAAGAACAAACAAACAAAAAAATCAGTGTTCCTTCAACTCCACTTGGGGCTGAAATAAAACAAATCTTCAGCCGTTGGAATGAAAAAGCACCATAGGAAAAATCTCTTACCTGGAAGCCTTCTGCTTTTACTGACAACCTGGTTATTAGTACATTTCAGAGGGAAAATAAAAGGAAAATAAACAGTAAGAATAAACAAGGGTGTACTGTGTGCATATGTTCACTTTTTTTTTTTAATTACTTGATGCCCGTAACAATTACCAAACATACTCTTATCAATACCGTTGTTTGCTGCGATTTGAGTGATATGTGATTGTACTAACCTAGTTTTGTCTGCTCTGGGAGTGTTCATATTTTGCAGTAAATGAAAGATCGAGTCTAAACTGTTCTATTCCCTCTTACACTACACACTGCTTGGAAGACACTGCATGCAAATGGCAATTCTTTGCTCTAGAAACCCTAGAAACCCATACAAAGGGGTAAGCTCAGGCTTGTCTCTAGTTTGTGATTATCTGGAAGCTAACATTTTGACTTGAAATAATAAACTGATCTGAAATGAAACATTACACTAGCTGGTGGCAATAAGGAGGTTCATTGGCATTGCACTGAAAAAAACTTGCAAGGCTTATAACTAATGCACATCATTAGAGAGTGCAAATGAAATCAGAAATTACACATCTCTGAAGTAAAAACTGGAGTTAAACAACCCTCAAGTGACTAATTTATAAATATATATATGTAACTATTCAAGCCTGTGCAAACTACTACAAAAACTGGAGAAGCAAAACGTAGTGATGAGGCCAGGAAGTGCTTTCTTTCACCCTGCCAATAGATGCATCACTAAATGCTCAGCACGAAAAAAAAATCAACAGCTGTCTCCTCTAGTGCCCAACACCCTGGCAGATCCTCTGCTGGTTTGGACTGATGCTAAATTAGCAATTTTGCAGTCTGTGTTTTCTATTCTTCTATGCTTAAGCACCAGGCTCTTTGCGGAATCAAACAAGATATTCATGTGCCACAGAGATCTTGGAGAGTGCTGACTGAGCTCCAACAGCATTAAATCTGGCTAAAAGCAGAAAAGTAGCAATAGATCTGGTCACAGTAAAAAGCAAACAAACAAACAAAAACCCCTGCTATTAAGTCATAAGCATTGGGAAAAATTGTAAGACAAAGGCAGGTTTTTTTTTCAGTTTCATGTATGCAGTTACATTTGTCAACATAAAATAGCACTGAAGTAAGCAAGATATGACATGACCCAGTAGAGACTGGGGAAGAGAAAATAAAGGTTTTCCCTTAAGTGATCCATTTCCAGCACTTTGGGTTTGATGATAAATTCACTTAAGTGCTAAAGTTTAGAAACAAACCAAGTCTGGAAGTCATTGCAGCACTTCTAGGTAAGCAAAATAGCCAATGCTGAGACAATTTTCAAAGGCATGGGCAGACCACAGGATGCTAGGATGGCATACTCTACCAATGTTCTCTTTCTCTTCTGCTGGAAGGGGTCAGGGGCTGAAGGGGAGGGGAGAGACAGAACAAAAAGGAAAACAATAGCTTACAGACAACTTATTAGCTGTGGTGTGAGATTTCACAATCAAAACTAACCAAATCCAGAACTCAGACCACCACAGCCTGCCACAGCTAAGCACTAGCACCACTATCTTGTCTCCAGTTTTGGAGCTACTGTCTTTGAGCTAAGGCATTTAGATGCATTATTTGAAGTAAAATAAAAGAGATGACACCACATTTACCTACTGGGAGAACAGAAGAGTTGTTATCTACCTCCTCCACACAATATTCAACATGAAAGTTTCGTAACTACCTTGTTGCGACCTGCTGAAGCAGCTCTGCTCCATCAAGTGCAAGGGGAACAGTGATTCCATGTCATGTTTTCCATACCCACATGCATTTCCCTCTCTCATCTTTTCTGGAACATAGCACTATGCATTACAAGTAAGGAATGCAGCTCCTCTTTGAACTTCTGTGTTTCTAGCTCTTCACTCTTGAAAAAAATTCAAGTGGGCAATAAACCTTCCTCCCTCCCTCCACACCATTCCTCATAATAGTAATCTGTTCAAGAAATTGCCTGCTGCTGCTGAAATGACAATAACCGGATCATTTGCAGCAAGCAGTCATATTCAAACATAAAATGCAGTAGAATGCAACCACTTGAGACAGCACTATATTAAAGTGACTAATAAAGGGCCCAACTCTTTTAAAAGTATAGTGATGCTTTCCACTCAATTCAGTGAAATTTGGATTAGGCCTAAGCTACCCCTTTCAAAGCACTAAGTCAAATTTCCATCCTCTGCTCCCAGAAGCAAACAAGGCAAAGCCTAGTCATTCTAGCCTGAGTCTCTCTTCCATAGGGCATTTTCTGATTTTAGAGCTCATTCATCTCAGAAAAATTCAGTTGTATAAGTAATCACTTTTCTTAAGAATAATAAAGAACACTTTGTGTTCAAGAAATATTTAGATGTCATTCTAAGGGACATGGTTTAGTGGGGAAATATTGATGGTAGGTGAACTGTTGGACTAGATGATCTTGGAGGTCTCTTCCAACCTTGGTGATACTATGATATTCTATAATCAGAAAAATAAACAGCTATAGGAAGCTATATAGTTTTAAGCCTTTATCCTAGCCTTATCCAAATAAACCAAGTAAAATAAATCAAAATCTGCACCCATGTTCAGCAATTTATGTCTCCGTCTTTTTCATTTACTTTGAAACAAAGGAATGGTATTAGAAAAGGGGGAAACAAAAGAAGTCTTCACTAGAGCATTTCAACATCATCTTATCTATCTTTAGGAATTTTCTGCCAATAGTCAAGTCAATGCTTAGTGAAGAAATTGGGTATCACTATACTTTGGTTGTTCTGCATTCTAAACAGATATTGTTCAATTGATGTTCAGAAGATAATTTGTCAAGAACTAGACATTCTTGCTTCAGACTTTGAACTCCTGTGCAAAGAGTAGATGCCAAATTATGTTCAGAACAGCAACGAAAGGAAGATAATTTCTGCCTTGAGTTAAGAGATTCTACCTACAGCCAGTGACCTGCTAAACTGAGCATGGGCCAAAAGAACAATGACATTGATGCATAATGGGAAACACATATTTCCAGAAGTCTCAACATGGCTTTCTTTCCTAAGTCAACAGGCTAGCAGCTAAGGAGCTATTTGTTAAGTGCCTGTGCTTCACTGTTGTCAACGGTTCTGGGCCCATTTTGGCCCAGTTCCATGCCTATTGGCTGGGTGGGGGGGGGGCGGAAACTCATGGATCCAAAATCTGGTAGAGGGGGGAGGGGTAGAATATCCCAAGAACAATCCATATATTTAGAGAGAGGAAACAAACAAACAAAACAGATGACTACCAGTCCTTCTGGGCTACCTAGGAAAGGAATGCTAAAAATCATGTGAAAGTATTTTTTGTTTTATTTTACAGGGGATACTGACAGGCACTGAGCAACAAAGCCCAAATAGAACTGTACCTAAAGTAGACGTGCAATATTTCTGTTTTTTGTTTTTGGGTTGTTCTGGGTTTTTCTGGTCTTTTTGTCCCAACTAAAACTGCTTTCTATGATTCTCGTCTAAACTCAGTCCTGCTCCCTTGCACAGCTGGCCATCCACACAAGCACAAGCAGCAGTATCTCAGTCTTATCACTTCTTAACCGCAAAACATTCTCATGCCCAATTTGTATCCCTTCTGAGGTTTAATTTTTAATGTTTAATCCATCCTGATGTGCAAACTGATCTCAGCAGGATGCTCACCAATAGACAAGAAAGGCAAATTCATTGATTTCTGTTCTCCTGCTTGGATTGGTTTGACTTGCCCAATTTAGAGCAGTGATTTCAAAGAAAGTTTGATCCACCTGAGGGAGAGGGACATCCAAGGCATATGTAATCTTTTGGAAATGTACAGCTAAAAAAAAAAAACTAACAAGACTTTACCAAGAATGTGTGAAATGCAATTTTTCAAATGTTTACAGCTTTGCCAAATGTGGGTGGATTTTCAGAGGCGCAGTAAAAAAGCATATCCATGCTATAAACTGCAAATCCCTCCACTACACAGAAACCTAGATGTTCACAGAGAAATTGTACTCAGTCTTTTACTGTCAGCAAATCAAGCCAACATTGCAAAGACGTTCACTGAAAGTGTGCCAGTTCCAGCAAAACGGTAAACTGACATAACTTAAAGTACTAATAAAAAATAGAAAAGGAATAAGAAACTTCTGCAATCTTCAGCCACAAACCTTAACATTAAGCAGGACCTGAAGCATTTAAATGCCTCCTTGAAATTAACATGAAGGTTAAAAACAGAAAAAAATATTACTTGAACATTTTTCAGTACTTTACAGACTTCAGCAATGTCAATCAACTGAATGGTATAATTTTATAAATTCTCCAGTAAATTGTTATTTGTTTGAAAAAAGTTGTTAGACTTAAAACAAAACAACCAAATGCTATACTAGATCTCTGTCTGAGAGTCAAGTGAAATTCACAGTGGCTTATTTCAGTGTGACACCTTTTAATTAATAAAAGTTTTGATCTTGCATCAATTCTTATCATGATACAAAACATATCAGTATTTTTTAGCAGTATACATGTAATAGTATAGTACTGGAAACAAATATCATACTATTTTGACAGTGTTATTTGAAAAGTTGCATTGTTTATGAAGAAAAGGAACTACATTTTAGATTTTCCTAAAGTTATCAGAATTTTTTAATCAAGTTTGTTAATCACATTATATGCTTGAAAAGCACTGGCTCTTCATCAGTAAAATATATGCCCTAACTGTGGTTACAACATTAACCTTGTCAAAAGTAACTGATTATTATTGCTCAAGTGCTATGAAAAACTGGAGGAGTAGAATGCTTACCAGTGAACATTTTCAGGACTGTAATATATTTCCTGTGAACAATGATAATGAGCTTCATACCACATGGTTTGCATGAACACAAACCTCACCAACTCCGCCACACCATCTGGTACCCTGAGAATTGCACACTTGGCTTAAGAAAGGTTTGGGATTTTATCTTCTACTTTCCACTGCTGATGCACTTTATTGTCACATTATCATTTTTTCCCAAAAACATGGGGACTAACATCTTGCCACGTTTACATTTCACCCAAAGCTTTCTCAGTACAGCTTCATAGAGCTTGAGCTTTAATTAAGAAACAATTACTGATGATATCTGAAACAGAAAAATAAACATGTCTGGACTTAAACTATCTTGTGGATGCCCTGTCGCTGGAGGCATTCAAGGCCAGGCTGGATGTGGCTCTGGGCAGCCTGGTCTGGTGGTTGGCAACCCTGCACATAGCAGGGGGTTGAAACTAGATGATCACTGTGGTCCTTTTCAACCCAGACCATTCTATGATTCTATGATCTTATGAGAATGTTCTGGTGGACCAAAAGGTATACATCTTGAACACACTTATTTACTCCATAGGGAATGCTAACATTTCGTGACAGTGAAAATCATAGAGCAAATAAAGTTCAAGAAGGAAAGTGTTCACATTGTAATAAGGTGTTGTTCAGGATATACTACTTTATATTTTAGAGTCCCTTGCTAGACACTGAAGAAAAGTTCTTTACAGCTACCTGTGCTGTGGGTTATATAGGGAACATTAGTTCAGAGGAACAAAGTAAATTTAAAGACAGCGCAGACACAGTGCGATGTAAATACAGTGGCAGCAAATAGATACAGACAAAGCAAAACATAGGGGCAAAGCTGAACAGGAAGAAATAAGAGTCATAGAAACTTGATGAAGCAGGTGACGCAGCCACACTGAGGTGTAACTACAGCCTTTCAGACTTGAAAGCAGCCAAAATTCCCACAGTGTGAGCACAGCTGTGTCTTCCAGAAATCCTCCAAGCTCCTTCTTGAACAACATGAGTCACCCACAGGTTGTGTGCCCTCCTTGGCTGGATAACCCCCATATAAAAACATTATGCTAATATTACTGTAAGTTGTCCCTATTGTAAAAGCCCTGCTTCTTATTAATGAATCCTACTGAAGGTCATTGTTTGGAGAGAAAAATAGGGTCTAAAAGAGGGGTGAAATACTTTAAAGAATCAAGTTACCAACAAGTGACAAATCAGCAAAGTCTTTGTTGTTCTCATTAATAAAAAATCTCTACCATGAAGAACTTCTCCGAGTATGAACCCTATCTCCCTAGATAAATGGCACTGTGCAGCACAATCCCTAGATCCAAAGAATGAACTCAAGAACATTAACGTAAGAGTTGCAATATTGCAGACATAATATGGTTAAGGTCAAATAGATCCAGTGTGCAAATAAGGTTGACCAATTATCTTGTTTTTGTTTCCTACTTGACTAATCCCAATGATTACACACTCCGATTAATTTCTGTGTATTTTACTGAGGAAAATGTGTGCAGAGATGCAAAGCAAGCCTGTAACTTGGTGAGCAATAAGCATCCTTCCTGAACATTACACTTTGATCGAAGCTGTTCTTTCCTCTGAGTAAAAACCAACATCCAGATCACTCAGTTTCTCATACATACCATTCCTTTGCCTATTAGGCAATCCTATAGGCCATTCCTCGCCTTTCTTATTCCTACCTATTGATAGTATAGATGCTATCTCAGCCGTCGCTGTACTCTTTAAAGGCCCTTCTGGGTTGAAATTTATTTTTCGTTAAAACAACAAAACCAAAGAAACAAACAGTTTATTTCAAATTTAGGAAATGGATTTACCTGGCCTCTCAGTATTGCCCATGTAAAAATCTGTAAAAATTCAACATATTTCTAAGAAAAAAATATATATTCTAGATTTATGGAGATAATCTGGACGCTAGCATCTCAGCAGATTAATTTTAGGTCAAATATATGCCGTTTAAGCATGGAGACCAGTGAGAGTTAGCAAACTAGTGAAAAGGTTCAGCTGAGCTTTGATGATAAAATATTTATTATAACTGAAAACTGGAGAGATTTACACCAAGGTTTATAACCTAAACTGCAGCAGCCAGCTAGTGAGCAGAAGTTAAGTAGGAGTAAACCCAGGAAATGCTCTCACAAGTGATGCCTTTTGTGCATTGTGTTGTATGATAGCAGTTTTAATACAAACATCCAGAGTCCTGTCTTTGCCAATCTACCAGTCCATCTGCAGCTGATCTTACATTCACCCATACTGAGTACAACCTGTAACGGAGGGTGCCTGGCTGCATTCCAATACATTGTACTAATCCATGCTGAACTCCTCCAATTCCCACAGAATAACTGTACATGGACCTCCCAGTGTAAGAACTTCAGCATCAAACTAGTTAACCATCAACAAGAGGACTTACACCTTACTATTTCGTTTCTTAAAAGTGCCAGTGTTTTATAATGACAGCCTTAACTGGACAAAGCAGAAAGTTTCATCTTATAAATCAAATGCCAGTCAAGCCTAGAAGAACAGCAACTGCTAGTCTGTAAGGAGACAAAAGACAATGGGATCATAAATCCAGGGGAGTTTTATTGATCAAACCCTTCCAAGAGAGCCACTCGTCACTATTTGCTATATTGTATGGAGTCATCTATCAGAAAGAAACTGTTCAGCCAATTCCTTATCCCTATTATCTAGTTACACTGCTTAGATTAAGTTGTACAATGACTATTCAGATAGGTAGAACTAGGAAAAAAAAAGGAGTCGAAAAGTATATTCAGAGCTATGAGATATAACATTATCATTATATAGCAGTTGATAATTCCGGACAACTGGGTCCCAGAAAAACAAAAGTAAATATTTAATTTGTTTAAAACTAGAGTAGTGTAAGGCTCACACAAGACTTCAGGAAGCATAAAAAAAATCATTAATAGTATTGCTAAATACAGAAATGGTCATTCACTTACTGTGAGACATTTAAGCAAGTTGGCACTGTTCTTACATTTCCTTTTAGCATGGAAAGATAAGATTAATCTTTTTCAAGTCTCAAAAGCTAAAATTTAGGTATCTAAATCAAAGATGGTCACTCTGAGTTCACCTATTCACCATGGAGAGCATCGGGGACTTCTAGGAATCTGTCTATCAGATCTGCCTTAACTAATTCCATTAGCACGTTCAGAGGCTAAGGTGGAATAAAAGAAAGACAGAACAAGTTGAACAGGAAGATATCTAATTCAGTTAGGACAAACATGGAGAGGACAGAGATGCAAATTTAATGTTCATCTGCAAATCCTCAGCATTCTTTTCTTTACCCAGGTTTCATACATCACCACGTGCTCTAAAACGAGATACTCAAGTCTACTTTCAAGGAAGTCCAGGGATCATCTCATTTTCAAGTTATAAATAGTTGCCCCACTTTTATCCAGCAGCTTCTCAGAGCATTACTTTTGCACGTATTGCAGTTAACTTCCCTCATTTGGAGGGAACAAAATCCTTTCTTTCACATGCCTTTCTTACATTCTGCAATACAGCAAAGCCCAGATCAGAGCTCCCCAGATGCAAACACTACTCCAGGGTGGGCATTTTGCTCCAAACTATATACCTTGTTGGCCGGGCAGAAAAGTCTGAGCTTGGATCTGTGGCCATCTGCATAGTCGACAGGTGAAAATGGAAAGGTCACGTCGGCAGTATCCTTTAGAAGAAAAAACTGAAGTGGAACTGGAACTCTAACCAGACTGTAAAACTTCCTAGATGCAGGTGGACAACCTATGTGCCATCTTATTTGTTCACTTTCTGACTCACTCTGATTTTTTCCACTTGTCTATGACAAACCAAGCTCATCAAACAAGACACGCTGGAGTGTCTTTCAGTCTCTCCCCCTACTTAACTCACTCTCTACTTCACGGCCAAGTAGGTATTTGAACCTCCTTCTGCAATTTGAATACTGAAGAAGTAAGCCCTGAATGACTATGAGAAAAGCAGAGAGAAAGGATCACCTACTCTGTCAGCTCTGTTCTAGAATAAAGTAGTTTCTAATACCCTTCCGAGGCAACCAATCCAGTAGGGATCTCCAAAAGCCTATGCTGAACAAAGAGTCTCTGACAGGAGGCACAAAGCTATACTTAATTTATCCATCACTATTTGGATTCTGATGGACTTTGGACAATGAATTGCTCAGAACTTCAGTGACCAGTCCTAATGGAAAGTGGAGGCACATGTAGTCGACAGCATGAGAAGAGCTGAAACAGCAAAGGAAAAAGGCGATGAGGAATGAGACCTCTGTAGTTGCATTTCTGCAATAGTCACATTTCTACATAAATAACTTTACCCATTATTAATATAGCTTTTCATTCCCTTGTTCTGGGATGTTTTTATCTGTAAAATTTCATCAACAGCTGGTTGCACCCTTACATGAATATGTACAGCTTTCATTTCAGTTTTAAAGAGAGATCACTGAAATCGTGATCTAGAGTGATTCAAATACAGAGAGCTTTCTTAGGAATAAAGCCTACCAGGGAATTTGTACAGAAGCTTTCCGAATTCACTAAAAGCAAACTGACACTTAACTGAGGACATCCCCCCTTCACTCAACTGCTTAGTTCGGTACCCATATACTCTGGGGCAGGCAACCAGCAGTTTACAACAGTACACATGAGTATCAGGCCATTTTAAAGTAGTAGTAGTAATCTGATCTAATCTATGTTTTCATACACTCAAGGCCTAATGTTGTACTTTAAAAGCACAGAGCTTTCCATACATTTTTACAGTCAATAAATACAATAAATAAATAAATAAATAAAATCAGAGTTTGTCCACCATAGCTTGTTTGGAATCAACAAAAGCCACAGGTGTACAGGCTGCCACAAGCCTTTGAGAAGATCTGTATCATGACTGACTAGTGCCAAAAGGACAGAAAACTAAACATCAGGTCCATTCAATAGCTGTGATCATAAAAGGTAGATAATAAGAGGTCGATAATTTCAGTTAATAGGTTTCTATCTTCTTCTGTTAAATTCCCCCACAGCAATAATAAAAAAAACCAAAAACATTTCCAACACCTCAGCGACATCCTCAGTCATACTATGATTCTTTTTAGGACTTGACACACAGCTAGCTTTGAGGGAATCCTGTCTATGTGTACTTGAAGTACTTGTCCAGGAGAAACTGATCCCTGCCTCCACCCTCCCAAAAAAAAAAAGAAATCATATTTTTGATCATGAAAATTCTCTTCATACCGTAACACTTATAAGATGAAAAACAGATTCAGCCCAATCCTCCATGAAATGCAGAGCAAGGGGTGCAAACCCTCTCAGACTTTCAAGCAGTTCAGAATAGCATGAATTCTGACACAGACTTCAGATTTGCACATTACCATTGGATTGCTAAAAAAATAAAATAAAATTGAGAAGTGAAAGCAACAGCAGAAGCCAAGGGGAATACTGCACCAAAATAAAAAGAACAAAAAAATAAATAAATAAAGCCAAAACAGAGGCTCAAGAAATCTGTTCGAGCAGCATGAGCAGAGACAACCCTGGACAGCTGACAGGTTGTACAGCAGATTGCCGGCGCTGTGTTTTGATTTGACAGAGGGTAAGAACAAGAATTGTGACACAACAGTCTCTCTGCAAACATTACATGCAAGGATTAAGCGACTATAAAAATGAAATCTAACAGGTTTCGAAGTACAGATTAGTAAGGCAGAGGAAATATGCAATTCTGTCAATCCTCAAAGGGGGGCTTCTCAATGAGAACATGGCTGTTTTCTGTCTTCAAGACTGACTAGCAAATTATTTCAAATGGTCATTAGTAAAGAACTTCACCTCCCCCTTTTCCATGTCATAAGCAGTGCTTTCTCTTTCCATCTAATTATCAAAAACATGCAACTCTTTTTAAGAGAGAAATCCCCTCACGTTTTAGCTGATTGTGACAATGAAATATAGCAGCTGGCACTGAGTTGTTACATCATGAACACAACATCTTAACGGTATGTCTCACCATGTTAGAACCTCATTTAAATACTGTGTTTACAAACAAAAGACAAAAATTGTGTCCGCTGAATAAACTTACATATGTAGAGCAGCTGCAGTGAAAAGAAATGAATGCTTTCACATTCAGGCACTCACACTACTGCAGTTTGAATCAGATAAATGCAGTGGTTTTAAAGCACGAAAGATTCTTTTTATTAAAAGACATCTATGGTAAGAAAATGGGATGGGGAGAGGGTTAGAACACCCGATACTTCAAAACGAAGCTTTACAACAGCACAAGTGCAATGCTTTCAAGATCCACAGGCTTCCTTCTCAGACTGCAAAGCCATGGTAAGTGCTCCTACATCTGCTCCCAGATCTTTTCCACCACCCGCCACCACTTTTCAGTCTGAAATAGTCACAAATTCAGATGGAAGTTAATCTTTCAAATCAGTTTTTATCTTATTTATCCAAAAGCATTAAGTGGAAGATGCTGTAAGTCACTTTGTTGTAGTGTTTGAGCATGTTTACAGTCAACACAGGATTGTTTTCAGCATGAAACGGAATCGAGTGTTTTGACTTTCTGCATGAAGAATAAAGTCAAATGTAAAGAGAGAGGAAAAAAAAAATAATTAGATCGAAAGTTAGAAAGATACAAAGAAATCAACATTAATGGGAACTCTGACATGTCCCAAAATTCATACAGGAAGTGTGTAGCAATGATATGTTTTACTACACAAGTATCTGCACAGAATGATGCACCTCATCACCTTAACCAAAAAGAAAAAGATGTGTGAAATACTTCTACCTACTCGGACTGTCAGCCTTTTCACAGAATAACCAAATTCTCTTTCACTATTCTTTTTCACCCTGTAGATAAAACAAACGACTGAAATTCAGTTAACACATTCTCAGAGCCCCTCAAATAAAAGCAGATCTTGCTATAAAATACATAAAGGCAAGATAGAAAGCAAATCAAGATGCCACTATGCAGAGATAAAATAAAGGCAACCACAGATAACATTCTCTACTGATTGCTAAAGATGATAAAGCAAAAGCTAGGCAGAGGGAAGAATACTCTGCCAGACCCAAATATTAAGACCTTTAGAAGAAACAGAACTGCCTCAGGAGGAAAATTGCAACTATGCGTGCATATTTTAGAAACTTTACATCAGAGAAAAGCAAGGAAAATAAAAGCTAGTAAAACAAGATAAGCTCAACAAACAAGAAGCACAGCTAGCAACAATCACATCGCCTTTAAATGGATGCAGCATATTAATGCTAATGGCAGCATCATAACCTATACTATAAAACTGCTGACAAGGGAACACAACCCAAAGCTTTTACTGTGGAAGACATCTATTTGAGCACTCTGAATGCGCTTGAGACCCTTGTGAGCTCACAAGCAGGCCTACAGACAGCTGGAAGGGAAGATATACACATACATACACACACGCGCACACACTTTCTCACTCTGAACACTGGGAAGGTAAGAGCTTTCAGTAATGGCGAAGAGTGTAGAATTGGAAGATGACTTGAAAGGACAACTTTGCAAGACAAGTGTTAAGGAGAGACACATAAAGGGTACAGCCTGAATTAACACCAAGTGCTGCAATGACAGCATGGAGAAAGGTAGTGCTTAGTTGAGCTACGAAGAGAATATTACTCGAGGTTGAAAAAAGGTCCCAGGCAACGGAGCAGAACAAACTGGGTGCACAACAAGCTGTAAACAAATCTGCTAGTGAGAAAAAAAATCTTTTTAAAACCTCATTCAAAAAGCCCTCCAAAAGTGCAGTTTTTCAGAGAATAATGGATAGAAAGTATATCTAAGAATCTCAAGTATCATTTATATTATTAAAGAATCTCTAAAGAGAACAACTGAATAGTTTTACATGGGACAGGACAGTTCCACTGTTCAATTGAGCAAACTGACAATTTAAAACTAGGAACAGTGCATGGCAAATATGAATGAGGATGTCTAAGTTATTTTGAGTAGAGACATACTATTGAAATTTATCTGATAATGCAATCTGTGCATGCTTTCTATGTTATCTATTATGGTATATTACTGATTAATTTTAAAGATATCCTTTGAGTGTGCATTACTGGTCTGATGAGTATATATAGTTTCTTCAGAGGGTTAATTTGTCACTTACATAGATAATAAAGGGATTTTAAATGGGAATTTTATTGACCTAATTACTAATAAAAGCATCTTAGTGCTGCAAATGTACATTGTACTTTATAAACAACACAAGATGCATTCCAGTCTAATGGCACTAGAAGAGATAATACATTTAGAAAGTCATTTTTAAAGAACTGAATGATTTGTTAGACATGTAGTCATGTTTGCACACAGGACTTCCTTAGTTATTAGATCACTGCTTCAATACAAAGAGCTACAAAGATTGCAGAATCTCTTGCAGCCATTTTCTGTGCACGTGTTCAATACATGAAATCCATATTCTTAATATTTATATAAATGTTCTGTTATGGGGAAAAATAGGTTAATGAATTCATTTGAATTGATTTGTGAGCAAAATAACTTAATTGCTACCACTGCATAAACTCCATCCTGTTTCATGTTATTGTTATATTTCCCTTATCTAGTTTGTCATTTAAAAGAACCACAAACAAATTTGTCATTCCTAAGAACAAATTCAGTTTGCTGTATTCCATGGAAGCCTTTTATTTATCTTTAAAGTTTTATTTGCTGCACTGTTATGTGCTCTACACAAGTGTTCTTTAATTTGTCATCCTTGCCACAACTTAAAACACAATGAGAAGTTGTTATATTGCTTCTATGGAACACAATTATTTACCCTTCCATAATTATAATAATATATGATACATACATTCAGTGAATACAGACAAGCAAACCAACCAACAAGATGAATTAACAGTATGGTAAGAAAAATTTAATTGAGAAGTTGCAATATTTTACCAGCATGTTGCCTATTAAATTGAAAATAAATTAAAAATAGAAAATCGCTTTGCACTGATTGTCAAAGTTCTCAGAATCACAGGAAAGTTCTGGAGTTATTGCTAAATATGCATTGCAGTGATGTTCATGAGATTATGCCAGTTCACAGAATGAATGGGTATCCCTGGCTTCTCCTGAAATATGCTTCTCAAGTAGAATAACTTCATTTTGAATCAATTCTTCAGACTTAACAACTAGACTAGTGTTGCATATACATACATAGACACTGAGGCATAAAGAAATCTTGAACTTCCTTGAAAATTTAAATTGTTGCTTTCTGGCTAATAAAATATCCACAACAGAAATACCTCAGCTGAATGCTCAGTGAGCAAATGCTCAATTTCTGTATGTCATCTAAATACGTTACTTCATGTTATACAAAACAGAAATACCTCAGAGTGATTGAAGCCTACAATTCCGGCTCAGCAAAAAAATCTGCAGTCAAAAGTTTATTTGATTCAAGGACTGCACAGCCAGCATGGGACAGGGATGAGTTCAAGAAAGAAGACTGGGAACTAGTTGATCTTTGCCTCTTTCTTTCATCTTTCTGTCAGCTGACTGAGTGTAGACACAGCAGCTTTCAAATGAAGTCTCCTCAAAGCCTGTATTAAGGGATGTATGGCATGCAGAGGTTTGGTTGCTGAACTTTCATAGAATCACAGAACGATTCCTAGAACATTCCTGCCACCTACTGAAAATGACAGCTTCCAATAAGTGCTTTGTGTATGATGAGTATGTGTTACATACCAGAAGGCAATCAAATAGCTAAAATAATCAGTAATAGCCTTCTCAGAAGTGAACATTGAATCTAGGATACTGCAGCAGCACAAGGATGCATACTGAAGCAGTCCAAATGCTGATTCTCTAAATCCAAGTCTGGTGGATAAATACTGGATAAGTAGAACATACTTTACCTTCCAACTGCATACCTACTCATTGCAGATAATAGCATAGATGCATATCTTAATTTATGCATTTCAGCTATGAAAGCAAAGTCACCAGATCTACTGCACACAGTCTCCACAGCAGCAGCCTAATGTCAATGCTCAAACTAATGAGTAGTGAGCAGTCCGGCCTTCCATTCCAGCCCATGCAAACAACACTACTAAGTTTCTGAAATATGACAAAAAAACACTCGAAACTACTGTTAACAGTTCACTTTTGTGCTTTATATAGCACATACTTAAAATATATTCTTGCCTTACTAATAAATAAGTTCTACCTTTCATACACACTTGCCAAATAGACTTAAGTAATGAAATTTGAGTTCTTCTATAGGCTATTCCAAGTATATTTGAATTTTATCTTGTTTATATAAGTTAATAGAGCATGTATTGCTTTATACTGAGAAATCATTATCAATAGTTAGATTATTAATTAATAAATGTGCATATCTTCAGTTCCCAACTCTATTTGGGATTTAAAGACCTTATCAAGCATTGGAGAGCACAGAAGCAGCAGAGCAGTAGCAGCGGATACAACTGTGGCTTGAGAAACCCTCATGTCATCAGCTATGGAAAAACCAACTCACAAACATTAGATTTTCATTTATTTAAGTCACGCTGTGTTCATTGTAAACTGCACTGAAATAAGAGAATGATATTTACGGATGTTGGAGTTTACAGTGCTTTGCGGGAAGGGGTTAAGCAGTATTTCATACTTTTACATTTCTCAGCCAAGGAGTATTACACAACATGGACAGCAATAATTTATAAGATGTATCCAAGACCACACTCCATTCTTTATGAGATGTCACTCAACAACAGATTTAAGAGCGAGCAACTTCACCGAACAGGTTTTGCAGAAAGAACAATGCAGTTACAATTTTTTTATTATTATTATCATTATTTGCATAGTAATGGAAGTAAAACAAAACAAAAAAAAAAAAAAAATCAGGAGACCTTCTGTACAGATATACAAAGTAAGAAATGTTTCCTGCTCTGAAGAACTTTCAGCTCAAACAGGCAAAGATAGTTAAGAACATCTAAAGACAGAATGAAGGGAACATTCATCCTCTCTTAAAGCGCTCCAAGTTTATGTTAGGAAACATTACACAGAAAACCACGGAAAGGAGATGGATTTCCCCAAATCTCAGCTATGGATCATAGTAATAGAAATACTTTATCCACCTGTAAGCAAAAAAATGCATATATTTAAAAATAAAATTCCTTGAAGAAAAGGAGGAAAAAAAGATGAATTAAAAAAGAAAAAAGAAAAAATAGGGATGCTAACAGCAGCTAGCAGCAAAAAGCAAATGCTACAATCCAGAATCATGCTCAGAGCCCAATTCTTGTGCCACTGACTTCAGTGAGATGAATTTCTTTCTATTCAAGTATCTCACAAGTAGAGATGCATGAGATGCACGTGGAGGAATCTACAATAGAGTAAATCAATCTGACAGGCAGTATCAAAGTACATACTTAAGAATTCATGGGCTTTTCATGATCGGTGTTATGTAACACAGACTGTATTTTAACACATCAAGTGGATCACCCTTAGATATAACTAGCTGTAGGTTTCTCACTCAGCTTTCCACACACAGAAGTTAGGATTTAAAAAAAAAAAAAAAAAATCACCAGCCAAATCTTAACACTGCACCAAAAATGAAAAATAAAAACCAAAAAGTTTAAGATATTGCACTTAGCCACTTAAAATGCAGGACATACAAAAAAAAAATCTTACACTAATAACAGCTATATAGTATCTTCCTCAAAAATGAGTTATGCACAGAACATGAATATTAGAAATTCAGTGCATTGGCCTCGAAGTTGCTTGTGTTTCCCCTACACAAAGTGACAAAAGGAACTTACAACTTTTGCTGCTTTCCCACCGCAGAAGAGAACATTGAATCCTCACTGAATGTTATTCCAACACCAAGAGGATCATCAAAATAAGCAGAATCTAACATGATCAAGAATTTAATTACTGGGAGAACAGCAGGACATGGAAGTCCTAAAGCCATCAAAAATCAACTAAGAGAGAAAACTATCTGAGAGCGTGAAGGGGAATTGTGACAGGCATCATGGCCACTCTTGCAGTTATCTGGTGCAGAAAAATCTAATCAGTTACCAGCTAGCAGGATGTGCATTATGACCATCGGGTAAATAATTAAAAAGCAGTCCACAACAGGTAGGACTGAGAGAAACAGAAGGAGAAAATACTCCTCTCCCTCAGGTGTACCATTTCTAAAAGGGATCTGCAATTAAAATCCACGTAGCCTGTAAGTCAAAGGTACAATCCTTGAAATACAACTACACCTTCACTTACTTTTGTGACTAGTCTCTATGAAAACTATTTTCAGAATGAAAATCTGAGTGGAGAATTTGATTTACTGTGTTTCTGTACAAGGCTCAACTTCTACTTCATACATCTACAGATCAAATCCTTCAATATTAAGGAAAAAAAGGGGGGGGGGGGGGGGGGGGGATCACAGCACTTACACTACAGTAATGACCTTGGAGACTGGCAAAAACCTAAGGTGAACTTGAAAATGTTTCCTTAACATAGATAAGTTTAGCTGTATTCATAATCCGATTAGGAATAATTGATTTACGTACTATTCAAAACTTAATTTGTTTTTGATATAAATCGCATTTATCTCCAAAACAAGAAGTCCCCTCACTACTACAGAAAAGAGGACAAAGTTTTCACTTCCATGGTAAACAGTGACATATGAGAGGATACTCCTTTTCTGACTAAGATGTTTCTAATTATTTTTCCATAGCTACGCAATTTTTAACTCTGCAAAGACAACTTTTATTACCTTACCCATTCTAATCAATTCTTCCCTAAGCAGAACAGTTCTCAAAAGCTCTTGGCAAACTCTTGCATGCATTTCATCCAGCATATGTGGGTAACAACATGAATATTTGACCTTGCCCCAAGAGCAACTCACATAATAGCACTGTATGAAGTGCCAGTAAACTCATCTGCTGGTAGAGTATAATGCAAAAATAAGATTTTTCAGTTTGCATGAAGTTACACACCATTCCATAACACTGTACCCCCTAGTAAAAGTTTTGCATCTTCTACCTCCCCCCCAAAATACAAGTTAATCTTTTCCACATTGTCCAGCCTTAAAAGTCCTTCCTAGAACTCCAGTATGCACACATACCTTCGCTCATCTCAAAAAGAACACCTCCTCTTGACTCATCATGTTAATTGAGACTCTACTTCCTCCGAAACAAGTTTCAAGTCCACCTTACCTTCTTTTCCAGCATCAACCCACACCAGAGCAACAGAGGATAAGAGGGACAGGGTAGTGCTAAAGCTAACAAAAAGAATCATCTGTTTAGCCAAATCCACTAACACAGAGTCAAGTAATTAATGAACCTTCTACACCTTTGCACTTACAGACTGAGAGAAGAAACTGCCTCTCAACTGCAGATGGCATACTGATTAGACTCCCACCCAGGAATAATGATAACTGAAAGGCCAACCAGCAGGTAGGGCATTCCCCGGTGCTAATTAAGGTGTTAATGAAGGTATGCTCACTGCAGACTCATCTATGGCTTGGTTTGGGCTATCTCCTCACATTCCTATATGCCAAGCTCAGAAGGTCAGCTTAAAGCTTATGCTGCTGATTATGAAAATGTATTTCTGTTAAAGGGAAAACTAAGTGTAATTCTATTCTGTCTGAGTTGGGAAGTAAGGCAATAAATCCCCCTTGAAATCTGGATAGTGATTTACTCTGTTTTAAAAAAAAAAATTTGAATTCATTAGCTATTCCACCAGATATCCTAAAAATTCCTTACATGCTTAAACCTATTCACTTAAGTATTTCTGAGCATGATGATTTGATGATGCTGGAACTACTAAATTTGTTAATTGATACAATATTTTATGCAGCCAGGTATTGCCTGGAAAGTCACTCCTGGATATCCTGAGTGTGCCTTGAAGCGGGGCAGTTACTCTAAGGAGCCATACGTGAGTCTTGAAGTCATAAGAGAAAGCATGCAGAAAGAAACCTGTGGCTTAGGATATTGCTCAGGGTAGACGGCATTGGTGACAAAGGGGAAATCTAGATTTTTCAGACTTTTCTTCTTGGATGGGTTTGATTTTTTTTTATTTTTTTTTTAATACAGTAATTACATAAGGTAAAGCACAGGTGGCAAGGGGCAGAAACTAGAACTTTAATGCATAGAGAAGTGCAGGGCCCTGCACGGCAATTTTAAGATTGCTAAAATTTGCTGTCTTTTCCTTGCTCTTTTTTCATGGGTTCTTTAAAATTCCATAGCTCCCTACAGTCTGAAAAGCATCCTTATTAAAATGTAAGAGGTAGTCACTGGTGCACTGCTTCTCTCCTCCAAAAGGAATTGGGCAGGTTGGATACCAAATGCATTTCTCTAACGTTTGTTTTCCTCTGTTTTCAGTGAAGGCAGTTGGTACCTGATCTGATTCAGTAAGTCTCGAGGTGCTGAAAAACCCCATGCAGTCAAAGGAGAGTAATGAGTATTTAAATGAGACAGACTGGATCCTGTACATCTTCAGAAGTGTGCCTGCTGAAAGCACAGGGGAAAAGACAAAATTATGGTGGGCAGACAGCACTACTCACCGTGGAACCAGGCACTTATACTCAGAGTGAAGCAGATGGCTATTAAAATTAGCAGACTGGATTCTGAATTACATTAGGGAATTAACAGTTTTATCAATGACTCATTTAAAACAACCAAGCTTCAAAATGAAAATGAAGTGTAATTATTTTGAGTTATCTCTTGAAGTAAGGAAGTAACAAAACATTGTAGTAAAATTGTACAGTGATTTACCATAATAAAAAAACAGTATTCACATCAGATCAATCAAGCTGTTATGGCAAGTGAAATATCTAAGATGAAATCATTTTACAGGAGAATTAAATCATCATATCTGCTAACTGATGAAAATCATGCATACATTGCAGAAATTAATCACTACTTCAGGGCTGAAGAATAGTAATGGAAGAGGAAAAGGTATGCACGTGACAAACAAAAATATCCTTCTGAACTACGAAAAAAATCTGAAGGAAAAGTGAGATGCTATGATATTTGAACACAGAAATAAATTTCTCCTCTAAGGCCTGTAGTTGTATAGCTTGAATACTGAGAGGCAGTAACGTACCTTATGAAGCCTTTGAAACTGGTTACTGGAAAATGTTGAACCAGGTGAGTGGCTGCACTGTTGTGGTGGTTGTGGTTTTTGGAACAGTGAACGAGTGTCAGACAGATTCAGCCACTGTCCCACTTCCAAAATGCTAAATTGGAGGGAGGCCTGGCTATCAATAGTTTATTTGTATGTATATGAGAAGAGAGGAGAGGGTGAGTAGGTGGTACTTTGATATGTAATCAACTGAAAATCATTACACTAATGATTTAAAAAAAAAAAAAAAACTGGTTTTATTAGATACCCAGATTCTGTCCAACTTCCTGCATAGTTTTTCACTGCTGACAGTCACTGTTGACATCCTTCAGGCACCCTAAAAGTGACCCCACTGAGAAAGGATCTCACAGAGGAGGTTGGTGATGTCGTCCTGCAGGTCCAGGTGAAAGAGGGCATGCCATGTGTCTCGCTCCAATTTATAGGAGGGAGAGGAGGTTCTTTGAAATATGTATGCCTGGCGTGAGATTAAGAAACAACGGTTCAAATGTTGGTCCGACCAGTTTATTACAAATGTTAATAAGGGAGATGAAGAAAGGGGAGGACGGACACTATTACGGATTGGGGTGATGAGGAAGGGAAGGCGAGCGATAGAAAAGATAGAAAGAAGCAAGAATTGCGTAAAGCGGGGATAGCCACCACCAGGATCTGGCAGTAGTCCCATTGCACGATGTTCCGATGGTCCAAGGCCAAAGGGCAGGAGCAGCGAGGCCGGTCTTGTGCAATGAGGGGGTGCAGGTACCGGGTGGGTCCAGGAAGAAGCCGCAGAGTAAGCCCGGGAGGAAGCAGCAGGTCCCGGGTAGCAGGCCCAGGGAAGTCCGTCAGCATACTGTCCGTAGTGAGGGATCTGATGGCAGAAACCTCGAGTCCGTCGTGGTGAGGGATCTGATGGCAGAAAACCCTCCTCATGGTTGTTGGACCCTCTTTTATCCTCCTTTTTTTTCCTGCCTACGTGACATCCCTGGGTGCTTGAGCAAGAGTCATGTGCGTACTTCCTGAGATGGCCATCTTCCTCGAGATAAGTCCACACAAAAGACTGTTTCCCGGCCATTATCAGCAGCTTATCCCTCTCTTGTTGCCCCTGGCCTTGTCCATCTGTGCTCCTTAAAGGATTTCACAACCCTTAGCCAGGACCTGTCCATCAGTGTCCTCCAGACAGAAGATTTCTCTACCTTTGCCCAGGACTTGCCTGGACTTGTTCCTCAGCAAACTTTGAGTCAATCATATAAAAGAATAATCTCTTACACCATGTGCTAGGATGGGGATGGAAATCAGTCCGAGGCAGAGAAAGCAAAGTGCTTGTCAAGCCTGACCTGGCTGACAAGTGGGTGGATGAGTCAGAGGCTGACAAGGAGCTTTCTGTAAGCTGAACGTAGCAGCTTTCCATCTGCTGTTAGAGCTTTCACATTCACAAATCTCCTAGGTACCTTGTGGAAGGTGATGCACTCAGGAGTCTGTGTGCTACAGAATATATTTTATAAAAAAAAAGCTATCAATTTATTTATGAGTTTTTCTGTTCTTTCTTTCCCCTTAATTATGGCTTTGTGCATATTTTGATCCTTTGGGCACAGTTCAGTTTCCCGGCACAGTCAGTTCCTTGCTTGCCAGGGCCTCGGAGGGCACAAGATGCACGTCAAATCAGCTTGCCTATGCTCTGCTCTGCCACAGCGGGACAGAGCTAGCTGATTTAAACATCATGCCAAAACCTCTACCAAGAGCAGTCTCTGCAGTGTTGATACATGAATACAAATGGTGGGGAGAGGCCCCAGAGCAGCTCCAGGCAGTCCAGCATGAGATGCTGAGCCTTGCATCCACCTCTGGGAAGCTTTAAAGCCCACATCTAGCAAAGTCAATGGGAATGCTACCTTTCACAGCAATGAGTGAATGATCAAACAGAGAGAGAGCAGAGGGGAAGAAAACCTTGAAAATAAACAAGAAGACTCGTAGGGGGGTTATTAGCAGGTGTAGTAATTTATTCTCCTCCTAACTGTTTTTAATATGGATTAGATTTCCAACTGACAACGTTCTTTTAACCCAAGTTGGCAAAATAGACCACTAGCTGTGGGAAAAGAACTTACAAGTAGAAAACATCTAAAATATTTATAATGATATTTTTTATATTTAAGGATGAACAAAATAATACAAAAAATGTAAACAGTACAAGAATCCATTCGTATAGAGCATTCAGCTTTGCCGCGTGCTACCCTAAAATAAGGACAGTGTATGCTTTTCTTCCTTATGTTTACGAAAGACAAAAAATCCCCATCATTTGTTGGTAGTTTCTTTGGGTAGGATAGCATTATTCAAGTTAGGGTCACATCCAAAAAGGGCTGAAGACAAGAACTGCAGTTCTGACTGGTGCTCTCAGTTTTAGCAACTATTCCTACATCTAGAAGGCCCAGCCCAAGCAAAAGCTTAGAATTATACAATCATAGCATTGCTCAGGTTGGAAAAGATCTTCAAGATCAAGTCCAACCACAGCCTAACCCTAACAACCCACCACTAAATCATGTCCCTGAGCACCACATACAAATGGTTTTTAAACACATTCAGGGATGGTGACTCAACCGACTCCCTGGGGAGCCTATTCCAGTGCTTTACAACCCTTTCTGTAAAGAAGTTTTTCCTGATATCCAACCTAAACCTCCCCTGGCACAACTTGAGGCCATTTCCCCTCATCCTTTCACCAGTGAGAAGAGACCAGTCCTGCTCTCATGGCCAAGCAGTCACTCTTCCTGCCAAGTTCGATGGACTTGCATAAGAATCCATTGAACACTCTTTAGTGCTGCATTCAGGCATGAGAGTGCTACGAGGAATTTCACAAAACATAAAGCATTGCAGTCTCCGTTAGGGGTCACAAGCTTGGAAATGTGCAAGATTTCACCAGCTGGAAGACACACCTGTTAGATTCCGATTTATGCATGGGAATCATATACTGAAAAAAAAGATGACTTTCGGTTCAATTGAGCTGTTCCAGAAAACAAAAATCTGGAGTTGGTTAGTACAGGGAGACGATAACAACCTTTGCTCTATGGATGAAGGCATACCACTACTGGATCAATTGACAGTGATTAGTTCTTGCCATAGAGCAGCTCATTTGTGCTGGCTTTTCACTTAGCCTCAAGTTTTGGGCACTTTTTTCCGCACCTCGAGTACTGTGTCCAGTTTTGGGCCCCTCACTGTAAGAAAGACATTGAGGCCCTGAAGCGTGTCCAGAGAAGGGCAAAAAAGCTGGTGAGGGGTCTGGAGCACAGGCCTTATGAGGAGCGGCTGAAGGAGCTGGGATTGTTCAGTCTGGAGAAGAGGAGGCTCAGGGGAGACCTTATTGCTCTCTGTAACTACCTGAAGGGAGGGTGTAGTCAGCTGGGGGTCGGCCTCTTCTCTTCTGTAACTAGTGATAGGACTAGAGGGAATGGCTTCAAGCTGTGCCAGGGAAGGTTCAGGCTGGACGTTAGGAAATACTACTTCTCTGAAAGGGTGGTCAGGCACTGGAATGGGCTGCCCAGAGAGGTGGTGGAGTCACTGACCCTGGTGGTGTTCAAAGAGCGTTTGGATGTTGTGTTGAGGGGCATGGTTTAGCGAGAACCATTGGTGAAGGGCGAATGTTTGGACTGGATGATCCTGTGGGTCTTTTCCAACCTTAGTGATTCCATGATTCCATGATTCTATGATAAGTTTCCAAGCTGCCTCATTAAGCTTCCAGTTTTCTCTATTCCATTTCCAGGAGCTTAGGCACCCAGCTCTCAGTGCTATATTTTGAGTGGATGAATATGTATATAGCAACCAGTGACACACCAGCTTGTAGATAAGTACTTTATAAACCCTAGTACTAACCTTATTTAGTAATACCTTTCTTAAATATGTAGGTTTCATTCAACTGTTTTAATGCAGTTATGCCGTTCATACAAATAAAATACTTTTCCTTTCCTTTCCTCTGTGGAACAAATTAGATTTTTTTTTTTATCATCTCATTACAACATCTGTTCAGCAGAGTCAAGTCCAATACAATTCTGAGGTCAGTCCCTGCAGCCTGAGAAAACAGAAAATATTATTATCCTAATTTAGCAGTGATAAAGTACTGAGGCCAGCAGTTCATGTTCTGAATTCCCCAGTGTGCTCAAAATTCTTTGATTTTGGCTAGTTGCACAGCCAAGGAACAATGTCATTCTGTAGAGGAGAATTCAGATAGATAGAGTGGAAATAATTTGATTTTGGAAGATTCACGCTAACACAAAGGCAACTGAGAAGCTTGTGCAAAGGATCTAGTGTAGTATCAGTTTCAGACACAACCTTATGAGACATCATTTAGGCTCTTACCTTACAAAAAACTATACATGCGTTGAATTTTCATCATGCAACCTTTCAAATATCCATACGAAAAGAAAATAAAAAAACAATGTGCTGAAAGCCCAGTACTGTTCAGTATGAAAAAATTAATAAATATGTGAGAACAGAACTATACATTTATGAGCACAGTTTATCAGTGTGCTCTCTATTAGCTCATGATTTGCTTATGAACAAATGTCTCTTGCAGAATGGTTCAGGTTGGAAGGGAACTCTGGTAGTCATCCACCCAATGCTCTCTGCTCAAGGAGGGACAACAAAAGCAGATTGTCGAGGGCAATGTCCAGGTGGCTTCTGAATATCTAAACAGATTAAAGATCTCAAAAGCCAGTCTAAAGAAGACCCAAAATATATTTTGAGGTCTCACAAGCTATTTTGAGATAATCTCTAAAATTAACTGTATATACCAAGACCAATGCACCGCATGAGGCTATTCATGTGCTTACAGTTAAGTATATACACATATATACACATTTCAAATAGAGAATATGATCAGAAGACAGTTTAATTTCCTTTTGTTCATATAAACCTGAGTTTAATTACTTAAAAGGTTTCTGGAAACCTGCCTGTGCTCCTGAAGGTGCAGGAGCTCCATCAGCCCTGTGTTCTACCACTCTCTTCTCCTGGATGTTCCATGTCATGGAATCTACATCTTTTATGTCATCATGGATACATACACAGATTTTTGAGTACTTGAGCTAGACTTTCAAAACACAAAGAAAAACTGCTTTTTAACACAGTAAAAATTGCAGAAGCATTAATTTTAGCTTTAAGGTATCACATCTCCATAGGCCGGAACTTTCTTGCCTCAGAAAAAAAGCAATAACAATAAAAAAACACAAACACTAAAAACAAGTTTTCAAGATGAAACCAATGTACAAAAAAAAAAAAAAAAAAAAAAAAGACCTATGAAAACCAAATGCAAAGTTGTCTTTCAGTTAAGCAGAGTCAGACTATTACTTTTTTGCTCAGTGTTTAAACTCTTACTTTATAAGATTTTATGATCTTTAAGGTCTTTTCCAACCTGAGTAATTCTATGATTCAGTGATTCTATGTCCTATGAAAAGTTGATCCAGAAGACACCACTTAAGTCCTAACACTCTGAACTTAGTGCAGTTCTTTGTGTTTGAACGTTGCAGGACACTGGCATGTTCAATTGCAACTTCCAGTGTTCGAACATTCAGCAGTCTGCTCAGGCAAACAGCTGTGCTTTAGATTGGCACTACCCTCAGCTTCTACAGCCTAAATAACTCCACCAACACCACAGAAGTTAACCTGAAACAGTTGAAGGTGCTTTTGGCAAACGTGGTTATCTAACACAATTTCTTTCTTGTGATCAAAAAAGCTAACAGATCAACAACATCAAACATTATTGCTAAGTACTGCTTCTGATACTGGGCTAACATATTTTAATATATTGCCTCTCTACATCTAATTTTAAGATGTTGCAGTTCCCACATGATTTACGTGAACTACAGCAAATATCAAGTACTCAGAGCTTTCTTTATTGTGTTCCCAAATTCCTATTAAATTCAACTCGAATACGAGAATTCACTAAGGCTTGTACTGCCTTACACCGAACCTCATTACTTTGCTAAAATGCTCTGCTTAATTGAAGCATGTTTCTATAAATCCATTTATGAAAGAATATCTGAATAATGAGTAATACCATTGCAATCTCATTTCTGGTCAAAATCTCTACATATTAAACACAGCCAAAATGGTCACAAATTATGAGCATCTTATGCAAAGACATTTATTCATCACTCAAGTCCTCAGTTTTGTACATTTTTTTATAGGAATTGTATTTTCAGTTCCTTGGGTAGGACTTCATGACAGAGAAAGCTGAGAACAATCTCAGCAATGAATACTTCAAGTCAGACTTTCTTTCTTGTTTGAAAATTCTTTGTGGAAAGGCATATTATCCTTTCCAGGAAATCTGCTATTAGTTTAACCAAAAGAAGAATGCTTATTTAAAATAATATCTGGCTAAGAATAAAACACATTTTAGAAAAAAAAAAAACTAAATTTGTATATTTAATTAATGTATTATTATATATTGCTTATAATATATATATATATTATTATCTATATAATATTATATAGTTATATTATATATAATGTATATATAATGTATATACTGGCTTCTTAAAAGATCAAGATTAAGGATACATCCATGCAATTAGAAACTTACCATCGAAACTGTTTCTTTTAGACGTATGCAAAATGCTTTGATAAAGGCTTGACAAAGGCTTTGCTTCAACGCTGCGCTGTAGGAAGCCATGAGTTATTTTTATTTATTTATTTTTGAAGCCAGCAGTAGCAGCTGTATGATTTCCAAGTATGTCACCTCATAAAGAGACCAGGCATTTTTCTTTCATGCTGACCATAAGCACCATAATGAATGTGATACTGAATGAGCAAGTAAGGAAAAGTCTGACAGCTCTTCTCAGGAAATCAAGAAACTGAACAAAGATTAAGTTTCCAAAGAGATAAGCCGTTCATCATATGCAGGCAACTTTAAGCTTTGATTCCTATATTTTTACAGCTCATTACTTTTTCATAGGAAGCAAAATGTTCTTGCTTCACAGCTGCATCAAGTTTTTGAGAATTTAGCAGCGTATGTATTAATCATTGCATTCTCTTCATTTTTTAAAAGAGACTGTGCAATACAAAGGAAGACAACACGTTTTATTCACCAAGAAAAAGCAACAGCTCAGTTTCACAACATTAACTTTGACAAATTCTAATTAAGCCATAACCTACCAGGACCAAAAGAGGAAATAGTTCAGATTTAAACAAATTGATTTTTGCAACTATTTATCATTAATCTCCTCTCATATAGGCTCATATTTTAAACATAAAGGTTTTCCTTGCTTCCATGTCCGGTACTATTCTGGTTTCATGCTTTAACTAGAACAACCATGCCTAACTTCATATTTAAGCAAACACTATCTTCATGCTACTTTCCAGTTACTCTAAGCCTGCTGAAATGTGTGTTGTTAGAGATACAGTGTGCGTTTTTTAAAAGCACTATTAAGAGTCAAGACCTTGGCTCTTATTGAATTTTAATTGTAAATGTAGTTTCACCTTCTTATATCCCTTCAAAACCAATCATTTTACAGAACAAGAGCAAACCTATTCTTCTCTACTAAGTCACTTAATCTGCAACATATTAATTTTACCTATGATAGAATTTTCTTATTACAAAACCTATCATATAACACAATATAATTTGCAATTAATGCAATGGAATCTTATGTCAGAGGCTAGAAATTTGACCTGCTAGATAGGTTTCTATTTCTGTGTAAAGTACTGCTTTGCTGCACAGCTTGTTTACATTTTATGTGGTTCAATTAATTCAAACTGTAAAATAACAAAAAAAATGTTACTGTGAAGGAAAAAAAACTTTCTTTAAAAAATTTTGGATACATTTGCACAAAACTTGAGCCCCCAGACAGAAGAATCATAGAATCACAGAACCATAGAATCATAGAATGGCCTGGGTTGAAAAGGACCACAATGATCATCAAGTTTCAACCCCCCTGCTATGTGCAGAGTCGCCAACCACCAGACCAGGCTGCCCAGAGCCACATCCAGCCTGGCCCTGAATGCCTCCAGGGATGGGGCATCCTCAGCCTCCTTAGACAACTTGTTCCAGTGCTTCACCACCCTCGTGTGCGAAAACTTCCTCCTAATATCAAACCTAAACCTCCAACTGCCTCAGTTTAAGACCATTCCCTTGTCCTATCATTATCCACCCTTGTTTACACTACCTCTGCAGACATCTAATGTGAACTACTGTTAATTCTCCTTTTCTAAATAAACTCTTGGTGTTTTCCTCCCTTTGAACAGTATTTTCTTATTTGTGAATACTGTATGGCTCTTCAGAACCATTTAGCTTAGGAAAAAACAATGTAATTTCTGTTTGCACAAGACCTATGGATCTCACCACAAAAAAAAAGTGCTTCCGCTAGCAGAGACTGTACAGTCCTAGATCTCTCAGACTCTGCTCATGCAAGACATATTCTAAGCCCATACTCTTTCCTGGACTAGCTGGAGTTAGCCCATGTCCTTCCTGTACCGGGCAGTCCAGCTCCAGACACAGCATATGTCACTGTAATGTACTAGTTTCCAAAAAGTAGATCTTCTTAAATAGTTTGGGATAGTATAGTTATGCCTTCATTTATAGCCTTCAAATTAATTTTCACTAAAAGCTTTATCTTTAACTACCCTGTTATAGATGAAACACCTCGTAAAAAATCAATGGGTGTTTAAGGTATGGATCAATGGTATAATACGGCATTTAGTCTTTATGTGAGAACAAACTGCTCTAATTGGCTATTCATTAATTCTTAGGATCTCTTCTTGGCAAGTTTGATTAATGCAGACTCTCTGTCCTTCATATCTGTACATTAGAGTCCTTGACTTTGTGAACAACTTTTTCTCTGCTGCCTCTTCAGCTTTGGCCATTACATCTACTTAAATGACACTTCAAAGCAATAATGAAAAATATTATTGTGGACTTAATATTTAACATCTTGTCATGGAATTCTTCTATGTAGAAGATTCAGATGGAGTCAGTGAATGTTCTGGGATCAGGCTGACTGTAAGCTTTATGGTAAGGAAAATATTGTTAGGGAAGGATCCAGATAAGAAGGAAATTGCAAGAAAAAAAAAAAAGAAAGAAAACCTTCAAATGTAAAAGAGAATGCGCAGTAACAGCAAAGGACCCTCTAAAACTCCCTAACCACATTCCCAGCAATGTTAGTTAACCTAGCTGAAAAAGGAACACAAATTTCAGTCATTTCTTACATTACCATTCATTGTTCTCTGTGACCTCATATGTAACACTACAGTAGTCCTACAGAAAAACAACTGACTTTTTAAAAATCTTTTTTACAAACATTCTTCTATCTAAATAAAGCCCCATATCTCTAACAATGGGTTAGTAAAAACAGCAACAGTAGGAACAGACTACTTAAGAATTTAAAACTCTTAAGAATTTTAAGAAAATCATACACATTAAAAAATACTTCAGAATGGCTACTAACTGAAAATCAAAGGACAGATTGTATTAGATAATTAGGTTATAAAGCTAGCAGAAGATCCTAAATAAAACTGGAGAGACACCAAGTCCCAGTTCCACAAGTCCATGGGAATTCTTCAAACAGTTGATGATCTGTGAGTCATCTCAAGGTAGAGGAAAACTTTTACACCTATTTGCATAGAAGCTGCTCTCCCAAAGAGATGAAGCAGTAAATATTTCCTGTGGATGAAATTAGCAGCTCTCTCGTAGATCACCTTCTTGAAGCAAGCTGGAAATTTATTAAAAGTATTTACTCAAACTAGGGATGGACCTCTATGTATTAAGAGCTGTGAACCCGTATAGGAAAAAGATTAAATCCACAAGTTTTGCAATCATATTGAATATATGACAGGAAATAAGTAAGGAAAACCACAAATAGTGTGAAGAGTGTAGCAGGAGATGTTCATGATTAGCTTCATAAGCAGCCAGTACTTGCTAGCTGCTCTACTGTGAATGCATGGTAGCACACTGAAAAATCCTGAGGAAGGATTTGAATGAGGACAACATAGTGGCTAGGCAGACATTCATCAATGAAACCAATCAATACATGTTACTCAGTTTATTTCTTCCCTTCGGCAGCGGAGTTTTGAGTATGCAGCAAAGGGATCTTTAATAGGTCTCTGATAGAATCAGCAGCCCTTTCCTTAACCAAGAACAGGTGCCGCATGTTGCCTTCTGAGAAGCTTCCAGAGTATTCAACAAACACTGGGCATATGTTTCATAAATAAGCAATATGCATACAGTAAATTTATTTGCAATATGCTGTAGTCACCAGGTAGTGAGGATATCATGAGATTTGGTGATAAAAGTGCTCTGACAGGACAGGAAAACAGATGTATTAAAATTACAAGCTTGAATATAAAAATAAATCAGATATGACATAACAGAGGATTTTATACAGTTTGGGAATTGATGCAACACGCAGTAAGAATTTCTGTAAAACAGACCCCACGAAATCTCAGGATACCATATGATGCAGGCATGAACAACAGCAAGGGAATTTTAAGCTGGGACAGCTACCAGCTACCCTGCACCGCTATGAAGGCAGGAAGTTCAAAATAATTGTGTGAATGTTAGGGCTGGGCAGCTTAAAGTCTTCCTTTTACTACTGGTATCTATTTACAGAATGACAGCTACAGCAGGCTATGAAACAGATGGATAAATTCTTCCACAGCTTAGTGCTCAACACCAAGCATCTTATTTTGAAAGCACGTGTAGAACACAAGAAAGATTTGCCTTGGTTTACCCTCAGTTCTCCCGAAAACAAAAAGTGTACAAGGATGTTGTATGTTAAATACGAGGGTTTTTATCCTTTCCAGTGTTTATTATTGGAAATCAGTCTACCTAGAAACTGCAGTAAAAAGAGATATGAAGTCACAATATTTGGAAGTCTACATTTTAATCTAGGATTAAGAAAGGAAAAGTTGATAAAATTCATTTAGCTCATGATATACAGCTGGTCACACACCGTGATGGTCCACATTACCTCTAACCATCTTACCTCTTTTAAAATAATTATCACTTGACCTATCTCAAGCATTTTTCCAAAGAGGTACAGCATCTATTTAGGTAATGTTTCTCATCTTTTATCACCTAGTGAAGGTGTCAAAATCTTTTAAAGCAACATCTGATCCTTTCCATACTGGTCCTCCCATTAGCAGCAAGGTGGATGAGCTGGAGAACCAAGACTGGCTCTTACGGTGGACACTGTAGATCTACACAGAGATGAAACAGCACATCAGTAGTCAGAGAGTGATAAGTGGGGCAGAAAAACTTTTACAGCAGAAGTATGTATTCATATCTATTTATCAAATAAGCAGAGAATGAATGACCAAGTCAATGGTCTGAACTCTGATGAGACACAGTCACTAAAACTGCTTCAGGTGTTAAATGGTACTGCAGTGGGAATGGAAAATAACCAAACAGGACTGGAAGGCAACCAGTCTGCCCATTGTTTAGGCTCAAAGGATCAGGAGTATGTAAGATAAGCAAAATCAATTAGCAGGTCTGATGCTGGAGAATCAGGAGTTTGTATAATATTGGTATGGACAGATCAGTAGATGTCTGCTCAACTAAATGAAAGATGCATTGGGGCAGAAAGAATAAGCAGCATACACTAAAAGCAGGAGAAAGCACAAAGGTCTATTAGGCCACCAACCCAAAATGGGAGCTTAAGACTTCATTCCTAGGGTAGGGTGTTTACTGTAGTCACAAAGAATCAGCTTATTTTTGCGAATAGCACAATACCTGAAATGATTGCTAACAGGGATGCAGTATCTGTGTGAAAGCTGTCAGAGGGAGCACAGGCTATGAAACCAGAAGAAACTATAAAGCTACAGAAAGGCACTATGAAGTTCCAGCCTCTCACCAAGTGAGAACAATGCCAGTAGAAACTGCAGCATCTTGGTATATAGCATCTCTTAGATAAACACAGTTTGGCCTCACAGACACAGAAATTGCTCACTGCTACACAGCACTCTCACAGGGAACACCTTACATAGTCAAACTGTAACATTCTTAGTTTTAAAAGCAACATAGACAAACAGAAATCCATCAACAGCAATTATTTTCCGCTTGATAAATGGTGCATATGAAGGCAAAACCAATAGTGCCATTGATGTCAAAGATAACTCTGTACTTCCTGATTATACCCATATTTTTGGGTTTAGAATGAAATAATACCCTTAATTAAAATGATTAAAACCTCAACTCAGGGTTGTGGTACTGCATAAATGAACATTATGATACAGTTATTGGAGAGTTGCCAATACTTAAAAGCCTCAGAAGTTTGACGATATTTTTTTTCCTTATGAGAGAATTAGTCTGCGCTACACGCAGCTAAAATCCAGAGTACTCACAGAGTAGCACATACTTGAAAGCTGTTAGAACAAACCGCAATATTTAAATTATCACTTGCAATGTTGAGCAATTACAACTGCCATGCATTTCTATTTCTGCTGACTGTGAGTCAAAAGTGCACCATCATGTCTGCCAAAATGAATGCAAATCTTTATTCATGCTGGATAAGCCTGTCGTTGTTAACAAAGGCTGATTTCCTCCCTTACGCCTTTCTCTGCTCCTTGATTCTTTAAAGTATTTTTCTGATCCTTTTTTATTGCCCAGTACCTTTCCATTATCCAACACAGAGTTACCAGCACCACTGCAGTCTTGCTGCAGTTCTCCTCCCTAGATTGGTGCAGACAGATACTATCTTTGCAGCTGGTCACAGGGGAATTGATGAGATCCTGGCACCAGGGATGTTAAGAGCAGAATTCCAACTGATTCAGCTGAAGGCAGAGTTTTACGTAAGGTGTCTGAATGATTCCCAAATTATTAAATTTTTACAGTTAAGAAAATCATCTGGATGAAGTGTATCCAATATCCTCAATAAGTCACTGAGAACAAACCTTTTCTACGATGTCGTAAGTAATCATTAAGAGCAGCAATAGCTGTTAATGAGTTGTGTTAAATAATTAATACTTCCAATATCTTTGTGAGGGAGATCGTTAAACCATTCATTTCAGAGTTGGAAAACTCACCTATATGGACTGCATTACTGATTTTCTCCAGCCACATAGCAAACCAAAGGAAGAGCAAATACTAGGTTAAATATCAGAGGCTGCCTCTTCCAGGATCATGGGGCAAAGCACAACCTCCACAGGAATGCTTTGGTAACAACATGAAAGGTTGCAACAATCAAGGCCATTCTTCCGGTGTGAAGATGGTAGGGAAAGAAATAAATAGCAATTAACCACTTAAATAGGAAAAATTCACTGATGTTCTGGAAAGTTTAGTTGGAGACAAGAGAAGTAAAGGTTTGAAGATAACAAATGAGAAGGGGAAGTTATCTGCATTTGGAAATTTGGGAGAAAGGAAGGAAAAAAGGTCCATTGTGTGAGGGAGAAGAAAAGCTATGCAAAAGTTGAAGGTGAATACAGAAATATAACCTAAGCAAATACTGAAATACAATCTAACAGAGTAATGGTGAAGAACGATTGAAAGAAAACTCTGTGAACAGACAGACCTAGAAGACAATATTTACAAAGCAGTCCTTTGTATATATATTTACACATATATTTTAGAGACAACAGTGAGGTCAAGAAAAGAAATCCCTGTAGACACGTTTCCAGTGTCAGCTCATATGTACAAATAAAAAATGAAACTGTCACTGAAATGTACTCTTCTCTGAAAGAACCACAGCAGTGGCTATGAAGCTACACATAAAGAGATTTTAAACACATAAGAACTTCATTCTCTTACTAGCATCTACAGATTCATACAAACATTTGATATAACATAAAAACCTTTTTTCTTGGTGAAGTTGAGGTTGTTCAACCTAGAGAGAAGGCTCTGGGGAGACCTCATAGCAGCCTTCCAGTACCTACACGAGGACTACAGAAAAGCTGAAGAGAGACTCTTTATCAGACAGTGCAGTAATAGGACAAGGGGCAATGGTTTTAAACTAAAAGATTAATCTAAATCTACTTTGTGTAGATTTAGATTTAGTAGATTTAGATTAAACATTAGGAAAAAAGTCTTTACTATGAGGGTGGTGAGAAACTGCAACAGGTTGCCCAGAGAAGCTGTAGATGGCTCCTCCTTTGAGGTGTTCAAAACCAGGTTGGAAAGGGTTTGGGCAACCTGATCTAGTGGAAAATGTCCCTTGCCCATGGCAAAGGAGCTGGAATTATATGGTCTCTAAGGCCCATTCCATTCCATTCCTTTCAAGATCACAAGAATTAGTGATCTCAAATATTGTTTGAATGAGATCAATTCAAAACATCACAGGAAAAATGTTATTTACTAGCAAAATACATAGTCTACACACTTCTGGTGGAAAAAAAAAAAAAAAACTGATTAAGTTTTATATACCATGTGAGGAAAAACAAGTTGTAGCTATGTTACAGGAATACGGCATTCAATTTACTGCTCTTTACAATGAAGGCAATTCATGCTGGCTTGTTCATCTATGATATCAGTCAAAGGCTGGTACTTTTCTGCCCTTTCTTTCACAGAACAGACTACAGTCACATTGGATGAAGAACAGAAGTCATAAATATTCTTAGCCTTAAACTTGCTATTAGGGAAACTATTTCCCTGTCAGAACTAGTAGTGCTAGTGAAACTAGCACCAGTCAGTGTTATTCAATTACATTTTAAGGAAAAAATGCAACATAATATATATGATTTAACATATAAAATAAAATAGGTCTGTTTCAGTGAGATGCGTAGTACAGATTGAATTCAACTCACAGAATAAGATACCTAAAGTGAACTAAAGCCATGGCTTACATGTAGACTCCTGATGTCACTTACATGTGCTACAGTGAGTCCACTTGTCCTTCATCTACCAGTCTAGAATACAGGGGCATATCTGAGAGCCCACACAGATATCCCTGATGTCTCAGATATTTCGAGGTAAACTCAGTGGCTCCGACTGCCTATGTGTGGTCAACTGAATCAACAATACTTTCATAGTCAGTAGTGATTCTAATCAAAATAGTCAGCAGAGAGCTAGACAGACTTCCTGATGAGCAGAATAGTCTGTAGCCTTCACTGTGTGGGATGTGTTTGCTTAAGCATTAGATCTGAATGCTATTAAGGACATTCTGTGCATATGCAGCTGGACTGACAGGTAGTACAAAGGAGCCATGGAATACTGTATGCTCCTGGATAGCAACTGGAAGCCAGGTGATATATTCTGTCATCTCCAATCGCAGCGTGCACTTACATTATGCACCTGAGCTAATCCTTACTGACCATTTCTCCAGTTGCTGTAATGGGATGCTACAAACTCAGTTCATACGTATACAACCTGAGCTCCACATCGTGGTAAACACAAATATAAACAAAAATATCACATGTAATGATCCCAGATAGTCTTCCTATCACCAGTTTTCAGCCTAAAAAGACTCATGAAAATATAAGTTAGTACCTGCCAGTCCTAATTAAATATTATGGATACTCCAGCATATGTCTCATAACAAGAGGCCCTTATGGTTAGGCAGGTGGATCACTCCTCTTGCTTCTAACCGCAGAGGAATGAAGTTTTATTTAATGACAACAATTCTCAAATAGTAAGATCTGAATAATAATTATAATAAATCCTTAATGATGTTATCAGACATTTTAATATCATAAGTTTATTCTTACAATTTCAGTATTGTATCCATCCACTATGAATTTTTTGTTTGTTTGTTTGTAAGAGACCATATGCTGTATGATTCCATATTGTGACTCAGACCCTGTTCCACAGGTTATTTTCCACAAAGCAAACGTAGCACTTCTGGGTTTTAACTGTTGCCTGAGTTTCTTCCCTTTTATACCAACTTCTGAAAAATCAGGAGCATGTAAAAATGGAAAAAAAATCTGTTATTAATAAATGAAAATATATTATTATAAAAGGCATCTTGGTGGACAAACAGTAAATCTTCCATATTGGAAAAGAAATGGAGCTCTCAAGAACGTGTGTGAGGTACCAGAACGCCAGATGAAATAAGCTACAGACACCCTCCTCAGTGGTAGTACCTTTTCTGCCCCTGCAGTTTATGCTCTGCACTTCATGAAACACTGTTAGTATAAAAGAAATTTAGAGAGCATCTGTTTGTTTTAGAATGAGTTGAACAAATTACTCCCAACACCTCTGCTACAGAACATCATTCAGTCAGAGGTCTGTTCCCTTTCTTCTTGGCTCTGGTTCAGCTCTTACAAGAAAAATATCCAAGCTTTAAAATGTATTAATTTTAGTTTCTATTGTTTTGGGGAAAAAAGCAGAGAATGGGACAAGACAAAAAAATTAGAGCACGGTGTATGATGTAACATTATAACCGGAGTTAAATGTCATTAATATTCTGGAAATATTCCTGGCCTTTCATATTCATATAAAAATGGATCTTCATAAGCAATATTTCCTCTCCAGAACAGTGCCAACAGACTTGGATCTAGCAAGGAAATGGTCACAAATCTGATATCAAAGTGGAATTAACTTTTTTTTTAACAAAATCTTATGTTCAAAATATATAGTTAAATATCTTAAGTATATTCCTCCCTCACACAAAATATAAAATCACTTTTTTGATGATTCCAGTGAAAACTGTTTATCAACCTGAATGCTTACTCCACAATTTCAAAGCATGTCTGAAGGTTGTTCAATGCCATACATTCCAACAAATCAGTTCAAATATCATTAACAGAAAGCTAGGCACAGATTCACAAAAACAGATGCAATATAAATTCTTAGAGAACCAATACAAGGAGAATTTACAATGCAAAGGAAAGGTAAAGAGCAAGATTATCTGGGGGGCAATAGGAATCTAATTAATGAAAGAATAAATAATGTTTATTACCACAGGTGTTAAGTGTGAAGATCATAAGAAAAAAAGGATTATTCAGAAACAACTGAGATGGTGTAAATCTTTACAGGTGAGGGAATTCATTCTGTGGCTGAAGATAGCACATGAAAATGGTTTGAGATAAGAAGCATTTGGTACAGCCTGAGGAGCTAATAAACTGAAAGAATATGGTAAGTGCATGGTGAGGGTCATAAGAGGAATAAGATGGCATGAGGTGAGATGGGAGATAAAGGAGTTGGAGGTAGGTGCAAGAAAAGCAAATAAATATTTTTAATAAAATTCAGACAGCTGATTGGGTATTTTTTTCCTGGTATTTTATTTCCCACAGTGGAAAGGTTCATTTTCTTCAGGTTTTTCAATGAAAAATCTTTAGTTTTTGTCACAGAACAAAGAGCTGTCCCTAAAACAGCCTTTTCCCCACAATTTTCTGATAGTTCTTATGGAAAACTGTTGCCAGATTCATGACACATCTATTCTACTATCCTGCTCACAACGATATAAGCACATATAGTTTTCAGCCAACCTAGGTACCAGTAATAGCTGTGGGGTTGTGTGATTCAGTGCAGACTGTCAAACACAGTGGAAATCTTGTGTAAGTGTTATGATGGCTCCATGCATCAAGGTCCACATTGCCACAAATACTCTCTCATTCATGTCCTTACTAACTTTGGACTTACTGCTGTAGGACAACTCAGGCTCTATACTATGACCACACTTTGATTTACAGTCTGACTTGAGTGACCTCTCCAGATTTCTAAGAGCGCATACTAGCATCTTCTTGAAGAACTGCACCATTTCTCTGCATCCCACTAACTAACCTGCATTAATTCTCAGCATGCATCAGGAGGACTTGAACCATTAGGACCAGCAAGGATCACTGTTAAGAGGTGGCAGTTAAAAAAAAAAATTGAATTTGAGGCATGAAGTCCTATACATCTGAAAGAAGCAAAAGGAAAGATGAGTGAATGAGAGTCCTCTGGAGCACAGTCAACGTCCAGGATGACCTAGGAGTGGAAAAATGGCTAAAAAGCTACAGAATGGGGAAGAAGGAAATGGGAGGCTCTTATGAGATCTTGCAAATGTAGCCTTTAAAGAAGATGCTCTTAGGAATTCTTTTACAGAAGGATGAAAATACTCAGATTAACTAGGAATTTATCTGAAGTATTAAGCTTATTTTGCTCAAAACATAAAACAATCAGTAGATTGGAATGGTTTTCTGCCAAGTTCCTCTACTGCAGCAGCTAATAAATAACCTACTGTGCTACAAATCTCTCATCCTCCACAGCATTTTACATCAGGAATCACTGCTAATAAAGTAAGAGCAAACAACATCTATTTTCAGAGAAGCTATTATCAGAGCAGAATTACTCAGTATAATTGAAATGTTAAAACAAAAACAGAAGGGGACTTTAGAATAAAGGAATACGAAGCAAATATATCCAACCTGAGACAACAGTTAATCTCAAGAGAGTATGCACTGCCAGCCTCTCGAATTGTTCCCCTTGAATTCTTGCTTTTACCCTACTCTAAGTCGTGTAAAAAGAAGGAATTGAATCCTCTGTCCTCTGGGATGAATAGATTTCAAGAAAATACACTGCCTCCTAAAGTATTAAGTAACTTCAACGTTCAGTAAGCATATTAGTGAATAATACAAATAGAAGAGCCCAACAAATTCTCAGTAGGCAGAGAACTCTCCTCATGCTTGGCTTTGGCAGCTTTTAGTCGACACTGTGATATGAAGAAAAATTTCCCTAATAATCCCATGATTATTCTCCAGAATCTCTAAATCACTTGTATTTAGTATTATTCAACTGGCATTTGGGGATAGCAACTGAGATCAAACCTATGCATAACGTAAGAAACTAATAAAGAAGTTGCCTCTTCTCTTGTTCTCTGTGAGAAAGATTTCCCAAACTGCAATACCTGTAGGTTGGGTTTAAGAGTTTCCATGTGGGAAGGTGAAGCAGAACATTCTGTGATACTCCAAAACCAAGAAAACTAGCAACCACAGCTAACATGAAGGAGTGATTAATTTCAATACCTTGCTAGTTAGGATCAAGAGCACAGAGAACTGGAGATTATATGCAGTACTGAGGATTGAGCTTGAAAAAGTAAAATACTGCTACTGTGACTTTTCTGCCTCCGAAGGAAGTCCCATAATAAGGTTGTGTAATACTGACTACACATCTAGTACCTAAATCTGGTAAACACTTTCAGGTATTAGAAATACTGCCTGAGGTCATTCATATCATCTAGAGGACTCCTTTGGAATTAGAAATTGAGTAGTCAGGCTTGTTTAGCAATTCAAACAGTGTGAAATAGCCAGAAGGTGTGATTTCTTCAGATTAATAAAGAATAACCCAAAGGACTCTGAAGTCAAAGCATAACTAAAGAAACAGTCAAAGCTTCAGCACTTTATCTCATCAGACTTTTGACAGTACGTCCTGAGAGAGACTATTTTATCTTCAAAGTGACACAGACTCTGAGTTTTGTTCACTGAACCAGGAATCTGGTGCAGAACCAACTGCAGTCACATTGCCAGTACTGAAACCCATTTTAAATATTGACAGGATTATACTGACCCTCAGAGGGCACAGTATCTTTCAAGTGTGGTTTTGGTGTTAGCTGGTTTTGTTTGCTTTTTTTTTTTTTCTTCCATCAGAGGATATACTTCCAGATAACTACCACTCTGTGTGACAAAGCTATCTCTCTAGCAACTGCCCTGACTTAAATAAGCTCTGACAAGTTATAGACCTGACCCTAGAGACATATAAACAAACTCCATGTGGTTTATTTAAAATTACAGGTAAGAAGGCATCAAGGGAGCTTTATTTATTTTTTTATTTTTTTGGCCTAAAAACTAATAATAAAATTTAAAAAAATTAAAAAATCATATCACGTTCTACGTAGAATACATACATAGAGCAACAGTTCTACAACTGTTCTCCATCTTCTTCCATTAACGGTATGGGTGTAGGATGGTCCTGTGACAATGGAGAATACTGCTACAGAAAAACGCCCCTCCTTGGCTGTCACATAATGCAATCATTGCAAAGCAAAGTATGTTCCAGTTCTGGCACAAAGGCTTTTATCCTGGGCGTGTCAATAAATAAAGTACAAACTAACAATGGGTACTGACTGATGCCATAATAAATGTTTTACAGATTTTAAATGAATGTTATAGCATCTCTGAGAACTCAATTCGGGAAGTTTTCTTTTTAACAATTCTGGCCCTAGTTCAGTAATGTAATTAAACAAATTAAAGCTTTAAAGCTTATAAGTTTAAGCTAAAATCAATAAGAGCATCCACACACATGAAACTACATATACGACTAAGTAATTTGCTGAACTATGGTCTTTGAAGGGAGAAATAAAGGCCTGTGCTAAAAGTCACAGATGCCTGGTATTTCAGAAAGTGACATTTGTATTATTCAAAATTCAACATTAAGCAGAACCATTCACTACTTACATAGCAGGAAAATATTTCTAGGAAAAGGACATGCTGTTTACTCTGGACTGGGGAATATTATTAATCAAAATTAAGCTATCTTGATATCTTAAATTTTACACAATTAATAAAATGCTGACTCAGCCCCCAGTGCATTTGTTTGTGCGAGAAAAGCTTAGTACACAAGAAAGGATGCCCTTCAGCTATTTTCTAAAATATCTATTATGGGCATAATTAAATACCAAACATGGACCAAACTCTATATATATATAGTTTATATATATATATATATACCAAACTGCAGTATATATATATATATCTTAATCTCTTTCACTTTATTGTTCCAGCTGCCTTTAATAATTTGTTTATTAGTGCTTCTTTCAATACTCTTTCCTTTCACATCACCACAATCATCACTGTGAATAAAGCAACATATTTTATCAGAAGATTCTTCCTAAAGACACATCCTCTGTCCTTGCCAATTCAGCCACCTGTGTTTCTCAGCCAGCATGACCCAAGGGCTGTGCCCCTCATCCAAAAACAGTGAGAAATGCCACTTTGGCATCTAATTTTGTCAGGACCGCCTCTGAATACTGCAGCTCCAAGGTAGCTGCAACCTAATTCACTACAGAACTGGTTGTTGGAAGTTTCTGAATGTAATCAGTCCCAAAAAGGGGCTAATGGAGAAACTGATTTAATAAGTTCCACTTTTTGTTTGGTCGAAGTGGAGGTCTGTGTGAGCCTTTTTGCTAGTTCTTAAGTATGGTTCTATGATTTATCACCTGGCCATAGCCTAGCTGACAAAGTGATGGGAGCAGCAGTGAGAGCATATGTGTGCTGGGGACATGACTCCAGGTGTTTTGCTTGTGTTCTGTTAGGTACACTAATTCCGTGTAATGCTAAATTTTAATGTTAAAACAGGGCCTTACAGTTTTTCACTCATATTCTTGCATTTTGTTTTAGACAAACTGCCCTCCTATGCCTGAAAACAGCCTCTATTTCTTATCAACAGAAAAGAGAACAAGGGATGAGGCAGCACACCATACTAGGCTACCCTAAAAACGCTGTATAGATTGTCTCCTTTAATGAATAATGAATCACAAGTACAAGTCTATTTGGAAATACTCCAGGAGGTCATTCCCATACCCTCAATGACAATACTACTGGGATAAGAAATTACAGCCAACAATGTCATGGAGATCAAAACAGCATTAAATAATGTTGACTTCTGTATTTTCAGCTCAGACAGCAACTTCTGGATACAATGAGTAGTCGCTTTGCAGGAAATTGACCTGTTTCATGATATTGCATCTTTTGTAGGCAAACAACTTCTTTAATAAATAAAAACTACCTCACTACTTTTGACAAACTGCATTAAAAATACCTCAAAGCAATGAGAGCATACCAAAAATCCTAACCCCAAAAATAAATGAATAGACCCACAATCTTATAATTTGTTAAATGGAAATTAATGCATCTTACATCATAAAATACATTACATGCAGGACAATGAAACCAATATGAGAAGTTAACAACAGTTTAGGGGAGCATAAAAATGTATGTAATCTTGCCCAGATTACCACAAGAGGTGGCTGACCCAACCATTTGCCCACTTATATAATTCTTCCTGGAGGATCTTCTAAAGAAAAAATCTCCCCCTCTCATGCTTCAATAAATGAAAATGCTGTGCAGTCTTCCTCTTCCTCAGCCCGTATCCAAAGAGTTTGCTGCCTTGTGGCAAATGAACATCTATATATGTATACATATTAGGTGTATATATACGCTTAAGCAGTTAAGTCCTACCTTAATTGGACAGGACTATTGGTATACCACTTTGGTAGGCAAGGGGAGTTTGGAATACTGCAAAGCAGGATTTCCTGCCTCTCAAACATAAGATGGTTTTCGGAACGCTACACTCTGGCACACTGCTCAGCGTGTGCTGGAAGGCCTGATTTCTCAGTGTCTGCAGGGTACCTACTGTGGTAGCTGCCCTAGGAATGACTGAAGATTGAATCACTGATCTTTTAAGTCCTCCAGTTTTACAGTGACATTCACTGAAAAGTTACTTGGGCTGCTTTCTTTAAAAGGTGTTTGGTTATGATGTATCACATCATCTTTTTCTATCCAGATACTGGTCTCGGACTTGCTGACATCTCTGATACATATTAGTCTACAGTGAACTACGGAAGACAGAAATTCATATGAAGAAGGCTGAACATGTTGCTGGGAAAACAAAAAGAAGGAATTGAAATGAAATTACTAAGTTTTTCCATTTTATATCATCACAAATCCCATGACCAATGAAGAATTTCTCAGCTTTGAATTAAGTTTTAAACAGCAACCTTCAACATAAAGAAGGCTTTAAAATCTGTACGCTTTTTTTCCCATCATTTCAGAAATAAAACAATAGGTAGAGATCTAAATAAGACCATCTCTACCTTTTAACTAGCTAATGCCTTTTACATTTTGTGTGACACTGGTGATGGAGCTGAATTATATTAAATCATCTATTGACAACATCCAGCATACACCTGAAGATAATGCATCTTATCTTACGATCCTACTGAGTAGCTGTGCTTTCACATCTCTTTCTGATGAGACAATATCTTTACCTGCTATCAAAATAAATAAATTCACTAACATACATGAATTATGTATTAAGCTTAGATTGATTTGCACATACAAAAAGAAAATTATGGTTGAAACCAATAGTATAAATTGCCTTTTCTGAGGTTTTATGTTGAGCTCTAGAGATTTATTACTTGAAAAGTGTCTCTTTTGGTGATATTTATTGACTCTAAACTAGAGAAAATAATTTTTCTTCAAAGAGTTTTTGCCTCTTAGTAATTTGAGCAGCCACATAAAATAGCAAAGTTCCTTCACTTTGTCTTCATTTGTGTAATGCTAGCTATCTTTGTTCTTGTGCTACAACATGGTAAGGAAACATTTATCTATTAGCATTATTCCTTGTTGAATAAAGTTTGAATCTCTAGTGCTGGAAATTTACCAGTGTGTTTATTAACAAGCTGCATATTTCACAATCTGTACGGATGACAATGGGAGAAGGAACGATCTCCATCTGTACTCAAAGGATTGGCAAGTGCATTGTCACCACACAGGGGAAAGGCCGTTCTCTTAGTGGTTCTGTTCCCACCAGCTAGAGACCAGACGAATGTCCCAGAAAAGTGAGAGAGGATGGAATGAAGCATGGACATGAAGACAATCTTTTTGTACCTAAAACTTACCCTCAAAAAACATAAGCAATGTGCAAACTGTTATACGTGCAAATCTTTTTGCAGTTCTAGAGCCTCAGCACTTGGATTTTAAAAGGTATGAGGGGGAAATAATATGCAGCCCTGTGCCGACCATGTGGCAGAAGCAGGTGTATCGCACTGTGTGTGAAAACAGCTCTGGATCTTGAATAATTTTCCCATCTATAGAGGTAATAGCATGCAATCTTGTAGGGATAAGATGAAGAGTAACTACTGAAAGGAATTTCTCTTTCCTAACCATTCCCTAGCTTCTCATTTTTCTTGTTTCTCTGCTGGCATTTAGTCACTCGAAAGTTACTGTGGCTATATTAGAATAGAATCATAGAATCATTAAAGTTGGAAAAGACCACTAAGATCATGTAGACCAACCATTAACCCATCACCACCATACTCACTAAACCACATTCCTCAGTGCCATATTACCTTTTTCTTTAACACCTCCAGGGACAGTGACTCCAACACTACTCTAGGCAACCTGTTTAATGCCTAAACCTCCCCTGGCACAACTTGAAGCCACTACCTCTTGTTCTATCACTAGCTACCAGAGAACAGGCCAACCCCACCTTGCTACAAGCACCTTTCAGGGACCTGTAGAGAGCAATAAGTTCTCCTCTGAGCCCCTTTGCCCTGGGAGGACCAAACCAGAGCTGACGCTTATGTTCTGCTTAGAGAAGCCTATCAATCTTATGTGTGGCCTTCCGCATTATGGTGAAACTTGTGTAAAACCTAATTTCTCCCAGTCATTGAGTAAATTGCTGGCTTACATATTTTTTATTAATTTTTTATTTTAAAACTACATTTTTTGCACCAAATGTCCATAAAACAGAAAGTTCTGCCTTCCACTGACTGTCATTAAGATGCAATTCTTGGGAGCAATTTATTGACTTCTTTTTGGATACTAGCCTAGGTTTCTGGCAGTTTCTACATCCCTTTTACAGACTTTTTTATAAAGATGTAGCTTTCAACATTTAATGCTTCCCATCTACGTGGCATATTATTTTGAACAAATACTGGACAGTTGCTAGAGAATTCATGAACTTCGGAAGTTTTCTGGAGTCCATATGGGTTCATGAAAGTAATTAAGACAGGCTGCAAGGTGATAGATGTTTAAATCAAATACAAAGAATAGCAAAGCTTATTCCCCAAAGCTTTTAACCTTCAAGGGTGAATATTAAGCATTAACTTTTTAAAAGACAGACGCGCCAATAAATTGCATAGGCTTATTTCCATTAATATTTCAGTTCTTTGGGTTTTTTTTTGTTTTGTTTTCACTTTAATAATCAAAGAGGAGCATGAAAATTCTTTGCTTTAAGTAAAGGTCACTGGGCTGAAAAGGTTGAGAAATACAGTACAAGATGAGACAGACACAATCTAGTTGGCCAGACTCCACTGCTAAATTCCGGCGATGCTGTATTTCTTCACATAGATTTAAATGATGTGTAAAATTTCTAATGGAGACAATTTCACAAAGTGTCCAATCTGAAATTCTTTCAAATTGATGAAGGTCATTTAGATTACAAATCAAAATATCTATTACAAAATTACAAAATATTGCACGTATTCAAACAACCCTTAAAATATCCTTTCCAGTACTTAAAATTGTTTTCACTCTTTGGTTTCATAAAATAGATGATGAAAGCAAGCAGAATTTCAAGGTTTTACTCATAAATGGTTTACAGTGTGCTCCTTGACAGGCTATGCTACATTGCTCTTATTTTCTACTTAAACAAGCATCAGTTGTTCAAGGCCTAAAATGGAACTGGTTTTAACTTCATATGTCATACAATGCATATGTCAACACACTACATCTGGTCAGGTTAAATCCAGTAATGCCAGGTAAGCATCAAAAAGAAAAGAGAGTGAAGTCACCCATGCCTGTTTGCAATCACATTCTGCACTAGGTGTTGTAAGTATTCCAAATAGCCTCTACCAGCAAAATATAAGAGTAAATTCCTCTGCACAAATCCCCAAAACTCTGAGCAGGAGTTTACCACTTCATTGCTTAAGTACATCAAGCAAGACTAGAAAAGTATGAACAGTAAAAGCATCTCAAATTTAGAACAGTTTTGCAGTTATTCAGTGTTACAGTAGAAAAGAGTCAGAACTGCTGTCAGACTTTTCATGGAGCTTTTAAACTGAGATCAAAGGGTCAAACATAAATATTAGAAATATTTTAAATACTGTAAATACACAAGACTGTATTTCAACTTATGCAAACTCATATCATCAGTTTAGCAACGGATAATATCAATATCTTAACAGCAAGAATAGGAAATTCTGAAGTGCTGAAGAAAACCAATATTAAAGCTAAATTAAATAAGAGGTCAATATCATATAAATGAGGGCAAATCTAGAAGAGGATATTTCTGAAATTCGCTTTTTTTACTTGGGAGCAATCTGAAAGCAGGAGATCAAATGGCAAAAGGAACCTAAAGCAAACTTCCTATAACTTTGTTTTGAATTGAAAAACACTTCCATGCATTTTGTATTCTTCCTATTGCTGTGCACCATGTTCTCATACAACCACTAACCTCTCTTTATGTTTGTGAAGCCCATATTTCTGTGCTTCTCTGTGGCTTGTGAAGAGCTCGTAGCTGAAATGTATTATTTTAATTGAATCATCATTCTTATAATGATGGACATTCTGAGAGTACTTTGTTTTATCGAGATTAATACAATATGCTAGCCAGATTTCGTTCAGTAACCAGAAAAATATCATGAGGTTTCTTTTATTTGTTAGACATCAGCTGATACCAATGTGCAATACTGAATTAACATGGGCATTGGCAAACCTAATAGCTTTCTTCTTGTACTACAGTCCCATACGCTTTGGAAGATTCCTTCAGTACTTCCCTTGGAAAACCCTGACCAAGCCCCTGGATTTGGGGCTAGAGCATAGAAAGTTGCAGCCCACAGACCTGAACATTTCACTGATATCAAATTCAACAGTGTGGAGGGGTGAAGAAGGATGGCGTGGTTTCTCCCCACCCACTGTAAAGCTGGTTCCATCAACTTCTACTTTCCGGTGTTTTTATGTCGAAAGAACACAGCAGTGACCAGGAAATCTCAAGCTGCTCAAAATTTTCATTAAAAATTGAAAACTGAATGCTTTCCAAAGTTGGAGTAGATTGTACTGAGCATTGCAGTAATGAACTCTTTACTCTGTCACATACCTGACTAATGAGACGGATCCTAAGCAAGCATGTTTTTTTCCAACTATCCATCAAGACTTTTCAAACACCTTTCAGCCCACTGATTAATTTTAATGAAATTTAAAGGAGGGGGAAGGTCTCTGAGACATTGAAAGGCTGGTCACTCAAGACACAAAACATAATCCCAATTAATGTCATATTCAAAAGCACGAGTGAAAGCCATTTTAGATATCTAGACTACCAAAAAAAAAGTTTTAATTAAAACTTTCACCTTAGTAATCACACTGTACTTGAAATACAAGAGAAAAATGCATGGTAGACTAGCTTTTATGAATTCTCCCACTCTTTTAAAGACTCTTCTTGGTTTTGGTTTTGGTTTGTTTTGTGTTTTTTTCCCCTACCCTTAGTCAGGTAAACCAGAACTCTTGTATCAAATGAGTATTTGGAAGAACAGTGAAAATGAAAAGAGAAGATAGCTTCCATTTATTGAGTGGGCTCTGCACTTACCTATGGCCATTGGTTAAGGAAGGGAGCAATGGGTCACCAGTCTCCCTCACTCAGTAATTCAGATAAAGATAAGTAAAAAGAATAAGGATCTAAGTATCTGGAAGTGTACAGAGGCTACAAGAGAAAATATGATCAGACTTCATCCTGAGTCCAGATCGGATTAAAACCTACCTGCTGAACCATTTTGTTCTTATAAACTATGGATGAGATTAAAGCAGCAGATAATAGGGAGATTAAAATAGGAGAGAAACATCACTGCAGATGGGAAAGACAGAAATACACATATAAGCTTTTATGAAAATAATCTTACTAATTTGAAATTAATATGCCTTTGACTATTTGTATAAAGCTGAGATGTCTTATTTATATATGAGCAGTAAAGTGCCCTAGGGATATGTGACAATTAATACTTGTTCATGTATGCTTCATAATCTGAAAATTCGAAGCTGAAACATCATTAGATATTGATGGTAGTTTTCTGCAAAGATAAATAAAAGAATGAACAGGTTGGAAAAGCCCTTCAAAGAACATCAAGTCCAGCCATCAGGCCTTCAAAGCTTATAAAAATAATAATAATAAAATAAAATATGAAACAAGAATAATCTCTTATACAAAACCTGGTGTGTGAAGGCTGTAAAGCCAATTCCACGCTGCCAGTTCCTAATTCAAAAACAGGAAAATTGTATGCACGGGCAAACTAACTCAAGTGCTGCTACTGTTGAACTGTTTAACAGTAAAACACAGGAAACAATTCCTACCTGCTTTTCAAATTCACCTCACCAGAAGAAGTGAGTGCCCAGATATCTGGAGAGCTTTTGTCAGAGCTTAATGAACTGTAGCTGCAGGGAGTAAGAAAACTGAGTTCTGTTCATTCTAACCATATTTTTTACTATAATTTAACCATGTTTTTTATCTTAACTATTTTCTTTCTCTTTTCAGTTTCTTCTGGCATTTACAGAAAGGCCCAGGAGAACATTACTCCGTGTGCCTGCTTATGCTGATCCAGGTGGGTTGTTTCCACCCAGTATTCCCTTAGCTTATATACTATGTCAGAAAGAAAGTTGAAAATGAGAAAAAGAACGAAGTTCTGAGACAGCTTCATTTGTTTGTATACTGAGTTCTATCTCATCTGTGTAGCTCATCTTTATCTTTGTTTTCAGCTCTCACAAGCTGGGGAATTTCATAAAGACAGCGAAGCCGTGGAGTGTATTTTGTATGTGTCTGTTTACCACAGGTTCTACTGCTGTCTCAGTTTTGAATTTTCCAGATGTATGGGCTAGTGGTTGGCAACCCTGCACATAGCAGGGGGGTTGAAACTCGATGATCATTGTGTTCCTTTTCAACCCAGACCATTCTATGATTCTATGATTTGCAGAGGAAAGAAAAAAAAAAAGCAAGTCAATCCTGTATTTTTTGGTACAGTTTTCTTTCCTAGCTTTATGTCTCTCTGTTGAATCTAGAAGAAGGGCTAATGAATGAAGAACCAGAGCTGAGGCTGGGCACAGAACGACACAGCTGACTTCTGCAGATGAGGGTGGATATGGAATAAGTCACTGTTCAGGCCCCACATGTGCTGCTTTGGAGATACGCCATCAATGACAGATGACTGCACCAGGAAGATCCACAGGGTCTTTGTGTGTGTGTGGTACCCTTTTGTTCAGCACTGCTGATGCCACAACTGCGACTACTGCAGTGACTGCTGTGACAACTGGAGATGACAGAACAGCTATCCCAGATCTGAAGAAATTTTTGGAATTTTTGTAGCTTCTGGGTTTCTGATAATGGGTTTGTCTTATAAGGAACACTGCGAACTGACGATGACATAATAATGATAGCAAAATTCTGTCTTTGAACAAAGCTTCAGAGGCAGAAAGTCAGCTTTGTGATCATTACACAGAGCAGAAAATCAGTTAAGAAATTTTGCTGGTCCAAGGAGTTCTGGAGAAAACTGCAAAAGGTAAGGAGTCCCAGCGTGCAGTCTTGAGGACATGACAGACTTCTGGAGTTTCATGTTCCCAACAAGAATACTGTTGAAGACAAAGCACAGTCTCCAGAGCAGCTGCCAGCTGCTATTGCAAGGATTTTGCTTCCAGTTGTGGTAATGCAGCAAACTGAAAAGTTTTCCCTCTTCTCAGAGGAAGAGAACCCGATTCCTCAGCCAAGGTTGCTTGTTCTGTTCTGTTGTTTTTCCACTGACTTTTTTTATGTTTGCCATTGCGGAACTGCCAAAGGTATACAAAGGTCCAGGAAATTCAGCTGAAGCATCACCTTAATTTTTAATATCTGGTGAGGGCACACCCAGCACAGAGGACAAGAACTGTTGAGAAATTCTGCTTTTGAGGCAAATAGCTAAGCCCACATCACCAGTTTTTTTTAAAGCTCGTATGAATTCCATCAGAGGCTCTCAACAAAACCATAAAATACGTGGGAAACACTACCAGTAGTTTCTTCTCTCTTTTCTACTATGTGAAAAGGCTTTAGGCTCAGTATTATTCTCAGAAGTAGCATTCTTCAGTCTGTAATGCAGTCTCCTTTCTAGTCCTGCCAGTATTAGAAGCAATGGGTGCAATGCATCTCCTCTTGACATATTCTATGATGAATAAAATCATATGGATTATTTTAGTGACTATAATCAGATAATTTTCTCGTTTACTCACAGAAATACTTGTCTCATGGGGAAAGAATGGACTAAATACATAAAATGCCCTATATCCTCTTGTTCTTTAAAACACATTCATTTGTAATTGTTTTACTCTTTGAGAAATCCAGTTACTACATGTTTCCATTACTTTATAGAACTCTCTAGTTCTAGGCATCCTCTGAAAACACTGCTTCACTGAGCTCCTGATACATTAAGTGGTATAATTTATCACTGTTGAGCATGCAGAATTTTGGACATACTGTCTCCAATGTAATCCCCATTTCTACATGATTATTCTTTGAATAAGAATTTATAATCTCTTTGCCCATAAAAAGCACAACTCAACAAAAATATGTCAGAGATTATTTTGCTATGTGGTTCAGCTTCTGAAGAGACAAATTGCTTCACCTGTTGCAGGTACAACTATAACTCCTTAGGAACTGGTAGAAAATTCAGGGAAGCAATAAAAAAAAAGAGCATTTCCTCTTCAAGTCCCTGACTGCGCCTATACGGCTGTGGATAAGCAGTCACGAAGAATAGCTCCTGCTTGTTACCTCCAGGCTGTCTTTGGACCATTAGTGATGTTATGTTCCCAGCACATTTGTTCACACTCTTACGAGTTCTGTATAAGCCTGGAAGGCTGGTCGGCTGGAAGGAAGTCCTGGGTTTATACAGACATTGTTTTCAGAGCTGTTGCCTAAACCCAACAACAAAGAATAGCTTCAGAAATGTGAGGGAAGCAAGCAGGAGTTACTCTGGTGTACAAAGCCTGCACAAACTTCTGCATACGTTTGTGTTCTTGCCTAAGTGAAAAGCTGGTATGGTCCAGATGCTAACTCACATTCTCAGTGATGAAGCATGTACACAAATGATGAACAGTATGGCATTCATTAGAAAAGAAACCCATTTTCCTGTTCCTTGGACTCTGCATTAGGATGTACACGTACTGCCAAATTTATAGGAGTATTACTGCCAAATACTGCACATCTTTTTCCTAAATTTAGATGGGCTTTGTGACCTCTTCTGAGATGGAGATCCAAAGCCCAAAATCTACTGCAGAAGATGGTTTAGCCCTCCTTCTATGTTGTCTGGACTGATTCAACTCCATTATAATACTGTTTCTCTCCAGGTACCTGCAGTACATTGATAAAAGTTGGCTTGAGCTACTATGTCAGCTTTTTACTGGCATGACTGAAGATGTGAGCATATGTACTTCCTCTGACATCTCTATTACAGGCCTGATAGCACCTTAAAGTACTGTAGCTATTTGCTACATAATCATGAGTCAAAGCTCCTACATCGCTCTCATTGACTTGGTACAGATCTTTTTTTTTTTCTCAGAAAGAAATCACCTTGTTTCAACAGTTGCAGAATTCTCATAGTAGCTTCTGACCTGAAAAGGAGTATTTGTCCCCATCTTCTCATGCTAGAGTGCACATGGCACTCTATGATGAACAGGATATATATTTCTCTTCAATACACTTTTCAAACTACCATAATTAGTATCTATAAAAAGTACTAAAGTAGCAATTTACTAAATAATGCATGTTGCTCATCAAAAAAATATAAGTTTTCTAAAACTGATTCAAGTTAAGGCCTTTTTCACCACTTATTTCATCGTTCTGCAAGTTACTCATCCATCAAGCAAGAAATAATCATGCACTATCCCAGACATAACTTTCCTGTTGAGAGTTAGAGCAGTACCTTACACAGTGATGTCTGACCGCTCAAACATTGCTTCGTTTTACTCTGCTAAGTGGCTTATGAGGTATCTTGATTAATTCATGCCAGATCAATTTAGTTCACTCCCTGCTTTCTATTTCATTAAAGTTCCTGGAAGCTTGGGCTGCTCAGCACCTTAAGAACATTGCTCAACTGGATCAAACTTTTATAATTTTCAACTGTAACAATAATAATGGTCCAGATCCCTGCTGTTTTAGTTAGCATCATATACATGTGCCACCAGACTAAGAGCTGGAGTCACTGGGTTTTATTAAGAACATTTGCAAGCAGACTGACAAAAAGAAGGTCTTCTCTGTGCCTTGTGAGAGAGAGCTCTGATAACACTTCTTATGTTAAATATATATCAAAGAGCTTGATGTTACTAATTAATGGAAGGAATTTTTGTTTTGTTTTGTTTTGTTTTGTTTTTTGCATTAATATAGGCTGTACAGATGAAGCACAAATCCTGGTATCAAAGTGCTTGGCACTGTCCTTCCTCAGGAACTAGTTCAATGCTTATAATCATGGCAATAACTGAACAGTCATACTGCAGGGCATGAAGCACTAGCAAAATACAAAATTCAGCTGAATTATGAGGGATTGTGGTATGTTGTACACAGAGACAAATCATTAACAATACAGAGGTAGGGCGGTGAGTCCATTAGTTTGTTCACACTTTGATTTTGCACACATTCTAAGGGACACTGTTGAAAAACAGAGAAAAAGGCAAAATGTTTCTGTTTCATATTGCCTCCCTTCTCAACAGACAATTTAACCCAAAGGATGTGTATGCCTGAATATTCATCCTGGTCGTGGAAACACTGTACTCATTTCGCTTCTGGTGAAACCCCCATGCTTCATGAAGTTCAGTGTGGAAAGGTAGGGATTCGCAGCATGGAGAGAGAGATTCCCTTCATGGCTAATATCACTCCATCAAGAGCTATCTTTAGGGAATCACTAACTAGAAGAAATGCCAACCGACAATGGCATCAGCCTTCATACAGCCCTTGCCCATATGTGTCACAGGAACTGAGTGTTTTAGATGCTCTTTAGACAGCATGGGAGGACGGTCAGTCATTCAGCCTGAAACAGTCATTTCGATTTCTAGCTGCCTGCGGTTTCTTAGGGGACTCAGCTGAGGTAAAAATGATTCCCTGCCTAAACCCAATAGCAAATACTGTGTAGGCATAACACAAGCACTTATCTCTTCATAACAGAAAACCAGGAAGCTTTCAGGCTAAAAAAAGAGATGCTTACTGTGTTGTGCAGTCCTGGAAAGTAAATTTGCTGGATTGCTGTCTGGGTTGGTGAGATTTATCCTCCAAGGACTTTAGTCTACTGGATTTTACTTTGGATCCCCGCATCTGTACCCCAGCCTCATCTTTAAGGTTAAGGAAGTCAAATCTCTTGACATAAAAAAAGTGTGATAACAATCAAATTCAGATTAAGTAAACCTTGGGTGAGTTTTTAAACTTAACCTTGCAGTTCAGATAACCACAGTGCTGCTTATTAATTTCTAATTTAATTTATAGAGCAGATATGATCTAGCTAATTGTGCCTACCAGAGAGAAAAGGTGTTTCTAATAGTATTATTCTGTTTCATATTCTGTAATTCTTATAGTGTATAAATCTATAGTTATTTTATCTTATTATTCAAAAGACACTAACAGGCTTTCCAGCAAATTCTTCAATTTCATACAGTAATTTTTTCTCCTGTTACCAAATAATTATATTAAAACTTAATTATCCCACTGAATAAGAGAAATTCCAGACCTTTAAATACATTAAGTTCTATTGTTCTAATAAAAAATATATCTCCAGGGAGTTTCACACAAATAGGAGTTAATGAACTGCACCTTTTACATCGGTTGTATTCTGCTCCTTTAAAAAATAAGAGCAACACAACATACACTAGAAACTAAGAAGTCTCATAGCTGAGAAGAAATTAAACTTCATGTGCACAACAAGCCACTGTCACCATCTGTAAAGGCATTAAGACTTCCTGAAAGGCTGTCATCTCTGTTTAATTCCAAAAGGCCACAAAATACATGCAGTAAGGCAAACAGCATTCTTGTTCAAGTTCAAGGCACATGAAAGCACTGCTAGCTACTGCTTGTTTACAATATTTGTCATGGGTTCAAAAACAAAACTCAAAATTTAACAAAAATGCATTGAGTGGAGGCCCTGTGTTTATATAAATTAACAGGTATATTCAGAACGAAATAATCAGTGAGGAAAAAAATATGCCACCTAACATTGTTAAGGTTATGGTTGTTTTCTCCCTGGAGAAACCCACAGTGGTTGCCTGGTGTTTGTTTAAAGTCACTGGATTAGTAATGGGAATTGCCACATTAAGCAGCCTTTCAGAAAGGAAGATACGTTATAACAGAAATTTGGAGTGAATGAGCACCAACAACATTGACTCATCACAGTTAGAGGAGTAACTTCTCCCACTGACAGCAAAGGAACGCAGAAGCACTCAGCACCCGATAGGATCAGGGTGACTGTGCAGTGAGATCCTAAGTTGACATTTTGTCTCTGAGTCTACCTGAGGTAAAATTTCCTGCAGAGACTTAGTGCCTATGCTAGCAATAATTCAGACTCTTATGCGTACATCCCTACAGAGGTCTAATCTGTTAGCTTGCTCTAAGGATGCCTGCTGTGCCTCAAAGGTACCATGCTGAAAAGACAAGTGCTGCTTTCTTTCAAAAGAAGAAGAAACTTGGCTTCTACCCATCTTTAATATATCGGTGACTATTAAATATTTAACATAAAGTAATGCTTAAGGCAATCAAGCAGAAACTGGAAGAGCTAGGTCTAACTGAACATTTTAAGAGTGTTAAGTTCGCATCCCCTCTACCAGCTGAAGTTCTTCTGGGCTGCATTTTGGCTGTATGCACCTCATGACAGTTCTTAAAATCTAGAGATTCGTGATTAAGCCACATACCAAATCCCCAAAGCAGAATCCACATTTCTCTCTCCAAGGGCAGTGCAGGGTTTCATTTATCCCCTCTAGACATGCAAGGCATACATACACAGCTTCCAAACTCAAAACACAGGTGGAGCAGTGCTCTGTGTGATCTTGGGTAAATCACTTTACTGTAATGAATTTGCCACAGAAAAGGTAATGAAACCCACTACTCACCTAATTCTCTAGAATTCTCTAAAATTGAATGCTACAGTCATCAGTGTTGCAGTGACAGTTATTGGGTTCATTTTAGGGGCTTCTAAACTCTTTGACTGTCAGTGAATTCATAATGCTTGCAAGGCTATTGCTGTAGTGATTACAGTACTCACTGAAAATGTGCAGAAGCTGAGTCACACTAGTAAGCATAGGTAAAACCCTGTGTACCTCACAGATGTTCAGAACTCCAGCAAATACTTCTTGGGACACACTGGTACCATATTCCTGCCACAGCAGCAGCAGCTCCCAATATATGAGAGTGGAGAAGTACTCCCATCTCTGCCCAGCAGCAACCCTGGATACAACCCAAGTAACACAGCACCTGTAAACAAGGATGAACTGCAAAGCCTTTCCTCTGCTATCAAGATCTCCCTCTGCCAGCATGATGCATCAGCTTTATTTTACAGTTTCAGTCTCCCTTCTTTTTCCAATCCTTTCAAACTCTTTTTTTTTTTTTTTTTTTTTTTTCTTTTCAACAGTTCTTCCACTGTTTCTTCACATTTGTCTTTCTGAGACGGTCAGATACAGACTATCACTGCTTGAAGAAGATCTGGAGACAACAGACTGTTTTTACTTTAACTGACACGAAAACGGACAGCAAGTAGCTTTTTTTATAATTTATCCCATGCCAAAGTTCCCTATCTCTTCATCAAAAGCAATTTCTTTTTTTAGAAAAAGAAAATAACAATCTTGTTTGAGCTCCATCCATCGGGAACTATAGAAGTGCTCAGTGCTCAGCATAAGGAACAGCAGCACATGTCCCACGTGCCTGCCAAGTCCTCAAGTTTGCCTGGAAAAAAATACCAGTCACATGTATGCCAACATTTGCTACTTTCTTCAGTACAGCGGATTTGCTGTTGAATCAGGTCCTCCCAGCCCATGCCAAATTCCCCATTTTTCTCTTCCTCTTTCTATAAGAAACTAACAGTTCATCCTCAGACTGTCTCCCAGCCCTAGAACAAGTGAAATTTAAACTCCAGGGGATGGCTGAGGCAAATATAAAGCTAAGAGTCTTTCCAAAGGACACCAAGTACAGAGAACAGTCACATAATGTACAGTGCAAAAATTACTTTATTCATTACCACATTTGTTTTCCGGTTTGACAAGTGCAAGACAACTGTATTACCTTATATAGAAAAGATACTGGCAAGGCATAGACCTGACAGACAACCAATATTTAACACTGTGGATTACCTACCACAATGGGACACTAACAAGCAAAAAGAAAACACATTTAAATAGAGGACAGCTGTTCTTGTTGAATTCAACAGATACTCAGAGTCCACAAGTAGAAGTGCCCCATACAAAAATTTTCATGAGCGTACCCTTATTTAGTGGGACCACATCAGATCAAGATAGTGCTGCCACACAAGACCAGGAAACTGGCCATTTTCAGGGAGCAAGGCCTCAAGTTCAAACAAATTACATGCCCCAGAGGGGCCTTCCTTGCTCTCTATAGCTCTGGTTGATTGTGGAGAGAAAGAGAAGGAAAATGATCAGTGTTCTCAAGGACAACCTATTAATAGTATCCATTTAGCACCTGCATATGTCTGTTGAAATGTACTAAGCAAAATATGAAGATTTGTAGTTTTCTGTGGACACTTATTCATTACGTTACAAAATATTCAATCTTAATTAGAATTATCAGACTGTGACCAGGCATCTCATCCTGCAAATGTCAAGGTCAAATACAAAAAAAATAAAACATAAACAAAATAGAGAATACTGTGACCTTCAGTCCCATCAAGAGCTATAACCATTCCACTACTAGTTTCAAGAAGTCTGGAGGCATTTCTTCCAAAGCTATATTGCCCTTTGATGCAGCCTTCTGAGTAGAATTCCTAGGATTAAGAATACAAAAGCTCATAAAGCTAGCCTGCATATCAGGTCCTGTAAGTACTTGTGCTTGGAAATGATGAGGGATGACTGGCTGTCTCCATGTGATAGGGGTTTATAGAGTTTCCCAGGAACATGGCAGTCAAGCTTTAGTGTCTGGAGTCATAAGTGCGTGGAACTCCTCATGTGCCACACGGTTCTTCTACCTCAGATGCTCTCAAATGTACCAAATCTCTGCTTGACACAGTTCTGCTGCAGCTATGCTTTCTGCTCATCCTCTCTCCTGGTGAGCTTTGTTATGGCCTAGTGGCACTTGTACAGGACTGCTGGAGCTAGGAGATCTGTACACAGTTGGTGTGGTCTCTGCAGCCACAACTTCTGTTGGACAGGTAGCAGGACACAGGAAAATCCATTCACTCCAAGCCATTTTGTCTGATGACTCTGGGAAGAAAGAGAGGGACAAGGCTGTCACCCCAACCTGACTGTCCCGATCAGAGATGTGTCAGACTGTTGCACAGGTAATAGCTGAGCATGCATTTTTTTTCAAGACAGTCTGAAATTTGTAAGCTACTACGTCCTGATCAAGCAAATGACCCATTTCTCTGATCTGAGCTTGTCCTTGTCCCTGTCTTGCTTTACACAATTACAGCTTCAGACATGTTCCCTTTAAAAACATCCAGGGATATCCCAATATATCTCCCCTCTCCCAAACTCAGATCCCAAAACAGACTCACCAATGTCCAAATCCTGCTTGCTGTCCATAAGGAGGAAGGAAGAACTCTCTTCTCCAAGATCTGGGCTGTGTGCCTGGAACATGCCCTCTTTCACATCACTTGGTAGGTGTGTGCAATTCAGTCAGAGGGCTCATAGCCAGGTCTCAAGTGGTGATGGCCTGAGGACGAATAGTTGAATCTTGTCTGCCTCTGAGCTGGGGCCTGCTGGCAGAAGGAGGAAGAGGAGGACTGGCTGTCCCAATGCAAAGAGCACATGCTGGAGTGTTTCAGGCATAAGTGCTGCCTGCTACAGGACGGAGACCATGCCAAGAAAGATCTGACACTGTCTTTGGTAAGAGCTTGGTCTCTCACACTGGTGGCATGATCTTGACTAGTGGATGTCCCACTGTAGTGCAAGTTTACCAGAGATCAGAGAAGGCTGGAACCTATATGGACATACAAGATGTCTAGTGGAATTCTAGTGATTGGTGACCCTGCACATAGCAGGGAGGTTAAAAATAGATGACATTGTGGTCCTTTTCAACCCAGGCCATTCTATGATTCTATGTTTCTCCAGAAAGTTGAGTGTTGTCTTTCTCCACCCAACAGTCAACCTGGAATATAAGAAAGAACTGAATGGCAAAAATAGTGAAAGCTTAAAACTTTTTTACTCAAAGTAGACGTTTCATCTGGGAGCAAGCGCAGCTGTGCCTAACCACGGCGTAATTCTCTTCAGCTCTTCTACCTTTAATACTGCATTGGTGACCAATCTGTTGGAACACTCCTAGGCAATGAGATCATTACACAGTGAGACTTTCGCAAAGTTATGATTCCATGTGCACTGCTCCTATATGAAGAAAAGATACAGGTGTCCTCTGGAACCAGTTAATGTGGGGCTGCCTGTGACAAACGAGGTCTTGAAGAAGAACAACCAGAGAATTTAAAAGGGTGAGAGGGAGCTGATGGCACCAATATGTCTGTACAGCCTCGCAGAAATCGGGCTCTTCCAGGCAAATTTGGTCATTTAAACAGCCATCTTGTCACACTGAAAGGCACTAACTGGTCCTCGGAGATCACTCATTGCATTCCAGTTGGAGTTTCAAATGGATCAGAGATTTTAGATAATCAGAGCTTTTGGGTCTTAAAGACACCTCTGCAGCTCTCTTACAGAAGAGGGTGGACAGAGATGTTGCTCTGTGCTCTGTATAAATCCACACCAGAGGCATGCCCCATCCCTGCACTACTCATATATTTTTTGAATTCCTGTACAAAAGTGCCAGAATCCACTACTGTTTTCATGAACTCCTGCTTCTCTTTCAGAAATTTTTAAATTGTTAATTGCAGCTGTCTTTGTTCTTGAATGAACATTTACCACCTCATTGTAGCCTTTAGAAATAGATTTATCAAGGAAATGCTCACAGAATATTAAGTATAGCTGAAATAATGGGTAGCACTGTAACAGCCTTCCCGAGGAGGTATTGTGAGGTAGTTGGTCACAACAGTCCAAAAATAGAATGACTGTTCTCCAAATCAGTAGCACACCCAATATGCATTGCTCATCTCTCATCACAAGGAACACTTCTGTCTTGTACAGCTGGACTCTTTCTTAACTAGATTCTATTGATCACATGCTGTGTTTACTTAGATGTGTTAGCATCTTCTGTTGTTTGTTTCTTTCTTTGTATCATTCATTTTCTATTTTTTTTTCCATTATTTATATTTACTTAGATGTGTTAGCATCTTCTGTTGTTTGTTTCTTTCTTTGTATCATTCATTTTCTATTTTTTTTTCCATTATTTATATTTATCTAGGAGTAAAACACCTACAATGTTATCAACTGCCTGGGTCACCTGGAATCCTGCTTTCAGTAGTGACCTAAACAGGGTTTTTACAGGAAAGCAATTAAGAAATATATGTGTGAGTACTACTGCAATGCAGGTGCAGGGAGAGCAGTGGGAATGCTCTCCAGACACCATTCACGTAGTCAGCTTACACAGTAACTAATTGGAAGATGTTTCACCACCTTGAACTCCTAAAAATTATCTTCCTATTTTACAGACTTCATAGAATTTGAAACTCTGTCTCTTGAAACCTAAGCACGCCTCAGTGGATGGCTTTGTACTGCAATGAGTTTCGCTATAAGGGACTAAAAGCTGCCAAGCCCCATAAAGCTCTGAGAAACCAAGAACTCTTGGGGGACCCTCTGGGATGTGGATCTAAGGCAATGGGTATTTCTCTTCACAACCTGGCTTACTTTCCTTTTGCGGAGTACCGGGTTGTTCTCATATTGCAAGAAGAAAAAAGAATCTGGAATACACAAAACAACTTCACATTTTGGCTTTCCATGCTACGAAAACAAAACAAATCAAAAAACAAACCTAAGGAATTAGTCTGCCCACAGCAAGGCTAGAAAATCCTTATGTCCATGTAACTTCAGCTAATTGCAAACTTCTATGCCTTACACCTACACAGATACATTTTTTCTCTGTCAGAGTGTGCCAACTCGTTCATTCACCACTACTGCCTCTTTCCCTCAGAGGCACCACTACAGTCCTACAGATGTTGCCTCACATGAATTTTTCTGTAACCTGAACTTTTCCTTGGTGTATCAAGCTTATCCATTAGCTCTAACAGTGTATTTCTTTCTTTCTTTCTTTTTAATCTGTCAGAGGGAAAGACCTAAGAAACCCTCAGAAGAATTAAAAAGATACATTCTATTGTAATTATTGCTTCCAAGGGTTTTTTGCTACTCTCCAAAATAAACAAATACTGCTAGAACTAAAAGCTATAAACAGCCATTTAACAGCTGAATTTAACCAAGTGGCTCCCCTTCACTTGGCCAGGAGCTGAAAAAGTCACTACAGATAAGAAGAGTGAGAATGAGGTTTTAACTCTGCCAAATTTCCCATGCCGTCCCAGCTCTAGATGCTCCTGGTCAATGGGTCCAGGGATGAGATGTCCACTGTAAGGCAGGACAAGAAGAGAAGTGTTTACTCCATAGAGGTGCTAAACAATGCAGCTGGGATTACTTACTCACAGCTCACACAACCTGAGACTCATTCACCGAAGGGGAAAACACAGAGGGTGTGAAGTATAGACAAACTAATTGCATCCACCTCATTTTTTTTATATCTAAAAGAACATCAATAGATTTTAAATAAAGTGTACAGTCCTTATTTTAAATTATTTAAAATATATTCAAGTAAAATCAAGATTTTATATGAATAAGTTATGTTAGAAAACAAAACAGCAGCAGTTCACAGTTTCACAGAGGTATCCAAGAAATAATTTTTGGATACAAGAACTTTTCATTAAGACTCAGTTCTCAATTATGGTATGTACCACTAGCTCCCACGACAGTACTAATATGCTGAGTGTTCAGATCAGGACTATGTTGTTTTGTTTTGTTTTTTTTTTATTCACTGCATAACTGTCCAGACCTAATTTTCATAGGCATTTTTGACTAGAAAAAGTCTTCATGAGCACATGTATTTTTCCTTTTGAAAAGAACGCTTCGAAGTGCTGCTAATAAATGAGACACTTAGAAAAAAGCATTTGAAATAGTGTAGATAATTACCCTTTTAGCATCCTACCACTATTACCATTTATGTAACTTCTGATATATAGTCAAGAATAAACTACTGAATTACAAGTTGGACGCTGGAAAGGTTATATTAACTTTCTAAAATGAGTATATGCTATGGAAAAAAAAGATTCTGCCAGAAGGGGAAAAAAACCAAACAAACAACCAAGAAGAAGTAAACAAACAAAAATCATCAGAACTAAACCTACCAGGTACATTTGAAGAGAAAATAAATGGAGACACTTCACACCCACACAGGGCAATTTCTGAGTTCATTTTTAAACAGTTCACAGCTCTATATACAGAAGACATCAGCAAAAAGTATTTTCTGGAATCATGGGAGGAATGAGCTTTACTAAGTAGAGCTGATATTCACATATCATTAAAAAATATACCACAAAAAAAATCCCCTGAGATCAAGACCTGATACTCGTAGGTGCTCTATGAAGAAAAAGTCTGTATCTTAAGCTGCTTACTGTCTAAGCAGACAGACTATAATCAGTGTTGTGTGAACACAGTCTGCACTATAGCACAGCATTCAAGCTAGTTCAGTTTTTTTATAGTTATGTTACCCATAAAAAAAAAAAAGAAGCAGGCATGAAACTGGACCTAAATCTCAGTATCCAGTCAATTGTTGATGTACTATTTTTCTGTCTACAGTGTAAAACATTACTTTCTCCTGCAAGCTTCAATTTTCCTGAAATGTTAGGGGTAAGCTTTTTCTATGCTGTTCATTTCCTGTAGGGAAAGATACTATATTCCAACATTTGACATAATACAAGCCTGTGCACTAAGCAGTACAGCACAGACTCCCAAAAGAACTCAGAGATGCTGAAAACGAAAAAAAAAAAAAAATCTTCCATTCATTCTCTAATGCCCATAATTCTTCATGCTGCATCAAAATAATTTGTTGCTTGAGGAGTAATAATAATTCTGGAGTAATAACTTGACTAGCTATAGCCCTATCATCTATATGAGTATGGCATGCCTGGTAAACTGTGTAACAGTGTTGAAACATGCCAGTGATCTCTCTACCCCGAAAGCTCACAAAGCAGCCATACCAGTGACTGTCCTCCTACAGATAGTAGCTTTCTGTGCCATTTCTAGAGTTTTGTTTATGTAAAAACTCAACTGTAGCAAATATACAACCTTCTCAACCCACTTACTGTAAGTCTTAATACAGGTACGGAATGCTAATAGGAGTCAGGTGCTGGCCTGTTTACCAAATTCAGAAAGAAATATCAGTCCCAGATCAAGCTCAGTTCAACACTCCAGCCAGTTCTCAGCATTCCTACCAGACTACATCAAATGTCAACTGATTATGATTCATCGTATCTTCATTTAGTAATGGCACTTCATGGAAGACCAAAAGAATGTGAAAAATTACTAATACATTTGCCCACCAGCAGCCAAGGTCCTTTCCAACTCTTCGTTTGACCTTAAAATCAGATGTAAAGTGAATGGCAGCATGACCTCATTCACGTGGAAGTCATAGAATGAGAAATAAATGGAGCCAGCAGTAATTCTGACATTTCACAGAATCACAGAATGGCCTGGGTTGGAAGGGACCTCGAGGATCATTCTCAAAGGAAAAAAGATTACTGAATGTTTAAACTCCAACTGTGTAAGGCAAGTAATATTTAGTAATTAGAAGTAAATCTTGCAATCCTTTCTAATATTTTTAAAAAGAGATTTATCTCAAGGACTGGTAAACTCAGGACTACAATACAGAGTACTGTCAAACTACAACTTCAGGTGAAAGCAGGGAAATAAAAAAAATAACCCACTTTCTTGCAGGACTCTGCTGAGGCAATTTAGCATTTTATCTTAAGAATGATGGGGGAAAAACACTATCTGAAGCCCTAGCTATTTATGGTTTGCATTCACTCTGCTCAGAAGAAAAACTGTGCTGACTACTACCATGGTAAGACATTCAAATGTTACTTGTTATACTGACATGCTTTCTAGTAAAAACTTTACAAATTGAAATAATGTTGCTAAACTTATTTTATTTATGATACTAAGGAACTGTATTCCTATACAACATATAATTATTCATGCCCTAAGCATCATCCTGATAGTGTGCTTCTTAAATTTCTTTTTATAGATTAAATACCTTTCGCCAGCAAATCGTATCTTTTGGTATGTAAGTCATGCAAATGAAGCCAAAGGCAGCAGTGTGCAAATCAGATGAACAAGCAGGTCATTAGAGATTTCAGCACTGAGGTTCATCCTCCCATCTCCTGCCACCCTGTCTGTGACCAACCCCTTTGCACCTCTCCCTCTGGGATCTGTATATTCTTCTCAGTACTCCTCTCATTTGACCTAATTCTGCATTGCTTCAGTTCAACATAATTGTCTCCCAGCTGCCCATTCTTATTCCCTGTGAGTGGCAGATCCACATACTTGTTCCCTGATCTACTAGCCTCCTTTATGTCCCTTCCCATAGTACCTGATCTTGATGTGTTCGGCCACTGGAAGGCAGTCTGAACCTACTCACTGCATATCACCACCCAGTTCTGTTGGCCAGCCAGAAGGTGTATCTACACCAGATATCAGATTAGATCCTGCACTGTCTCCCAGGTGCTGGTGCCTAAAAAAACTGTCATATGTCCTAGAAAATCAGGCTATCTTCTGTTAGAGTGAAGTGCAGCTCATAGCACCCTGTCTCACTAAGACCAAGCTTAACCTGCTGAGGCTGAAGTTTCAGTAATGACCAGCCTAATGTCAGAACTACAGTGGGATTTCTTAAGTAGTCTGAGAGCTGTATTCTCCTCATTTGAGTAGTTGTTGCCACACTAACTCCATCCTTCTGGGAAGAGAATGGACCTTGATTGTTTTTGTTTTTTTCCTCCGTAGCAACTATGGTGTTTGAGTGGAGCATGGGAAACCAACTGCTTTGCTACTGTCACAAAATCACAACTGGGAAACTGCAATAATTTATATAATAATTAGGAATTCTACCTAAACTCATTGACTCATTAATTGTTTATTCTTCAAACATCATTTTATCCCACTTCCCTACCATGCCTCACAAAATTCATAGAATCACAAAATGGTATGGGTTGGAAGGGACGCTAAAGACCACCTAGTTCCAAACCCCTGCTATAGGCAGGTACACCTCCCACTAGACCAGGTTGCTCAAAGCCCCATCCAGCCTGGCCTTCAATGCTTCCAGGGAAGGGGCATCCACAACCTTGCTGGGCAACCTGTTCCAGTATCTCACAGCAAATAATTTCTTCTTTATATTTAGTCTAAATCTACCCTCTTCCAGTTTAAAACCATTTCCCCTCATCCTGTCGCTACATGCCCTTATAAAAAGTCCCTCCCCAGCTTTCCCGTAGGCCTCCTTCAGGTACTAGAAGGCCGCTATAGGGTCCTCCTGGAGTATTCTCTTCTCTAGGCTGAAGAGCCCCAGCTCTCTTCAGCCTGTCCTGGTAGTGGAGGTGCTCCAGTCCTCTGATCATCTTCGTGACCCTCCTATGGACCTGCTCCAACAACTTCATGTCCTTCTTGTGCTGGGAGCTCCAGAACTAGATGCAGTACTCCAGGTGGGGTCTCGTGAGAGCAGAGTAGATGGGCAGAATCACCTCCTTCGACCTGCTGGTCATACTTTGCCCTGATGTAACCCAGGATAAGGTTGGTCTTCTGGGCTGCGAACACACATTGCCAGCTCATGTTGAATTGTTCATCAACCAACAGTCCCAAATCCTTCTCCTCAGGGCTGCTCTCAAGCCATTCTCCACCCAAACTGTATCTGTACTTGGGATTGCCCTGATCCAGGTGCAGGACCTTGCACTTGGCCTTGTTGAACTTCATGAGGTTGGTATGGGCCCAACTCTCAAGCTTGTCCAGGTCCCTCTGGATGGCACCCTTTCCCTCCAGCATGTCAGCTGCACCACTCACCTTGGTGTCATCTGCAAACCCGCTGAGGGTGCACTCAATCCCACTGTCCATGGCAGCTACAAAGATGTTAAATAACACTGGTCCCAGCACCGATCCTTGAGGATTGCCACTCGTGACTGGTCTCCACTTGGACACTGAGCGGTTGAAAACAACTCTCAAGTGCGACCACCCAGCCAATTCCTTATCCACTGAGTCGTCCATCCAACAAATTCATTTTGTCTTTGCCTTCAACTTTTAAGGCACCGCTAATGACTGGGTTACTGATAAAGGGCACCACTCAGTATGCCATAATTCTGTTTCCAAAGATCTTCGATGGGGACAGACTCCTGGTTAATATGGATTTATTTATTTTTTCCACTGCAAAGTAATGTTATATATTTGACCTCCATCTTTCTTCCACACAGCATTTGTCAGAATAGCTACTTTCACATCTTATAAAGTTATTTTTAAAATCATCTTGTAAGTATATGATGCATGCACATTCTGGAGCACATAAGTAATAAGACAATGCCCAGAGTTTCACCATTCAGAGCTCCATTTCTTATTTTGGTATCTACACCAAAATGTACAAAATGAGCAGACATTGATAATTTAGGAATTATTCTAAAGGAGCTACAGAAACATCTGGAAATATGGAAAACAAATATCACTGAATAAATGTCAGGTGTTAAGAAATTTAGTCATCTCAGAATGCAAGGAGACTTTTGATACTAGGGAGTTGATTAATTTTGAGTGAAATGCCTAATGAAGTTCAACTACTAGAAGATCAAGCTAGAAACTTATACTAGAAACGAAGTTGGTTTTTTTAAGGGTTTAAATAATTAACTGGGGAACACTTCACTTATCGTGAATCACTTGCCCTTAAGAACCTTAAATCAAGCTGAAGCATATTTCTAAAAGACAACCTTGTGCAAGGAAAAAAAAAAAAAAGACAGCGTTACAGACTTAATGAAAAAGAAACCTATGAAAATTATACAGCAGGTATGATGTGGGGTCAGTTGTATGATGATAGTAGTCCTACCCAGTCTAAAAAACTATGAATTCTAAGATGAGACATGCACCAAAATGTCAGCTAACAAAGTCCAGATTTGGCTGAACATTCACAGATAAATCCTTGTATCTAGAATCTGTGCTTCTGCAACTCTGAACATAAGAATGAATGTTATTATAGTATATTCTATATGGCCTTGGAGAAACATGCAATGGAACAGAGAAAGTAGTTTAAATGTAGCTCTAAAACTATGTAATTGGTCAGATGAGGAAAAAAAAAAAAGCTTCTGTTAAAGGAAAGCCATAGATATTCTATACATTTTTTAAGGAGGAGAAAAAACATTTGTCCATTGCAGTACCCTCTTAAGCCCAGACTCAAGCAAATATTTTCATGTCTTTCAAGCCTTAATAAAGAGCAGTTGGCTAGAACCAAACAGGCTGTTTTTGCAGCCAGTTTCCTAAAACGTCTGAGAAGTCACTTTCAATGAGCTCTCTCTGCCAGTTAAGGTCACTTCGCAGCCTTAGGCTCCGTCTGAATTGGTCACTGTAACAGAAATGTCCAGGCAACATTGACGGTAAGAATATTTGTCTCAATCTACTGCCTGTCATATTACACTGCACTCTGTACAATACACAGAAGGGCCAAGATTATCTTCATTTCCTTGCCTTGATATTCCTGTAAAATGTACCACTGCCATAGTGCTAGCTTGTACTTGAATACAGAGCTCAAGACTAATCACATCCAATGAACATCCCCTGCCTGTCACTTGTGCAGGGAAGCAACACAGTGAGCAAGATATGTCCCATATAGAGGTTTCACAGGAGCTGGAAGCAGATCACAAACGCAAACCAGGATGACCGCTGACCTCACCACATTCTGAGCTAAAGGCAAAACTGATTCTTTTGTTTTAGCTTTCCCACAGTAACCCCTTAGCATGCCTTGTAAAAACCCACAAAAATATCCGCAGGTTTAAAAAACAGGGAGCAAGCAGCGCAGTATTACCACCCTGCCCCAGATTTACATGGGAGGCATTTAGATGATAACTCAAAGCATTCACCTCCTTCTGCTCCAAGTACAAAGGGTTCTCTTTTGAACCACCCTGCTCCAACAAACTTAAAGCAACATGTATATAGATTTAAAAAAAAACAAAACTAGCAACAAAAGTCTTACAAATACACAGCACTGCAGGCGAGATTCTTCCCTGGGGAGAGGATGAAAGAGCAACATGTGAAAGATGTTTGTCATGTCATTTTGTATAGTACTCGAAGCATTCAGAAACAATAGTGATGAGGATGGTATAAAAACCTTAACATACAGAACTGAAAATAGCACTTGAATAAAAGCAAAAGGAATTAAATATAGCAAGACCAAAAAAGTGCTTTTAAGAAGCTCTGGTTTTTGATGTAAATTTAAAAGAAAAAAAAAATAAAAAAAATAGAGTCTCTTCTAAAAATCCTCTCAAATCCCAAATTTGTCTCCATTATGTGCTGACTCAGAGACTTCACAAGACACTCTGGCTGGGAAACTGCAGGGGTTGCTTCCGACATAATACAGAATTGATGTACCACTGAAGGATGTAACAACACCACTGAAACAGAGCATCCTCTCAGCCTACAGGGTTTCTAGTTATTCTCTTATGCTCCATATTTCCTTCCACAGCCAAAATCTCATTTTCTCTTACATAAAATTCCTTTCTATACTAGTTTTATAAACAAGCAGATAAAAAGGATAAATAAATTATCCTCCAGGAAAGTGGCTGAGCAGTGAAATGGCAGACTGTAATGGATACCTGATCATATAGGCATACATTTTAACAATGAAGTGTACCGAGAAGCCAGACACTCATAACTCATTCACTCTATAAATATGTATGAAGGCAACTTAAAAAATTGCTCACCCAGTTTGGGCACTATGTATTTTAGCATGTGAACTACCACACAGTGGTTGCACACACTCCTATGGGGAAAACAGAACAGATGTTTTGAGATTCTCGGGCTTCTACTATTCACTAAAAACAGTGAAAGTATCATTCTTCAGTTTGAACTGGTTATTGGTATGCCATTCTAGCCCTTAGATGCTGAAATCATTCCTCAAATACAAGTTGTTAAGTAGTCCAAACCAAGAAAAATACTGTCTGGCTTGTTTTATTTTTGCTCAGATTCTTGGATTTTTGCAATAATTAGATTAGGATTGGTCTAGAACCAAACAGTTCTAGATACTGCTTTCACAAACGATAAGAAAACAGTACAGAACAACAATGTAGTTTACCTGCAGCTGCCCAAAGAAAACAAACAAACAAACATGTGAACAAAAAAGCAAGTAAACAAACAAAAAAACAATCTATCTCCACCATAAACTCCTGTTCCTCATAGAGGCTCAACATCCATGAAACTCCACTTTCCAGTAACCTATGCTTCATTCTCAGTTGAAGTCTATGTAAGAAATATTCTCTACAACCTTTTTCTTAGCTTAGCGGTGATCTCCCACCAATTTCCTCATTTCTGTAAATGAAGCAGAAGTTTTACAATGTAAGGTCTCCAAAACTTCACTGAAGATATGTCTCTTCCTAAGGTGGTGCAACACAGCACTGGGAAGAGAGGACAGAAAAAAACAGAGGCAGCTAAAGAACTGAGGTGGGCTAGCAGTCAGAACACTGTATGAAGGCAGAGAAATGAGCTGTGCTCTCACCTGTAGATCAAAGGATTTGGGAAGGAGGAACTGCGAAGGGCTACTGGGTTGGTGAGTCCTGAACATCACAGCTATTACAAACTACTACAACTTGGCAAAACCAAAAATATGCATTCTGCTATTGTTTAAGGAATCTTTAAGAGATTTTCAGATATGGGAGGAAAAAAAAAAAAACAACCCTTCAATCATCATTAGGGGGTAGTGCTGTTCCAACCCACTCATGAAGCAGCTGGAAGTGGTTTTCCTCTTTCCTTAATCCATACATGCTCAGAAGACACACTGAAGAAGCAGAGGACGTTCAGCCAAACCACTGAAGAAGAAACCTCTCCTGCTTTTAAAAGAAGAGCTGTACTCTATCTTTCCTCAGCCTATTTAGGAATTAAAACCAGTTGATTCACACTTGTACACAAACATATTTAGGTTGGAATAAATAAAACTTTCACAGTCATAGTCCTGTTCTGGACAACAATCAGCAAAGTCTGTGAGTGCATGAAGACGCAACTGGCAAGCAAAGTTTTCAATAGTGTCCACATGAAAATCTCACTAGCTGCCATTGTATCTTTCAGCAGCAGCAACGAAAAGCAGAGCTGATGGCCCCTGGTCAAGTAATCAAGGATTGCAAGATCATGTTCTGGTTTTGTAGCACTTCCTTAATCTCCAAAGGGATTATCTGTTCCAGTTACTACCCAAAGTGATTAAGTCACAAGCACATCACAAATAAGAGATCAAATCTGCTGTCCTTATGTACAGAACACCTTCACAACATGCAAATCACTACATCATGTAGTGGTGTCCATGTCATTGGTCAGACAGGAGTAAAAAAAAGAAATTAATTTATTCTTTTGCCACCCAATGAAAAAAACATCAAAACCAGGACATAAACTCTGTCTCTAGTTTTGTTTTCTCATCATTTCAATTCAATGGAATTTTAGTCTCTAGAAAGTATCACAGAATCCTGAGAGTTGGAGGGGACGAACTCCCCAGCAATGAACAGGGACACCACAGCTAAATCAGATTGCCCAGAGCCTGGTCCTACCTGATGCCCTGAAAGTCTCCAAGGAGGGGACATCCAACACATTCTGGGCAAACTGTACCACTGCCTCACGACCCTCACTGTGAAAGACTTTTTCCTTGTACTTAACCTAAATCTACCCTCTTTAAGCTTGAAATCATTTCTTCATATTCTGTCACCACAGACCTTGCTAAAGAGTCTCTCCCCTTCATTCCTGTAGCTTCCCTTTTGATACTGAAAGGAATGGTATCCTTCAAAACTTATTTATATTTTTTTACACACATAAGATTGTTAGAGAGAATTTTTTCTGGACAAAAATGCTAAAGATTAAGTTTGAATTTCTTGCAGAATTCCACCATGGATTTATAAACAGAGATAATCAATTACACTTTTTTATGGCCTTTGGCAATATTCCCGTGCTTAATTCCTGTGCATTAAAATCTAACCATTTATTTACTGCAGTTAACAGGGTAATTTTACTTTTATCCTCTATTGCTTTTATACTGTTTAAGTGAATACCAGGAGACAGAGAGCTTATAAGGTGTCATCTATGATCAAACAGAAGAAAGAATCTTAGAGCTTAGATCACAACAATCAAATCAAATTGTATTTAATTACATGGAAACAAAGATTCATTCGACCATCTTTCTGCACTACTGAAGTATCAAAATTATGGTCTTACTCTTATAAGTAGCTCATATTAAAATCAAAGAGTTAACAAATTTATATTTAGACTCAATGCTGTTAAGTTCGGTTTTGTTCTCATTTTGTGGGGTTTTGTTTTGTTTTCCATAGGATAGGATGCTGACACTGAAAAAGAAACCTACTCCTGAGGCAATTTTCACATAGTCATCTTCATGTCTATTGCCAGTCATTCCAGAAATGCAATATATATATTTACATTTATTTAGCAAATACTGATTTTTGCATATCAAGTGGTTAAAAGCAGTTTGGCAGTGAGTAAATGTTACTGTTAGCTGTGGTAAGTGTACATAACAACCTTCTCTTTTACAATGGATCCACAAAGTTTCTGAATTCTTGTAGTAACTGGGATATTCAGAAATTTCTGCATGAATGGCTGTAGGAGATATGCAGAACAACCTACTGTACATGTGTTCCAAAACCTACAAATAGTTCCTAAACAGTATGCCAGATACACCTATCTCCTCATGCATGCAATAGGGGTCCAGGGCTGCTAAGGGCTGCCACGTTGGGTGCTGCCCATGTCTCTTAAGTCTGACATGTACCACTACGTAGCGACCTGCACAACAAATATCTTCCTCTTTATCTTCCAAATCCATACCACACAAATGCACGGGGTGACCTTCCCATCCAGAGATGCACTGCTCTGTGGCGTGCAGAACTTCGCACTGCAGCTATGTGAATGCAGAATTACTGGTACCCTCCAACTTACCACTTCTCAGGAGTATGTACCTGGGATAATCAACATGTCTTACAAAAAGCAAAAACATCTGAATTCACCACGGTCACTTAACTATTTATGGTGAATGTGTAGCATTCCTACTAAAGAAGAGAAGGAGAAAAGAAAAGCCCTCACCTCCTCTTCACCTCCATCCTGTTATTTGCCTCTTCCACAAATACAAGAAGTGATCTGCTAGCACCTGTGATGTATGGCCATCTTCTTTTCCCCTTCAGTGAACACTGACTGTTATTTTAAAAGTGCATGCCGCAAAGAAATAATACTCCAGGCTTACTCCCCTTGGATAAGGTACGTGTATTACTGTGTGGAATTAGGAAATACCAAATGAAATGAACTGGTCAGAAATTTAAATGGCTTTTAAGTGAACTAAACCATGCATCACAGGGCAGCAAAAAACAGAAAACAGTCCCACCAGATTCAGCTCCTGCACTGCAACCCCAGAGAACAACAAACAGCTGTGATGGTGACTGAGGTCAAGTTGCATTTACAATCAATGCAAAACAAACGCTGGCCTCAATCCCTGGTGATCAACAGCGCTCAATGGTCCCACAGCTCTCTGGGGTTCTGTGCTAACCAACTATTGAAATCTCACTCTGCCAGAGGAAGTTTCAAAAGGATCATTATATTTCAGTGCTTTCCTGCTCTCTCATGTCCTTTTAAAATCCCAGTCTTGGTACATTTGTCTATAGGTGTACACAATGGCATCCCCACACAGACACTGCCTATAGTAATTTAATACTGACTATTGTGTATTAAAGCTTCCATTTTTTCAATGTTTTACAGACTGAGAAACCAAAAAATATTAATATCCTAGGACACAATTTTCAAAAACATTAGGTGGCCACACTTTCTAATGAGATTAATGATGACAGAGGGAAGCTATGAATTTCATTAATTTAAAATCAACTTCAGCACTCTAATTTAAAAATGATTTGGATGCTTGATCCCAGGGCTTACTGCTAAAAACCATCAAGCACCCATAATTCTAACATCAGGACAAGATAGAGGTGGTCAGCATTTATATAAATTATCAGTGAGACAACAAAATTTTAGAAAATCCAAAAAACGCTCCTAATTTCTCAGGTAAATCTCATGCAGGGTTGTGAATCACTGTTTTCAAATGGCTTTTGGAAAATTTGGTTACGTAAAGTCTTAATTATTACACAGGTTTCTCTTTCATTTATTATATATTGAAAAATCTGAAGAGTTTATATGAGAATATATTAGAAAACTCTCATCCTAGAAATTCATAATTACAGAAATATATCCAAGGCTGATACATCCGCCTGGCAAAACCCATACACTTACGTGCACCACAGCTGGTGGGTGATTTTTAAAATCCAAATCTGACAAGAGAGTCAGAATTGTGCTCCGAATGCAAAAATATAACACTTGGCCACTTTGCTACCAGACAACATGATCATGATACCAACCTTACGTATGTTTCACTTATAAGCTGCTTTTTCAGCTACCGTGACACAGTCACCTTGACTCTGAGTTTCTCTTCTGCTTCTTACACCAGCTGTAGTGCAGCACTGCTCCATTCCAAACAGACGTTTGCAATAGTAATTTACTATATAGAGATTTTTTTTTTTTCAAATTGTGCAACTGGACTTCATAATATCATTAATCTCAATTGTTTTGTGCACAGCAGATTACACAAAAGAAGATGAAAACTTACAGTACTGGTTCTTCTTTGTATGTGAATTCTATGCAGCTTTGATGGGTTAAGATAGCATTTATTTAGAGTTGAGTACAAAAATGGAATCAAAGATAGTTTCAAATAAAATCTCAGCTTTTTGTGCTCTAAAAGACTGAATAACAACAAATACTTCTCAATAACTCTTCATACTGGACATACTGGATGCCCTGGAGGCATTCAAGGCCAGGCTGGATGTGGCTCTGGGCAGCCTGGCCTAGTGGTTGGCAACCATGGCCACGGCAGGGGGGTTGAAACTCAATGATCATTGTGGTCCTTTTCAGCCCAGGCCTTTCTATGATTCTATGATAATAATAAATAATAAATCAGAAATATAAAACAAAAATATGGAGTAGCCTGAAAGTTAATTTTCTGGTGGATAATAGTTTTCTACAGATCAAAGCCAAATATCTTGGTCCTTTTTACTCAATACAGAGTATTCAACCTAGCTTCTGGGAGGTAAATAGAAGAAAAAAGCCCAATCAGCTTTAGAAAAAACTATCCTCTGTAAATTGCCCCCATAAATGGTGCATGAAAAGCATTTGGTACCTTAAAATACAAAGAACAGAATGAAGCGTGTAACGTTTTCAGTTCTGTCCATGAACACAGAGCAATCCACAGTAGATTCAGTCAGCATTTATACTGTCTTAAGTGACAGAAGATTTTGAGCCTGAACAAAATCTCCAAACATAAACAATCTCTTTCAGCCTATTTACATCTTACATTTGTTCGGACATGTGATCTTTTCTATTTCTAAATGTAAAATATACATCAAGACCTTTTCAAGAATTCTTGCTTCTTTTTTCAAGACTATTCCATACTCCATATAATAGAGAATAAAAATTATGTATGTAGAAATAGAACAGAAAAAAACGCAAAATGAGAAAAATGTAGAAGAAAAGTAGCAAAGTAACATGGAAATGTGTTTGGTGGCAGATACCTCCATGGACTCTCAGAGAAGAATCTACTGCAAGAATAATAATCACAAACATTAACTACGGTTCCTGGGGAAAGTAAGAAATTGTCTGGAACGATCCAAATGCAAATATGTGGCCACAGATATTAAATAAATACTTAAATGAAACCTTCAGCAGACAGTACACTGAAAAGACCGGGATGATGCATTCTGGGAGCGCCTTCCTCAACTCTCCCAGGCAGCAGAGAGAAACTACACCTCTGGAAAGCCTCCAATATCAGCAGAAAAGACACTTTTCAACTCATGGAAAAGCCCCTATTTGCCATGCAGATTGAAAAAGCAAAGAGACAACATCGAAGAGATCACTGACTTGATTAGAATGCTGTCTCAAAACTGATATGGGATATTTATGGTGCCAGTGAGTTATATAGGGAGAAAATGAACACGAAAATACACACTAAAAAACTTTATTCCTTTATCTTTTATTTATACGGTATCTCTTTCAGCTGTCAGAGTGTAGTTTTCAAGGATCAGGCCAATACTGTATAATTAGCAATTATATTGTTCTAAGTCATATTAGTATATGATCCTTATTAGTACCAAAGACAAATGCACTATTTTTAATGGATTTACACTCAGATCATCTATCTGAGGAACAGACATATTATTAGTATGATACTCTGCATGATTTTATTATCATCGAAGATTTTATTATCAGTGGGGAATGACAGCAGAGAGACTGAGATTTATTTCAGGTTTCTAAAGAACCAGACACAGATCACCTGAGTGCCTGCCCATTGCTTTATCTAGTCAAATATCTTAAAATCTACATTACCACACATTTCAAACATCCCATGGAAAATACTGAAACTAGGTGTAGATTTTCCAGTTAAGAACAGGTGATGACTGAAGACAGTGATGTTATCACTGACATATCTCACTGCTGTATCAAGTAAGATATATCATATAACTCTGTTTTTTTGTCATGGCCATAATATACAGATCCCTTTACACATACTGCTGTATATAAATAACTCTATATAAGTGAGCTTTCAAAAAGTGATGTACTGATCTGTCTTAATAGGCTAAGAAGTGCTTATGCAGCCTACCTCCAACTCTTCCTCCATTCACACTGAAATACTGAAGTCACCACAAGACTCAATACTGATAAATATTGAGGCTTTTTTCTATGTCCATTAAGCACCATGTAAAGCAACAAGATCATATATTGGGGGTTCTGTTACTTGAGCTACAGAACAAAACTTTAAAATACAAGGTAGAGGCACGACAACACCTAAGTGCCCAAATGTCTTTGAAACTCTGTGAGATTATCTATGTAAATACAATCAAACCCCAGGACTGAATACTGCGATACAAGAGAAGATTTTCCTGATTCATGCTGAATGTACTCCAACATACCAGTAAGGACCCAATCCACAGAACTGAGGAGCTGCTTAAGGTCTGTTCTGACACAGTAGAGGAAAACTGGACCTCCTGTGCTAATATAATGAAGAAAGCATGCTCTAAATAAGACAGTAGCCATGAAAAGATAACATTTTACATATTTAACGTGCTAAATAAAATTTGGATTTTTTTTTTAATTCAGAAATCCTTATTATTATCTTAACTTAGCTACATATGTATGAAGTATACAATTTCTCCAAAATTTTTTGTAATAGAAATTGCCAAAAAAAAAATGAGAGGTATATAAAATCTTATTAAACCAAGAACATTTACTTCCTCTGCTGAGTTGAACTATATTACATGATGAAGGATAGCAAACAGCTTTAACACGCTGCTGAGACTTTTCAACTAACATCCGCACATCAGTTCTGGCTTGTGAGGCATCACTGAGGAGCCTGCCAAGAGCAATGGCTTCTGCCCCATTTGCATCGCCTGTGGGACAGGCAGCCTGGCTGGGGAAGGAGGAGGTAAAGCAAAGAGCTAATTAGTGAGTAAGCCCTTTGGGTCAGAAAGCCTGCTGACTCAATGCTAAGTCACAAACAGTGCTGGGCTCCAGCAGCAGGGGTTATGTGTGACAGAGCCAGCTCAGAATGGCACCTCCTTGCTATACTCTGCAGGAAGCCCTGGCAGAATCTCCCTCCTTAGGTGCCAATCCAACTGGAAGGGATGCTGAAGGAAAGAAGAGTGGGGAGGAGAGCAGAGTTCCTCTGTGGAGACTGTGCAGTGAGAGCTAAGGACATACATAATTTCTCTCTTTCACCCATGACTTTCATGAGCACAAGGGAATTGAATCATCTCCTTTCTTCCATAGGATGAACAGCTCATACTTTCTCCTCATGTAGTCAGGGTACGGGCACAAGCTCTTTTCCTCTTCCATTTCCTAGGGTGGAGCTGTGGCCAGTAATAATCTTTCTTCTGCATCTGTGCCAGGGCTTTGAAGGACATCTCCAGCTCCCAGCAGAACTTATATAAGGTCTCTTCTACTTTCAAAGATATGTTTCACACAAAATGCAAAACACTCACGGAAGCCCCTTCTGTGTGCAGTTTAGAGCAGCAGGAGCAAATTGAGGGGTCATTAGAAAATCTGATCATTGCACCACCTCTACCATTATAGGCTATCTGCCTTTATTAAAAACAACCAGAATGTCCCATGCTAAGATATGTAATCTCACCAGTTGTAACTGCAATGGAAATTCTCATGATGAAGTATCACTACTACAGACTGACAAAGCTTGCTAGTCTGTTAGGCAACTGGATGGAATTACTCAGCACAGTCTTCCACTCCTAATTCTTTTTTGCCTCTTTCCTCAAATTTCTTTGCTCGACAGATTGTTCTTTATGTTTATAACAAGCAATCACAAAAAAACTTTGTATTTCTGAAAAACAAGAACATCCTAAATTCCTTTGTTTCTTAAACAGTTCTAAGAAAGACAAATCACGGGCAGTGTATGTGAACAGCTTCCATAGGCAAAGCTCCATTGTAAACCTTTAGAACACAGCTCTAACACATGGAAGTGTAAGATCTACAGTCAATTGGCAATACTCCGACAAAGGAAACACCAGATATTCCACACTATATTGCAAACTTGATAATACTGATACAAAATTTTCCTGAGTGGTTGATATTGGCACGTGAAAATAAAGCAAACCTCAGCAGGACACATAAAATTAATGCACTTCCAATGTAATTCCAACCAGTATAGCATAAATCAGCACAGACATGAAATTCTTGGCTGTCTTGTTTGACATAAGCGAAGCAGAAATTATGTGTTGTTGCAGGTGCTTTGCAAGCAAACATGACGCCCAGCTGATTGTTAACAGACGAAGTTTTTTTCAAAGGCAAATGAGCGAAAGAAGATCTTCAAAATGGCTAATAAAAAACCCAGGTGGAAGTAGTTATGACCATCCCTGGGATGGAGCAGTCAGCAGCTATCGCATTATGTTCGGATGGCACTGGAAACAGACTGCTCTTACTGGGGCCAGGAGCAGCCTTCAGCAGGAGCGTGGAGCATTTCTGATGCTGGCAGCCACTTCCAGCTGAGCCAGACACTGTGCAGCTCAGCATGGGCAGCTCCATTTGGCTCATACATTTTAAAGAATTACTTCATGTGCATCTCATCCTGAAAGCCAGAGAACACCTGCAATTTATGCTCTCTGGGAAAACTGTAGAGTTTCAAGCCCCTCAAAGCCGAATTCTAAAGTTATATGATCAATAATAGCTTAGTCAAATTGATTTTTTAATTTTTCAAATGTAGGAAACTTTATATCTTATATAAGGTCTATTATTTTTGAAGATATGTTTCATATAAAATACAAAATACTCATGGAAGTCAAACAGCTCTTGCAGTGTGCAGGTTAGAACAGCAGGAGAAACTTGAGGAGTCATAAGAAAAACTGATCACTGCAAAGGCATCTACACTTTGTAATAAAATGTATCCACTTGATCTAGAAAATAATTACTGCAAATTCAACAAATATGCTCCTTATAACAGAAAAACAGAAAAATAATCTAAAATACAAAAAGGGATCCTTGTCTTGGAGACTTCAGTGAAAAACCTTGTTGGGTTTTTTTGTTTGTTTGTTTTTAGAGGTTTTTTCCCCTCTCTATTCAGTTGCCATTCTGATAAGCTCTTGTGTAAATCATACATTGCAAGTCCACCCCTCCTAACTGCGGGCTGTTTTCAGGAGACAGAAGTACTGGTAGCTGCCAAACAAAGCAAAAAAAAAAAGGCATATAGGGACACAGAGCCTAGGCTGTTCAGCTGTTCCTGGATTTGATCAAAAATTGCCTCTCAGCAGTGACACAACACTGTTTTCTAGCAAAATATGAATAAACATGTGCATAAACTTTTGACTCAGAGCAATGCCACACTAGTTCTGTGATCCATCAGATCTTGGAAGATAAACATGATAAGATGTGGTCAGCTCTTGATAGGAAGTCTTCCCAAGAGGAACTTAAAAGCTGCTACTAGTTGGTGACTGAGTAGATGGCTCTCTTTTCTCAGTATAATCCATGTCTAGCAATGTGGCAGAGAGCACTTGCTCTCAAGTTAGGCAGATGTAACTAAACTCAGAAAGAAACATCAGAAAATACAAACTTCAACATTTTGCCACTTGGCTCTATTTTCTGTTGGGAGAGAGAAAAATAAAAAAAGAAGAATATCTTTCAGATATCAGTGGAAGAATTCCTACCAGGTGTAGTCCTACACCAAAGGGCACTGGAGATTACTATACAGACTTGCTCCACAGGATGGACTCGAAGTCGGATTAAGAGCCTGCCCGTTTGTCTGCCCTATCCTTCTGATGGCAGTGGGACAGACACACACACATACACATACACACACACACACACACATAATGAAGAAAAAAAGCTCAGTATTCTCCAGTGCGGGATGTCCTTAGCAACCTTCAAACACTATATGTTCACCTGCTGTCGCAAGTATTATTGGAATGTATGCATGGTCCAAGTGCAGACTGAATTAAGGATAGTGAAGAATGGATGATGGTCTTTTGGAGAATGATCCCAGTGCTATTTTGTCAAGTACAGTTTGGACCTCTGATGATGCAATTTTCTTTTCTTTTAGGAGTACAAATAATTAACTTAGTTACCTAGGCCAAACTCTACCTTATCATATGTATTCCATAGTGATACTGACCACACAGAATGTTATGTATCTTCAGTACTAAATAGTTGTGTGTTATTGCTGTGTACTGCAAACCAGCTGCCCTTTATCAGGCCAGAGACATCAGATTTTCAAAGTTTCCTTTGTTTCTTTGTCCTACGAATGACTGTACCTGTAAAAAGGCTCAATTAATTAATAATGTGAATGTTGGGCAATAGTATGCTTACAATCAGCATCAATATTAAACTTCCAACAGACTAACTACATAATGTGTTACCCACTGAAGGGTGCTATGCAGTGAGCAGTACTGCTATGTGGTTGCCAAAAGGAGACATGAACCTTTTCATCAGTACACATGTTGACAACATAGTACACTGGATTGTGCCAGTTTTGGTTAAAGATCCTAGAAGTACTGTTGGACATAAAAGGAAATTAAAAAAAAAAAAAAAACCCACACTGCAGAATCTCAGCTGGATGTAATCATTAATGTTACGCAACTGCTTTCTCCTGAAATAGAGGGTGGATTCCGCAAGAGCTAAGTTGAGTTGTTTGTAAATGGTAAAATCCTACTCTGATCCCTCACTAATAATCTTTAACACAGCATGGGCCTCAAGCACTGAAAGAGGAGGATGTGGAGGGCTTCACTGTAGGGCCAGTTCTCTTTAATGTTTTCATAAATGACGTGGATACAGAATGTGAAGGTATGCTAAGTAAGTTTGTGGATGACACTGAATGGGGAGGACCTGGTGACTCCTTCAAGGTTAGAGAAGCCTTGTGGAGAGATCTTGACGAATTAGAGGACTGTGCAACCACTAACCATATGAAGCTAAGGGGCAGCTGAGGTCCCTGCATTTGCTCAGCCCAGAGCAGAGGAGCTGAGGAGAGGCCTCGTGGTGGCCGCAGGGCCTCACAGGGAGCAGGTACTATGTGGTTGGTGCCCCTTCATGTCCAACCAGCACTGCCACAAACACAAATATCTCATTAAAATACAGAATTTTATATTATTTGGTCTCCTACACTTTACCACTTCCAATATATTTCTGAAACACATTTCACTTAGCAGACAACATTCCTTCTATTCTGTACAAACCTTTGCACAGTTTTGCTTCTTTGCTATTGACAAAGCTCCTGGTTTACATGGGATTTGTCATGGAATTTAATGTAAAGGCCTACAAAAATATTTTACTCAAGCAATCAACAGAAACTCAAAATGAAGAGGACAGGTTGCTCTGCCTTACACTACATTTGGGTTTCACGTCCTTACATGGTTGCAATGCTGCTTGCATAGACTTAACTCACACTGCAGGGTTCTTCTTTCTGCTCTTGATTGATCTGAGATCTTTGGCAAGTCATTTCACTATCCCTTCCCACCTACCCGCTGTGTCCCATCAGTTTCTATCAAGTCATAGCAGCAGTGACTGTTTCGCTTGCAGTACCTGTCTCTGTGGGATCTGATTTCTGTCCTGGCACACTAATAGCATTAATGCTTTGAGTGATAAAGTTTTGTTAAGGACAAATTACTTAAATTTCCAATTGCATTGAAAAAACATAACGCCAATTCTATTGGTAAACCATATGTATTTAGACGGATCCTTTCTGAAAAGGTAGACAGACTTAAAATAAAACCCACAAAAACAGAGCACACATGATGTAATAATCACTACCACTGCAGGAACCAGCAACATCCTTAGAGTTTTCAAGAGCAATATCTAGTAGCCTATATCAGGAAGCCTAAGACAGAAGCAAGTTTTATGTAGTCCCTACTTTTCTCCCTGCACTGAAATTCACTGAGGTTGGCTGAGACAACATGGTTAAGTCCCTGGTGCAGACATCTGAATAAGCTCTTTTTGTAAAAGATTTTTAGAATCTGGAAGCTATTCAGATGGTTTAATAACAAGTATAATATTAGTGTCTAGAGAGATATATGTGAAGACTTCTGTTTTAATGTCTGAGCTGCAAATCACTTTACCAGTCTCCTCAACACACATACACAAAGGGTGGAATTCTGCAGCTCACTGAAGCCAGTTCCTATAGCTACTGATGAGAAACTTGCTTATTCCTTACTAGTAATCTACTTAATATTGAGCCAGCAGATCCCAACTGAATCTGCTTTTTCCTAAGAGAACAAATACCTTCTGTTTCTCCAACTTTTACATTCAGAAACATTAATTTCATTATTCTTCAAACACATACACTAATATCAATCTCTATCGAGGCAAAGCAGCTGTTATACTTCTTCAAGTCAGATTAACTGTACACAAAACCTCTGCAATATTTCACATATACTTACAGGAGACATTTTTAAATTTTATGGATTCATCTGTTCTGAAGAGTACTTTAGTACGTAAGTACCATAAGCATAACATAAAAACTCAGTATAAGTATGAAACCAAAAGACCTTTTAATTGGTATTTTAATTACTGAATTTTAATTTTAATTAAAATCCTGATTTCACTTTCTTTTTCCTAACAAAACCTCCAGCACTGTACTGCATTCTTTTCCCAAAGTCTTTTATGCTGTTTTCACTGGAAAATGACCAAACAGAATGAGTGTTGAAAAAGCACTTCTTATTGGCTTATCAGAAATTCCAGTAATTCTTCTAGAAGTTTATGGGGAGAGAAATGTTCCTGCACAAGTAAATGGAGCAGATAAAAAGAAGAACTAAATTGTTCAGGAAATATATTCCCTATATGCAGTATAGCTAAGGTTTTTTCAGTCTTCTCTACCCGAGGCTGTAACAGAAAGACTGAGAAAACAGACTTGTGCTACCAGTAGCAGAAGCCTCACATTCATTAAAAATGTGTGTTTTCTCTTAATTCTATTGCTTGATTCTATCTAACTTAGAGTTTCTATCACTAAGACTGAAATACTGCCAAATAGAGCTACAGATCCCATGTTAAAATGACACAGAATGTGTCCAATAACTACTGCTAAGAAAGTCATTATGGCTAACTATACATTTAATATAAAAACTTACATTGCCATAGAAACAAGAGACTCCCAACTTGAAATTGTCATGCTAGAAGGCAGTTCTGCTCACCAAAAGGTTTCAAACTTTTTAGAAATGACAACAGTCATGTAACAAACCCACACTGAAAGAAAAATCAGAAATACCAGTAAAGCAATCATTGTCAACATCATAAACAGCATCCCACCTAATTCTGTCAAGTGCATTGTTCGCATCCTGGCACAACTGAGTTTTAAGGCAAGTTTTGCAGCACAGTGTAGTAGTTCTGCTCTAAATTTAGGGGATAATTACACTTAGCCTAACCAAAGCACATGATAGACTGAAGAGGTATTCATCTCCTGCTCCAATCTACTACAAGAGTTAAACAGCTGCTGCCTTTCCCAGTTCTGCAAGGATCACACTCAAATGGCAGGAGCATATAGGCATCCAACTGCAACAGGCCTCTGCAGTACTTTGAAGCAGAAAAAACTACTCTGATAAAACAGAAGAATACAGAATTAAAATAATGAGTCTAATCCTTGTTTGTACTAATGCACCATCTTGGAAGCATGAGAGATTTACATAACATTTGTTTATGCTGATTAAGCACTAAGGACTTTGTAAGAAAATAAGAGAAACTAATGCAGCCATTTCATTTAGTATTACTTAAGGAACTATCCATGTGAAAGTAAAACAGTAGAAAATATTCAATGCAATTTATCTCAATTTATAATAAAGTAAACAAGCAAAAAAAAAAAAAAAAGTACATTATAAGAGCTTATATGTGAAAAAGATCTCCTGAAATGGGACCTAGACTTCCTTTTCCTATGAAAGGTTGGTTCTGATGATCTTTCGAGGTCCCTTCCAGCCTGGGCTGTTCTATAATTCTATGACTGCTACACACATATACATGAAAGTCATCTTGAGTATTCCTTTTGAACACGTTTTTCTTGGCAGTTTTTTGAGGAGAACCATTGTTTTACCCCACTTCAGTGAACTCTTCAGATGTAAACACAGACATATTAAGAACAACTTATGATTTCAGGTACAGAAGAAAGAATACTAACTATTCATTGGAATGAGTCAGTTGCAGAGATTTTAAAGGGCCAGCTTTAGCCTAACTTAAGATTTCAACATATTTTGAGGAACAAAGGCAGACCAAGGAAATATAGTCCCAGCACTGACTTCTCAGTATTGGAGAATTTCCCCAGGCTGTAAAGTCTCTCTTGAATAAGACAGAAAATGTGGCTTCTAAAAACAGTAATGATTTTGTTAAATAATCTCTTGACTTTTTTTTCCTGAGACTTTTTTCTTTCACCTTTTACCTCATCCATTTTGTACCTTGTTTTATTTCCCTCTCTATTGAGCTCATGTGTTGTGGAACTAATCCAAGACCTCCAGGAGAAACATCTGAAGTTGATAGGCAAAATGAAACAGCATTACTCAGATATTAATAGTAATAATACATATAAATGAGAAGACAACTGAAGAGCCATGATGACCACAACATACCTTTTGATGAATCTGCCTGCATCCAAGCCATCTGCATTCACTGACTGAGAATGCAGAAGTAATGCATTCGTGATTTACACATTGTAAAAAGGGAAATATGTGGCAGATATATACAAACAGTCTTCTGTCAACTAAGTATCTCGTAAGAAGTACATATTATGGATAGGAAGTTTGAATAAATGTAACCTTAGACTAACAATTTAAGAGCATTAAAACCGTAAGAAAAATCTGTTAGAAATTATCAATTGCTAATGAAAAATTCTGTTCACTTCAGAAATGTTAGATCGAGTTCTTTTTTATTAAAGCCCTTCACACTCTTCCTCTGCTTTTGCTACTCTCTGCCATTTCACTTTCCACTGTGGTAGCCTCAACTTAGATTGGGAAAGTAACACAAATGGCTGGCGAGAAAGAATTCTCTCTTCTTACTGGTAAATTTCCAGGAGGTTGAAAGAAAGCTAATTTGAAACAAATAAGGCGAGCAGAAGAAATACTGTGAACAACAGAGTCATTTTGTGCATTCCACAGATCAGAAAATGACTCGGGCTCACAGCCCTGGTTATTTTAGAAAATTCAGTTAAGGCCAGCATTGCAGTGACATTCAGCAATGAAAATGAGAGATAGCCATTTTGCTACTGAAATCAATACCTTCAAACTCTGCACTATGGACCGCACCTGCTTAGGTAGGCATCTGTCTATTCAATCATATTTCAAAGTTCATGATGACTTTATTTTCTACCGCAAAATAGTATATAATACTGTGCATCGACTGGACACCAGAAGGAAGAAGTTCATTTTAAGTACATTACATAGATGCATCAAAACTTACATGAAGAATCCCCTAAATTAGTACAGAAATCCACAATAATCATTGTGAAATTACTTCCTAAAAACATTACTACACAATGTCTTACGCATTCTCAACCTACAACATAGATGTTGTACACTGATATATTTATAAACATGTGTTAGATACATGGAAGAAGAAAACTTCTTTCCAGACTGTTAGTATAGTCAAGGTATACCATTTTGTCCGCAGAACCTAACCTTCACACTCACTAGAGAGAAACAAAAATCCCTGTGTTTATATTGCTAGGAGGAACAGAAGGACAATAAACATCTGCTGCCACAACTGCTGCAGCATCCTACCTCCATCATCCTTCCTGAACCACAGTTATGACCACCTCCTCATATACAGTCCCTTTGGAAGGAACACTTTTTCCATGTACACACATTAATATATAATAAAATGTAGATGAACAATTAATCAACTTTTTCCTGTCATGAAAGTAGCTCCTCATCTGTAAGGAACGAGGAAAAGATCATGAGCGCTGAAAGCAAAAGCTCAGAATCCATGTCTTTCATCAAATGTTGAATGAATGCAGGTGAATTGAAAGCATGTATGAAGTAAGACATAATGTGTCGTACACATTGTGTCAGATGCAATTTTACTTACTCATACCAGTACTTTTGTCAAGAGTATCAACAGATGGACAGGTCTGTTGATGAGATTTGTATGAGATGAACTTAAGCATGTGTTACTCAATAAAACTAATCAAGGTACTCTAATTCTTTCATTTCTTCAAGGAAATGATACCCTAACAAAGTCATACCCCCATCCTTTAATGGCACATTTGTAATTCTCGAAGAAGAAAAAAGACAGATGAATGTAATTCTATTGCCAGTGGACACAGAGTTCCTGCCATGAAACATCACTATCTTTTGGAAGGAGATGAAGAATAAATCACTGGATACATATGAGTCAGAAGCCATTTAGAATGGTCTTTAAATTAGATGGGCAAGCATAAGAATGGCATAAAGTAATGGTAAAAGAAGAAGCCAATTTAATTTCTAGGGTAAGTTAAACGTGAAAAATCACAAGGTAGGAAAAAGGAGTAGGTCTGAAGTACTTCTTTTCTTTTCTTTTTTTTTCCCCAAAGAATATCACTGTGTTTTGTACCAGAAACGCAGCCATGCAGTTTTTAATAGTTCTTTGGGTTTGTTCTCTCCAAGACACCTGTGATTTTTATTTGGGAAACTCATGCAGCTTACTGTTTATTTATATTAGGGAGGGAAGTTGTATACAATGTTCACATCTTAGAAGATAGCAGTTATTGACATCCAGGGAGAAGAGGAGAAAAAAAAAAAAAGATAATCTGCATACATATCATACTTTAATGAATGGAGAAAATTACTGGTGAAATTAGATGACCAAGTAAGCATCTTAAGAATATAACAGTATGTACAGAAATGTATGAAGAGCTCTGTGGGAACTTACTAACATTTTAACCAGCTGACATGCTATTTACAGACACAGGGTATCACTATGGAAAAAAAAAAGAAACTATGTGACTATACTTCTCTGAAAGGCATTTCAGAGACTTAAAGAAAATAACAGTTAACTGTAAGGTCGGTTTTAATTACAAAATTCACGGACGCACTAATTAAAAAGTAAATACTTATAAAAAAAGCCAAGTCCCTTATTGCACTATGTGTACTAAACCCTTTTTGCACAAGGAGCCACAGTTGATGCTCAAAGTTTGATGATCTAGAGCCAAATAAGACACAATAAAAAGTGTCAATATAAAGTATCAGTGTTACTGAATCCACTATCTAATTCCACATGGCAACACAACTACCTAGTTACTTCTATAAGTATATCAAACTGTTCAATTAGATCATCGGGCTACTCATTACCTTTAAAGCACTGTCCTTGAGGAAGAGGTGTATCACGCAACAGTGACAAGACAAAACGTGCTGCATTACTCCTGAGTTCTGAAATCCATGTTTTCAGCCCCTCTGTTGGGATTCTGCTAAGAAGTTTATAATTCTGTACAAAGAATAAAGAACCTGGTTTATGCAGTACAGTTGAATTGGCAGTTCATGAAACCCTTTAAACTAAAAGCAAAGCTGAGTTGCAGTCTGTGCACATCACAGACCTGCACTGCCTGCTGATGGGAACTACTGAAGAAAGATACTACGGATCTGAGACAGCAGTGTTAGAGAGTGGAACTGGAGACAAAGCTGCTCCTAATAGGATTCTTAGTGTGATTACTTATCCAAATTAGGATGCCTTTCCTTAACACATTACTTTTACAACCAAGCATCTGTGCATCCGTGGGAAGATAGCACTTAATCTAAAATGTCCCACATGTAAAATCGACCACAATTGAAAATGAGTACTTCTTTCAGATAGCATAAGGATCTTTTCTTCACCAGAGTAAGCAGAAGTTCAAAACACATAAAACTTGCAAACATACCTGGCTGATTTGATTGCTGTACAAAATTCTGCCACAGGAGGAGTATATCCTAAAAAACACATAGGCCTTTACAGAGGAAATCCTGTCTCCTTTATATGATGTCTAGGACAGTTTTGTCACTGACTTCATCAAAGCCAAGATTTCACCCAATGCGTTTTAAGAGAACCTCTGATTTAGCCAACAGTAGCACAATAAGTAGGTTGCAATGAATAAATAAAACAACAAAAAGGAAACAGTCTTCAAGAAATGTTTTTCTATGAACTCTCGCGATTAGCTTTAAATAATAGTAATAATGGTTCCAAAATGCTTTCTCTCAGTGCAAAGCCAGGCAATGGTTTCCTGTGTTAAACTGTTTTTATTGGGTGTCACACTTACAAGAGTAGTATGGAGGATTTCATCACAGAACTGCTAATTAGTTTCTCAAGATGTTTACTCCTTCTCACAATACATGGCAATTCCTACTTCATAAGTTTATTTTTTCTAAGTTAACACTTTTAGCTCCCATAAAACAGCAACATTCCACTGGACTCATTTTAGAAGTATTTCACCCCTCAATGCAATAAAAGATGAAATGGTAGTGTATAATCAAACACAACATAATAAAAAATTATGGAAGTACCTTTCTTTCCTGTACTTCCTACACTACATTAATACCTGTAAACTGAATCAGCCAGACCTTGCTTTCATCTACAGGTGAGATTTCAATCCAAACTTTCAAATAAGTCTTGTAGGCACCCCATTATAAATAGCAGCGCTCTACCTCCGCGTCTGTCTCTGTGACTTCATACTCAGGTAGCTCTGTAGGAGCAGCTCCAGTCCTGTCACATGGTGCATTCAAGGTCATACTATTTTAATTTACAGGGGTATCATTGATAAATTATGCGGAAACAATGATAATGGAGTCATTAACCTTGTTCCAGCACACTGAAGGTGTTTTATAACTAAAACGAGAATAAAGTTATAAAAACATAAAGATTTGATTGCCCAGCTTTTTCTCTCCTACACACTCCTGCAAAGTACTGTTGGGGATTTATCCTGGTGAGTAACGTGACTGTCTGCTGTCTGTGCTTTTAACCAAGGAGTGCAGCGACTAGACTGAACTACGCTGAAGGAGGAGTCAGGTGATTAAATGCACAAACATTGACCTTTTTTAAATATAGAAGTTGGATCCAGAAGGCCTCTCCCTTTGGCAAAGTAAGGGATGCTGGAGCACAAGAAACAGCATTCGAACCAGTAAGTCTCAGTCCAAAGATCTATGTAGAGTTGTCATTTTCAAACATGCAGTTATCTGACTGGCATTGGAGGACTCCCATCAAGTGCAGTGTGTGAACATGCTGAAGTATATATATACTACTACAGTATACCTAAATATAACTTAGGTGGCATTTAGAATACATTCTCCTAGTCTCATTCAGGAAACCTGCAGTAATCCACAGCCTGACTAATGTCCCTAATTCATGTATGACAGACATCTGTGTTAAGGGTACACATATTAATGAATCACTTGGGATTGCTTTGACTTGAAGTGAAATATTTGAAGAACAGTGAGGAGGTGGGACAGAGACTGACTGACGTATTATACCATCGTAACCTGAAGTTGGCATTAGTGCAGATTAGTACCTACAGCGTTTCTGCAAAGAAGAACGAACATAAATAGTTTAGCAGACAATAAACCCTTGTCTTCTTGACAGTTCTACTGCTGCTTCTTTTAATCCAGATGCTGGAAGACCTCTCACACTAAAATTCACGAAGAGAGGCAACTACAGAGCAGGTTCCTGGAGTTCAGGCACCCAGAGATGACACCACATCCCAAGACAAAATTTGTTATATTCCTCTCCACTTATCACATCAACTATTATGCCTCTTTGCATCTTCTGACTATCAGCATATGATCTGCAACATACTTCACTACTTACCCAAAAGGATCAATAAGAAAACAACACAGCACGTCTTTATTAAGGTATTTGACCTTACGTAGGCAAGTGGATATATCTTAAAGCGCATTCTGAAGGCCTGAAAGTCAAACTTTCTATGAATTTTGCTGTGTTCGGATAAACTAATAACTGGCATTTCTTACAAGCATTCCGAAGTGTCACAAATGCCACTTTAAACAACACATTTTCCATTAAAACGAGGAAGTTAAATCGCAAAATTAACACGCCTTTATGTCCTCCAAGCAAAGGCTACCGGCTGTCGCTATGGAGCACGCACACCTCTGATGAATGAGATCAAACACCTTCCCACTACAGAAATCCCCAAGTTTGGGACGAGTTCGGTGCGTGGCTGAGCCGCGCGCTCGGGGGATGCGCACAGAGCCGCACAGAGCCGCCGCAGCGCGCCGGTCCGAGGGCACGCGGCTGTTCCCAGCGGAGCTCCAGCACTGCGCTGCGCGGGGCTGTGCCAGCAGCAGCCTCACCGCACGCACTCACTCGCAGTTACCGCAACTCGGCTGAGTTTGAAGAGGCTGAAACAAACACGTCAACAGCATCTGCTGCACCTATTGACTTTCCTGGAAATGTATGGGGGCTATACAAGCACTCAAAAATAAATGAGCGCAAACTGGAGAAGCAGAAGAGTTCTTTCCAGAAAGTTTCTCCCCGCCTCTCCCTCCCGCTTCCCCCCGGCTCCCCGGGATCGGGCGACCGTTCTCACGGGGCTTCAGGTGAACCACTCCTCCGTCAGCGGCACGCTCAGGCCGCCGCCCCGCCGCCCGCTCCCCGTCCCCGGGCAGCGCCCCGCAGCACAGCCCCGCTCCGCTCCGCACCGCGCCCGCTCCTCCGGCCCCACGGCAGCGCCCGCAGCCTCGGAGCGGCGCCCGGCCCGGCCCGGCCCGGCCCCGCGGCGCGGCCCCCCCCGTCCCCTCGCAGCGGCATGGCGAAGCGCTGTCACTGACGCACATTTAATTCGCCCGGCTGCGGGCACGGCGGAGCGCCGCTCTCCTCCCCCCGCTGCCGCCGGCGGGTGGGGGAAAGTCAAACTGCCGCAACAAAGTTGCTCCCCCCCGGCCGCCGCCCCCCGCTTCCCCCGACCCGGCCCGGCCCCCCGGCCGCCGCCTTACCTTGCTTGACGCACTTGAGGCGGATGGGGTCCTTGCAGTGCTTGATCACGGCCAGCACATCCCTGATGGTGAGCCCGGCCACGGGGGTCTCGTTCACCTCCAGCAGCAGCTCCTCCGGCACCAACTTGCTGCCGCCCTCATAGGCCACCTTGCCGGGCTTCACCTCGCCCAGGTACGGGAACTGCCCGTTCTCGGCGCCCCCCTTCAGCTCGAAGCCCAGCTGCCCCTCCGGGTTCCGCACGATCACGATCTCGTGGACTCGGCTCGTCCAGTGGCTTTTCTTCTTCAAGCCCTTGGACATTGCCGTGGGGATGCTCTGCCCGACTCCCGCTCTGCTTGCCGCTCTCTCCTCCCTCTCTCTGCCCCCCTCCCCCGGGGCTCCGCTGGGGCACGCTCGGGGCAGGTTCGGGGCTGCTGCCGGCGAGGGGGGCGGGTGCCGCGGCCCCGCGGGGCGACGGAGCGGGGACGGGGAGCGCCTCTCTGCCCGGTCCGAGCGGCTGCCGGCGCTTTAGCTGATATCCATGGCAGCCGCGGCGGCCGGGACCCTGCGTGTGGATGTACTAGTTGTAGAGAAACTGGCAGCGGGGAGGGAGGGAGGGAGGGGAAAAGGGAGGGAACGGCCGCGGGGAGGAGGAGTGTGGCGGCGGCGGCGGAGTGAGGCGGGCGCTGCCTCGGCGCTCCCTCCTCGCCTGACCCGGTAGTGAAGGCCGAGAGAGAGGCTGCCTGGCACGGCCGGCAGGAGGCGGAGAGCGGCCGGGCGGGGGGTGGGCAGGCGGCTCGATGCTCCCGGCCCGGCGGCCCCGCTAACCCGCGGAGCGGCCCCGGCCGACAGGGGGAGCCCGGGGATGAGGTGGCGGGGGCTGCCCTGCCCGCCGATAGCCCCTTAGCGCCTCCCGGCCGGGCCTCTCGCCGAGCTGGCGTTCCCGCTGCTCCCCGCCTCCGGCACACCTCGAGCCCTCTGAGCTGCGCTGATCCCGGGTCCCATCCGGGGTGACCTCGCCGCCGTCCGGCCCAGCAGGGCTTCCCTGGGCCCGGCCTGCCTGGGGACGAGGGGGAAGCACGGGAGTGGTTCCCTCTTCCCCTCAGCCTGCTCAGGAAGGAGAGCTGCAGGGTGATGAGGTGCCCTGATGGCTCGCAGCACTGCAGTGGGAAGCTCTGGGCAGCAGTTCAGGAAGTGGGATAACGCATTTCAGCCCAAGTCCGCGAGGAAGAAGGATGGCTGTGGAATATGTGGAGGGGTTGGTCGGGAGTACTGCTTCTGACAAGGGAGAATCCAGTGACAGGCTTCAAGTTGTGGCAGCAAAAATAAAGCAGCCGTTTACTTAGATCTCAGTGTTGAGAACGTACACAGACCCTGCCACGCTTTCCTGCTGTGAGCTCTCACACTTCAGTTTGAGTTGTATTGTACATGGGCATACTTTTTAATGCTGGTTACTGTGCCCACAGGGGACAGAAACAGCATCACAGCTGGTGGGCAGGCAGTGAATGTTGTAGAGGACACAATGAAGAGAGGGGTGGTACTCAGTAGCGTGGTTTCCATAAAATCTTGCTGTCACCTACCAGATCTCATTTGGTGCCATCTGCTTGGCCCTAAATCCTACATAACCTGAACTACCGAAGAGTGGCATTTCCAACCCCAGGTGCTTCTCTATGTCTAAGCACTCAGAAGCAGGTGATAGTGCAGCCCTCTGCTCCTGTGCACTTTCCATTTAATTTGTTCTGTCATATGCCTAACACGTGTGCAAGCAGTGGAGTGTAGCAGTTGGCACGTATTTCTGAGAAGCTTGTCTTGCTGAAAAAAATAATTTCCATCTGAAGGGAAGATTGACAAATACAGGCAGAGCAACCTCCTGACTTTGAGAAGTACAGTTTTTGCTGCTGCAAGATACAGGAGAAAAGAGTATATGAAAGGGTCTGCAGGCTGCATACGGGATGGGGGAAGGTAGGAGAAATGTCATGTGTTACAGCATGTGATGTAAGGCTGATCAGATATTTTTAAAATTTCAATTAAAGTGACTCTGCAATGAAATTTTTCACAAATTGTATCGCTGTTTTCTGTCTTGGTTCCTATGGAAACAGTCCTTTATGCGATCATGCTTGGCTGTGTCTCCTTTATTTCTCCAATAACTTTTGAAGCTGTTGGGCAGTTTCCACCAAATCTATCTCAAATATAATTAAGTTATTTCATGAAAATAGGCAGCTGGCTAAGGCTGAGAGATCCTGTAAATGTCCCAAAGGCTGCAACTTGAACTTTCTTCTTATTAAACAGCAATTCACATGGATGAGAGACCATGTAAATGTTTCAATAATGACAAAAGTTTCAATTACAACTCATTATCAGCCTCAGTATAAATCTGTGGGAATGCAGAGTTTTTGAGTTTGTGTTCTCCCAGTATTACTTGTTTAATGTCCTCCTGCACTCAAAGGTAGATACAAGTAGAAAGGGTACATGCAGAGGGGAAGAAATAAATGAGAATTTACAAACGTCTGTATTCTGCAGGTCATTTCATCTGTTTTGTTGAGTGGACCTGGGCATTGATACAAAGCTCTCTATGACAAAACTGGCTTTACAGGAAAAAAACAACAAAAAAAAAAAAAAAAAAACCACGAGCATACAAAAGTGAAATAAAAGATCTGTAAGGACAGACAGCTGAAAATGGGAGGGGAATTCAAAGGCACATGGTCTAGGAAAGAGTTGCAAGGGACAGAGATTACAGCAGCGATCTCCTTTTCTGAATACCATCAGGAGTATCCTGCTGCTGGGACTACTGAGGGATATAGTATTTCTCTGCAGCATTCTTTTATAGTAGAGATAAGTTTTTAAAGATTTGGGCAGACTGTATCTGGATAAAGTCTTGCTATTATAGCATCACTCGTTCATATTCTCAGGGCTTAGGGTAGTAAAGCACTAATGGAAATGTAATTTGTTTTCATCTTGATTTTAAAATATGTTATGAGGAAATTAAACCTCATATAAGGTTCATTTGTAGCAGCTACACTCAGATGACAGTTGCATTTTTACAGCAGTAGACGGGTAGCTGTAAAACAAGATTATCTTTGTCACTGGCAGAGCAAATGTCCAGCACGTGGCTGAGTGGGTGAGTTTGCATATTTTCTGCTTGGCCCCTGAAGAGCCTGAAAAAAGCTGTTGAACTTGCCAAGACCTTTCTGTTAGTCCCTTCCATTGGATCTCACCTAGAAAGGCATGAACCAATCCCAAGTGTGAATGTGAGGGTATCTACCACAAGAGATTTCCTGTAGTTTAGAAGTAACAACGGCACGTAATGAAACACGTTCACCAAATACAGCATAAATGTCTTCTATTATTCTTTTGCATCTGATCCTGTAAACACAGAAGCCTGTAAGTCACTAAACTTCTGGGATTAAAGTTATGCCGAACCCATAAGTAAGCTGAAGTGTGAGACTTTGGTAAATGTATTTTGTAGCTGTAAAATTATCTTTCCTATTCTAACATACGGAGTCAGTAAAAAAATAACTGAATTCTATCTGTGTTTAGAGTATGCCCCGTTTTCAGATAAGTGAATTTCCTCAAGTGGAAAATGATGTATTGCATGTGCCAAAGGGGAAAATACAGATATATATATATATATTACTTACTATTATTTATTCAGCAATGGAGTTCTCTTATCTTGTTCTTGTATTTGTAATATTGGACTTGAACTCAGAAAATGTGACATTTCCTTCTTTGGCACGTACTTCCTGTGTGACTGAACGTGAATGTTTTCATCTCTTATTTTTTACGTTTTTAAGTAGGCATGATTAATTTGGTTTTTCTTTCACTGTTTTCTGTTTAGTATGTCAGCTACTCAGCAGCCTTACCCTTACATGAGGCTTCTGGACACCACAGCCAAGCTCCCACCACAGCACATATGTAAATCTAGGACCTGGCAGAATTCAGATGTTTAAATCCAAATTCAGTAAGAAAAGAAAAAAAGAAATCTATTCTCTTAGTTGCTTAAAAATATTGCAGTGGGTAATGTTACCACTCGCAGACCTCCAGAGTCTCTTAGCTGGTTTAGCTACCTTTTGCTGTGAGCTTTAAATGCTCTTAGGATCCCTTTCTTTCTTCCACTAAAAACTGCAGTCCTAACCTTTGCAGTTACAAATGTAACCAAAAAGCTACAGTTTTCTATGATATTATCTTCTGCTACTTGTGTCTTTAATGAGACTGATTTTGAAATATGATTATGAATAATACTATCCAAATTCTAGCTTCTGATTCTGAGACTTTTTGTTTCAGAATGCTGAAACATTAAACTAATTATCTAAAGCATTTTTTCCCAAGTTCTTCAAATTCTGAATGTTTTGATGAAAAAGACACTTTTTTTCTATTTTACCACAAAACCAAGGAAGATTAAATAAAATAATATGCAGTTTTAGCCATTTGAGCTTCAAAATCAACTTTTGTTTAATGGTAGACTTCAGAATTTTCTAATATATATATACGAGTAGAATTACACAACCTATTATGTTGTGTCAGTAGTTCTTGCAGAGGTCAAATCTGTGATGAATATGTGAAATCACCTCTGTGCCATGTAAAAAATAAGTGCAACCTTCACAAAGGAAGAAGAGGTGAATGGGAAGGTTTCACCTAAATAGTATAGTTTACAATTAGTGTGAAAGATTACAGGAGTCATTTTGTTCTCTCCTGACCATCTCTGCATTGATCTTTGGTTTAAATGTGATCTTTTCCAGTTTCCTTTCTCTCTTGTCTCATCAGGCCCTGGTATTACACACTTCCTGTGCTGTTCTTGCTAGCTGCTGAAGTGTTAATTAAGGTGAGAGAAGGAAAACTTGTTGGAGGTCACCAACTTCCCCAGGGACCAAGTTCTGGGAGGGTAGCTGTCAAAATAAATTTGGTAAGAGCCATTAAAATAAACAAATGATGGCCTCTTTCCACAGAGATTCAGATGTATATTGCATACCAGTATACACCCACAAAAGGAGACAGAGGTAGACAGAAACAAAGCTGCATAGAATACCATACCAGAAAATAGTCCTTGAAATTTGGCCTGACGTTGGAAGATAGCAAAACTACAAATGTCTGTTACTGTGAATGGGAGGAGGAGTGCAGCTTACACCATGAATTACTGCTGCTGAAACCCTCACGGCACACAGTGCCTGGGTGGTTCGGATTCTGAAAAATATCAAATTAGGTGACTGGATAACTGCCTGTGTTTGAAATGACTGCTTGTCTATTACCATGGTACTAGCTTGTGTGCTTGGCTACCTTAAATTACCCCATAGTGACTGGTAAGCCTCGTTGGACAGCACTAAGTATTGCAGCATCGAAAAATGTTTATTAGCCTGTATCTTGCACTGAATTTGAATTTTCAGAATCTCCATTTCCTTTATAATATTTAGTATTAAGTGATTTATCTCAGCTAAAATATAAATATTTACTAATCTCTCATAGAAGATAGTATGTTAGATTAACAAACTACAGAAGACCTAATCTCTGTATTCTTTCTTCCTTGTTATTTGCATTTTCATTTCCCTTGGATTAGACTGAAATAAGGCTTTCCTCTTTCATGTCTATAATCAGTCGCATTTTACATTTCATATGAACTAACAGTGCTGCTGAGATTGATCTTGCAACATAGCTGGGTAAGAAGATGAATATTTTATGAACGTATAAAAGATAAAATGAAAGCACATTATTCTAGAGATGTTCTGATCATGTTCCCAGTAAAGTTGTGACAGCATGTCCATTCAGACCCTTATTTTCATATTTCTGTCATTGCTTTCACAGAAATCACCTTTCCATGTCAGAATTCGTTTGCTTTAATGTGTCCGCAAAGACCTTATATCATGAAAGTTAATAAATACTTCTGAAGTTAGAAGTGTCGTTTTTTTCATACAGACATCACTGTGGAGATTCCTAAAAGGTCATGTGATTTGTAGATATGCTTTCATAAAATTAAAACATGATGCAGTGAGGATTTTAGGGAAGGTGACTCTAACATAGTACATGCGCAATCTCACCCAGTGCTTGTCACTGTGTACAGAAAGAGCATGAGCAAACCTTGGTACAAAAGATTTGTACTTTGGTCAGTTTAGCTCCCAGTGCAAGTAGTGCTCAATCTGACCAAATTCTCAACTTGTTGACCTTAACAGGCCTGAAGCTTTGGAGAACTTATTTGGGTGAGGGTTATGTCTTATTTCCGTTGCACTGCCAAGCTTTTATGTTCATTAAAGTTGCTGAACTGTGCTGTCCCTTGACAGCAGGAAGCATAGGGTTTTTCCCTGCCAAGCAGGACAGGATCCAGTGAGGCTGCACTCCCTGCTGTGGATGCATTTCACAACTGTAAAAAACATCCAGATTGTTTCCAGAAGCTATTTGTGCTGAAAGATTGTCTAGCCATGGATATATGTTGAGGAAAAAGTCTTATCACACTGAGGTGAGTGCCAAAAATGCTTCTGAGTTACCAGGGCTTCATTCCAGAGTGTTAAATACCCCAAAACCTGAATACCACGGTGGACATAGAGACTATTAATCCTTTCTGTCTGCCATTCACACAGACTGTGCTCAAGATGATGTGACATAAAGGCTTTTGCACCACTGTACCTATGCATAGCATCCTGACAGGGAATCATCACTGAGATTTCTTCAATTTTGTTTATGTACTCTTAGGGTTGATGCATGCGTGATTAAAAGCATGTGATGGGTTCTGCTTTGTAATTGGGATGGTAAGTTAAACAAAAGTGCATTCAAGCAGGCTGAATTATGTTATTGTTCAGTTTTGGCATCATTTTCAGAATATGGCTTCATGCTCAGTCATGCTACTATTGTCCATTTTACTCAATAAGAACATTTCTTCACAGGTACTTTCATCAACAGTAGCTCACAGAATGGGACTGCACTGTTGCCAGATCCATAATGCTGAAGGTCTCCTTTCAGATGACTTTCAGGTAAAAAGAGGGCTGTATCTTCAGCTGATGTAATGACCTAAATTAAATGATTTGAAGATAGAAGACTCAACCAAGATTTCAATTCAAAATTTTTTTCTTGTGAATTTTATGGCAGTTGCAAATTCCGAAGGAGTATCTGGGGCAAGAGCACGGAACCTTGGCTTGTCCTGGGGATGAGCAGTTGCACTCAATTTCAAGAGCTCTGCATCACAATTTAGTTCCTACTGCTCAGTTGAGAGATCTCTGTTGAACGCAGAGAGTATAAAAATAGATGAAAAAGTTTCAGAAGTCAAATGACTCTGATGTTGTCTTTGGAAATGTGTTTGCATGTGCTGTGAGGAAAAGATATTGTACTTTATCATTGCCTCATTATATGTTAGCTGGAAATGAAAGAAATACTGTCTTTGCTAGACTGGCAGAGGCGTTGAATTTTTTATCACTATTCAAAGGGAAAATGGTTCTAACTAACTGATTGTGTAGTTATAAACACAAAGAAAAAAGAAACAGATTGCATACAAAATCAAACAATGCTAGAATTTTCCTGCAGATTATTTAATTAATTTGAGATACTTCATTTAAGGACAGGCATTTTGGTTTATTTCTGCCTAAATGTTTGAGCTCTCATAACCTTCATGCCCCAATCTTATTTTGTTCTCACAAATATTTATTTGCAAGTCTTGCTTTTCCTTGCTGTAGCCAAAGTCTCATTTGGTATATCTGAAGAAAGCAGCACCTATTCTTTTGTCTTTTCCAGTGAATGCTTTGTGAATCAATGCCTTTGTTCCACAGCTCTGCTGCTGAGACTTGATGTCTCTCAGTCCATTGCTTTTTGCCCCAAAGTAATTAATGAGGTAATGTAAAAAATATGAACATTTCACCAGATAAGTAAAGATGTTAAAGGTGTGTTATGGTTTTGAAATGAATTTTTTTGTGTGGTGGAGAGGAAGGCAGAAAGAACAATTGCCGACAGAAAAAAATACTTCAAAAATGATCAAGTGACTTTCTAAACACCAAATTATATTTGATTTGGGATGTGTCTGGTTTTCCCTTCCACCTTCAACTTGAATGATCTTCCAGGCAGGCAGATAGTTACTTGTGTTTCTTGTAGGATGTCTTCAATCTCTTCACCTTTGTGCTGTACAAGTACATAATGGTGTATGTGGTTCATGCTCTGAATGCTTTATAATTCAAACATGTCATAAGTAGTATGGGTAAAAACAGGCAGAATCACATATCTCCAAGATCACTTTCTAAGCATAGGTAAGAATTTGAGGTTGTTGAACACTGGAAGAGGTTGCTATGATACGTTTCAGAGTTTTCATCTTTGAAGATAATTAAAAAACATCTGTTTTTAAGCAAATCAGCCCTAAGCAATTTACTGCAGTTGACCTTACTCGGAGCAAGGTGGATGGACTAGGTAATCTCCAGAGGCTCCAGAACCTTACCAATTCAGTGATTCTGATTGAGCAGAGTCAACTGAACATACGTTTCTGGGGTCATGTGACCTAACCCTATCCGTTGAACCACATCTTCTTTGCCATAAGGCTGTACAAAGCCAATACTGTTATGAATAGAGGTCAGTTCTGCTATCATTAGAATGAATAGTGCTTCTTCATACTGATTGTCCCATTGACTTCCACATTAAATTGACTTGTCAGCACCTCTTGACCTAAAGGTTAGGCTGATAATATGCAATTCAGTTTAAAAATTGTCCCTATTAAAGCACTTCTTCCAAACAAAGATTAATAGCCTCCATGATTTCCAGACCCAGGAGCCTTGAATGAATTAATAATTTATTATGTGGGTTAATATGTTGGCAGTCAATATGTTGGTAGTAAAGGGGTGCAATCGGTATTAGCTCAACTGGTCTCAAATTTTACAGTGTCTTCTCTCTTACGGGGTACACTTTAGAAAGGAGTGCTGGAAATAGGCTAAAACTTTGCATCAGTCCATGTAGATAAACTCATATTTATTTACGTCTTTATTTTTACTTCTTTAAAGGAGACCTCAGTTAGATGGACCCAAACTTCTGGTGGGCCCCAACTACGACTATATTTCATGTCTGACTTAAACGTATGCATTTTTACGTGTCAGTGAAGAGAATGTGATTTTTTTAAATCATCTTTGTGTATGAAAAATACTGAAATTTATTGCATTGTAGGGTTGCAAATTCTCAAGCATTTATTTTAAAACTAATATCTTTCTGAAATTATCCAATTTGTTCTAAAAAAAAAAAAAGATAAAATATGCTGCAAAGAAAGAATCAGAACAGATTTTTCAGCATGTTTTTATTTATGGGAAAATTTTTTGAATAACGTATTTTCAGTCACTGCCAAAGAAGTCACCTTCTGTCTTTGATAACATTAACCTAACTCATAAGAAAAGGATAAAAATTACACATTTTCAAGGTTGGTTTCATATTTATACATTTCAGGAAAATACATAAATGTTGTTATTTCAAATAGCAAGGCCATTCTGGTCAAAAAGTGTTACTAAAGTCATTTCTATTGCCTCTTATTGCAAATAAGGTAGTCTTTATAGATTTGTGTAGCTTACCTTTTATAATTAATTACCAAAACAATTTCGATATTAAGAGGCATTAACATTTTTTACTTCAATCTGATAAAAAATATAACTCTCTACCTTTTTTATTCTTTTTTTTTTTTAAGATTTTAGAAATGATTTAGCTGTAATAAGTGCTCAATCTTTATGAGTTTACGCCTTTTTGTAAAATCATGGCACTTGAAAAGTTTGTTACTACTAAAGCTTCACTTTCTGAAGTGATCAGAGGACAGTAGTAGGCAGGTGTTATGCTGAGACTATTACTTACCAGGAAAAAGCTTGCTCCATATCCTCATCCTTATTCTTCCATCTGCTTACTTCAAACACTGTTGTGTTTGGCCGTAATCCAGATTTGAAACTTCTTTGGAGGAGATGGATTTTTTTTTATATTCCATGCTTGTAGACAAAACAACACAGAAAGCACAATAATTAGATGACAGAAAGAGATGCAGATATATATTTGATGATACCACTAGGAAATAGATCTGGTTTTCTTTCCTTATTTGCCTTCTATCTTCTCCAAGGTGTTGGATCCTGTAGGATTCAGGAATGATTCTATAAAGTGCTGGTCATTCATTCTTCTTGCTCAAAAAATATGTGTTCACTTTCATTTTGGTGTGTGAAGCTTTCTTGGTTAACCAGCAAAAATAAATGGTTCACTCAGTAAAGTCAACCCCATCCAAATTCTCCTCAGGCAATTTGGAAAGGCTCAGATAACTAACAAAGCTGGAAACAAACATAAGGTGAGTGGAATTACCTAGATATGGGGTTTTAAGTCCCTTCTCAACACCTGGTGTTAGGACTCAGCAGATCTCATGAGGGTCCTAGCAGCAGCCTCAATCATATGGCTCAGCCAAAGCTGTCTCAGGAGCATCAGCATAGAGGCAGAAACTCTGGTTTCCAGGAGATTAGGTACAGACCTGCAGTAGGGAAAGGATGTCCACCTGGGGAACAGCACTGCAAGAAATCACAGGAGAAATGCAGAAATAGCAATGTGGAGGCAAGGCTTAATCAGAGAGTGTGGTATACTCGCAGGTATGTTAGGTCTACAGCATCTTTCCTTACACTCACCAACTTATAAGAATTTGTTAGGGCTAGGGTATTGCAGGAAATGTATTTCCTTTCACCTCTTTATTTTCAAATATTCACCTCTTATTGTTCAGGATACTTACAGTCACAGTGAGCATCAGTTCGGTTCGCTTTAGGATCAGGCCTGCTGTACTGAAATGCAGCGCGTATTGCATGTTCATGCTACCTTTGTCGTGTTTTCTGTTTTCTGTTCAAAAGACCATAATTCTTCATTGTATGTACTATGTTTTAGTACATACTATATTGTATATGCTGTGCTTTAGAAAATCAGGCCATGATAGTGTAATACATTTGAAAATATTCAAGCTCCAAGATCATGCACTGCACTTGCTTTGCAAATGCAGGAATGGTAACCTACCTACTGTGATTCAGTAAGACTTATAAAATGCTTTGAAAACTAAACACTGTGATGATACTGTGCATAAATTTGCTTTCAAAGAAGAGGAGGCATGAAATTTTGCCCTCTGGTTAGGGCACTAGCTTGGGTTAAAGAGCATTCGTTCATTATTATTAAATAGTACTTGGAGTGAGGAAAGACTGAAATTTATGTAACTTCCCAGCAGGAATTAATCATCTTTATGTTTGTAATTTATATATCATATATCATACCATGTCACACATCATCTCTCTCTTCATTTCTATCAAGTTGCTGTTTCTGTATGCCAGGCGAAGGAGGACATTTTCAAGGACTGAGGACTTCCAATGGCCTTGTGTTTAAAGCAGTAACATAGAAAAAGGTTCAAAATTCTGTAAACAGAAAAATATTTGAGTCTTCTGCATCACAGACCATCAGTGCTTGCTGCTGGGTAAGAGGCATGTGGTGGGTGTGCTTTGCTATTAGTGCTGACTAAGACGTGATGGAAAACCAGACACGACTTTCAGCAAGGGCTAGTTGTTGGGCTGGAATCATAGAATCATAGAATCATTTGAGTTGGAAAGGACTTTTAAAGGCCATTAGCCAAGCAGCTAGATCAGGTGCTCAGAACCCTGTCCACCCTGACCTTGTGTGTCTCCAGGAATGAGGCATCTACTACTTCTGTGGGCAACCTTTTGTAGTGCTTTACTACCCTTATCTTAAAAAGCTTTTTCCTTATATACAGTTTAAATCTGCCCTATTCTAGTTTGAAACCATTTCCCTCTGTCCTGTCAGACCCCACTAAAGAATCTATCTGGAAGGAGGACTGGGAGAAAGAATGGGCATATTCTACCTGAACTTTTTCATAATTAGACTTGTTCATAGGTAATTGAGAACAAATCAGTTTTAGTAGTAGTCTCACGTATTTTCTGGTTAGTTTTTTGTAGCACGTATGTATGGGAGGTTGAGTGTGAGAGAAGAAAGGGAAATTTTATTCTTTTTTTTTTTTTTCAGATTAGTCAGTCCATTTTCACTCATGACAGGAGGACACGTATAAAATCATTTTAATGAAGAAAGCTTTAAAGAAACATAATCAGGCAGATTAGAATTTTCTGTGTCTTTTGGCTTTTTATGTTTTTGTATCTACATTCGAGAGAATTTTCAGGAATTAATCACTTGGTTTCAGAAATGCTTTGGGCTTTTCAAGTAATTCTTTTTTTTATATGTTGATACAGCCACATATTTATCCATTCATGGTTCAGAAATAGGATTTGCTTCCCTATTTTTTATCTGTCAAAGTCAGTAGAAATCATAAGGTTTTTATGATACAGTAACCAACTTATTCCAACTGCTTGAAACAGTAGAAGTAAGATGTTTAGCTGTTTTGTGGCTTCCTACAGCTCCCTGCATGAAACTCATCTAAGGGGTTTTTTGACAGCTTTACCTCTATTGTTCTGTTTACCTGAATATAGAAATGTTTGCGTTAAAGTCAGTAAAATTATATCTACAAGTCTAATGAAGGTTTAAGCCATTGTTACAGTGACTGAGCTGAAAGGAAAATAGAGGACCTTTAAAAGTGATCTAAGCACACCGAACAGTAACTTTTATACAAGTCTAATCTTGAAAAAATACTGTGAAATACCAAGTTATCAGTCTTAGCATAATGGCATTTATAGCAATGCAACCAACTTCTTTGTTTCTATTTTTATTTTTATTTGTTATTTTTGTTTACTAATTTCTATCATCAGTAGTTTCAACCCTGCCCTATTATCCATTCCTAATAAAGAATAAAGGTACATTGTAAATTCCTGACCAAGGGTACCAATGTCTGCAGCTCAGTTCTGAAGACAATAGGCTGGCATGGAAGGTCAAATACTGGAAATAAAAGGTAAGGATGTGGACCCTGCGTTTTGAACAAAGATAATTAAAAACCATATGAAACCACTGTGGATAAGAGGGTATACTGGAAATTAAGAATAAATCCTAGTGTAAAATTGCTAAATAAAGTGAATGTTTTCAGTCTTTCCCAGGAAGTGTCAAGCAGTTACTTTGGCTGTGTTTTATTCTTTCAGTCATTATCCTCTTTCCTCTTTTCCTTTTCTTGCAAGAAAAGAAAAATGTTTAAAATCTACTGATAGAAGCAGTGAAGTCAAAGTTCATGTTTAGAAAAAAAAGAGCATGTAGAGGAGTGCCCAATTTTCCTGACTGTAAAGGGTTTTCAGAAAATGCTGCACATGTGTGTGCTTGTTTACTTTGTGCAAATGGGAAGGCATCTCTCGGAGGAATGCTGCAAGCAGCATTTCTGAAAGCAAACAGAAACTCGGCGATGTGGGAGTCACCAACCCTCTCCCAAGCTAATGAAAAACCCAAGATTAGGATTAGGTGCAAAAGAGAAGTGCCTGCTAATTGCTTTTCACTGCACATGGAACAGGAAGGGCTGGGGGCAGAACTGAGGATCCCTCCAAACGGCCAAGAACTGTGGCTACCAGGGTGCTTTCACCATTCTGCATGCACAGGGAGCCAGCTTTAGCCTTCCTTGCAGTAATTTCTCTTCTGCCATTTCTTGCACACACACACACTTGCAGCTTAATCTCTTAACTCGTTCCTGGATTTTCTCTACCATTTCTGCTCAGACAGCTCTCACACCCAGGAGCTCCTGCTTCGGGGTGCAAACCCAGCCCAGGGCATGTGGCTGCATGGAGCCGTGCTGCTGGCACTGAATGCTGCAGTGCATGGCGAGGGCTTTCTATGCTGTAGCACTTTATGCTTGTAAATGGAATATCATTGCCCAAATCCTACAAATATTTCTACCTGGGAGCATTTCTGGTACTTCAATTGTATGTGTGTCACCTCCTGGTGGCTCTCCCTGAGCTCTGCCCTTGGGCATCAGCCCTGTCTGGTTTCCTGCAGAGCAGCCAGAACTGGGGTGATGCTATGTATTGTGGAGTGCCATCTGCTGGAATTTTGTCCTCCTGCTGTTCCAGTGACGAATGGTACTCTTGGCACAGGAGATGGACAAGGGGTGTCCTGACTGACACCTTACATGTGAGCTGTCAGCACAGTGTAAACAACTCGAGGGCGGGGTCTGAACTGCTGAGATAATCTGTGTTCCATAACACAGAGCCTTCCAGCTCTCCTCATTCCCACTACTTTGAGAGTGAGCAAGGAGGAGACTGGGGCCTACATTTTACAATGCCTTATATAGCAAACATTTGTTATGTTCGTGTTATAGGCAAGTGTGTATTTTCACCAGAAATTTGTTTGATGTTTACAGTTTGTTTTTTCCTCTTTCATTCAGAGCTCTGATGTGAAGGGATTGAGTCTATACACCCATTCAATTTTTATGGAAACAGCTAACCCCCTTCTAATAGAGCTGGTTTGTAACAACTGGGCCTGACTCCCTTCTCATGTGGGCTGTTTTGGAGCGCGTATTGCGTTGTTGATCCCATCTGGGTTACCTGAAGCTGAAAACTATAACCAAGAGTATTCAGAACTGCTGTTCTTCCAGCACATTGCAATGAAAATTGCTTACATGCAAAATTGTTTGAAGCAGATATTGTAAAACATCTCATACCATCCATCACTTTATTTTGATAGCCCTAGTTTTAAATCCTGAGTGGCAACAACAGATTTCCATTACATGGCTCACACTGACCTGCCAACTGTGAAGCATTACCTTTTTCAGTTCATTACAAATATGGAGTTAGATTTGTTTTTCTCCCAAAAGCTCAAAATATAGAATCAGAATTATTTATGCTTTTTTTTGTTTGTTTCATTTTTGTTTTTATTTTCATATTTGTCTTAGAATACATAATCTTATGCTTTTCAGAAGTAAAAGCTATTCTGTGGTTATTATAATTCTTGATTATCAGAATTATAATTCATCTTCTAATACACTGGACTGGGACAGAGTTCATATACACCCGACTGGGGGAGAATTTCATTTCTCTCTGGTTTAGTACAATGTACCTTCCTCAGAAAAATTTGGTAGTTTTTCTTGGAGCTCAATATCTTTATTCCATTTGAAGCTAAACCAAGACTGAATTCAGATGCATTCGATTCTCCTACCAGGTAGTTGTGGCCTCTGAAAAAATCAAGAATGATGCATGGAGAGCTGGCTGGCCATATTAGAAAAACACCTTTTGTATCTTTAACACGTAAGTCATAGGAAAAGTTAGGCAAAGAGTGCATACTTCCTTAAAATGGATTGTTTGTATTTCATTGGTCATCAGAGGATGGGAATAGCTAGAAAGAAATCCTGGGCAGGTGTGTAACAATCAGGGCAGGAGTGACCACTGCTCCTTGCATCCTGTTGTTTTCCCCTTGTTTCACCCCTTGTTTTCCTGGGTCAGAGGGCTTGCACTCACTTCTAAAAGCAGTTAGCAAGGCTGCACACATTCTATTCTTGGGAGCACTTATCTTCTTGCTGTGGAAGTGAAAACAGAAAAGTGTGCACGCTCAAAGCTGGGTTTGTACGTACCATTATGGGGCAAACTATTTCCACCGCTCCCTGTTGGGTTAAGTAGATATTTTGGTTCTTGTTGATTCTTGCTTTCTCCTCTGAACTAAATCAATGCCTTGGGCCAGTTTTTCTATGTGCTACTTTAATTTTGTGGTAGTAAATATTTTTTCTAACTTATTAATCACAATAACATAAAAACAGTAGAATTGGAGAAAATCTGTTTTTCATCTGTAGCCAATAATATTTTGTCTGAAAAGATAAAATATAACATTAAGAAGAAACTTTTTATATGTTAAACCAAAACAAAAAAATAAATACGAGATATTTAAACATTACTGAAGCACATGGAACAGTTTCAGCTGAATTACACCACAGGAATACAGACAAATCCATGGCTAGAGGGTAAAAGCTGAGACTGTGGTAACACAACCAAAGAAGCAATGTGGTGGGTGGAAATGCATGCTTTATCCAGTGGTTGTTTGCTGTTTTTCCCCCCACTACTTTCTTGCTAGAATAGTTATTGTCTTATTCACTTCCTCTTTGTAGACATATCTATGGAGAGACTTTACAAGGCTGATGTTTGCACTGGGCAGCTTTGAAGCTCTCGACGTGCAAACACTCAGTAAGGAAGCATGTCCGGGAAGTGTTGTCCTCTCTGTTGTTGCTCACATAGATATTTCAGGGCTAAATAAACCCATAAACTCATTTTCCTAGCTGGGAGGTACTCTTAAAACAGATATTTGCATGGGAAAATACGTGGAGGAGCTGCCAGACTGCTTCCTTTATTATCTGACATTGGGATGCTCATGGCTTGGACCAGGTACCAGTGGCACAACTCACATATTGCAGCAGATACAGCTCCTCTGAGGGCACAGTGCAAGGAAGAAGGTTGTCATGTATGCATTCAAGTAGAAAGTTGCATTTAACGTGGCTTCTTTGAGTGCAGAGCCCTGGTCAGAGCAGTCCCAGCTCCTGCACAGGCAGCAGGCTGTCTCTGTGTTTATTCATGGAGCAGAAATGGCAGATACTGATGTGGCACTCATGATGCTGTGCTGCTAGTGCCAGGCACACATCCTGCTGAAATCCTGCATGGGATCGTGCATATAACAACTATCAGGTGTAAATTTGGGTACTCTTTAGGTCTCATCAAGCTTAAACCAACAGAAGCATACTGTTAACGGAGGAATAAAACAAGGCACTTTGTGTGACCCTGAGAATGTTTCTCTTGCAGAGGCTGGGTCATCATGCTTGAATCCCCAGCCATGTATCTCAGATGCACTTTTGTTGGTGCTGCAATGATAAAATATAAAAGAAGCACAAGACAGCTTCCAATAAAAGGTTATCGCTGTAATTCAGAAAAGCTGTGTTTTGAGATTTAGAAATCCATTTCTAAGGTCTATGAGCATTTCTGCCTTGAGCCAATCTTTTCCTATCTATCTTTTTATCTCAGTCTCATAATTGTAGTTCAGGTTTAGTGCAAAGATGTTAACAGCACATAGAGGAATCAGTAAAATCTCTCAAAGTACTGACCATTTGTTGTTCTTAAGCTGTAAAATGCTGCCTGCATTATTTAAATGTCTGACCTTTGATTTTCTTTGTGGTTGAATTTTCTTTTTTAGGTTTAGCTTAAATAGGGGTCCTAAGAGTTTCTGGATACTGCAAGGGTCTACCCCATAGTTGAGTCTCAGCTTCTCCCACTACTGCACATCATCATTTCTTGAAGGTTTTTGTTTCCTGTGGTGAAAAGCCGTAAGTCCAGTCCTGTGGAATGTCCTGGTCCATAGGACAGAGGTTATCCCTGTGTGCCCTTCTGGCCTTAGTAACAATGACACACTTGACTGAGATTATGTAGGGCTGGACTCAGTGACCCATGTTGTCTCTTTCAGTGTTAAGCTAAGTTCATTAATATGGAGAGTTTTGGCTGTTGACAATCCTTTGCTGTGGGAAGCCATGGAGTCTTTGACCTATTGAAATGGAACTTTAGATAAATACAAATGCTGAATGTGATTCTTTTGTCCGGATTTCATAAACATCCATAAATATCCTCGGGATGTGGCAATTTGTCAACTGTATAAGTAATAGGTAAATATAAGGAAGAATATCACCGTAGTTGCTCTGAATCTGCCTGTATCTTAAATAAACAAATAACTGCCTGATGTTAATGCATCACACAGCTTCAGAAATCAAGCAATAAACAGTCAAGAAACAGAGCTAAGCTTGAAAACAAAATTGCATGTGTTCTTACTATACAGCCTTTCTGTCTAGCATTATAAATAATTGCTTATTACCTGTTAAATCTCTTTTAATACAAAATGGAACTTCTTATGCACAGTGGCATAGAACAATGTTTGCTGTGCTCCTGTGATTACACTGGTTTGTCGGAGTAAGACCTCATTTCAGCTCATTTAGATAAAGAAAGGTGTTGTAGCCCAGTTATAATAGTAAAACATCATCACATGCAGCTCAGGGGAGGCTGCTGGATCTGCAGGTCAGAACTGGTATGATTTATGACATATTAAGATCCAGAGCTCATCTGAAAATATCTCTGAGTTTAAGAGAGATGTCTGCCAGTAACTTCCCCATTTTCTTCCTAATATGTCCCGACTTCGGTAAATTCCCAGAATAGGGTCTTCATTGTATCACTGCAGTTCCATGTTAGGAATGTGTTTCTTATGTCTGCTTTCTTCCTTTCATATGTTGCCAATTTTTTTTTTTTTCTTCTTCTAATAATTTGAAAAAGAAAGACAGACCGTTATTTACTTGGAAAAATAAAATGCCTTGAATAAGTACAGCTGCTTTGCTATAAATAAATATACTGAGGCTTTAACCCAGCTGTTTCATTAGGTTGGATTTGGAATAGCCTTGCTAGATAAAAGCCCAATGCATAATATCCCTGAAGAAATTACTTTTTACGCATTTCAGCTCTTATGAGCAGGAGCAGTTTGTTATGAACTGTTATCTATAAATTACAACTTAGGGCACACAGAAAATAGACATTGTTGGATATAATCTGTGCAAACACAGATAAAAATAGAGATGGGTCTGCAATAATGTGTTACGTCTACATATCCCAGAGATCTGAGGGATTGTGATCTCCTTAAATCTGAAGTCTTGTAAGATTGTATGACATGAAAAAAATGCATACTTGTCATGTATAAGTCACTTCTCAATAATGAATGTTTCTGATACATGTCTTTTTTCTCCTTTTGTCCAGGACATATGAAGTAATTTTGCATAATAATAATCATGCATGACTGAGAAGTCAGGCATTTATAAGGGGTGCAAAAGAAAGAAATCATGAATAAAACAATTAATAAATACCATTTGTTGCTTTATAGCACAGTGAAAGGAAAACAAATTAAGACAAACAGCATAAGCTTTTAAATGTGTGTATTCATGTGGCAAAATGCTGTAGGAAAATGTAGCATAAAAATCCTATCTGTTCTATCTGCGGTGTCTTAACTACACAATTGTCAACTTTGCTTTAGACAAATAATTACAGGTTGCAACAACAACAGAAAAATAACACAAACAAAAAAAGATGAAAGCAGTTTCATTTGAGAGATCTCTTGCCTCCTGTTTTAGAGAGTAAGGATAAGAGGGAATGAAAGCTTGTAGATTTTGTCTTCTGCTGGGACACTGTCCAGCACCAACAGCAGACCCACTCCTGTCGGATACAGCAGGTAAAATTTGACAGGTGTCAACATTTTGGGACTGAGGGACTTGGAGGGATATGAAAAGATTGAGACTCAGAGCAAAACTGTCAAGCTTTATTGCACATGCCATCAGAATTATCCTCCAAATTTAATGGAGCAGATGTTGCCCATGGGATTATGACCTTTACCCTGATGTTCAGGTTTTCTCTGTTTACACCAGGGATAAGCTAAAATAAATATATTTATTTCAGATTGATTGCCTGAGGCCCAAATGGTCTAAAAATATTGGAGCTCAGTGCAGCATCTCAGCAGTGAGTTTATTTGAACAGCATCAGCATTATTTTTGTAGAACACCAAAATATTTTACGTACTTAGGAGTAACTGAGTTTGTTATTAAAAAGCCATCCTCAGGTCTCCTCCAAACACCATAGCCTCACATAACAATTAACCTCTGAGGAAAAAGAAAGAAAAGAGAGAGAGCGTGAGAGAGATAAGGAAGGAAGAAAGAAAAGAAAGAAAAGGAAGGAAGGAAGGAAGGAAGGAAAGGAAGGAAGGAAGGAAGGAAGGAAGGAAGGAAGGAAGGAAGGAAGGAAGGAAGGAAGGAAGGAAGGAAGGAAGGAAGGAAGGAAGGAAGGAAGGAAGGAAGGAAGGAAGGAAGGAAGGAAGGAAGGAAGGAAGGAAGGAAGGAAGGAAGGAAGGAAGGAAGGAAGGAAGGAAGGAAGGAAGGAAGGAAGGAAGGAAGGAAGGAAGGAAGGGGAGGGAGGAAGGGGAGGGAGGGAGGGAGAGAGGGAGGAAGAAGAAAAAGAGTTGAAAGAATGAAGAGGAGGTATTCCACTTAGCCCAGCATAGAGCAAAAAATTTAGAGTGTCAGATACATAGTGTCAGTAGTCACTGCGCTCTGGTAATCAAGTACTTGACACAGCAGAGACATCTCCACTCAAAATGTTATCATACCTGAAATATTTTCAGTCATACCTTACCATGCCCTTAAGAAACTCCAATGCCTCAAAGGCTCTCAGCACCTTTGCCTCTCGGTCTCTGGGCCCAGGGCATTGATTCCTGGAGAAGTCAGGCTTATATTACTGAGAGACTGAGAGGATGCTCACTTGTCCACCTTCATAATTCATTCTCCAGAACACATCCAAGTCTCTTTTGTTATTTTTTTTCACTGATGATTCCTCCTGGAGCCTAAAGGCAAGACACTTGATGAGCACTTTTTTCATTTTATCCTTGCTTGCAATCTCAGCAGCCGCCCCCCCCTGCCTGCTGGTGAGGGCCCAGCACCACTTTACAGAGCATCACGTGTTTCAGCAGCATGTTTCTGACACCTCATTGGTGTCGGGATGATACAGATGAATGAAGAAAAAGTAAGAAAGGAAAAATTAAGGACTGTGATGAAGCACAGGGAGTCTGATTATTAAGATGGTCAATCTGGAAGGAGGGTCCTTAGGCAAATTCCTGTGCTACTAATGACCTTCAAGCTCACATACTCATTTTTGGAGCCTCTTTTTTCAGATATCTTGGCCATGGCTTTTATGGAGGCCAAATGCTGTTTTCTTCATCTGAAAGGAGTGGAAGATTCAGAAACACACCATTTTTTAAGCGTAGTAGCAGGTAAGAGAAATTGATTGCCTGACACTTATTGCATTCAGATTAGGGGAACAGTTTTGACTTGACTTCTATGTACCTGAGTTTTTCAATCAAAAATAGAGAGGTAATTATCTTTTACTATCCCACGTAAGTGGTCTACTGCTGAATGTTCACAGTTGTTGAAATGAGTCTCAGCTGCACAGAAGATGAAGCACCACAGAATGATCTGTGTGTATGGACAATGAATGCATTTGTAAGCGGCTTCTAGTCAGGGCACTAGCATCGCAACTTTCCTGTTCTAGCCCTTCAGTAACTTCACAAATGTGAGAAGAAGTTTGTGGTCTACTTGTGTGGTATTGTTATGCATTTTATTCACATTGCATTTCAAGCAACTTTGAACATAAACATTTCTTACATTTTTTTACGTCAGTATTTTTTCCTTGTGGTAAATTCTTAGACTCTGACATACTTTGAGATTGCCTTCAGCAATCTGTGCACATGTTTCTTATTAAGATCTCCCCCGTTACATCATTTATTATAACACAGTTTTGCCAAATGTTTGAATTAAGAAAGGCATGCCGTTCTGACGTTATTCAGGGATTCTTGCAAGGAAGAAGGTAAGATATAGATGACATTCTGTTTTGAGCTCATAAGCCCAGATGTTTCTGATTAGAGTTTTCAGCAGCTTATAAAACCAAATGGGATTTGGTAGAAGCTAGCTATAAAGGAAGTTTTGCAAAACTTCTTAGAAAGATTTGAATCCTTAATTTGTGTGTATTCCCAACTGAAGTTTCATTGTGTAGGGAAATGAATATGGGGAGCTGTTGCATAACCAGCAAACTCTAATTCTGATTTCAGAGGAACATAATAAAGTGAAAATAAATTACATGGTAATAATTGTTTTGGACTGCAGGGCTAACGCAACTTCCAGGGAGAAAAACAAAAGCTCTGATTCACCATGGCATTACTCCATTTTATACTGATTTATCTCTATTGCATTCAAGGAAAAACACTGGCAAAATATTTGAATAAGGGCAGAGATGACTCAAGTCCCCCCAGTGGTGGTTTGTTTCTTATTATATCGAAACATATACAAGGAACCTTTAAAAAATGAATGTTCTTTATTCACTTGACATTTTCCAGTGATAAAGTCACCATCCATCTGAACATATTTTCTTCTTAATGTATCATAGATTGTTCCATTGCACCCATCAGCACAATGTCTGGATAACAGTTTCCCACAGTAAGGCAGGAAAATATTGCTACTTTACTATGGACTTAAGGAGAGAAATAATTAGAGACTTGCTCAAATTCAATCAGGAGGAATAAGGCATAGATGGAAGTGAAAAACACATTTACTATTCCCCAATCTAATGCTTTATAGAAGATTTGCCTGGCTTCTTAAACATGGCTTTCACCCATTTTCATGGGACAAGTGAACCCATGCTTCTCCCTGTTCATCCAAGCACTTCACAAATGTTCATTCATTTTAGCTTATACACTTTCCACAAGCCACCTGCTAGTTGTTTGCGGTGCCCATGGTGCAAAACTACTCATGATAAGAAGTTTAACCTTAATTTCATTGCTGCTCATTTTGTGTCCATACAGTAAGAGACAGTCAGAACAGATGAATAAAGATGAGAGAAGAAGCTTGTCAGTTTGCTTGCTTTGTGCATTAGCAAGGGTTTCTCTGCCATCACCCTCCTGTCCTGCTAGTCAGAATCAGTGATTGATTAAAGACAGGCAGAGTGGGATCCCTTAATCTGGAAGCTCTACTGCTTGAAGCTGTGCTCTATGAATGTCTACAACAATTATTTTGATAATGATATTACTGAATGTTTATCTCAGACAAATTTTTTATTACCATGTATGTGTTCCAACTTCCACAGTCTTTATTTCCTTTTCCAAACAGAAGATTTTTCAGTCCTCGTCTATCTCCGTATGTCTGCTGTATCCTTTCCAATACCAATTCCTAACTGCCAGTCAACTGTGTTACCAGCCCAATAAAACAAATCTAACTCTTCTCATCCAAGACAGACCTCTCCGTTGGTCCTATCTACATCATTTTCTCTGTAGTTTTCCAGAGAAGTATACCAAGGGCAGCATCCCAATGTGCCAGCAGGATATCCCGTGCTTAATCAGCTCTGGGATACTCTATCCAGACAATCCCTGATAGGACCCTCAAAAGGAGAATATTGTAGATGAAAGACAGTGTTAAATGTCAGATGAAGAAAGAAACATATAAACTGATCACTGGGAGAAGTGATTAGGTCTCTCACTTCTTCATGGCTCATCTTTCCAATTAAAGCCTGTTGTTAACCTGTCATATTGCCTGCTTTTTATGGAGACTTTGGTTTTAGTATTGAAGGTTAAACCCTTGCTGATCTAAAAGGCTCAGATTTTTGATCTGCTCACCCAGTTTGGCACGTCAATTTGTGGTTATCAGCTATCATTGCCCTAGAAACACTTTCACTTTTGCCGTTATTCACATTAAGATGAATACAACAGTAGCTCTAATAAATAAAAAATAAGGAAAAAAGAAAGAAAAGTTCACATTCATATTCCTCCTAGAGTCTTATTGGCTTTTTACCTAATGTGGTCCAGCTGTACCATTGACAAAATCTGTATGTTATGTGATACTGAGTGTTTTGTCAAATTATTAAAAAAAAAAAAAAAAAAAAGCAAGGAAAATAGAGAGAGAATGGTGGAAACTGCAGCAAACCTTTCCCTCACGGAGTCCCATGAAAAGTCTGTCCTTGTGCCAGAAGCCTCTGAGCAAACTTAAGAAGGGAATTGTGTTCACTGAGTGGTTGCCACGTCTGGGGAGCTGCTGGTCTGGCATAATGTTTGTGTTGATTTGCTGCTTCATTTGATTCAAACCAAAATCAGATTTCTTGAAAAATAAATCTGTGAACTGGAAACTTGTTTTCTATCCAGACCTAATCTTTTTTTTCGTTTCTTGCTTGTTTTGTTTGATTTTCTTGTTTGTTTAATTCAGGTTTTTTAGATCCTTAAATTGGATTAAGATTCCTCAGTAACAGAACTAGCCAAATATGAAGACATAACTAAGTGAATAATAATGCTGAAATGAATAGCTATAATTTACAAGAGAAGCCAGTACTACAATTTAAAACTATGAAGCACATCAAAAGTCCTGGTATTAAAAGTAATGATACTTTGGCAGATTTCTGAGTCTCTTTTTGTGCCTGTACATTTTCTGACTTTCCAATAACCCTGTAAGGAGTAGGAAATTTCCATTAAAAAAAAAAAAAAAAAAAGTAACAATTCCTGAGGATTTAGGAAAAATGCCAAATGTTGTGAGGCTGTGATAAAAGCATCAGTGTTAGCAACATCAAGAGCAAGAATAGCTTTTTGCAAGCATTGCTAACACTGCTGTTCTCACAAAACCAATGGGACATACCTCAAGGAATAGCCTTCTTTCCTCGACTATGCTCACACGCTGCATTGACATTTCTAGCATTCCTTAATTTCCTTTGTGTGCTCTGGGGTCTATTGAGTGTTTCTCAGATATCAGCGATTAGATGGAAGAAGCAGTACTGAAATCACAGCTGAGGACATGCTACACCCAACTTATATTTTGCCATCTGTATTTACAGTGCAAATGTTTGAAGCTTCAGGAAATATGGCACGTAGTTCCATACCAAATGCCTGTTCTGTCTTTGCAGGAACTTCTATCAGTACAGATCTGATGATCTGCCTGTCAATGAGCTGTCTCCTTTCAGTGTGATATCTGTATCTGGTTAAGTCCTTGTCCTAGAGGAATGTTCCCATGCCCAGGACACAGTTCAGGTCTTCAGGGCTTTTCCATTGTCTTCCCCAGCCTTGACAGTAAAGAGTAGCCTGATAAGTATAATTATTCTGGAAGATCAACTTGCTTTAATTTATTTAGAACTAATTGAGGTCAACAAATGTTATTCCAGAATCACGAGGCCTGCAGTTGGATGTTCATGTAGAGCAGATATGTTGGTTGTCAGGAGCAACTTATTGCATGGTAGTGCTTGTGGCAGTGAGAATCCCTCGTCAGCGAAGACTCACCTATGAACAGTCATTACCTGACCTTTCTTAGTGAGTCATACAGAGCCAGAGAGTCCATCACTGACTGCCTCTCCCTGCTGGTCCATTTTTGCTTCTTATTTCTGTATGGACACTTTTGGGAAGAGAAACCTGTCTCTCATTTAGATGCCCTGATTTGGCTCTTCAAACAATTCTCTTTTCTATTTATGTGTTTGTAGTTGGAACCTGTCCTTCCTCCTCAATACAGCTCAGGAAGTGGTACATTGTATAACTAGTAAAAGTCATTTCCTAGACAAAATGATAAGTCAGGCTCAATTATGTGGGTCCTAGAATTCTATAGCTTTTTATTTATCTATAAAGCCGAACATGAAACATATTGTTGTAGGTTGCAGAACTTTCTATAAACCTCTTAATGCAATGGTCTACTTACATTTTCCATGTTCCAAAAATAAGCTCCTTCAGGGCTGATCATGGCTCAAATACCTAAGAAAGAATCCTTATAGAAGCAACCTAATCCTTACATTCCAGCCTCATGCCAAACACTCAGCTGAAATCAATGGAAAAAACTAAGCCTGTTGATGTCAGTGGAAGTACGTGGATCTATTTCAGAGACACAAGGTGAATCCTAATCCTAACCAGGCACATTGGACCGTTATACTAAACCATTGGTAAAATAAATGCAGGTGGTTTAAAATGTAGCACTAAAATATTGTTTTTCAGTTTAATACAAAAAAATTGCATTTTATATCTGAAGGTTTGCTTCATTACCTGGCTGTTTTAGTGTTTGGCTTGATGTTAAGAACCATAATAGTGTAGACAGTGAAGGGAATAAGATCTCTGAAAATTTATACTTTCAAATGCTTAAGTTTTCTTTTCAAAAAATAATTACTTGTGAAATTCATCCCTTGGAAATGATAGCATAGTTGAGAATTTCTTTGCTCATATGTTAATATTCTTTAGCAACCAGGCAATTGACACTCATTGGATCTCTCCATTTACGAATTTGTTTACTTTTAAAGTAAGTCACATAGACACTAACAACAATCTTGGATATGCAATCTGCAGGAACTTTTGTCTTCCACTGTCATGTTAATGCACACTATTCTTCACAGCCTCTTGCAGATTAAAATACTACTGGCTTCTGAAAACTTAAAAGCTAGTGAAAAAAATGTTGCTACACAGACTAAGAGGACTTAAGATTTTACATTGTCTTGTATTCTGTGTCAGGGTTATTTAACAATATGGATTTGTAGCACTAATGTTAAGGTTCACCAATATTTCACAAGCATGCTGAATTTATCTTTTTGAAACCTTTCAGGTAAATCTAAGTGGAAGGGAGAGTCAAATAGTTGAGGCTTCTGTTACAGAACCAAAGAACAAGTTGGACACCCAGTGAGAAAACAGTTTGTTAGGATGGATGCAAATAAAGATAGAATGTAGTTAGTTTCATAGGTACTCAATAATAGAAACTTAATAATAGATGGTTTAAAAATCTATTGACAAAACCTGTTCCTGCACAGATGTCTAGAAAAATGTATGTAAGTCATTCAAGACTTCTTTCATATGTGATTAGTGTATCAGACTAATAAATAAATAGCTATGAGGAGGAAGATAGAAAAATATGGGCAGATTTAATGCATTTTTCCTTTTTCTTTTGAAAAGCACAAATGGCTGTTTTATGCTGATCTGAACTGAGAATCACAGAATTGTAGGGGTTGGAAGGGACCTCTAGAGATCATCAAGTCCAACCCCTTGCTCAAGTAGGCTCCCTAGACCAGATTGCATAGGTAGGCATCCAGGCGGGTCTTGAATGTCTCCATAGGAGACTCCACAGCCTCTCTGGGCAGCCTGTTCCAGTGCTCTGTCACCCTCATTGTGAAGAAGTTCTTATGCACATTTGTGTGGAAATTCCTATGCTTCTGTTTGTGGTAATTTCCCATTGTCATATCGTCACGCAGCACTGAAAAGAGTCTGGCCTCGTCCTTTTGCCTCCTACGCCTTAGATACTTACAGACAAGAAGAGAAGATTGTTATGCTCACATTTCTCAGGGAAAAAAAAAGAAGAAGAAGAAGAAAAGTCGGTTCTTCTTCTCTCATGCTAACGTACTGTTCCCCATCAATACCGAAAACATTTGTGGATCACCTGATTTTTATTGTGTCTAATTGTAGGTGGCTGCACATCTTTTGCACAACTTACTCAACCTGATTAGTAGTTTTCAAATCAACTTCTGCAACTTGAAACTTTTCTATTTGCTCTAAACCAGCTGTAAGATGTGGCATGCGCCTTGAATGGCTATTTCATTCCTCCTCAATACAAATAATGGAGGACAGAAGGTGACCTCTTTCCACCTATGAAGTTAATCTAGAAGGCTTGCTTAGTCTGAATATTTATCTTTAGATGGCTAAACATAAAATAATTATCATTTCTTTTTGGGAATCCTGGCCCTTAAAGACAGTGTTTCTAATTGCTCAATAGTCATTTCTCTTCAGATTCAAGAGAAAGAGCTACTTCTTTGGCATTATCAATTTTTCCTTTTCTCTGAAGCTAGTTCTAACTTAATTTTTAGCTAAGCACTGACATAATGCCCTAAATCTACAAATTATAACATACTTTGGATTCTTTTAAAGCTTTAGCCAAGCAGTGGATTTTTATGTCTTGTTATCCTGGCCTTCAAATGCTCCTGATAATTTCTCTGAAAAAAAATAGATTGTTCCAGATTTTGGCTGATTCTTTGCTCATCCAGATATGAGCAAGTTCTAATGATCCTAAATCCAGTGTAAGTGAAAGCATCAGTTAACAGGAGGAGAAAAAGAGAAAAGAAAAGAAAAACTATTCTAATTATCCTATATATCTATAATGTTTGATATTTAGAATATGTAACTGATGATGAAAAGTGAAATCACTTGTAATTTTATAGTTTCAGAAATCTTTAGATACTTTTGAGCCATTTTCAATTTATAAAGAGACTGAAGCAAAGTATTTTTCCATATACAATCACCAGCAACTGTAGTAGTGAATTTTTTGTCTCTTATCTTTTCCCATTTGTCTTTCTCTCTATTTCTTCATAATGAACTAGTTGGCCATGGAAATTTGCAGCCAAGCAGAAGAAAAAATTCTTGCTCTGCTATTGGAAAGGCAAGATCAGCATGCATGGCTGTCAATCAGTGTGTCCCAAACACAGAAGCAGACAATGCATGCGCTTCCACCTACCCTGATAAGTTGCTAGGGATGATGAGTGGGAAATTAGAACACTATGTACTTTTTCAAAGAAAAAGGAAATTATGTGATACCTATCTAAAAAAACTATACTTTTACTCCTTACCTTTCTTTCTTGTTAGTGAAAATGAGAAGTAATAAATAAAGCAGACAGAGCTGATGGGACTGCTGGTTGCTATGTACTTGAACACACAATGTCATACATGTGAGAACAGGGAATCAGAGCAGCAAATATGTTTTACATACTAAAAGATAATATATTATGAAGATAAATGTGGTAAGAATTCTTAAATAAATAAATGGTTTCAATTCTATTTATCCTTACTGTTTTGAAGTGAATGAAAATTTAGAACTAATTTGCTATAACAGCACAATAAAAATAGAGACTCTACAAACATGACTAAGAGATCAGCTATGGAGAGCAGACAAAACTGGCTTGCCTCTGACACATTTTGTAGTACGGCATCTTAGGAAAAGATCCCAAACCTCATATTTGACTGCTTGTTCTTTTCTTATCAAAATATACTTATCACTGAAAGCTGGAACAGTTTATTTGCTCCAGCTTCAGCATGGCCCAACTCCAATGTTCCTGGAGTACAAAGAGATATTCATTGTTAAGACAAATGTATTCATCATCATATATGTGGTTACCACTCTGAACAGCAGTTGGATTACCTGAAATATTTCATCTTCTATACTGCAGTCAGAGGCATTGATGGGAAGCACTCGGGAGTTACTATTGCCCTCAGGGTATCCTAGGAAGAAGTGCTGAAAAAACCTGTACAATATGCTCTGTTATGCTTTGACATCTTCTACTCAGAACAAGGCGTTCAAATTTCTCAAGGTCTGTCACCTTTTCTTGAATACAGTGGCTGCTCAATTGGCTGCAGACTAGAAGGGTGGAGGTACCTTCAGAGGTTCCTCTCTGAAAGGATTGTCTTATAACTAGAATACAGATTTGAGACAGAAATTTGACAGAGATTTTGTGAATAAAAATCTTTCTAGCATCTGTGACCCTAACGTTTCTAGAAACTAAATTTATGTCTGCTTAATAACCAGACATTTTTTCATAGTCCTAAGTTAAAGTGTTCTCATCTACTGATGGAAAATGCTGCTGTATTCTTTCTCTCTAAGGACCTCAGTTTAGAGAAAGGCTGTGATTTCAAGTTTTTTTCAAAAATCATAATATCACAAATAACATTCTAACAATTTTCTATGTTAATGCTTATAAAGCTGAAAGTATCCATGGCAATAAAAATAAAAGTGCAAGGGAAATTGGACTTCTCTGCAAATGTAATTTTCACAGCAATCACACTTTGACAAGATATAAAGACAATATCAGATAATTCATTGTTTTGTTTACCGTAATTTTTTTGTTACATGAGGCCCGGAGAAAGTCAAGAAAACAAATGGAGACTTGAAAACTTAAATATAAATTAACAATTGTTGGACAAAGGGAAGGCGCCCCATGTCACGTACCTGGACTTGTGCAAGGTCTTTGACATGATCCACCACCACATTCTTATTTCTAAATTGGAGAGATACGGATTTGAGGGGTGGGCTATTCGGCAGACAAGAAATTGGTTGGTAGGCTGTAGGCAGAGGGTTGTGTTGAATGGCAGTATGTCCAGGTAGAGGCCGGTGACATCAGTGGATTGGATGTCAGGGGGAAGTTCTTCACAGACAGAGTGGTGAGATGCTGGAACAGTGCTGATGATACCAAGCTGAGTGGTACAGTTGACACGTTAGAAGGAAGGCACGCCATCCAGAGGGACCTCAACAAATTCAGAAGGTGGGTCCATGTGAACCTAATGAGGTTCAACATAGCAAAGTGCAAGGTTTTGCACTTGGGTCAGATTAATCCCAGATATGTATACAGACTGGGAGAACTCGTTGAAAGTAGCCCTGTGAAGTACCTAGGAGTCACGGTGGATGAGAAGCTGGACATGAACCAGCAGTGTGCTCTTGCAGATTGGAAGGCCAACGTTATGTTGAGCTTCATCAAAAGACGGGTGGCCATCAGGGACAGAGAGTTGATTGTCCCTCTCTACTCTGCCATTATGATGCCCCATCTGGAGTACTACATCCAGATCTGGGGCCCCCAATACAGAAAAGATGTGGAGCTGTTAGAGAGGGCCATGAAGATGATCAGAGGGCTAGAACACTTCCCCTACGAAGACAGGCTGAGGGAGCTATGCTTGTTCAACCTGGAGAAGAGAAGGCTGCACAAAGACCTCATTGAAGCCAACTTTTTACAAGGGTAGACAGTGATAGGACAAGGGGGAATGGTTTTAAGCTTAAGGAGGGAAGGTTTAGATTGGATGTCAAAGGGAAGTTCTTCACAGAGTGGTGAGATGCTGGAACAGACTGTCCATAGAGGGTGTGGATGCTCCATGCCTGGACGTCTTCAAGACCAGGTTGGATGGGCCCCTAGGCAGCCTGGTCTAGTACCAGATCTGGAGGTTGGTGGCCCTGCCTGTGGCAGAGGCATTGGAACTTAATGATCCTTGGGGTCTCTTCAAACCCAAGCCATTCTATGAATTGCTTTTTGTATATAGTCGGAATAATTAATACTTTCCTGGAATGACCAAAAGACCTGGGAAACTAATTTTGTCACTGCAATTCTGGAACACTTAAGTGATTTGTTTACTTTTTGTCTTTGTCCATTATGAATCACAGGTATTAAAGCTGAACAAAAGCAATTAAAATAATCTGCTTCATCTCAAGTCACCTCAGGGTTGTTTCCTGCTGTGTTTTCTTTCATATTTTTTCCACTGTGCTTATACTTATCCCTAGAGCTGTGGATTCTATTATTTCCATTTAAAAACTATTCCACAGGCATTATTATTCTTAATATATTCTTCTCCTTTTATTCAGCCTAAACTGTTCTGTTTGTATCATTTTGTTATTACTCTGTGACTTGTCGCCCTCTTTGATATTTGTACACTTCAACTTTTTAGAGATAGCTATGTCTCTCTTCTTGGTTTTCACTTAGCATATATGAATGGGATATAAAGTGTCTGAGCTCAGCTGGAGCTAGGACTCTGATACTTCTAATGGGAGATAATCTAAGGCTTTTTAATTAATGTGATACTATTAGTGCTTTTAGCCAATGAAGCTACAATACAATGGCACTTTATGGATATTATGGATACTTAAGGAATATTTCATCTTATAATTTTTCTTGTATAGTGCTTTCTCTTGAGAAGAATACCTTTGCTCAAAGATTTTGCTTGAAACTTTTATACCCATAAACATTTTAAACAATATTCAGAGTGCTGGCTCTAATTGTCTGTGTCAAATCTTTCAGCGTTTCTGCAACGTTCTTTTTCAAACATCTTTGTGTAATTTGTTTATATTAACATACTAAACCTCAACATGTTTTTCTTTGTGAGAATTTAAAAATTATAAGGTTAGAAGCTCCCACTGATAGGGGAGATGCTGAGACAACATCCAAGCCAGAATTTGCCCACCAGCCAGTCTTGAGTCTGAGTCCTTGCAGGTTTATGAGAAGGGACTCTCCAGCAGTTCAGAACACGTGTGCAAGTTATTACATTACCCTTACAAGCATTGTAGACACAACTAGTTTCATCTGTGGAAAGGAAATTTGGGGAACGTAGTTGGGTCAGGCTGGCAATGACTACTGTCTAGATAAAGTCTATTTTGCTTAGGTCCTTCGGTAAATCATGAGTAGGCACTTTGCAGCTTAAGGTGCTCAAATACCTCTGTAAATTGACTTCTTTGTTCAGCTCTTCCTTTAGGATAATGCAAAAAATAACCTTGTCAGTGGGCACTACCTGAAAATTGCTAGCAGGAAATGATAGGCCTGCAGGCCTCAAAACTACCTTACAGCATCAAAATGTTACTGCCACAAAACTGGGTAAGCAGTTCCCACTGAGAGAAACTTACATAGATATGTTACAGTTTCTAAATCATATTCCTAGTGCAATCTGCTCTGTACAGAAGAGGGCTAATTAACTTGCTATTATTAACAATAATTATTATTACAGAGTGTAGTGTTAAGCAAGAATCTGTTTGCTTCCTTGTTGGAAGGGTTATACTGCTGACATTTTTAATTCAGAGCCTTTTCATCTTCTTATTTGCCTTTCATTTCCTGCGTGCAGTTCGACATGCTAAGATCAGCATTTCTAACACCATAGGAGCACTCTGAGAATATTGAAAACCCTTTAGCCTCTGGTTTTGCCATGCAGTCCTGACTCCATAGGTATACATTGCCTCATAGTTACTGCCAGGAGTATGTTACTGCTCAATCTTAGTACAAAACATAATGTTAAATCTTGTTTTAAATTATTATGAAGAATAGTTGTTATTCACAGGCTTGGGTTAAGTAGTTTCTGTTTTATATTCATGCCAGATGGGATATGAAATCCTGTTGGGTGACAGTACTTTATTAGTAAAAGAGAGTAGACACAGCGTATGTAAACAGGGTTGGTGTCTGAAGGTATTGCAAGGCTTCACAGAATGTATGTAGGTTGGGTTGTTGATCAGGGATACAATGATATCAAGTGAAAGATAACCAAAAGAAACTTTCTTAATGATAACAGCAGAAAGAACAGATAAATTTAGCTAAGTACACTCAGACACTAAGGAGACAGAAAGAACTGCCCAGAAAATGAAAAACGTGTGGATTGAATAGGAGTCAGGTTTCACCTGGGGTCAGTACAGTGTGTTGTAATGGACTTCCAGGGGCTGAATGTGGGGTTAGACAGTTTTAGGCATGTGACTTCCATTTGATCTGCTTCCAATAGCATCACTTTCTGATATGAATTCATGCCTTACGTTCTCCATCTCATCTCAGTTGGAGGACAAGGGACTGGGTGGTTCTGAGGTATACGGAGCAAGTTATACTACATTCAGGTTTCAGAACTGCACCACTACTGGCTTATGGTGTGGGTATTTCCTCCTATTCTCTCTCATTCCTGTTCCCAATGTCCGTTATGTAGTAGCACAGCTCTATATGTACAGCTTGATTGGTCAGTCCTTGTCAATTTTCAAGCTAGAAGTTTTAATATGAATATTTGTTTGTAGGTCAAATTGGAGAGGGCTGTATCTATTAGAAGATAAGTCATGTTCCTCTAAGAAACTTCTAGAAAACAGATCTTAAAACTTAGTGGCAATATATCATAAAATCATAGAATGGCCTGGATTGAAAGGGACCTTAAAGATCATCTAGTTTCAACCCCACTGCTACGTGCAGGGTCGCCAACCACCAGACCAGGCTGCCCAGAGCCACATCCAGCCTGGCCTTGAATGCCTCCAGGGATGGGGCATCCACAGCCTCCTTGGGCAACCTGTTCCAGTGTGTCACCACCCTCTGAGTGAAAAATTTCCTCCCAATGTCTAAACTAAATCCCTCATCTCAGTTTAAAACCATTCCCCGTTGTCCTATCACTATCCACCCTCGTAAACAGCCACTCCCCTTCCTGTTTATACACTCCCTTCAAGTACTGGAAGGCCACAATGAGGTCTCCCTGGACCCCTCTCTTCTTCAAGCTAAACAAGCCCAGTTCCCTCAACCTTTCCTCATAGGAGAGGTGCTCCAGCCCTCTGATCATCTTAGCAGCCCTCCTCTGGGCCCATTCCAAGAGCTCCATGTCCTTCTTGTGCTGGGGGCTCCAGATCTGAACACAGTACTCCAGATGGGGCCTCACAAGAGCCAAATAGAGGGGGAGAATCACCTCCCTCTCCCTGCAGGCCACCCCTTTTATAATGCAGACCAGAACACAGTTGGCCTTCCAGGCTGCAAGTGCACACTGCTGGCTCGTGTCCAGCTTCTCATCCATCAGGACCCCCAAGTCCTTCTCCACAGGGCTGCTCTCAGGGAGATCTTCCCTCACTTTGTATAAATACCTGGGATTGCCCCAGCCCAAAAGCAGCACCTTGCACTTGGCCATGTCAAATCTCATTGGATTCATACGGGCCCACTTCTCCAGCCTGTCCAGGTCCCTCTGGATGGCTTCCCTTCCCCCTACTGTAGTGACTGCACTGTTCAGCTTGGTGTCATCTGCATACTTGCTGAGGGTGCACTTGATTCCATTGCCTATGTCATTTGATAAAGATGTTGAAGAGCACTGGTCCCAAGACTGACCCCTGAGGGATGCTGCTTGTGACCGGCCTCCACCCTGACATAGAACCACTGATCACAACCCACTGGCTGCAACCAGCTAACCAATTCTTAATCCACCGAGCAGTCCATCCTTCAAATCCATACCTCTCTAATTTAGAGACTAGGATGTGGTGAGGGACAATGTCAAAGGCTTTGCAGAAGTCCAGATGGATGACCTCCACTGCCCTTCCCCCATCTACTGATGCTGTCACTCCATCATAGAAGGTTGGTCAGGCATGATCTACGATGCTGGCTGTCGCAGATCACCTCTTTATCTCATATGTACCTTAACATGGTAACCAGGAGGATCTGCTCTATGATCTTCCCAAGCACAGAGGTGAGGCTCACTGGACTGTAGTTCCCCAGGTTAACCTTTCTCCCTTTCTTAAAAATGGGAGTAATGTTCCCTTTTTTCCAGTCACCAAGGATTTCACCCAACAGCCATTATTTTTCAAATACAATGGAGAGTAGCTTGGCAACCACATCAGCCATCTCTCTCAGAACTCTAGGATGGATATCATCCAGCCCTATGGACTTATATGCATTCAGTTTCATGAGGAGGTCTCAGACTTGTTCCGCTGTTACAGTGGGATGGGGTCTGCTCCTCTCATCCACACATAGAGCTTCAGGGTCCTGACAGACATGGGGAGGAGCCTGACCACCAGTGAAGACTGAGGCAAAGCACTTATTGAGCACCTCAGCTTTTTCCATGTCTGAGGAAGCCAGTTCTCCATCATCATTTATCAGAGGGGGACACTCTCCTTGGTCCATCTCCTCCTGCCTATGTACATGTAGAACCCCTTCTTGTTATTTTTCACATCCCTTGACAAGTTCAGGTTCTGTATCTTGGCCTTCCTGGTCTTATCTCTACATATGCAGACAATGTCCCTATATTCTTCTCAGGCTAAACAGCCCTGCTTCCACTTTCTTTACATTTCCCTCTTTTCATACAGTTAAAGCTGCAGGTCTTTGCTCAGCCATGTGGATCACCCACCTCCTCTGCATGATTTCTTCTGCTGGTAGATGGAGAGCTCTTGCGCTTGCAGAAAGCTGTCCTTACAGAGCTTCCAGCTCTGTTCTGTTCCTATGCCCTTAAGAAGAGTTTCCCAGGAGATCCCATCCAGCAGTTGTTTAAGCAGCTGGAATTTTTCTCTCCTGAAGTTCAGGGTTCTGACTCTGCTTTTGGCCAGGCCTGCATTCCTCAAAATCACAAACTCCACCAGGGTATGGTCATTACAGCCCAGGCTGCATGAAATGCTGAATGAAGATTGAAGCAAAAGTCCTGTGAATGAAAACAAAAGAAAGAATTCCATCTGCTTTTCTGGGAATAGTCACTGCTTTGATTATATAATACTGCATGCCAGCCTTGCTTTTCTTTTAATCCACAAGCTGGAGGTAATGGAAACACAACACACAGAAGAATATTCTAAAAGTAGCAAGCACAAACAGAATACTACCAAATCCCTCTTGAAGACCAGGGCCATATTTCATTGTCCCCAACAAAAACTCAGTTCAGCTGAGTTTGAAACTCACTTGTGTTGAGTGTCTAAAAATAAGGGAATGAATCTGAGCTGAAGAGTCAAGTTGTCACTGCAGACAAAATAATCTGGAAGCATGAAGTTACAAAATGATCATCTCTAACAGAAATAAATGTCACTGCCCCTTTTCATCGTGAGAAGGAGCTGTTTGGAGTGATTGGTGAAGAGTGCTGGATGATATTACTGGGATTTGATGCTCAGGAATCTGTGGAGCCCAGTGAACATGGATGAGATGCCACGAATTCAAGTACAGAATGAATATTCTTGGAATATTTAATAAGTGATTTACTTTTAGCAAAGATTTGAACCAAATAAGCAGAAAAATCTGACAGCTTCTAAACATAAACTCTTCTCTGGCAATTAACTATCATTTATCTCATTGCCTTTTTGAGTCATTATATTCATGCTCACACTGGTTCTGAACAGGAAATATTTGTTTTACTTTTTGGTGCTCTATGTGTAAGGATTGAGAACCAGAGTGTCTACCATATGCATGAAATGAAACCAGTTCACAGAAAACTGTGCCATGATGGAAGCTCACTGAAAATGAGATTTAGTTCGGAGCAGTCTTTAGAAGTACAACCCTAAGTTGCTATGTTGCTGGTTCTGTGAAGTGGAAAAAAGACTCCCAGCTTTTCTCTAGTCAAACCTCTTTTTCATGGCACTATTACAGTATGCATACCAAAAACAGACCCACCCTCTCACTGCTGGCAGAAGGGAAAAGACGGCTGGAGTCAGTGTGCTTGCTGAGTTCATCCTAATTAATTCTGATGCATTTTGGTATGAGGGCAAACCCAGGTCTCATATGTCTGCCAGAATTAAAATATTTCCCATTAGCACAGTGGCATTTTAGGTGTAATGATGACATAACAATGCCATTCTTAACCATTTTGATTCTTTACCATTTTGGTTTGGATTGCTTTAAAGAGAGAAAGAGTTCAGTGGACTCACAAGTGGCGGGTGAGTACCAGCTGTGGCTAGAATAAAGATAACTGCCTGCTAAAGTAATAATGCTTGAAGTTCCTCTTAAAAGTATTTCAAGACGTATTTGCCCAAAGGGGTGAAAAGATTCCTTTTACAGTTATAAATTTCTCATTTTTACTTCCCTGGAGTATCATAGGAGTGATGGAGAACATAATATAGCAATTAGGTTTTGCAGCTAAATTCCTCAGCACAGATGTGTATTGTGGTGGGTAAAAAAAAAATATGTGTTTTTGTATAGCTTTTAAAAAAAGATGGATAAAACTGCTGACAAAACCTTAAATAGGATGTGGATGGCCCTTGTCATGTTTTATTTAAATAATAATAATAATAATAATAATAATAATAAAACAGTAGAAGGAATTCATAGAAAGCCAATCAGGATCGCCTGCCAATTTCTGCTTCTTGTACATCCTTTGGTACTTGGACTCAGCTCAGTGGATCTTGACCTGCGCTTGACCTGTGAAGAAGCACCCTTTCAGGGTAATATCTTTTAAAGGTTTTATTAAAATGATTGCCAGTTGTTTGTCACGTTATGCAGATGGCAAGAATTATATTTAGTTATGCAAATCAAGAGCTGTGATTTGGTTAAGGGAAGTGTCTGTTACAGCAGCTTCTGCAACAGAGTTGTCTAACAGTTGAGTCAATTGGACTTGTTTGTTGAGGTAACCAACTCCACCCCAGGAAGACATACCCTGTCTGTTTTCAGTTGCCAAATTCTTTGCAGTATCTCAAGGGTGAAAAGAACTCTTTTTAAAATACGAACCACATTCTACCTGTGAGTTGATTACTTCAGAGGAAAGGTGTTACAGAGACTTAAGAAAAAATGAGCTTGGACAGATAAAATTTAATAAGATTACTACTTCCATATCCTAGTATTCTTCATTTCTTTCTGATATTTATTTCCATTTGGAAGAGGAACTGAAGGAAAAATGAAAAATATCAAAGGCAAATAAACCCAGATTTGTCACAATGGATTATTTTTATTTGAGACTTTTAAAATGATATATTCAATAATATAAAATTATAGCTTTTCTTTCGCCTGACCATCTCATTTCAAGGTTACAGTGCACCGTTTTCTGAATACCACAAAATAATAGCTGAGACTCTGTAAAATACAGTCTTCTCTTTCATTTTGAAATAGATTGCTTGTGAATATTCTTGAAAGGAATTAGTTAAGCTATAATAAAAATGTTTCTGAGAGTCTGGTCCACCAGTTAAAGTTGAATGCATAACATAGTAGCAGTTTGTTGGGTCCCTGTGATCATTAAATCCTCAATTTCTTTTGCAGGCATTGATTCCCTGACGGTTTTTGCTCTCAGAAATGAGGTACTGTTGTGTTCACTATTCTTAAACTGATGACATGTTCCAGTAAAGTGCAGTGCCTATAAAGTGTATATTTTCCTGCTACGGGAATAAAGCATAATTCTGTCATAATGGATAGTGCACTCGGAGCTTTACCTGGTATTGATCCCAAAAAAGAGTTCTGATCCCAATAATCTCTACAGTATTATCTCCTCAGACTATCACTAGAAGTCATCTTTTCATTTATCCTCATTGGAAAACACTTTATTTTCATTAAAAAATAAAAATAAAAATATATGATGAGTTAATATATTACATTTATTGCAATGACGTAAAAATAATTTCTCTCTAGAGGGATCTCATGTATTTTTTTCTATTTAAATGAACTTATGCAGTAATGCCAAATTTCAAGAGGGAAACACCAACCTTCCTTGCTTTTTTGAACAAATTGACCTGCATATCTTTGTTCTTACAGATTGAACTTTTAATAAACAGACAGTGAACCCTAATATTATTGAAACAACTTGCTAATGTGAGGGGGTGCAGAAAAGAAAAAGAAATGAAGACATCTGAAGTTCTTACACTTCATTTCAATAGTTAATTTTTATTAGTATTATGTTCTAATATGTACTTGACTAGTCAAGCATTTATTTTCTCACAGAAAGCACACATAAGGAAAGAAACAGATGAATGATTACAACTGATCTTCAAAGGAAGTGGCACAGTATTAACATATGAATGGAAATCTAATGCATATTTTAGATCATCGAAAAGAACAAGCAAATGTGAAGTACTTGAATGATATTGGGCTCCAAAAATCATGCATGCATCTCAAGAATCTGGAAATGGACAGCAAATGTAAGGCTTTTAAAGATGGATGGGAAAAAAAAAGCAAAAAATGATATTTTAATTCCCAGAAGAGTTAAGTGTATAGATTCAAAATCTTACCAACATCAAGGGAATCAAACTTAGGCAAGTCCAAACTAATGTAATGATATTCTAGTTCTCCTTTATACATAGAACACCACGAAAGCAAAAAATTATCACTTCAGGATGGCAGAGATCTTATAAGGTAAATCTGCAGTACCTGGACAACATCAAAACCAGGTTTAAGGTTAGGCCAAAGTTTTGAACGCTCATCTGAAACTTAAATCAGATCTGAACACAATCCCTTTCCATGTATAATAAGTATAATGAACACAGATAGGAAACCTTTTTCCCACACAAGCTGTCCGTACAGTTCAGCAGTGACCTATTACAACTGCTGTACAACAGAAACATCTGCTGGGATTAAAGTCAACATCACTGGCACTGAGGAAAGTTCATCTAGAACCTGAACATGGTTTATAAGCACTGTGACCCCACCATGTATGTATTTTTCACTGTTGCATGATAATACAACATCTGAACAAACACTTGATTACAATGGCACCAGACCAAAACCTACAGCAAGGTGTTAAGTTTCTGGCTTTTTTGCCTTTTCTTCATTATATATATATATATAAAAAAAATTAATCAAGCTGGATTTTGAGTACTCTAGGAAATGGAAGGCAATATCTTCCTTACAAGTGTTTTTTCAGGAAAAATAAATATTTATAAATTTTATGAAATATTTTCTTGTGATTGTTGGATCTTGGTTTTATCCAAGGCCATTTGAAGACTTTGCTAACTAGCGAATGCTCTGGCATGCTTCAAAAGACCTATTTTTTTTTCTCAGAGAAACTGTGAAGTAATTATTTGTCTGCTACTCCGCTGCTCATTACATAAAGAATAAATTAGTAATGGCACAGTGACTGGAAAATATTAGATTTGGGTTTGTTTTGCATCTAGATTTTTTTAGTGTACTTGTTTAACTTAGAGAAATACTGAGTTCTGAAGTATAACCATGTTCTGTAAATGAGGGGTTCCCTGTCAAGTCTTCCAGTGACACTGAAAGCAATGACTATTTTTTTTTTTTTTTTAACTTATTTAACTTACAGAAGACAGTGAAAATACTCTGGTTTTAAAACACCAGAAGAAGAACCTGGCCCCAGAGGACAAGTTTTGTACAAAAATTTCCAGACTATAAATTAGCTCCTTGATCTTACCATTGACATGTGAATCAGATTCAACATCTAAGAACCACAGTCTGCTCCTAGATTGCCTTTCCCAGTCTGAGTGAAGAGGGAGGATCCCTGTGTAACAAGGAAACTCTCAGGTTGGGCTGCTGCCATCTGGGATAAGGAGACATATCCCTGAGCAATCTGTAAATCCAAATCCTGAGTTATCAATGCCTGCACAAAGATGAAGTAGTAATACATTCTCAATTTTCCTTTTTCACTTTTAAATAAAATATTGTATTTCTCAGAAGAGTCAGGCTGAAATGTTTATCCCTGAACATCTGGGAGAAAGAAGCTGATGGAAAGATTTAAATAGCACCTGAGGGTTTATCTTGACTACCGGCAGAAATGTTGGCCTTGTGAAGACTAACCCTGTAGAAACTGAAGATACAAAACAAAAAAGGTTCGGAGTGCAGAAGTTACCACTCTGCTTGGCTTCATTGATGTTGGTGGCTTTATGTGCAATAAGGCTGGAGAATGCTGGAGGTGAAGAGTGAAGCTCTCCAGAGGGAACAGACAGGACCTTCTTATGAAGGTATGGCAGTTTAAGCAATGATAAAATCAAAAGAAAAGAAATGTTCTGAACATGTAGTTGGAAGAAGCAAGGGGCACTAGACCCTGGCACTGGACTGCCCCCTGAATGAGCAGTGCCTTGAGCGGAACTGTTTGGAGGCAGTTTGGGACAAGACTAATACCTGAGGCAAATCAGTAATGTACCTCCATAACTTAAAGCATATTGATAGCCTTATTAATGGAGTGACTAAAGCCCTTGTAGACTTGATTCAATGGCACTGCTCATGCACTGAAGTTGATCATGTGCTTAAATTGCTTCCCTATGCTGAATCTGACAGGGCAGGACAAAATGAAATTTGTTACCATCTCGCAGTTCTGTCATCCATAAGAACAAAAAGTCAGTCTCAGTGAATTTTACACTGGACAGATGCTGTTCTTAGAAAGCCACCCAAACATTTGGCCATCTTATGGAAAGCATCACCATATTTATTATACAAAACTGGAGCAGTAGGGTCTGTTGGGGGGTTCCCTTAGGGCTTGGCAGAAAGGCACTCATGGGGTTGTGCATGAGAAGCTGATTGTGGCTGTTCTCATTTTTCTGGGTGTATAAAAGTTTTGCTGATTTATCATTTTTCCTGAACACTAAGTTTGATTAAAAGACTAAAACAACAACAATTAAAAGCCAGTATATACACCCTAAATTTGTCCTATCTGAATTAACAAGAATCATACTTTCAGTTTTCTCTGCAGTTTTCTTCAGCTTTTGATATAGCAGTTGACGCATAGCTGTAAAAGTCTATCAGGCTTATTTCCATATGCATGTTATTGCTAGTTTATTTTCCATCTTGCAAATGTTCAGAAATGTCAGGTTTCAGTAAAATCATCTTAGCTGGTAAATGGAATTCAGTTACGGCAATACACTCCTAAGTCAAAATGTGAACCAAACAATTTTCACTACACTATCTCTCTGCTCTGCCACAGTTTTACAATTTTGGACTTTTGCAGAAAAAAAGAAAAAAAAAGGGGGGGAGAGATGTGAATAAGAGACTTTGCTTTCTGTTCATCTTCTAAATTATCTGAAATATTTACCTACAAAATTGCTTTTGTCCTCTTCCCCTAGAACTATATGGCTTGAGATTCAGTCCACTAGTACAATATGGTTCGAGATTCAGGCACTTGAATACCTGGTATATCCGTATTTTTGGTTTGACATTTCTCTTTGAGAATACTGTTAGGATTTTCATATTACAATAGCCTAAACTGTATAGAAACAGTGAAACATAAAAAAAATCTCTGATTATTTTTCAGGATTTCAGATGGCATGAGAAATGAAATGTAAATGTGGCTCTACCAGCTAAAAGACAAGAGCATTTACCACTGTGCCAGTGGGAACAGACCTATGGGAACTTCCCTGTAGGAATTAAAAAAGACAGCTCGTAGAAGAGTAAATGAGAGAGACAAGATAAACAAGGTTTGAGAGATAAGATAAGAATGCTGTTAACTGCAGGTGATTTTAATTTAAATATCTGAAGCTACAGTGGTGAAATAAGAATAAATTTCTTCACTTTTTTCCCCCCATGTGTCAAGTAGTGTGAAAATAAATGATGAGGTACACAAAAGAGTGTGCAGCAATACAAATAATTATTTGAAAATTCCTGTGACTAATATTGGATCATGCACTTTGACATGCAGGTTGTAAACCTTCTGATCAAAAACTGTTTATCTGAATTTATTGTATGGAAAAATAACTAATTCATGAACATCCACATATAAATAAAGTAACTTCTTAATTTGAAGTTGAATTCTACTATGTATTACACGATGTGTGTGAAATATTGCATTTTGTCCTATTGGGCTCATATAAAAACTCAGAAAAAGTATGTACATACAGCTTGTGAATATATGTTTCAGTAAAGACAAAATACCAAATATTTAAATTGTTTACTTTCCTAAGAATACAGTTGTAGAGTAAACATGGTAAATGATCTTACCACTCCTAATGTTACAAGGAATCACTGGTGTCTCATGGGCCAGTTCTTCCAATTCTTGGAAAGTGGTTTCCCACCCTGACATCTCAACTCGCACTGTTTATTCTTCTGCCCTGACAGTACTTGTCCTTCCATCTGTAGCAAGGATCCATAGACACAAAGCTTTGGTTTTGTGCAATAAATCAGTTGGGTTAAGGATTTTCCACAGGTAGTTTGCTCCTCGAGCATTAGTTGTGCATTTATTTTGTTGCTCTCTTAGAGTCTGCTGTTTACCATCAATTTATCAGTGAAAATATCTCTTTACCATTCTTAATCAATCAAATAACAACTTCTTATTTTGTCTTGTAACAGTCACTAAGAAAGAAGATGCCCTACTTTTTGCTGACAGTTGTGCACAACCAGCTCTTACTTTCCCTACATTTCTCTGAGCTGGTCTCACGAGTTGAAGAGAGGCAGGATTTGAGCAGGTAACGTTGGACAGGGAGTTAGTTGATGAGGGTCTCTGCTGATCTTCCGCATCATAATTTCAATCTGAACTGTTTAATTTAGGCAATGAGCTAGGCTGTTGTTCAGATCTATGTCTTATTTCATCAGGACTCCTTATTTTTGGTTTTATGAACAGTATATATGCCTTCACATCCCCAGTTCAATGCTCAGCTGAAATGACAGCAATTCTAGAAGAACAGAAGTTCTTTCAGCAATGTATACCAGAGCTGAACATTAATCTACATGTTAATATAGTCTTTATATCTTTGTCTACTCTGCTTGAGCAGGGAAGTTGGACTAGCTGATCTCCATAAGTGTCTTCCAGCATCAACCATCCTGCAGTTCTGTGATTTTATTTTGTTTGGACTTAATGAAATTGAATGTACCTTTCTAATTCCAAGCTTAGATAAAAGTTAAACTCAGTGCAAAGTCTTTTATTGGACACTTTCCCACTGAGTCCAAAAGATCTGTAGCCAGGAAATAATATATCCCTACTGAGTCTACACATGCAGATAATTTACATGGTTGAAATATAAATGATATTGTCTAACTTCAGCCAACTACAACAATTTCTGACTATCTGTAAAATGAATTCAATACCATATCAAGTATGAAAATTGAATTTTGCTAGGTTATAATGAATTCCTTGAAGCTGTTGCCAGTTTTTGTTTGCTTGTTTATTTTTGTATCTGTGGTTTTAATTACAGGAAAGAAGTGGGATATCTTTTCGTCAGAAATTTCTTTATTATCTAATTAGTTTTACAACTATTCGTCATTAAAATTTTCATAATAGGAAATTTCCAATAAGGCTGAGATGGCTTACCCCACTCATTACTGTAAGACAGAAATATAATTCCCTATGTTACTTTTACTTAGTTTGATAAGGAGTCATAGTCTGAGTGTATTGATCTATAAGAGCAACCTCTGCAGTTGATGAAGACACCTGCATGTACTCACTGTGTTGTTTTGGTTACAGATTGAGATGTTTCATGGCATATTTTAGAACAACAGCTGATTTACTTTAAAGAATATCATAGAAAATAGGCCCTGAGCTGGCTGGCTACTCTTTTCAATCTTCATCCTCATCCCTGCCTTTGATTCTGCTCTGCTGTGAACATCCTTTGTGACATGAAATACTTAAAGAGAGACTGGAGATCTGGGCAACAGATTTCAGTAAACATGAGATTATGTGCAACATGTTTATTTTGATGAACATGAAGATTTATTGTTGCTCTCAGAGAATACTGACCTTGACATCTCCTCGATTAATATTTAACTCTTGGGTCAATAAATCCGGGTATACACTTATTCAGAAGTCAATATCAACTTAATTGGTATTGGCAGGACATACCATCAAAATCTTTTTAAGCCAATAATTGGATGTTTGTTACTAAATACTATGAAGAATACATATTTCTTAGTGAAGACCTTATGTCGATATGAAAAAGATTATCTTGTTATGGTGAAATAATGTTTTTGTATGGAGCCACTAGTTGTGCTGATAATAGAAAAAATTACTAAAAACCAGTCACCAATCAACAGCAGTTGTATGGAGTTTGTTTCTTTTCTTCTGTTTATTTAGGTTTGTAGTAACAGAAATTATTTCAGTGAATTAGGAGCAAGAACATGTTTCTAATTCCCATTAAGAATGATTACATGGCAATTAAATGAGCACATAACCAATATTTCAAAGAAGCAAAAGTACTCTTTTTGTCTCTCTGCCTAGAAATGTGCTTAAGCATAAGCACATTCTGAAAGTATTATGGTCTTGTTTTTAATCTTTGTGTATTCACCACATGCCAAGCTTACTAAAGGCTCTGATCCACATTTGTAAATGACACAGTGATGTGACTAATACTGACAATATCCTCTTCACCATCTCATGTAGCATGATGCCATGGTCCCACCCATTCTACATAAGCAAAGTAGGATCTGAGCTGCCAGCTCTTGCTATTCCCATATTCTTGACCAGCGACAAACTCATGGCTGATAAAGCACACTTCAGTTGTGATGAATTTAAATGAGATGCTCATAGTGCTTTAGAGCACTTCTTCCAGAACTGGAGGACCACTCAATGGTTGTATTTTGTTTTCTTGTTCAGACCAACTATTGACCTCTCTTCTTCCTCTTTGACACTGTGTCTCCATGAGAATGACACAGGTGACAATGACTTGAATAAGAGAGACATATTATACAATTTCCAGTATCTGTTCATCAGTAGAAATTTATTTAAATTTCTACATCTTGGAAATATTAAGCTGCCTTTAACATACCATAAGCGTGGCTGTGCCCACCATGAGACTGTGGAGTTTTGAGTATGTCCCTGTGACTAACCAGATCCCAATAAGTTTATGGCTGGTTCTTCTGAAGGATTGTCCTGTCCAGCAGACTCACACCTACTGAACATCAGGTCCCAGAAAGGATGGCAATGACTGAATGTAGTTTTGTATGAACCTGCTGATCACATTTAGTAGGACAATAGTACACAATTTCTTGTGTCCTATGATGGTCAGGAAACAAAAAAAAAAGAGGATAAAAAAGGAAAAGAACCTGTATGAAGGCCTGTATGATGATCAGTACCCAAATCTTAATGAGTTTTTAGGGATTGTTCCAAATTAATAGCAAAGTGGCAATTCAGTGCCCGTATCATGAGTTAATGGCACACAGGCTGAAGATACTGAGAGTTAGACTATTGACAACAGACTGATTCAATTAGAAACAAGGATTTTGCTATACTTAGAAAATTTATATATTAGACAAGTTAATACAGATATTTAGGTGTGTAAACATTGTCTTTAAAAGAAGAAAGCAGTCTTCAGAGATGCCTAGTGTTATTAATAACTATGATAGACATACGAGTATGCATATACATAGCAATCTTCTTTTAAGAAAATGAGAAATTTCTGAATTCAGACTATCAGTGCCAAACATGTAATTATACTGGTCAGGTCAAGATATGACAACACTTTAACCCTAATGATGACACTAAACCTGTTAATGCTAAAAGAATGTAAATGTGATGTCTAACAAATATAATATGATGTTTTAAGAATGCCAGTGCAAGAGCACCCAAGTGAATGTGTACATAACTGGTGGTGAGTATAAAAGAGTCTGTTTGAGAGACAGATTTTCCTGCAGTTCTTTTTCACAGATAAGTTTTCAGACATTCATTGTTCTTAATCAGACAATAGGTTTGATAGGTGGTTATAAAGGAAATATTATTTATAGTGGCTTTTGCTCCTCTAGGCTGTAGTTTTAGTGAGATTTAATCCATGTAAATCTTGCTTAAATTTGGATTAAGGACATGTAAAATCACCCAACAACTTAACCACTACCTTGCCCCAAAATTCTCCATGAATGCTTGCTTTCATAGGTGCTTATAATCATAATATCCCCCTCTGTTTAGCAAGCACATTCCCTAGATGCCTAAGTGTAGCTGTTCATCTGTACAGAGCAGTAGGACTAAGATGAGTTCCCATACCCCCTCTGAGGGCTCTCTGCAGTCAAATGGGCACCCATCTCTGGGAGAGGCAGTGATGAAGTCAAAATGATCAGCTCTGTAGCTGGTAACAACTCTGCCTTTCCCCATACTTTTCTATATGTTTTGCAAAACTATTTGATAATTTTGAGTTTTCCACCAAGAAATGGAGTTTGTACCAGGAATTTACATTCAGGGATGCTTTGTGTTTCATTTCTGTTGTGCAAAAGTACGGTATTCTCATAATAACTCCGACAGGTTTCTGCATCAGTTTGCTAGAATGAACTTAATTAAAGAGTGGGTATTTAGCTGGCTTGTCGTTAACAGTTGACAGAAATAAAAGGCTTATGCAGAGTGCATAAAAATAAGGAAAAAGCTAAATTGGCTGCTTTGGGGAAGAGAGAGCAAACTGTCTTTGCTGCCTCTAAATAGGTCAAGAAACATAGCACTGGAAGCATTTTATGACCAAGTGGAATTACAAGTGATGGCTAAAATGTTTTCAGTCAGCTTTTAGGAGTTCAAAAGGAAAGAAGAATGACACTGAATGAATTATAGTTACCAGATATATCACTTAATGATATTGCAATTACACACCAGTGCCTGGTGCGTAACACCCTGCATCATCACCACTCCCATTCTCCTTGTCACAACACTTCGTCTATTTGGTAATGATGGTGAGCAGAAGCCTTTCAGTTTATAACTGAGCTCACTGTTCCCACAACAGGATGTAATTACATCTGCTCACTTTGGACATGTTTCCAAATAATGCTATGTCTATATTTGTTTAAATCTGACATTTTAATTTTGTAAGAGGAAAGTGTTCTTGCACTCCAACTGGCAGGGTGATCTGTCCAGGGCATTTCTTCAGCTGGCTGGCATGGGAGTGGCATGTTCTGCAGCACTGACAGCAGAGCAAATTGTCTGCAGCAATGGTGAAACTCCCAGTTACTTGAGAACTGTACTCTTCACACTACATTAGATCTGTCATACAGCTGTCATCTATGATGCAAAGCTTTCATTATACTTATAGGGCTGAAGTCAGATTTTGTTATATAAACAGAATTCCTGTTTTCAGCAAATCTATTTAAAAGGGAAATGCAATATTGTGAATAATCCTTAACTTCCCTGTCAGATGCTGGAAATGAATACTGACGCTAAAAGAAAATACCACTTCTCATACATGTCTAAATTTTACTCAAGTCCAAGCAGTAACCTGTCTCTAGGAAATACTTCGAGGTGTCTGAGTTCATTATGTGCCTCCCCATTCAACCTGGAGTTTCACTGAACATGCAGTTTCCATTAGCCACTGAGTCAGCTAAACAAACTCTAGAGTTGATATATCCCACCTGCAATGTAACCACACCAGGTGTCAGCCAACAGCCATTTGAAATCTTCTGGTTGCATTGGTCTTGGTAGTAATCCATCCTCTGAATACCAGTCTGCTGGAGGGACTGCATTACAAGAAGCAAACTTATACCTTATGTTACACCATCATGGGTTATGACCAGCAGATAATCTTGTCAGGAAAGTTTGGGAAAAAAATAACAAAACAAAACAAAACCAACAAAATAAAAGCCTTCTGGAAATTTAGGCACTGATTCTTCACTAATAGTGTGTTTAACTGAAGCAGGACAAAGCTAGATGATGTATAAGACTACATGTGCTGCCGGAATGATGTTCAGTGCCGTGGATTCATCTTTGATCACCCTGACCATGGCCAAACTCATTTAACTTCTTGTATCCCAGATGTAATTACTGAATTATTATGTAAAAAACAGAGAACAGCAGTCCTGGTTCCAGGCTTTCGTCTTCAGAAGATAGTTGAGTACTTTGAATGCTGAGTGGATAAACAATCTCAACAGTTCTTGCTGTCTTTTTTACTCTATATGGGCACTTCATTTTAGGCCAAGTGACTTTCCCTCTTCAGGCTTTCAGCAGCACTGGAACAGTGCACATAAATAGTGTCCATGTTATGCTCTGGCTTGCACATAGCTCTCACCCTTGAATTACTACCATTGTTAAAATAGATGCAGGCAACATAATTATCAACTGTCATATGTAGTGTCATTTACTTTTTCTCCTAGGAGAAATTTTTCAAGTTTCTTTGAAAATTGTATAGTAAGTAATATGCAGACTGAGCTACGTATATTTGAAGAAAATGCTGACAGGCGTGTGTAGAAGAAGACAAGAGAGGGGTTTCTGATAGCACCATTGCATGATTGAACTTCAGTCTGAGCTTGCTGCTGGAGGTGCTGCCCTTCCATGTGTGCCCTGAGCAGCCCCATTGGTGCCTGCAGAGCCTCATGGCATAGCCCCTTGCAAAAGTTTTGGGATGTGTGGGGGCACTCTGAATGCAAAACTAATAAGTTGGATGCATCACTCAGCAGTAACAACTTTGAAGCTATTCCTTGGCAAGATTATCCATGTAGTTTTAGGTATTGAAGATGCCAGCATTCTGGAAACAGCCCTATGCAGCACAGTGTCTCAGGAATAACAATTCAGTTGAAAGCTGAACTTTTGCACAAACAAAAATGTTGAAATGAGAGGCTTAACAACAGAGGAAGGGTTGGAATAGCAGGTTGTTTCAACATCTTTCCTGTCACCATCCATAATACCTCGCGTGTGAAGATAACAGGTTTTTCTATCACACTGGTGAAGATTTCTGGTTGTAGTCTTCCCTTATGGAGGAGGGGAAAAAGTGTGATAGTGGCAGTTTTTAAATTTGTAGTGAAATCTGTTCTGGTGAAAAGCACCTGACCAGCTGATCAGGAGATGAAAGCCTCTTGTAGGAAGATAGTAAGGCTTTGTTGCTGAGGCAACGGTGGTACATAGGAAATGTAGATTCAACTTTTGACTCCAGCACAGATTTTCTGTGTATTGTTGATATTGTTTATGCATTGATTCCATAAAGAAAATTGATTTTCTGATAGTGTGACTGACAGTAAGCCTGTCTTTAAATGATGTGGTGAAACAAGGACCTTCATTCTGTCCAGGTACCTTGTCCAGTTACTTCATATTTGTAAGCTTTGTAAGCTCCTCACAAGTACTGTCTCTCATTGTGATTTTGTGCAAATACCTAAAGCAAAACAGGTCCATGGTAAAGTCACAACTTAATGGTAGTAATAAAAACACATAAAACTCACTCAAGTTCACAGAATAAAAACCTCCCTTGTTTCTTTAGGTGTATAGATTTTTCCCTTAGTCAAATTCCACGATGAAGACTCTACTGAATATGAATTCAAACAAGATTTAATGCCTAGTTTCATGGCAAATGAAGAACAGCAGAAGTGTCAGGGTTCGCTGGATCAGACCCTCCCACTGCCAGGGCTTTGCCTGCTTGGAGCAGTCATGTGCTTGAGGGGGCTGGAAGCTGGGTTTCCATGGTTATGTGGATCCCGACTTTCTTTTAATAACCCAGACAAGAGATTTGTTAATGTTCACTACTGATAATGGGAAGTTATAGAGAAAAGATAACTCCCATGGGCTTTGGGTTTTGTTCTTCTGTGCAAAGAAGAAATATCAGATGAAAAACCAACAAAAATTAATTCACACAAGCTACATGAAAACAGCAGAATGTGGCCTTTATACCATGGACAGCTCAAAAGTCAAAATCTATTGTGTATGTTAGTATTGTATGCAAATCTATCCTAGTCTAAAGTATTGACCCTCTGTGGCAAATCTTTAAAAAATACCAAGACAAAATCATAGAGTCATAGGATGGCTTCAGATGGAAAAGACTTTAAAGATCATAGAGCACCAACCCCCTGCTGTGGGCTGGTTGCCACCACCAGCTAAGGCTGCTCAGGGTCCCATTCAACCTGGCCTTGAGCACATTCAGGGATTCTCTGGGCAGTCTGTGCCAGCAGTAGGGTTGTCATGGTCATCAACAGTCCATTCTTTACTGTTACAGACAATCTTGGTAAAAATAGACAGGATTCTAATGAATAATATGTTGAGAGAAGTTGTTATTCATTTCTGCACGAAGGTGTGTCAAGATCCTTATTTTCTTTGTATCGGATTGAGTAGTAATTGATATTAGTGATCAGAACGTGAAGTTACCAATATAGCACTCACAACTTTTAACAGCAGTGCTGTAAGGTAATTAATTCAATACCAATAAAACTTATATTTTCTGCTCTAAAACAGCAATCACAAAGGAAAGAAACTGGCCTTGGGCATGCTTTGTAATTTTCAATATGTTGAGGAAAGGTGTGCTTTTTCAAAATCTGAAATTAAAAAAAAAAAATTGTGAAAAACTATTTAATACATCATCTATAATTCTAGACCAGAAATATTATTGGATGAGAAGCCTTAGAGAATATGGAAGTATATTCCGAAAAAGAAGCATAAAAAATAATAATAATAATGCAGTACCTGTCCAAGACTGTAGTAGTTGATGTCAAGAATGGGATTTGGAGGATCTAGTTTACACCATGAATATCATTATATTCCACAGGCGTCTAAAGGATATCAGATAGAGTCACATTTTTTGCATTGGTTTTTCAGAGGTATTGAAAAAGGTATAACTTATGCAAGGCTTATTCAGCATCTTTGAAAATCAAATCTGCCTTCAAATAGAGTTAGAAATTATATTTGAAATGTATACTTCATTCATCTAATTTTAGACAGCCACATTTGACCTTATTTCCTTTATGTCTGGAATTTCTCCAGTAATGATGACTAATGACGGTTAATAATTGGCTATTTTCAAGTGTAACCTACAAATATTCACAGAATCACAGAATCATAGGGGGTTTGTAAGGGACCTCCAGAGATCATCTAGCCCAACCCACTGCTAAAGCAGATTCCCTACAGTAAGTCACACAGGAAAGTGTTCAGGTGGGTTTTGAATATCACCAGAGAAAGAGACTCCACAAACTCTTTGGCAGCCTATTCCAGCGCTCTGTCACCCTCACGGTAAATACTTTTTTCCTCATCTTTGAATGGAACTTCCTATGTTCTGGTTTGTGCCCATTGCTCCTTGTTCTGCCACTGAGCACTGCTGAAAAGATCCTTGCCCCATCCACTTGACTCCCTCCCATTAGATACTTATAAGCATTGTTATGTTCCTCTGTCTTCTCCATGCTGAACAGCTCCAGATCTCTCAGCCTTTCTTCGTAAGGGAGGTGATCCAAGCCCTTGATTGTCTTTGCGGCCCTCTGCTGGACTCTCACAGATAACTACCTGTGGCTAATACTCCTGTTCTAAAACTTTTAAAAATAAGAGTATTATTTAACTGGAATACAAACTACAGTTACCAGTGTTCATACGTGATCAATAAAAATGTTTAGGAATTTCCCTGGAATGATTACAGTGTATTAATCTTCAGTGCTAAAAGGAAATCAATATTCTTATTTGTGTGGTACTGAGACATTATACATTTTTAACATCTCATTCATCATTTTAATGCCTGCTACTTCCAGACCTCTATGCTATCTGAATCTGTGCAGAATTAAAATACCTGCCTCAGGGCAGGGCCTATACTATTTTTCTATGATCCAAGTGTGCAAAATCAACAGTCATGTACTTAGAACATAAACATTTTAATCAATAACTCAGCTCTGCAGTTGTAAACTTTACATGTACTACAATAGTATTTCTCCAAATGATAAAATTCTGCCTGAAAGAGACTTAGTAAAGTTTCTGTTTCTAGTTGTGTTTGCTGGCTGTAAAGGTGATGAAATGATAAACTAAAAGGGAGAGGAAATAATTACATGGCATGATAAAATACAAAGATACTATAAAATGTCACAACTTCTGAAGATTGGATGGATCAGGGTCAGTAAGGGGATCTTTGGGCTGTGTTGCCGTGCTACAGTGTTACAGTGACCTCATTTTGTTTATCATGGGAACAAGCTGTATCACTAATGAAACTTCATAATAAATATCATATTTGAGAATGTATACCTTTAATATTTTTTTTCATTTTTACTTCTTTTTTTTACTTCTTTTTTTTATTTACTTTTTTTTTTTAATATGTATATATAGCTTCTTTTTGTTTTGTTTTTCACAGGAACAAGCTGTATCCCAAATGAAACCTCTTGAACTTCATAATAAACATCCAATTTTATAACATATGCTTTCATTACTTTTTCAGAGGAGCAGATTTTCAAGTCCAAGAACTGAAATCCAACTCCTAAATCAGAAGATTCTCCGAAGGGGACAAGAAATACATTAACGAGTACAGAGGACATTTTTTACTAAGAGGAAAGAGTTTTTTGAGCTGCTCTGAGAGAAGAAATCTCTCAGGCTGAATTCAGACAAGCTTTTAAGTACTAATCAACTCAAAAGGTTTGAGTTCAATGAGACATTTCACATGCTTAAGCTGAGACTTTTTTAATTACCTGGTTGAGCTGAAGTCAAGGATACTTTGCAATCAATAGCATAATGAAGAGCTTAAGAGAAGCATATGAAATATTGTCTATTATTTTAGGAGGATCTTGAACAATAGATGCAGAAGCCAATGTAACGTCCTGAAATTTTAAGGGAAGATGGTGTAAATTATAGACTGGTGGGGGAGAGGAAGCAGCGGGAAGGAGTTATATATACTTTCCAATGCAAACGTATTTATTTCTTTAGCTGAGAGAAATCCTAGGAAATTTTAGAGCCAACAAACATCAATTTGTAGAATAATGATTTACTCATCTCAGTCACAATAGACTTAACCAGGCTTTTGAGAGAGATCATGCGTTCCATAAAGTGCTATTCTTTCTTTTCTAGAAAAGCTGATTTGGATGTGTTTGCTAAAGAGAAAATACTGAAAAAAAAAAAAAAAGAAAAAAAAAAAAACAAGAGTTAATCAAAATACACAATGATATATCATCTGTTTTTATTTTTCTTAAAAAATATAATGAAACAATTTCTCCGAATTCTTGAAGAATTCTAAATGATCACAAAATAAGGAAAAAATCTCTCATTTTGTTAGTCTTTATTTGGTGGAAAATGGAAATCTAAAGTGCTAAAGTGCATGTGATTGCATTTTCTGTTGTATTTTTTTCTCACAACATTTTTCTCTTGAATATGCTTCTCCTTTAACAGGAAGTTATTCAATATCAAAGCATTTTCATCATCTTCCCCTCTCTCCCCCAGAATAGTCAGAGAAAGATCTGACTGTGTAAAACCATTAATAACACATGCCCCTACATCATTTCCTTATCTCAGATATGCGAAACTATTTCTCTCATGGCACAGAGATCTCCCTTCATTCTGAGAAGCCATGACTATTCATGGGTCCTTTGGTGTTTCATAGCCAGTGCTGTCAGACAGAGTTGTCTCGACTACAGAACAAGGCTGGATAGATGTTTTAGCTTAGTCACTGTGAGCTGTTTAATTGCCTAATTAACATGCTGATTTGAAAGCTCATTTAGTAGATTTACAGGTGTCTCCAATATTTGTAACTCCAGGTTTGCTCTTTGTCACTTCTGGTTGTTTTACATATGCAAAATTTAACTGAATTAATTTTGGTTTACATCACAGTAAGTGTCTCATTTAAGAAGAAAGGAGATGCATGCACATTTTTTCATGGCTAATATAAGTAAATTGCTTTTCTGGAGCATCTGGGAGCATTCTATCTTCTCAAATCTTTCCCAGAGCCAGACTAGTGCACGTAGCCATGATTCTGTTGGTAATGAAATTGATCCAAGCAGTGTCTAGCTCTGTTCATTGTTTCCTCATAATGCCCTTTATTATGGCAGCATCACTTCTGTAGAGCACAACAGAGGAGGAGGCGGTGTTACATGCACAATTTTGCTTACGGGAAAAGAGGAAGCACATTGCATGTAAGCCAAGAATTTATTGTTAGCATAATGGAAGCCTTAACAGTGTCATTCAAGAATCATTATGAGTCTGGATCTACTTGTTAGATAGGTAAAGACAGTATAATAATGTAATTACAACACTTCTATGCAGAAAAAGTTTCAATAATAGCAACAATACAGTTAAAATATTAACACACAAGTCTTAGTTTTTATGCCTTTGTTGAGGAATGCTCACTTTTCCACTCCTTATCTGGTCTTAAAGTCAGTAGCTCTGAACAACTGCAGAGGACAAGTCATTAGCTTCTGGAGTGCTTCTCTAGCAAGGCTGATGCTGATGTTGCTAGTTTATGTTTCTTTACTCTACTCATTTTTACTTATCTGCTATCACAAATATGCACCTTTCCATTTGTTCACTGCTCTGCAGCTCCATGTTATATCTCAGTTTACTACTATACGTAGTGCCCTTCATGTTAGACACGATCTATTCCTTCCCTTTGTTATTGCCACAGTCCTCTATTCTATGCTGCACCCTACCTCTCTACTTCTCAGGGTTTCCCTTTTTGGCAGGCTTGTGCTTACTTACATGACATTACTGTGTTACAGTTGTAAATATCTCCTTCTTCATAGACTTACATCTTGTTGCAGTTACCTGTATAAAACCATGGTTGTACCATGTAAAGATAAGCAAAAATAGAGCAAATTAGCCACAGACACCTTAAAGAGTAAATGAGAGAAAACCCTGACACAGCAAAACCAGGCAGGCAGGTCAAGGAAAGTACAGACAGAGAGGACCTGGAAAATCACAGTGCTGAGGCCCTGCAAATTCAGTACACAGATAGTGCCCTCTAACTTTGCAATGAGAAAACTGAATTTCAACGCTACAGTGGTGGAGAGAGCAAAAGGAGAACCTGCTGAATTAGGCTGAAATAGGATGCTGAAGCTATTCCTATTTGAGATAAAATTTTTGTGGCATCTTGATTTTATACCAAAGAGTTTCCGTTATAAATCTTGATAGGTGCTCAGTATTAATGCAGGTGCCAATGATTCTGCATCTGCTCATGCACAATGAGCATGTCCTAATTTCTTAGTGAAAAAGTATATAATACTGATGGAAATTGTGTGAATTTATTGGCCAGAGAGCTTGAGCGTCTTCTTTTAAAGCTGACTCCCTCTGAGGGGCATGTTTTCCTTCTCCTTTGTGCCAGAGCCAACAGTTGCCCAGCCAACAGGAGCAGGGACCTGATCCAGCTGATCCCACCATGGTGAGGGACCCCACTGAGCCAAGTTCCTGACCTTGCCTCCAGCCTGGCTGATCACAGACAATGCAGATGGGACCAAGGACATGGGCAGTGTTGGACTGCTTGTTCTGGCAAGCTCTTGAACTGCTGTGACACTCCAACTAGAGATTAGCAAGAAGCTGTTTAGGATGGCTTTTTAGCTAATGCACATGGAAGTTTATGGTCATTTTTTGCTGAATTTCTTTGTTCAGTATGTACTACATAGATATGACATAGCATTACATAGATCGACCACCGAGGATAAGGAAAAGGCAGAGGTTCTGAATGCCTTCTTTACGTCTGTCTTTAAAGGTCAGACCAGTTATCCTCATGGTACTCCACTCTCTGACCTGGTAGTCTTGGCTGGGGAGCAGACTAAACCCCCCATAATTCAGGAGGACACAGTCAGACTGGATGAGATTCACCTGAGAGTGCTGAGAGAACTGGCAGAGGTGATAGCGGAGCCGCTTTCCATCATCTATCAGGGCTCCTTGTTGACTGGAGAGGTCCCAGAAGACTGGAGGCTTGCCAGCATGACTCCCATCTACAAGAAGGGTTGGAAGGAGGACCCGGGGAACTACAGGCCTGTTAGCCTGACCTCAGTGCCAGGGCAGGTTATGGAGCAGACTGTCTTGAAGGAGATCACGCAGCATGTGTGGGACAACCGAGGGATCAGGCCTAGCCAGCATGGGTTCACGAAGGGCAGGTCCTGCTTGACCAACCTGATCTCCTTCTATGATCTAGTGACCCATCTGGTGGATGAGGGAAAGGCTGTTGATGTAGTCTACCTAGACTTCAGCAAAGCCTTTGACACTGTCTTCCACAGTAAATTTTCGGGGAAGATTCAGGCTAGGTGTTAGGAAATGCTACTTCTCTGAAAGGGTGGTCAGGCACTGGAATGGGCTGCCCAGAGAGTGGTGGAGTCACTGACCCTGGTGGTGTTCAAAGAGCATTTGGATGTTGTGTTGAGGGACGTGGTTTAGTGAGAACCACTGGTGATGGGTGAATGGTTGGACTGGATGATCCTGTGGGTCTTTTCCAACCTTTGTGATTCTATGATTCTATGATTCTATATAGAGGCTACTCAACTATGTCTCCTTCCTACTGCTTCTTTTCACTTTTTTTTATTCAGGATATAGCATATTAAAGTAACCTTGGGCTCTATTATCAGCAGATCAAAACACAGTAGCCAGATTAGGGAATAACTGATGTGTCCATTCAAAAATGCTTAAAAAATGTTGTACAAACTTTACATTAACTAATGTAAATTAACATTCTCTGTAGTAAAAATCAAAGGTGCATGCAATATGAAATTTGGGCATTAAAAAATGTTAAACATCCCTATCTCAGTCTTCAGTTAGATGGCCCTTGGGCTGTATGCTAAAAATAAATGATCTTTTATAGATACAACTGTGTATGGAAAAAACAGAGTCTAAGTGCTAAGGGAATGTTGCTCAAAACTCCCGCTGCCATGTAGAGAATCAAGTGCTGTTTAAAAGGCTCCCGTGGTCTAAGGAAGAACTAATGTGCAAGGAAGGCACACCTCAAGCAAGGCAATTCTGAGTCAGCAGCTCACTGAGCCTTAAACACTAAGAAAAACACATCCCTACTCTCCCTCTGTGGTAACGTGCAGCATGCTGGAGAGCCTGAGCTTCAAACAGAAGTATTCCATTAAGACCATCTATTATTTCCTTTGGAGGCTGGAAATGTGAAGTGTAGCCATTAGCAAATGTATTGTGGGGTTGTGGTTTACATCAAAACTCTTCCATGGTAAAAGCACTTCAGTTCTCACTCTTTCATTAACAAACACCAGGGACATATTTTAAATCTACTACTGAGAAAAAAACTGTTGTTTTAAAACCCCAGTAACAAAGGGTCAGTGTGCCATTGCTGTACATTTCTGTCCTGTATCCTTTCTGAGGACATAAGTTATGTGAGATGCAGCTTTGCTGGTGGAGCTGGCTTTGAGAGCTTCTGTTCCCCTCTGTCAGAGATAGATCTAACAATTATGCTCTTCTGATGTGATTTGGCGTGTATTCAATTGTCCTGGTTTAGCTGTGTGTGGTAGCGTACTTTAGAAAGGCTCACAGAACTTGGGCTTAAAAAGAAAACCCTTATTCTTGAAGTGCTGCCTGTAACTGGGATCCCTTTCACAAGCTCAGGACATGAGCAGCATCCTTGGTATAACTGTGTCACTCTTCTATGAATCCAGAATAACTGGCAGTGTATTCAGTATATTTTAATTATCTCAAAAATAGCATATCTCACTTCATCTAGGGCCTGTGTATGCTTGTTTTATCAGTAAATCTTGTAGATGAAAGAATTTAGAATGCAAATCAAAAGTCATAACAAAACTAAGTTAGTGGCAAAATATTCCTTGAATTAAATAAGCTCAGGCTTCCACACACGCTTAGGATTGACATTAGATCTGTATTATTATTATTATTATCATCATCAACATCATCTTTTCTAAATTCTTGAATAATACATACCACAAGCCTTTCCTAAATTAATTATTTCTTGAATTACATATTCAGTTTATTAAGAAAATACCTAACAATAATCTTGTTAGATTATTTCAGTGGTTCATTATCCCTATTCTTAAAATTCTTACTTCTTTATTTTCCTGAATTGGAATTTGCTTTGCTTCAGTTTGCAGTCACTGTATCTTCTTTTATCTTTATCTACAAGACTGATGAGCTGACTTCAGTCTGATTGTTATCCAAATTAGTACTTACAGCATGTAATCAAGTCACCACTATTTTTAATTTTTTTTATTTTAGTTTTTTATTTTATTTTTATTTTTTGATAAACAGATTCAGACCTTTGAAGATTTCTTTGCAGGCAATGTTTTCTGATCCTTCAATCATTTTGAACCTTCTCCATTCTTCAGTTCTTCCTCGATAGCAGTAGTAGACATAATATTTCAGTAACAGTGGTACTGCTGCCAGATGACTGATATAATCTCTGAACTCAAACCCAGTATTTTCTCCTTATATATCAGAGAAAAACATTTGCCCTTTTGCCCAGTACACCCTTGAACGTGATCAGACAGTTGGTTAGCAGGGATTGCTCCTGACTAACGCTGTTACTTGTAGAGGTTGAACTTTCTCTACGCCTTCTCTAAGAGCACAATGTTCCATGAATCAGATCCACACTAGAGAATGCCTGTAGAGTCACCCTATGCTATGGAAGTGCTATTATCTCAAAAAACTTTGTTTCCAAGCATGATATGTCAAAAAAAAAAAAAAAAAAAAAAAAGAGGGAGTGGAGAAAGAGAGATAGAAGAAATAAATCAAAGCAGCTGAGAATGTTACTTGTATGACACTTCATAAACCTGTATAGTTTATATACCTTCCCTTTGATTCCTTTATATGCTGCAGATTGCAGGTTGCCTAATATATTCCAGGCAACAGTAACCAAGACTATCTCTAGACTTTATTTGTACACTTCTTTTGACTACCTGAAAAAACAGAGATGAACATAATTTTTTACCTCCTGAAATTGTTATCTGTGTTTCAGGTACAGTAGCAGAGAGAATTATAGCTTGCTTATGTTCTCTTCTACTTTCTCATCCCAGTGTGGAATAAATAGACCTCAATATGGGAATGTGGAACAGGAATATTATGTTTTGTATTTATCTGAAATCCATTTCAACTTTCTAGGCCTAAAAACTCTGGATTGAAATCTGGTCAGATGGTTTTGGTAAGCCATTGTGCTCTGGGGACAAGTCAGTTTTTAATATAATGGCATATGATTTTCCACCTCATGAGTGCATCCTGTTTCAGCCTCTGGATTCAGGTAGTAGCTGTGCCCGTCTTGTGCCTTCCACTGCTAATGAGCTTTGTCTTGGATCTGAAATAATAGTGTCATAAATATATGCTTAAAGAGGCTATGGAAGCCTTGCATTTCCATGTTGAAGATAAGTTTTCTTCTTTAGATGGCTAGTGGTGTTATACACTTAGTGCAGTCATTCTGGGTTTCCTAATATGAGCTATTCCATTCTGAATCTAAGCTTCACCCCTTGAACTCGTCATACACTTGATAACATACATTCCCTGGTTTAAAAATTAGTGACTGTAGATCTGAAGGTTTCCAATTTTCCAAGTGTAAATTCTATCTAACAAGCTACCTTTCCAGATTAATTCCTAACTGCAAATCTTAGTTTTGACAGAGTATACACTGACTTGATGTAAACAGCTTGATAAGGTATTAAAATTCAGTAACATTTTAGTTCACTTAATAACTTAATAGAATAATTTTGTGCTTATGTTACCCCAAGTGACTTCATCTGATTTCAGTGATTTTCACAAAATGTGACAGAATCATGCCCTTCTTAGGTATGGTTTTTTTGTTTGTTTGTTTTAAATTTGAAGTTCAATTATTTGTTTCTGCCAAGGTAAAGTCCAGTGTAAGATTTTCCTATTCAGAACTTTAACACGCTCTGAATCAGGAAATGGCCATCTGCAATATTTAGAAATTTGTAGAGTGAACAACCCTTAATTCTCACGTGGAGTGTTGTGATAGGCTGGCCTTTTTATCTGTGTGCTCTTAGAGAAGTCATCTTCTCATCTTCTCCATTTTAGTATGGAGGTCACTAGCAGAGGGCAGTAAACATTACCAGTCTTGTTATTCATTGTGTGTTTAGGCATATATTAGATGGCAAATAGTTCAGAGTTGTCAGGAAAGAAGTGATGCTGGAAATGAGCTGTTGCAGAGCTTCATGTGCTTGGAATCTAAGAAATTAAAACCCGAGGTATTATGGAACTTTGGCAACTGAACCATTAAATAGCAGAATTCTCAAAACTATGGATTTGAAAGTGTGCTGTTAAATCATGTCTAAATCCACTTTCAGCGCCTACGTCCATTTTAGGGCCCAAACTTTGACTATTAAAGTCACACAGCAAGCTCTGTGTATTTGACATACATAAAAAGGGATAGCAGATTCACAAACATACTTTCAAAACAAACAATAAAATAATTATATTTGTCTGTTGACAGCAGTTAGAAGTCTAGAGATGGCATCAGGTAAGCCAAGACACAGATGTAACTAAACCGGGCGAGGAATACAAAGAATAACAAAAGGGGATTCTGTAAGTATAGGTCTATAAGTCAGAAAAGAAAGACCAAGTAGGTAAGTGAGAAGAGAGAACAGTAGACAGGGAGAAGGCTGATACTCAAACAATTCTTTGCCTCAGTCCTCACTGTCAGTTGGGCTTCCCACATCTCTCATGTCATTGGAACTCTATGTGGGAAGCAAAAACCCTCCCACTGTAAGTAAAACGCAAGTTCGAGACCGTGTGATGAGACTGAGTGTGTACAAATCTATGGAGCTCAATGACATGCATTCCAGGGTGCCAAAGGAACTAACTGAAGTGGTTGTCAAGCCACTCTCCATCATATTCAAAATGGAGTGGCTGTCAGGTGAAGTCCCTGGTGTGAGGCTGTGGATGTCCAGTCCCTGCAGGTATTTAAGGCCACGTTGGATGGGGCCCTGGGCAATCTGATCTAGCACTTGATTTAGCGAATGGCAACCCTACCTGTGGCAGGGGGGGTGGAACTTGGTGATCCTTGAGGTCCCTTCCAACACAAGACATTCTATGATTCTGTGATTCCATGAACAGATGAACAGACCATCAGAAGTGCGCTTTGAATAGTGGTGAACAAAAGCCTGCATGCTGTGCTCATAAAACTCTGCACGGCCATCTTTCATGTCATAATTGCCTTTGCTGAAATGCACCACCCTTCACCTCACACCACTGACTGGATGTGACCACAGATGGCATTTTTGTCAGACTGGCCCTCTGCTGCCAGCTGTCACATGATAACAGAATATAATGGAATACTGGTAGGTAGGTTCAAGCTCAAGTAATAAAATGATAAATATCATTGCATATTCAGCATGCAACAAATTGGAGGGATAAGTGATCACAGAAGTAAAGCAGAATTTCTCAGACTGCTCTGGGAGTGGCAGTATTAAGACTCTTCAGTAGGCCTTCAAGATAGGATGTGTTAAGATAAAATTTCTGTAAAAGAGAGAGTAGTATTGAGTGTAGTTTTGGCTCTAACTGTAAGTGATTGTCAGTGTAGTAACTTATAGAAATCCATAAGCTAGAGAAGGATGATAAAGAGATCAGGTATGAAAAACTGGACTGAAATGGATAGTACTGAGAGGGCTGATTAATCAACACAAGATTTAACCATCTGAACATACTCATGGATTTGTAAATGGAGCTGAAGGTCTCAGCCTGTGAAACAGATCAGCCTTCCTGGAGAGCTGCGTATCAGTGGTGGTTGTTCATCCTGCAAAAAGCCATTGCCATGATTCTTTGCACACTGCTTGAAAAGAAACCTGGTGGGCTGAGTTCATTTCTCCAGAAATTAGAGAGTAGAGTAGCTGGAGAAGTATTACCCAAAAAGAAGGTCAGCACCAGCATCTGTGATCTCCCCTGTAGTTTTTAGCAAACAAGTGATGAATGTTCCTGTCCACTTTTAGGTGAAAGCCAAGTTTCTATGCTTAGGTTGGAGGGGAAGAATAATATGCATTGGAAAATACTGGAAAAAAACACTGTAGATAAAATTTCAAAGTCAGCAGAAAGAAATCTTACTGAATCTAGCTGGCAATTGTGGAAAAGAAAGAATAGCATTCTACAAATATATCTGAAAGCAAGGAAAAAAATTATTGAAAACTATACATCTGAGAGTTTCACCTATGTATAATGAAAAGCTTTTGAACAAATTTGAAAGGGAAGAATAATTAAAGCATGGAAATAAATGGAAAAAGAGATTAACTACAATATTGGTTCATGAAATCAAATTAGTCTAAACTAATTTGCCGTATTTTGCCTGGGTGATGCCTAGTTTTTTAGAAAGTGCAATGACTCTATTCTGCTCAAATAATAGTATGTTTGAAATTTCTAGGCCACCCTCCTACTTGAATATGTATTGCTTATTGCAATTCATTACTTAAAATCTTGATTAGAATGAAACACAGATCAGATTGTTCAGAACTGCGCATAATATTTTAAGAGTTTACCTTAGTCAAGCCAATTTAAAATCCAATTTTAACCAACTATTCACTCATCTTGATGTTATAATTTCTTATTCTTATTTCATTACATTGTTTAAGAAATGCCATGATAGATAATGCCCTAAGCCTCTCTAAGTCAAGCCGTATCACATGGTTTTCTTTCCTTCTTATCTTGTAAGATATTTAATGAAACTAGATTAGCTTTATATTCATTTTCTTGACAAACTAATGTTGCTTATTGTTTATAATCTCATTATCTTTTTGGACACTCACAAACTGAACCTTTAATAAGTTTTCCAGTATATTTCAGGGCTTGAAACTAAGCTGATTAGATCTGTAATTCATTGAGTCCTCTTTTCTCCCCCATTAGTTTGGAGATAGAGAATTAGATAGTTCTTTTCCAATCTGCTGGACATTATATGTCTGTCATGACTTCTAAAAGACAGCGATCAGAGTGTATTTTGTTCATTTCCTTAATCATTCAAGGATGAACTACATCTGGTTATACCTACATGATTACATATCTGTGTCAGCTAAATATTCTGTAAACTTTCTTAATTAGACTCATATTCTGATTTATTTAGGGAAGGAAAAAAAAAAGCTAATTTAATTACACCTACTTAAAATTAACTTTTTTTCTGTAAGGTTCAAAGCAAAGAAAACAGAAATTTTACCCTTCTTCAAATAACCTACATTCTTCCAGTTTAATGTGTAATTCAAATATAATCTATCATCTCATATGTAATTTGCCATATATAAATTCTTCATCATCTAGCTTTAAAAGCAACTGTTATGCTCTCCTGTGGCTCTCAGAAGGTTTCAATAGTTATAACAAATCATATCTGAAAATCTATCTTTGTAATGCGACTATTCTTCTATTTCCACAAATTAGTCCTGTTCTGTAGTTATGCTACCTGCCAAGAATTATGTGAGTATCTGCATTTGAATTTTAGAATTATTTGAGAAATTACATTATTTTTCCTGTGACAAATATGATCAGGCAGGAAGAAATTATTTGGCTTGTTTTAGTTGTGATGTCAGTGGCATATTTTCTGTGGATTTTGCTGGCAGGTAGTGCAATTTTTGACTGCTACATGTCTCCCTCACTCTAACATCCTCTGTTGTAGTGTGAACTGGCTGATTACTCCATAGAAATTTAGGTTTCACTATTATAGAAAGTTCCACCATTACAGTTTACTGAGGCTAAGGTAGATGAGTGTAAAAGATGTTTTCTACATGAAATAATTTTAATAAATCAGTGCCAACTTATATTTTATTTATTTATATATTCTGGGGGGGAGGGAAGGGGGGATGGCATTTTGTGAGCTTTCCAGACCTATTTTGTGAATTTTCAAGCACACTATTTCTGTACATAATGATATTTAGAAATTAACATTGACTTTCCCCCACATGCTAAAATTCAGCAACATAGATCTTCATTTGACCTAGGTGGAAATAGGAAATTTGACCCTAGGTGGAAAGAGTCTGAAGCCACTGCACAATCCTCCTCTACCTGCAGCAGAGTGCCATAGTCCAGTAGTTTATAATATTCCTCTGTTTTATTTTCACTAGCTGTACTATGAAACTTCTTTTTTAACATTATCTGCATTTTACAAATTCCCATTTTGAAATGTTGAGAAATGCAGACGTATGCACTGCTGTGTGACTCTCCTAGATTCCTTAGATATGTCTATGACAACTGTGGAAATCTGTGTACTCAGATTTCTTAACAAAGATCTTTCACCAACAGACAAAGCAGGCAACACGATTAGAATAGCTGCATTAATTACAGCTCCTAAACATAGGTGATAGAACAGTACCAAATGTATATGTACATATTCAATAGCTAGCCATGGAACAGGGGAATATTTCAACCTTTTCCAAAAAAGTTGTCATTTTCTTCATATAAAAACAGTATGTATATACAGTGCACCAAGATAAACAGTTCAAATCGTAATCATTTTAAGTATCATTTAAATCAGCCAGCATTAATTTAAAAAAAAAAAAAATATTTACCCTTCTTCCTAAGATATTCTCCAAAATGAAATCTGTTCTAATTATCTAATTTGGTAAGTTTAATGAGAATATTTGCTCAGTGAAAGATGCATGTCTGCTATAATTTGTCTAAGCTGTTATAAAACTAAATGCATTTATTGTGATTTTTAGTACGTATGATTTTATTATACTGAAATGCAATAAATAGTGAATTATCATTTAATGGAATTCTTTATTATTTGTGGAAAGGTGTGCTTGAATAGAAATTCAGTTCAATTCACATTCACTTAAAAATGAACCAAACCAGTATTTTTATATTTTTTACTGGACAAATAAAACCATATAAATGTATATATATAAGTACATACAAATATATATCAAAACAAGTTTTCATGCAAATTAATTAATTTTTTAGATGAAGAAAGTATTCACTACCACTACTTCAACTGATTATTTTTGCTTCTGTGCTCTTCAGCATTTCACACCTCATCATTGCTTACAACCTGAAACTGGAAAATAAACTTTCCTTCCTCTCCAACATGCTCTGGATCTCACAGCTTTGCTTCAGCTCAGCATTAAACTAAATTAATCAAATAAGTGGAGGTGAAAAATGTTATTTTGCATCTCCCTGAAACAAAACTGTGTCAAAAACCAGTTTAGCGACTTTAATAGACTATGGTTTTAGTTTTTTAACCAATCAGAGCTCTGATTTTGTTTAAACTATAATGGGAGACTTGCACCACTTAATTGAATGTAAATTAAGGGACTGATAAGGTCAGAATGCAAGTTACTTTATTTTACAATTCTGCGATTCTGTGAATACTCATCTTATAAAAGGTCCATTTATTTATAGTGATGTAATATACAAACACAGGTACTCACTGTGGGTGTATACGCCTTTATGGTACACATTAAAAGTTATTCTTTTCAATTTCTGCTACATCCCTTGAAAAGCAGCCACTACACTGGATTTGCATTGTCATCTGACAGTACCGTGGGAATTTTGCCAGAACACCAGAAGATCAAAGAAACCCTGTGATTTTCATTTTACAGTATACAGCCTACCCAAGAAATGAAAGGTTTTATCTGTTGAATCAGTCAAAGATGTGATGCTTTTACAACACTGTAGGTATGTTCAGGAAAAACAGTTCTACCTATTTAACATGTGAGCATCTGCAGTAGGAGCTATTGAACCTAAATCTGAGATGACTAAAGTATAGCTTTCTGTTTGTGAGATAATTTTCTGAACTCCTATTAATGTTGCTTGAAACAACCAAGCATTTTGATGATGTACCTCAGCTTATCATAATGTACATGTCTAGAATTATCCTATGTGTAGCATGTTAAAAATATATTTCTGTTGAACACAAGAGTCCAGACAACTAAGTCAGGTATAGACTGTAGCATTTAATGTTAAATGAAATGGATCTCACACTGTGTTAACAGGATTTCCAGATGGGCAGAGATTGATTCCAAAATCTATGTGATCAAAGTGCTCGGTCCCTTGTATCGTTGTTTTAATCTCTGTGGCATATGAAGTACTTACAATATATGCTGAATTGTCAGGTGCTTAATTGTGGGTAAATAAGATTTAAAATATTTTCTCTCTGTTTTCCATCCTACTACAGGATTCTTATTCTAGAATCCACCTTATCTTGACTTTGCTTTAGTTGGAATAATCATTCATTTAATCATTGACAAATGAAACAGCCTTCTCTCCAGATGTCACAAATAGCTTTGTGTAATGGGTTTTTTTTGTTTGTTTGTTTGTTTTAATTTAGGAGTGCAAACTGTTAATATAAAAGCAGTTTTTTTTGTGGAATTGTATGTATTTCCTGTATAGATCACAGTGTATTCTAGATAACTTGCAATGGGACCAAACAGCTTTATGCTACTATAAATAATGTTTCGGATTTCATAGACAACAAATAAGGTACTGTCTTTTTTGAACCATAAACACACAGGAAAATAAATACTATGTTTTCTGTCCTGACAAAAGGTTCTTCTAGACCATTGTACCTACCCAACTATAGCTATGAACAGACCGCTATGGAAGAGTAAGAAAAGAACCAGTTCATATGAGGCCAGGGTTCTCCCTAATGACTCCCAGTTTCCAACAATTTCCAGTTCAGTGGACTTTCCAAGTCTGTTACAGATGGTCTTTTTACAAAACATGCATTGGATGTCTCTTCCAGAACTTCATCCACAATCCACTTGGATATCTGAACATTCTGCATGGAAACAGCCACTGGCAAGCAGTAATACAGCACCACTGTCCAATATTTAAAGAACTTCCTCTTGTTTTTTCAAATGCTACCACTGTCTTCATTTTACGGCCACTAGTTTTGTAATTGACATTAAGCATTGATGCAGCCTGATTATTATTAAATTACTTTTGAATGATGAAATGTTCTTCCTCTACTTCTTCTCCATGACTGATATGATTTTGTATATCTCAGATCATATATTTTCCAAACTCACAGAACAAGCATGGATGAGCTGTACTTTTATGCAGCAAGTAGAAATTTTCTCCTTTGTTTAACAGTTTCTAATATGTGCTTATTCTTTATTCAAGGAGTGTTTGGACAGTGTGCTCAGACATATGGTTTGGATTTTGGATGGTGCTGTGTAGAGCCAGGATATGGATTTTGTGATCCTTGGTGGAAGTCTTCCAGTTCAGGATATTCTATGATTCTGCATTCTATTCTATGATTCTAAGTTCTCATTCCTGTGAAGTAACAGCTAGCTCAAAATCCAATTTTCTGAAGCTAGAACTGTTTTAAAAGATTGGTAACACATTACATTTGTCTTCACTGAATCTTATCAGACTTGTTATTGCCCACTCAGTCTTGTCAGTTAGTCTGCAACATGTGACGGTTGGCTCTCATCTTAATAATTTAACAATTTTGTGCCATCCACAAAACTTACCACTGATTATTCTATGTCATTTATGAATGTATTAAACTTCATAGGTCAGCAACAAAAATCCTTTCAGAATCCACTGTTGATCTCCATTACCTGTAAGAACTGTTCATTTACTCCTTTTACCAGTTTCCTATGTTTTGTTGTTGTTTCTTTTTTTACTGTACATGCCAGGGCCTCCTCTCTTAACCCACTGCTTCTTAGTTCCCTTTAAAGACCTATGGGAAATCAGGATAGAAGAAATCAGTCATTTATTTCTATTACTATTAATCTACTTCTTGATCCTTTCAGTGACCTCTAAGATACTTCTAAAGGTCCTCCTTAAAGGAGCCATGTTTAGTTGTTTTTTCTTTACTCAAACAATACTGTTCCACACACCCACTAATGCATTCTTTATTCTATAGAGCTCTTGACTAGTGATTTCTTGATGATTTATTACTGTTGGTTCTGTGTACTTATAACACACTCTTTTCCACAACTATTCTCATTTGAAACAGATTCTCTGAGGACATCCTGCCCCTTTCTTACCTGTTCACCAAGGGAAGCCAGTGGTCTTTTTTCACCATTTCATCATCTATGGCATTTCTGACCCACTCCTTAATGAACTTCCCCTGTCAGTTTGCTCTTTAGACAGGAGTTGTGCCCATTTGAAGATTAGATGTCTCCAAAATGTCTGTGAAAGTGCTGCAGATTAATTTTCCAATCTTTCTGAACTCCTCTAATTCAGCCAGTCTGGTCTCATGGGATGAAATCCTCTGTGAATCTTTCATGTTGCCAATACTTTTCCTGTGTGCCACTTTCCCATTGGGAAGAAACTCATCATCTGACATGTGATAAACTGGGAAAATGTTTCCCTTTCAGCTGAGCTTCTCCTTCATTCTTCTCATGAATGCAAAGGTGAGTTCCAAAGCTGTCCTGTATGTCCATGTGACCTGACTGTCTCTAACTGTCTTCTCTTTCCTGTTTTACTTCCTTAATGCAAAATCTACAAAGCGTGAACAAGTACTTAAAACAATGACTGCTCTAGAAAATACATGAAGTTTATGATTACAAAGTAACAATTATGAAAATTATTTGTTTGGCTCTACTTTTTTTTTTTTTTTTTTTTTTTTTTTTGGGTGAGTGGAATGATAATTAAGTCTTTCTGTGGAAAAAAATACAATTTTTACCCAATCTGATTTTTTAAAAAATGTTCTTAAGGGAAAGCTTCTACAGGAGGTTCTAAAGGAAGAACTACTCCTCTCAGATAAATGTTTTAAATCCTATGAAAATTCAATGTCTTGTAAGAATTTTTCATATAATCTCCCCCAAAAGGCTATAAAGAAAAATTTCAAAAATGTTCTAGACAAACTATATGCAGAAAATAGAATGAGATAATTTTGCATGTTATTCTCTGGGAAAGACATTAAAAACAAGTTCCTTCACTGTTTCTCTCAACTTTTAATGACAATGACAGTGCTTCCTGTGAAAAGAGTCAATTTAGGTTATACATGTAGGATTTGTGAAGAAAAAAATCTCATCTATTTCTGTGCAGTTTCAGTACCTTGAAAATACTACCCTGCTGTGCACTGGAGTCTTATGAATTTTATTATTGCACATGATTTTTCTCTAGATTGGTTCATTTGCAAACAACTTTGCCATTTCCTTCAACTGTTTATGAACAGATTGAAGTAAGAGTAACTCCAACATCTGCTATGTAAGAATCATCTTAAAATCAATAAAAATGAAAGCTGCTATTATGTGGTAACATGGATACATGTTATATTTGAAATTTCATGGCAGAAATTGGCTCTTTGCTGTGAAGTAACTGCTGAAGGGGAACATGCAGAGCAAGGGACATGACATTCCAGTTACTTCACATGGCAAAGATTTGGTCTACAGCTCTGTTTTAAGTGGATAGCTGAATGAACAAAAATCTCTAACAGCAGCAGCAGTGCTGCCTGTTCAAAAGTGGTTTCACAGGTTGCTTTTGGAGCACATGTACAAATGCATCAATTCTGTTTCCTGTAGATCAGCATTCCTAACAGTTGCTTTGTGGGAATTTTCACAAAATCACAGAACGACTGAGGCTGGAAGGGACCTCTGAGGGACAATTGATCCAAGATCCCTGCTCAAGCAGGGCCATGTAGAGGTGCTTTCTCAGGATTTTATGCATTTGAATTTTGAATATCTTTAGGAAAAAAGACCCCACAACCCCCTGGACAACGTGCTCCTCCTATGAGTTTCTACCTGGAATTTTCTACTTAGAGTTTCTTGATCATCTGGGATATACATTTATTTTCTTTTTATTTGTAAGTAAAACATGGCCCTTGAGATGTATTTTACATAATGATTCCTGCAATGACCTGTAACAACCTCCATCCACTTTATTATGTAAATTATGTTCTAGTCTTCATGTTATTCTTACAGTGGAAGTGAAAATAAAAGGCAGAGGGTGATCTAGCCAGTCTCCTACACTCCCTACATGGATCAGATATTTGCAGACCAGACCAGACTTTCTAATGGATTGTTTTGTTCCAGATATCTGACTTGTGCATCTGCACTGCTGTACCTTTAGCCCATCACATATGATTGGGTACCCACAGTGGCAATGGAAAGGAAAGAGCATGAGGTGAACGAGAACAGACACCACTTAGCTGCATGAGTATTCGGCAACATATGACAACACATCTCACAGAGCATATGTACTTTCCTGTAATAAGTACACCTGTAGTAAAATCTGTCTGATTTCTTAATAGTATTCATGAAATATTTTTGCTTCCAGCTCTTTATTAAAATACTTTCCTATAGGTGAGACCACAGAGGGCTAAGACTACTTAGAAGGCAGCTATACAGTTTTGAACTACTTTCCAGGAATTATTTTCAGAGTGGCCCTCAGAAAATAGAATCATAGAATCGTAGAGTCATAGAATGGCCTGGGTTGAAAAGGACCAGAATGATCATCTAGTTTCAATCCCCCTGCCATAGGCAGGATCGTCAGCCACTAGACCAGGCTGCCCAGAGCCACATCCAGCCTTGCCCTGAATGCCACCAGGGATGGGGCATCCACAGCCTTCTTGGGCAATCTGTTCCAGTGTTGTCACCACCCTCTGAGTGAAAAGCATCCTCTAACTATCTAACCTAAATCTCCCCTGTCTTAGTTTAAAACCATTTCCCCTTGTCCTGTCACTATCCACTATTGTAAACAGCCATTCCCCCTCCTGTTTATATGCTCCCTTCAAGTACTGGAAGGCCACAATGAGGTCTCCCCGGACCCCTCTCTTCTTCAAGCTAAACAAGCCCAGTTCCCTCAACCTTTCCTCATAGGAGAGGTGCTCCAGCCCTCTGATCATCTTAGTAGCCCTCCTCTGGACCCATTCCAAGAGCTCTGTATCTTTCTTGTGCTGGGGGCCCCAAGCCTGGATGCAGTACTCCAGATGGGGCCTCACAAGAGCCAAATAGAGGGGGAGAATCACCTCCCTCTCCCTGCAGGCCACCCCTTTTATAATACAGACCAGAACACAGTTGGCCTTCTGGGCTGCAAGCACACACTGCTGGCCCATGTCCAGCTTCTCGTCTACCAGGACCTCCAAGTCCTTCTCCACAGGGGGCTGCTCGCAAGGAGATCTTCCCTCAGTTTGTATAAATACCTGGGATTGCCCTGGCCCAAAAGCAGCACCTTGCACTTGACCTTGTTGAACCTCATTAGGTTCTCATGGGCCCATGTCTCCAGCCTAATAGTAGAGTTAATGTATGCAAGTAACAAAATTCATTTTTATTTTTAATTTTTTATTTGTTTATTTTTTAATTTAAAGCATAAAAGAGACAGCAACAAAAACATAAAACCAATGGGATATGTGACCTTATTTTTGTGAAACTAACTCAAGTAATGTATTTATGTTGACTGAAAATGGAGTCACATATAAACAAAAAAAAATCGTATTATCTTTCTGGCAATCTTGAAACCTGTTCTCAAATCCCTTCATTGAAACAGAAAGCATGGCTGTATGTTCTTGCTGTTCACAGGACTGATTAGGCAGTGTATCAAAGTGCATAAAATTATTTGCCCTAACTTGAGCTGGCACTGTGCTGGGCCCAATGCCCTGGTTTCAGTCAAGATGGGGCTCTCAGTGCCCTGATGTTTGGTTGGTGCTGAGGGCCTGGCTGGGCTGCTTGGCAGAAATGGCTGTCGCCATGATGGCATGGCGTGGGGGTCAGCCACAGTGCAAGCTGAGCTGAGCTGTGCTGAGCCGGATGCGGCCTGCGGGCCGTGGGCTGGACATATCAATATTAAAAGAACACTTCACTGAACAAGCAGGGCTTAAAACGTGTATGAGTTGTCAGAATTATAATCTGTGGGGGTGATATTCAGCTGACTAGTAGCTGTCTAGTGTGGAAGGCTACATTTGATCTAGTCACTCTTGGCTCCTTTTGCAGCCAAAGAAGAGAAACAGGCACTTTTAGATCATGACTCACCTACCCCTAAAGCAGATGCCATTTGTGTCCTAATACAGAAAAGCCTGTAATTTGCTAAAAGAAGAGTTGAGTTTGACTTCCTTAGATGTTGACATGAAAAGTGAGGTGAGATGATTCCCAGCCTGAGGCACTGTTGCAGTGTGTCTGTTCCCTCAGTACAGTGACAAATAGGAGGTATGTAACTCAGAAGAGAAAATGTGCGATTGATACTGCCTCTATTGCTGCTGCAAAGTTATAGATGTTAGGAAGCTTGTGTCATTTGGTTAAGGACATCTGTTAATGATTAACCAGAAAGAAACAAATTACCAGGGAAAGATACTTAAGAGTGTGGAGAATATATAATTTGTCAGAAACCACGCTGGGTAACATGCACTATTTTCATATGACAGTACACAGAACACAGCAATACTAATAAGGCTGAATTTCCCTTACCTTGAATTTTAAACCCTCTTACACACATGTAACTACATTGTTTTCAGTGAGATTACTCCAGAGTACGTGATGATGGCTTCAGTCTTCAGTTGCAGTTCACTTCTGTTCAACCCATTTTTTCTTAGTAAAAAAAGATTTCCCGTTGTTTTCTGTAATATAGGTGTGTGCTATGTTTTGCAAAGTGATTTCTGCACTAGTGTTTCCAAAGTAACCGTCATTTTTTATTATGACTGAAAATGTGCCTTGCTATTTTGATCTCCTAAATTAATGCCTCTACAATTTTAAAATCCTATAGTGCTGCTCCTGAATCTTTATTATCATGTACATTCCTTCACTGTTGCTCTCCAGGCTGTTCTCTTCAGATTGGCACAACTGACTCAGATGCCTCTATGTTTTGGAGACTCAGATATTATGGTAATGAGCATGATAGGCACATTAGACTCCAAGAAGGACTTCAGGGTCATTGTAGATAATTACCTTAACACCAACTGTCTGCAGTGCTGTGACTAAAAGGGATAATGTGACCTTCAGAATTACATTAAGGGGATGTTACATGAAGCAGAGGTAGGAAAATAATTTGGGGTTTGTGTGTGCGTGCATCTTTGCCTGAAGCAAGGCTTATGGGGCACAGCTGGAGACAGACTGTCAGCACAGCTCTGTCAGCATGCCAAGGAATTGCAGGGAGACCCTGTCCTTTGATGTGTGGTGATCACACACTCATGATCAAGGTGGTTGCTGGAATTCGGAAGAACATTTTCCCTTGAATTTGACAAATTAATTTGGACTGTGCCTTGGATTTTATTCATTCATTCATTCATTTATTTACTTATTAATGCATTTGCAGTGTAAAGATAGTGATATTCAGTTTTATTTTACCTGCTCAGTGTCTGAACAGCTTTCAGACTTTCCCGGTGTCTTCTCTTGCAGGACTGAGAGGCTGGCATTTGAGTCCTTATGAGGTGTCTGGATAAAGCCGAATTTCAATTGATAACAAGCAGTCAGGCTAGATAATCTCACTATTTTCTCTTTTCAACAAAAATGCTAGAGATGCTCCATATTGTGTCCCAAAGCCGTGGTCCTCATGCAGTGATTACCCGTGTGCTCTTTTTCCTCAGTTCTCTTTGGAAATAAGCTTGTTGGGTGAAGAAATGTACCCCATGCCTTTAAGTAGTTTGTCGATTTGAGCAACCCAAGAAGAAAAGTTGTGCAGCAAACTGAGCTAATTTCTAAGGCAGGTTTACATTTACTCTACTACATGTACTCTATACACAGTGTGAGTGAATCCTAAGAGATGGTCTATAAGAGCCCAACGTTCTGTTCTCTATGTAAGGCTGCAACAAGAAAAATGACATCCCCAAATAGTCCAACAAGAATTTTTTTACATTCTGCTACTGACTAACGTATACGTTCAGCAAAAGGCCTAATATCATGGCTGTAATTCTTAATATGGGCAGCAACGGAAGAACCCTGTGAATTTGTGAAAGTGTGTCTAAATTTATGCTTCTTATCTGTATGACTCATATTCATGCACTACATTCTCAGCACTACAAATGTCAAGCCAAATCCTTGGCTGGAAAACAGTTTTGCCCTCTCATTGACTTCAGTCAAATGCTTGATATTTGCCCCTTTAGCTCAGAGAGGATGAGGATGATATTTGTTCTGCAGAAGAGAGCACCAATTTATTGAAATGCATGGCATCAATCTTTTTCCAGTTTTCACAAGATTGCCAAACAGGGACAGAAGCAGCAGGAGTATTCCTAGCCCCTCTGTGTAAAAGCTTGTGGGAATTTTCAGATATTTCTTTGAACTCGTTTCTGAATTTCCTTGTGAGCTGTTGAATGACAGAGTAAACCATTTAGATTAAGTTTACATGCATGTGCTGGGAAGAGAATCTGCCTGGTATGTCACCTCAAAGATTAACATTGTAACATCAAGAGATCACAGGGTAGGAAAGCGTGGGATTGATGTTTTAAATCGTAAGTCGTGTCAGACTAACACCAAGGACTTCAGCAAATGAAACTTTCTGGTTAGCAAACTGACATTTTTGTATTTAAAGGTCAGCTGACAAACGGGCATGACTCCCAGGCAATCTCTCAAAGGCTGTGAGCAGTACCTCCCTGGGGAGACACTGACCTTTTTCAGGGGAGGTGCTATCAAGACTGATAAAAATCAGCCATTTCCAAAAGAAATATAACAATAATTATGCAGTGAACTAGGAGTGGAATTCCAATGGCCGCATGGCTGTTCCAAAGCAGATGAGACACTATGGAGTTCATCAGTTTCCTTCTTCCGTACTTTTCCCATTGTGGTTGGATGCTGATAGATTCGCTGATGTTATGAAATCTGCTTGCTGGAGCTCTGATGAGAAATTCCCTTTCCCACAGAAGCTGGGTGGTAAGTTCTTGAAAGGTAGCATCACCATTTCAGGGACTTTTGAAAAATGACTTCATGCTCATCTGGATACCATGGGTTTCCTTACAACTTTCTTGACTTCAGTAAGTTAAACCCATTCTGCATGAATTGAGAACTGACTCATTGACTTGAAATAACATTAAGATGAAATTCTTTTTCAGCCTCCAGTTGGGCAGATCTGTTCATAAGAGTGTTATCTGAATGACTGCAAGCTGCTTGCACCAAATAACCAGTTTCTTAATGCCACACTAACCCTGACATAGCTAACGGAAGATCGAAACCCACAGAAAATTGCCTGAGATCATTCTTGCATTTTAAAATATTTCTGTCCCTAAGGTCACAGGGATCACAAGTATAAACCATGAGCCATGTCTGACAGAAGGGCAGTACAAAGCAGAACCTGATGAGATCAGGCCATGTACACTGTTCATTAGAAATACACCCTTACTTTAGAAGCTCATCCGTGGTGTGTGTGCTATATGTTAGGTCTCCTATTTGTCAGATCTGACATTTGAACAAATTGATAATTAATATCCTCAGTAGCTGAGATGATGGTATTGTTAAAATAGATTTGCTTTTCAAAGCCAATTTCAGTCTAACTATATATAGATAATGACTTACATATAGTAAGAATATATATATGTGTACATGCAGAAATGTATAATAAGATACGGGAGAATGCTGAAAAATGTTTTCAAAGAAAGTTTTAAAGGTGAGATTTTCTACATTTTCTCTTTTAGTAAAGGAATTATTATTGCAGAACATTACAGGGAGTACTAGTCTACACTACATCAACATTATGGAAAAACTCCCACCATTCTCAGGGCATGTGCTCTATTTCAGCTATAAATTATTAGTTTTGACACTGGAATTACTTGTAGGAAATTCTATAACTTGAACTGTGCAGGAACGCATAAATGATCATCATAATAATTTTTTTGGCCTTCAAATTTATGAATATACATTCTTTTCCCTACCAGGGATGCATCTTATACCCTGTGACTTTAATTTTGCAGCAGAAAGCAGTACTACTGTAACATTTGATCCTATTTTCTGCCTACATTTGTTTTTGAATGCAGTTTAATTATCTTATTAAATGAAAATACAGTTGAAATCCATTGAGCTTCCTCTGAGAAAAAACAGTAGTAAGAAAAAGAGGTTCTCCATGTTTAAAAGAACGTGTAATGTGACCATTTAAATTATCAAATTACAGTGTACACTGAGACATAACAGTTTGAGAGGGGTTCTCTGTGTACCTCTTCCAGAAACTTATTTCTCACATTAGCTGTGCTGAGGAGACTGAAGAAAGATCCTCAATTTCCTGCATGAGCATCTGGTGAGCTTCTGTTCTATCTGATAAATGATGCTGGCTGCATTTAGGGACACTGACTGAGACTATTTCGGCATTGAGACTTGCACAACAACTTTGGTGACAAATGTGTGGCTGGAGGCTTTTTGTTCGTCTAGAGTCACTGTAAAACTGAACAGTATTAAGAACCACTGAGAAGGCAGCTGCACTCTGATGTCCTTCCCTGAACCATACATATCTCTCTGATGGGGAAGGATTGCCAGGAGTTTTGTTCTTGTGTTGTCAACTATATGCCTGTTGCCCTCCCGAGTCTGCCAATCATCCTACTACCAACACCATGGCATTATCCACAACTGCAGTTTCCTGTTTCCTACTCAGTGAAAATCTTCATCTTAACTCATCCATCATGATGCTTATCTAGTCAAGATTCACCTTGCTCACCTAGCCATATTTAAAACACTTCTTGCTGTTCTTATGCTGTGCTAGGAATACAGGCTATATGATCGCCTCAATAGTCATTGCCTGTGATTGCACACACAGTTGAGAAATTAGGTGCAGACAACTCAATGATCTTCTAGATATATCTTCTCTCTATCAGTAAAGAAAATCATCTTTAACTATTGCTAAATTCAAAGGGGATGAAAAATCAAAGTTGTTGAATTTAAAAGCAGATGAGCTTAGTCCTGTTTCTCAGCTGTCTTCATCCTTTGTCCTATCATTAGTCTTTTTTTCTAGACCAATCCATTTTCCTAATTCTTCCTCTGTAACACATCTACTAAACAAGTAAGACTTGATTTTTCTTCATTTCAGTGCAAACATTCTACTTCAGCATGACTTTTCTATCTGAATTTGTAACTGCATCATGCACACTCCAGAACATTTTGGAGATGCTATTTGTGTCAACAACAATATTCATCTGAAAATTACGTTGTACAGGAAGCCTACTGTGCAATGAAAAAAAAAAAATCTACTTATATAAACTGTCACAAGCCATTTGCATGTTGTACAGGCTACAGGCATACATCAGTGCACTTGCACAGTTCACTCCTATGCTATGTCATGTTAAGTGGTCTGTCATCCTCTCTGCTGCTAACGAATGGAGTGCTGTCTCTGTGAGAGGATGCATTTATTTTCTTCATTTTTAAACAGAGTTTTATGTAAGCATGGAACATGGTTATTCAGCGTTACTTGCTGCACAACACTGGCTGCATGACTATTCTCAAAATCTGACCCAAGTTCTTACATTCACAGCCGTTCTCACCTTTCAGGTGAACAATGGAAGATGAATTTATTGCCACTCTTCTTTCTCTTTTACTCACCTATTTAGAATTAAATCCACCTAAAGGCTTTACTGCCGAGGATATAACAGTTCTTTATTTTCACAGAACATCAATAAATCACAATTTTCTTCCAAATCTCAGATAAGGCATATGGAAGAGACAACTGTCTAAAGGCAAAATTAAGGGTGTGGGCCACAAGAGTGAATTCAAATTTTTTCATTTATTTCAGTAGATATAGAAATTCACTCCCAGATTCCTTCTGCAGTTTTAACAGAACTGACTCATCTCTCTCTCCTTTTATGCATTGCAGCTGTATCAGTAATGCTTCAAATGTTACAATTAAGTTTAAACAAATGGCATAAAAGTGTTACTCCAAAAAGCTGTATACTTCATATGTGAGTTACTACTAGTGTTGATGCCATCAGAACCCATGGGAAACCCATAATATGTATAGATCTATGTTTAGATATATAAGGATGAAATAAGACCATCATCCATATGTTCTTTCCAGTAATCTAGGAAGCCTGTATGAAACTGCATTTTTAAGAATTCATAGCTTTTCATGTTGTAGCTGGACTTTTTTATATATTTCAATAAAACCCACAGAAAGCCAAGGCTTAAACTTTAGGTTTGTTTTCTTGCTGCTGAGACAAAATTACATCAGAAAGCTGTGTCTATATATTCAAATGTTTATAGTACATTGTTTGCTTAAGAGTCTGAGAACATTTCTCTTCTGGTGGAGAGTAAAATAGGACATAATTTCAGAAAATGAGGGTTTTTTTTTGCAAAATATAGTTGTGAGTACTTAAAACTATGGATTATTCTTAAAACAAGAGACCTTTCAAGCTTATAAAAAAAACATTGGTATATCTTTAGGAATGCATATTCATTTCCTCTAGCTGTTGAAAACGCAAAGCTATGTATGTAGAAAGAATTCCCCCTGACTAGAAAAGGAGAACTTTCCAGTTGAGTTCCTTTTTGGTTTTACTTGTGCAACCTGAATATTTTGACAAAGGAATATGTCTTCTCTTCTCTCTTCTCTTCTCTTCTCTTCTCTTCTCTTCTCTTCTCTTCTCTTCTCTTCTCTTCTCTTCTCTTCTCTTCTCTTCTCTTCTCTTCTCTTCTCTTCTCTTCTCTTCTCTTCTCTTCTCTTCTCTTCTCTTCTCTTCTCTTCTCTTCTCTTCTCTTCTCTTCTCTTCTCTTCTCTTCTCTTCTCTTCTCTTCTCTTCTCTTCTCTTCTCTTCTCTTCTCTTCTCTTCTCTTCTCTTCTCTTCTCTTCTCTTCTCTTCTCTTCTCTTCTCTTCTCTTCTCTTCTCTTCTCTTCTCTTCTCTTCTCTTCTCTCCTCTCCTCTCCTCTCCTCTCCTCTCCTCTCCTCTCCTCTCCTCTCCTCTCCTCTCCTCTCCTCTCCTCTCCTCTCCTCTCCTCTCCTCTCCTCTCCTCTCCTCTCCTCTCCTCTCCTCTCCTCTCCTCTCCTCTCCTCTCCTCTCCTCTCCTCTCCTCTCCTCTCCTCTCCTCTCCTCTCTCCTCTTATCCTACCCTATTCATTATCATTCAAAAGTTTAAATGCTAAAGTAAGGAACAAAAAGTATATATATTTTTCTTCCCCTCAAAGTGTTTCCTCTGCGAGACTGTTGATCTTAGTTTTATCTTGAACAGCAGGCTCCAGAATAACTGGAAATTCTTAATTTGCCACAATTTAGGTGTTAATCAATTTTATTGAAGATTATTTGTGAATTTCTGGCTCTTCCATGCCAAAAAACAAACAAACAAACAACATTGATAAATCAATATTATTGACTAGTAGAATCCAATTTCATTTGTTAATTTTGTATCTATTTGTTCTGCTAGAATGGAATTTATCAGTTTGATTAGAAGCAGATCAATTTGAATTAGAATCCTGCTCTGATGTGAATTCTCACTTTGGAATTGCAATGAGCTATATTAGCAACACTCCTTGCCTCTTTCTGTTTAGCCACTGTAAGGCACCAATACTGCAGAGAAAGGTAGCTGTTGTCATGCTCAACAACATTTTAGCTCTACTTAACTCTGAGAGACAAGTTGTCAATAATGTATGCAAAGATGGGGTTAATCCAGAACATATTCTCCTCCCAGATTTGATTAAATTATCACAAAACTCTTTTGAATACATAAAAGTCTTCAATTCCAACAGTTACGGGACTGGAAGTGAAATTCTGCTTATTGTAACATGCAGTTTTTCCTTGCAAAGTTACATTGGTTTCACAGTTTAAGCAAAGGCAGACAAAAGATTGCTTTAAACTACTTGAGGGGAAAGAGACATTGATTTGCATAGCTACAGGGCTGTTTGGATCCTTTGGGAAGCAAACACAATTTCCTCTTATTTACTCCCAGTTCTACAGTTCCTTCTGCTGCTTATTCTCACTCGGTCAGCCCTTCCCTATTCTAATGCTCATATTCTGATGTTACACCAGGACTACACAATTAGACTTTCCCAACCCTTGAAGTTTTGCAAATTCAGTGGTTTTTTTTTTTTTGCCTTGTCTTCTCTCAGAAAGAATCACACAGCCATAGAATGCCTTGGGCTGGAAGAAGCCTCAAGAATCACTGAGTTCCATTGGCAGGGCTGCCGGGTGCTAGATCAAGTAGTAGATCAGATTGCCCAGGGCCCCATCCAAACTTGCCTTAAATACCTCCAGGGATGAGGCATCCACAACATCTCCAGGCAGCCTGTTCCATCACCTTACTACTCAGTAAAAAACTTCCCCGACATCTAATCTAAATCTTTCCTTTAGTTCAAAACTATTCCCCCTTGTTCTATCTCAGTCTACCCATGTAAAAAGTTTGTTTCCCTCATGTTTCCTTTAAATATTTGAAGGCCGCAATGGGATCTCTCCATAGCCTTCTCTTTTCCAGGCTGAACAAGCCCATTTTCTTCAGCCTATCTTCATAGGAGAGGTGCTCCAGCCCTTGGATCATCTTTGTGGCTGTCCTCTGGACTCTCTCCAATAAGAGAGTCTACAGAGAACGGAGTCTACAGACTACAAAGAAATCTACAGATCTCCTTGTGACGTTCAGTTTAACTTTTTGTCAGCTTATTCTATCTATTCTTGTCCAAATAATGTCCTTTAATCTAAATAGTGTTTTCTTTTCTTTCTTCCCTCCCCCCCCCCCCCCCCCCCCCGCTAGAATTTCCTCTTCTGATAAATATACATATACGATGACAAAAGATATACTTCAAATATACGATGACAAAAGATATACTTCTTCAGCCTTTCTTTCAGGTGAGTTGATGTAGTGAAGGTCATTCACTCTTTGTAGTGGTTTCTCAGCAGACATCCAGTAGAAGCAGTAGATGTACAGAGTGAAACTGTAGGTGTTAAAGTCCTGACATTCATACTACATGCATTTTAAGATAGTGTTGGTTGTTACAGGAGGCAGGAAGAGACAGTCCTGGCAGATGGTACTTTCCAAATGTTCCCTTAATAGTGATAGGAAAATATCTCTCAGGGTCCCCTCACCAACACTGGTTAGGATATCCCTGGCCCTCCTGTCTGCAGAAATAATCCAGGCACAAGGCTGGAGGAAGCTGTGGGTTTACTGTCCTGTTCCAAACTGCATTGAACAGTGACAGGGCTCATTAACAGGGACTCCTGAATAGCCTCAGTCCCATAAATCACTACTTTCCATATTCCTTTTCTTTTATCTCACAGTTCATCTCACTTAAAATCCACATTCCATTCAGCATAAAAAGCATGTTCCTAATTATTTTTTCACAATTGTTCCCAGTTTTGCTGCATCTATAGTATATACATATAGTATCATATTCAGTGTTTTCGCTCAGAGGGTGGTGATGCTTGGGAAGAGATTGCCCAGGGAGGATGTGGATGCCCCATCCCTGGAGGCATTCAAGGCAAGGCTGGATGTGGCTCTGGGCTGCCTGGTCTCATGGTTGGTGACCCTGCACATAGCAGGGGAGTTGAAACTAGATGATCTTTGAGGCCCTTTTCAACCCAGGCCATTCTATGATTCCGTGATTTCTGTTAATTACTCATTATTGTAAGTAGTTATACAGAATTATAAATAAGTTCCCTAGGCACTGGTGGTTTTGTGCGCTTCTGCTTCTTAAGTGTCCTCCTTTATTTCTCCACCAATTACCTGTGAAGTCAGTCTATTTCTTACATACCATCTCCTTAACCTTTTCTAAAATCTAGCCATTCCACCGAGTGCTATCTGTTACTTTTGTTGGATTCTTGCATTGTTTTTTGTTACATCTAATATTTTTCATGCCTTGTCAAGCAGTTTCTCACATTCTATTCACTCACAGCTTAACCACAGATCAGCACCTCACAGCAACCTGGTCATCAGACTGTGACACTGACACTCCTCTGCTTACAGGTCACATGCCATAGAGAAGCCTCAATCTCTGTACCATCGAACCTGAGCAGGCCTCCTGTCACATCCATAACACAGTGGGCAGGTGCCTGACTCCAAGGGATTTAATCTCTGCAGGTATTGCCAGGCTGTTGTCCCACCTCACCATTGCCAGCACCACCATGACACTTCAGAAACAAAACAGCATGTACATAGCAGGACACTCTCACCTGGTAATGCCTCTATTGGAGTACCAGTGCATGTAGTACCTATCTGATCCTCTGGTTTCTCGTCATGCAACTGCTGCTATTGTCCTGGACTAAACACACTCCAACTGGGTTTTTCCCACTTTTGTTTGAAAATATTCTTGTTTATGTACACTGGGAACCTCTGGGAAGTGAACACAAGCACAGTACGTGGGGTTGATATTAGCTACAGAAGTGCACTCCTGATTCAAAACTAACTACTGTGTCCACTGTGGACACACAGGCTTCATAATAACAAGTAAACTTAATAACCCAGCTCTGCAAGTGGTCATTTTTTAAGACTGGCAGAGAAAACTACATATTGAATTTCACATGATGTCTTTCTTACCTTACATCAGCATCAAGGATTTACTGTTTCCACACAAGACAGAATGTATGCCCCAGGACAGGATTTGTCTCTTGTAATCACAAATCAGCATTCCCAAGATTGGTTGTACCGAACAGATCCTCCTCTTACCTGCAGAGATGGGCCTAATTACATACAACTGAACATCCATGTCAAAAATTAAGCCTTAAAGCTGAAGATGTGAGATTGTACAGATGATTATGCCGATACACCACAGGAAGCTCTACTGACAGTTATGAAACTGACACGCAAGGAAGAAATAGGAGACACAAGTTAACAGGAATTTAAAGGGTTTGCATAGCCTTGTGTTCTTCTAACCTATTTGAACAGATACTATGGAGTCACTAGAGCAAAAAAGGGTAAGTGAGCTATATATCCAAGTTGTTGGTGTGTAATACTGTATCATATCAAGTGTCTTGCACTCAAAAGGAGTCAGTACACTTGCCCTATGTCTTTCTGCCTCTGAGTTGAGTTTCTCCAGCTGCTAGGCCAGTGATGTTCAAGCACAAGGCATTTTGCTAGACTTCCTAGAAAAAAAAGAAACACAAGTACTGAGCATAATTTATGACCTAAGAGGGAAGAATCCTTGCTGGTTGAGTAAGAAGGAAAGAGAGGTGGGAGTACCAGCCTTTGTCATCTACATGGCTGATATTCTTTACCTCATTTTCTACTAATTCACATTATAAAATTATGTCAGTTGTCTCTAAATTTGTTACACTGTTTTTGGAGCTTTTGAATTTTATCCTATTTCTACTATGCATGAGCCACAGCTGTCTCAATCTTTCCTTGATAGTCCAGTCCTCGTATCCTGATCACGTCCCATTTCGGCCACGTACTTCAGCGTGTCTCTTCTGCTTAAGCTCCTGAAAAACAATTAAAGATATCAATGCTAGAGAAGAGTAACCCCCATTCAGATTGATATTTCTCCTCCAAGAATGCCCAGGTGTCATTTTCCAAAAGTCATTTCATTCTCCCACCAGAATTCTTTTATTAATTCCTGTGCAATCAGGCTTTACTAACTGTTTTCTGTAAATCATCAATTTGAAGACCAGAGAAAAAAATATATATTTTTACATCTTCCCTGTAAAAATACTTACTGTGATATCTTGCAAGCTTTGGACAATCTGTTGTTTAGTTAATGTAGATAATATTTTTTCCCATTTTTGATTTATCTATAGGTTTTCAATTTTTTTTTAAAAAACCTTTTTTCTGAAGTTTTGCATAATATTGAGGTCAGAACAAGTGCATTTGTAGCTACTGATAGCTCCTTTTCCTGTGTAATTCAGTTCCTATTTTCATTATTTAAAAATACACACTTCTAGCATTTACAAAAATATTTTACACTTCACAGCGAATTTTGCTCAGATTTTCCTAGTTATTGTGCCGTGGGGATTGCCCAGTCCTCCAAAAATGTTAAATGCTTCAATTTCAACTGCAGATGAAAAAAATTCCCATTGTCATTTTGCACTTGCTCAATGACTTTTCAGCATTTGAAATATCTGTTCTAGTTCAATAGTATTTTAAGATTTTATTAAAAATTGATTTTATTGTACGCTATTTATTTTTTCCTTGGTGCCTTTATATGGATAACATCCCCCTCTTTCTTATTTGTTCATGTTTCCTATAGTCATCTTCAATATTTAACTGAGAATTTCTTTTGACAAGTCACTTCCAAGCATTATTAAAGCGAATGTGAGTGAGACAAATTCTCAACATATTCCTAATGATGGCATTTGTTAAGGAGATACGTTATCTAGAGCAGTAACTAAAGTAATATTACCACTATCAAAAACCAAACTCATAGAGGAATTAATTTTGTTTGGTCTAAGAAAGATAGATATGAAAGAGAAGCCATAGTAATGGCACTGTGAGTTGTCCATTTATAATGAAGAGGAGAATAAGCTATTTTTTACATGCCTTTAGTAATTAGGAAAGTAAATTAACTTCTGCCATGGAAGAATTTAAATTAAATATTAGGAAACACTTGCTAACCATTATGAAATTGGTCTATATGAGATCATAGAAGAAAGATACATAATCTCATTACAGACTCTTAAAAATATATCAGACAAGAGCATACTCATTCAAGGTACTAGATTAGGACATCTATGGTGGCTTCTTCTGTAGTTTTTGTTTAATGTTCATTTCAAGATTACTCCTTAGAAGAGTCTTTCCTTCATGACAAATGTATCAGTTGTGATCAGAAAATACTCTGTATGAGCTCTTTAAGAAATTTACTGTTTTTCCATGTTGGCTCTTAACAGAAATATGCATCCGAGTCACACGAGGAGACCAGCTATATCACATCCGTTGTACTTCCCATTTCAACAAGTTGGAGAGCAAAAGCCTTCAAGTTGTTGCTGACAACAGATTTCTAAGGAGGACAATGCCTTTCACAGAGCAATATTTAAGAGCATGGGGAGGAATGAGCTTGCTGTTCTCAAGCGGTCAGTAAAATTTCAAATCTCCTTTTTCCTTTTCCCTTCCCTTCCCTTCCCTTCCCTTCCCTTCCCTTCCCTTCCCTTCCCTTCCCTTCCCTTCCCTTCCCTTCCCTTCCCTTCCCTTCCCTTCCCTTCCCTTCCCTTCCCTTCCCTTCCCTTCCCTTCCCTTCCCTTCCCTTCCCTTCCCTTCCCTTCCCTTCCCTTCCCTTTCCTTCCCTTCCCTTCCCTTCCCTTCCCTTCCCTTCCCTTCCCTTCCCTTCCCTTCCCTTCCCTTCCCTTCCCTTCCCTTCCCTTCCCTTCCCTTCCCTTCCCTTCCCTTCCCTTCCCTTCCCTTCCCTTCCCTTCCCTTCCCTTCCCTTCCCTTCCCTTCCCTTCCCTTCCCTTCCCTTCCCTTCCCTTCCCTTCTCTTTTCTCACTGTAGTCTACATTCTCATTTTAAGATCTAATGATCAATTCTGGAAATATATGTTGTATAAATATAAATAATTTCAATTTACATGTGAAATTTCTTGTTTTGTGACATTTTCTGCATACCAAGTTGGAGACAGAGTATTCGGGCTGTTGAAACGAAGAAACTCAACTGAACAAATGTGGAAACATATTAAACAATAAGCCCTATGGGTATATAGTGAAGGCAAAGTGTCTGCACATTCAGTTTCAGATCCATTGTACATTATGACTTGCAATAGAGGATTACTGAGACAGATGTTTTCCAGAAAGCACATTTTTCTAGTACTTTACACATCCATACGTCTGTGGATTTCCAAATTCATGGAAGTCTTTGATTAAATGTCAGTCCTGTAAGCATACCCACAGCTCTTGGTAACTTTAGTTCTATAATATTTTTTACCAAGAATGGAGTGGCCCTCTGACTGTAAACATGAGATCCTCTAAACAGACTTGGACCTAGGAAAGCCTGCTAGGTAACTATATCAGTTCTCTAATGCCTATTATCCCATGGGACTCATATTAATTGCTGTACTACAGAGCGATGTTCCAGTACCTCCTGTACCTTGTAGTCAAACATTATGAATGATGTACTGGACAGCATAATCAGAAAGAGTGGGAAGTTCTCCCAAACCTATCTGAAGACTAAGGTGCCCCACTTCCAAAACAGGGCTCTAGAGACAAGCGTCTCCTCTACCTCTGTTTTAAAGCAAGGAAGCTGCAGTTGGAAAACTAAAATCCTTTTCTTCCCTTGGGGAATCACAGAATCCTTGAGGTTGAATAGGTGACACCACCACCTCCCTGGGCAGCCTGTTCTAATACCACATCACTCCTTCAGAGAATAAAGTTTTCATAATATCCAGCCAGCCTGAACATCCCCTGGTGCAATTTAAGGCCATTACCTCTTCTTTATTACCTGGGAGAAGAGGTGGATCTCCCCCCCTCCACTACAGCCTCCTTTCAGGTAGTTGTAGAGAGTAATAAGGTCTCCCCTGAGCCTTCTTTTCTCCAGATTGAACAATCCCAGTTTCCTCAGCTATTCATACTTGTGTTCCAGATCCTTCAGAGCTTTGTTGCCCTTCTCTGAACACGCTCCAGGGCCTCAATGGCTGTCTTGTTGTGAGGGGCCCAAAATTGAGCACAGTACTCAAGGTGCAGCCTCAGCAGAGGTGAGTAAAGGGGAAAAATCACCTCTCTGGTCCTGCTAGTTACACTATTTCTGATAAAAGTCAGGATGCAATTGTGCTTCTTGTCTGCCTGGGCACACTGCTGGCTCTTGTTCAGCTGGCTGTCAGTAACCACATCCAGATCCTTTTCCTTCACACAGCATTCCAGCCACCCTGCCCCAAGCCTGTAATTTTGCATGGGATTGTGATCAAAGTGCAAGACCCAGAACTTGGTGTTATTGAAGCTCATACAATTGTCCTCAGCCCATCGATTCATCCTATCCAGATCTCTCTTTAAAGCCTTCCTACCCTCAAGAAGATCATTGCTTCCTCCCAACTTGGTGTCACCTGCAGACTCCCTGAGAGTGTTTCCCTCATCCAGGTCATCAGTAAAGATATTAAACATGACTAGACTGAATACTGACCCCTGGGGAAAATCACAAGTAACAGGTCGAAGTCATCAAATCTCCAGTCCTGCTCTCAGCTAGGTGAGAAGTCAGCAATCTGATTCTGGTACCAATATCACCTTGAACATATATAACAATGGATGCTGCCCAGGAAATGGTGATACAGGTGATCCTTCACTGGGTAGTCATCACAAAATATTTTTTTCAGTCACAATTACTGACTTAGACATTTCTCAGAGGTTTGGGGCAACCTGAGAATACAGAATATTCATTTTCAGTTCAAGAAGGATGTCAGTGTTTCTCAGATGCGCAACTGACCCTGACTGAAAATGAATATTCTGTGTTTTCAGAATGGTAGGAATGAACAAATGAAACTAGAAAATCTTTTGCTGGTTTTGTGGTAGGAATGCTCTTCACTGAGGAAGTGAGTTTTTTAAAGCATAACGTTATACAACTCTCTTTAACAGTTTAGTAACTACTGACAACCAAGACAACCTAATGGCAATTAGAATGCTGAGGATTATATCAGAAGATACTGTACAGTAGAAAAAAAATAAAGAAAAAAATTCTTATTGCCACCTCAATACAGATCCCTATCATCTCTTCAATTAAATTTTATGGACATGCTTAACTTTTCATTCATGTTCTGATTCAATTAATATTGCTCTTGTATTCTCTTCCTCTTTTTTCATTGCTCTGATAAGAATTTTTAGCTACTTATTTTTTAAGTTATTAGAAATGTCCCTTTAGGGATTCAGATCTGTAATCTGCCAGATCAAACACAATGATGTTGTGTTGTATGCTATGATACAAGTTATTTTTACCTTTTCAGCTAACTTGTCTTCACACAAGCTAGTCTTTGCATCTTAGATCTGTGTCGATGGAAAAAGTGAGCTAATTAGCAGAAATTTACTGTTAAAAATAGATATTAGCCAAGCTGATTTGCAAATATGTTCAACAAATTTCAGCTGAACACACAGCTCTAGCACTTAATTTTAGTAGTTTAGATTTAGATACATGTTCTCAGATGGTTATCTCTGCACTTGGTGGTATTTATGTCAAGGTCATCTAATCCCACTTCAAAAATTGCTCTAGACAGAGGTCTGCCTGGAGCTACTGAATTTTTAGGGCAAAAGATTAGCCTATGCCATTTATGCAAGTTCAGTCACTTGTTATGGAAAGCACAATTGTAACCTCTGTGTGTGCAAAGGATATAGCATTTAGCAGATGATATCTAACCTGTTGGGGTCTTTTTCTCCCATTTTGAAAGTTGCACAATATTCACTGTGGGCAAAAAAAATTCCATAGTCTTTTCAGAAAGTTATATTAACTCTAGTGATCTGTCAATTTTACAGTTTGATTAATTCTGCTAATTTAATATTCCTGTTGCAGGTCCACTTGCTCATTTCATTTCCTTTAATAAAATATTGTTTAGAACTGATTCATGCTGTAAAAAAAAAAAAAAAAAAGCAAAAAAAAAAGCTGTATTTCATTCAGAAGTCATTTCACTAATGGGGAATTTTTTAGTGTTTTTGGCTGTTGAAGTGCCTTGAAGTCATTTTGAAGCTTAAGCATTTGAAGCTCAGGACTCACTCCAAAAGAGGGTTATGAGATAAGCACTCGAGCTAGATAGGATTGAAGCTGGTTGGAAGTTACCAGGTCTCAGACAGTGCACACTCCCAGTTCAAAGCAGCATAAACCTTCAGCAGTGTCTTGCTGAACCTGAACAATAGCTGGACATTTTGCTTGTTTACATATTTTCCCGTTTAATCTAACTATTCCAGTAGACATGTTGAAGTCTGGTTTTCCATGGCTTTGTTGCCTACAAAACTACAAAAGGTCTCTAGATCCTTCATGCCACAAGCATGAGAAGCAGTGGAGATAAGACATTGTTGCTTGCTTCTGTACTACTAGAACAGGAAAATGGCGTTTTGCGTGTTTTAAAATTTAGAACTGGTTTCCAGGCTAGTAGTAAGAGACAGAAAATGTAAACAATTAAATTTAAAATTGAAATTAGCTTGACTAAAGAACTTCATTTGCAGAACAGATTTTTAGCTGCAGTTTGCCATTTGACTTGTATTGAAGATGACAGGTTACAGACTCAAGAATAAAAATTGCCTCTGGAATTAATTTTCTTCTACGTCTTGTTGCAACACGTTAGGCATATACATTATTTATCATAGCATGGATCTCATCTTAACAAACTCCAAAGCTTTGATTCAGTCATATTCTTTTTCCTGATTGGGCTGCAGCAAGAGATAACTATTCTAGGAACATGTCTGTGATGTTGCAATTTGCTAAAACAACTAAGTTAACATAAACATTAATCATAAATAAAACCAAGGAATCTCCACACTTTATCATCTCTTGTCAGCCAAAAATCCATAGAGGTAACAAAAAGCAATCACCGAGGTTATAGCTTAGCACTGTCTCCAAGATGGTTTGCTTTCTGCACAAATATGACCAAATTAACTCTGCTGTGGAGAAGGAATAACATTTTAGTCGTATTACATACATGAAATCTCATTTACATACATGAAATCTCATTCCCAGCAAATATAAATTTGTCACAGGAGTACAGAAGAAATGTATTCTTTTTTATTAGAAGAGGCAAGATGTGGAAGGTGAGAAAAACTTGATTGTTTACTCTGTTACATCAGCTGAGCTCTGGAGTAGCTCCACAGAATCAGCGGCATCAAGCCAGCAGAATTGAGGGGCAGCCTTTGTGTGAATGAGTTCTCATGGGCTTGCCTGGGGGGAAGGTAACTTTTTGAACAAGAATATGACATACCTGAATACATATGATACTCCATTCTTCTGTCCAGCTTGAAGTTGGGTGTACTGTACATAATCTAGCAAAACTGTGTAAAGAGGTTTCAGAACATGACTGCTAAAAAGGCCATGTGACTTTTCTGTCTGAAAACTAACCACAGAATCAGAGAATATTTTAATTTCATGTACTGAGCTACTGTTATTCATGAGAAAGTCTGCAGAATTCCTGAAAGCTCAAAGTCAGATTCTGAAAGATTTAGTATAAAAACTTTTTATTTGTGTCTATTGTAAAATGTGGATTTTTCCAAATTCTCAACTGAATTCAAAATCATTGTATTTTTTCCCCTAGATTTTAAAGATGGGCATTTGTAATTCCTATTATCACCTCTTTCATCAAATGGTAAGGAATCACAGTAGAAGCAGGAGTAGGCATTGAAGAACAGACAAATTTTGATATTTTGCTGATAGGCAAATGGTTTGGCAAAGAATACCCTTCCTTCCTTCTCTCTAGTATAATTCCACATGCTGTGAGGAAGGGAAAAAAATATTCAGATGAAGAGAGGTCTGAATTATGAGATGGGCATTGTTTCTCTGACAATTCCTTCTCAGTGTTGACAAGGGTTATTATGAGGTTCTTTTCTCTGTTATCATCCTTGTTTGTGGTCATGGAAATGGAGGTTGCTGCCATTTTGCTCTCACTTTGTGGTGACACAGCCCTGCCCCTTTTAAAATCAGTGACAAAAAATCCATATCTCATTTGCACCTGAAAGACACATTAACCTTTTTGGTACATAAAGAGGACCTGAGTGCCCCTGATGTTTTGGTACAAATATATTTTTCCATTACCAGTTCTATGTTTTGTCTCAGTAACGTTTCTGAGAGTTTCTCATAAATCTGTGTATGGATGGACAATATTTTCACACGTCTTAATTAAATATAACTAATTTTACAGTAGGAAAAAAATGATTCTGACAATAATTTCTGTTTAACAACAGTTTTCCTAAGCTTTAATTCAAAATGCCTGTAAAAGGAGAAGCCTCCTTTGACAGAGTTTGTATAAAAAATCTTCTTTAATAGACTGTCATGATGCTGTCTGAATTAGGAGATTATAGCACTTCGACTTGGGGAAAAAAAAGTAATTTCCCTCAAATATTTCTCTTTTAGTAACTTGTCTCTGGTTATTATTGAACTTTTCAAATGACTTGCATTTTTTTTTATTTTTATTTTTCATAATTAATAATTTAAATAAAAGAAAAACCTAATGTTGGGAATTGTTAGTCACCACAAAATTTGAGATTAATTTTGAAGATTTGAAGGTTGCTCAATTTATTTGATCCAAAACTCTGATGTCAATAAATATTTTCACACTTATTTCACAATATTCTAGATCTGAATGTTTATAGACTCTGCTGTTTTTTGCTCTTACTAATCATGAACATAGTATTCTCCCTTTTTTTTTCTAAAAACAAACAAACAAGCAAACAAACAAAAAATCAAATAAACCAAAACAACCCTGGCCAGTACTGATTTTTTAAAGGAGAAATGGGGAAATAAATAAATGTAATTGCAGAAAAGCCTGTCTTAAAAAGATGAATCCAAAATTACATCACTTCGACCTAAGTTGTGGAGTTAATTGGAGAACACTGAAATCTGTACTATAAATTGAATAAATTGATTCACAGTATTTAAATTAGATTTAATTAGTTCAAAACAAGGTTGTCCTCAAAAAAGATCACATTTAATCAAACTGGTTAAACAGTTTGTCTAACTGATTCAACATTACCTAAACAAAAGTAATGGGAAGAAAGAAAAGAAAAAACAAAATAGTCCTGTTCAGGCAATAGTAATACTGCTCTGGGTGCAAGAGAGTTTGAGATCAAGTCTGGAGGAGAATCAGCAGTGTCTCCACCTCAGGAAATCTTGAAATGACCAATGCTTTTTTTAAATTTTTTTTTTAATACAGAATGTTTAAAGCTATTTCAAAAGTAATGTGTGTTCTCCCTTCTAGTCCATGTCTAGTTTTTAAATCAGTGGTGTTGTTAGAGTAGGAAACTTTGCTGCCCCAACCATCTCAATGTATTCCCTGCCAAATACACGTGAATATTGTCACAAAAGCATGAAATGCATTAAAATGCAAGATTGCCAAGCACGAAATACTATTAATTCCCAGACTCCAAATTGTCACTTTTTCTGTCTCCTGCTAGTCTTAACAGAGCCATGCAGCAAAGCTTCATGCTTGAAATATCACTGAATTTTCTTATTACCAGGAAGATAAAGTTACATAGATGATTTTGCTCCCCAGCACTGCTCCTCATCTGACCTGCTCGTTCTTCTATTTTAGCTGGGAATGGGGTTCTGACAATACAGATGGTGATCTATCTACTTCGATTCTCTTAATTATAAAAATAACACCTTTACTCCAAGATATCTCTGGGTTGCAAATGGCTGAAAGGTGGAAAATCGTTCTGGGAAAATCACTGTGTAATTAGTACTGTCCCATATGCTTCCCATGGCATTTGTTTTAGCTACTATCAGGCACAGTATACAAGGCTAGGTGGACTTTTGCTCTTACTGTTATACAATGTGTAGGACATCCATATGAAAGAATTTATGACAATTAAGATTTTATTTATACCCATTTTAAAATGTGAATTTGTTGAACTCCTGATTGAATACAAGATCACACTATTAACTTCCCCCCTGAATTTTAAGTGTGGGGATTTTTTTTCTAACAATATTGTCCTGCATAGAAACCTTAATCTGTTTTTACCAAGGTGCGTACACTCTTAGACATTTTCCTTACACAAAGCTTACAGCAAAACTAACACCTGGCATTCTGAATTTGCTTTGTGCTGTAAAAATATAATCATTACAAATCTTTTATGGGTTATAGCATCTGTTTTTCTATGTGTTTTTGTATGCACACACACACAGACACACATATAGACGTGTACATTCACAAATTTGACATTTTCTTCAGTATGAAGTCAAAGCAAGTCTTCCAGTCAGTCAAAGTCAACTGCTTTTATGAATATTTCAGTTTTCCTACTGAATTTTGAATATGTAAAGATTGTTTTCATTATAAAACATACACATACAGAAATTGGATAAAATAAATGGCATAGGCCTATGAACAAGATTTTTTTTGTCTGTTTTATTTTGTCTTTTTTTGTTGTTGTTGTTTGTTGTTGTTGTTTTTAGACACTTTTTCCACTGTTAGATCAAATAATGATTGAGTGACTTAGAAGAAATCTGATTCTATGGACTTTTTCCAAAGCAGATTTAAAGCAACTAGCTTGACCAACATTTTTCATTTATTTTCATGGAAATACACTAAAATAAGAAATAAGAGCAAATTACATTCATTATCATTACGTTCCCTGCTCTACTCATATATTGAGCCACTAAAGGACTTAATTTTTTTTTTTAAGAATTTTCTAATAAATTATTTTGGGCCCTGCTGTTCAAAGAAGGATAAATGAAAGTAGAACTTGAACCAGCAAATGTTAGAACCAGATCCACATGTCAGTGAGGTAAAATCAGAACACTTTCATTACAAGAATAAGGATCTGGTACAAAGTAAGAGTCACAAGGTTAACAGTAACTGCAATATCAAGTACCAAGAGTGGCTGGCAGAGTTGAATCGAAGAAACCAACTAAAACTAGAACAAGAAACTAAATTGTGTTAATAACAGATGCTTACAAGCTGAGGACAAATAGAACTTGTTCATTTTACTTTGGTGAAAAAAATGACCATCTTCATACACAATTAAAAACAGTAACCAAAATTTTCAAGCAAATTGATTTCTCAGTTTGTGTCAATATGATAGTACATAGTAAACTAATTTGGTAATTTGATTCCCAGTTGGAGGCTTCCACTTAGTGCCTGGAGGAGTACTGAGATACAAGTGACAGCAACAGACTCACTGGGCTTCATTACTTTCCCCATCTCATGAAATTTAGGAATTAGTCTCACTATCATCATCACATCACCCAACAGATAATTAAAAACAGGTATTTGTCTGAAGCCTCAGACAACTTGAAAATTAAGTATTTTATTGATTGTTGCAAGAACTCTCCAAGTGGGATTTTCAGACAGCCCTAAAGATTCCACCAAGCAGCTCCTGCTCTGTTAAGCCCAATTTATTTGTTTAAATCCATTGATTAATGTCATAGATGGAGTGTCACAGAGATTCCTGTTGCAAGCTTATTCAAATAATATGTTTGTAAAACGTGCAAGTAGACAAGAGAAAACTTTCCCGGGGATGTAGAAATGGTCACATAACACAGCTATTTAGTAAGAAATTTATGAGCTGTTTTCTATATAGTTAAGACAATCAATGACAAAGTATTACCTATGTGATGAAACAATCACGTGGATCACATTCCAGATAGACAGCAGCTGAGCAGAACAGTGGATCAGGGAGTTTCACTCAACCCAACTGAAGGTACGCTTGCAAGGACATGTACAATGGAGACTCTCCTTGATACCAGGCAGCCACAATGTGCTTATGCCCAGTTTGTGACCTTACGCCATGAACCTAATAAATTATTTTTTCTTCTACTCAAAGTATTGTGTCTTCAAGTGTCTGTGCAAGACTTGCACTCAGGCAATGGAACATAGTATCATAGAATCATAGAATCTCTCAGGTTGGAAAATACTTCAAAGATCATTAAGTCCAACCATGACCTAACCATACTACCCTAACTCTAACAACCCTCCGCTAAATCGTGTTCCTGAGCACCACATCCAAATGGTTTTTAAACACAGCCAGGGGTGGTGACTCAATCACCTCCCTGGGGAGCCCATTCCAGTGCTTAACCACCCTCTCTGTAAAGAAGGTTTTCCTGATATGCAACGTAAACTTACCCTGGCGCAACTTAAGGCCATTTTCCCTTGTCCTGTCACCTGTCACCAGTGAGAAGAGACCTACTCCGCTCTCGCTGTAAGCACCTTTCAGATACTGGATGAGAGCAATAAGGTCTCCCGTCAGCCCCCTTTTCCCCAGACTAAACAGTCCCAGTTCCTTCAGTCGCTCCTCATAGGGCATATTCTCCAAGCCCTTCACAAGCCTTGTTGCCCTTCTTTGGACCTGCTCCAGCACCTCCATGACCTTTCTGTACACAGGTGCCCAAAACTGAACACAGTACTTGAGGTGAGGCCTCACCAATGCTGAGTACAGGGGCAGGATGACTTCCCTAGTCCTGCTCACCCCACCATTCCTGATACAAGCCAGGATGCCATTGGCCTTCTTGGCCACCTGGGCACACTGCTGGCTCATATTCAGCCTCCTGTCCATCAGTACACCGAGGTCCCTTTCCATCAGGCAGCTTTCCAGACACTCTTCCCCAAGCCTGTAGGGTTGCCTGGGGTTGTTGTGACCAAAATGCAGGACTCTACACTTGGCCCTATTGAAACTCATACCGTTAACCTTGGCCCATCGATCCAGTCTATCCAGGTCCCTCTGATGTGCCTTTCTCCCCTCTGGCAGATCAACACTCCCTTCCAACTTGGTGTCGTCTGCAAACTTACTGGGGTTGCACTCAATCCCCTCATCAAGATCGTTAATAAAGATGTTAAATAGAAGCGGCCCCAGTACCAAGCTCTGGGGGACACCGCTCATGACCAGCCGCCAACTGGATTTAACTCCACTGACCACAGCTCTTTGGGTACAGCCATCCAGCCAGTGTTTCACCCAGTGGAGCGTATGCCCATCTAAACCATGGGCAGCTAGCTTCTCCTAGAGAATGTTGTGGGGGACAGTGTCAGGCTTTACTGAAGTCCAGCCAGACCACATCGACAGCCTTACCTTCATCCACAAAGTGGGTCACCTTGCCATGGAATGAAATCAGGTTTGTCAAACAGGATCTACCATTCGTAAACCCATGCTGACTGGGCCTGCTCTGATCAGATTTTCTTATAATTCTAGGATGAGAATATGGCAGAAACACAAGACATTTACATTTGTTTCAGTTTTGAAAGCTCCAAACACAAATAAATTGAGTACTCTTCAGAATAAAGATACTCTGAAAGATGTTGTTCAGTGACAGTATGCACAATGTAAAGAGCGACAAAGAATGACTGAACCTTCTGAGACATCCATAGACACAGATGAGTGATATCGCAAATGACCAAGAAAAGTCCGGATCTCAAAAGATGAGTGAGTGCAACTGTTCAAAAATATGACTTGATAAGTTAGTCCTCAGCAAGGAGTGGTGAAGATGGGATACTTGTTTTTTGGGAGGCAGTTAATCAGACTATTTCATATAAGCCTGCTTTATGAGGTGCCAGGACAGGTGTCCTTTGTAATGATTTCTGATTTTAGAAGGAGATGCAGTGACTGTAAACGTAACATTACAAACAAAAAGAATAAAATAGAAGTAGTTTTTGGAGAAGTAAGCATGTGCGAAAGGCTTAATTTGTTTGGAAAGGAAGATTTTCTGTAGATGGACATGAAATGGACAGTAGGGGAACAGAAAAAAATTTCCTATGCCTCTCACCAGAGTGTCTAGGCACCCAGTCAAGGTTATTTCACAGGAATAAGATTCTAATATATTTGTAGAACATCATAAAAATTCTTTAACTTCATACAGACTTTTCATTTACATTAAGAGACCTGACTGTATTTAGGAATTCACTTAAAATACAAAAGAATTCCCAACAGTGTCTGGGATAAATTTCAAGTCTGTTTTATAGTCTTAGCTGTACAAAAGCCAAAAGAGGATATTAGAAAAGAGCTAATTATAATTATTACTCTGAGAGACAATGATAATATGAAAGGCATTTCAATGTTCATCCATTTTAGAGGGTGTTGTAAAGTTCAGGAAACAATCTGAATCAGTTCATTATGGGAAACCTTTTCAGAAGTACTTCTCTGAAGTCTGAGTAACTTAAGTTCCCTTGCATACTCAGAGGAAAAAACTGTCTGTTAATGTCTGAAAGGACACATAAGTCATCCTTACATAGCATGACTGTCTGCAGTAGGAACTTGAGAATCAGCATTTATTATTATTTTGCAGGGCATTAGTTTCGATCTAAGCATTACCTATTTTTTGTGAACAATATTTTAGATAAGCAGAATGGATTTGTGTTGGACTGAACAATTTTGTTTTTGTAAGGAGTAATGATGGTGGCAGATTTGCTGGGAGGATATTAAAAATACAAAAAACATGCAATTGCGAAACCTTCTGCTCTGTTCTCAGCCAACACTTTCCCCTATAACATATTTCACCTGCCCCTAAGCAAAGACAGGAAAGGGGAAAAGAGACCCTTCCTTTTCAAGAACCTGGGCACACATCCGTGATTCACCAAGCATTCCACTTCTGTATATCTACACTGACATGGGAAATAAAATAATTTTCACCTAGGACCACCTGTGCAATAAATTTCTAGAGATCAGTCCTTGCTCCAGACAGATGCTCATAACAGCAGCATCTCCTGGAATCACGTAATTCTATGATTGGTGGGTAGAGAAAGAAGCACAAGAATCTGAGAACCAGCATGACAATGTCCTGTGCACTCATTAATGTGTGATGCTTGGATATTATGGAGACAGGTACTGCATTAAATAAAGAGAATTCTAAGTCAGAAAGAGGTTACAAACAGAGTCAAAGTTTACTTAGTATCATTTTTAGCAGTGAATTATTTTCCATTTCAGTGGATTTAGTTCTGATCTACACAATAAAAAAAAAAAAAAAGTGCAGGTATTAGCCATTTCTTCTTTTTTAATTCTGAATCTATTTCAGCATTTCAATCAAACATATCTTTGATTTTTTGGAGCCAAACTCACACATTCTCTAAGTATTTGCTACTCTGGATGAAACAATTCAACTGTTTCTCCACCAGCTATTTTACACCTTGACAGTGCACTGATCAAAGTAATATAATTAACACCAAAGCTGGCATTCCTGTGATTAGTTCTATTATGCAGTTTACATATGCTACCTATGTAGATCTTATGCTGTTGTTTTTTAACACTGAATTTTGAAAAAAAATATCCCTCTGTAAGTAGCATTTACTATGCATGAAAATTCTTCTCTGGTGCCTCCTAAAGAAAGACATTTTTCTGTAGTTGCCACATATCAACTGGCAAGATAAGATGTAGGATATAAGACCAAGGAAGGATTTCAGAACACATTTCAGCAAGCCAGACACAAGCCAGACTTCTGCTCGTGGTTCTGTCAGTCTAATTTTGGACGTCTTTTAATTAAGTTGAAGATTATGACTAGCTTTCCAGAGACATTACCAGACAAGTCAAGATACTGAAATTGCATATGAAACTCTCATGAGAGATCTGGAACTGTTTTACTGGCAGTGTGTCTTTCAGTAATCCAGGTCTGTTACAGTACCAACTCAAACATTCATCCTTCTGTTTCTCATTTGAATTTTTCAAGTGGGTTACATCCAAGGTAGACGTGAAATTTTAGAAAATTCACATAAAAATGTTTTTCAATTACTATAATGCATTGGTTGTTAGACATGGGTGCGTGTGTAGGCAGTCATGCTTTCATATGTGTTTTTGCATACCATTGCTACTTGCTGGGTGGCATCAAAATTGCCCAGATTTGTATCAATCATCACAGAAAAGATCACTTTACTAAAAAAGTTAAGAGTTGGAAGTTTTAAATTCTCCTGGTAAGAAGCATCCAACATCCATAAGTGCCTCCTAGGCTAGATTTCAAGACTCTGGAAGATGTTTGAGCCAGGAAAGTTCTTCTACTATATGTTGAGAGGATTTGGTGAGATGCTGAGCAAGGTCCTATTTAAGAGTTTCAAGTTTATGAACCAAATCCTGCTTCTGTATGTAAATTTTGATTACAAAGTCAAATATGGAGAGCCAGCCTAGTCTGATATTAGACTGCAATATATCAATTCTTGCATAAAATAGTTTTCTATTGCACAAGATACACTTCCCTGAATCTGCATGTCTCTGGAGTTAAGCAAGATGCAGCCACATATAAAAGCTGTGAACTGCAGCCTGGCAGAAATCTGTATTTCTATCTTCTTGGTGCAGCTTGAATGAGGTAAAATGAATTAAAAACAACACTCATTAAATGAGTCTCATTATTCATGGTGACCAGATTGGTTGGGAACACCATTTGAGTTTTATACATTTTTATTGTTTTGTAGATCATTTAAGACCTACCAGTTCAGCTGTATGAAGTTGTCATTCAGCCTCCGAAATAAAGCAAAAGTTACTTTCCAAACTTCCAATATCCTTTCAATTACTTTCACTTTTAATTAAATTGGAAAGTCCTTAAAATGGTATTTCAGACTTAGTCTTTACTATCTTGAATGATGCCATTATCTCTGCAACGTAATGGGTGAATCAAAAGAGTTTCTCTATTTCTCTTCACTAGACTGTCCTTGGTTAAAAGCATGCTTTTTTTTTTCATTTAGGGTGAAGAATGTTGTTCTTTTTATATACATCTGCTCAGTTCTGTGACAAATGACACTCAAGAGTTTATTGTTTACCAGTTAGTGACCTGATGGGTGTTTATTTTTAAGTTCTTCAGGCTTCATGACCACTAGTTTTTATTTAGACATATTTTTCCCTGTCCCTTTGTTTCACTTGCCTTTAATAGACTGCTATCATTATCTTTAAATTGATGTCAGACGTACTCCTCTCTATGGGAAAAGTGTTTTTAATCTTCATTGGGCATTGCAACCTTTAGCTCTTTCTTGTCCATCCTTCAAAGACAAGAATACTGACTGAATACAATCCTCATGTCTGTTGGTTTCTGCACCTTCTATTAGGATGTTTTTTTCACTCTTTTTTTTTCATCCCTTCCAACTGTAAAATTGTCAAATTGGCAAGACGAGAATTTATAGGAACCATTACATTTTAGCAGGCTCTTTATCTCTTATATTCTTTATTTCCTGTGGAGTCTCAGAAACGGTTGGTCTGTGATGAAGCATGTCTAGGCAGATGAATAACCAAACGCTCGGAGATCTATTCTAAACATCCAGTAAGTGAAGCAGGGCATCTTTTCATCCATAGAAAATGAAAATCTTTTCACTCAAAGATGGCTGATATACTCTTCATCTCGAGAGCTCTACAAAAAATCCCAATATTTGAAGGGTTCTGACATTTGAGTGCACTTCAGAAGCTCTTAATAAACTAGGAGGTGCAAATATGTCCAGAAATCCAGTAAGTGCTAAAGGATGTGACCCAGGAGAGACATCATGTTCTCTTTCAGTGTTACAATACATTATATATTCAGGCCAAGCAATGGAATTAGACACGGGATTATTATAGGTTTAATATCTGAATCACTCAGAGATTCTCTGTTGCAGAGTATATTCAGAAAGTACTTCCAAATGCACTAGTAAAGTGTTGGCTAGATCTGTGTCAGCTGGCCAACAGTGTCAAACAGGATGTGCAAATATGCAATGGATGTGTGGGAATGGTAGGAAGTGGCGTTGTGCTGCTGGAAAACAGACAAGTGATGCATAGGTACTGCTGTGTGCCAAGCCACCTCTCCAACTCTGCCTTCACAACTGAACAGCTAAGGTGGAAATGTCTTTGAAGAGTCTGTATCTGTAGTCCTTTGTTCATCTTATGTTCTTCCTATCAGTCACTTTTATGCCAGAATGTGCAGACTAATACATGAGAAGGCCAAATGCCTTATTGGTTTTGTGGAGATGTTTAAGATACTGTCTTGAACCCTCTCACTTTCTCAAAGCTGTGATATCAATTACATTATCATGTGGGAACGTGGAACAAGAAAATACACTCAGACTAATGTCACTTTAAAATACAGTTTTCCCTGACTCAGTGATGTGGTCAAAAACATCACTTCACATAAGAAAGCTGAGTTGGAGGGGCAAAATGTGGCAAATGACAAATCAAATAGAGTACTTTCTCTCCTGGCAATGATAGAACTGTTGCAGATTTGCAGGAGCATTTGTCAGGTGCAGCACCTTTATCCAGGGAAGATAAGACTGGAGTACTTTCTTTCTGCAATCACCTTGCTCTCATTCTGGTCAGAGGCATGGCTGTTTTATATCACTGTGTTATCTCCTCTGCTTCTTCACTCAGATGCTGGAGGTATGTTCTTTATTCTCTTCGCTATGCTCTGTAACTGATTCTACCCAACTACCAAGGAAGCATTTCTTTAGGGACCAGAGGCCAACTTCCTGTCTTTTGTGTCTATATCTTGCACACCTCTTGTGTCATGCTTTGCTCATGTTCTCAAAGGTTCTCTGTGGCCATATTGCACTTGCACTCGCAAGGGTCCTTGCTGCGTTCTGAAGGGGTGCAATGGCAGTGAGAATAGCATGAGAACATGTGGACGTGGAATGCATGATGGTGGATAGACATCATGTATTCACATAGACATAGGACCCCATGTTTGATCACACAGAATATCTAATGTGGCAATCTACAAGAGGGCATCTGTAAGATTTACACTATGGCATGGGTGCTCTGTCAAGTTCTGGTGCCTGCCAAGACTTTGAAATCATAACAAAATTAGATGACCAAGGAACTTGGACTCCAAACTGCAGCACTAGCTGTTCCTCAGCAGAGCGTCAAGAAGCCAAGCAGATTATAACTGCACTAGGATAAGAAATACCTACTGAAAAGCAGCAAATAGAGAGTGTAGTGGAAGCATGTTCCAACCTCATGTAGCTGGGAGCTGAACCTCACTCAGTGTCAGCCATCAAGACTCTGCTTAAGATAAACTACAGTATGATTCAACTCTCATGCATTGTTTCCTCTGATTTTATAATATTCCCAGTCCTATTCCTCATTCCTTTTGACTCCCCAGCACTTCACCCTGACCTTTTCTTTGCAGAAATTCATTTTCAGAATTCAATACCTACTCACAGTAAATGAACTTTTCAGCTTGTTAAAGTCCAGTTGGTATAGACATAAATTAATACAGATAAATGCAAATTCTTTACTTTTGTTCTGGAGATATGCTCAGCCTGCTTCTTTCTAACCAGTATTCTGTGTCTGTTTATTTGATAAGATTATTATTTTATGAATTTACAAATAGCGTGTTGAGAAAGGGATGTAATTCAGGTGGAAAATGGAAGGTCAGAGTTCTCTGAGGGGCAGGATCTTCTCATAGAAACAGTTGGGTTGTAAAGCTGGGAGGAGAATCCTGTCTTCAAAAAGAGGTATAGCTGTTCAAAAAGGAGTAAATGAGTTGTGGTGTTCCTGGAGATTTGAAAGGGAACAGGACTACTGAGATCTATGCTTCCATTTTCATCTTACTTTGTGTCTGTAGTTTCATTTATAAGAATATATCACACGAAAAAACATGATTCTTCCTTCCCTCTTCACAAATATTTTGAGCATCTGTTTCAAATATTGTTTCTATGAACCTAAGAATAAGTTTAAGGTTTATTCTAAATATGAGAGTGAGCTTCAGTATCGGGTGTTTTCTGTGCTACTTAATAAGCAGTGAGATGATACACAAGAGTTTTTATTGCCTGCCCACATCTGTTCTTGTGGTTCCATCATTTTTACAGGAAGCTAAACTTTAATAGTGAAGAAAAAGAAGAAAGCAAGCATACAATCATGGAAGAAGGAGGTAAGATAAGTTCAGCAGGTTGCACTACAATCATGCATTCATTGTGAAGGACATCCTGAGCTCATTTTATCATAGAATCATAGAATCATTAACACTGGAAAAGACCTCTAAGATCATCGAATTCAACCATCCACATACTAATATTGCCCACTAAACCATGTCCCTAAGCACTACATCCACATGTTTACCTTGAATCCATGTGGTTGGTGGAATTCAGAACTGAAACTATCTCTAAAATAATTGAGAATTTTCCTAAGGGACCAGTCTACATCTCAGTTCTTAGTAAAGGCATTAAATTATATCTAGCCTCTGAATGACAGTCTGTAATGTACAAGTGATGCATAAGTACCTCAGTACTACTGAAGTGAAAGGGATGTGCTATAATGGTAACCTCCAAGCATGGAAGCTGATTTTAGTACCTATCTGGAGTAACTGAAGCATTTGCTTCAGCATTCCTGTAGCTTGAAGGTTCCTTCTTTATATTTCTCCTGGATGTTGTTGCTAATTAAGATGATTTGCTCTTGGCATCTTTCCAGTGGCCAAAGAGAACAGGTGATGAATCACTCACCAGTTCCTAGCATTCTGCTCTATATTGTAAAGATGTTACCATGTCTTCTTTCAGTCTTTTCCTCATGATTTTCAGCTTTTTTCACTTTGCAGCTCTTGTGATTTTCTAGTAAAGGTACTAATCTTAGCACAGTACCTTGAACACAGCTTTTGACAGGTTCTATTTTTCTCAGTTACATTTAGACCTGTGAGAATGTGTCCACAAACACTTGTGCTGCTGTGGGCAGCAATTTGTGAAATAAAATTCTTTGGGCTCACAAACTCCTTTATCTGGAACTTCTTACCTGCTGTTTTATCAACATAAAATATTTTTAATATTCAATAAAAATTTTATCATCTGTTGTCTTCCTCCAGTCTTTCTTCAACTTAGTAATATTTCTTTAAGTGTAGGTGATGTGCAAAATGCAGAATCCAAGCTGCACTTATTGGTGCAAAGACACAACTGGATAATTATTCCTAAAAAATAATTACCAAGTGTGAGATGTGCTTTTGCAAGCAGATCTAACTGCTGCCTTGTACTTTATAGTGTTTCCACTAAAACCCTTGGGTTCCTTAATGGCATAGTTTTATTTAGACAGGGACTTAGAATTTCATGTTTTTGTATTTGCTTTCAGATGGTATACTCTTTGGGGGAAGAGATAAAGCCTATGTCCTGCTCTTTTCTTCATGGGGAAAATGAGCCTTCTAGGAGTTTCTCATGTAATGCACTCAATCACAAACAAAAACCAAACCAAAACAAACAAACAAACAAAGAAATGCTTATTCAAACTGAATATATTAAATGAGAGGGAAAACACAAGCACATGGTAATGCAAGATATTTATTTCTTGAAAGTCTAACCAATAACAACATTATTCATGGCTTAATTTTATGATTTAAAAAGCCACAAATTTTTCATGTGAGTATAGGTGAACATTATACTGTAGTCAATTTTATTTAAATTTACTTACCCAAACAAAAGAAGACTTTGGCTGCTTTACAAGAAAAACAGATTTTAGCACATGATAACACAGGGAAAACGTATCTGTAAAATTTAAAACACACAATTTGAATTCTGCTTCTTTGAAATGTACTGCTTTCAGTTAGTATGAGTCCCAGGACTTAAAGAAGTAATCAGTAGTTTTCGTTAGGACTATTTACTTAACAGGTTCTTTCTCACATTTGTCTGATCTTTCTGATCAGGCTAAAAACCTAAAGGTAATGAATTTAACTTCTGGGTTTACTTTATTCTATAGGAAAATTTTACTTCTTAACACTAATAATTCAGTCAGTCAAAATATTCATTTCTCAAGTCAGAGTGTATAAAAGGCTGAAATACATATCAAAACTGAGCAGGATAAGATGTGTAAGGATATAAATTTAGTCATAAACTGTCAGAATGAAATTAAATACTATATATTTAACGCTTCTTCAAAGACATACACAATCAGATTTGCAGTGGAATATAAATGTCAATAAGGATTATTCATCTAATTTTGAAACCCAGAAATCAGAATTAAAATGAAGTGAACCTAAAATGAACATTGGTTACAGCATTGTTTCTATCCCACTTACCTCATTCTTTTTAAACATAGAATTCTTTAGAAAGGACTGTTATTTCAGGAGCAACCATTACCTCTTCTGTGCTGCTTTTAAGTAAGTTGAATGAAAGCCATAGTTCTGGAGAGGAAGTTCTTCAGTGCTAGGATATGTAGAGGGTGAACAAGCCCCCCCAAACCTTTTTGCACATCTGAAGCACTGGATACACCAGATTAAGGAATGTATAACAAATTGGGGCTTGTCAGTGTCTTCTCATAGTCGGACAGCTGATAGGTCTACAGGAATTATGTTTAAACAGTCAGCTTGGGTGTTAATGGTAATATGACAGCATGGAGTCCGGGCTTTGTTGGTTAGTAACGATCAGCCCAGGATATGCTGGTTGCCTGAATCTTTTTCCATAGCTACATAGTTATTCATCTGATCTTGCTGTGCTCAACACAGTTTAGGCGTGTACAAAATATATATATATATAATTAGTGTTGCTTCTGTATAGAGAAAAAATATATATTAGTTTCAGGCCTCATATATGTTAGATTAATGTATCACTGATGGTCTCTTTCTTTAAAAAACAGAACTCCACCCCCATCCCACTCCCACTGTCTGGTACAAATGATCAGGCAACAGCACTACTTCCCAGATAGCAATGCTTCCTTTTAAACTTTTATTTTATAATGAAGAGATGAAACTGCTATCTTGTTAAGAAAATATCACATTCTGATGTTAAAGTTTGCGTAATGTTCTAAAATGAACTCAGGAAAATAAGGTAAAGATGAAACGATTTACTTGTCTGGGGCAATGAATCCAAACAGATCAAACACTGCAATGTTTGTGCTAAATGTCTTAGAGAAGCTGGGGATTCTTGCACATTGCTTCTTTTCACAATAAATTATATAACTGAAGGTCAGTCCTATCTGATGAAGCACTTCTTGATGCACACAGTTCTGTAATTTTCAGGTAAATATCCAGAAGTCTGGAGACAGTGGTAAATTACGTACCAACACAACAAGGATCACAGTTGTATCTTTGGCAGCAGTTCGGATGTTCCTTTCAAGATGCACCACATGAACTGATGATTGAATTACAAATGTGTATGGGCCTGGTTCTTCAAGGTTTTGTTTTATCTATTACTTGAGTGGAAATCACTACTATTTTAATTTAAGATCCACTTTATATGTCTTGTAAGTCACTGAAAATATTTGAGATAATGCAGCATCTGACCCAATAATTTTATTTTTGTTTCTTCCTGCCCCACTTTTTTGACAGTTATCTGGATGAATTAAAAGGGAGATTTCCCAAAGACAATGAAATACCAGTGTGGCTGCTTGATGAGGTCATGCATTGAGTAAAATTTGCACAAAGCTTGAAGAAGTGCATGTCTTTCTAGGGCATAAACAATCTTCAAGAATGTCAGAAATTATACAAGCAAAATAATTATAACTTGAATCAAAACAGCTTGCCTCTTTTGACCTTCCCACGGAGTCAACTAATTTATTAAACTCTGGGCATTGTAATCAGAGCTTCAATGTGTTTTTTGTTCAGTTTTGCTGCACTCTGTTGCATGAATGAGCAGTGGATGTTGCAGTGCCCTTGATTTAGATGTTTACAAATCACAGACCAGTGGTATTTGACTATCTTATCAGCTGTACACAGCTATAGAAGCACAGAGAGATACTGCTAGGACTAAATTACTTCAAGAATTGCTGGGCCATTTTTCAAAAGGTATGAGGTATTCCTTTAAAAGAAGAGAATATCTACCTTATCGAGACTGTTAACATGAAGTTGGTAATACTTCTGATATCAAAAGTGTGCGTTATTCTTGACAGCTTAGATCAGGTAGTTGTTAGGATATTATCTCTAACCCTTTGTCAAGTAGAGAAGCCTTGGGAAATATCTAACAGGGTCTTGTACCAACAAAACATAAGTTAGATCTGAAGATGGGTAATATTCTGAAATTATATTTCAAAGTATGTGATGGTTCTACTTGCAATACAGAATTCCATTCCCAAGTGTAACTGTATGGAACTCTGTATTTATTATTAATAAAAGTGTTTTCTTAACAATGTATAGTTATTCCATTAAGCTTATTGAGAAAATGCTCTGTGTGTACAAATCGGAATGGGAAAGAAATTATGGAAAAGAAATCATGATTACCTCTATTACCCAGCAAAGACCAATGCTAAGGAGGTCACCCATTAAAATAACTTTGTTGTATAAAAGAGATTAGCTTGAAATCTTTTGTCAAATAGACATACACATGCAGGAAAGCAATTTAACGTGTCTTCATTTGTTATCCTATTGAATGAGACAGGGAATTTTGACAATCACTGAAAGCAAGTAAATAGTTTTCATGGCCAGATGAGGCAAGATTATTTATCTGAAACATTTGTCTATGAAACAGTGGTCCCAATCCTTTTGCTCGGAGATGAGTGAAAATGCAGAATCAAGTCAGAATTGTGACTATTTGTCTACTTGATGGTGAATACCTTTCTGTTCAGGTTTTGACTGGTAAAGAAATATATTACAGCGGCCAGAGAAGAAAGAAAAGACAGATCCTTTGCATAGGAATGGTCATCAAGGGCGTGTTTGTAATATGTTCTGTAAAGGAGCACGCTGATCTATGGAGCACAGTGGTAGTGCTTTGCTTCAGAGCTGGCTGAGTAACAGCAATCAGAATTCCTGTTATGGTGTTTGACTCTTTGAGACTTAGAAACATTTCATTCACTGCTTGCAAGTAAATGCACATCTAGCTAATTCTTTTTTTTTCTTTTCTCTTCCTTTTCTCTCTCTCTCTCTTTTTTTTTTCTTCCTGGAAATGTTTGTGGACCTGAAAACATTATGAATTTTATGTAAAAAAAAAAAAAATTGAAAATTCACATAACAAAAATATTATTGGTAATGCTATACTATTTATAACCTCTTTATTGTGAGTATTCTTCTTCAGAAAGAGAGAGATTAGCATTAAGTAAAAACAACTTTTCACCTTTGATGACTTCTACTAAAGATTAATTGATGTCTTTTTCTGGACATCTGAGTGTTTGCTAAAACTCCTACCACATTTCAGACATTTTAGTGTGCATCAAAGATAATCTGACTCCATATGCAGGTATCTCATGGAGATTTTTGTTCCATCTTAGTGTGTGTATATATATATATATATATACGTATTCAGGAATGCATTTATATCCATGTTTCTGAAAATGAGCTTGAGTATGTAGGGTTGTGTGCAGTGCATCACTTTCATAAACTAAGCATACTGTATAAAGAAAATAACTCTCCAGGTAGAGACATAGTAATTATAATAGGGCATAGTATGTCAATATAAGATTTAACAGTTTGCATGAGTCATCTTCAGATGCTATTCTCACTCTGGATAAAGGAGAGCTTGTAACTGCTCTCTCCTATTAGCAATCCAGGAGAGCGCCTGTTATCCTTTGGCTTGGTAAGTAATTGAATCTCTTTGAAAGAGAGATTTGCAGTTGTTGATAGCTTGGTATTCGGGGCTGCCTGGATCCCCCTCATCTCTGCACAAGATAGCCAGAAGCTAAGGGCACCAGTGGAAGGCTTGGGGTGAGTTCTGCACAGGCTGTGGTACGTGCAGAACTCTGCACAGGCTTGTGGTGGCACTGGAGATGGCATCCTACATCCTTGCTGAAGGAAGAGCTGATGACACCAGGGATAGAATGGAGTCCTGGCTGCAGACAGAGAAGGGTGACATTAGGGCCTGTGAGTGCACTCAGGACCCTGATAGAAAATATAACTGCCTTTCTGGGCAGGAATTTACCAGTTTCTGTTGTCATTTTTCATTGGAAACCTTAGAGTTTTGTGTGACTATAGAAGTAGCTTAAGTTCTTACATGACTTAAAATAAGAAGCTTGTTCTGAGCATCTCTGGAGCAGGAGCAAAACTGGTAGGAAGTTAGTATGTTCCTATTTCTCCTAGATAACTGAGGAAATCATGCTCACGTAATCTATTAGTCCACCATTACTTGAACACCCTCCCAGATGTTTGCCTTCTGCTCTCTTGAAGGCGATTTTCTTAACAGGAGTTTTAAAATGTATTGACCTGATCTTATAGTCCTTCAGCAGACAGCAATCCTGCTGAATGCAGCCACTGTTACTTTATTATTTACAAAAGCGAACCTCGTCTGTTCCTCTAGCTATATGTTCAATGTAAGTGTGTGACAAACATTCAAGAGGTATTTAATATCACCTTTCAAAAACACTTCTGTCTACTTACCAGCACTTTGTGAAAACTTGATTTTTCAGTAAGTCAGACAGACTCAAGATGTCTTTGCATGAGAACTCTCAGTGCCATTAATCCAAATTAAATAAAATATAAATGTAAAGAAGATTAATGTTATTAAATCATTGATTAAGCGTTTTTTATTCAGAGTTCAAGTGGTTGCAATTTCCTTTGCCTTATTTCTATATGAAAGTGAATTAAGCTACACATAATAATTAATGTCATTCAAATAACACTTGTTCAACCCAAGTTCACAATAACTTTTAGAGTATCTCCATGTCAAAAAACTACTGTTGCTTAAGGATAATGCTTTTCATAAATACAAGTTTACTATAGACAATGGAAGAAGTTATTCCTAGTTGAATTTTTGGTTCTTCAATCACTGAAGAAATGTACAGTTAGGAAACAAAATATTTCCAGTAAGACTGATTTACTAACTGAATGCCTGTGTGAAAGTGCATCTGTGAAAGTAAAACCAAATTTAAAAAAAAAAAATTCCAAGTGGCACGTACATATATATACATATTTATAAACTTCTGCTCCAACTTGTGTCTTTCCATTCATTTAGTTTTAGTCTGATTTTGATTATCAAAAGCTTTTTATTTTGTTTCGCTGTGTGTTGTCACACAAGCAGACAGGAAGATAAGGTACTTGCTGAATCCCTACTATTTAAAATGAGCCCCTGAAAAGCTCTATGTAGTTTTTTACTCTTTTGGGGGCTATTCCCATTCAAAGGATACAATAACTCAGGCATTACACATTTATATGTATAATTTTCACTCCTTCCTCAGCAGGATGCTTTTCTTTGTATGCCAAACTGTAAAATGTTGCCCTTAGATACTCTCTGAAATTCAACATAGATAAATCTCATATAATTTTAGTGGATCAAAATAGTACATGGGGGGTTGTTTTCTGCTGAAGCAAACAAGAAAGCTGAAATGAACTTGAAAGTGATATGGGTCCTTGGCTTCATGAAAGAAAGTGAAACAAGTTGTTTAGATTGCTCCCTCCTGAATTGCTGGGTGTCATGTTTAGGTCAATAAAGCTCACAGACTGAGATTTTACAGAAGTCGTGAATTTATGATGAGGTCAGCAGGAAGGCAGAGAGAAAAATTTTGTGAGTCTGAGCAAAAGATTGTGCCATTTTCACAGATCCCTCCAGACACTCACCTCTCCTGGCCCTAGAAGGAGACAGATCACCTCTTGAATGGTATGCCACCTCTGTGGAATAATGTAGGATGTGATTCTTTAATAAAAAGGGCACTTCCCCTGGTTTTATTTTGGTCATGTACATGGTTGGAATTTTTATTTATTGATTTGATAGGGGTTTCACTTAGGAGATCTGCAAGAGCAGAGTGTTATGCAAGAGCCTCTTCTGAAGCACTTCATTTTTCTGTACTCTGGTTGGCTTTCTCAGAGAAAATATTTTATGATTACTGCAGCTTACAATATCCTGTAGCAATACAATATGCTTAGTAAGAACTGCTTTCAGGTGTCTTCCCTGGGGTGGGGCGGTCTGTGCCTTATAGGCTGGCAGTCTGGGGCTGCCTGTCTATAGAGCGTCAGCAGAAGTCTGTTAGTCAGAGTCCTTTAGCTCCATCAACCTTGGTGTGCACTGTCATAATGATGCTTGGAGTGGGCATGTAGACAACTTGTGGACAGAGCTCAGGACTGCAACTTGCATGTCTGTGACAGAGCTCTCATTCCTTTGGTGTGAGTTCACTGGGGAAAGCATATAGAAATAATCATGGATTTTGGCATGACATTCAGCTCAAGCTTTTATAGGCTTATTGTTCATTGACTACAAGACTGTCACATGGACTATATGAAATGTAATCCAAAAAGTGTAACAGATTAATTGCAGTGATTAAGGCTGTGATTTTCAAAGATTTCACCAGGAAAGAGGTTTTAAATCCTATCTGAATGTCAAAAGAATCCATGTGCTTAACCTGTTCATTCACCTTGGCCAAGAATTTTGAAAAATGATGGGATGAGTTTGAGTTCATTTCAAAGTGTTAAAAAATAGTTTAGTGATATGTACAGACCTACTGTACTTTAGTGATAGCATCATGTAAAGTAAGAACCTAAAGGCAGTGAGATGAAGTGGTGAGCTGATTGTCTTACTATAAAGAACTAATAATAGAATCATAGAATCATAGAATCGCTAAGGTTGGAAAAGACCCACAGGATCATCCAGTCCAACCATCCACCCTTCATCAATGGTTCTTGCTAAACCATGTCCCTCAACACAACATCCAAACGCACTTTAAACACCACCAGGCTCGGTGACTCCACTACCTCTCTGGGCAGCCCATTCCAGTGCCTGACCACCCTTTCAGAGAAGTAGTATTTCCTAACGTCCAGCCTGAACCTTCCCTGGCGCAGCTTGAAGCCATTCCCTCTCGTTCTATCACTAGTCACCCGGGAGAAGAGGCTGGCCCCCAGCTCACCACAACCTCCCTTCAGGTAGTTATAGAGAGCAATAAGGTCTCCCCTGAGCCTCCTCTTCTCCAGACTGAACAACCCCAGCTCCTTCAGCCGCTCTTCATAAGGTCTGTGCTCCAGACCCCTCACCAGCTTTGTTGCCCTCCTCTGGACACGCTCCAGGGCCTCGATGTCTTTCTTACAGTGAGGGGCCCAAAACTGGACACAGTACTCAAGGTGCGGCCTCACCAGTGCTGAGCACAGGGGAATAATTACTTCCCTGTTCCTGTTGGCCACACTATTTCTGATACAAGCCAGGATGCCATTGGCCTTCTTGGCCACCTGGGCACACTGCTGGCTCACGTTCAGTCTAGCATCAATCAACACCCCCAGGTCCATTTCCTCTACACAGTCTTCAGTGTCAACAGGAATTAACCAGGTAACTTAACTGCATCAGAGGTTTCCTCTGTTGCTATGAAACTGTAGATATGCTGTCTCAAACCTTAACACTTTATTAGTGCAGCTTCTGTCTTATTTCTTTGTGCAGATGCTGGGGACCAGAGCAAAGCTGCTATGCACAACCAGAAAATCAGTACTTACTCCGAACTAAAAATCTCTGCCACTGACTCAGTTGTAGAAGTCCAGTTTCCTCCCCTGTTTTTCCTAATCAATGTACTGCTTCTCTCTGAAAATCCATGAAGGGATATCCCACTGAGTTTTTAATTTGTAAAATGGGGAGATTTTATCCCCTGCCTGTTGTGGTTACTGTTGCTTAGAATAGGGGAAGAAGAGATCAAACACCACTGAAGCATGTGTTGCTGTGATCAAGATTCAAAGCATAAATAATGATGTATCATAAGCCTAATTACTAGGTTGTAATTATAGTACAGAAGAAATGTTTGCCCCAAATAAACTGATTCCTTCTGCTTTACATTGCTTGAAGGCTGAACTTTACCATAGTGTCAAAGAAAACAATTTGCCAAAGATCAATGTGGTTTTGAATTGTACAGTCTATCCCACTGTAATTACAACATCTGTGCAGGCATATTGTGGTGTTCAAAAAAAATGCATCACTTATTTTTCCAGAAACAGAACAGAACAAGCTGATATATGCCTACCTCTTTATCCTTACAAAGACCGTGCTGATCTATCCCAAACTAGCAATAAAGGAAGGAAGAGGAAAGTCTCCCCTCTAGGAAATCCTCTTTTACAACACAGAGAAATAGGAGAGATGGTGGAAGATTAGATTATGGTTTTCCTGGCCCAGTTACTTTGTACAGCCAATGGGAGTGGAGTGCCCTAATATGTCTTTGAAAATACCAGAATTAGAGAAAATCTATCACTGTAAGAAATTTTGGTCACTTCCGTCTTGTGGAAGTTCATTAATCCATAGGAGAACTGTTGTAGTTGCAAACTGACTGTTTTAAAGTTCTTTTTTTTTTTCCCCCTTCAAAACCCTTCCATGGGAAATCAGTTTGAAAGGGAGCAAACTGTATGATTTGAATTGTATGATTTTTGATACAACAATAATTCCACTGAGTTAGTGTAGACAATCTAAAACAACCATGAGGTGTTTTTTGCAGTAGCATTTCACTGAACCAGAAAAGGCTATACTTAGATTTTAGTATAACTCTGTCCTAGAAGCCACTTCACCATTTTAAACGTCACAGTAGTTCAAAACCCCAAAATGCTATGATTAGTCAAAGTGCTATGATAAAAGGGAAGTGAATATAGAAATACATAGAATCATAGAATCATTTGAGTTGGAAGGGGTATTTAATGGTCATCTAGTACAACTCTCCTACAACGAACAGGGACACCTACATATAGATCAGGTTGCTCCAGCCTGACCTTGAGTGCTTCCAGGAATGGGGCATCCACCACTTCTCTGGGCAACCTGTTCAAGTGCTTCACCAACCTTATAATAAAAAGCTTTTCTTTTATATCCAATCTAAACCTCTCTTCTTTTAGTTTGAAACCATACCCTCTTGTCTTATTTCAACAGACCACTCTCACATTTCCCCAGAGCCTTCTCTTCTCCAGGCTGAACAACAACAGTTCTCTCAGCCTGTCCTCATAGTGGAGGTGTTCCAACTCTTGGACATAGTCCAACTGGTCTACATCTCTCCCGTATTAAGGAGTCCACATCTGGATGCAGTACTCCAGGTGAAGTCTCACCAGCGCAGAGTAGAGGGGCAGGGTCACCTCCCTTGACCCGCTGGCTGCACGTCCTTTGATGCAATCCATGAAACATTTGGTTTTCTGGACTGCAAGGGCACACTGATGATTCATGCCCAACTTGCCATCCACCACCACATTCAACTCCTTTTTGTCAGGACTGTTCTCCAAGCTTACATCTATCAACCTGAACTGATAGCAGGATTTACCTTGACCCAGGTGCAAGACCTTGCACATGGCCATTTGAAGTTTACCTGGGTCAACTGCTGGAGCCTGTCTAGGTCTCTGAATGGCATCCCATCTTTCAGATGTGTTGACTGCACCACAGTTTGGTGTCATCCACAAACTTGCTGAGGGTGCACTTGATCCTACTTGTCAATACCACTGATGAAGTTATTAAAGTGTATCAGTCTCAGTACTGATCCCTGAGGTACACCACTTATAACCAGTCTCCATTCAGACATTGAGCTATTGACTGCCACTGTCTAGGTTTGATCCTGCAGCCAGTTTCTCATCCATCAAACAGTTCACCCATCAAATCCATATATTTTCAATTTGAAGAGGAGGATGTTATTGGGAACCATCTCAAAGGCCTTACTGAAGTCCAGAAAGATTATGCCTGTAGTTCTTCCCTTGTCCATTGATGCAATTATGCCAATATAGAAGGCCACTAGATTGGTCAGGCAAGACTTGCCCTCGCTGAAGCCATACTGGTTGTACTGTATCACTCCCATCTCTTCCATGAGCTTCAGTTTAGCTAGCTTCTAGGAGGTCTGATCCATAGTTTTACCCAGCACAGGGATGAGGCTTACAGGTCAGAAGTTCCACAGGTTATCCATTCTACCCTTACTCTAGAACATCTTCTTAGGTGTATGCCTTTCTGTATGATCAATAAACAGTTATGGAGAAATCAGCAGATGTAGGAATATAGTTTTGTTCTCTCCATGAGAAGTCCTCTGTTGCTGTCCCAGGCTCATCTTTCTTCCTGGAGATGCTCACACCATAGTAAAACTCAGCTATGCTACTTTGGAAGACAGTGTGATAAAATGCGTCTATATCACTCCCGTCCTGAGTATTAGCAGATTATCACATGGTGGCAGGGTGCCATCTTGCATGTGTTCAAGAAATATTACAGAAATGTCACTAACAAACATTCTGAGAAATCTTTGTGGTTTGCATGACTGCTAATGATATTCAGTCCAGTTTTGGTGACAGAATTCTTTGTATGTGGCAAGGAAACACTGGCTAAAGATATATGACAGCTGCTTGTGAACTTATTCAAACTGACAAAGCATACGCAGTGGTGAACAGATTCACTGCAAAAGCATTCACTTTAACTGCAAGAATTTCAGTTCCTTTTGATTTCATTTTTCACTGGGTCAGATTTCCATAAATCAAGGGCATATTACAGTTTAGGAATTCCAAGCCTATCACAGTTTTTTAGCCAAACTACTTTCTGACAAAATTCTTTCTCCAATTGCAATATTATTTTAAAATGTAAACTATAATGTATGTACAAATTATAAATGATTTTATCTTTCTGATCTATTTTTATATTCAGTCCACATGCCTAGAGTTTGACAGTGAAATTTTTGCATGTGTTTAAGGTGGCCAGATGTCCATCTCATTTTATTTTAAAAGAAATTTGATGCCCAAGAGTATTTCTACAGTGCTTTCTCTCTAGACAACAATTTTTTCATTTCTTATCTCTAAGACTGAGAGGAACATTTTTGCCTCATTCTGAAGTGCTTGCCTGCTTACCCAAGGCACCAGGTGAATTTTGAAGTTTGAACTATGTATTCCCATGGTAAGTGTCCTACCTGAGCTTGTTAGAGTTCATCTGCAGGATCAGTACTGATATTTTTGACAGCAGTAATGGCAACAATAAGGTCCTTAAGATTTATTTTAAAAAATTGAATGTGGGTTTAATTATTGTTAATAGGCTATTAAATCTACATGGTGGAATTCAGGATCTTTGGAATTCAGGTCTCTGGAACAGAAGCATGAAATAAAACTTCTTTGGGCTCTTGTAATTCAGGCAACACGAAGCTGAATTATCTATAAATCAAGTGCAGAAAGAGACTCATAGTGCACTCTGTATTTTATTTTTTTGACTTAGCGATTTTAGTGATTTTTTAGGAAATACACAGATGTACATATGGGAACTGATGGATGGAGAAAGTCTCAGAGACAGCACAGATTGCCACGTGCCAGTCAATACATAAACCATCATAAGCAATTAACAGGAATAAGTCAAAAGCAATGGTGAGATGTAACAGATGGATCGTAGAGGTAATAATGACTGTTCGTGATGCTGGAGAAAATTTATCTAATATATTACAGATTTTTTCTCATTACATATGAAAAAGTTGAAACAAAACCCAGATCAGAAACATAACAGCTACTAGAATGATCAATAGAATGGAGAGCCTTTTTGTGAAATGTTGATAAAAAAGCATTACTTGTTTAGTCTGTCAGATGAAGTCTCAGAGAGGATATGACTGCTCTATAAAGAGCCTTGATGGGTGAGCGTCGGGAAGGGAAAAACTATTTATGGTAAAGGACAGTGCTGACACAAGAATAAATGCACATAAACTAGATATGAATGCAATTAGGCTGGGTATGAGAAGATTTTTAACCATGAGAAAAACAAAATTCTGAAGCGGACTGCCAGTTAGAAGAGTAAGGTTATAAAATCTAATTGACTCTATGATAAAATTATATTGCTTTATGAAAGAAATAATACAGTATGCAATATTAACGACTAAACTTCAGGAGCCAGTATTGTGTTACCTTATTGTTATGCATAGGCATGCGTGTGGTTAACAAACTGCGCAGAGCACAAATGTTTCTTTTTGCATTTTAAACATTTTAAAGTCATTATCCACATGTAATTTTACATAATCCATTACTACTATGCCTCTACAGTACCTATCAAACTGAGTAGGATTCATTTTGACACTGTAAAAGTGATTAGTCATCAAAATAGTTTTATGAAATAACTAACCAAATGGGATGATGTGACTAGCACATTATCACCCTCCATTTGAAAGCAAAAGCACACCTGTCACAACAAAAGGAACTGAAACAGAGACAGGAAAATTTGAGCTATAGAACATCATCACCGGATCAATGTTATCGTGAAAGACTAGATACTCATATTCAATCAATATATAACATCCCATCCCATCCACTAAAAATATTTTGTATGCTAAAAAAACAGAACACAGTAATCCCGTGTAGAATGAACAATAATTTTTTTAACATACATGAGGACAAATATATCAATCCTACAATATTTCTTCCTGAAATCTGTGATATGTCTGGACAGCTGAGGAGGCAGGAAGGTTGAGACTACATATAATAAATAACCCGATGTTTTCTGTCAACGAAGGCATCAGCTATTGTGTGCATCTTTGCAGAAATAGGCTTTCATGTTCCTTTCTACTTCAGATTGAAATCTAAAAGAAATCAAGAATTCTATCTTTAAATATTTTAATTAATCTCTAATTATTTTCCACTGAGCAACTTGGCAAGTACAAAAACCCTTCACTGTTTTTGTCTGCATCATTCTTCCTTTGATTCTTACCTCAGTAATCACACTTCATTATAGAAAAGAAAAAAAGTCAAGCTAGATTTTGCACTTAACTGTGTAGTTGAGGAAATTACAAGGATCTGTAGTTATTTTGATTTAAATGACAATAAAGACATCAATACAAAACCTCCACGGACTTTAATTTAATAGATTTGTAATTACACTTGCTATGTACACCAAAACAAGATAACAAAAGCAAGAACAGTCAAAACTAATCAACAACAACAGTTAAAAATAAATGCTCCACTCATCCAGACAATAAGGAAAAGCAAAAGAAGAAACTCTGCTTTGCTTCTTCTGTCTGCAGTTGCGAGATTTTCCCTAGAGCTGACAGATCAATAACTTCTGCAGTATGTGAGATCTTGTGAGGGCTTTGTGAGATCAGTTCCATACTTTGAGGAAAATGCCCTTCTAATGATGCCCTTTCTCTTAAAATGAAATGAGATCAGTTGGAATTTCTCAGCTAATGTCAACCCTGTAAGTACATCCAAAGAAAAGAAAAGTTTTTACGAATGTGTGCCCTGGGCTTTCAAGAGGCACGTGGCTTACAGCTCCAGACCCTGAAAAGCCATGAGGCTGCAAACATGGGCTTTGTATCAAGCAAATGCTTGACTCTCACTGAAAGCCCTAATGCATTTTTTCTAGCATCATGGTATTATGGTGAAGCCCCATGTAATACTCAATTTCATCATTGTACTGGGTGGTGTCCATGACTGAGAATGAAAGCAAGGTCTTGCCTAGAATGAATGAGCATGCACTTGTTATCTGTGTTGAAATGGAGAATCAGACCTTGAACCCAGATCAACAAAGAACATGTGCCAAGGCACAGTGTCTAAAACCGTTCTTGGTATGCATCCTTCTGTGTTCAGGGGCCAGAAGCCGTAATCCAATGAAGTTGAGATTGCATCTCCATGTCCTCTGCTCCTCTCAATATACTGAAATGAGTTTCAGCCAGTACTCTGTTGCCTACCCATTTCTCACACAGATATTCTCTATAGCCTGATCCACATTAACTAAGTAGTATGAAGTATACAGTTTTACTGAAGATAGTGTTTACAGCCGATGTTGCACCCTGGGCCTGCACTATAGCCTGTCATGGCCACAACAAGTAAAAGAGAAGATGAATTACCCTACCTTCCCATTTCCTTGGTTGGTGAGACTACTGTTTGAAATCTCAGTGTATTAGCAAGACTGTTGAAATCAAGAGTGATGTGATTACGAGTTTTTATAGAAACTGTGATTCAAAAAATCTTAAGTGCTTGGGATTCATTATCTCATTGTTCATATTATTAACTGTTTCTCAATTCCCTATTTTTTGTCCTGTACATTATCTGATAAAATTGAAGGAGTGCTGATAACAACTTCTATTTCGTGAAAGCCAAAAAGAACAACACATTATACTCTAATTGTTCAGCAGCACTGGCTTTCTTTAATGGAATTTGTACATGTCATCATCTCACAGAGACTTGGTGCCTGATTGTGTTTTTGTCTTTAATCAAAAGAGACTTGTGATCAATGTTAATTTATTGACGGAATTAAGAGTAAAATAATTGTGTAGATACGAGCACAGTAGAGATAGATACAATAAATTTTAAGCTGATTTGAAAGATGATTTAATCAGGATGGTTCCAATTTTAAGACTGTGTTATCTTTACACAGTTGAAAGATTCACTGATTGTTTTAAAGCTAATTTAGATGTGGTGTCAGATCAGATAGTCACAAATAAACCATGTTTTCTCCATCAGAAAACACATTTCATGAAATTTTCAAAACATCATTTATTATACATTTCCTTTTGGTACCTCCTTGAAATGTTCCACTTCATATGCAGAAAACACCCAACACAATCAAGATCACAAAATCTGAGAAGTATTGTCTTTCTAAATGTACAGCCCCCAATTATGCCCAAAATAATTAGCATATTAGTTCTGCTTATATATATGATCTTATGCTGAATAAGTAAAGCTATAAATGTTACCAAAAACCACTGACATGAGAAAAGATAGCAATTCGCTGCTATCCTACAAACCCTAAATTCCAAATATTTGAGGTATTTTACTGTGCCTCAGATTAAATTACTGTTCAATAATTTCAGTGCTAAGAATTCAGTGGGCTGCAGAAAAAGAGTAGCTTTTGTAAAATATTGCAGGCCATGGTTTATATGAGCAGAAGAGCTTTCTTCCTATTGTGTATTAAGGGCTGTGTGTTTCTACTTTCTTGAAGACATCGCTCATACAGCAACATGGCCAACATTTTATATTATGGACTTTCTTCCAACACTTTGTGCAGGAAAATTAAAAACAGATGAAATTCTAAGCACTCCTAGCTGTCTTTGATTAAGTAAGATTTGATATTTCTCAAGACTATGTAGGATCAAGAACATAGAGCAGCGAAGCTGACTCTGGTATGAAGAATCAGAAATACTTATAATGTAAGAAATCATGGATGTTAAATTTTCATCCTTGAGACCCTTCTGGACTTTCTAGCCATTGGAATCTTCTATAACAACATGAGATTGAATCATTACTTTGTTTTGCTGCATGTCAAAGGCTTCTAGTCTTGTCACTACTGAAGTGTGTAGCTGCCTGATCTCCAGTATATAACAGATGAACTAAATCCTTCTCCTCTTGAAAAGTAACATCAGCTACAGTATTGATTTTCATTCAACATCGTTGTATTGACAAAAGACAAAGTTTCCAAAGAAGTTTGTTATGCTCTAATTGGTGTATAGAACCAAAAATCTTTGAATCAGAGTTCATTAAAGTCCGTCAGTTGTTTCTGAACTGAAATTATGAAAGTTTATTTTTGAAAAACTATTTACACTTCTATATCAAACTCAGTAAAGCAATAATCCCATACATGTTGCAACCTCTATATACTGAGCACAAGAACATGCATGCAGGCTCCTGTTCATCGCTGGTGAAAATGCATAGCTAATGGTGACTAAGTTGAAAAATAGCATTTTGTAGCTGAGAATTTCCTCGATGAAATAGTGTTATTTTGCTCATTTTATCTGCTGTAGTTTCTGTGGAAATAAATAGATGGCATTACTTTTGGAGCAACCTACATAAATTTCAGCATTACAGACTGAAGATTTCAGATAATTCCCATAACTTGCTTGGCATGCTATGAAGTTGGTTGTGTATCTGTAAACTGAGATAAAATCTAGGATCTCCTTTCCTTTGTAAGGAGTATGCTGGTTTTTATTTGCTTGTTTAGCATCTAAAGCCTTCAAAACCTACATTGGTTTGGCATCAAAATTGTCACCAAGTAATATGAAATCCTTAGAGAACATTATTATATGAAAATGATTACAGGGCCACTTGTGTCAGTCAAAACTTTATGAATAAAATTCAGCTCTAAACCAAGACTTTTAAAGCTAAGCATATATATGTAGGTGTCTATATTACAGCTATAGCATTTAAGCTCCTTGTATAAATACTAGAGGCATTCTCAGTTCTCTAAACAGTCTGTGGAGCAATTCACTTTACAAGGGTGGTGGTCCCTAAAACTTGATTCTATTATCCTAATTTGGGTAGCTCCTCCACCATGTCTATCACCTCTGGGTGAACATCTCAAATTCTTCTAGGTACCTCAACATTAAGCATCAATTTTCAGTCAGTTCAATAGTACTGGGACTGCTTTTATAACCTTTTCAATTGCTAGCACTATCATGAGCACAGGAATTGTCCAAGTGATACTGCTCAGGGCTAGAGTTTCTAGAAATCTCAGATACAATATTTATGAAAAGTCATTATTCAATTATATCAGAGCATGCCATATTATTCATCAGAAGTGTATCTCAAAAAGCTGAAGATACCATTGTATCATCTTAAAGGCAGAATAATATTTATGTTCTTATGTAAGGATTAAGACTGGATAAATAAGAGTGGAAGAGGAGTGGAGAGAAAGAGGGAAAATGGAGGATGCAGAGTGAGAAGAAAGAAGATGAATAGAAATAGAAGCAACAGAGAAAAAAAAAAAAACTCAAATGGTTCTCTAGAAAAATTAAGCTACTTATGCATTTCAGATAGGTTCAGATTGTTATTCTCTGTGTATTTCAGGTAGATTTGGATTCTACTGGAATTTGTTCCTGTTCTTCCAGATCTAATTTGGAATGATAGAAACAACACTGGGAGCCACGAGAAAGTTTACAAATAGTCATATATATAATGCTTATTATAAATCTGCAGGACCAGGTTTTTCAAAGGGCAACCAATTGCTGCTGAGATCTGCTAATCTGACCACTTATTTTATTGCACACACAAGAGCTAAGAACTGAGAAGAGAACCTGTCCTTAAGTACAGTATCCTGACCCCACTGGATTCAGTTGTGAAGCTCCCCTGCATTTCATGTGGAACAGGATTTGACCTTCAGAAAGTTGCTCTGTGTAAAAATAGTCCATCACTTTGTACAATTTTCTGTTCATTTTTTAAAATGTTTTTTTTATATTCACATTCCAAAAGCAAAGCAAACTTTTTTGCATGCAGTAGTGTTTTAAATGCATATACACATAGGGAAAAAAAAAAAAAAAAACACTTCAGGGTTGTGAATCACATTTTTAATCAAGCCATTTAAAACACAGAGGAAGACTGATCCTTTCTGGACCTGCTGCTAGCACTTCTTTTGTTTCCATAAAGTGTAATCAGTCATGGCACCAGCAGCACAAGGGATGGATGTCAGTGCTAGCAAAGGAGTTCCTGTTGTGCTGTACAAATGGCTAAGTACCTGAAGAGCGAAAGGAATCCTTTTCCTTTAAATATCAAACATTTGTTTTGAATTTCAAACATGGATGCTGTTCTTCTGAGAAAGGTGTTAAAATGAGCAGAAACATGGTTTATGGTCTGTCACTGGGGAACTGTGTTACTTTCCTGTATTACGGCGCATTCAGAATAAATAAGAGTGCTTTGCTATTTCAGTCCTTTGGGAAGCAAGTTTTTAGGGCCATCAATTACCTTGGTGCAATTTTGTTTATGCTCTCTGTAGGAAATGGGGTAGGTTTGCATGAAATACTGAATGGCCAATGGCAAAACAGAAAGAAATCAAGAGAGCTGGAAATTTTTGATTTTTGGAGGAAAATCTAGAAAAGGAAATCTGTTTATTTAAGTTAAGAGGTGACGAAGCATTAATCCAGTTTATAAATCTTTGATGACTTTTGGGGTAGAGAAAGAACATTCAGGACAACATTCAGCAGCTAAGAAAAGATAGAGTCATGCACTGAAGGAAAGAGCTGTGATAAAACATGAAAAAAGAAAACTTCCTTTCACTGAGAAGCATTGGTCTGTAGAACAGTCTCTAATGGCAGTGATAGAGATACTATTTTGAACTCTTTGTTAACATTACTTTATATTATAAAAGTGAGTAGACTCTAAATGAGATCAAAGTCTTTTCTATGGAGCCATAGCTGAGAGCAAAAGATGTAGTGAGATAATCGATGCCTTGAAAATCTAATGAGATTGATATGGCAGATAAAAAATGTGAAGAAAAGTAAAGGCTGTGGAAACTTTTCTAAGGTTATAACCCACACCACTGATGGATTTACTTATTACTAATTTAACTAATGAGATAAAGCCATGACAAGAGGACTTCAGCGTTATAGCTGTTGCATCAAAAGCAGATGAGCTGAACCTGAAAGTCTTTACCATTTGCTATAATTATTTCAGATGAACAGGCAGAGCAGTACAGTGGCATTTTGAGTGTACTGTAAGTTATTAAAATTTACCTCATAATCAGTACAGTGTTACATATTAACTCTGCATATTGTAAACTCTTATAACTTGCAGCTGGTAAATGCATTTCCCTCATTGTTTCCTCTTACTGAAAAATGCATGAAATTGGAATTAGAAGTCCCTCTAGTGAGGACTGGATCACTCCAGAAGAGGCACTGCAATAACCTCCAGCTTTATGCAGATTATCATGCCTTTTATAAACATACACTTATCTGGGAAGCATTTATGATGCTTAAATTTTTTTAGGGAGGCTGGGAGGCATTAATAATCTTGCATATCTCAGAGTCACTGCAGAAAGAAAGGCTCTGTCTGGCAGAGATGCTGTGCTTGGCAGTCAGGGCTACAGAAAAGAGCAGATTTACATGCTGACTCTGGACTCCTAGAGAAAGGATATTTATGTCAACAAATTTGTTTACTGCATGATAGAAAATACTACAGATATTCCTAGCTTTGTTTTAATGACGAAATACTGGATAACAGACTTCACAGTTCCAAATAAATAGTACCAACAGAGGATTCACATGCTGGAAGAAGATGCATTAAGAAAAACACCTCACATTTTGCTGATGGTTTACACTGAGATCGAGATAAAATAATACTTAAGAATGGATTTTCACAAGGGACAAAGACTTTATATAGCCCTCTGACAAAACAGTGAAATACTAGGGCATATTTTTAAGTGTGAAATTTTTGTATTATTAAAAACAAACAATCAAAAAAAGACAAAAAAAAAACTTTGTCAGGAAAATATGATTATATATATGCTTAATTTTAGATAGGTAACTGTTTCTCACTGGATCTTGAACTTAGTTTTCTTCATATTTTACTTCCTCTTTCCCTCTTTTCCCTGTATAATTGCCCACTTCTGTCTTTTCTATCCTTTCTGAATGCATCTGTTCCCCATGCCTTACTTCTGTCTTTTTGGCTCACCTTTGTTGGATTTTTCTCAGTCACTAGGAAAGGAAATCTGCACAAGGGGAAATCAGTGAGTTTTGAATGAAACAGGGTGCAGTTTTGGCATTTATCTCAGATTTATGTCACTAAAATACATTTCTTCAAACTTAAAAATACACATTGAAATCACCTTTGAAGTTTCAAGACAGGTGAAGATCAAGTTAGATGAATGAAACATTCAAACATAGATAAGTTATTATTCAGGAGGATACACTTCTTTGGCTTGGGTATATACAAAAAAAAAGATATCTTCTGCCTTCCTTTTCTCACAGTATTTTCATTTTTCTTTTATTTCACTGCAGCTGCTAAAGCATTCTAGGAACTGTACAGATGCAAAGAAATAGATTCTGTTGTGATGTATACACAGAACAGATGAGAGGAGGAACACTCCAGGTAAACTCTTGTCCATTTATTTTTCATTATTCCCCAGGGTTATTTCTGTTTCTTCTCTCCTAGTACAAAATGTCCCTGGATGGATACTTAAGTGTATTTTTGTTTCCTTCACCTCAGATCCCTATCTGGCAGATTCCCACTCAAAATAACTTTATGGAATAAAAAGGTGTCTGGAAACTTGCACACAAGTGGTTCTGACAAAAAAGTAGGGACTAACCTATCCTGGTCTGCCACACCTCTCTCTCACTACTTCATTCCCTTGTGTATGTGTTCATTCACACCTGTTTCAGAGAGTATCTGCTGATTTGCCAGTTTTCTCCTCCCACTGTTTTTCATCTTTCACACCTAAGATGAAGCCATTTTGTTTTATCTTTCAATTGCTCTTTGCTTCCTCCTTACTCCAACTGCAGCCTCCTGGCATACTGGTGAAATGTTTTTCTGGTGAAATGAGAAATGTTTTCTCAAAGATACTGGGATTCAGTGTGAGGATCTGGGAATGTAAGCTGACATCCAGATGAACATGAGCCAGCAGTGTGCCCAGGTGGCCAAGGAGGCCAATGGCATCCTGGCTTGTATCAGAAAAGGTATCGTCAGCAGGAGCAGGGAGGTGATCGTCCCTCTGTACTAGGAACTGGTGATGCTACACTGTGTTCAAGTTTTCAGCACCGTGTTCAGTTTTGGGCCCCTCACTACAAGAAAGACTTTGAGGCCCTGGAGCATGTCCAGAGAAGGGCAACGAAGCTGTGAAGCATCTGTAGCACAAGTCTGATAGGGAGCAGCTGAGGGAACTGGATTGTTCAATCTGCAGAAAAGGAAGCTCAGGGGAGACCTTATATTTCTCTACAGCTGCCTGAAAGGAGGTTGTGGTGAGGTGGAGTCAGTCTCTTCTCCTGGGTAATGGTGATAGGACAAGAGGGAATGTTCTTAAGATGTGCCAGGGAGGTTCAGGTTGAATATTCGGAAACTTTCTTCTCAGAAAGAGTGGTGAGGCATTGGAACAAGCTGCCCAGGGAGGTGGTCGAGCCACCATCTGGAGAGGTGTTCAAGAAGTGTATAGATGTGGCACCGAGGGACACAAGTTGGCAAGCATGGTGGGGATGGATTGATGGTTGGACTAGATGATCGTAATGGTCTTCTCCAACCTTAATGGTTCTACAATTCTAAGATATGGTCATACCTGCAGTTTGATAATTAACAGCAAGCACAGCTGTGCTGTTTGCCTAAGTTATCACCAGCTGTGATCACTTAGCAGTGCTCAACTTATAATAATTCTAAGTCAGGCCTTAAAAATCATGTGGCATTAGTAATTATAAATGCTAGTCATTTTGTTCTTTTCCAACATTAGTGGCTTATTTTTAACATTTTATAACTTTTCTCATGACAATGTAATATTCACATTATGAAAAAATTTAAGTCATAGAACTAGGGCTTTCAGAAAAATGACCCTGGGCTGTAAAGGTGATGATAGGACCCAAGGAACTGGTGACACCGAGCAGGGTGCAGAAGAACAGGCAGCCAATCCTGCAGGTCTGGCTGCATGGATTGAGCACTGAAGTTCAGGGAGATGAATCACACACGTTGTTCATACCTCCCATGAGTGGTTGGGCCTAATAAGGGTTATTGACATCTCTGAAAAAACAGTGAATGTACAGAAAGCAAGTTAAACAGCACTGGTATGCCTTTGCGTAAAGGTTGCAGCTGTTACTGATGCCTGCAGTAGCCTAAGAGCATCTGGCTGAGAAATCAACAGAAGAGCACTCACAGCAACACCAGCTTTGGCAAACAGTTATATAGCAGCACGGAAGCCTCAGGCATCACTGTTTTTGGTACCTTAGACAGCCAACTTAGTGCTAATTATCGTTCTCTGTGCTATAGTCACACTCTGGCTGAAAGAAGTCATCCATCAAAAGGCGCTGAGTTTGTCAGTTTGTCACATAAATCTTCACTGGGATATTCAATATGCCACCTGCTGTTGTGCTAGACACCTGCTCCTCCTTATTGATCTGAACTAGGAAGTTCAGGCACCAGGGAGACTGAGGTGGGGCTGAACTCTTTTCCCTTGCCTTTGTTTTGGATGGAAATTATTCTTTGCTGTTGTATGCTTTGTAGTGCAGTGGTGAGAGAGAAGGATTTGGGAGGACAAGTAGCAAATCAAAGCAGTATTCTTCGTACTGTAGCTGTGCTTTCTGTATGGTTCACCAAAATGCAAAAATCTTATAAAATGTGCTGCTGTCTAAAGATTATTTATGTGGAAACTCTGAAGGAATGCAAGAAGCTCCATTGGGAAAGAGCAAAACTAGGTAAACAGGCAACACCACTGGAGATGAAATTGAACTTTGACAAGTGAAAAAGAATGCACACTGAACTGAATGATTTAAGTTATAAGTACACACAGATGGTCCCTGCGTTAACTGCTGTCTTCTGTAATAAACATGTAGACATTGCTGCAAAATCTCCAGGACTGCTCAGAGAATGGGGAAGGAAAACATTTAGGTACATTAGGGAAGAAAGATAACTGTGTCCAAAATCAGTGCTTGAATGTATATACATGTAGACATATGGTAACAAACTCCAGAGTGTTTAAATAACTTATATCCATAATCAGACTGTTATTTCATATAACCTAAAGTGAGAAGAGAAAGTCTCTAGGGAATTAAGTTAATGGGAATTAGGGGAACTGTCACTGGTGACATCGGTAAGCACTGCTGTGCCTGCTCATCAGCCAGAGGTGCACTGAAGACTAGGCCTCCTCTTACGGGTACCTCTATCTCCCACATTTGGAGAAATCTGAGTTAAGATAATATCCTGACATTAGGGGTCTGATCTACAGGTTTCCCTGTGCAGTCTTATGACTGGGTAAGATTCAGTCCATGACATTTTTGAGATTCCCTTTTGGGTTGGTTATAGGCAGCTCCTTTGCTGGGTGTGTAGAAAGCTGAATTGCCCTGTTAGGAAATATGTGCTCTACGTGTGCTAGAAAAACAGCTGCCATCCTAAAGCTGTTGGAATTTCCTTTCAAAAGGCATCCCTATGTGTCTAAGCATCCCAGGGAATTAAGGCAAACTGCCAATCTTTTGTGCTAAGCACAAAGTGCTAAGCAAAGTGCCAACCTTTTGAACAACTTCTTGTTTATATATCTTTCAAAGATAATCCGAACACCACGGAGGCCATATACTACTGATTTAACAAGGGTTATGTGGATCAGTATCCCTGAAGATCTGAAACTGGTAAAAATCCTGAGTCATGAGTTTTAATGAAGGTATTTCTAAGACTAAAATTCTCCTAATGGAAACACTTTTCAAATGATGAGACCTACTGTGAAAGCAGACAAGCTGTAGCCAGTGAATTGTTGCAAATACAGAAGTCATAAATGTAGGTGGGATAGGAACAGAAGATCATAAAATTTCAAAAACAAATGACAAATATGACTCATTACACTAAAGAGATCAGCTTTAAGGAAAAAACCTTTGAAATCAATAATAGAAATAAAACTGCAGCAGAGAATACATGGAAGTAATTTCTACCACGCAGAACATGCATGACTAAAGGCGTGTGCCCCATTCCAGAAATCATGTTTTTATATTTTAAAGATATGTAAGGGTAATCTGTAGCAAAGTGTGACTAATAGCCCTCAAACAGGAATAATTAGACAAAATAACTGTAAGTTGCATCAGTGTTCATTATTTGAAAAATAAATTATAAAAACAACACACCTAAATTCCCTCTCTAGTGCATTTACTACCCAGTAATTCTCAAATAAGCTGAGTTAATGTTCCAATAAAACACTCAGGCACAGTGAAGCTGAAAGGCATACACAGCACAAAGCATTTTTTAATAGTCAAGAAATGGTCTTGCATGCAATTAAAATGGGAGATGGAATTTAACTGTACATACTGATATGCTACCTGATAGCAGAAATCTGTATCTGTACAGATACAGTCCAGGATGGCCAAAAAGCCATCAGTAGCACCATTTTGCATAATGACTCCATGCTAATGTGTGTAGAAATGAGTTCTGTTAGCAAAGTGATATGATACTTTTTCAGTAATCTCACATTTTGATAGCATCACGATACAGCCTCAGTGGTCTTGCTTTGATATTTTAATGAGATTATATGTTAGGATAGCTATCTGCTTACCTAGAAATAACTGTGTATACAGTTTTCTGCCCATCACAATAGTGCCTTCATTCTTTCAGATTTGCAGAAAAACTTTTTCCTGATGTAATCTCAAGGAACAGTGATTATATATTAACTTAAATGGAGCCTACTAAGTATATAAGAGTACAGTTCTGTCTCTCCAGGACTGTGTGTTAATGGCTGTATGACTGCAAATACATCTCAAAAAATAAAAAATACAAAATTGTGTTATAAAATGGATGGGGAGAAAAATGTTACTATCTTTTACTTATGTACTTCATGCTATATATCAGTTGGAATGTCTTACATAAACCAGACAGTTGAAAATAGCAGCCTGAATATTCCATTTTAATCATTAATTCACATGAACACTACAAAAATAGCAAAGATCTCCATATGGCCTTTTACCTGCAAGGTCAGCAATTCAGGTGCTCAAATGCACTTCTGCTTCCAATATTTCCCACTATTCTAATTTCCTACATTTCCTTCCTCTATTTGAAGAAAGTCTTGGAGAATGAAATGAGCTTTTCAGCCCTGTAGTTCACCAAGTTTGGGGTGAACCAAAGAGGAGAGAGAATTGCTAGGTGGTAGCCCCTGCCTGGGAAGGGATACATACAGGCTGGGATTCTATTGCTAACACAGAAGTGCACAGCCATACTCACAAAAGCAGTCCTTGTACAGTTGCAGCTGGACTTTGACAATAGGATTTTTGAGTGAATGAGTTCTGACTGGCTTTGAAAGAAAGCTAAGTTTGCAGAACCCTTTCTTGCAAGCCCTGGTCTTGGGAGGATTCTGCTTCTACCGACAGTCAGGGTGGCCACCAGGTTGGGGGAATATTCCAGCTTACAACTGCCCTACTAAATGAATGCACTGATGCATGGCATATGGGATAATTACTAAACAACAGGGATACAAATCAACCAACCCCCTCTACTTGCCTCCATTAAATCCATTGCAGGTGAGTTTTCTGTGACAGAATTTCAGTTGTCTATCACAGAATCACAGAACTGTAGGGGCTGGAACGGACCTCTAGAGATGACTGAGTCCAGCCCCCCTGCAAAGCAGGCTCCCTACAGCAGGCTGCACAGGTAGGTGTGCAGGTGGGTCTTGAATATCTTCAGAGAAGGAGACTCCACAACCTCCCTGGGCAGCCTGTTCCGGTACTCCATCACCCTTACTGTGAAGAAGTTCCTTTGGATATTGGTGCAGAACTTCCTATGCCCCAGTTTATGGCCATTTCCCCTTGTCCTGTCCCCACAGACCGCTGAAAAGAGGTTGGCCATGTCCCTTTGACTCCCGCACTTAAGGTACTTATAAACATTAATGAGATTTCCTCTGAGTCTTCTTTTCTCAAATGAGAATCTGTGAGTGAATGTGGTCGGCTGAGCCTAAAATCTCAGAAGCCAGACCACTTGGAGTGCCACTTAAAGGCAAAATGAGAAAACAATGTTTAAAATCGTTCAGCTACCTATAGGAGCTGAAACAGACCATTTTTGCGGGAAAAAAATTGCATGACTATGTCTATTCTGTTTTGCATTGCTATGTTTTGCTTGTTTTCCTGGATTATCTTTGAGGTTTGGCTGAATCTCATGTTTATAACAGTAAGAAAGCCATCTCCAAGTGTGTGATGCAAAAAAAAAAAATCATAACATTTTATGTCTCTATTTATAACCTCTTCTGTTTCTATTCTATTCCATTCTATTTCTGGATTCTCCCAGATTATTGCCTTTTCTACTGATCTCATTTAATACATTCAGACTACCAGTAGATCTTGGTTCTTTACATACCAAGTCAAATAAATTTATCTACCATGTCCAAAAGTGTGAACTATGTGAACGTTTGTCATCAGATAAAATTTCTTGTATTGATTAATATGGAATGTATTTCTCTTACCCATTAATGCCAAAAATCTCATTTGAAGTTTAACTTACATAGTGACAGAAACTGGGCTTTTCCTTTAAATAAAAGTTTAGCTTTAAGACCTTCACATCATAAGCTAAAAGAATTTATAATATATTTTCAGTACAACAAATTATCTAATTGATAAATAAAATAGCGATTTTTTTTTAAAATGAGCTTTAATTTCTGATCACTTTTGAATTTCCTTTTTCACTTGTTATTTATTTTTATGATCTTATTGCATATAATAATTCTTTTCCTGCTTTAATTTCAGTAAAAGTGACTTGGAACGCGGATTACTTAAAGCTGTCTTTTAAATGTTCATTAGAGAGAAAAAGGGTTTTCTAGGTGTCAGAAGAGAAAGGACTACTGAAAAAATGTAGAAAAATATGACATTACATGAAATATGAGCATCATAATAAAGAGATAAGTATTGAATTTAAGAACTGATGCTAAAATTGGGGGAAAAAACATGACTTTAACATTTATATTATTTCCAAAATGCAATCAAAAATTTCTTTATGGAAAAAAAACCATGAAAAGAAAACCTCAGAATTCTACAGGCAATTCATCAAAATACTGAGAGAAAAAGTCTTTGTGCTACTGTATGTGACATATAATAAAAACAGTGAAGAACAATTCATATACACTCATAAAAATAAGAAGACTTTTGTCAAAGGCTATAGAAATCTCACAAGGAATAGAGAGAATGAACTTGAGTAATAATGATACATTTCCAAAAAAGTAGAACAGTAATCAAATAGAGCAGTGGCTTTTAAAGGTAATACCTTTTATGCATTTAGCAGAATGACCTGAAGTTGAATATATGGCATTGCTAATATTAGTTGAACTCAGTCTCTTGCAGGATTATTCCATATCTGAGTGACAGATATCAGAAATACAGTATTTATCCTGTAAAATAAAATTAACCAGATGATTTACTTGAATAGCTAGCTGTATTCTGCTGTAAGGATCAAGAAGATGATCCACTTAGAAATGTAATGACTCTGGGACTCTGGTCAACTGGACACAACAATACACAGCAATGCTGCAGTTCTTTCCAAAATAGTGATTTAGAAACGGTCATTGTGCACTGCACCCTGTAACATCTGTCAGTAGCCTTTTAGTAACTTTGGGAATTTCTGATACCTTAGTGGAACTATTGAGAAGCTCCTTTTACAATACCATCAACATAAATGAAGTGTATTTTTGTTATCAAAGCGTGGTATTTAGAGTCACTGTGAGTAATGTAAGAAATGTAATTCAGATTCTTCATTTTACTTGTTCTTAATTATTATTTTTTTACAACATATTACTTATTTCAGGGGAGGCAGCTAGTATGACAACTTTTTCATATATATATCTACACTTGTTTCTTTACAAAGTCTTCATGTTGTTCACATGATTTATTTTCTTATTTAGTTGTATACTAAAAGGAAAAGCAAAGCAAGGGAAAGAGTCATTCACGAATCACAGAGAAGACAAGTAGGGAGATAACAAGGACGAATGCTAGATCTCACGGCATCGATATACAAAATCAAGTAGTGATATGGCAGCCCCAACACACGATGAACATTTTACATCAATCATAATAATCAGCACAGCGCAAGCTTGCAAAAAGATTATTTATGTGACCAGAGTGTTATTATCAAAATAAATAAAAAATGCCATGTATATCAAAGATTTACATTTAAGTTCTGTGTTTTTGTGTACATAGACAGATGGACTTTTAGGTCATCTTTAAACAGTAATAAAGGCTGTTGCCATAACAAAGCTTCCCTGAAAGACAACTATACTGTGAAGATGAGGTATGTGAAGGTACATGAAGGTTTTTTTGTTTTTTTTTTTGAGTAGGTAGACAATTCAGGTACAGAATGATGGTAACACTGAAGTCCTTCAACAAAGCAGAAATCTGCTGTGAAAGGAGTTCCCTGAGTCTGGATCTGCCTTGTCCCTGTGTTGTGAAAGCATACTGCTCTCATGTAGGCAGCGGAGAGAGAACATTTTTTGAGGAGAAGCTGACTGAGAATGTGAAAGCAGAAGGTAAACATTAGGAGAGTGACCACTGTTTTTCATGGTTGTTAGGGTAACAAAATACCAAACTAGAGATAGTAGACCTCAAAAACAACAGCTTCTTTAAACTCAGTGCATTCTCATCCAAAGAAAGCCTTTATAAAAAGGCTTTCTTTTTACATGGACTAATATGGATATGGACATATGGAATATGGACTAATACATAGTTTTCTTGAGGAAGTGATAGCATAAACACAACTATGAACTGTGCCAGTGCAGAGGATGAAAAGCATTTAGGGACTTCTGTAGGTAAAGGAGGAGCTGGCAATGCAGGAAAGAAGTCTAGAGATGGAGAAATTAAGCCAAATTTGTACAGATAAGTACAGGCAAGCTTCTGTGAACAGCAGAAAGCACAAAAAAAGTACAAAATGTGGTATGGCTGGAAAAGTGCATTAAGTTGGACAAGAAAATGTTCTATAAATGCCTTAAGAGAGAAAGAAGAACCAGGGAAGAGTCACTTGGCTACTGAGTGGGGAAGAGAAACACATCAATATATCACGGAGGCAGAAGTCCTTGGTTAATATTTAAAGAAGTCTTCACAAAAAAAAAAAAAAAAAAAAAAAAAAAAAAAAAAAAAAGACATCTGTGGTCAGATAGTTAAAGCAAATAAGATAGAAAAAAGTAAAATCAAACTGAATGAAAGTCTTATATTAGGCATTTGAAATTGCTGAGTATTTTTACTATGAGACATTAAATAGGAGATATAAGGCTTAGTTCTTCTCTTTAAAACACAACAAAAAATAAAACCAAAGTATTACCTTAAGTTAAACATCAGCACTTGGAAAAATACAGGCTCCCTTAAAAAAAAGCTTTATATTTTCTGTAGCATATAGGAAGGCAAGAAATATCCAAGCATCACTTTAAGAAAATCATGTCTGACCATGAATGCTTACTGGTCTTCTGGTCATTCTATTTCAGAAAGGATTTAGTAGAACAAAATTGATCAGAAGTTCAAACAGTGTCTCTAAAAGAAGACAAGTAATAGACCAGAACAATTAGATTGGGGAAAAAAAAAAACCAAGAACAGATGATTTAGAACTTTGGCTTAAGGACTATAAATTCCTAAATAAATGGAATGAGGATTGATTATTGACTCTTTCTCACGATCCAACAACAGCAGAGCAGCGAAGAAAATAATGTGTAATATGTTTAAAACAATGAAAGGAAAGCCTTTTTCAGAGAGTACATCACTGAACTGTGAAACATATTGACATAATACACTGTGGAGACTAAACAAGATCATCTAAATTCATGAAGAGTTTACCTATTTGTGACTACTAAACATGATGAATAATACAGAAGTTTTAAAGAATCTAAAAGGAAACAACAAACTTGCTCTTGAAAAATGTAACTAAAAAGAATAATGGAAGGGGTTAGTATTGTCCATGCTACTATTCTTGCACTCCACAGAAGAAAGGCCTGATGGGAGACGCTATTATTTCACATAACCCTGTTTAACATGATATTTTTCAAATAGTTTTTATCTCCTTCAAGTTCAGTAATAAGCACAGTAAACAACACTGGACTCAATACAGAGTCACAGTGGACTTTGCTATGAATTTTTTGAATATTTATAGTTTATTTTCTGTCTCTTGCCCTGTTCTTCATCTATGAAAATTATTTGCCATTTATTCTAAAAACATTTATCTGATGATTTTTTTGTTGGCTTTTTCTTATTGTCTCCCCTTTGTGCAACACTTTAGTCATTATCATTATTTTGCTAATCATTAGGAAATACTAGTATTTTACTTTTTCAGAATTCCTATAGTTTATCAGTTTCTTTTAACATGTGAATAAGAAGGAACTCATTACTGCCTAGGTCCCTGAACAATAGTAATAAAATGTAGGTTGGTTGCTAGGGGAAGCATTTTCATGGTAATACAGCAAAAGATTGAAATACTTTTCTTGCAGAGGATTGGACTTTCTGCCACTGCTGATGCGTTTGGGAACAGGCTGCACTCACTACTGCTGGAAGGAGCACAGAGTTGCTCCTGAGAATATCCCTGGTAGCCTTCCTTCATTAAGTCCTGGGAGGAATAATGTGAATTCTTTTACTCTTCTTTTAGCGGGAAAGAAAATCTTGGTTTTCTCCTAGCCTTCTAACTACCCTCTTTTTTAGAGCAAAGAGGAAACACTGTTAAGTGATCACATAGGTTATGACCCTCTTTTCTATAAAAGTTAATAGGATTTTTTGTTTCTTTGGAGACAATTGAACCAGAAGCTGAGGTAGCAGGTTTTGAGCTTAAAGCCACATTTAGCACTGAAAACTACCTAAAATAAAAGTTGGAATGAATGTGGAGGTCAAGTAGACAGATTAAAATTACATTCATTCCCCTTGTTATATTCTTTCTGGTCCTACAAAATGTTCTATTGTTTCTTTTGTACTGCACTGGCTTTCTTGAAAATTTGGGAAGATCAGAGTTTGATGGTATATTTGGCAGCAGGATGGGTACATTCTAGGTCCACCAAATTGGGAGCCAGGGTATCAGCCCTTGGATTAAGAAAGCAGAAGATGCTGCTGTCCAGCAAACTGTTCTTTGCCTTAGACTAAGGTAGTTTAAAGATTTATCTATTGATTTTGCAAACAGTTCAAAAAAAGAACTCGTTAATCGTAGGCATTCATTTTTTTCTGAGTAATTCATAAAATTTCTTTAATAATATGACACATCATGAATTAATCAGTGTCCAACCCTGTTTATTATTAATAACCAAAAGGACTATTTTTGTAACAGTGGATTCATTATTGTGTTACTTGATATGAATTTCCAATGCATTCTTGTCAGAATGAGCAAGAAGTCATGAAGTTATTTTCCTAAGTCTTGGTTATGAAGACAAATTTGAGTTGAAATTGTAATGCTTTACAAAGTACCCTTCTTCTAATAATCAAAGTAGGCCGTGTCCATTGTTTCAGTTCTGAAATAGAATGAGTGAGCAAGTTGCGTGGAAGAATACACTCTTCAATCTCATTTCCAGGTTAAAATTCAAAATGCATTACCTGACAATATCAGAAAAAAAACTAGGATATTTTAAAAATTTCTTATTTTTTTCTTTTGGACATGCAGAAGTTAAATGTTTGAAGTATTGCAAGATTTTTCAGGGGAGACTTGTTACAAGCTTTGTCATTTAGTTGAATTTGGCAGTTGACTGAATGCCTCTAGGGTCTTGAAGATGCGCATTGTCGTAAGACAGAAGATACATGTAATACAGTTCATGTATTTTTACATGAACAGGAGCTATTAAATTTTCAGTCTTTGAAGGATTAATCTCCTTTCCTGTATATACTTGAAATATCAGTGTTCACAGACAAGTCACCCAGTCATCAAGTCACATCAGATTTCTTAAGTGGAAAAAAACAGACCAGCTAGTTACTTGGGTGTCCAGACACAAGCAGAATCAGCTATGACATCTGACTCTAACCTGTCCTCAAGAATGGACAGCAATGGAGGTTTCACAACCTCCTTAGTGGATGAGCTCTACACTTGCCTTTGCATTAGATCTTGTCATTACACCTGACTTGAATATTTCACACTTCAGTTTAAGTTCATAATTTCTTGTTAATTATAGTTTTTTTTTTGTTTTTTTTTTTCCTGGGGGCTAAAGTCTAATTACCCACAATACAAACTTACAGGCATGGGTAGGATTGGGAACGTCATTGCAGAGCAAGTGCAGTGTGTGCCAACTGTACCCAAATGTCCATGTTGCAATATAAATATCTCCAGCCTGCTTCCAGTACATATGTATGTATGCAAAAATGCTGTAGCATTAGTTCTGTAGGGCTTTGCACAGAATACCAGAGAAGAAAATAAACATACAAACAACAACATAAAACAAATTAAGATTTTTTCTTCATGAGTAATTCAAAGGTAGATTGCACTAGTTCAAACAAATTCTTAATATAATTGCCTACAATAGGAAGCCTATGCCCACTCCTTACAAATGCTCAGCTTGAGGGAAGGGACTGGGTAGAAATGACCAAATAGATTTTTTAAAAATATGGACTTGTGATATAGACCTCAGCATAGTGATGAGGAACTTAGTGATATTTTGCTCTGCAGCACTGCTGGGCTCTTACTAATGCAGGTTAAAAACCCCTCTCCCATGTCTCTTGTGCTCTTCAACTTTTATATCATACTTGTGTACAGTGTTTAGTTTCTGCACTTTTCAGATTAGAACTTTTTTTTTTCTTAATGACTATAATGGGTCCCAATCACATGAGCAGCCTTACATAAAATACAATATTTGGTAGATGTTGACCAGAAATTCTTGCACATAAATCACTCAATCTAAAAGATTGGATGTTTTGTTCACCAGCAGTCATAGTTACCATTATATTTTATCACAAACAAACAATGGTATTTATTAATAAGCATAAGTATGCAAATGACTGTCAGTTAAGACATACCTAACCACTCTCTTACTCGGTCAGTAAGCTCATAATCAAGGTCTTTGACATTAGTGTCAGTTTTCCGTTTAACTTTTCTAGATATCTGAAGGGATGTAAAAAATTAAAATAAATCTAAAAAAATGCTTCTGCATCAGCTTTTAACTAAAGCCACTGATGCTGGAGAGCTGCCTACCTCTGCAAGAGAAGCAAGGGTAATTAAACAACTCTGAAGTCTTGTCTTGAAAGATAAACTTCTGGTTTTCGTTGTTGTTTTTTTTTTTTTTTTTTTTTTTTTGCCTGAAGCACAACTACTATAAACAGCTTTTGAAATGGTCTTTTTGTGGCTTTTTAAAAAACATATGTTATACTAGTGGGTGAAATCCAGAAAATGAGGGACAAAATGATAATTCTCAGAAGTTAGCAGAACTTCATGACAAATTCAAGACGTCCGTACAGAAAGAAAAGAGATAAAATAGAAAGTTACCCTAAACTTTGGCATGACTCTTTCAAGCTCTACAGGTTTTCCAGTCTATTAAATAAATGTGAAGTAGAGACAACATGCTGCTGTCAGGACTTTTGCTCTCTCTTTCCTTGCAGGGGATGAGAAGGAGCAAAGCCTTCCAAATTTCTGCATGGTGCCCTCTGTACACTTGAGGCAAATAAATGGTCATGCTTCCAGCTCAGGTGCACCTGATTGACGCCATTTCTCTGTTTGTTGCTGAATACCCTGCTGAAGAGCTAAGAGCAGGATAAGTTTCAAATTCTAGGCAATACACCTTTTGCCATGCCTAAGGTAGTGATAAATATGAATTGTTGCTTCCCATGAGAATCCCTGCATGAGCTTACACCAGAATTGACAAACATAATGCAGAATACCTTCTAGCTACAGAGAGTATAAATCTATGGTAGAAGCATGTCGGCAGTGAAGCCAGCAAACTTATGGATGTGTTCTTGTAGTGATGTTAATTGGAGCTCAGAGGACAAAGTGGAGCTGTAAAACCTTTTGTGATTGTGTGAGTGTAGTAGTGGGCAGTCTGTACAGGAAGCCACACAATATGTGCAAGTGGGGCAGTTCTGCAACTGATATTCACTAATAAGTCACTGACTTCAGTAGAACTAGCCCAGTTTATCTGACTTAAGAGTTTAGCTGAGAAGTGGTTTGTTGCAGCAATCTTTATTTCATCATAACAACTAAATTTTTGTTTCTGCTGCCTGAATTTCCTTATTGCGCATGCAGCAGCACTATGATCACATTGCATGCCTTAGCTTAGCCTGAGGTATGACTGGTGGCACATTTCAGAGCTGCTGTAAGTCTTTAAGCTAGGAGACAGCTGATCGTAACCCACTGTGAAGCATCATAATGTGTCAGCTCCAGAAGAGAGTTTAGATTGGCACTCTGCCATCACCTGGACTTGGGAATATGGTCAGGACTCTCGAGACAGGATTTTATATTTTCTTAAGGGATTCCACATTATTCTGCTACAGCTCTTCCACTTGTCTGGTGGGAATGAAAAAAGATGTCAAGTCAATAATAAAAGAAAAATAAAGTATTACTGAACACATGTTAATTCCTGTTAATATTGTGCCATTTATTTTAAAAACCACGGAGTTCATTTATAGCTGACTTAAATTAGTACAGCCACAGAACAGACTCAGCCCTCATTAAAATGAATGGGAGTCTTTCTGTTAATTTGTTGGAGTCTGGTGCAGGCTATTAGATGGTATATATGGCCTTTTTGAAATACTCAGAAAGAAAAAGGTCCAAAGCATTTTGAAAACATATTTTTAACCAATTTACCTGTTACTGTAATACAATCATAGAATCATAGAATTGCTCAGGTTGGAAAAGACCTCAAAGATCATCAACTCCAACCATGACCTAACCATACTACCCTAACAACCCTCCACTAAATCACATCCCTGAGCACCACATACAACTGGTTTTTAAACACATCCAGGGATGGTGACTCAACCACCTCCCTAGGGAGCCTATTCCAATGCTTAACCACCCTCTCTTTAAAGGTTTTCCTGATATCCAACCTAAACCTCCCCTGGTATAACTTGAGGCCATTTCCCCTCATCCTGTCACCTGTCACCAGTGAGAAGAGACCAACCCCTCTCTCGCTGCAATCACCCTTCAGGTACTGGAAGAGAGCAATAAGGTCTCTCGTCAGTCTCCTTTTCCCCAGACTAAACAGCCCCAGTTCCTTCAGTCGCTCCTCATAGGGCATATTCTCCAAGCCCTTCACAAGCCTTGTTGCCCTTCTTTGGACCTGCTCCAGCACCTCCATGACCTTTCTGTACACAGGTGCCCAAAACTGAACACAGTACTTGAGGTGAGGCCTCACCAATGCTGAGTACAGGGGCAGGATGACTTCCCTAGTCCTGCTCACCACACCATTCCTGATACAAGCCAGGATGCCATTGGCCTTCTTGGCCACCTGGGCACACTGCTGGCTCATATTCAGCCTCCTTTCCATCAGTACACCGAGGTCCCTTTCCATCAGGCAGCTTTCTAGACACTCTTTCCCAAGCCTGTAGGGTTGCCTGGGGTTGTTGTGACCAAAATGCAGGACCTGACACTTGGCCCTATTGAAACTCATAATTTTTTGTGAGAGCTTGTAAACTATGAATTTAAAGATTGTGAGACATTAGATGAATTCAGCTGAAAATTACTATAATAAACTTTGTTGATCAGAAATCAAACCTGCTAAGATGCCATTTCTCCATTCTAGAATATACTCCTTATTCACTCCTTATAAAGCTGATCCACATCTTCATTACATTAGTAGTTGGGAAAAACTGACAGGAATAGCTAATAATTTAGTTCCAAGATATAAAGTTTAAAGTTAGGTTATGGAGAAGGTTAAGAAGATTTGTTAAGGAATATTTCATCCTATGACAAAGACTCTGTACTTAGCTGTGATTTATTCCCTCTGTCCTGAACACATACAATTTTGGATAAGGGCCAGAAAAGTTGAGTTCACAAGGTAGTCTTTCCACCTTTGTGTCACTTGCATCTCTCATCCAAGCTTCTGCTGTTCTGAATCACCCTAACTGACTGCATTCTACCTCTGCTTTTAAATTGTTCACAGGCTATTCCTTTTTGGATTGAACTTAGGTGCGTCACAAAATGTGATGTAAAAGACCCTTATGTGAAGAGATTTCCAGTTAAGAAGCCTCAACTAAAATAGATGTTCCTAGGGTGTGATTCATCCCTCCCTAAAATAGTTGTCCAAAATATGTGTTCAATGCATCTGTTTCTTTCCATTGTCTAGTTAGGGAGGTGGGACTGACCAACTCAGATTTAAGTATTGCATATTTTTCTTGCTGCCCAAAGAATATAAGGAAATAACTCTAATGAGGCAATAAAACCAAAGAGGTTGGAAGGAGATAACATTTGCATGTGTTCTTGGAACTATATTACATACTGCCACATCTCTGTACAAAGGAACAAATTGGTCTTCCTTCTTGCATTCTTACATTGTTTAGCTATGTCTTTCTGCACTGAATTTTGGCAGCATTTCTGACATACTCTTGTGTATGCACACTTATGCAGTGTGTGTGAGAAACTGCTGGCACCAGCATCAGCTGCCTCTTGTGCTGCAACTGCTGAGTCAGCAGCTCAGAGGTGTGGTTCTCCTTCCATCTCTGCCTTCTCAGTCACAGCAGTTTTAATAGCCCACATCTTTATGTGACACTGCCTTCTTCTGCAGGAAGCTGTGATTTCTTGATGATCAGGGATCTGTTAAAGGACTTTTGTTTAGTTTCCTAAACTCTCTGTTGCCTCTGCCAAAAAGAAACAAATACATAATTCACACACCAAACCTTAATAAATAATTTTTGAAGATATAATCAGTAAGAAACATTGAGCTTTGGAATGAGGAATTCTGAGAATGGAGTGTGGTTGGTTTTTGTGTGTGTGTGTGTGTGGTTTTTTGTTTAATGTAGTGCAGATGTGTGATACAATGTGATCTAATCTGGTTTTTGGACAGTAAAGGTTAAGCAAGCACATGTCCAGACCCATCATTAAAGAAAAGTCTTAACCAAATATTGCATTACTTTATATTATTCTTGATGAATCTTTGTCCCTTACATTCTGCTTTATTGAGCCAGTCCTTTTATGCTGTTGTGAAGGTACATGGCCCAGTAAATCCTAATTATTTAATATATGTATTTAGATTATCACCTTTTTTTTTTCATTATTAATTTTCTTTGTTTCAAATCAGCAACTTATGTAGGAACAGCAGATGGGAATTTCCAGCTGTTTGTCAAAATGCCTTTTGACTACTGCCTCTTTCTTAATTTCCTTTGAAAAGGGCAGAAAAGAAATAAATAGGCTTTCCATGAAAGAACTGATTCGATTGCTGCCAGACTACAATATGAGATATTTTTTTGTGAACAAATATCTTCTTTATGATAATTTTAAAATCTTCACAGAAGTCACATGCAACATTGTCACATCCTTTAGCAGATTTGAAATCCCTTGGCTGGGATTTAGAAGACTTTCCCTTCTAATTCCATCTCTGTCACTAGCCTTGACAAAGCCATTTGACTGCTTTGTACCTGTATTTATCTGCCCATTCACTGTCTTGTCTGCAGAGATTTTAAGCTCTTCTAGATAAAGATGTTTTTTACTATCTCTTTTAATAAGTTGCCAGTCAGGGCCTGCATATGTTCCTTTCTGATAAACAATATGCCCTCTGTGATGACTCCATCCCTATTTCTTCTTGCTCTAGCTTGACATAAGCTCTAGCCAAGTAAATTAAAATATGTGTCCACAGTTTCTGTGGGTACTGATTATGCCTCCGCTGCTGGTGTGGGTCAGCACAGAATTCTTTGCCAGGGCTCATACCCCTCTCCTTCTATGGCAAGGACTACCTTCTTCCCAAGAGTGCAGAAGGCCTGTGGTTTCTCAGGAACTTCTGGATATTATAAATCCAGATGTGTTGATGGTGTGAGAATATATTTCTATATGCATATGGATAAGTAAGGAGCCAATTCAGATTTTATCAGAGTTATCAAAAATCTTTTCATTCAGTTTAGTGGCTTTTAGGGAAGGCGCAATGAATGAAAAATCAGAATGTGGTAAGTTTCTTACATAAATTAATCATCCAAGATGTGTGGAAACTGTGGGAGGGTATTAAATAATGAAGCTTGATTTTACTTCTTTGCCACAGCTTTTCATTTCCAGTATTAATTTCTAGAAAATTGTTAGTTTCACATTGCAATCATCCACATTGATTTGAAACTTAATGGCCTATTTCTCCATAGCAAAAACTCCATGGCGATTGTTTTAAGCATTCATTTACTGAGAACATCAGAGAAAAAGAATAAGAAATAAAAATACAGAGGAATAAATAGATGAACGTTTTGCATTTTTTACTGGGGAATGGGAGAGAATTAGAACATGGTGTAGAACTCTTCTTTTCAGAGCATCAGTGAGACAGATGTTTTCTTTATTTTCATGTGCCTTTTCCATGATTACTGATTATAATTTCCAAAGGTGGCAAAATTAAAAGGAGAAAGAAGATGGCTGTGAGAGAATTTTAAGACATAAATAGAAGCATAGATTTTGGTTGCCTGGGAATCCTTAATTCTTTATTTTATCTTCTTGTCCTATGGCTTTTTGGATCAAAACACTAAAGCTGCTTGACTGACCATATTTCCTCCTTAATGGGATTTTGATTTCTAAATAACATCTATGCTCTTATAAATTCTTCCATACACTCTCCCCTGTTTTAATTCCCTTTATTTTTTTATCTTGCAAGAAAATGAAAATCATTTTACTTTTGTCTTTTGTTTAACATTACTATTTTTCGTTTTTTTTTTTGTTTTTTTTTTGTTTTTTTTTTGTTTTTAATAACAAACAAATAAAGTAGAGGAACCAAAAAGAAAAAGGAAAAATTCTATTCAGTCTATTGTGAATAGAGGTAATATGAAAGACTTGTGCACTTCATTTTTCTGTTGTCACGAATTCCAATTCCTGTCAAAGGTTATGCACACAGATGGCTTGTTTCAGTGCCTCTCCTTTCTCTTGCCACAGTTTCTTACCCTAGAAATTTATATTTTGAAGTTTGAATTTATGTTGTAGTTTGAAGTTTTAGAGAATACCTGTCTGTTTGAAAACAAAGATAATGTAACTGAAATGATGAAACTGACAGCAATGTCTCAATCCCTCTGGGAACTGACCTTTCCCATTCTAAAGAGTGTAGCTGCCTCACTAACTTAAGAAATGGTGTACCAAATTTAAACATTTCTTCCCCGTTTAATAAATCCCTTGGCTACTACTGCACAAATGTAGGACTTCATGAATGATGTTTGAGTTTAATCTGCAAGAATTGCTTTCGTTCCTATCATTTTTCTGGTGACACCAACCTTAGTGTGCAGTTGACACAATGAAGGGAATGAATGCTATTGAAAAGGACCTGGACAGACTTATAGCTTGTAGCAGCTTTCCAGAACTTAAAGAGGTCCTACAGAAAATACAGGGAGCATAATGGTAGGACAAGTGGTAATCATTTTAAACTAAAAGAGGGTAGATTTAGATTAGTTATAAGGCATATTTTTGTCCTTATTTCAGTGGTGAGGCACTGTAACAGGTTGCTCAGAGAAGCTGTGTATGCCTCAACCCTGAAGGCATTCAAGGCAAGTTGGATGGGGCCCTGGGCAGCTTGATCTGGTGGAAGGTGTTTCTGCCCATGGCAAGGGGGTTGGAAGTAGATGCTCCTTAAGATCCCTTCCAACCCAAGCCCTTCTGTGATTCTAGGAACTTATATGTGTAAAACAAGAGTTTTTTGTTTGTTTGTTTGTATCAACAGAGAAGGCATCTTTGAATATATTTGAATTACCCAAAGAAGTACTAGTTTTAGTGGCACATTCAGAAGGTCCGCCGTGTTATAAAATTAAACAGCCATAATAGCACAGGAGTTTTTGATAATTCGGTTCATGGATTACATTTCTTCTTAAAAGATGTTACCCCATGCTACTTATGAGGTATTTAATAATATCTGCCCAACTTAGAATTTTGCCCTCCAAAAATGTTAGTTTTGAGTAGAATGGAGTGTGAGGGAAGAGGCTGAAAAAAAAAAACAAACCTTTCCTCAGTTTTCTCTGATCTCTCTTGATGAAACCAATGTCTTTGAAGATGCTTCATAGACCAAATATAATGCAATAGCCCAGAGAGAGTGTCTGACATGCACTCACTTTGGAGCAGCAGGAAGGAGGATTCCCACTTGGAGTATGTAGCCTATTTCAATGTCATAAGTTTCAGATTCCTACCATCCCCTTCCCCACTGTGGAGATGAGGGTTTGAACTACAAAAGTGCTGTAGGATAATTCTCTTCTTTTCCTGTGACTGTGAAAGGGTTCCTGGGTGAAATCATACAACTTGTTCCTGTGGAAGCTCTGTAAGAATTATAATATTGCTTTGCAAAGCTTTTTGGAAAATCAGGACCCGCTTAATACTACTGACGTGCTGGCAATTCTATGAAAAGGAATGTTGAATTAAAAAAAAAAAAATGTTTTCTCCATTGCTTTACATTCTGCTCATGTAATAAATAGTCTGATTATCAATTTTCATATTAATAGATTAGTTAACAATGATGGACCTCCTGAGAATTACATTAAAGCTATAGCAACCCAAACAATAGATGCAACATCTAGTCAGCCACACACACACAGTGAATGGGAAACCGGTTTAAATTTGAAACTAAACTGGAAAAATGATGCAATTTTCTATTAAACTGTAGCAGAACATAAATACTCTTCTAGATGAAAGAGAAAAATGAACATGTCTTACATTATTGATATGTTAATAACCTTCAGGGAGCAACAAATAGTTCTTTATCATTTACATATATTACACATCACTCTATAACAAATGTAAAATTCACTTTAGGGCTGACCTCTTAGCTAAGAGGGTATGTAACTGTTAACTACATTGGCTGCTCTTATATGTAGAATTTATTGAAATAATTGCAGCTTTGAAGTCTTCAGTGGGTTGATCAGCTTTCAAGTGCTTTATAAGCGTAATGGGGCACATTTTTTCTCCTATAACTTCACTCAATTTGCTCTACTTGGGTACATATTTATTACTGTTGATAAATTATAATATTACCAATGCTGAATATAAAGTGGAATTCATTATTCTATTGCCTTCAATAACTTTGGAGATTAATTTATCAGTGCAATTGTTTTTTTGTGCTTTTTTTTTAATGAAATGCTTAGATGAAATATGGCATTGTTATTTATAAAAATTATAGAAAAACTGAAAATATATGCCATAGATGAAGTTTGAAATGTGTTTTTAATTGAGTTATTCTAAAAAAAAGTTAATTTCCATCAGTCTCATATCTGAAGATGCATCATGGTTCAAAGGAGATAGAGATGGTCAGAGTTTCTTGATTTCTTTTACTAAGAAAAGCTTTGAAGATTTCAGAGTATTTCATTCTGCTCTTTAGCTTGCTAGAAGTTAGAACAAAAGTAAATGTTGAAATAGTAACATTTCTGTCTTTCATCATCAGTCATATTCTCCATCATTAAATAACAAATTTATTTCTCAGTACTTGTATGTGTCTGTTATGGAATGCCTACTGTTCAGAAGTAATCTAGCTTATGTTTGACTACTGTAGGCCACTTGGTAGTTGGCATGTGTAATTTTTGGGGATTTTATCTCTCTCCCTCAAAAATGATGTTCAAATGTGTTCTGGAGGAAACGTAACAGAAAAGTGAGGACTTTCCCGAGTATATTTCCATACGATATTTTTGAAGTTTCTTATGATATCAATCATGTTATTCTGTGAAATTTTTACTAATGAGGCCTCATTTCCATCATTTTCAAATGTTGCTATATGAATTTCTTTAAATGCAAGAGTTCTTACTATGTTTCCTTATATGTGCGTTAATAAAATGTAGCTTCTGGGACTTTTTAGATAGGAGCGAGCTCATATTGTACTTTATATATTTTATCTAATTTTGATAAAGCTCATCCCTTCTTTATTGATAAAGCTTTTAAGTACTCAGTGTCTTTGAGTTTATTTTTTATTTTTTATCACTAGCTGAAGTTGACAAGAGTTGCCAAAGAGACTTTAGGTGGCCCAGAGATCATAGAATCATAGAATCATAGAATTGATCAGGTTGGAAAAGACCTTAAAAATCATCAAGTCCAACTGCAGTCTAGCCTTACTACCCTAACTCTAACAACCCTCTGCTATTCAGAGCATTTTGGCTCTTCCCTAAAGGAAATGAGGCTAATGAACAACGACACCACTTTCCTTTTCAGAATGTTGATCCTGCAGCTCTCTCCTTGTCTTCTGCATCTTTTAATCCTAAGTATTCCATAACCATTAAATCAACACCTGGTCAGGCTGCCCTGGGAATAGGGCAGAAGTGAGACCGTCAACAGTAGATCACAGCCTTATATCCTATCCTCTTTCTTTTGCCAGTCTTGTGGTCATATCAGGTTAATTTTGCATGATTTCAAGTCAGCTGTCTTGTCTGTTGAACTGAGAATTTGAATTTAGTTTGTCATTCAGGTGTATGGGGGAAAGTCAGTGCCACATTAACCATAACTGTCTCAAAGAATCTCAGCTGACTGCTTCAGAACAAAACTAGTGCTGGTTGTGCCTCCTTTTAATAAGGAGTATCAAGTAGGATTATCAAGCTTTATTGCAGTTAGTGAGATGCAAAGTACACCATGGAAAGCTCTAGCTTTGGAAAATCTGTCCTTTCTTTCATATTAATTACATTATAAACAGCTTAAAAAACCACTTTATAATTTCTCACATATTCAAAAATGTCCATTACGTGAACATTTCTGACTAAAAAGCTCATTTCCGCTGCTCATCCAAATGCACAATACTTCAATTTTAATATATTCTGTCACTTTGCTATCAAAATAGAAATTATCAATTAGTTCTTTTGAATCTGGAGTGCCTGCGTTTCATCCACAGCACCATGTGGAAAGTCAGCTATCGTCAAGATGTCCCTATATATATGTATCCAAGTGAAAAGCACTTTGTGACAATCTCTGATAGATAAGGAATTGACTAATTATTTAGCTTGGAAGAAGTAAGGAATCCTTTGCTGTGAATGCTGACAGTTTCCCCCCTCTTTTCATATTTGACAACTCTATTTCACATATTTTCTTATTAAGGAGTACATCAATGCTGCATATAAATACTTAATATGCCATTTTAATAATTCAATATAGAAAATTCAATATAAACATTTAGAATTAATGCAGCTATTTTTCAATGCAACACACACTTGTGTATTGCAAAATACTAGAAAAGTTTAATAGGCTGATGTTTACTCAAAGAAAGACTTTTGATGTTTTATTATCTGTAAAAGCAGAAAAAAAAGTAAGATAGAAAAATGAAAGATGGCATTATTGTTATAGCCAACTAATCCTAATGTTATTGTGTTTCATCACAGGGATTTCAGAAGCACTTCATTAACTGTAATTAGCAAATGGAAGAAGCACTTAAATTATAAGAGCATAGAAAAAAAGTGTTAGCAAGATGTAGTTCTGGAGAGTGTGTTGACACTGGATTTCTAGCTGGAAGTTTGGTCAGACTCAGCTGAAGAAATGACAATGGAAACATCCCCCAGGTGAGTTATCAGGATATTTAGCATCTTTAGTGTAGATTTTATATTACAACTATGATGATGATGATGCCCAGAAGGGTCTATATTTAGTTTATATTAGCCTGGGAGCTTAACCATTGGTAAGCAGCCAGGAAAGCTGACATGCTCCCCTTTGACTTATTTCACCATAAATAATGGATTATACGAGCTTTGTATGTGCTCATCAACAGCCATGATATTGGGAAGGAATATTAAGTTGGAGGCTACTGGGCAGGGAGCTGCAAACAATGGCTAAGCTTTTAGCACCTGAGACAGGCTGCTAGAACAAGATCTAAGAAGAGTACAAGAGTCTCTAACTCTACCTAGAACTTCACTAGAGTTATTTCCTACAAACTCTCTGAATTCTACTCAGTGTTGACAAAGATCACAAGTTTCCATTTTAACAGAGATAATAAGCAAAATCCTGAGAGATTTTAAAGGAAACCTAAGACAGGAAGGAAGTTCTTCAGAAGTTCAAAGAAAATATGGTTTTAGCTATCCTATTGCCAGAGGAATTGGGTTAATGTACTACACATAACAACAACAACAAAAGTATATTTGGGTAAAGCTCATCTGTTAAACTGTTGATACTTGAGGAATGGAAAAGTTCTGAATATGAGACAAAATCATATAATGCATGTAAGACTAAGGTTACTGAATCAAGGTATTTCATATGAGTAGGTTGTTTGAAGGATTTTAGGCACACTGTATATAATCAAAAGGATCTGGGACAGCAGAAAGATCAGCTTGTAATCATAACTCTGGCAGCAGTAGTGTAGATATAAACTATATTCTGCTGTAAGATCTTAATTCTCAAGAAGATCAGACTCCAAAAAATCTCAAATTCTTATTGAAAATTTCCTGAACTATATGGATAGAAAAAATCTAATTACTAGAGAAATTCAATGTGACATTATTGAAGCAATTAAAAGAAAGAAGTCAGCATGTTTTGTACATTTAATCAGACATGAAAGAGGCAGAAGAAGTAAATTATGTGAGCATGTGTGAGAAAAAAAATCAACACTTCTTAGTAGATGCAAAGAGAAGGGCACAGAAGGATGAATGGAACTGGAGATTTGGGATTAAGTTCAGAAGGCTGATAATAAGCAGCTGTGGAAATGAACCCACTTGAGTCAAAAATGGATAATCTGCATATTAATTGCTACACATGTTTAAAAGCAATGGAATTTCCTATCACTTCTTTTCTAACCTGATTTTTTTTTTCCTATCTGTTTTAAAAATGCCAATAAATACATATTGAATAGATAAAAAGCAGACTCCATAAGATATCCCCTTGCTTTATGTTTTTTATAATGACAAAGCTCTCTAGTATTCTGCTTTCAGCTTTTGTAAACATTTTTATTGCAATGGAGCTTACATGAAAATTCAACTAGATGTTATGGGAACTTCATCTACAGTTTCATCCCAACACATAAAATATCTTTGCAAAGTCAATGAAGGAGAAAATGATTTCTTCACAGAAACCTTTTGAAAATCCTTCTGAATGGATGATGTTATGCACTTCTATGATATATTAAAGCACTTCTTTAAGTGACCAGTTTTTAATCTTTTGTCCTTCAATTTTCTTCTCAGGAACAGAGCTATGTGAATCTGGACTAGAGTTATTTGATAGTCATGACCTTACCATGTGTTCAGAGTAAATCATGGGAAAGCTGCTTGGAATGTAAATGTTGGCCAGCTGGCCTAGAATTTCACTCAGACCTCATTTACGGTTTAATTCTTTGTTAAGCTTTGCTTTCATGTTACTTCTTTCACTGCATTTTCTGCTAACTGACATCCTCTCTATGTTGTTTCTTTCCTTGACAGGAAACCCACATTCTCAGACATTAATGCTGTTTCTGCTGCTGTTATTAACAACACTGTAATTGCTGTTTAACAATCCAAGTAATTAATTCATATGTAATCAAGGTGTGCAGGACACTGTGCAAATATTTGTGCACAATCACTTCAGACACACTCGTAAAATTCCCAGCTGCCTGTGATTATAGAGTTTTGGAGACATTCTTTAGACAAGGGAAAACCCAAATCAGTGGTACAAATAAATACAATATATTTATCTCCTTCGAGATCTTCATAGATTGATTTCTTGGCCACTTTTGCCATACAGAAGGGGTCAGCAAAAACTCATTGTTTTCCTGTACACTGCACTGTGGAGGTTTATTTATCCTTTTCTCAACACAGGAAAAATTCTGCAGCAAGAGGGGAACTGAGAATGCTCAGTCCGGTGAAGACGAGGCTCGGGGGAGACCTTATCAACCTTTACAACTGCCTGAAATGAGATTGTAGTGAGGTGATGGTCAGCCTTTTTTCCCAGGTAACAGTGATAGGACAGGTAATGGCCTTAAGTTGCACCAGGGGAGGTTCTCATTGGATATTAGGAACAATTAATTCTCAGAAAGAGTGGTGAGGTACTGGAACAGGCTGCAAAACATTTTCCTAATGTCTTCATTGTCTTGATGAGCATAGAAGGAGTGGTTTAAATTGGGATACTGCAAGACAATCTAGAATTTGAAGAGTGGCTTTGTTCATGGCTTAAAAAATAACTTTGTCTGGAAAAACCAAACTCTAAATCTGCCAAGATGAGAGAAATTTAGAATGCCAAAACTTGGTCTCTTTGAGTGCATCCCTAGTTACAAAAAAGCCAGAAGAACTAAAGAGCTGAACTTGTTATCACTCAGTTTATTAGCTTAATCCCGAGTTGTTTGACACACACACACATATATATATATTTTGTAACATTTAGATTATTCTAATGTTTCTAACTCCTTGAGATTGTTTTTGTAGAAGATCCGGATCTTTTTGACTATTCTCTGTTAAACATGAAATACGACTGTCATTGTCAGTTCTTCTCTGTGAAATCACACAGGACAGCTGAAGCGTTTCAGGAGAACTTCTGCAACATTCTGCATGGCTGTGAATTTTTCTTCCTTCTGCTCATGTGGCTCTACTACCTAAGCCAAAGCAGATATAGAACTTTGTATTGCTGAGCTTCTATTCTTCAGTTTAAGAAAAGTGTAAGATACGAGGGAATTTGAGTTCTTATTTGATTTAATTTAACTAGCACTTCTATGATGAACTAATATCTGAAATTTATATGTGGCATATTCATAAAATAAACACCTCCCAACGTTTTGGAGAAGATTCAAGGAGATAAGACTCCATTAAACCAATACGTAAAGAGCATGAATATGCTCTAGGGATTCTGTGGACACTGAATTTTTGGAGTTAACATTTAAGATAAATATTTCACCACCCATAAACTAACAGGCTGTATGAAGCAGAAATGGCAGAATGTATACATAAATTGTTTCCTGCACATATAGCTCAATGTCACAAGGAAAAAAAGAGGCAGGAATTTCTGCAAAAATCATATCAGGTATTGATAATGGTACTAATGCATTCTTTGTCCAGCCTCTAGTTTATAGTATGTTTATAGTTTAAATTTCCCTTGTTTACCAAGTTCCTGTAGTCAGCCTCATTCTTTCCTTCATTGAAGTTTGGTGGAGTGAAAGTAGAGACTGCCCTGCATTTTTGTCACCAAATCCAGGGGGCTTTCACAGAAGGTATTTGACAAAGCTTATGAGAATCTTTTCACATTTCCCTCCCCTTCTCATTTGAGGAAATATTTAATAAACATATAACATATAAAAATAATAAGCTATATTGTGTGCTAACTTGTCAGTTTAGATAAATCGGAAATCTCCATTCATTTCAGCTGATCTGCATTATCATACATTCACTATAGGGTTAAACCTGTGCTAAAATTTACCAGCATGGTGGAAAAAAATCTTCCTTTCAGTATGAGAATATTACCTTTATTTTCATTGCTTCTGAAGTACTCTTATTTGGTATTGAACATTGCTTATCCATTGTAGTTTTTTCTTGTCCAAGCACGTCTGTTATGGTAAATATGATGCTTGATTACACTGCTTTGTTTTTTTCCAGGCACTGATCTCATTATGAAGAAGACAAGCTACTGTTTCATGGTGACATTATTAAATGAGAACAAAATGGCAAGAGTAGTTAGTCATGTCATGATGTAAAGACAGTGCTAGAGGAAAAGTTGTGCTTTGCAGTGACAATGAATGATTAAATATTTACCGTATCATGAGCAAGAAAACAATATTTCTGGTGCTGAGACTTACTGTTCAAAGAAAAAAAGTATTTTTGATATAGCAAAAATATTGTCCTGCCAATGCACATGCATTGCTCTACTTGTTAAATAAATGTAACGTTTTAAATTATCTTGTAATGGAGCATAAAAATAAAATAATCTTGCTTCAGTCACAAGAATAATTGCAATACCAGGAAAAAAAATCAAATACTATATCTATTCTATCATATATTGAAGTGTCATTGAAGCCAGCACTTCCTCTGTTCTATTCTGGTCAGTAAATGTTGATTTGCAAAGAATCACTCTTCTCTCCTTGAAAAGAAAAATGCCAAGAATTCAGGTAATAGTGAATCAATGCAACTTGCTTCAGAAAGTTACTGCAATGGTAGTTTAAGTGTACACTAAAAACATTGAAGTAGGCTAACTTTTAAATGGAAAGATATTAAACAAATCTAATATACAGAAGCCATGAAATATGAAATACACATTGTGTCATTATTATTATTAACTTTCCAGAAACAAAGAGATTGATTTTTAAAGGGGACTAAAATTAAAGGGGACTACCCCCTAAAGAACAAAGATGCTGCATTACTACAGAGAACCTCCAAAATATAAAGCATTAAGTGTTTTTGATACATTCAATCCAAATGACCTTGATTTGTAGATCAAAATTTATAGTTGTGAGCCAGTATCTGCGGCGCAGGAAGAAAATGTGCTAATCAGAGTGCCTTCACTGTGACCCAGGCAGAGGTTAACGCGTTCTGCAGACATGCCTGGTTTGTGCCAATAAATATCCAGGGTGGTACCAGCACCTACATTTTTTTGTTAGGTTGACAAGTTAATGGCCACCTTCATAATACTAGATGTAAACTGGAGCTTGAGAAATAATATCAGGAAAGAGGAGGAGGGCCACTAAGATGATGAGAGGGCTGGAGTACCTCTCCTATGGAGAAAGTTTGTGGGACTAGGCTTGTTTAGCTTGGAGAAGAGAAGGCTCTGGGGAGATCTCATTGTGGCCTTCCAGTGCTTGAAGGGAATGTATAAACAAGAGAGGGAACAAATGTTTATATGGGTGGATAGTGATAGGACAAGGGGGAATGGATTTAAACTAAGACAGGGGAGGTTTAGGTTAAATATTAGGAGGAAGTTTTTCACACAGAGGGTGGTGACACACTGGAACAGGTTGCCCAAGGAGGCTGTGGATGCCCCAACCCTGGAGGCATTCAAGGCCAGGCTGGATGTGGCTCTGGGCAGCCTGGTCTGGTGCACATAGCAGGGGGTTTGAAACTAGATGATCATTGTGGTCCTTTTCAACCCAGGCCATTCTATGACTCTATGAAAAGTTTCCCAGCTCCATATGCTGCAACACTTCACATCTTGGAAAGGAAAGAAAAGAGCAGCTCTGTTGCAACACAGTAAACAGACAGCATTTCCTGGTAGTAACGGCTCTTGTTCTTGCAACTGGAGCCCTGCAGACATGCTGCAGCCTTTACTGAATGGTGCAGCTGAAGGTGCAGCAGATGCAATGATATCATCGGTGAAGCAGAGTGGAAGGGATGCTCAGCTGCCAGTTCTGTGTGCATGAGGCAGGGCCAGTTAACTTGCCTTTCCTCTGCATCCCTCAGATGTATCACTGGAATATTTCTCAACTGTTTTGAACTTCAAATAATTGTGATCCAACAATAAGAAACCTGTGGTGCTAAGCTGCTCTCACCATTCAATGTATATTTTTCTAGGTTAACTTAAATCTCCTTGGTCCTCATTTAGGCCTGTTAACTCTTGCCCTACTAGCAGCAGATATTTAGGATGGTTTACTTCCTTACTCTCTGAGCTTATTTTTATGCATTTGAGGGTTGTTAGGCAGGCATGCAATACAATCTGAATTTTCCCCTCCAGACTACATACTACTTCAGTCACAATTTGTCTGCAGGTCATATATCCAAGACCTGTGATTGTTCCCATTGTTCTCCAATCTTTAGCTAAGCAGTCTGTGCTTGAAGTATATGCCCAAAATGAAGCACAAGATTCAGGTAACTCCTTGTAACAACTAAACAAATTTAAAAAAATTGCTTCATGTGACAATGTTGTTTCAGATTCAAGCATAATATTTGACTTCTTTCACAATAGGAAAGCTTTGAGTGTTCTCTGCAGTATGAGATTCACTATTACACCCTGGCCTGACACTGCAGAGATTCCACCTTCATTTATAATTTTATAACTCACTTTTCCAAACTATTCCTCCAATTTATCAAAGTCCTGACTTACAACACATTGCAACACCTCTAACCTGGATAAAATTAAAAAATCAGTAAAAGCACTCTACGCTCCATCATCCAAGTCATTGATGAAAATATTGAATAGTATCAGATCCACAGCAGAACTCTGAGGTATGTCATTTGATACATTTTCCATTTTGACAGCACACTAATTATTATTCTCCCAGCACCATTATCTAACCCGTTTGTGCTCACCTTGTATTAGTTTCCTCTAGTCAAAATCTTGAGTAAGTGACAATATGTGACAAGATCTCAGATGTCTTCTGCCTCTGCTTTACACAGATTGAAAAACTTGTTTATGATTGTAACAGACAGTCTCTTTCAGACACGCATTCATGCTTACTGTGGAAAATACAGAAGCCACATGAGCTACTGTTTGATATGAGAACTAAACTATAAGACTTCTGTATGCTTTAGCCTATGACAGTGTTGATACACTGATGTTACTGAAGGGCTAAAGAGACAAGAGACATGTCAAGTAGATTTTCAGTGTCATTGCAGTCATCTGTCTCAGCATGTAAGAGATGTCAGGCACAATGCAAGTCTTGGGTACCCTGAGCATCAAACATGAACAACTTGCATTTTTTTTTAACATGTTGCACACTGTAGGAACCTGTTATTTCAGAAATGGCTCCTGCCATTACATCAGAGAGTGTCTTTCACTGACTCAGTTAAGCTGCCATCATCTTACTTCATCTTGAATCCATCGTTGTTAGTAAATCCTTTTTTTTTTTCTTTTTCCTTTCACATATTTTTATCTGTTGCAAATATTCAAAGTTCAACATGTATAATGGGGCAAAAAATGAATTTTTGATATATTCATGTGTAAATGAATTACAATTATATTGCTATAGACAATATTGTTATCCCGAGTTTAACATTTGCAATGGTTTGTTTGCAGTAATGAGATACTATAAAAAAAACTTTTTTCTTCTTCAGTGCTGAATATCTTTAAAAGATAAGTAGATTTTAAAATGTAAAGAAAACAAGGAAAACAGTAAAGAAAAGAACTACAGAAAAAAATGAAATAGTGAACTCTTCAACAACAGCAATTCTTTTCCTGATGCTGTTTGTGCCACATTTAGACCAGATGGACTGTTGTACAAAAGAATTCTGTTAGAGTTCCAATTTATAAAACCAATGGCAGAAATTCAGGTCATCCATCACACGGTACACATGTATGACCACCCTAATAAAAGTATAAGTGACAGTTGTTGTAGGATGTCAAAACAATCATCTGAACCTTTCCTGCAGTTAAAATAGCACTAGACAGACAGACATACTTTTGATTCCAAAGTTGAAAGATGGTTGTAATTGATACCAAAATTTCATTAACTTAGCTTTGCTCAGTGTAGCTTTAAAAATGTGAGTGCCTAGCAGTTCACAAAATTCCTTTGTTATAAATGAAGTGAGAGAAATTAAGAACATTTATCAATAAAGAATGAATAAGTATATAAAGTCAAACTCTGAAGTCCTCCCAGCAGAGGTGGGAATAGAACTGGACACAGGTTTGGCACATTATCTGATGGAATTCTTCAACAAGAAAACAGGATTGGGAAAAAGGAAAAATCTCAATGGATTAATGAAAGTGATTAATATGGGATTTGCTCTTAAGTATAATTTTGTACTCATTACTCTAATGAGAAATGCTGAAACTGATTGGGATTTGTAATAGAAATCATGTTCAATAAGTACTTTGAATGTGAAACAGTAGGACGCTGTCGGAGTACACAGCAAGCAATTCAACATGAGCTCAGGAGAGACTAACTTCAGTTACAGAAACCTGTATTTCACTTACTAGGTTTGGATAAATAGTATCCAATTACTTAAGGAGAGATGGGGAAGCAACTCTCTGTCTCCTTCCTGCTAATTTTCATGTCCTGACACACCAAGGCTCTGGCAGTAGATGCTGCAGCCCTGTAAACAGGGCTTTAGTGGCATGATCTCAACCTATAATGTAACAATAATGTTACAACTGTTAAAATATTATTAACAAACTTCTTCAGAAAGGAGTGATATATAGAGTTTTTTGAATTAAATTTTTACCACTTTTTAAGTTTTGTGTAACAAAACAATTGATTTTGAATACTTAGTCTTTCACAGAATTTAAACTGAGAGTGATATACATTTTTGCCAAGAATCCAGAATCGGCTTAGAATGGTTTGAGTGAGGTAATTGCTATGCCTCAACATGCCATTGTAAGTGGCTGAGCATCACCAAACATTTTTACCCGGATGTTTTAGAGGTTGGTACTTGGCTCCACGTATTTTAGCTTGCACTGCTACATTGAAAGAAAATCTCAAATTGCTGCTGACAAAGTTCACAAAAGGCTCAAGTAATGAAAATATTAACTAACATTGAGGATAGATTTCCCAAAACAAACCAATTGCAATCATTACTTGACAAATTGGGCTGTGAGCTACTTGATGAATTGGGGCTTCAATAAAATCAAGTATATAGTTACTTATTTAGGAAGGAAGAATACAGAACCTGCTTACAGCATGGATATCTATATCCCCATTAAAAATGGCTTTGAAAAGGGCACACTGAGACAACAGCTGAACTGAACATTGGCTTCAGTACAATTATTTGGCCAGAGGGCTAATGAAATCCTGGTTGTGTATATAGGAGCTTATAAAAAAATGTTACAAGCAGTGATCCAATCACCTTTTAAATATCCACATGTAAAAGAGAAATCTGATAAGAAAGTAGGCACATCTGTCCCACAGAGACATGTGTAAGAAGATTCGATAGCTTGAAATTAAGCCTAAAGAAGCTTAGTCAATAAGTAGAGCACACATTTAATGGCAAACTCCATTAATCATTGGTACAGTTTAATGAGAACTATGGTAGATAACTTCTCCATCACTGGAAATTTAAATATTGCTAGTACTCCTCTAGTTTGTGCTGCAAGCAGAAGTTAATCAGGAAAATTCAGTTCCTTGTTTTATGGGGATATTCACATTGTAGTGGTTTTGTACGGCTTTGCCATGTACAGATATATAATGCAACTTTATAAGTGCAAAATAACCTATCACTATGCTCTAGATCTTCATTTCTTTACCAGGCTTTGAGAACTGTGTACTCTCCTGAGTAAAAAAAAGCAACCATTTCACATTCAGGTCACACACCTGACCAATACAAAAAGGTTTTACTTAGATTTTGTCTGGTTTTGATATTTTTAGACACGGCTGTGACTAAAATATCTCTACTCTTAATTGATGTGTCTTTTTATTCAAATAATAGAGAATTCAGTACTGTCCTTTGCTGTTCAATTTATACACGAATGTATAGACATGACATAAGCTACTCTTAATGAGCTTTTGGAAACATACACACTGATATTTCACTGTGAACAAAAGCATAGGTCTCTTAATATTTTTATGTACAAGAGGTATATTCTCATATGCTCTGTAAGAGCAGCTGGTAAAATTCAGTGTACTGACTATTTTGCAAATATATCTGAACTGGGATCTTTGTCATTAATGGTATTAATACTATGTTAAACTGGTGTATTTACTCAGAATATGATCATACCGTCAGCTAGCTAGCATGGCAGTAATCTATAGCAAGTTACACTATGCACTATGGCTAAGAGTCATATTTCATCTGAGACAATAATAAGAGTTGGGATAAGTGAATGTTAAAAATTGCAGTGTCAGCAGCACCACATATTCATAAGCGTATTTTTGGAAACTTTAAAAAATTCATTTCCTATTCTCTCAGAAAGTTTTCTTATAGAATAGTCTGGTTCTCAACTTGTACTTCTGATCATTGCTGCAATGGCTATGAAATATTTCCACTGCATATGAAATTCATGTGTCTATCCTAAGAAATATGAGTTGCTAATGTAATGTCATGACAAGAATTGACCCCATATGATTAATCTTTTACAAAAGGAGTTAATGAATGAGTCTTAGGGAGCTTGCTCTCATGGTCCACGATGCCAGCAAACTCTGTGGAAAATTCCTTTCAAGATTTAAGCAACTTTAATCATTCAGTAAATGCCTTCTGCTCGTTCTAGCTCAAGACTCAAAGCAACCAGAAGAGGTAGCAAAACTTGACTACCGTCTCCCTGAATACATCACAAATACCGACAGTTATAATCTAGAATAAACATCACACAAATATCACCCAGTGAACCACCTGGTTTCAGCTAGTAATACTATCTTTGCCATCATTTACAACATGCAGCTTATCCCAGACCATACAGGATATTTTGGAGTGTATCACTGCAAATTAAAACTAGGAAATACTCTACAGAACGCTGAAAAATATAAGACCTTCTCATTAAGAATGAAAAACATATCTACCATCCTAACAAATAAATATGTGTGCAGTCTGCCAGAAGCTGCCTGAATATATGTAAATATATGATAATTAGCCATGGCTCAGGGTATAACATTTTCAAGAGGTAGTAAGGCATTTTTTCATCTGATTAAGTGGTGAATATGCAATAGTAAAAGGTCAACTCAATGTGAGTCTGCCATGCGCTGTTCTAACAGCATCATGCGGATTTAAGAGGGTAGGTATCATTTAAAGTAGAAGCTCATTTTCTCAGTAATCATTTTCCCTAATGTCTCACAGCACAAGAGATATATTCAGTGAGTGGAGAGAAACGTAAGTCATGACTTCAAGGCAGTTTTCAGACATGGTGAAATACGGAGAAAAGACTGATTAGGCATTTTCGATCCCTGTACTGACAGCCCGAGTGACCTTGGAACAGTGCAAGGAGAAGTGCGTGTACCAAAGGACTGTTTGACAAAACATACCTGCCTTTGAGTTTCTGTTTTGTATTTAAATGTTATTACTTTCATTTCATAGGTGAGGAAGTTTAAGCAAGCAAATAGCATGGCTACATTCACCCAATGAGTTAGCCAGGCTAAAATGCAATGAAAAATCTTGACTGACAAATATTTGCTAAGACTGCATAATTCTGATTTCTCATTATCAGCTGCCCTTCATCTGCAACTTGCATAGAAATTGCCCTACCTCTCCTTGCCAGAAAGGGGCATCTTCTGTAGTGTAACTCTACTATATAGAGATAGATGCAGTTTAGAACTATTGGTTGGATGAACACGACTGAAGCCCTTTCAGTCTACTCCCACAGTTAACACATTTCCAGAGCTTCCTTCCAGGATCCACCCGGCCTATCTATGCTAACGTACTCCATCTCTATCCATTCAGCTACTTCAGAGTTCATTCACACTGTTAAAATTCTAGCCAGATATTCTCTCTTGGGAGATATAGCTGCTTGATACAGGAAAGGTATTGTTCATATCAGCAATCCCCAGAGAGATGGGCTTAAACATGCAAATTCTGCCTTCTGAAATGAGGGTGCTCAGAAAAAGAAAGCACGTTTTACACATCCCACTCAAGGAGGTAAGAAGAGTTACAGTGGAGTGCTATGCAGTTGGCTCCTCCATTAAGCTGAGCTCTGTTTGTGTGTGCAGTGCAGCAGCACAGTTTTAATGAGAAACTCCCTGGATGTTATTACTGTGAAGCAAAGTATTGCTATGCAGTTTTATTGCCAGATCACAGAATTCATCTTCTCTCTCTTGGCCTGAGCTAAGCACACTGTAGAAGAAGCCAAAAAAAAAAAAAAAAAAAAAAAAGCCCTTCTTATTCCAGCAGTGTCTTTGAAATGGCTTTTTTGTCTTGAAGGTTTGCAGCTTTAACTCTTGACTGATTACTGAACCTTTGTGATTTAGGTGGTCCACATGCATGTACCCGTTATACTAGTACAGGATTTTGCCCTCCCATTCCTCCCCTAGCACAGTAACCTCTGGCTGCTTGCCAGCTCCTTTAGCTGATCTGGTCACAGCAGAATGTGATTTGCATTGGAAATTCTGCAGTATGAAGAAAATTTCAGCACTCGGATCACTGCTGGGGCAGTCATGGCTGTTGCTCCAACAATTTAGACCTAACCACTCAGGTTTTGTTTCTTACGATGCTGTCACACAGCAGAAATCAGCATCATTGTCTGGAGTGGCACTGATGGGGGAGGCTGGCAGGAGACACAGCTGATGAAAGAAAAACGTGACAAAATTGATAGGAAAGAAAGGGTGCAGATGCTGCTGTTTTGATTAATGAAGTAAAAGCTGTAAAGGATGCTCTAGTTAAAGACTGCTGAAAAATCTCCAACAAATCACATACTCAGCAGCCTGGTAGATCTGGAATGAGTGTAACACACAACTTCTCTTCTGTTTGGTAGAGCTGCAGGCTGAAAGTGCAACAGAAGGGCGTTGGTCTGCTTGGGTTACTGATTTCCTTCATCATCCTTCTTCATCCTCCTACATCACTTTCAACCTCAGTTATTCACCTCAGAACAGGGTGTGGGGGACTCTCAAGGTCTGTCATTTCAGCAAAGCTGGTACTGTGTGCTCTGCACAGGACTGCATAGCTTCTCTGAATTCTTGTCCTCCTTCAGAAACTGACTCACTGCATGTTCTGGAGTGTAATATAACTATTACCTTGGTTTACTGGCATGTCCATGTCACTTAGAGAATTACTGTGATAAACCATGAATTAATATTTGAATAGAATCCCAGTAATATCCAATACTATCTGAACATGAAAACTTTATGCACCGTTCCAACAGAAATAAGAGGGAGAAATAACATAAGGAATTCACTACGGCAATAATCTCTTTCATGAGCTGTGTTTCTCTTTTCTTAAGCACTGCAGTTGTGGCCAGATAATCAACTACTGTAATTAAGTACATGATTAAGTAACAGCAAAGTATCTGGCCCAGATCCATTTTTTCTGAAGATAATTTGATAGGAAAAAATTGATCCCTTGTGAAACATTTCATTTTCTCTCTGTTCCCTAAAGCCTTTCCAGAATGTCCGCTTTCCTAACATATCCCTAAAGAGCCCTCACCTTCTGCACATGATCTCTGCTTTTCAGATGTCAGATTTGAAGCTACATATGTGCTGGATGATAAGCTGACATAGATGTCTACAATGCGACCTAACAGGCTAAATTTTCCACTATAGGGATGCTAAACTGAGTTTTTCTCTTCTGTAGAGCTACTCATTCCAACTTAGTGGTTTAAGGCCATAGGCCCCAAAGTCAAATTTGGTTGAAACTGGCCAATTACTTCAAAAAACCTCAGAAGTTGAAAGGTGGGTTGGTAAAACACATTGAGGCAAGCACTTTGGGGAACATCAGTCCTTCACTGTATTTCCTGGTATATCATGGAAAAGGAACACATTCTCATTTCTTCTGAAAGCTAGTTTTTCTTAAGTGTATTGTAGAAGTTTCTCTTAAGTAATTTTTAATGTAATAAAATCTGACTAAACCTTCTCTCCTATTTTAGGCTGTACAAAATGAATCTGAGCTTTCTTGTACATCCAGTAGCTCTCTAATTAATCACAGAGCATTACTGCAAAACAGGAAAGTGTACTTGACACATGCGTGCACAACTGGGAAAATAATTTTTAACAGAAACCCCCTAGACTTTCTTTATTCATCACATACGTGCAAAGAAAGATGTAGGTTTTATTCTCTTTATAGGTCACCTCTATATTTGCATTCACAAAAATGCTGCTATACAGGTCATAATCCCTAGGGAATTCATGCACTGCTGGAGAGGATTTCTCCCAAAGTTCAGTTCTGAGAATGATAAATACTTTTATTAATGAAATGTAAGTAAAAAGTTATTTTTTTTCCCATATCTGTAGATTTCATCTGAAATGCCTGAGTTAGATCTATGCTAGAGCTGGGACAAGTCTCAAAATACCGTATAGAGGGAAAAATATGGTCCAGAACTACTTAAACTTCTTCAGAAAACAGATGTTCAGCTCAGAGTGTGAGGGTAGATAAAGTGTTGATCCTTTGAGGTGCTGAGTGTTTCAAAGTACCCCATACTGAGACTCTGGAGGACATACAATGGGCCTCCATTGTTGACTATAAAAATGAATTACTGTAGATTCTCTGCTTCTAAATAAATTATTCTGTTACACTAATCAGTCTGTCAGAGACCCACTCTCTTCCAGTACAGAAATACGGGCTTACGCAGATGCTCTGTGCTGGAGGAAAGGTTCCTCATGTTCTATGGAGCAAACTCTCATCAACTGACTGATAGAGATTTTGATGCAAGCTCTGTTTCAGCAACTAACAGATCATCTTCAACTTGTATGAAATGAGCCTGTGTTTACATAGCAAAAACCCTGCTTTTTTTTCCAGCACAAACTTAGTAAGCTTGCTAAGATGCATCACTGCATTAGGTTTGGCATTGTCCCTCTTGTTGTTCCATTCATGCCACTGTTTGACTCCTGTTTTACCTAGTTATCCAGTGTTATTCCAGTAAGACTTCTCTCCAGAAAGCCACACCATGCTTGATTTTCTAGTGCACAATACATAGCCCAGATTTATACTAGAAAACCACTACTTACGCATATGATAACTTTGGCAGTGCCAATACTATGTTGAGATCATTGAAATGAAAACCATAAAAGCTTAGGACCTCAGTGGTGTCCAGTGGAGCCTGGGGCAAGCAGTGTGGTACAGCTAGTATCTCCTAGAAGAGCAGCACAGACATGAACAGCTGTGTCACTTGACTATGACAACTTTGAAGTGGAAATGCCTTTTGCAGTAGACAAAGCACAACTTTCCTTATCTGGAATACAAGTTCACTGCCTTTAGAGTGAAACCTGATTGTGGATTGAAGTGGCTGGATGATCAGAGTGTGAAGAATTAGTTATGTGAAGCTTGAGGCCAGAGCTATCACAATAATGGAAATCACAGTTTCAGAGGAGGAAGTTCTCTTAGCATAAGCAAGAGCTTGTGTAAGACAAGAAGTGGTCACTCAGCACATTTCTCAACACCCTGATGCCATCCAGCACCAAGGAATCCAGAGCCCTTCACTGTACGTGGTAGGAAGCTGGAACCAGAGAATGGGCAGCAAAATGGGAGAATATGATTAGTGCCCTGATACTGCCTTCTTCATCTTCACCATGCAAAACTCACTGAGGAAGAGTTTCACCCTGTAGCTATGATTTTATTCTGGCCCCAAAATTAACTGCCTGTCTGAAACTTGTAGTGTAGCCAAAGGAAGTTTGAGTACATGGAAAAGCTGCAGATTATGGGCCCAAGGCTACATATAGATATTTATTATCCATCCAAGATTTTTAATTGAAGTGGATATTCTGGTAATGTGATAATGATCTGATTACAATTTTTACCACTGTTTCTCAGAGAATCCAAATGCCCTAGAAATGTAAAATTTGTCTGCTCCATCTGTATTCCACTGCCAAGTCTGCCAGAGCATAGAAGCCCTGCATGCCATTTCTGAGGGCTTTTGTGTTATCTCTTTTTTATGCCCAGGCCAAGAGATTTCCTGGCCATTAGCCTAAAACAGAGTCAATGAATAGCAGGTTTCTCTAAGCTTGCCAGGTGCCAATTTAGTGCCTAGTGTAGCCTTGTAAACTATCAAGACCTGCCTAAGGCATCTGCTACAGATGTTTTTTCATCTGAAAAATGAAAGGACAACAATTTAACCATATGTTGTAGGTCACTGATACCATTCTGTGTTATAGAATAAAGCACACATGGAATTAAATAGGGACCAAATGCAAAAATAGTTTGTATTTGTGAAAAAGGACTATGAAGATAGCTTTATGTATTGGCTTTGTTGCAGTTGTTAGCTTGGACAGGTTAAATTTTCATTTTACTTGATATGAAATCTCAGTTTTGAAAGAAAATGCAAATTGGATACCTCAAAATGGAGGAATTATTTTCTTTATTTTAAAGCTTTGCACAGAAATAGATTCACAGAATCACAGGAGTTGGAAGGGACCTCTAGAAATCAAGTCCAAACCCTTGCTAAAGCAGGTTCCCCACAGTAATTTGCATGGGTGGGTCTTGAATATTTCTAGAGAAGAATCCACAACCCCTCTGGGCAGTCTATTCCAGTGCTCCTTCACTCCGGCAGTGAAGTTCTTCCCTGTGTTAGTATGGAACTTCTTGTGTTTCAATTTGTGTCCATTGCCCCTTCTTTTGTTGTTGCATGCCACCAAAAAGAGTTCACCCCCATCTACTTGACTCCCACACTTTATAAACATTCATGAGATCTCCCCGAAAGCCTTCCTTCTCCAGCCTGAGCAGCTTAGCTCTCTCAGCCTCTCCTCACACAGGAGATGCTTCAGACCCCCAGTCATCTTTGTTATTCTCCACTGGACTCTCTCTAGAAATTCCCTGAGGTGCCCAGAACTGAACGCAGTACTCCAGATGCAGCTTCACCAGGGCAGAGTAGAGGGTGAGGAACACCTATATAAAGTATCTGAAAATACCAACATGTTATTGCAAATCATTTGTATTCTTAATTGAATAGAGTGTATTTATTTTTCCCATCTTCCAAAATGGGGAATAGGATCAGGAAAGCATTCAGATCAACTGAAAAAGAAATCAGAAAAGGTATTCTGGTGCATACTAAGAGATCTCAGGATTGTGAACCCCTTTTAATCACAAACTCATCATACTTAAAATTTAAAATGATATTTTCCTGCTTATCTTATATCTCATGATATATCCTGCTTATATTCCTCAAATATATTAAAAATAAATTAAAAAATTATTTGATATAAAATTGAAATTCTATGCTCTTTTTATCAGCACATTGCCAGAGGGACCACGAAATACCTGATAATCCTTTTCCTTTTAGAGTGAATTTTTGATGACAGTGAATTTTCTTTTTTCTTTATAGAGGTGACGAGATTATTCTGTTATCCATCCTGTGTTGTAATGGGAGGTTACAGGACTTGATGGCACAGGGACATGAAGGTGCCAGCTCAGGCTTCTCCTCTTGCCCTGCAGCTTCCCCCCTGCAAACAGGACAGGGACAGCAAGCCTGGATTCAGAAGGGCTGAGCAGCGCAGAAAGGGCTTGTTTGTTCAGCAAGCTTTGCCCACTATCTCCTGAGCTTTTCCATAGCTAAACCCTACCAACCGCTCTACATAAATGAGCTCAATTAATTCCAGATTCAGGTTGGCATACTGGCAAATATTACATATCTTGATGGTTACTTGCTCAGTTCTGTGCTACCTTAGATCTCTGTACAGAGCTACACTGCATGAAATAGTCTCGTCTTTAGTGATTGTGATTCATAGAATCATAGAATCATAGAATTGCTCAGGTTGGAAAAGACTTTAAAGATCATCAAGTCCAACCATGACCTAACCATACTACCCTAACTCTAACAACCCTCCACTAAATCACGTCCCTGAGCACCACATACAAATGGTTTTTAAACACATCCAGGGATGGTGACTCAACCACCTCCCTAGGGAGCCTATTCCAGTGCTTAACCAACCTCTCTGTAAAGAAGTTTTTCTGGATATCCAAACTAAACTTACCCTGGCGCAACTTAAGGCCATTTCCCCGCATCCGGTCACCTGTCAGCAGTGAGAAGAGACCAACCCCTCTCTCGCTGCAATCACCCTTCAGGTACTGGAAGAGAGCAATAAGGTCTCTCGTCAGTCTCCTTTTCCCCAGACTAAACAGCCCCAGTTCCTTCAGTCGCTCCTCGTAGGGCATATTCTCCAAGCCCTTCACAAGCCTTGTAGCCCTTCTTTGGACCTACTCCAGCACCTCTACGTCCTTTTTGCACTGAGGTGCCCAAAACTGAACACAGTACTCAAGGTGAGGCCTCACCAATGCCAAGTACAGGGGCAGGATGACTTGTCCTGCTCACCACACCATTCCTGATACAAGCCAGGATGCCATTGGAGCCAAGAAGGTCACCTGGGCACACTGCTGGCTCATATTCAACCGACTGTCCATCAGTATACCAAGGTCCCTTTCCATCAGGCGGTGGTTGATAAACTTCATTTGATGTGTCTCAGGTCATTTGCCTCTGGAAGTGAGATTTGTTTTGCAGGTGTGAGACAAAGCATAAACATCCATAAAATCGGGATTTTCAAAGGGAGATGGCAGCACAGCTGTGCTTTCTTTATTAACAGCATGCCTTCACACACCTGCAAATTCTTTATCTACTCATTTTTCAAACCTGGAATCACCTCTTGAAAATCAGAATTTTAGGAAGTGTGAAGAAGTCAAAGTTTACATTCCCAAAATTAATTTCTTTAAATGAAAAAGCCCTCTGGAAAACAATAGTAGCAGTGTGCAAAGGCTGCACCATCCAGTGCACATACCTATATCTTTTTGATTGTCAGAAGTGATGTCCCAGACTTAGACACCACATTCAGCTGTTAAGAGTTGGTGTCTATGCATGTGATAGGCTTACACAATTATAGACAGTGGAAATGCAGTCAACATAGTGAGAGAACATCTGGATGCAGTACTCCAGGTGAGGCCTCACCAGTGCAGGCAGGATCACCTCTCTCATCCTGCTGACCATGCTTCTTTTGACGCAGCCCAGGACATGGTTGGCTTTCTGGCCAGTGAGGACATATTGCTGGCTCACATCCAGCTTGCCATCCACCAGTAACTCCAAGTCCTTTTTGTCAGGGCTGTGCTCAATCCTTTTGTCCCTCAGCTTGTGTTGACAGTGGGGGCTGTGGCGACCCAGGTGCAAGACACTGCTCTTTCTTTAACATGGTGTACAATTTCTCCAACACTGTACTCAAGAGTGATGAGGTTTCTGTTCCCAGGCCTTGTTTTCCTGTGGGTTTAGAGCTGTGGAACATCACTTCTTGGTGAGTCCAATTGGTCTTCAGTGGAGCGCTGCCATCCAACATGCCGCTCCAAGCTCCAGAGGATAACTGCGCATTCCTCACTGGATAAACAGCACTACGTGTCTATGCACTTAAGGACTATATTAGTCACTATATCACACTGAGTCACTGCTTTCTGAAGTTCAGTCCTTCCTCCTGGAGTTGTGATTGAAATCTGAATATACAGGTGCATGCTGTATGAATGAATTTACATTGTTCTACAGAACACCCTGACATTTTCATCAGGTTCCTATACGGTGCTGTTGACAACACTGCTGGACTGTGATCTAAAATGCAGACATCACTTCCAGAAGCACAGGGCTTTTCACCAGAGGTCTGATGTCCATTTCTTCACCAGGCATGACTCTTCTTAACTTACAGGAGCTCTGGGTTGGGAAGATTGATTCTTACTTCTTTATTCTTTAATTAACCTGTCCTCTGCTGCGCTGCCTCGTTAATATTAATGTATTCTCCTTGAGCTCTGTTACTTACCCATCATGCTACATGATTTTACATTGCCAAACAATTAAAATACCCCTCCCTCTTTTTTTTCACTTTTAATCAACTTACTGACTACACTTTATGAGATGGAGGTGTTCTATTTTCTGAATCTAAGTATTCAGATTTATGAATGTAGTGAAAGTGAGCAAATATTTGGAATGGAAAAGTGCCTCTGTGCTTGTTCACATAGAAAACCCAAATATTTGCCCAGCTCTAAAATGAATTAATAGTAATTGGATAGTTTGCCTTCTGCTACTTACACTAAGTATTTCTGAAAGATGAGTGAAAATTACCGAAAAAACATGTTTTATTTTAAAAAGATAGCTCACGGAACAGCAGCCAATGTCATCAAAATTCTTACGTAAATCAATTTGTTTTCTAAATCTACTTTTCTCAGAAATTGAAAAAATGATCCTCACAGTTTTCCACCCACAATGAATATTTCATACACACACAAAATAATAAAAAATAATAATAAAAAAACTGATAAATATTTTTTTAAAATTTTACTAAAATTCGGAATGGCAAATCCATTTTACCCCTCATAGCATAAAAAGGACTCAATATTTAGCATTTTCCAGCATGCAAAGACACTCTCTTTGAGATATGTGGCAAAATATTTGTTAGTAATTTTACTTTGCCTTTGTGGTGCCCTATGCTAAAAAGGAAGTGCTTAGTTGTTGTAAATAAATTAAAACTCCAAATATTTCATGTAACTGAAAACATCTGACCACCTAATTAGAAAAGTGAAAAATCATTCAAACTTCATAGGAAAATGAAATGAATTTTGAATGCTCAGATGCCTGAAAATGCATAAATAAATAAATAAATAAATAAACTAAGCAATCTAAAATTCCTATGTACAAAATATATTATTCAAGTTATTTTTAATCACAGGCTCCAATCCCACTTGAAAAAAAAAATGGAACTGATAATGAAAATGAAGCTGAGTCCATTAGAGTTTCGACAGAGTAATGTTTTCACTTAACGGACATTGAGTTCATTGCAATTTTATGTTTTCCAAATAAATGAATTGATGCAAGACACTGAGTTCTGGAAAACTAAATATTGAAGCAAAATACTAATTATGTGTAAATGAAAGAATATTGCCAGTCTTAGGCAACAGAATATAGGAATAAAATGAGACAAAAACTCACATGGTTGAATGTATTAATTTCCTGACTGAGAGCTGCGTAACAGCTCCGTGTCCGTCACCTATAAACATCACAGTGCAGCCACTGAAATGTTGGCAGTCGGAAAGGACTTGTATATAATAGCACATCCAATATCTGCTATTATTGTAATGTCAGATGATGTGCTGTCTTTAGGCACTTCCCACTTGTGAAAGCACTCTACCTGAGCGCTGAGCCCTAGGGAAATGACTTGAATAACAGAAAAAATTGTTCTTACTGCACTGTTAGACACAGTGATGGCACCCATTTGCAGGAGTTAAACGAAGTTCAACCAGCGATGTGTCTGAATTTAACCTTCTTTTAATCTCAGCTTATAGCAAATCCAGTTACTTTTCAGCAGAATACAGCTACTTACAGCAGAACAGCATTTTCAGAGCTCTGTACTTCTGTCATCGGTGAGCTGAAGCTGAGTAAGGAGCTGTTTGCGTGGGGTTTACCAACATCAGGTCTCCAAATGAATGACAGCTAGAGCTCACTCCTTCGTGGTTTGTGAGCTGCCTGACTTGCAGAGCTGTTCATTTTAGTTGTGCCACCTCAGCACACTGAGCCCTATTACCCTTAGTGTATCTTCATGAAGCCAGTGTTGTTACTCTAGGGACTCATCAGATCATCTGTGGCCATGACACTGGGAAGGAGAAAAAAGGCCTAAAATGTTTTTATGTTTGTAGCCCTTCTGATTCAGGTTCTTTAAACATTTACTTTGTTTTCTAAGAGTGATCTGTTATAAATTGTCACTGATGTGGTGCAAAAAAATGAAGTACGACTTTTCCCGAAGATTTTTTCTATGAATATCATCAAGCTCCTGTTTCCTGAGATACTTTAGTAATAATAGACTGAACTGATTTGTACCTCTGATGCTCAGTAATCATCAGTAACCCTGTCATGAAGGATGTTACTACAGTATCTTTGGGCTGCAATTTGGTGATCATTTGCATTCAACTCGGCTATACTTCATCCCTTGCTGATAATTAATTGTCAGCACACTGCAGTCCATTAAAGATGTGTGAGACTTTGAGACATAGCTTGGATCTCATATTGTATTAGCACCAGGCAGGCTTTATCTTATGGGACAAAGAGAGCAAGTGCTTCACTTGCAGGTAATTGAACTGCTTATCATTATTATGATTGATTCATAGAAGTTGCTGCAGAAAGCAATTAAATAGTACAATAAAATAATAGGTGTGATTCTGGATGAACTTTTAATTATAGTTGGAAATGCTCTAAATCTGAATACTTTAGTTGAACTTCCCCATTTCTATTCTCCAGATGTTCTTTTCACATGATAGACTCACTACTGATATTTGTTGGGATGGAATTCTGTCTGTAACATTGAATCCTCAAATGACAGCATTTTCCCACCATTTGAAATTTCACCTTAGGCACCAGCTGGCTTATATTTTGACAGACCTCCATTCACACAATGGTGCTGAGAAAAGGCAACTATTTCATGTCAAAGAAGAGAGTTCAGCTCTAATCAGAGTTATCTAATGACAACAGCAAAAGTCATCCAAAGACAAACAAAATGTAGAAATGTGTAGAACTGAGAACAAACTTATTCACAGTTTTAAGCAGACTGGCAGGCTCATATACCAGATGTTATCAGCAATGCAATCAGATAGATTTATTGGATTGCTCATTTTTAATATGTAAAGTACTGCAATAGATAAATTTGCCCCAGGCATGTATACCATGAAGAACATTATTGTCCTTTAACAATGAAAGTCCTTAAATGATTATTTTGTATTTAATTTACTGTAATCTCTAACATTACTTTAAAGGCTGCCATTGTATGAGTTGTTTTCTCCTTCTTTATTTACTGATCAGAAACAAAATGGTGAACTGATTGCTACCTCAGACACATGTGAAATATTTTTATACAGAATTTCCTCTGCTCCTTCCAAATATATCTGCTCATCTGAATGATTTGTAAACTTTATTCCTTGTCTGCCTGGAGAATTAGGGAAAACTCTTGCAAGTCATAATAATTGACACTTCTAACAAATCATCATTATCAAAAGATTTGTTTGCTTGGAAGAAAGCTGCAACCAAAAGATGAAGGAAAAAAAATTGTTTTTTTTCGCTCCTGTATCTCTATGGATTTCACACCAACCAATAAAGGTATTTGTTGTCTCTATGAAGTATGTCCACATACATTTTTCAGTGCCGCCTTGAACACAGTGAAAACTGTTCATCCTTTTTTCTTGTGGCATTTTAAAAAAACTTCTGAAAACATTTGCAGCGGCCGTGCAGCTATATTGCTCCCATGTTTGAAAACTGGCTTTAAAAGTATGATTTGGTTGTACAGAATCCATTGACAAAGCACAGAGGCTGGATCCAAAACAGTGTCTGCAGGTTTGGGCCTCATTTCCCATTAGATGTACAGTATTATCACATGCCATCAGGAACTTGTCAACTGCAGCCTACAGCTATAGTCATTGGCGGCCATGAGGTGTATCACAGGATAAGGCCAGATTGTTCCTAGTAAAGTTTCAGCACAGCTGGTGAATGTTGAACCACCCACCCACCTGAATTCCCTGGAGTTTCCCAACTGTATGGATTCAACTGAACATGAAGGTGACAGGTGTAGCATAGCCAGGGTGTACCTAATGATTATACTTCAGCTAAAATGACTTTATTTCTCCTTAGAACCCAAGGAATTGCTATGACATAAATTGCTATGTATAACACTGAAGAAGTTCTCCATACCGATCAATCTAAGTGCAATTTATGTGCAAGAACCATGAAATGAAGCTAAGTTATTCTGGCACCCAATAAGTGAATTAGATGACATTTTTCTTTGATTGAAAGCCCACAACTCTTTAATTATAGAGCATCAGTCCAAACCCATCTTCATTTCATGCATTTTGGGTTGACCATAATGGGGTTTTTTTTGTTCTTATTTGGATTAAATTTTCAGATTGCTTCTTCATCCTGAGCCTCATGCAAAAACTTATAAAACTGACCTGCCAACACAAATATCACTCTCAGTAACGTCTCAAAAGTATAGGGACTGTTCATCATAACATAATTCTGATCCACAAGGATGTCTCATATCTACCAAAAAGAGACACTAAATGATTTCAAGTGTTTCTGATATCACTTTCATTTTTGAATTTGCTAATGTGTCTTGAAGTCATTATTTGAATTGGGGCTTTTCTTCTCTCTCTTTTTTTTTTTTTTTTTTGGAATACAAAGAGTAGTCTTCAAAGACAGGTACTGAACTTTCCAGGTTGTTTGTTGTTCTGCCAATTACCTTGGCATCTCCAGAAGCCCATGCATAAATCACTAAGACCCACAAAAGCAGTTTTTCTACTCCCTATGGAAACACTATTCAATGAACTTTCTTATTTGTTTCTGCAGAATTTCACTCCTGACAAACCATCAGTGTAACACCAGCTATTTCACCATGTTGACAGATTGTTTCCAATGTACAAGGGACACTGAATGAATCAAAACAATTGGGAAGAGTGACAATCACTACACTCTGTCAAGAAGACAGCTTGGAGGGTATAACTGAGGTGATATATTTTAATCATCAAAGTAGCAACATGTGTTTGTTGACAAGAAAATTTTGTATTAGCCAGAAAAATATTCTTTATTGCAGGTCAGATTATACTGATACAGGAAATGGTGCAAATTAAAGAAAGACCACTCACTCCTGATAATTAATAACCTAATTTAAAAGCAGGACTTTGTTACAGTTCTAACAGAATTTTCTTTTTCTTTTTTCCTCCCTTTACTTTTTTCCATCAAAGTATGCTTTCATAGTTATTATTTCTGGAAAATATCTGCCTTTTCATGGGCAGTATTGACTCATTTTTTATTCCCTTAGGAAGGCACTAACATTTCATCCAGAAAGTCTATAAAATAAATTTTCCATTGGATTTTTTGGATGAGTTTACTTACACAATTAAAAATAAATGAAAACTTTCAGAGCCCATTTTGAGGTTTGCTCTCTCAATAAAATACACTGAGATCCATGCTGGCAACTTCTGTTAATACTAATGCAGGTTATTAGGTATGTCTTCCCCAGGCACTGAGAGAAGAGTTTTGTGCTTATTTTCTAGTGAAGTGAACAGAAGTGAATGACATAGCTTCTGGAAATGTGAATTAGGTATAGTTATGAAGGAAAATGGAAAAGGCTGTTTTCAGAGGGTACTGTGTAAAGGTGGTAGAAGTTACAAAATCAATGGATGTGGCAGAGTACTAGATGAAAAAGTGACCTTGGCTGATATACGTGTTGTAGCAGGTGTTGTTTTTGATAAATTGCTTTTGTAAATCAGGGGGAATGATGTACTATCCCACCTGAGACAAAAAGTTTAAGCACTCCTGATGAACTTTATAAATGCCAGAAAGCAGATGCACATTGGGACTGTTAACATTTGCATACTTTATTGTACAACTGAAACATAGAAATCATGTTGATAAAACCTCTGATGCTCAGTGTGGAGAACCAGCCTTCATAACATGTTGAAAGAAGCCTCATGTCTGACACCGTTAGTAAGAACAAGTTTACACAAATTGTACAAAAAGTGTCACAGGAATCTTGCCCATACTTTTGTACACTGTACGTGGATTTCAGTGAATGTTTTGTGGGCAAGTCTTGTACCCTTTATTTATTTATTTATTTATTACCAGTTTTCAGGTATTTGATTTGCTTTTCTGTAGTTTGCTTATGTACAGATCTGTTCATTTTACCAGAAATCTAAGTGCATGCATACTATGCTGTATTGCTACCACGACCTGATTTTCCATCTGATTCAGGCTGTATTCTACCCTTATCCCGACTGGCTCAATATTGCAGTGGGAAAGAACAGGAAGTTATCCGGGCATTTGCTTTTCATAGATCAGCTTGTGTTTCCACAATCTGACAAACTAGAAAGACACTTAAAATCTTTCATATTTACCTACATCTTCAGTAAGGCTATGTCAAAAAAACACTGCTAGAAAATATATATAAATTTATATGAATTGTATGTAAAATGGTGGAACTATACTTTAAATTCTTTGCTGTTTACTTTCTGAGATTTACTCTTGTCTTCCATTGACATTATGCTTGAATTCCTTAAGACTGGTCAATGGCATCCTGATCTGCACCAGAAGTAGTTGGCCAGCAGGACCAGGGAAATTACTGTCTCCATGTACTCGGTGCTGGTGAGACCACATGTTGAGCACTGGGTTCACTTTTAGGCCCCTCACTACAAGAAAGATATTGAGAGGCAACAGATAAAAACGAGAACACAGGACATTCCATACAAACATAAGGAAGAGCTCCAGTTGTGGAGTCTCCTTCTCTGAAGATATTCAAGAGCTGCCTAGACACTTTCCTGTGTAATGTGTGGGCATGGTGCTTAAGGACATGGTTTAGCAGTGAGCTTGTAGGGTTCCATAGATGGTTGGAATTGATGATCTTAAAGGTCTTTGTTTTCCAGCCAAAATGATTATTTGATTCTATGATTCTATGATATCACAACATACAGATGTCATGATTAAGGATTTCTGTTAAGAAAGCTTTAGGATGAACAAGGATCACAGAGCTGGTAGAGAGATGAATAAATACAAGTTACTTAAGAAAATGAAACTTTTAGTCGCACCATAAATCTTGGGGTTTTTTTACATATAAAAGATTTTGTTTTCATCAAAGAACATAAGCTATACACTGAATCTGAAGTATACCATACAGGAAAGTCAAGCAGGAATCACTATGGCAGAGTAAACCTACTCAAAATTGTCTGGGCACTGAAAGGAATGGTGGTTATTCAGTCAAACTAGGTGTATTTGAGACTCTTACATGCCATACATTAGGAAAATGCATATCTCTAGTTAGGGATACAGTTAAAACTCAAAGTTGAGAAATCTTATGTTTAGACAGAGAGGAGTGTATGCAATTATTTCTCATGTTCTCTGCTTATGCATTGATCTTACTAAATTTTACTCTGGATTTAAGCTCTAACTATCCCCCACATCATAATCACTGAAATTTTCTTTAATTTAATTAGTTTTACAGAGGTTTTACATTTGACATAAATCTTTCCCATAATTATTGAAAGGACTGACAGTCCTGGACTATGTTCCAAGCAGCCAGTGAGACCCCAAAGCTGGGAGACTTTCCCTGCCTGCCAGTTGCCTGGTAGCCAACATATCCCTTGTGCCATGTCATCACTTTAACAAGGGTTTCTTCATGGTCATGTAGAAACATTGTGCGGCTCAACACACTAAACCAAAACAAATCAGGACTTACAGCTCATCTTCATCATGTTACAATGCCACTGAAAACTAAAATACCACAGTGACATGGTACAGCTGCATGTGAATGCAGCACCGCAAAGCCAATAAATAGGATACTGTGAGGTTTTTTTGGTGCATTTTTTTTTTTCTGTGATAGATACTGTTGTGATGAATACCTACTTGGAAAGAGTACACATCACCTATTTTTAAAACTAATGCCATATAGATGAAAGGGATGGATCAGAATAATCTAAGAACAGCTGCATACTGGCCAAAAATATCCTAGGTGAAAAGCATTTGAAACATTTAACGTTTGTTAAGCAAAGAAAAAGGTAACAGTGTAATGGAGCAGCAACAAAACTACTGCACTTGTGAATGATGCCAACTGCTAAACCAGGGCTAGGTGGACTTTAATACCTCCTTCACAGATTTGCAGCTGTGTCCACTTTTAGCTCTAAAACATCAAGTTCAAGGTTAAATCTTTATTTACTATCAAGAAGGAAAAGAAATAAAAAGTGGAGGTAGATTCTCATTTACACCCTATACTCTGTATCCCTGCTGTGGACATATGCATCCAGAGTTCAAGCAAACAATTTCATCTAATTTTCTGTCTGATCTGAATCTCCTTCCCTTGTGTAACTGGGAAGCTTTCTTACTGCTGGACTACAAAAATAACATTTCCTCCTGGTAGTGTTGTACGACATACAAAACACATTAACATTCAGCTAAAGCAGACTGCAGTTCAGGTGTGTCTGGTGAGGTGATGAAAACCTGGAATGGAAATACAAATATTTGCTAAGAGTCAAAGAGGAAATAGCATGCAGCAATCTCAAAGCAATAACAAATGCTTTCATTGGCATGTGGGGCATGCTGGGTTAGACCCCAGCCAGACACTGTGGCAGGGGAAGAAAGCAACAGGACTGACAGCAGCAATTACAGTGATTGGCCTGCTGCAGGAACACTTACTAGAGTCAGACAGATAATACTTGCAAAGTAAAATTAAGCAAATTATGGCTTTTTAAGCTTCAGGACACTTTTGTGAGATTACTGAATAATGAAATGTTTATTTTGCCCTCCAGAGATACCAAGGGCTGCTATCAGAGCGCAGGTTGCCCTTGTGGAAGTGTCTCCAGGCACATCTGGACACAGTGTTGCTCAGGGTGCAGGTGGCAGGGTTACTGCCCAGTGCCCCACCATGCCAAGCACTTCACACCCAAAATGTTTTCTTACAGTCTGATGATAGGCTAGTCACCATTTTTGGAAACTGACTGACTTCCCATTTCCTATGCAAGAAATGTGTGTGTAAATATATGTGTATATTCATTTTTCAACATACAAGCAGATAGGTATATGTCTATATTTAAACTCACATAGAAATGGATGTACAAATAAGCACAGATACTTCACAGCCTACAGTTTCAAAGTCCTCTACAGGGTCATCACCGGTCCAAGAAGAAGGAAGCACAAGGCTGCACCCTACGATGGGTATCTTCCCACAGCTATTGGCAGATGGTTGCCTGCCACATGAGCTACACATGCTTCCTTTTCCTTAGGCCAATGATGTCCTTGTAGAGAGCTTCAGAACTCTGGGATGAGTGACAGAAGATGGAGAAGTCAGTGATGCCCACTGATCTGCTCATGATCCTGTCCAGGAGTGCAGTCAATGAAATGGCAAGGGGTACAGCAGGACTGGTGGGCAGGATCCATTGGAGAGGCTCACAAAGGCCACAATCACTAGGTAGCTGAGGTTATAGGGCCTCCTCTCCCTCTGTGGCTTTACCAGTCCCTGTTTGCTCCATGGCACATTCTGCTTCTGCTGAAACCCCTTCCTGTGCTGGATAGGACTATTTTTGAGCCTCTCTCTCAGGAGCGTGCTGGTTTCAGGTATGTCTCATTGTACCCTCAGGAGCTATGATTCTATGATTCTATGGTGTTTTCTAGTCTGCCCCAACACTGTGAGTCAGCGGAACTCAGTCTTTGTTTATACTTTATATCCAGCTGTCCTGAGAAGTGGCAGGTATATATGGGCTAGGATCCTGATGACCTGTTGCAACAAGTCTCAGCAATACATGTAAATACTGTAGTCCTTTTCCTGCTGGTATTTTGCACTGTGTTCACATTCTCTCCCCATCATAACAGTACAAGCATTTTTACTACAATCTTTCACATCCCAAGAAAATCCCTCAGCTTCTATTTACTAATACATTTTAGCCATTTTACTATGAGCTGGCAAAAAAATGACAGCTACCTCTAAGGATTCATACATTTTATTCTCAAAAGTTTCCAAGCCTGTGGTGTTGCCTCTCAGTATTCAGCGTTATAGTATAATATCTTCACTTTCTTGGCACAAAATTACAAATGAATATTACAATTCATTTCCTTCTATGCTATCAATTTGTCTATAAATTGTAATCTAATCCAGTCTTCATATTCTGTTTTACTGGATTCTTGTGAGCTTTATGTTGTATTTCCCTGCTTTGTCACTGTACATTACTCACTTCACATTTTCTCTTTTATCCAAGAAAAACTGGGAAGAAGTTTGAGGGGAAGGCAAATTGAAAGGACAGACAGACAGACAGAAAGAAACCCGGCAAATAGTGCAAGAGATAATTGATTTCATTTGTAATTAATATTTTAAAATACACTTCTACTGACTCTTCTGCAGCTGACTATTGCCCAAAATTAATGGTATATTGATCAGCGCCATACAGATAATAGGTAATTCAGTTCCACAAATACACTGTTTTGAGAAAGTTGAGGTATTCCACTGAGCTGTGGAAGAATCAGGCAGACCAACATGAAAATTCTGCTATAAAGAACTGTGTCGTCTCAGTGTAATTTTATGAAACAGGTACACAAACAAAGGGAAACATTACCCCAAGGTAGGTACATCACTGTGACAATATTAATGTAAAGTTTTCTATTTCCATCAGATCTTCTTGTCAAGCAGCCTGGTTATATCTACAGGGTCATTGTTGGCCCAAGGAGAATGAAGCCTGGGTAGCACAACGCTGCACTCCATAAACTGTCTCACACAGAGCGGGCAGCTCCCCAGCCATGAGAAGAAAGATGCCCACTGCCTATCCTGCATGAAACTCACCTGGAATTGGAGTTTATGTCTTGTGGATCCATAAGATCAGAGCTGATCAGAAACAGAACCATTCTTCTGGTTCACACGATCTTTTCTGCAAATTCTCTAGGGGTTTTTCCCTACTTCTCCACATATGTTCTCCTGCTGTTGGCATGTTGCCCTGGATTTCCATTTTGACAGGCCATGTTGCCTGTGCCTGGCATCCCCAGGCAGAACCCTACGGCTTCCCCACATGTCCTTGTGGGCAGGGACTGATGCAGGCTGCTGCCACTGTTGGAGATCATGCAGAGCTCCTTGGCAGCCTCCTGTGATAGGTCCTTTAGCTTAGGTCATTCTCCAACATACTTGTACATCAACTATATTTATATGCTATATATGCACACATACATATTCTTATATATATATATATATATAGTATCCATGAATAAATAAAATGTATATTTATGTATATTCATACACTTTTTTGTTTATATATTTATGTGGAGAAAAAAAATGCATATGTATAAATGGACATATCTTTAGACAGAATCAATTCACAGTGCAAAGGAAAGGGGCAACCAACTAAAGGGAGGTCTCAGCTAATGTGGACGCACTCTGCTATTTAAAAGTGAAAGATGGTGTACCACATGTCACATATTTTAAGTTCTTTACTATGAGGGTGGTGAGGTGCTGGAACAGGATGCCCCGTCCCTGGAGGTATTCAAAGCCAGGTTGGGTGAGGCCCTGGGCAGCCTGGTCTAGTATTAAATGTAGAAGTTGGTGGCCCTGCCTGTGGCGGGTGGGTTGGAGCTTCATGATCTTTGAGATCCCTTCTAACCCAGGTCATTCTGTGATTCTCTGATATCTCTGTATTCATGAACTGCAAATTTTGCTACTAGAAGTGAGTAAACCTTATTTCTCACAACCATCAGCTGGCAATTCCCTAGATCTTGATCCCTTAGCTTGCTGGATCTCCAAGTAGAAGATTTTTCTTAAAAGGAAAGATGTTTCTTAATTAAGAGATGTAAGTTCAGAGCTTCTTGCCAATTGCAGCCCTCAAACGTGATTTTAAGAAGTCACTTAACTGCTTTGCAACTTGGTTCTCCTTTTATAAATTATAGGTACACTTTTCTCTTGGCCATTAAGCTTTTCAGCTTCAATGACCTGGGATGTTTTACTGAGGAGTGATAAAACACTCTCTAGAATGGACACTCATATTCAATTGGAATTTCTATATAGCATAATGAAGAATAATAGCAGTACACTGTTCTCTGGGATCAAACTGTAGAAAGGAGAAGAATTATAGCACAATGCCTCTGTAGTATCAGTTCACATCTGTTTGTGCTCTGAGGCTAGAGAAAAGTATGAATCATTGCTTGAGGTGAGCAGCGTCATCTGTGCTTGCTTTGCTCAGAAAGAAAAGAAAACCTTGTTACATATGAGAACACACTGATAATTAGTGTTTTGGGATTCTGTAAAAATTGTTGTCATACTGTTAGCAGAGTTCAATTTCTGTGCAAAACAGAAAGGTGGTAACATTTCACTTTCAATGATGCCTGGCAGGAATGTTGTTGGATTTTGTAATTATGAGTTCCAGAATACCCAAAGAAGAAAATGAACTATAAGAAACAATAATTACCAATGAGAAAACAGCAAGAACTGGACAACAGAAAGAAAGAATAAGGTCTGTCCTTATTGAGGCAATATGTATTAGTGGAGCTGAGTTCACATCTTAGTATGGACACAGTGATTTGCAGTGTTTGCATACACTCATTTGCAAGGTAAATATTAGGGCAGAGCTTAAAGTTTACCCTAACCTCACACTAATTGACTAATAGCATAACGAACAAGTGTTTGGACAACCAACAAGATTAGACTCTGTTCACCTTTTCAACCTTCTGTAATTGGGACTAGTGCTTGATAATGAAGTTATCCAGACCGAGGAACTCCTCAGCACTTTATTTTATTTTATTTTTTGTAGAAGAGCTGGAATGGGAGCTGAGAGCTGCTGGGGAGCGGCTGCGAATGTGCTATTGATTTCTCTCCTACTGTTACTATGAATGAGAAATGCCTTGTAAAGCATTCCCATTTAGGTGGAAATCAGAGTTTTTTTTCCAGCAAAGTGCAACAGCACCACCAGAGTGCTCCTAGAATAAATGAGGTTATTTTCTTCAAGGAATCATTTTTGGTCAGCTGTGCCAGTGAAACTGTACAGAGCTCCATATTTTTCAACCTTACCTAGACTGAATTGCTGGATTTGAAGTCACTAATGTTATAATGCTGTCTGAATGCCACCAGAGGTGTGGATCCAATATAGCAGTATATTTGTCTGCAGCGGTATGTGGCAGAGCTGTCTGCACCACATCAGCCTTCCCACTTGGCAGGATGAGGTGGCATCAAAGAGGCCTCATTTGCCTGGGGATTCCCACAGGGCAGCAAAGCACATGGAGTCTGAGCAGCGTGAACTGCACCTGGTATCAAACACCACAGACTACTCCCAGTTTGAAGTGTTCTCTGGGGAGATTTGGAGGAGGAGGGGATTCTGTTTTCCCTGAATAGTCAAGGATTTCATAGGAAATAAGCAGCTCGTTTTGTGATCAGTGCTATGCTTTCAGCCTCTCAGCAGAAGTGCCCCACGTTTTGGACACTGCTCTGACTGATTTTACCATTTCTAGGGAACATGTTCAAACAGGAGTTAAAATGAGTCTTGCACCATCCCAGTAAAATTTCAAAATTGAATTGTAATACCTTCATATCTTAAAAGATAGAACTCTACATCAAATCTGTGTGACTGCTGAACTGCATTTGTTTAGCTTTCACAGAAATTTTTCTCAGTGCTCACCTTATTATAAAATGTGATGCTTCCAGAGGTGTAATTGTAGTAGACTGCTTAAAAATTCATTCATCCTACTCTTATTACCTTTACTAGATGAAAGAACAGCAGTAACTAACCAGATGTTGCTGCACATATTTGTGTTTGTTTGTGAAACTTTATATTTTAAACTATTTTACAGAAACACAAAGTAAAATAGCATCACTGTAGAAACAGCTAAGTGGGAATAATAGAGCATTGCATTTTTATTGTTACCAGTTTTAAATAAATAACGGTGAACATGCTTACTGTATAAATACGAAGTCTATATCAAAACAGCAAATTGTTTCTTGCAATCATCCTTTTCAAAAATTTATTCTCTGTAGTTGCTTGTATACTCAGCTGCAATATCAGATTAGTGTTTAACAGCATGCACAGCTACAAAAGTGTTTCCAACTCCCATTTGCATGCACTAAAGGAATCCAAAGGTTGTGGTGCAATGCCCTGGGCTTTGATGTGCTTTATGAAGTAATAGTAGAAGGGTTTAAAATTTTACAGAGGAAATGATTCAGTAATACCATCTTAGGTGTATTTTTTAGGTTACAGATCAAAATAAATTAGGGTTAAAATGTAGCAGTTTCAATAAAACGTAAAGTTTATGAATAGCTGTGTAATTAAATACATATGAATAGGAAGACACTTTACCTCCATTGACTTTGCAATGTTACCAGAATTTAGGATCTTGGAGACTGTTTCCATGAGGATGAAAATACGATGATCAGAAGTAGCTGCTTGTGAATGAAACCCTGTCTGTGTACAGAAATTCCAGACAAAACCCTACATCTGCCAACACAGCAGGAACAAAGCCAAGAAGCCTCTCCAATCCATGTGGCTCTTAGGTTTTTTCCGGGCAGTGCCAAGGATGCTCTCCATGCCAGAAATGCCTATTCAGTAGTATCATCACTTTTCAAATTTGTTGCATTTTGGTTTTGCATATTTCCTGCTGGCTTTGTGTTTCTGCCTCCAACAGAAAAATACAGCCATAATCTAATCAATCCCCTGTCTCCATTAACACAAAACATGAGGACACTTAATTACCCCCCTTCCCATCCCCCCGCTTAAGAATGAATTAAAAATGTTCCAGGCAGTGCAAAACAATAGATTAGTATTCCAGGGTTAATTCTGCCATGGCTTTTCTTCCTATTTCTGGTGGTTTAAAATGAATCAGACTCTGGCATTTCTCTCATTCTGTCTACCAGATCCCCATCTTCAGAGCTGGAAAAAGTATTGTTGTCCCCATTCTGCCAGCAAACCTTAATACCAGGTCTTGTGGTAAGCAGGTTTCGATCTACTCAATTTAAGTTTGGACCATGTTTGTTTTGTTGTCATCTGTGCTCTTTGAAGTCCACCTGAAATCAAAGCAACTCTCTGGAAGGCCAATGGCATCCTGGCTTGTATCAGGAATGGTGTGGTGAGCAGGACTAGGGAAGTCATCCTGCCCCTGTACTCAGCATTGGCAAGGCCTCACCTCAAGTACTGTGTTCAGTTTTGGGCAACTCAGTACAGGAAGGACATGGAGGTACTGGAGCAGGTCCAGAGAAGAGCAACGAGGCTAGTGAAGGGCTTGGAAAATCAGCCCTATGAGGAGAGGCTGAGGGAGCTGGGGCTGTTTAGTCTGGGGAAGAGGAGGCTGAGGGGAGATCTTATTACTCTCTTCCCGTACCTGAAAGGTGTTTACAGTGAGAGCGGGGCTGGTCTCTTCTCACTGGTGACAGGTGACAGGATGAGGGGAAATGGCCTCAAGTTGTGCCAGGGTAAGTTTAGGTTGGATGTTAGGAGACACTTCTTTACAGAAAGGGTGGTTAAGCACTGGAATGGGCTCCCCAGGGAGGTGGTTGAGTCACCATCCCTGGATGTGTTTAAGAGCCATTTGGATGTGGTGCTCAGAGATATGATTTAGCAGAGGGTTGTTAGAGTTACGGTACTATGGTTAGGCTGCAGTTGGACTTGATGATCTTTGAGGTCCTTTCCAACCTGAGTAATTCTATCATTCTATGATTCTCTCCCAAGCAATGGAATATCAAGCAACTTCTTTCCTATCTTGGCTCTCTCGCGTCAGTGACTGAAATAAAGAGAGATATCTCCAAGTCACTATCAGATGTATCCATGAATGTGTCTGCAACTGGGGACCATATATTCCTTACCTAAATTTTATTTCAGGGATTCTGAAGGTTCATCACTTTTTTTTGTTTGTTTGTGTCATTTATTTTTCAAGTTTATAAACAGAAATTGTTCTCTTTCGGTAAAACCTGGTTATGCATTTAAATTTTATTACTTTCTTTTTTGACTCTTTAGAACTGTGTTGGGGAGGGATTTAGGAAATGATAAGAGCTTTGGGCTAATATTCAACATGGGTTCTAATGCATCAGTATAATCTAGAGCCAATTCTTAGAAATTAAAATTCCCTATCTGAAAACTATGAGATCTTTAATTAAGGGTAGATGGTATGGAATCGCTACATAGAGGGTATCACGTGACAATGAGGATGTAAATGTACAATGGGATCTAGCTCCTACAGCGTGGGATGTTTGTAATGTTTGCTGTAGTGAGCCTGAGCTCTTTGATTCTGCTATCAGAAGCCTGAAAGTACAACAGCATTTTTCCTATTAGAATGATTTGGCAGCCTGAATGACTGAGGCAATATATAAGGAGCTACCAAGAAAATTATTTTTCCCCATTATATCAAAGAATGTCTTAGAAATGTTCTGAAGTACATAAGAGTGGGGCAGAAATCTGAGTGTGAAAAATATTCTCACCAGAATATAATGGATTAAGAGAATTCATGAGAAGTGTTATGGAGTTTTTGTTTTGTTCTTTGCTTTTTTTTCTTTGCAGGTGATAATTACTTGTCAAAACTGAAACTTTTACAGATGTATGGAAAGAGTAAGCCACGATGCATTTCAATGTCAGAATTCTCAAGAATAAATTATTTCAGCAATATTTCAAAGACGACAAATCTTTTTCAAGATTAGAAAGGTAGCTTCTTTGTGCAATGGAGTGAAAAAAAAAGTTCAAAACTGAAGTATTTAGAAACCAAGATAATGTTTTCACTGCACTGAACTCAGTTCACCTTGGAGGTTCTGGTCAAAACTAATGTATTCGATTTTCATTTCTCTTTTTTCTTTATAACACTAATATTCTAGTCTCTTGAAAATTTCCATTGTTGCTCAGCCTGGAGATGAGAAGACTCTGGGAGATCTTATGGCAGCCTTACCATACCTAAAAGTTGCTTATAGGAAAGACGGAGAGAGATTCTCTATCAAGGACTATAAGGACAAGGGATAGTGGTTTTGAACTTAAAGAGAGTAGATTTAAATCAGAAATTAGGAAGAAATTCTACAATATGAGGGTGGTGAGGCATTGGAACAGGTTGCGCAGAGAAGCTGTGGATGCCCCATCTCTGGAGGTGTTCAAACCCAGGTTGGATCGGGCCCTGAGCAGCATGGTCTAGTGAAAGGTGTCCCTGACCATGGCCGATGTGTTGGACCTAGAAGATTTTTAAGGTCCTTTCATATCCAAACCATTCTATGACTGTATGATTCATCAGTTACAAAGCTATTTCACACTTGCATCTACTAATCAACTCCGTTGTTCTTACTCTTTGGAAATGAGTGATTGTTTCATTTATCTGAACTGTAGTATGCATACCAGAGAAACTTGACTAATCTCATAAAGCTACAGAGAAGAAAAATCATTAGAAAATATTAAAATTTAATTATCTTGAATTTTTAATTGTAAAAAGCTGTGCTTTAATTTTACCCAGTCGAGTTCTCCATCTTATTACATACTGTACTAAATGTTAATGTCAGATAAAATAAGATGCTGTAGTAAAGTTAATCTTTTGCTTCTGAGTGGGATGTTAAGCTTTCTTTCAATTAACTACTATTTACTAAACACAAACATAGAGCTAAATCTGAAATATTTAGGTCTATTTTTTTTTTTTTTATCTTACTCTATTATCACTAATCTAGATTTCAATGTTAATCTATATTCAAATCTCTGATGGAATTTATATCTGTCCCTTCCTGTTTAAAAAGCAAGCTCTGGTAATGGTTGCAGAAACATTCCCCCTTTTTATCTTGAAATATAATATATCTCAGAAATTACAGTGCCAGAATTGTGCTAAGTACACATGTTCTATGACTTCCTAACCAGTGTGAGTTGCAGTGTGAGAGGTTCATTGCAGAAATATACATATAATTTTCATTAGATGAAAGTACCAATGCCATGTTACATAAATTAAAGGTAATTCAAAATCACTTCAGATTGCAATAGGATTTGCTGACTTCCCATACGTATGCTGACAGAATTTATGTTTTCCTGTAAAGCACATTGAAGTAATCAAGGAAGAACTCTAATAGTATTAGTTGTTCTTCATCCAAAACTATGTATAGGAAGTACTAGTGTTGTATAATTAAAAAGTCTTAAGTCATGAGTCAGCAGTGTAAAATTTCCAATTATATCACAGAATTAATAAGAGAGTATATTTTTATTTATCCTATTTAGTAAAAGTGCTTTATCTGAATTCAACTTTGATGAAATTTATCTGTTTTTCTACGTATTATTTATGGGAGGTTTTGCTGCTTGTCAACAATGCATATTTTTTGAAGAGAAGATTCAGTGAAACATACATTGGAATATTATTACTTGGCATCTTTTCATATATTTTCCTTACTTTTAATCTTAATTTTATTTTCATTTTTATGAAATGAATTCTTTATGAGAGCTTAAACACATGCTTAAATGCACATACCTAAATAGTCTCTTCAACATCAGCTGAATGACTGACTTTTTTATAAAACATATTAACTGGTAATATGTGAAATTATTCATATACTTAAGTATTTTCAGGATTGGGTCATGATCCTTTACGTGACATAAGTCTCTAGATACTTGGGGTTTTTTTGTTCTTTAAATCTGATTCATAACGTTTCCTTAGCATATTCTGGCACATGTTAGTATCAGAATGTCTCTCTACATTTTTCATCTTGTAATTCATATTAAATTGCACTGAATAATGCAAACATATAGACTTCTGTAGCAAACTGACTAGAAGTCTATCAAAGTCTGAACTGTCTGATGTAATCAAAATTTGCTTGCTAAATCTAATTCTCTCTCAGAGCTTTTTATACGTTTGTTAATGCCTCACTTTGTGCTACACTAGATAAGCCACTTTGCATTATGGTTGTATAGTGTAACATGTCATAAACAACATAAGCAGGTGTGACATAGTGGAAAGCAGTGACTGGGACATGATATTCCAAAAAGGTACCCTAAACGACCATGAAAGAAAATTCTTACTGCTTTTTAATTTAGTTGTTCTAATTTGCTAAGAACTTTTATATATCAAATGCAAAATAGTTATGGAATCTGATCAAAATTAATGAAATCCTCCCTTTGATTCATTGATCATCAGAAAGCAGTAGTGTACTGAGTCTGGTTTACACGGTGAAAGCCATAGACATATACCAGTGCATGTATGAAATATTAGTCCTGGTATATCAGTTCTACTGCAATGGCTATGCTAGTAAATGTGTTGGATCTTACAGTGATTTCACTTATTTTGTCTGGGAGGCATGTACCTACATAAATCTCTGTATAGTGGTGTACAACTATTTCTCCTTATATTTATTATTGCCCTTAAAGCAAAAAAAAAAATTCCTAGTAAAAACAAATTGTATTTGAATATGATCATTCATACCTATGTCATGTGTTACATGGCAATTAAGACCTCATGTATTCTTCTGCATAAGCAATTGCATTTTTACTGGGTTGTACACGGATTGCTTTTACTTTAATTTCATTTATGAAAATTAATTCATATGAAAACAGTTCTGAAACTCATGAAATGGCCTGAAACAATTCTGTTCTCCAAGGCACCTCAAACACAGCAGGAAGATGCCTACACGAACATCTCAGTAGAGGTTGGCTGCTTGACCTTCTTTCATAGCTTGCCAAGGGCAGAACACCACACTGTTGTGACTGTGTCCTTTATGAACACTGTAGTTTTCAGTAGTAAAACAGACTGAGGTTATTAGGTAAGGCATATCCTGCTTTTAGCAGTGATTACTTTCAGACGCCGTTAACTTAGCATTCAGAATAGAGAGCTCCATTTTTACAAGGTATTTTTTAAATGAAAAGGGTTTTGTAGCTGCATAAAATGTATTTGTATTGTGTTGGAGGTATTTTCTTATTGAATGGGACCACATGAGAATTTTTCAAAGGGAGTTGGGCTCTGTGACATACTGAATACCTAAAAGAATTGTCTATGTTGTACTGGAGAACTGTTTCATGTGGAAGACATTTGTTACCAACCACAGACTGACACAGTGGGGAATTAGTTTTGGCATAGCTCATACAAGATATGTAACTGGATCAATAGAATAATAAAATAAGATTGAAAAATGTGGGGGGAAAAAAAGGGGCTAAACAACCTATCAATAAAATAAACCTACAATGATGAAAATAAGAAATTATGCACCTGACTACTGTTATCTCATTATACAGCTGATTGTAATCAGTTCAGACAATGACTAGCACCTTTCTGTGGATTAAATGGGAACATATTTTTCAAAGGATCTAAATGGGAACTATTTTAGCACAAATCATTTTGACACAACACGATACAACTTTTAATTTCCAGTTGCTAAGGTATCTGATATAGTTCTTTCTTTAAGAAATGTTAGAGCAGAAGGATATGTTAATTAGCCATAGGATTAATAGTTGCTTGAGGTGGCATCATGTGACAATCCAGTATTCTCTTTGTTCCACATTTTCTCTCAACAAACATTTTAGCCCTCTGAAGTGGAAGAAAGGAAGAAAAAGGGAGAGAGAGAAAAAGATATGTTGCTGCACAGAAGAGTCAGTGAGTACAGATAAAACATCCTTAAACAGGCTACATGAAATATGCAATGCTTTTTTGCAGATAAAATAGCTGCTATATTTATCAGCATACTCTAGTGTTTTAAAATTTCTTCATTGAGTCAGTGCTCGTGAGAGGTGCAAGACTGACAGCACAAGAATATGAAGCTCTTTGTCTGTCTCCTTGAAAAGTACTGAGTAGGCAGCAAAGTCCTGGTTCTCTTTTCCTTTAAAATTATTTGTAATTTGTGTCACCGTTGAATTTACTGAGTGATTTACCTTTGATTGACAAGAATAATTCATGTACTGTATGCCTCTCTGCACTGTAGTACCATTATATATCAAATATGCACGGAAGGCAATATTAAAAGAGAAGAAGCATCTGTTTCTGTAGCTGTTCCATGTCTTTCAACACCAGATCATAAACACAACCTGACAATCTGGGGGACCTACTGAGCACATGCAAATCAGTTCTCTGTCTCACGTGCAGTGAGGGGATGCTGGCACTTGAGTGTGATTCAGGACCATGTCAGGAGACCCTGAGGCTGGGAGTGGCAGCGAGGCAGACAGGCTGCTGGAGGTCTGGAAATCCAGCAGAACGCTTTCAAAATGGAGTGGAAGGGCTGGTGTGGTAACTAGAAATGCCATGCAGTCCTTGGACTCTATCCAGTTACGCCCTCTGGGTGCTACCACACCCACAGTTTCTCCTTATGGATGTTCTTCTCCAAGGAAATGGACACAAGCTGCAAATGTATCCCACAGAGCAGGAGCTAACATTCCCCATTGCCTATGCCAATAGCTTAATAGGCATCTTAACTATTTCTGCAATACATGCTGATCTCCCACCAGCTGGTGCTCAGAGTGCAGTGTATGCTGTTTGGGCTGGGTGCAGCAGAAAGCTGAATCACAGCATATATCTTTCTTATCCACTTCACAGTATTTTATCTCAACTGCTAACATTGCTGGAGTAGAGGATTCCTCTGCTAGTGTCTCTGCTCCTCTCCATGGTGCGGAGAAAAGATTCACACTTGCTGATACTCAATTTCACACTCTAGAAGTGAGTTCTTGCCATTAGTTATGCCCAAAAAGCTAAAAGCAATTGTGAGGAGATACAGAGTAGAGAACAATGCCTATTATATGAAAACAGGAGTCAAATGCATGGGTCTGTGGATTAGCCAATGCCAAAAGTAATGAGCTTCAGATGCCAAGCAAACTCTATAGATGCTTAGAGAGAAGCAGATGGCAAATTTCTGTACATTCTGAATGTGCTTTTTTTAATGCATTGCTAAAATCTGGAGTGAAAAACTGCAATAAGCAAATAAATCATCTGGTTGGATTGTCTGTCACCAAAGCAATAGAAATGATTTTGCTGCCCACTGAAGCAGTGCAGTTGTTGTTGCAAACCTGATGGTACTTTTTAAAGAGTTTGGAATGGACCACATTACTTAAAAGTTCAACTAAGCCTGAATGAAATCCCAAGATGCAAACTATACTTTTTTTGCCTGACTTTTTTGCCTGAGGGACACTTCAACTTCAAAATACCAATTGTTCTCACGGTCTCCAATGCTGTTCCATCTGCTCCATCTGCTGTCGGCCAGTTAACACTGGGGGAGGTTAAAGCTATGCTCTAGTCTGCTAAAAGCACTCTTCTAACCTGATTATAGGGCCATTTCTAGAGCTATGTGCAGCAGAATGGTCTTTCTATATTATAAGCAACAGAAAAATATTTAATTGTTTATTTATTTATTTGTTTAGTATTTAAGTAGCTGTTCCCTGAACCACTCTTCCTGTCAGGTAATTAATGAAGATCACAGGCATGGTCTGAAAGCATGAAGCTCTTCACATATATCATGAAACCCTTCAGGAGGAAGCACAGCTCTGTGATAAAACTAGAGCTAGTGTACTACAGACTGCTAAGTGCATTCACTATATCTGGAATTTAGTTCACTTTGCTGTCTAAATAAATGAAATCATGCAGCTCTGTAGGGAATGGCTTTAATTGAAAAATCACATTCCTTGCCTCTATTGTAAATAAATCACAGCACTTGAATTTGGTCATGGCCTTTGTCTAGCTTTGAGGTCAACACTGTATGTATGAAATAGTATAGCAGACATGGCCCTCACATTAATACATTCTGTAACACTGTAGGTAAGATACATGCAAGAATGTGTGTCTATGGATGCTTGAATCATGAAACAGTGCCCTGTGATATACAGCATATATGTGACATGGTATCAAATGACCAAATGATATATGAAATATAACCATTTGTGCAGTTGATGGAAGTCATGAGAGATTGCTATGCACAAATATTTTAAGAGCAGATAAAGAACAAAACTACATTATATTAAGATAATAATACAGTAAAAAATACGTGCAGTGGTAATGCCGTATGTGATTGGGAGCAAATTGTCAATGGGATATAGCAAGGTTGAACAGGAAAAATCAACCTTCTTAGCTAAACTGAAAATATGTTAATACAATTCTCATTATTCTTTATTGAATTATTGAATTGCACTTTAAAATACACTCAGTTACCAAAATTTTACCTGTAAGAGTAATCTTTTCCTCAGTATTTTCTCACTCAGTTAAAAAATACAGCCTGTTACTCTCCCATGGCTTAAGAAAACTAGGTGTACTATCTTAAAATTATTGTTCTATGAGTAGAAATTTTTATTTACTGCTTGCATTATACTGGCTTCCATTATGTGTTAGGGAAAAAAATACATGAAGGGGAGAGAGGAGAGGAGAGGAGAGGAGAGGAGAGGAGAGGAGAGGAGAGGAGAGGAGAGGAGAGGAGAGGAGAGGAGAGGAGAGGAGAGGAGAGGAGAGGAGAGGAGAGGAGAGGAGAGGAGAGGAGAGGAGAGGAGAGGAGAGGAGAGGAGAGGAGAGGAGAGGAGAGGAGAGGAGAGGAGAGGAGAGGTCCACAATTTAAGATAAGCAGCAAAGTAGGGAGTAGAATAGATTTGTTTTTTTTTTTATCAACTTCTGGAAACATGGAGAGAGATATCTAAACTCCCACAGAAACTCTATTTTATCATTACAACTGTTTTGCTATTTGCTATGTAGATACGTCCTTGGTGGTACCATGGGGAAATACATGATTTTGCCCTATCTCTAGTCCCCAAATATCCTCTATACAGTAGGGAAATTTGTTAATAAAGTTACACTTTGAAGTTTCTCTATTAAATTTATGAGACGGAGTTAGTTAATCAACTGTTTCAGACCATTTTATATGTTGGAAAATGTTATGTTTTCGGTAGTCATATGGAAAGTTACATTTTGACTTTGAATCTTCACAGCTACATATTTTCTTAAGTGTTTTTTTTTAAAGAAGTACTTACGAAAGTTTATGTTACTTTTCCAGGAGCTCTATTCCATCAAGTAATGATTCTTAACTTTCCAAAATTTAGGTATGCAGTATAAAGCAGTGTTCTAATCTTTCTCTATAGCCACTGCATCTGCAGTGCTGACTCAAACAACATTCTCCTCTAGTTCTAGAGGGTATCTCAAATGACCTGCTCACACCAGCACCCAACTATCACACCATCCCTGGATGCTGGTGTAATGGCAAAATGCCATGTTTGGTTGAAGACCAGGAAGGTTTCTGCTACCTGCTGACAGCAGCTGTAGGGAACTAGTTCAAATAGCAAACATTTCTCTTGAACCCAAGAAGCACGACTGGGATGAGAAATTACATCCCTACGGTGTTCTCAGTCAGAAGTATTTTCTCATTCATAAGCACTCAGTCTGTATTTGAAAGAGCAGAACTGTATTATGGAAATAAAGAAAACTACATGAATGATGGAAATAAAGAAAACTACCATGAAATACACTTCATGGTGACTTTGTCAACAGTCTGTAATCACAGCTCCTTTCTCTTCTGGAGACTGTGGAACAGGGAAATACCCTTAAATGTGTAATTTCTTTCTTTTCGGGGCATGCTTATGCTACCAAATAATTTAGCTCCTGAGTTCTCTGCAGGCACTGGATCCTGTGCCCTCACTGTCTGCATTGCATAGATGTTTGCTTGCTCTAGGGATTTCTTTTACACAGCACAAACCAGAGCAAAATTTGTGTGCCGTTCATGTCAGGGACCACCACGCATTCACAGGGCTGCCCCTCCACCCGCACTGGTCTGTAGAGTCAGAAAAACCCAACATGCTGCAGGGCTGCGGTGCCTACCAAGGTTCAAGGTTATTAAAAATGCAGCTAAGAGGCCTAGAGCACAACTCAGTGCACATTTGAACTGAATTTCACTGGAAAAAAAAATTTCACAGGAAAAAAAAAAAAAAAAACAGCAAGTTTAGTCCCTAATAAAAGTTATCTCTGAGCCTACTTAAAAAGGGATGGCCCTAATCAACAAAAGCACATTTTCTGTTCTTCATCATGTTGCTGAGGGCTCCTTGGGTTGGCTTTGTTTAGCAGTAAGAATGCAGCCTGAGCATCACAAACTCTACACTCAGTCTGCAAGGAATGAATGCACAGTGTCCCGAGGTGTGGGCAGCAAACCTGTCTGCAGCTTTAATGCTGTGGAGGTATTGCTTTGCTTTTTTGACTGCATAAAAAGGCTGCATAATTCAACAAGTGCTGCAGCTCCTCTCTGTTGAAAGCTCATGTTCACAGCCAGAACTCTCCACAAATGTAAATCAACAGCGTACAGGACTTTTACAGTGAGATGATGAGGAAGAACTGCTCAAAATCAAAAATAGTTCTCTTTTTTTTTCTTATTTCACTTACACTGCCTAATCAGTTCTGTACTTCTCACTGTTTGTGATAACTCCCAAAGTGTTTTGGAAATGACTGGCAAGAAAAAGTCCTGAGAATAAGCTCTTCCTGGAAGCAATTCAAAGTCTCTCACCCATACTTGGAGGTGCCAGAAAACACCTACAACTTCTAGAGTTGTAACTAGGAGGAGCTATGGAGAGGAAAAACACAGATGAAACAGGCACTTTTTTAGCTGAAAAAATGTTGTTTCAGGAACACAGAAAGGTTTTGAAGAAAATATGGCAGTTCATTGACATTGTCAACAGTTTAAAATAATATTTAATATTCTTTATTTTTGTTTCGATTCAATTTCTTTTTTTGCTTTCTTTTCAAAACTGCAGTGTTGTTCCACTGAAATGTCAATTAATTTTTCAAAGTTTTATTTAAATGGTATCATTGAATGCTGCATTTACAGTGACAGTGTGAACCACCTTGAAGCCAAAAAAAAATTAATCATTTTAATGAAGTTGAGAATTTTCTAAAATGAAATATCTTTTGATTTTTTTCCCTATAAATTTAGGAACAGGTCGTCCCGTGTGGAACCAGGAATTGGAGTCAATGATCTTTTTGGGTCCCTTCCAACTCAAGATATTCTACAGTTCTATGACTTACATGCTATAGAGCTTTAGAAAAAAATTCTGCTCTGTGGTACAGGTACCACATTATTCTCAAAGCTGGCCTCTAGGTTTTAGAAACCATCTGGACTGAGCACAAAAAGGAGTAGGCACAGTGAAGTACTTTCGAGATGCGAGTTTGGTGCGCAGAAAGATATGGATTATGTTGGAGGTTTCTTACAGTAAAAGAAGTATGCAGACAGTCCAAAGCATCATGCCATGGGAACAGCCCTGACTGCCACAGATAGTGCACATCTTATGGGCATGAGGTGGTCCTTGAGCTCAAGAACACTGCAACTGCAGGGTGTTCAGTCTGCTGCACAGACTGGTGAGGAATGCTGTATTACAACTTCTCTTAAACAGTTTTAGCCAGAGAAGGCATTTCTCAGATTTTATGTTGATGCATTACCTTTTGTCAGTGCGTGAAATAAAATGGCTGCTCAGCTCCGCCCTGGAGGAGGTGGCATTTCAGACAAGTGTTCCCTGTGGCATACTAAGTCTCATGGCTTATAAAGTGCTTTGGAATCCCTCCAGGGGAGAAAATGGGTATTTAAATGTAAAATGGTTATCTTTTCCTCCATCTTTGCTGCTGTATCTCATGCAAGCCCTTAGAAACAGAAAATAATTTCACAAACTTTGATTAAAACAATGTCTAAGCTTCTAAATTGTTTCGCCTGCTAGCTGGTCATTTTAAGCAAGAAAAAAAAAAGACATTATGTTCTCTCAACATAAAATGCACTCTTCAGTTCTTGTAGTCTCTGCCTGAAAGTGTTCTGCTAATCTTAAAATAAAGCACATAGGGGATCCATAAAACTTCCAGGTATGTAATATGTTTCAGAAATACTGTTCGCAAGCTCTGGGTTGTTTTTTTTTTGTTGTTGTTTGTTTGTTTTGTTTTGTTTTGTTTTGTTTTGTTTTGTTTTGTTTTTTTTGAAAAGCAATATTTGTAAGCCCAGGATCATTCTGTCTGTGCACATCACTCTTATCTCCCTCCGGCACTTACTGCAAAATTGAAGGGAAGAATCCAAAAACTTGGGTAAAGAACAAGCGTAAGCCCAGGACTGAATTCTGCCATGAGCTCAGCAGCACAGAAATATTGCAGTTCCTTCTGCTTCTATTCCTGCTGCTTGATGACAGGCTATGTCATGTGTTTCAAGACTAACAGCAGAAGGAAGTTTTATCTGCTGGTTTTGGTGAAAATTCCCAACAAAATATAGTAACTCTGTAGGTACATGTCATTGTTATGCTGTAAAAGTGTGCAGACTATAAAGAAGATGATCATGTTTTATCTAATAGTTGTATTATGGGAAAAAGTAGGCAAATTGAAAGCATTCCATTCTGAGATTGGTCCAACAGAAAAGCTCTGTCGCTGTGTAGTGAGAGTTCCCCTATGCTTTGAGGTGTGCAGTAAAGACCCTCTGTAAGTGTGAAACCACCTCTACTGTGTTCATTTTGGAATAAACTCCTTGAGAATGATTTCTGCTCCATTTGATGCACTGCCAGAGAAAGCACTGAAGAGGCTCAGGAAGAGGCCAGTCCTCTCTTGACCTCAGTGCTGAGGTTTTATTCTCATCTGCTTTTGGTCCTGTGAAAGGCACGACATTGAGGCATGGACTGAGAAAAGTTCAGCCTCAACTCCTGCTGATGCTCTGTATGAAACCCTCATGGGTGGCAACTGGTGCTGAAAGTCTTGTTTTCATGGGGAAGTTTCTTAGCAGTGAGCAGAGAGCAGTGAGCTCTACTGGAGCTGTCAAACCACATCTCCAACTTCTGCAACAAGAGGACTCTGGCAAGTGAGACTACTACTAGCCTCCAAAGGCCACAGCCTCCTAGCAACAGCACTGTCTGTACAGTCTCCATCCCAGCCAGAGCACTGGTGGTCTTCGTGATTCATGTACAATCCCGGAATACCAGAACATCAAGCAGCAATTAGCAAAGTATTCTGTGTATTTAAAGCTATGGTCCTTTTCCTATTAACTGCAGGACTCCTGTTGTACCCAGTACTGCATTTTAAATTGTTACAGAAATAACCATTACGGGAAAAGTAGTCATTTCTTCCTGGAAGTTTAATCAGCTCAGGCATAATTACAGTACGTCTGCTGTTACCAGATTATTCTCTAATACACACATGCATGCACACGGTCTGATAAAACAGGCTCATGCTGGCATTTCTCTGAGATGCTGACAGGCAGGCAGTACGTGCAGGCTGAGTCACGAGGTGTGCTCTTCCCCCAACTGCATTGTTCTAACTCTGTCTTACTACCAAGTACTGGGAATGCGTCAGGTCAAACCCATAGGTCATTTGGAAGGAAATTCCTGCAGCAGTGCTGAACTGCTGAGTATCATTCTGTATTGTTCAAAACGGTGATTTACTGCAAGCCCTTGTATGTGGAGTGCTATCTGATGAATTTCATCCCTATGTACTTTATCCTACAGCCACTTCTCTGTGATTAATTTGCAGTTAGTAGACAGGTTACTTTATATTAGTTACACTAACTACCATATTTTTATGAGCAGATGACAAAGGATGGCTGCTGGTGGTTTTGTGTCCTGTTTGGTTGGTTGGTTGGTTTGCAGAGCTTATTGTTTGCTTGTTTGTCTGTTCTTGTACTTTAAACAAATACTGAAACAGGTTGACATGGATATACAATCAAAACATGATCTCATCGTGAAAACATTTAACAGAATCACAGAATCATGGAATAGTAGGGGCTGGAAGGGACCTCTGGGATCATCTACTCCAATTCCCTGCTAAAGCAGGTTCCCTATGGAATGTTGCAAGTGTTCTCATGTTATATTCAGCTTACATACTTAAGTGATTGCATTGTATGCTATAAACAAACAACTACCTACAGATTAACAATAGTATTTGCAGGGGTATTGGATATTCTGTATTTAATTTTGTATGCCTTTGAGATAATACCTTGCATTACACCTTAGAATTCCTAAAGCCAATGCTGATTTTGTGCAAAAAATAATTTGAGAAAAAGTTAATTACCACAGATGTGTAGCAACCATTCCCTCCATCTCATTTCTGAATAGTACCTCCACTTAGGAGCTGAGGTATGCTGGGTTAGACTCAACAGAGTGCTAAGGGAGTGAAGAGAACTGCAGACCTCTCATCAATCTGCAGTGCTTATTTTCCCACTGAAACAATGCTCCAATTTCTACATATGCCCATAACTTAAAATAGGCTCAGAAATGGTAAAATGCTACAAGTCCCATGAAGAATATGTTCTCAGATGTGCTCAGATCATCTGAGCATTTCTGTTTACAAAGCAGTCAGCAGCATTGGTTAATAAAATACAAATCAGTGTTGCCTTTCCCCTTGATAAATGTACAAAGACAAAGCATGTTTTGTAGGATCACCATAATCACAAGTTTATTACTTATGGAAAATAAGTGCTTGGCTTATGCTTGGCACTGATCCCTTTTGAAGGTGATAAAGGGTAAAGCTACTTAGGGGATTGATCTAGTAGGCAGAAAATCAGCTCTTGCCTGCATGCCAGGAGAAGTTCTGCTAGCAAAATTCTGTGCATCCTTGTTGGAGGCAATGATTCTGAATTAAAGCTGCATAAATAATAGAGGATTCATTGTGGGATAAATCAGAATGTTTTGCTTGACTTCAGAATAAAGGATGAATTTCTTCACTTATGGGTTACTTAACCTTTTACCCAAACCCTTTTTCTGTAATTATTCTGAATTTAAAATTGAAAAATATTGTTTTTAAAAAAAGTTATTTCATAAACATAAACATAAGCATAAAAAGGCATTTCCTCCTGAAGCATTTCTACTGAGTGCGTTATTTGGAGGAGAAAGAACATTGTCATCTACTCTTTTTGAGTCATTGCTGGCAAAAAGCTAACACCGGGAGAGAATCTGAGAAGACCACAGTGCTTTCTGTTTGTGTTCCTTATGCTTCTTATAGATCTGTGATTGCTTAAACTGTCTCAGTTCACCTGGGTTACAACTGGATGGCACAGTGTGGGTGCTGAGCCCATCCTGACTCTCACTCGTGACCGTATTGCTGTCACAGGGCGTTTCAATGATGACCGTCATTAGTTGTCATTGGCAGTGCTTGACTGATTTTCAAATGGCAAATGTAGGCAGTTCAAATGGGCACTGAAGAGAGGCTAATAACTCGGGTCAGGGGCACAATATTTTAAACCCGAGTATATCAGCAATTCCAACCAAATTTGTCTCTGGGAATGCAAGAACTGTCCCTAGTCATAATTATGCTAAGTCTTTTCTAGCTGCAGAACAAGAAGGATGTATTGCTCTCATTTATCTGTGTATAATTTCATTGCTTTGCAGCAATTTATAGAACTGTAGAAAATAAAACAGACTGGCTTTTGTGGTTTGCCAAGTGCACCTTTAATTTGCAAAATGTTAGTATTCCATGTTCAGAATTAGTACTTTTCACAGCCTAATGAATTATGTTTTGACGCATATCCTCATAACTATCCCACATATCAACTCTTTATGTCCCATTATGCTTAATTACTGTTTTATTCAGCTCACTAAATTAATATTCAACGTTATTGTGATTTTATAAGCCAATTAATTTTACACATTACTACCAAAACTTATTTTTAAAAACTGTATGTTTTGAACTTTTAACATTTCTGTTATAAATTCACTTTTCAGCTGCTAGAATACTTTTTCTGCTTTACTCTGAATAGTCTAATTTTGGCACAGTTTTCTGGTAATGGCACATGCAAATGCAGCACTTGAAACCTGAAGAAGTAGAAATGCCAAGGTGGCATGCATAAACTTGACGCTTTCTGATGCTTTGGTCTAAAATCAATAGGTTTTACATGTCCTGGCAGGACTGCAAGATACCTGCCTCATCTGATGCTGAATTTGGATGATAAAGTTATCCATTTTAATCTGGGGCCATGGAGGGCCCTACCCTTTCTGTATAAATGCTTTTCCCTGGAGTGAGCAGCCTGACAAACATGGCAGGGGAACGTACTTATTGTTTCTGTCTCTGTGCTCTGAGTGCATTTCTTGTACTTGCATGTCAGGCCACTGCACGAGCCTCTGCACTATGATAGATCAAAAAAAAAGTTAAGATAATGGAGACATCATTCAGCATTGCGCGTCATGTTCACTGCTATCCCGCTGTTAGATTTGGACTTTTCTAATAAAATTCACTCAGAAACAAAGGTTATGCCTTCATTTGTACCTGAGCAATAAAATGAATCTAGCATATGATACAGCAAGCTGGATTTTTAAAACTCAGCTTATGTAACAGAAAACAGCTGAGTTTTTTTTAACACAAAAGAGTTAACGTTGGTTCATGTCCTTTGCAACAGAGGGAAAAAAAATCAATTCTTTTTCCAGACCAATTAAGTTACTAAGATACTCTTAAAAAACTGCTTAATATTTAATGATATTAGCATTTCATTTATTGAACATTTATCACAATATTCCTTTTCGTACACGAATAGCATTTAATAGTCATTAAATAACAACATAACAATGATTTGTACAGCTGGTAAGTAGAGATACTTTCTTCAATAGCCTAGGCTTTCTCCTGGAAGGAGTGAGCTGTGGGATTCAGTGTATTATTGCTCCCATAGCAGAGACACACTGTAAAAAGTGCGGTTTATTGCAGCAAGAAATCTTGTTGATCAAATGTAGAATGCAGGTTTCATTAAAGCTAGAAATTAAACTCCTAACAGCAGGCCTGGGTAGCATCATCTGTGAATTGGTATTGATCCTGGATACCCCATAACCATCTACATCTCTGGATAGCCTGTAATGTACAAGTCATTTTTAGTTACTGGGATCTAAAGCTGCTCTGCAAGTAAATTAACTGAGAGCTACTGGTCTGGTTTATCAATTATTTTTCACCTGAAAAGTGCAGGCATCACTGCTAGATAAATCCATGGCCAGCTCGAAGTATTTTGTTCTCCTTGTGGACAGGGAGACTGGGGGGAGCTGTGAGGGAGGGAAGCATTTGGAGGAGGAGATGCCGTGATCCCCAGGAGATCTTTGCCTTTTTTCCAGGGGAGCTGGGGACCCTAAAGAGTGGAACCCACAGACAGTAGTTTGCTTTGAACCGTTACTTACTGTAAACATTTCAGTAATTGTACATGGATTTACTGACCTTCGAGGCTAATGCAGCTGACTGGTGACAACCATGGGAATGGTTGCTACCTACCAGATCAGGTTGCCCAGGGCTCCATCCAACCTGGCCTTGCTCAGTGGCTGCTGTAGTACAGAGCACAGTGCTACTACAAAAAATAAGGAGAAATGAGGACTAGCTCAAAGAAGAATAGGTCAGTTTGAGCTGTGGAAGCATTTTCAGCTTGTGTCTACCAGAAGGTTTTCTGAAAGGCTACTGTCATGAAATGTGAGCTAGTATGCTTGTTTCTATAATATTTGCAAAGCATCCCACAGCTTTCTATTTTGTTGACCTGCCAATTCCAGCATCCTAAGGAAATGTAGAGTAATTGTTGTATAAATAGAAAACAAGTTCAGGATTGTATGATGTATTCACTGAATTTCTACTTAGGAATTAATTGATTTTTTTGTTTGTTTGTTTGTTTGTTTGTTAACAGACTCCATATATTTTGATGTCCTCCACTGTTATCAATCAGAGGCTTATATATTTCTTTAATATGAGACAAAAAGGTCTGTATTTTACTGGGTGATATCAGTTCTTAATAGGCCCATAATTCCCTATGGTGTGATGGTAGTTGTCTGTATCTTTGTCTCAAAATTAGTAATGTGTTTGCACTTACATGTTTAAGCAGAGTCATAAAACCAGTAATCTCTTCATATTCAGAATAAAAACAAAGCTCCTGTAGGAATTTCAGTAGGTGCTGACTGAACGATGAGGTATCTGCTTGATACATAGTGAGCCTGACTGTGGTATGTCCAATTAACAGCTCGTCATTTAACTTCTTATAGTCTAATTCTTTATACTTTCTCTATTCATTTAGTGAAAGAATCTAGAGAGGATATTCTGCATGAATGGTCAGGCATAATAGCAATAACTATCTTCCAATTAAAAAGTCTGTAACTAACTGAATTAGACGGATAACAATCCAGTTCTTGTCTAGTGATTTTTTTTCCTTTGTGGTCTTTGGACATGTTTGATTTACAATAAATCCATTAAAGTTGTAAAGTACCATGTGGAATAAATTATTCAAAACCAAGAACAAGTTAATCAAATATTACATTCTGAAGGCTAAACAAAATTACCAATATGCACCTGTGTGCCTCTAATGGCCTGTCTACAAGGAAATGCTATTGCAAACACAGTAAGAATTATACATTAGACCACAATCATTATTCCATGCTATCTACTCATCTTCCATTCAACCTTGGAGCTATAGGCAGAAAAACAGAACAGAGAAGTGTATCTAAGCCCTACTTGTGATTTTGATCACTGCTTCTAATGCTCTTTCGAAAGTGGGGCACAGTGGCCACAGAGTTGAATAGATGACAGGGACAGAAGCAATTGAAAACATCACAAAAAGAATGGTGTGTCCTGGCATTATGTGGCTGCAATGCTGATGTGTTACATAATGAATCATTGTCATACACGGATACATTTAGCTGAAGTGGCATTGACTCGAGATGTCTAATATCAATTCCAAACAAAGTTTAGAAAATATTGTTTTTTGTTTTCCAATTCGCTTTCAAAATTTTGCTTTTTACTTTTTTTTTTTTTTCAAAGTAAGGAAAGGGTTTCTTGTTTGTTTGTTTGTTTTTTGTTTTTAAGGATAACAAGAAATACGGATTCATAACTCCAACACGATAAGAAGCATTAGGAAAAAGAATGGTACCAACCTAAGCTATTCTTCCTCAGGTTGAGCCATTGAACCATAAAATCCATTATTTCCTAGAGTTACAGTGGGGCACAGGGAAAATAAAAGAAATATTTTTTAAGTTCCCTTAGTGCATGCAGTGTCTTGAAATTCAGGTACTAGCAAGTAAATGAATCATGTCTCTTGCAGCTTCTTTACATCCTTCTGCCAGAGTGCTTGATAAAGCACCAATAACCATAATTGTCTTTGCAAATCACTGATACAAGGAGTAAAAAATATGTGCCCAAGTATGTCTTCCATTTCCCAGAGAGTTACTTATGTGCCCTTCGTTGTTCTGTGTGCAATGCAGTCAGGAGCTCTATCTTGGAATTCACAGCAAGTCTCATCTGAGCACTGAACACTGATAGGATTTATTGCCATTTTTATAGATACAGTAAGTAAATATAAACTGAGAAAGTGTCATAAAATATAAAACTAATCAGCAGGTGCTGATTAAGGAGAATTATTACATAAGCTTTAAATACTTTTCCATTTAAAGTTTAGCTTTTCTGGTTTAGTAGGAAATGCTTGATATAGGCAAGGTATGACACAGCAAATATGTAATGGAAGATGGAGAGTGGGGCACTGGAAGAAATAAGTGGTCAAGTAGATTGCTTCGGGTGAGTGCTCTTACCTCAGCAGCCCTGAAGGCTCATCTGCAATGTGCTGCAGGTCCCACAGAGGAGCAACAGCAATATCCATTCATACTGAAAGCAGATGGCAAAATTGATACCTGAGATCCCAGGATCTGTGGAGACAGATGGAAGCAAATCCTTTGAAAGACCTTTATATGAGACCATTGTTCACAAGAAACAAAGACTCAGAAGAGGAATATTTGATTTGACCTACTGTAATGCAAATAGCATTTTTATTGTAGTGAGGCACTGTGGCCAGGCTCATTATCTATACTCACTATCAGCAGACAAGATGCTCAACTTTGATTAATTTTACTTTGATATCATAGAACTGCTTCACTGTGTCATTCTGCAACATGTCTGGGACTGAAAGGTAGAGCAGGACCTGACCAAGTGTAGATCATGGAGAAAGCAGAATGGAAGATGCTTTTGAACACATCAGGCTTTGCATCCAAGGCCAAACAGAATCCTCCCTGCTTGAATTCTACTAACCTATAGATATATATTACAGCCATGTTTATCCACTGCAAAATCTAATCTTATTGCAAACACCGTCTTTCAAACTTGAAGAATTCAGGGAAGAGGTTTGGCTATCTAGACTGTCTCATTTTCAGAGCTGAACTACTGGTTTGTGTCTTCACCTTCTTAAACCATGGGAACCAAGGCAGGATGTCTGTGAATCAGTATGAGAAGCAGGACTGGCATATAGAATATCAGTACAAGAAATTCTGGTTCCATGAGTTTTGTCTGAGTGAGTTGAGCCACTGCAGAATGTGTGCTGCCTTTGCAGTCAGTTGCAGAGCAGTTGATGACTGTGTAGCCAGAAAGTCTATATTTCTGCATCTGAAGCTGTAAACCACAGCTGTTCCATGCAGTGGTTTTGCTGCATTAGGAGCTACACACTCAGCTGTAAATGTAACCTAATTGCGTTTGGACAGAAGCATTAAATACACAGCAAGTTCATTTCCTGCAGAACTGTGTAATTGCCATGTACAGTTTCACACTTACAGGGTCAAATTTTACTGTGTTAAAATTACACAGTTCCAAAGCTATTGGCTTTCCTCTAACACAGAGCAATTTGGCTGCAGCAGAGGATAACATAATCGGAAACACTCTACGGCAGCACTGCCTCAACCACAGTATTTCTCGATTACTGGTCAGTATAAATCTGCAGTTGAGGACTTGATCCAAAGCCATGTTTCTGTCATTGGTTCCAATAAGCACTGACTCAGGACCTTAAAAAGAAGTCTGTGGTGAAAAACCAAACAACAGAGCATATGTCCTACATAATGCAGCTGACTATTTCTATGCTCAGCGGCCGATAGTGAAGGGCTGCAATATTGATTTGCGTTACTGTACTTTATAGGTACTATGTTACAAGATTAATTTTGTGCTACTCAGCATCTGCTTTCTCCTTGGGAAGTTTTGTAAAGAATTCTGCTGACTATAAAGAATTGACTTTTTCTTTCTTTTTTTTTTTTTTTTTTTGCACACCAGCAAAACAGATGCTTTATACCCTGCCCTTCCAAAGTATAGCATGACAGATACTATTAAGATGATTATACTGTATACATATAAGTACTTCTGTGTTCACAGGCTAGCAGCTAACATCTTATTAGTATAGGTCAGCATCCTGGTCCAGTTCTTTTCCTCCCACTTACTTCCAGACAGCATTATTGTGATAGATTATTATTTTGATAGGATAGGCTTTGGCTCTTGTTCAAAAGATGATATAAATCTATATCCTTTTATAGATGACTTTTCTTCTTGCATTTACACAAGCATTTAAATAGGAAGTAACAGGAACTGGCTAGGGGTAGCATGAGTGGAGATTCATTTAAATAAAGAAAGGTAAAAGTAGTTCAGTAAGTAAAAAATGAGTGAAATTACCTCTGATTAAATTTACCCAGTGGAAATCTGTTGGTTTAGGTGTTTCTAAGTATCAGTGAAGTGATATCTAGTAGTGGTACCAAGTATCAGTGAATCAATATGGGCAAGACTTTCAGTTCCTCTGCTTTGGCCATGCTTCTCTCTTGGGTTCTTTTAGAAGCAGGAGGTATGTAATGGATGGAAGGTGATGTACTGAGTCCTTACATGGCTTAACAGCAGCCATGGCAGTGGACAGGAATAAATTCAAAGAAGAGAAGTACGTAGTACATAGTATTGTTTCAGAGCATGTCATAAATCCTTTTCCTTTTCATCAAAGGGAAAGAGCTGTGACCCCATTTGTTTCTGGATGGAACAGTTTTGTACTGACTTTGAGTGAAACTTCGCTTCATTGTGCTGTGTGGTTCTGAATGCTTTTGTTCCTGCACTATGCAGCAGGATATAAAAACTCTTCCTCTTCAGCCTACTCATTGAATTAAAAGCAGCAAAGATGTGAATAGTACATGCTCAGTGAAAATAGTGAGAAAATTAAAGCATGAATGCTCCTTGAAGATCAAGCTAGGTTCTGCTTTAGATTCTGGGGCAATAACTGGTGCTTTTCAATCAAACCCGAATCTGTTTCCCATGAAGGTTCTTGTACAAATATTTCCTCTAAATCTCTTTGAAATTTCTGTGTTTTTTTTTTTAAGACAGCAAAAGCCCTGTTTTATACTTCATGGATAGTCATGTAGCAGTAGGACTGAGAGAAGGGCAGAATTCTGGTGCCAAAGTGTACAAAGGCTAACAAAACCACCTCTGAACATAAACTGACGTTTCTGCAGGAGAAGCATGCTGATTTAGGCCCAGCATGGGTCCATTTCTTCTAGTTTGGAAACTGCCCAGCAGCTAGGACTGGATGACAAATTTTAAGGTGAGTTTTCTTTAGGAATCTGGAAGCATGCAATTTTTAATTCAGGTAAAACAGAATAACTGCTCTTCTCCTTCAAGAATCCATGTCCTTCTCCTAGCATATGCTGCTCACCATGGCACAGAGGACAATTCAATAAAGTTAGTAGTGTGTGAAATAAATTGTCAGGGCCCTTATCTCAAATGACCAAAATGTACACATAAGTAATCCTTCAACCCTGGACATTGTAAATAAAAGAGGTCAAGAAGCCTTGGCAAAAGATCTGTGGCAATGTGCTATGATCTAGGTAAAGGCTGCTTTAAATCATTTTGTCCAACAATCGCTCCCAAATAGAAATGGTTTAAAATCACTTAGACATGAGTAACCTTGGGAAAGCAGTCCACAAACACCTGTGGTAAGTCTTGTGACAGGAGTACAATGTGTTTATTACCACACCATAAATGAATATGAACACCGTACAACAGAGATAAATAGACCATAAATTTGATTCTACCCTCAGCTAACAAGACCTTTAGTGCCTATCAAAGCTACATCCACTACAACTGGTCATTTCTACCTTAGAGACAGTTGCTCTCCATATTGTAGTTACGTGAGTTTAATAACTGGGGGAAAAACAGTTCAATTCCTCTATCTTTTTCTGAGTTCTCTTGTAAAATCTCCTTGTAGACACCTAGATTTCCAAACCATAATGGTAAATAGATTCATGTTATCATGTCTGAACTAGCCTGTGAAAGGCTTTTCTGGAGGGCAATTCACCTGACAAATGTAGCTGAACTGACCTTGTTCAGGGTGAACACTTTGAATATAGATCAGACTTTCCTCCACATCAAGACTTCTACATTTAGGTGTCTACGGAGTCAGTGTCTACATGTGAACTAGCCATGTAATGTCCAATGAAGGCAATGCATCTAGTAGAGCCACACGAGAGATTCTGATCACCCCAGAAGAGATATCTCTTGGTCAGACACCTAAATAGTTTTGTAAACTTTACTGACTGTAATGGAAAATCTGACAACGCATGAGTACATTTAAAGTTAAATTCAGGTGCCTGCAACTGTGTATCTGTTGTTCTCTGTGATGTCCTATGTTCTCCAAAATATCTGTATATGACTGACAGGAAGATATGGAGCTTACAGAAGACTGGTGTCCTTCTGGAGATTCTGTAAGAAATGATGTGGATTACCCTTGTGCACCTCAGATATCAGCAGATCCAAACGTTTAGGCAACTGTTGCTGCAGTGTTTGTCCCCCTTAATGTAGACACCTGAGTTCATATGAATGTAAACTAAATTCAACACCAAATTGCTTTTATTAGGACAAATCAACCCCATCTATTATATACTTGTTCTCTTCTGTTAGTGACATCTACAGGCCTTATATTGGGAATGTTTTTTTTTTTTTTTTTGGGGGGGGGGGGGGTGTTATTTCCCTACTTCTGTGTATCTCCCTTTCTTAAAATTGTTGCAGACTTTCAGCTGGCATAGAGAATTATTTTTTTCTGAATTGGAGACCAGGGTTGCTGCTTTCTTCTCTGTCATTTAGCATCAGCAGCATGATATGCATTGCTCCTAATTTCAAATTTTTGTAAACTTATCTAGAAGGCTTAGAGTTATTCCAGGCTCTGCTAGAAGTCATTTAAAAGGAAAATGATCTTTCTTAATCCTTGCTGAGTATCTCCTTTTTGTCGTGTTTATCACTCATTCCATGAACAAATCTCCTGGAGACATCGGGAACAAATATGCAGTATGTAACAGGAGATATTTTGGAATATGTAATTTCAAAAAGTTAAAACAGCAGGATTCTTGAATTAACATGAAAGATGATTTGCTATCAAAAGAAAACTGAAACACATGCTGCTGGAGCACACTTCTTATTGTTTGGGGTTTTCTGAAAGCATGCTTTTAATAGTTGCCAGATATCTTCTGGTTCAGGACTATTAATGTGCTTATCATTATAGAAGTGATCTGAACAGAAAGTGTATACTATTAAGTGTAGTGTGTTACCTTCTTCCACTCAAGTTAGCATCACTAACTTTGCGTCCGGATGCTGCACTACACTTCCATGGAGTTGTAGAGGAGATTAAATTCAGGGCAGGAGACAGACCTACCAAGATGTTGATTGAATGATCTCCACAAATTTCAGCACTCTGGAGATTTTATGCTCTTTGATTTCTACCATAACATGTGAAAAAGATTACATATCAGCACAGTATGGCTTGCAACCTCATAATAAAATTGAAGTATAGGTTGCTGAAGACCAGGTCTCCCAGTAAATATTACTTTGCTTTCTGAAGGATAATTCTCAATTATATCCTTAATTACTTGTAATTGTGAAGTATATAGTCATAAGGTCAAATGTTAAGATGTATTCTGGTATTGTATTCTGGTGAGGTGCTCTTTAAATTCAGAAAGTCCTTTTGAAATTGTTATAAGGAAAGAAAGAGTAAAGAAACCATTAAGAAACCATTGCAAAGAATCTTTTGATCTTAACTATGCATTTGTTTCCTTTGAGATCAATGTTAACAGTTTATAATGAGATAACCATTAATCATATTTTAAAATACTAGGTTTGATGTACAGAGGTGGGACAAACTGGTACTGATGCCAAGCACTACTGACAATTATGCATAACCTTCTTTTAACCCTAATTCCATCCATTATAAAATGTAGCATGAGTGTGGAGACAATAAATCACTTATGGATAGAAGAAAGGTTCATTTATCTTCATAGAGTTGCTGTAAAAGAACCTCTTCGAGGAAGATGCCTTTATTGCAATGAAAATAGATTTAGGGACACTTGTGAAAATAGGTTTGCACAAAACAGTTCCTTTTCAAGATACTGCTTTTTATATATCTCCATTTATATTCATTTCTGATTTTTGAAGTAAATGTACTTAAAAAAAATTCTGAACATATTTCATCAAGGAAGGTGACAGAAGATATGGAATGTAGCATACAGTAGGTGAGAGTGTGACAATATAGACAGGGCATTCCTCCTGGAGTCAAACAGATCCCAGGTAAGGTGCCTCCCCAGTAGTTAATGTTTAGATGGATGGAGCAGAAAATGAGCAGCACTGAGAACAAACAGAAAATTCTCCTTATTCCTAAGGATGTGGCCACTTACAGCCCCAGAAAAAGGATGGTTGGAGTCTGGGAAAAGGGAGTTGTCTGCCAGCATTTATCTACTCTTCTCACACCTTCACAAGCTCTCTAGACCATGGCCTCCAATTTTATTCTCTATCTGGACAACTAAGGATCATCGAGATCACTGAGAACATGTAGAATCTTTTGAAGTTTGCTGTCCTGTTGGCTAATTAGGGGTAGCAGTAAGTGAAATGAAGCCCATGGCCAGCTAATGTGGTTCTTTTAATTTCAGATTTTTTCCTTCCTTCCTTCCTTCCTTCCTTCCTTCCTTCCTTCCTTCCTTCCTTCCTTCCTTCCTTCCTTCCTTCCTTCCTTCCTTCCTTCCTTCCTTCCTTCCTTCCTTCCTTCCTTCCTCCCTCCCTCCCTCCCTCCCTCCCTCCCCTTCCTTCCTTCCTTCCTTCCTTCCTTCCTTCCTTCCTTCCTTCCTTCCTTCCTTCCTTCCTTCCTTCCTTCCTTCCTTCCTTCCTTCCTTCCTTCCTTCCTTCCTTCCTTCCTTCCTTCCTTCCTTCCTTCTTTCGCTCCCTCCCTCCTTCCTCCCTCCCTCCCTCCCTCCCTCCCTCCCTTCCTTCCTTCCTTCCTTCCTTCCTTCCTTCCTTCCTTCCTTCCTTCCTTCCTTCCATTTTTAATTATCGATACTCATTCTCTCCATATCCATTAGGACTAGTTTGCACCAGAGATTTGGCTTGCTAGTTCATTATTACTGCCTACTTACCATGTCCCTGCTTTGAGCTGAAGGCAAGAAGAATAACTGAAGAGCACATAAGCCTGTTCCAGGTTGCAGTTTGTCTTTATCTGTGTCTGTAGTTACGGGGAGGACTTGCAATGGTCTGGAGACACTGAGATGCATGTGGGTATCAGACACTGCCCAGGCTGCTTGGCTATCAGGTTATCAGGAAGCCAGATGATGAATTAACTGGTTGTTTGGTGACCTAGGGCAGAGTGAATGCTGCAGCACAGATAGGTCTGGCTAAGCTCAGATTTGCCAGCGAGCCAGCAATTTACAAACGGTATCTTCCCTGCCCTGAGCTTTGGTTTGCAATGTGCTGAGCAAACAGGTTTTGTTGCTTCTGTGCAATGGGTTTGCCATCTCTTCCTGTACTTATTTTCTTAGTTAATTTATGTGTTTTCATCTGTTGGTTCCTTGTTATTTGGATTTGTTTGCTGATTGTAAGGATTTGTGTTTCTGTCATACTGTAATAAAAGAGAAGCTGCCTAGTGGAACACAGCAGCTGTTTAAGAACTCGTACCAGCAGTATATAACCAGTGATGATGCAGAGCGAACAATGCTCTGCTCAAAAACTGGGAGAACAGAATAATAATCTCCTTTAGTCTGCAGGAATCTCAGCTCTCTGAAAACTGTTGTAGGACCTCTACAGGCCCTTCAAAGAGTTATGTTTTTACAGAAATTAGAGCCAGTACCTCCTGGAAATCTGTTCCAGCACTGAGCTGCTGCCCCAGCATGGTTCGTGGGCTCCTGGGTCACAGACCACAAAAACAAAATTAGCAAGGTTTTTCTGCTGAGAATACTCAGTTGAGTGTATCTGGATCCTACCTAGCTTGTGGAAATCTGTCAAGATCAGAGTTTGCAATGCTTTACTTTAATTTCCTCTGCACTCGGTATAATCGCTGAAATAACTGAGCTAGCTACAATTATTGGCCATGCAATTTCATGCATCTGTGAAAATGTATTGAAGTACAAATCCTTGCATTTGCTCTAATTTGTGCTAATGAAAGAGCTTGGCACATTTGTTAGTGAGTCTTATGAAGAAGAAGATTCAGAGGGAATTCAGAGGGAATCACTGTAATGATTTCAAATTAGAATAATAAATTTGACTTTATCACATTAAAATTAATAAAACTGTGGTTAATAATTTGATTTTCCACTACCCTGCATCTAGTGTGGAATATAAAGATGGATCTTTTCAAGAAGTTTCTGGCAATCCACAGCTGGAACTTTTGATTAAAGGAAATCTATAGGTTTATATCTCAGCATATTTCTCACCAAGAAATTTGTCTCTGAATAAATGGTTAGAACCTGTAAGAAAACATGGGTAATAGAAGCAAGAAAGATCATAGTGATTAATAACTAAGTTTAATGAACATCTGGTTTGCAATTCAACTGATTATCTGAATTTATGATACAGATATTTTTTCCTCCAGATGACAGTCATAAAGGTGTCTTCTGTAATAGTGGAATAGGTGTGATATTTTCATTTTTCATACCTAAATTCTATGTTTGCCTGAAGGGCAAATATGCTGTCCCAGGTTTGTTGGAACTGGTCTACAAGGAACGTCAACATTGTGCTTAACCATGGAAATTCATCTGTTTGTCCTTTGTGTTGTACTTCACTGCAGTGAAAATCACTTGAAAACAAGAGCATTCAGATGTGCTTTTTCCTTGTGTCTCAACAAACAAAAAATTTCCACATGAATGAGAAGAGAAGGATCTGAGAAGTAAAAAACACAACAACTGTCTGCTGAAATCCAAATGTATTGTATTTTCCTGCAGCAGATGGAACAAATTGTCTGACAGATAGAAATCACAGGACTGTGCTCTGCAGAAAGGACCACAGAGGGATCTGGACTGTCTGTCTGTGGGGCAGTTAGCTCTGGCTCGGAGTTGTAAATCAACAGCAAAGCTGTTGAAGGTAACAGGGAAAAAAGTTATTCTGATTGCAGTCACAAACCAAACTGAGCATTCTTACTTTAATACCAGATGGGGAAGTACAGGAGAATGGCCAGCATTGCCTTCAGGAAACGGGCTGAAGACTTAGACTTCTCTCTCTTCTACTTCCCATTAACCTCCAAATTTCCTCTACCTTTGTTATTATCTCACTTTAGACACCTCTTAATCTTGTGATCTCTTTCTAAGTGTACCTCCTCCTCCATCTGGCCAGATCAATTACTCAGGATACACCTTGCTGAAACTGTTATGTCTCAGGAGTACCACGACTGGGATCTGGAATTGTGTGTTCAGAGAATCCATCTTTATGCTGGCATGCTCAGGGAGACTTATGAATGTGGTATGCATGTGGGATGAATGTGTGAATGTATGCGTTTACAGTACTGGCCAGCCCATGAGCAGGTGACTCTTGAAGCAGGTGAAGGGACTGTGGTAAGGTTGAGCATGCAAAAGAGAAAGTAGAAGCAATGTCCTCCAGCCTGGCCAGAGACCCCAGGTCACAGGCATTGGGCAGAAGCAGTCCTGGGCTGGAAGAGGCAGCTATATGTGTGGAAAAATACAGATCATGGCCTGAACAGGAGACTAGCTCATAAGAAAGGGCTCATATTAGATTGGGAATGCAAGTAAACTGCCTCTAGCATTCTGCATGCAGCTAGAAGAAATTCATTTGTGAGAAACTGCTGTGTATCTGTAAACAAGTCTCCTTATGCTGATACAGGGTGCTTTATTGTCTCCCATTGTTACATATGTGGCCACAGTACTTAGGGGGTTATGTAGACATCATGCCAGCTAGCCGCCACCAGTATCTACTGGGGTAACCCCTGGGTGGATACTATACTTGTTGGACATGAGCAGCACGAAGGGTTTGACAGACACTGACCAGTTGGCTGCTCCCAGTAATGTGAGAACCTACCTATTAATCTAATGGCACTTAACTTGTCTCTGTGTCCCTTCTTCAGGATCAGTAAACCTTATGCAGAAGTGCTGGTGCTTTTGCGTAACACCATGCTCTTACCTCACTTGACATAGAAGACCAAGTCCCAGTCCTTATTCCAGAGCACATTTCTCCATTCTGGGATGGAATTCAGCTGCCAACACAGATGTACACAACACCTCGGGGATGGCTTTCTTGAGCAGGAGCAGTGTCTCAGAAGCAATGAATTTCCCATCTCATTACATTCTCTGACCAGTTCTTGGTGCAGAACCATTTCTTGGAACTGGACAGCCAAGGGTATGTCTGGATTTACAGAAAGAAAGGTGTGGCTGGATGCCCTTGGTAACTGTGCTCAGATGGAGTACAGAATGGCAATAAATAAGTCACACGAAGAACTATCATAGACTCGATTTCTCTTCCCATGAAAAAGTGATTTGCAACACTGAAATATTCCACATTTCTTAGGGGGGCAACACAGAAACATATATGCATTTCAGTGACGAACATGTTATGTATGTGTAGGATGGCAAACCCTGTGGCCATATTTTTAATGGGTCTGTCCACAGCCTGTAAGCTGCCTCAGCAACTAAGACAGAGGTGAGATACAATTTTTTTTTTAGCATTTTGATCTACTTGAAGTTATTCTTAACCTGACAGCATACATGTACTTCATAAAATGATCATGAGGAGGGAGCAGTTTAGTGCTAAAGCTGTGGAAAGGAAAGCCTCCTCTGCCCGAGATCTGCTGTAAATCTTTGCCTTACTTACAGACTAAACCATGCATCATTCTTTCATTAACTGTATATAAGATATGCATATTTTAATGGGAGAAATAGAGGAGGATAAGGTCTTTAATAAGAAAACAGAATCTCTCTCTTTTTTTCTTTTTTTAGGTGAGATTTATGAGACAGAGGGCTCTCTTTGTAGGTTATAACTATTACTATTATTATTATTATTATTCTATATTATTATTATTATTTGCTCAGAAGCCAGTGCAGAATTGCTACCTGATATCCACTATGATTTAGTACATTGCTTCTGATACTCAAAGTGAGAAACTGAAAAAAAATCTGAAGATATCTCTCTGAAGAGATATAGGTCCTGCTTGTACAGTTGTAGAGCAATAAAAGAATATGTTCACAGCTGTGAAATGCCAAATAGAACTGATCCACATTCAGACTGTGTCTTACACTGGAGTAAATCTGGGGAGAAAATCAAACATTTGCAAGAGACAATGGTTCATTCTTACTTAGGCCTTATAGTACTATGTATCTGCTCAGCAGATTAAAATTAGAGTAATTCCCTGAGCAGAAGGATTAATGAGCTGAGAGGGAAGTGGTTATGGTACATGATAAATAGATTTATCACATAACTGCACTTTATGACTTATGTATTATTTGTTAGCTGCAGCTAGAGTTCTGAAAATTACTTTGTTACTAAATAAACAAATATCTATGTCTGTTCCAAACTGACCTGTCTCTTGTTCTATATTCTTCAAGGTGGTGATACTGTGGAAAATAATAGACACAGTCTGACTGGAATGTAAGGTGGAAGAGGTTTTTAATTGTTCAATGGAGATGATTTGAAAATTTGGGCTGAGGACTCTTTTTCTGATAATTGCATCTCTTGCACCTCTTACAACAAAATGAATAGACTGTTCCTATTTCATGCCAAGCTCTGAATAGATTTATTAATTTCTACAGTAAAGTACATTATACACTGTGTATAGGTCACTATGGCTGAGTCAAATGTACAGGGTTTTCCTTTTTGTGGTTTACTCCTAATGAGGAAGACAGAGAGGCAGAATAGGTTTACTTCCCACTTCTCCAGCACTCCTCTTGTGGTACTCCTGGTACAACTTGTGCTATCATTTGGCCCTTGTCACCATGACAGGGAAATGTGTATAATGGAAAGTGGTTGTCCCATTCTTCTGGACCTAGAAACCCACGAAAAGCCTCATCATCCACAGTCCAGCAGCACAAGGCTCCCTAATCAGCCTTGTATTAGTAACCACAGGACAGGACAAACTGTATTTGTTTTTCATGTATATGTAAAGTAAACTCCAACAGGACAAACAGACTTTATCAGCCCAAGCTTTCCAGGATGTCCAGCCCTTATCATATTGTTGTTATAATTGCGTGTTACCCTATTTGATGTTTTCAAGAAGACTGAGCAATGATCACTTACAGTATCGACAAGAAAATGTGCTTATGAAAATCAAACTGATACATGACTTAGAGTCATCCAATTTCACGTATTTCATTTGTAAACTGTTCGCTTTAGATTTTATTTGTTTTTATAAAATCCCTCAGCTTTATAGAAAATCAATTCTCTGTCATCTAAATGTTGTCTTACAGCTCAGCATGGCCTCAATTTATTTTTGCAGCACTCCCTATTAATAGGGAAGTATATTAGAAATAGCTGTAAAAGTACACGCTGTGTTTTTTTGCTAGAGAGATTCTTTGAGGAGTTTGATGAAATTATAGCTAAAGTGAGTGCTATAAATTTTAAATTTGTGTAATTTATGTGTCCAGGGTGACAGATTAATCATAGGTTCCTGTATAACATAAAACTCCAATTAAAATAAACAAAAATTAACTTGTCAAAGTTGTCATGTATGCATGAAATTAGTTTGAGTAATAAAAGAGTTTAAGCCAACTTTTTCGTATTCTCTTTTTTTGTTGTTGTTATAAATGCTCTTTGACTTGAGTCAATGGAATCAGTGGTCTACAGTTACAGACCTCAAAAGAGAGTGATGTGAATAAAAAATAAGAATGACAACTAGCCTTTCATGACAATAACCCAAAAGAATGGTCTTCAAAATTAGAAGCAAAAAAACAAACAAAAAAACAAAAACAAAAACAAAAACAAAAATACAAACCAGTTTCGTGTCATTCTACCTAATGGTTTGTGCTATTAAAAACACTAAAAAAAAAAAAAAAAAAAAGAACAGACTGGAACAGACTGTCACTGCAAGACTGGTAATGCCATGTTGAAGAGTGGAACATGTAATTGAACAGTTTGGAATCTGATGGAAGTCAGTTTTGTTTGTCAGATTTGTTGCTATCGAAAATCAGTTATTAAAATCAATATTTATTTTTCAGTATTGGAGTTTATTGGACCGTTTATAATTTTCACCTGATACTGACTTCCTTCTCCATATCTCCATTTACTGAACCAGTGAGATACCACTTTGTCGCTTTTCCTGGACCTCTAATTCTAATTTCTGATCAGTTTAATTATCTCCAACTATCCATAAAAGGGAAAGAGAGGTGTTAACAGAAGGAGGGAAAAAAAAAAACAATGATTTGAAATTGACTAAAAGTTTATCTTTGCATGAGAGCAATAGAGGGGAAAAAGATTAAATAAATATGCAGGAAAACATGGCCATCATATTGGAGGAAAGATGGAGGCCATTTTCTGGAAAAACTGAGCTGCCAATTTTCATCAGTTACAACTGAATCCAACTAAATCAAATTGTAAAATATACATTACTTGTAAAAAATCATTGTATTGTATAGCATTAGGTTAATAAGTAAGATAAAGTTGGAAATCTACAATATTTACCTCCAGCAAATCTTGGCTTAAAATGAATACTGTGTACAGCACTACATATGACAGAAGAATTAAAACCTTAACTTTTTTATAATCTTTTCTTGGATTCCTCATTTTTTAACAATATAACAATAAAATTAGCATGTAAAACCAGTTGTGTTGTATTAGAAGTATAACTCAAAGCATCTAGCTATGAAAAGAAAGTATTTTTCAAATGAAACATTTCACACCATAAAATGGAATTTGAAATTAGAATGAAGATAGAAATGGAACAAACCAAGAACATCTATATTATTATTGCTGACAAGCAAAGCTGTCTTATGCATTAGCACACCCTGAGAATCTTGATAATAGAGCAGAAATATCGTTGTAAAAGATTGGTCCAAAAGTGCTTTCAATCTGAACAAAGGATACCTAAAGACTGTGATTGAAATTCCATAAAAAGTGCAAAATAAGTATATTGTCAACCACTGCGAAAATGGCTGACTAATGCTAGGAACAAATCTTAAAAGGTGAATAAATGTTGTGATAGATTAATCACGGCCATGAAATATGAAGGAGATCAAATGGGAATGCGCTGACAGCCCATAATAAGTCAACCAAGAGCTATATGCAGAGCAAGTGTATAAACTCAGCTTCAAATGTAGCATATGAGTCAAGCATAGAAACGGGTCATCAAATGGTATATAGAAATAGAAAATGGTGAGAAAATTGCATTAAAATAGTACACAAGCAAATGCAGAAATACAAAGATAGGAGATAAATAAAGTAAAAAATATAAGCACTATTGCCAGCCTCAGAAAGACCAAAAAAATTCCAAGCAATACATCTGTTAAAGGTTACTGACAAGTATTAGCAAGAGATGTCTTTGAAAAAATCCTTCTTGCCATTCTCACATCATGGGTACAGCAGTCAGGTGAGAATGGCCAACAGCAGTTCTTGGCTGCTGGAAGGGGCAACATACAGTCAACAAGACAGGACTTGAATGGATCCACTCAACAGTCAGTGGCACATGGGGGTGCAGGTAGGAGAGAACAGGGCCATTTTGGCATCACTGACCCTTCGAACGGCCAGAAATAGTATGGTGGTACTGAGTAATTTTGCTAACTTGTGGAAATATTGGGATACAGACTCTGGGATACAGATATAATCACTATAAAACCTAGAAAAAGAAGAAAAGTCTTGCAGTGATGTTTGTATCTGAAAAGTTCAACCAGCTCTTTCAGGAGGAGGAAGCCAAGTAGAATAAGTCTACAGATTGCTGGAGGGCATTTCTTAAAAGCCACTACAAGCTGCTCCAAAATGCTTTCAGCCCACGCTCTGAGAGTCACTATTATTTTAGATGTATGCTGCAAGAAAGAGACTAAAATTACTGACAGTTTATCCAAGGATGAATTGTAGCATTAAAGGGAAGACAAGCGAATAAGAATAGGAAATTGTAACCTTTGCAGAAATATTATAAAAGAAGCCCTGAAAACACTGAAACCATTGGACAATGTGATTTCATGTCTTTTTTAAGAAACGCTCTGGAGAGAATCATATGAAACACAAACGTTTACAAATCTTCATAGCAGTTTCCCTTAGGCTGTTTGGTCCTGAAGTAAGAACTTCCAACTCCTTATAAATTGTGCCAGAAAGACTGCAATGAGTATCCAATGTGACATTAAACTGCAAATTACAGTCAAACTGCAATGTCCAGACTATTGAAAAAATAAGAAAATCTCCATTCCAGAATACGAGACCATTCCTGTGCATCAGCAGACTGCCCTGATGGTCTCTAAAATGCGGTGAGCAGATGTGATACATGTAGGAGAATGGCAGGCAAGCTACAAAAGGGAAAATAAAGTGTACAGCACTTCTCATAGACCTTGGAGCAAAGGAAAATAGATCTTGTGATAACAAACCACTCATTATTGTAAAGTAATTTATTGACTGCGTCAGTGATAGATGAAGCAGTGAGCTGTTTAATTGCATTTGTTATCACAAAGTCTTATTTCACACAATGGTAACATGTGAAAATAAGAAAGTAGGAACCACTCAGGGTCAAAAAGAAAGGTCATCTAATACCTGCTCCTGTAGGCTCAATAGGAAATGCTTAGAGAATGGTAAGAGGGACAGGTAAGCGCAGAGGTAAACTTCTCTTCATCTTGCTCTAGCTTGAGACTTTCTAAACCAGAAACGCTGCTTTGATTTTTTAGCCTCCTAAGAATTTTTCTTTCTATGTATTTTAGTTCACAGCTAGAAAATTCAATAATTACCTTTAATTATTCAGTATGCCTGCGTTCATCTGTAACACATTATCTTTTGCTTTCTCCATCTTATTTTCTTTTAAAGCTTCCCCAGTCCTTCAGTGCTTTCTCTGCTTATTGTTCTCTGTTTCATGTGAACTTACTCATAGGTACTCAGACCTTTCTTGAAATACAGTACCTGAGGCTAACACCATATTTCACACAAGGCTTTACTAATGAGGCATACAACAGAAGATTAACCCCATACATCTTACAGGTGAAATACTCATGATAAAGAAATCCAGAATAGCACAGAGGAAGAACAGTTGGAGCTCAGTTGTCTATAACATTTGACTGTCTAAAAATGAATTTCTTTCTCTTATACCAAAGTAGTGTGGGGATATTATCTATACAGGGCTGACTGCACTGAGCATTATACCTCTCCTGTCTATTATCTACTTACAGTGAAGAAAATAGTTCCTGCATAGTGCAAAGAATCAACAACATTGTAAAGTCTTTCTTTACTTTACTGTATGCCAATGATAAGCTGTCTGTTACATAAGGTATGAACACTGAAAAGTCAGCACTTAGATGTCAATGTGATTGGCACCTAAGAGATACCTTGTATGAAGAAACATTTAGTACTTCAGTGAAGAATAAAAGGTAATGAGTCAAAGATGTCCTGCTTTGAAATGCCTCACGTCTTTTATAAGGCTTATCCCATTCCAGCCCCAGATTGTCTCGCTAGGTTTGACTGTGGGCAAGGAGGAATTGTCTGCATATTCATCTTAGAAGAATTTTCCAACTGTATGATGTGTAAGTGGGGTAGCTGGGAAAAGAAGAGAAAAAAAAATCATCTAATTTGTAGCTGTAGCTCTGAGGGATGCAATTGACTTTCTTAGTCAACTGGTCGTTTCTTCTGCAGCAGAAAGGATGTATGCTGCTGCATGCTCCTCGCGAAGGGACATAATGCTTCATGGATCCTTATGTTAGGAAATCTTCACTGTTTCAAAAAGAGCTGGTGCAAAATCTGTGAGATAAAAATATGGAGCAAAGACCTGCAATTTGATCCTGAGCCTTCTAGGAGACAGAGAACTTGACAACAGACAATGTCTATCATGCCTGACTATGTCTCCATTTTCACTTACACTTTCATTCCAGTTTCTCTCCAGACATTAAGCTGTTCTGGGTGGAGCTGCTCAAATCACCCCAGCATTCCCAACGTGAAGCCTTGAAGACTTGCAGGGACTGCCAGAGTTGCTGAAAATAAACCACTAATCAAAAAGTAACAGTAGCAAGTGGTGAAGCTGGTGGCTTTTTTCAGTCCTTAAATGGGTAGCTCCCAGGACCCAAATGATGATCCAATCATGTGTATGGGCATTTGAAGATAAAACCTTTCCCCAGGTCTTGCTGACATTGCTACTGTACATTGAGTGGGCTTGGGGGATATTAGAAATGATGAGAAGATTTCTGCAGCACGAGGGCGAAATGGTTCAATTTTTTGATCCTCCTTATTAAAGGAACCTGAAGTACTTTCAGTGTTTCATGACCAGTAGCTCTTACAACACTTGACAAATATACTTGTGAGGAAAAACTGGAGATTTCAGAAGAGAATCCAGTGTTCATGATACAGAGTTGGCAGAGGGAGAATAACAACTGGAATCCCAAATTAAATTTTATCATCTTTCAAAAAAAATAGTTCAATTTTAAATATAAATGCAACTTTGAATTTCAGAAACATTTAACATTTACACTTTGTACAGCTAAAACATTAATGTTAATGAAGATATATTTATTTTTAAGCTTCATATTCAGAATATCTTTCCTATCCAGTTGAGACTGAGACACAGAGGTTTAAACAAGCAAGAACTGTCTGTAGATAACTTCCACTGTGCTGTCAAGGGTGAATAAACAAGTTCTATGACTACGATGATGTGCAATACCTGTGAACAGCTGCATGCAGTTAAAAAACAAAAGTAGAAGGAGGACTTAGTCGTTTTTTTAGCCAAGAAATTATCTGTTATTGTTTTATTCATCAGCAGTTATGAATATGGAATAATTGTCACTCACTTTCCTCTGTGAACTCAATTGATGAAACACAAGTAAAAGTATCCAAAGTGCTTGCTTACTTCTGGATTGGTCTACAACATCTTTCAGTGATCATGACAGTGCATTTATAGAACAAGAAGGCAAGAGGAAGGGATCTTTTTTTCTTCACATATCCACTTCACCTTTTAGCTTTCCAAGCAGTTGTTGGGGATCAGCTGTCCCTATCAAAACACCTTTACCCAGTGGGGAAAGGATGGCTTCATTGGTGGCTGAGAAAAGATGGGGTCCCCAAATTAAAGCCGTTGTCTTGCCTGTGACAAGCTGACTCAGAGCTATTGTTCCCTTTCATCACATCCACACAGTATCTCACTCTCCCCACACACCTTGAATAGCCTTAGTGCTGACTCACCTTGAACTTCACATCCGTTTTCCTCTCATATTTTTGTCACATTTGTGGATAAAAGTGTCCATGCCTTCTTCTCAGGAGTGAATTCTTGAGATTATCCAGAAAGTTCCCCATCCTCTTTGTAACTAAACTGATCTGTAGGTGTCCCTGATTGAGCAGGGGCTTAGACCAGATCACCTACAGAGGTCCCTTCCAACCTCAACCATTCTGTAATTCCATGATTCTGTTACTGTCTGATCTCTGGAATATTCTCTCCTGAGTCCCAGAGAGGTGTCTGAGATTTCTGCTACTTTTTCACCCTTCCTCTACCTCTGTCTACACACTTGCTGTTGAATTGAAATCTTCTCAAGGCAAGCATCCACTTGTCCTAAATTTCTGGGAAGTGTTTATCACTTTCTAATCTCACAACCAAACAACAAGCAACTAGCTGTAGCTCTGTATAGCTAACCAGATACTGAAGCATTTACCAAGATGTCTGGGCTCCTGACAACGCTGCAGAGCGAAGTCATATATTTTGAAGCAGAGCTAGGAATGGGAGAGGGATGACAAGCACATATGCCCAGGAATGGGGAGGAAATCCCACAAAATATAATAGAGAGGTTGTTGGCTTTGTTGCTGTTTGTTTCTGGTTGTGGTTCATTTTTTTATTTTATTTAATTGAGTGCCACCTGTGTTGCACAGGAAAATCTTAGGGAAAGAAAAGAAAAAAGAAAAGAAAAGAAAAGAAAAGAAAAGAAAAGAAAAGAAAAGAAAAGAAAAGAAAAGAAAAGAAAAGAAAAGAAAAGAAAAGAAAAGAAAAGAAAAGAAAAGAAAAGAAAAGAAAAGAAAAGAAAAGAAAAGAAAAGAAAAGAAAAGAAGAAAAGAAAAGAAAAGAAAAGAAAAGAAAAGAAAAGAAAAGAAAAGAAAAGAAAAGAAAAGAAAAGAAAAGAAAAGAAAAGAAAAGAAAAGAAAAGAAAAGAAAAGAAAAGAAAAGAAAAGAAAAGAAAAGAAAAGAAAAGAAAAGAAAAGAAAAGAAAAAAAGAAAAGAAAAGAAAAGAAAAGAAAAGAAAAGAAAAGAAAAGAAAAGAAAAGAAAAGAAAAGAAAAGAAAAGAAAAGAAAAGAAAAGAAAAGAAAAGAAAAGAAAAGAAAAGAAAAGAAAAGAAAAGAAAAGAAAAGAAAGCAATACACAGGAGTGGGACATTAACCCAAAGCTGAATAATTAATAGCCACAACGTCCATAAAAATCCTCCAGTAAAACCATTGCTTAGTTTGCATTCACTTTAGGGCCTTCCTAGGCACAGTAATTAGTTAATGTAAATTTTCAGGGTACTTCTGTGTTGAGCACAACACACTAAAGACTGAAACAGGATCATCTCCAGAACTTGCACCTTGGGCAATTCCAGGCTGAGATAAAAACCTGGCCTTCACAGCCACAGCTTGGAGGAGTTACGTATGGTCTGTGGGTAAGACACAAGGGGGAGTACAGTGGATGCTGACTCACAGCTTACACTTGCGTAGTTCCGAGACCAACAAGAGAAACTAAGCCTTAATAACATATTTGCTGTAAATTCTTTGCTTAGCTCTTCACTGAGATTCGCTCATGCTAATAAATTTTTTCATTGCAGCTGAAAAAAGAAGATAAAATTCTCTGCACTTCATATCTAATATAGGCCACTGGTCAGTTTAATTGAAAATTACAGAGTGGAGTAAGGTAGAAAAGCTAGATCAGTGCTTCTGTATTAAGTACCATGATCCTTTGATCTTTCCAACTCTGTCCCTCTTGATATCTCCAAAAAACCTCATTTAAAACTATCATTGCAGCAGCGTTAGTTGGTGGAGTGTAAGCACAAAGTGACAGGTTGCTGCCAGTCATGTTCTGTGATTCTGTGATATGTGCATATTCAATCAGTGTTGCTGTTGGTCATATCTCACGGGGTTGTACTGCTTTTTCTCTGGCTGGGTAGGCACATAGGTAAAGATTACCACTAAAGCTTTTGGTCAACATGATGAGTGAAAACTTGTAGCCATCTGCATCATTCAGAAAGTGCAGCCTACCCTTTGCTCTGTACTCGTTTATCAGGTGTCATTGCGTAGTAATTTAAATCAGAAACTTTGAGGGCTGCTCCGAAAGTAATGCCTCCTATTTTATTATGTTGGCCCATAACGTCAGAGGTGGATGGTGGTGGTATGGCAGCAGAGGCTGAACCTTCCTGCCAGTATTCCACTGCATTTTGTTGCTGTGTGAAAGATGACAGCAGAGAGGCAGTCTGACAGAATGGTGTCTGACATGGAAATGTGTATGGAGCAAAGGTGTGTTACTGAATTCCTCCATTTGGAAAAACTGGCACTAACTGACATTCATTGACCTTTGATGAATATTTATGGAGGCCAACCAGTGGATGTGAGCACAGTAAGGCAGTGGGTTGTGTGTTTCAGCAGTGGTAACAGCAACGTGAAAGATAAGACACATTCCAGACAGCCATGCAGATTTTTAGAAGCATGGCATGCAGACTCTTGTTCATCACTAGCAAAAGTTCATAGTTAATGGTGAGGACTGTTGAAAAAACAGTGTTTTGTAACCGAGAATTTTCTCTATCCAATAGTGTTATTGTGCTCTTTTAATCTGTTGTAGTTTCTGTGGAAATAAATAGGAAGCATTACTTTTGGAGCAACCTACGTAAATCCAAGAGTTATATGTATGCTTTTGTGTAACTGTTTTTCAGTCCATTGTTCAGATACTGTCAAGTTTAATATTCTATGAAAATTTCTTGCCATTATTAAAGGATACAGTGAGACTTTCATAAATAATCTGTGCATTTCTTTCTATTTCTAGAAAGTGAGCTCCAAAGAGGAGCTGTAGGAACATTTTCATACTATCTTAAAGCTACCAGCCAGGATCCTAAAAAGAAAACACATGTTTTGTATCCATTTATGAAAATACCGATGTTCAAAGTACTGTACAAACAAATAAGAGTTATTTATACAAAGAAGGAATACATGTCTGGATCCACAAATTCAGGTTGAATACAGCTGAAGAAAGCCTGAAGAAGTAAAGAACAGCCTACAGAGAAACTGGTACCAGGAACATCTCTCCCTCCTCTTCACCTCACCCCAAAACTCCACTGCTCTCAAGGACATTGGATTCTTTATCTAATTCACCTTATTTGCTTTCTTCCATCACCATTGCAGCCAGGCAAGCATTTCTGAAGCCAACTTTCTGATGAGGCTGTCACAAGCAAGAATAACATTTAAGCTGGGTAAAGCTAAAGAATCAAGAAAGAATCTGCACCCTAAGGAAAGTTTGTTATTGCGGCTTGCACACAGCTGGTGATCCCATCCCTGCAATAGCTAAAAAATTTGCTCTCACTTGAGCAGTGTTTGACAAAACTGCTTCATAGAGCTCTCCCCTCAGTGTTTACTTTAGTGCATTGCTGCTAGGAGGAGTATTCTTAAAGCATTTGGGGTCAGCTTCCTGTACCTCCTCTCCAGTCTTTGAGGAATGCTGAATAAGTTGTTCTTATCTGTTAAACTCTTGTTATTGCCTCTGGGTTACAGCAGATATTGCATCCACTAACAAACAAAACTAACAAAATCCAGTTAGGCATTTCAGGCTCATATTTTACATGCAACACTCAGATCTAATGAGAGAGCAGAATAAATCTGCCAAAACGTCATTTTACATTAAATTGTCTACTGTCAGAACCTCATCCTTGAAGAAACTGATGGGGCTGGATTAAAAACAGATCTGATCTCTGATGGTTGTACCATCATCCCACCAGTCCCTGCTGATGGAGGTGCAGCATTCCCTGCAACCAGGAGTCAGACCTAAACCTCTCTTAAACTGCTAATGATAGCTTCAGCATGCAGATTGAAGAAGTACCCTCACCCCCAGAGCACGCAGCCCACAGGTTCAGGCTGATGAGGAAAGAAGTGAGAAGAGGTCTGGATAGAGGTGTGCTGGGATATACACTGCATGTTATCTTCCAGGCATGGCTTATGTAACTCATTTCATTTAGCACCTTGCTACTTTCTTACGTACAAATTCAGGAATGTTTATTGGTGCCTATTTGTACTGCACAGTAGGCACACACATTACCAAACCTGAAGAATTCTTTGAGTTTCCCCATCTTTTTTTTTTTTTTCTATTACTGTTATAACACTGAATGCAAATAAATTTATTTTAAGAAAACCACAATTTCTCAGAAGTTAACCCCTCTACTGCTGTCTTTGCTTTTGAGTAAGGGGATAAAAATGAATTAAATCCACTAATAAGTGTTTACTCTCACAAAAGTCTTTGAGCCTCTGAGGTTCAAATGTACACTTGTAAACTGAGCCTCACCCAGCTCAGATATAAAGAGCTATGAAGACATATGGGTCTTTTCTGTAGGTTTATTAAAGCTTTTTTAATGACAGGAATATACACAGACACTGATCCACATGAATTTGAAGTGCAGTTTTTATTGGGCTTTTGGTGCTGGGTATTTGAAAGGTACACATATCAAATTTTGGTAAAGGAAAGTTTGAGATATTTCACTTTGGGACATTCCTCTTCACTCCAAGCTCTGCTGCCTTTGGTCTTTTTCCAGTGATCACCTCTGCCTCCTGAAAGAACATTTTTTTAAATTCCTTTCCTCACTGCTTTTTATTTTTTTTAATACAAGTCTGGTGCACTTTGTATCTCATAGGAGTCTACATTTACTTTGGTTTAGGCATAAAGACAGAGTCATATTTCTAGTAAGGAAGTCACATCATGGACTATCGTGTTTATACTGTTTTTTGTGTTGGATGCTGGGGAATAATAGCGCTTGCAAAAAATAAACAAATGATAATCTATTAAATCTCCTGGGAATTTTATGAACCAGCAAAAGGAGTTTATCCTAATTTAGTACCTGAAGTCATGTGGATGAAGTGCTTCTGAAACAGAGAGTAAATTTAGCGTCTCACAAGGAAAAATGATTGGAGTCAGTCAAAATTCAGTGCATCTAATTGTATTCTAAACATAGGCACAAGAGGTCAGGCATAGTCCTAGAACTTTCCTAGTTCAGTTTCACTGTCTGAAAAGTACTTTGATATTTTGAGAGAATATACAGCCTAGAAATGCACTGCACTGGCTGTAAAATAGTATGTGGGATCTGATTTAGCAGAGAACATAAATCACTTTGTACAGTATAAGTTTGTACCACAAAACATTACAGAAAATGTGATTTTTGCTTTAAAACACAGAGATTAAAGATGAGCTGAGCAATTAATAAAGGTTACAGCTTCAAATGATCCTGAATACCAGTGCCAAGTACTTATGGAAATTTATTTATGATGCAGCTGGCATTGCCTGAACTTGGGCCTTGGATACCTGCGTAACTACATGCCTAAGCCTTTCACATCACCCAGATCCTGACAGTTGCTGTTGGATATTTCCAATACAGGCATGGATAGCCTTCTTCTGTATTTATATTTACCAAAAAGGCATAGTATGGGGTTTTTGATAGAAGAGAACATGATATACATATACCCTTCTTTCTCCCTGCACGCTGGGAGAGAGGTAGGCGAGGGATGGATGATTCAAACTTTACCAACTGCCTGTGAACTGGAACTGAGGCTGGAAATGGTCAGTCAATCTTTGGATGCATCCAGGATTCAAGGACTCCACTTTCCATGATACTTACATTAGTTGTTCATCCAGGCTCCATCTTTTCATTATTGGTGAATGTTAACAAATAATAGTAGATGCAATATAAAAGAATTGTGTTAATTTGTGACAACTAGTTTTTCAGTACCTAGTATCTAAGTTACAAAACTGAAATGAATATTGCCTTTTCTGCAGAGCAGAAAAGGAGTAAGAATTATTAAGCTCATTTATTTTAAAAGGTTTGTAATGGAAATTGAAACTGCTCAGTGCCACATTTCAGACACTTTGATGAACAACATTCTTCTAAAATTCCTTGTTGAAACATAATTGTTCACAAACGTTATTACTTTTATTGCTGTTTTGTTGCATTTCTGCTATTCTGCTCAAAGTCTGGCAATGTGTCACTGGTTGGAACCCTGCAACCTGTTGGTTTGGGAACTGAAATTATTATGATGCCGCTTCTTTGTTGTTGGAGCATATAGTCGATGTTGAAGCTCAGAAAAGTAATAGTGATAACACATGTTTTGACAGCTTGTCAATAATCCTGGCATCATGATGAAAAGGGCTGTAGGAGGACTTATAACCTCTGTCAGGCAAACAAAGAGACTGACCTTATTGAGAGTGGGGAGAAAAAAAAGTCAAATTTATTGCTAAGAAGTAAACCAAAGGCAGCAGATTGTTTGGCAAAAAAATACCAAAAAGATTAAAGTGAACAGATCTTCTGAAGCATACAGTCAACAGATTACTAATGGAAGAAATGATTGGCCGTTATATAATGTGTTTTTCTACCTGGTCACTTTCAACACTGGCCTCATAAATTGTTGTGCACTTGGAGTAGAAAACTTCCTTGATTTTCAACAAGGATGAACTTGGAGTCACCTGAAGCCAATGCTGTTCAGTGGTGGACACCAGGAAGGGGATTTGAGCTTCGGCTACTGGTGGCACCAGCACGCCTAAGTTAGGGCTCACAAGTGCTTATTTGTTCCCTTTCACAAAGAATAGCCTTTTGAATCACGCTTTTGTGGTCTTTTGAATCACAGCTTAATTAAGATGTCTAAGTAGCCTTAGCAGACAGCACAATCAATACATTACCCTACTATAATTCCTCAGAATATTACAGCAATTTAATTACAGTTTACCCCAATCTCCTTAAACCTGGCTAAGAATAATATTGCTTTATTAAGGGAATCTACATGGAGACTTTTGTGTTTAGCTGAGGGTTTTTTTTTTTTGTGGTGAACAGCATGCGGTATTTAAGGTCTCATTCTATTTCAGCAAAGTGCTAGGAAGGCTTAGTAATTAACCGAACTGAAATCACACAAAAGGAAATTAAATAACATACAAGCAAACAGTACAAATATCTCCTGACAGTGTGATTAAGGAACTGTCACACAAGAAAGAGGCCATGCAAACAGTAAATGTGAACCCAGGTTGGATCAAGCAAGATGTTTAAGTGGAGACAAGAAAGTACTGATGACAACATTCAGAACACTACGAACACTTTATCTGGAATCTTGTAAAAGAATGGATTGGGTAAATTTGACACAAAAGATCCTCACTTTTGAGAAAGGTGCAGCAAAATGCTGCTAGGGAGATCAGAATGGTGGTATGTGTGTCTTTTAAAAGTAGGTTTAAAGCCAATTCTTTGCTAATCTTAAGGAAAAAAAATATCAGTGAAGCATGATTTTGTTCTGTAAATATTCTAGATATAAATACAAAAGAGGAAGATGAAGGATTTAAGCTATAAAACAGAGCCAGTACTCTTGGAATATTAGTGCAAGGCTTTGAATCATAGAATCATAGAATCATTAACAATGGAAAAGCCACTAAGATCATCTAGTTCAACCATCAACCCATCACCACCATCCCAGTAAAACCGGAGCAGATACGATATTCCACATTGTGTTCTCTAGCAGAAAATAAAGTAAACAACCCAAATACTTCTGATGAAATTGTTGCCTACCAGTCACCTGAAAGCCAGTCAGGTAAACTGCCTGGATCATTCCAGTGTTCCTGTGTGAACAGTGAACCAAGTTGCGTGCAGACAGGGTCACGAGCAATTCCTCTTTGCATCATTTTTTTTCTTCCAGATCCAAGAGCTGGCATAGGCAGAGTACAAATCTTTTAAATTTCAACTCCCAGACTAATCAAGCCCATTTTCTGTAAAAATATTTTAATTTTTGTAATCAGGTTTATTATTAGAGTACATTCTTCAAGTTCAGTGTCTTACTGCTTCAGAAGTCCATTAAGAAGTTTTGTCAACAATTTACTGTGGAAGCGGCAGAAGTGAAAATCTACTTGCCTTTTCAGGATAATAGGGCTGAAATCAGTCATCTTAATTTATACAGAAAGCTTTCTAATACCAACAATTACTGTTATGCACAACCTCTGCAATATACAAGTTAGCACTCATTAGTCTTAGAATACCGTACTGCATGCGGAAACCTGCTGCTTACATTGGACTAAAATGATAGGAGATTTCAGATCCTCCAACATAATTGTGCTTTGGATAATTCTACTGAAGGAGAAATCATAGAGCAGCATCTAGCCAAATAATCAGAATAGTATTTTTATATTATCTACATGTTGTCACCCACTACAAAATACATTGCATCAGTGCAAAAAGTAGGGCTAGACAAAGAGTATGAAAACACTCTGCAAACTTGTACAAATAAAAGGAAAAAACATTGTCGGGCTTCTGGCCAAAGTATGTCCTCTTCATTCTATGTCATGCTGAAGTATCTCCAAGTCTATCAGTAGAACTACTTCTGAACCTGAAAGCTCTATGAAGCTAAGCACAGACCATTATTTGCCTGAGTATCTAAGCTGAAAATGTTATATATATCATCTATCTTCACTCTTAAAAATAATAAAATTATTTGTCCAACAGAAGTTATATGGAAATGGAAAAAAAGGTCCCCTCTGATTACTGTCCACTTTGTTCTATAAGAGACATCAGCCTAAGGGTGCTTTACAAGCAGAGATGAATGGCTGTGTTACTCCAAGGTTGTTGTGAACCCACCATGAGTAGAAGTACAAAGCACCCTTCTTCTTTTCCTCCATGGTGCAAGAAGGCCATAGTGGTATGTACGACACTGTACTGTGGCAGATCGGTGCCTACTTGAACACATGTAGATACTAGAAATAGCTCATTTAATGAAACGTAGTTTCTTTGGTTTTTTTGTGTGAGCCAAAGAACACAGACGAATTGGATTAGGCGCACTCCGTTGGCATGACCATTATATCTGATATATCCTATTATGTGGCCCAGGGGTCCATTCCAACAAAGCCTGGATAATCTCAGCCACCCAGCAGGCAGGCTTGGATGCTGTGCTGCCCTGTGACAACAGGAGATTGTCACGCTGTGCTACAGATGTCCTTCTGGTGCCTTCACAGACATGAACATGATTACCAAGAAGCATGGAATATTTTAACTGCTCTCTGAAGAAAGAGTAAATATAGTTTGTCTTGAAGGAAATGTTTGCAATCCAGTGAAACACACTGCTGAATGGCTTGTAGCCCTGATTAGAGCAACAGGAAGGAATCCAAAGGATTCTTGCCTGAGCTCACCACAGGCTGCTGATCGCTTAGCAGCTCTTGTATCTACACCAACAGGACAGTGAGCGTACCAGGGTATTTTCTGTCATTGATGTTTATACGAGTCTTTTTGATTTGCAGCCATATTAGTAATAATTTTTTAAACTACATTCTTTGAAAGAACTTCTGAACTTCTTTATGAAATTTTTGTGTTAAAAATTGGCCATGCAAATCCATAGAAATATATTCAGAAATAGTATCAGAGTTCACGAGCCTGGAAGAGAAGTATGAATCTTGCACGTGAATCTTAAAAAAAAAAGAAGACAACAACAAAAGTAAAGTGATTTAAGTACACCTCAGAATTTCCTTGGAAAATGTTAGAAATAATGTTCTGGAATGGAAATCATTTATGCTTATGCATAATCTTTGATCCTGTCTGTGCAAGGACTTTCTGGAAAATAGAAATGCAGCAAACCTTGCAATTGAACAAATATTTAAGATTGATGGCATACTTCAGATGAAGAGGGAATCAATAGTTTAATCATTCTATCATTCTTGGCTGAATTCCTTCCCTACTTGTAATAACACTGATCCACAGAATGTGCCAGGCAGTAGAACTGACTGCCAGTAGCAGAACATACATTCAGGTTCTAGGACTGCTGTTTACCTGAATTTTGGTTCCTTAACCTGGAACCTGGCAGATCAGCCTTATGCTGAGACTTCAATGCACAGATTTCCTGCATTAGCTAGAAACAAATGCTATTTCATTAGCTTCATCCATTGCTGAAACTTTCAGTCTCATTGCAGCTGCAAAAACAAAACTTACAGATGTGGATCTTAAAGTCTATGGGAAAAATTAAAGCAAAGATGATAATAAATTCCTCCCCTATAGATTGTTTGCAAAAAATTACTAAAAAAATAAGGCTTTGAAAAGACTTTGATAATGCTTGCTTACCCGGTCTTTCCACAGCTAGCAAAATTATTCCAATGGAAGACTGCCCATAAGGAGACAAACATCATGACCTGCGATTTAGAATTTGATCCCCAGAGTCTAAAAATAAAAACTTTCTCTATAAAAGGAACAGTGAGAATTTCTAATCCAGCTCTTTGCTCTGTCTGTAGTGTCCCATTATCACTGGGGTACGAATGCTACAAATCACTGGGACTCCTACTTTTCTCTTACTGGAATTTAAATATTTTAATATAAAACATTGTTATATGTGAAAATAAAATTATTATGATACAATAAATAAATGTTATACTATGTTGATAAACATTATAATAAAATAGAAGTATAATAACATAAAAGTATAATAAAACCCAAACCATCTTATTTTACTGCATTTGTGTTGGCACCTTTATGCTCGAGGGGATACAAGAGCATTTGTGGCACACGAAGCTCATAGCTGGAAGGAAAAAGATGGTAACTGGAAACTTTGGCACTGAAAAACAGAGTGGGTCACATAGCTGGGTTGCAAAGAGAAAAGAAAAAACAGTTTTCTTCATTCCTATTCCAGTATATTTCTCAGTAGCGAATCTTTAAATCTTTGCCTCCCCCACGAGAGGAATGGACATCCCTGGAAGCAGCAATTGGATTAGAATTAAAAAAAAAATCATAACTACTTTTCTGGAGAAAAAAATGTTTTGGCCTTCTGCATTTTAGGCCTAAAATATAACAATCAAATACATTTTTTTCTTTTCTGCTATTGTAATAATAATTCAGAGAAATACAGACCTCCAGGAGAAGCCTTATAATATTGCTTGCGTGTTTGTTCTCCATAACTTAGAAAAGCAACAGCTGCAGCTGCTCTTATGCCTAACTATGAGATGTTGGAAGTAGGATTTTACAATATGTATGTCCTCACAGCAATGTGGAGGAGCAAGTTAGTTCTGTAATGCATGGATGGAGAAACTGCTAAACTGCTGCCAATAATTATGTTTCAGTGATTAACTTCAGATCTGTAGAAGCAGTAATCAAGAATGGCCTCTCATGTTTTGTAGTGTTCTTGTTTTTTTTTTTTTTTTTTGTGTGTGTGTGTGTGTGTATTAAAAGTGTTTGAGTCACCAGACAACAGAGATTCAAAGGTGTTCATCACCTATCTCAAACACCAGTGAATTTACAATAAGACCTGACTGTTTGCACAGACGTATTGAAAGTGGAGTGATTAACGCTAGTAAGCTAGGCAGGTGATTTAATTAGCTGGGAAGAATTCTGTTTCAAAGTGTCTCATTAATTTATTGTGAGCAGCTATCTCTAAAATCTATCAATACTACAAAAGAGTTTATTCAAACATGACACAGGTAGAACCTAGGACAGCCACAGCTAGAAAACTCTTCTCAGTAACTCAACTGGAGCTGGGAAATGCTCTTAGTTAGCCTCTGACTGTCTGGTGTGTTCAGCACCTTTTAGAAATCAGCAATTCAGTGAAGAGCAGGAGGCTCCTGAGGGGTCATCTCTGGGCAGAGGTGTAGGAACTAACATGAGATGCACTGGAGGAGACACACAAAGACCTTCTACATCTGTAGTCATTCCTGCAAAGAAATTCATCACAGCTATGCCCAAAAGACCCTGCTGCAAAGTGCTGACAAGAAGAGAGAAGAGACTTTTCCTCATAGTTTGAGATTTCCCGAAGTGACCAACAAACATCCAGCAGCCTCTTTCCTCAGGCCTGATCTATACACCGTGCACCAAAAAGAATGTGTCAGTCTGTGCCTTAGCTTCGTCAGGCAGACAGGTATGAAGATGATGGGGTCACCAAGCTGACAGCTCATAAAGTATCATTCTGTGCTTTTCCTTCCCTTCTGAGTTACTATAACAGCCAGAAACTATTTGTTTTTTTCCCTTGGAGGGAGAATTTTTAAGGACAAGTAAAAAGTAAGAGGAAAGCTCTATGGGCTGCTTTAAGTAATCTAAGCTTCTCCTGAAAGGAAACTAAACATATTTTGACTGGACAAAAAGAGGTTTAATGAATGAAGGGATTTACAGTTTTAGGTTATGTCAAAATTCTTAGGCAGATAGCTGCTTCTGTGTGACACAGAGCTCCCCTCCAGCCCATGCACCAGCTTCTCCTTCCTGCAGGAATGATGGAGCAGGATGATGATTCTCTTGCACACACCTGGGCACAGCCACATGGCAGAAGGCATATGTGGGTATCATGACTGAGCTGTCACTTCCAGCAGTAATACAGATGGCTTCCAAACGTGTTATGAGATATGGAAGGATTTGCTGAGCAGCTACCCACATAAAATCACAGAATGGCTTAGGCTGGAAGGGACCTTAAAGACCATCCAGTTCCAATCTCCTGCTGTGGGTAGGGCTGCCAACAACTAGATCAGGCTGCCCAGAGCCCCATCCACCCTGGCCTCAAATGCCTCCAGGGATGGGACATTTCTTTCTCTGGGCAACCTGTTCCAGTTCCTCACCACCTTCTGAATAAAGAATTTCTTCCTAATGTCTTACGTAAATCTCCCCTCTTTTATTTTAAAACCATTCCCTTGTCCTGTCACTATCTGTCTGTGTAAAAAGTCACTCCCCTTCATGCTTATAAGCTCCCTTCAAGTACTGGAAGGATGCAATGAGGGCTTCCCTGAGCCTTCTCTTCTCCAAACTGAACATTCCCCAGGCCGTCTCCAGCTCCCTACTTTGGAGACACTGCTCAGATTGAGAAGTTTCAAAAATGTGGTTTTTGTCACTTCTGTAGGTCCATCTTTATATACTACCTATCTTTTCTGTAGCTAGTAGGTGTTAATCTACCAGTTTACCCTTGAAATCCCACACTCAGAATTTGCCCAGCCTGGAAAATTTCCTTTCCTTCCACTAAAATCTACCAAGTGCCACATCTCAGATTAAATATTAGGAAAAGTTTCTTCTCAGAAAGAGTGATGAGGTATTGGCACAGGCTGCCCAGGGAGGTGGGCACACCTGGAAGTGTTCAAGTAAAGGGCAGATGTGGCACTAAGGGACATGGATTAGTGGGCGCACTGGGGATGTGTTGATGGTTGGAGTACACAGTCCTAGTGGTCTTTTCCAGCTTTAATTCTATGGTTCTATGACCTCCAACAGATACTGTGAGGATGCTGGATTTGGAAACCAAGGTACCAGCCACTTCATGAGGACATAATTACAAAGACAGAAACATTTCTAGCTGATTTAAGAAATGTTTCATCACTCCATTCTGAACTAGACCTTTGACCAGACAGAGAAACTCCAGAACTGGTTTTCCCAGCCACAGACACTTCAAAGAACATCCAACGCATTTTCCTGCCATCACCATTATGATCACCCATAGCCAAGGGGACTCCACATCATTAGAAGTATTAAAACATAGAATTAACATATTATTCTCTCCTGTGACAAATGCTATTACAGTACAAGGTGATACAGCAGTAGAAGGTGGTGCCCATGAGAACAGTTGTTGAACCTACTGCAGACCAGCACAGAAACACAATACGGATGACTGATCCCATGGCAAGGAGGAGGTAGGAGGTGCCAGCACTGCTAACAGGGCCCAGGAATGGGGCAGGTGCTTCTTTTCAGAAGTAATTAAACAGGATGCTCTAAATTACATTAGCTACAGATAAACATGCCTCCAGCATTTATGCATTTTGTCGCAGAACTCCCTCCTCTGTTGCCTCGGGCTGTTACACATGCAGCTAAATAGGATGATTTGGCTCTCATCTTTACAGAGGCACATATAATAGAATTTAGCGCAAAGGCAGATGTGCCATGCTACATAGTCACCATTTTATCTGACAGGTTAATAGAGCTAAAACCGTCCACTCCCCCACCACACGCATATGGAGGAGACTATGATGATGTTAATCTTTGCTAACAGAGCTACAGCATGTGTAACTTAAACAAATTCACAGCACCGAAGCTAGATACATCTTAGTTACTTCTCCATCTGCTTATGTTTTGAGAAAAGGTGGATGCTTCTATGAAAAATCCTCAAGTTGAAGTCATACTGACAGTTCCTAACAACTGGTATGTCCTTTGCTCTGCAGAAATTGTGCATTTGGGCAGAACCGCAGAGCAGCTCCAAGGGTCTGTGCCATTCATCACACTGATAAATATTTTTCCTCTATGACCTACAGTTATAATCTACTCCAAGTCTTAGGGACAAAGAACACCCAGATGGAAAAAAAAATAAATAAACCAGGGAATTGATAAAATCTAATGAACCAAGAAAGTGTCTGTCACCTTCTGGAACAGTTTGTGAAATCCAACACACAGGTTAAGCTCCAGGGGTTGTGTAACTGTTGGAAAAGTAGTGAGGTCCTCAAAACTGGCTTCTCTTTTCATTGCTTTCACTCACAATGGCTTCAGCAGCTTTGGATGTCTAGCACTGCCCTAGGCTGGAGAATAGATATGCTTACAAGATGGGATGAACTGTACAAAATAGTATTTGTAGCAAGTTGGTTTTTTTCCTCTCTCTCCAGTAACAATACATGGAAAATAAAAATTTGCCTAGTTAATGATGTCAGAATTCATGTCAATAGGAATACGCTATATTTTAAATACCAGGAGAAAATGTACTTGACTTTTAAAAACATTTTATGGAGGAAAAAGAGACCAACCAAACAAAACCAGCCAGAAAGCAGGAAGCATGTTACAGTTCAGATCCATGTGAGCAGGTATCTATGGCTGATGTGAAGCAGTAGCAGATGCAGAACAATCCATGCCTCACGACTCCAAGGTCATTCAGGTGAGGGACATCCTCTCCTCCTAGACCCTGTAGGCAGAGAGCTGCCATGGATGGCACAATCCATCTGATGTCATAGAATCATAGAATTGTTTTAGTTGGAAGGGCCATCTAATCCAACTCCCCTGCAATGAACAGGGATGCCTGAAGCTAGATCAGGGTGCTCAGAGCCCTATCCAGCCTGACCTTGAATGCCCCAAGGATGGGGCACCCACCACCTCTCTGGGCAACGTACTCCAGTGTTCCCCTTCTCCACCTCATACCTTAGGTTGAGGGTTCTGCACTCCATCACTGGAGTTCTGAGGATCCTTTCAACTATTTTTCTATCCCTCTTTTCCATTCCCACAGCAGCACCCTATTTCTATTTTATGGGAGAAATAGAAAAAAAAAACAGGAAGAAATTACACTTTATGAGTTTTTCTAAACCTCCTAAAATTACCGATGTCTGATGACTCGCTGCACATAAAATTGTTTTTAAACACACAGTTTAGTCCTTAAGTGCTTGTGATAGGTGGTGTTTAAACTGCAACAAAAGCAGAGTACTTACACCAGAGATCAATCAAGAAGCTGTAGAAAACAGTTTCAGCTACAGAAGATTACTTAGAAGAATTGTACAGGTGCATGGGTAGGGGTACAGACACATTCACACAGACATGTAGACGCACGTGGATAAACACATCCATAGCCTGCTCAGTCAAGCAAACAACCTGCAGCAAATTGTATTCTGGCAGGAAATCTCTAGAACTGTCTGTAAACTGGAGACCTGCAGTCAACCTAAAGCAGAGGAGATGCTGATGGGAAGGAGAGATGGGGCTTACACCTGGACTCAGATGACACTTCCGGCACTGACCACAAGGGAAGCTGCAGCCATCAGACCCTTTTAGGAGGTCTATATTTCTCAGAACCAGGCTATGAAATGCTTCTTCAGTATCCTGCAATCAGCACTGTATGTTTCAGATAACCGCAGTAAATATTCCACTCATTAAGTGGTGCTTCCCAATACCGTGGCTTTCCTCATTGATTCCCAGTGAAGGACTTCTCATGGGCTGCATTTTATACCTCGTTAAAACAGTGCACCCTGACAAAACAGGAGCCTGGTAGCACTTTCACATTCAGTTTTGTAGTAAATGTGGTTCTGGGAAAGGCACAGCCAAATGTTCTGAGAGCCACCTGGTTCTAATCCCTGCTTCCATACTGCTCATTGCGAGAGTGTCCCTCAGTACACAAAAACATCAAGTGGCAGCTTTCAGCCACGTCTCTTCATATCATACCTACACATATGTATATATCAGTACATTTTCGTGGTTCTCACAAGATTTCTAGAACCACGCAGTTATTACTGCTCAGAAATGGATGTGCAAATTGTGTATCTCAGAGAAAGGCAAGGATAGTTGGTGTTAACTGTTGGTTCATTGAGAAAACAATTTGCAGCTAGGAGCTTCAAAGAATCTTAACGGAGTTAGGTGCTGATATCACACTTAAATTCAAGAGGAGGATGGAGCTACTTCGAAAATCTCAGCCTTAATCTTTGGAGTAAGAGGTACTGCTGCGAACAGTCAAGGAGGGTGTTGCTGTTGAGTAAGGGATCTATTTTACCACAGCGTTTTTTTTACAGAATAGAATTATCCTGTAATGACAGCAACTAATAATCATGAGACTGTAATTAATGTTGGATTTACAGAAAACAGAAGTGCAAAAATGATGACAAGGGGAACAGTGCTACCAACTGACCATTCTTGCTTCAAAGAAAGGTGCAGCAGACTTTGCACTCATTCCAATTTTAATATCTAATTGCAGATTTCTACTCATCCTAAAAATTGTAGGGAAAAGATCTGCATCTAATTGGAAAAATCTAAGCAACTACACTTCTTGATGGTTTCCATAGGAAACAGTTCAGTTTAATTCATGGAAATGTGAGCACTTCCTGTCTTTGACTTTCCCTGTGGGTAAGACTTTCAGAGGACTGTCTTTACTGAGGCATAGAGAATCATTTTGGCATTTTGGCCAAAGCTGTGCCAGGGAGGTTCAGCTTGGATATTAGGAAAGATTTATTCTCAGGAGTGGTGAGGCATTGAAACAGGCTGACCAGGGAGGTGGTGGAGTCATCACAGAATCACAGAATGGCCTGGGTTGGAAGGGACCTCAAGGACCATGAATCTCCAACCCTCCCTGCCACAGGCAGGGCCACCAACACCCACATTTAATACCAGACCAGGCAGCCCAGGGCCCCATCCAACCTGGCCTTGAACACCTCCAGGGTCAGGGTATCCACAACCTCTCTGGGCAGCCTGTTCCAGCACCTCACCACTCTCACAGTAAAGAACTTCCCCCTGACATCCAACCTAAATCTTCCCTCTCTTCAACTTAAAACCATTTCCCCTTGTCCTGCTGTTATCTACCCTTTCAAAGAGTTGACTACCCTCCTGTTTATAGGCTCCCTTTTGCTACTCAAATGCTGCAATGAGGTCACCCTGCAGCCTTCTTTTCTCCAAGCTGAACAAGCCCAGCTCCCTCAGCCTGTCCTCATAGGGGAGGTGCTCCAGTCCTCTGATCATCTTTGTGGCCCTCCTCTGGACCCTCTCCAACAGCTCACTGTCTTTCTTGTACTGGGGGCTTCAGACCTGGATGCAGTACTACAGATGAGGCCTCACAAGGATACCATTTGCTTTCCAAGCTGCAAGAGCACACTGCTGGCTCATGTTAAGTATTTCATCCATCAGGAACCCCAGGTCCTTCTCTGCAGGGTTACTCTCAAGGACCGCTCCTTCCAGTCTTCATATGTGCCTCGGATTCCTCTGGCCGAAGTGCAAAACCTTGCACTTTGCTGTGTTGAACCTCATTAGATTCACCCGGGCCCACCTTTCAAGTCTGTTGAAACCACATCTGGAGGTTTTCAAGAAACAAGTAGATATGGCACTGAGGGACATGGTTTAGTGGGCATGGTGGGTGTGGGTTGATGGTTGGACTAGATAATATTAGTGGCCTTTTCCAACCTTAATGATTCTGTGATGTTATGGTTTTGTAGAGGACCCCAGGAAGACACAGAGGCACTCTAGACAGATACCAAAGACAGACTCCTGATATCCTTCATCTTGTTGTGAATGGAACAATGCAGTTTTCAGTGGGAAGTCACACTCTCTCACCTGACCCAAGCGAGTTACTGCAGTGCACAGCAGGTTGAAGTAGGCTATAGGAGAGGAAAGAGAGCTGTGCCAGTCTCATAACTCTCCCATCACTTCAGACTGATGACATGTAGGGAAAATGCTGAAGGTTTCCTCAGTGGTGCAACAAGAATGCATGGCATGTCGGTGCCAGGGAGGTGTATGGGGTCATCTGTACCTCCAGCTCCTCTCCTCCCATTACATGCATTACCTCACAAGGCAGAGAGGGCAGAGTTGCCATTCAGCTTTCACAAGCTACAGCAAGGAGGAAGCAAGTGACTCATAGCATGTATTAGCTGGCTTGTCCTGAAGAATCATCACCAGACAGATGTGCAATAGGTATCTCTGTGTGCCTGGGATGGCCCGAGCTGACTGGCTGCCAACAATCTCTTGTTTCTCAGACATTGCCAGGCAGACACAATGGAAGAGATATTTGTTGTATTTGATATTGCAGGACAAGTAGCATGCAGATCTTTCCCAGCAGCAGGACCGTAGGAGCAACTTCAGAGAAGGAAAGGATGCAAAGCTATGTCTGTCTCTGAAGTAGTAGCAGTTACCCTATAAAAAGCTCACAGAAACAAACAGAGGGATTTTTTTATGTCTGGACCTGGTCAAAGAGCCACAGAGGAGAATGTGGCATGGGGCAAAGTGAAGTAGTTCATAGAATAAGGCATTACTGCAGATCACCTTATTCAAGAGCTGGAGAGAGCTGAGGTGTGTCCCTGCAGATGACCTCTGCTGAAGCCCACCCTCTTCTGCACAGCAAGACAGCCCTGATGCCTGCAGCAGGAGGTATCTATTTAAAGTCAGATGTATCGTACTGAGATCCCTAGCAAGCAGGCCATGAATCTGATAAGCTCTGTATTACCTTTGTAAAACCTGAATCAGGCCCTAGGAGTGTTTTCTTACAACAGTGTATATAAGATCAGTAATGTGGTGTACAGTTCATAGGCCTGGAGGTAAATTTTGTGTTTGCAAAGAAGAATAAATGAAATAAATATTTTTTATATAAATATTTTATGAAAGAAATAAAAAAAATATATAAATTCAGAGTTTGTATCTAACAAGACTAATGTGTCTTAGCATTTATGCTGGAATGAATTACCCACATTTCATGTCTCTTGCCTGTGAGCAACATGATTAATTTAAATAGACAAATAAAGAACCAAATGGTAAATCACAATTCCTTTGAAGTTTACAGCTAAGTCTGCTGAATCAGTATTAAGCTGCTCCTGCATTTCAATTAACTATTTGAGAAGCCTGCTGCTTCGTGGAGACCCTCTGTAATTACTGATGTGAATGAGTGAAATTCCAGAGGTGATGGAGACCTTTTAGTTAATTGATTTTGAGGCTCCAGCTAGATAGGCCACGTTAAAAAAAAAAAAGAGAGAGAGAGGGGGAACATTTTCTGAAAGTGTTGATAAGTAGCTTAATCTTCAAGGCTTTCTGGTTTCATTTTTAAACAGAAAGTAATGAATAAGGATGTTTGTTCTCCAAGTTCTTTTGAGGAGTGGCTTCTGCAGTTGAAACAAATGTGTTAGTAACTAAAAATAAAATCAGTGACCTCAGCAGTCTCCTCTAGATGTAATTCTAAAACAGCACTGATCTGAGTCCTTTCACTTGCAGATTCTTAATTATAGGAAGACTGTATCTTCCTTATTCTGCAAATGCTCTAAGGAAACAAAGCCATTTGCAACCTCTTTTCTAGACCGAATTAAGTTCATTTTTAGAAGTGGGGAGACAAAAATTTGGGAGAAAACTCACAGTCACGAACAATCTTGCTGATGGAGTAGAAAAACATATTTTGTGGTGTAGTAAGAGCATTTGTCTGCTTTTAGGAAATCAAGTATGGATGAAAGCAAGGTTCACGTTCCTTCAGGGCATCCAAGTTGTACTGTTTCTAAGTATGCCGGCAATGTACTGCAGCATTCAGTACTATATGACAGCAAAGACTGCTAATGTTTTTAAAGCAACTTCTCACTTATTTCCATACTCTTGTCAAGTAAAGGATGATAGAATTTCGATAGACCTCAAAGTAAAAATCTTCACAATTTCCTTGGAATGTAGGTAAGCAGAATTTTGGAACGTGCTTACTGAATTCCCAAACCTGCTATATACATCGAATCTTGTAAGTATGTGAGGGGTTGGAATTTAAAAAAATCAGTAATTTCAAATAAGAAGCATCACTGGGAATATTATTCAAGCTTAGATAAAGTTAGAACAGATCCGTTCTGCACTTTGATGTACTGCTGATGGAACAGCTTATTCTGGATGTTATCTCCAAGCAAGTGGAAGAGAAGAAAGTTATCAGGCATAGTTAGCAAGCATTCTTAAAGGGGAAATCATGCTAGACCAATCTGGTAGCCTTCTATGATTTTATGGGTTTATAGGCGGAGGGCAGTGGATGTTGTGTACTTTCACAGCAAAGCTATTGACACTGCCTCCAATTACATCCTTGTAGATAAGCTCAGGAATGTGGGATAGATGAGTGAACAGTGAAATAGACTGAGACCTGGACTGACTGGCAGAGTTTGGAGGGCTGTGATCAGTGGTGCCGAATCTGGTTGGAGGCCTGTAGTTAGTGGTATTCCCCATTGGTCAGTATTGGATCTGGTCTTGTTCAACATCTTCATCAGTGACCTGAGTGAAGAGATAGAGTCCACTCTTAGTGAGTTTGTTGATAGTACAAAGCTGGGAGGAGTGGCTGACATACCAGAAGGCTGTGCTACCATTAATTCAATAAGACTTGGACAGACTGTAGAGTTGTGTGGAGATGTTCAACAAGAGCAAATGTAATCCTGCACCTGGAGATGAATAACCATATGCATCAGTACAGGTTAGGGGATGACATGCTGGAGAGATGTTCTGCAGAGAAGGACCTGGGTGTTCTGGTGGACAACATGTTGGCCATGAGCTAGCATTGTGCCTTTGTGCCCTTGTGGCCAGGAAGGCCAAATGTATCCTGGAGGACACTGAAAAATGCATGGCCAGCAGGTCAAGGGAGGTGATCCTCTCCCCTCTGCTCTGCCCTGGTGAGGCCACATCTGAAGTACTGTGTCCAGTTCTGGGCTCCTCAGTTCAAAAAAGAGAGGGATCTCCTAGAAAGAGTCCAGTGGAGGTTGATAGAGATCATAAATGGCCTGGAGCATTCCCTGTAGAAGGAAGGGCTGAGAGACCTGGGACTCTTCAGCCTGCAGAAGAGAAGGCTGAGGGGAATCTCATTACTGTTTATGTATATCTAAAGTGTGGGAGACAAGTTGATGGAGGCGGGCTCTTTTTCAGTGGTGTGCAGCAATAGAACAAGGGGTAACAGGCAGAAACTGGAAGATAGGAAATTCCATGTTAACACAAGGAAGAACTTACTAAGTGTCAGTGACAGAGCATTGGAACAGTATGCCCAGAGAGGTTATGGAGTCTCCTTCTCTGGAGATATTTGAGACCTCTCTGGATGTCTACATGTGCAACCTACTGTAGGGAATTTGTTTTAGCAGGGGGGTTGGATTCAATGATTTCTAGAGGTCCCTTCCAACCCCTACAATTCTGTGATTCTGCAATTCTGTGATCTTAGCAATTCTTGTAAATATATAATGGGTGGGAGTGAAGTGGATGAGGCCAGGCTCTTTTCAGCGCTGCAGAACAAGAGGCAATGAGCACAAACTGGAACATGGGAAGTTCCATAAAAACATGAGGAAAGCTTCTTTACTTCTACAGTTACAGAGCACTGGAACAATCTGCCCAGAGAGGTTGTGGAGACTCCTTCTCCACTACCCTTCAGAATGAGATGAATCACTTTCCAGCCTCTGCTGGATAGATCAGACTGCTTTTGCCAGATCACTTTGACCAGAACAGGATCCTGCTTGCATCTTCAGTTGCTTTCATGAACTACACCTTCTTGAGTAGGTTTAGCTTCCTTAGCTTTTCCTCTCCTAGCCTTCTTTGGAGTGGCATTTTGTTTTGTTTTGAAAAAGAAAATCTTGTATGATGAAACTGGACTATAAGAATTTACAGATCCTGTTTTGGCCAAGCAATTCTTTTATGAACAAGTTTTTCCAACAGATTTTCTCCAACAGTTCTAGTAAAAAGCATAGGATGTTTTTATGATCTCTTGCTCTGCCAGTCAGTCAATACTAATTTGCTTCTTAAAGCTATAAGCTGAAACTATTAATGATGTGCTGAAAAAGAGAAAATTTGGGGCATTTGCTGAGAGTGAGCTACAGTTTGATTTATTTTGTAATTCACTATAATAAATTGGTTATCTTAGTCTTCAGTGAATTAAAGTGACTAAAATTTTTATCAGAGCTGTTCATCAGGCTCAGTGATAAATAATGATATTAAACTTAATATTCCAGCATCACTTGCTTTTTGCACAGAAATTCATAACAGCCAATATGACAAGGCTATTTAATAACATTGCGCTAAACCTATAAACATTGTATTTATAAAGTTGACGTGCAAGGAAGAAAGCACGAAAAATATCATGTAACAAAAGATCCCAGCCAGACTCAATAAATTAGTAGTTTTGATTCTTTATAATAGAAAAATGAAACAAATGAACAAACAAACAAACAAAAAACCCAACACATTGTCTATCAGAAACAAACGAACAAAAATACATTTGTTGTTTTGATGGAATGAGAAAATGAATAACCGTTGTTTACTCCTTTCTCGTGTCATTTCTCTCCTCTGAATATTTCCCATTCTAGGAAGGGAATGGGCAGGGTCAGGAGAAGAGAGATAAGAATAAGAAGGAAAGACAGCCTTGAAAGACTTCCAAAAAGATACTGTTTCCAAACCTAAAGTTTGTAAATTACTTTGAAGAGTTAAAAAAAAGAAAAAAAAGTGTGTTCTGAGCCCATAAATGACAAACACCTCTGTTTTGTGTGTGAGTTTTTGTTTCAGCATTCTGATGTGTTTCAGCTTCTTAATTGGAAATGATACTAGCTTGATTTCAGTTAATCACTGGCCCATTAAGTAACTCATACCAAGGTCAAATTCTTTCTCATAGCAAGTAATTTGTTAAATAACTGGGGAAAGTTCAGACGATGTGAAGTTTGTGAAGTTCATTATCCTAGTACTGATCATTCAGATCCTTTACCAGGCAGATGAGAGCACTGGGAAATATGAAGATCATCTTTCAGTTCCATACCATTCTTCCACCCACTTATCCCTCCTGGGTTTACAGGGCATGGTGTGATGCACCTACATGTTTCAAACTGTGTGTTTCAGGATATGATTTTTATAGAAATCTTTTACTACATGCCTAGAAACACTCTAAGGGTATGGCTTAAACCATACAATGTGCTCTCAAAAGGAAATGCCAATTCCACTCAGAAAAATTTCTTCTGACTCTTTTAGATAAAAGACAATTATTGCTTAGAAATGCCTAAAATACTGTCAACTCTTTAAATGTGTCTGTATTAGCAAGGTCTGGTCCACTGACCTTGATATTGTTTGTTAGCAGAAGCATCTGCCTGGCCACACAGCCACGACAGCTGTTTACAGGTTGTGATCCTGAGAGCTGCACAAGGTGGTATTAAGGGTGTGTGAGAGGTGAGCACCTTTGTTCCTTCCCCAGCATAAGTGCTACCTCAGTGCCCATAGGCCTAGCATGCTTCATTTCAGCAGGGTCAGGTGGAGGACCACAGAACCTTTGCTTCTCTGTAGTTGTACCACACTTCAGGCTGCAGGATGGCTGAGGCTCTGGGAAACTTTGGTCAAGGAGACTGATGAAAACATAAACCGTAAAGTATATAAGATCCCTAACCTCTCCAAAATCTCAACAATATATTTCATAGAGTGTAGAATGGTTTGAACTTATGACAATTTGGTTTCTTATGATCCATGTCAACATAAGTTCAGCCCCAAACTATGGTGGCTAAGTTTTACCCTCAAATTACACACTTTTGGGTTTCCATGACAATGTCATTTCAGCAGTACCAGCTGTATGCCTGTAGTCATTATTTTCTACTGACAGTTGTTTGGTTGTTTATAATTAGAAAACAGTTTCAGACCCATTCTGGAATACGAAGCCTTCGTAGTCTTCATTTCATTACTCTCACTCCCAAAGTCCACTTTGCTGTCCATTGAGTTTGGTGGCTCTGTACAATAAACCCATCGATACATTCAGATAGGAACATGAACATACAAATTGACCTTCTTTTACCCAGTACCTCAGAGCTGTTGTTGTTATGTTAAAGACCTGCCGGTCAATAAAAAACTTATTAAGTTGAAGCTTTCTAAATAGAAACAAGATGGACAGTGCTCAGGCCTCATTCTCCAATTTCTTCCGTCTTTCTTAGAGGTGATTTCTGTGTTCTTTTGTTGAGCCTCGGTGACTAGTGTGAAACTTTGCTCAATTTCAGGTATACAGAACTGAAATCGCTCAATCCTATGCCAAGGATCATCTGCTGTTAGAAATGACTCCACCTCAGCCAGGGACAATTCTGCTGAAACAGGACTGAACTCTTGGAAATGACTGTAAAAGACGTGTCTTCTTATTTTTTTTTTCTCTTTCTTTACACGTTTGTCTTTGAAAATGGACACAGACCTATAAAGTTTTCCTACTGACAATCAGAAAAGAAAAAAAAAAACTGTGAAAATCAATTGAAAAATGAAAACAATGATCATTTGACCATTTTCACTCTTTTTGATCAGCTCAAGTTACAAATCTGTAAATAGTGGGTAGCATTCTGTTATGATAAAAATGACCTGAGTGAAGTTCACATTTATCTGTTCGTGTATTTATCTGTTCGTGTATGTCAATGCTATTTAAGTAGATTATCCGACCTAGATAAACTATAGAGGTTTGTGACATAACTTAGGTATGATGAAAGAACAGGTTTATGAGAATACTTTTCATTAATATATCAAGAGATTAAAAGGGCTGGAGCTCAGAAATGTAAGATTCCAAAGTGCATAGCAAAAGAGAAAATAGAAAAAAAAAATCTATTCATGCAGATGGCAATGGGTCACATATTAAAACTTCAAAAGAGCTGGTCACTGGGGAAATTAAGAGAAACTTTTCGGAAAGCATATGATTAAGATGTGGATAGAAGCACTGCAGTCAGCAATGGAAGCTGTGCTCCTGCTTCTCATTTGACTTATGTCAACCTCATTCCAACAGCACAAGGTCACCACCAGACAAAAATGAAAATTTGACTTCAATTGACTCCTTTTATTCTGAAATAATAAGAAATGAAAGGGGCTGGATACGATGCATTATCTCCCATTTGTATTGCCTAAGCCAAATTCTCAGTACCACTTTTAGAAATATGGATTTCAACAGCCTCTGGCAGTTTTTTTCTCCACACAAATGGGACATTTCAATTTACTGTGGTGGCTGCAGGTTCTGCCCCCATGCACGTCCTTCCAGTTGATCTCATGGGCAGCTGAGGTGAATATACACAGTCTACACACGCAGTGACAAACAAAAGCTGTAGAAAATATCTGAAGGGGAATTCTCAACTAGAAGAATCCTCAGGAAGCTCACGGTAACATACAGAAAAGGCCACAATTCTGCCCTTGCAGGATGCCATTTATGCCCAAAAGGACAAGAGCAATGGCAGCATTGTTTTTGTGGGGTTCTTTTGGATTGGTTTGTTTTGCTCAGTCTCTCTCTAACTTTTGAAGGCTTTCAAATGTACATTTTTAAAATTATTCTGTCTTTAAAGCAGTATCCCTTACATCAGAGCCAGTCACTCCTGTGATACAATCAAGCATTGGCCTCATGTTCATGCTATCCTTCTGTACTCAGCACTGATGAGGCCGCCCCTCAAGTGCTGTGCTGTTTTGAGCCCCTCACTACAGGAAAGACAAGGAGGCCCTGGAGCACATCCAGAGAAGGGCAGCGAAGCTGTGAATGGTCTGATGAGGAGTGGCTGAGGGAACTGAGATTGCTCAGTCTGGAGAAGAGGAGGCTCAGGGGAGACCTTATCGCTCTCTACAACTGTCTGAAAGGAGGTTGTGGTGAGGTGGAGGTTGACCTCTGCTCCCATGTAACACTGATAGGGCAACAGGAAATTGCGTCAAGAGGTTCAGGTTTGATATTAGAAAAAATTATTCTGAGAAAGAGTAGTAATGCATTGGAACAGGCTGCCCAGGGAGGTGATGGAATCACCACACCTGGGTGTGAAGAACTGTGTGACTGTGGTACTGAGGGACATGGGTTAGTGGGCATGGTGGGGATGGGGTGATAGTTGGACAAGATGATCTTAGTAATCTTTTCCAATCTTAATGATTCTGTGATTCCCTAAGGAGCAGCACCTTAGTTCTTCAGTACACCAGCAAGAGGAGGCACCTAAAAATAAACTCCATGTTTTTTCTCTAAAGTAAAAGAGAAGGCAGTTCTCTTTGCTGCTCTAAGTTGCTTAGGATGCTGCTGAAGTTTGGGCATCTGTTCACCTTCTTTTCTTCTCCTTTTCCCTCCTTTCTCCCTCTCTCTCCCGCCCTGCAGCCAAGTCACTGATGCTAGCTTTTGAAGTCCCCCTGCCAGAAGCTTACCCATCTGTTCAGCAATGTCTCCTTGTAATGATGTTGGCACTCGTTTTTTTTAATGCAGCTTTTTTTTTTTTTTTTTTTTTTTTTTTAGATGATGTTCATCAGAAATGTGCAGTGTTTGAATCACAGCCCACTTCACATCTGAGAGATAACTTGTTTGAGTAAAGCTCTGGAAGGTAGAGCCCCTTAATTTTGCATTAACTAGCACTTTCAGCTTTATTTCAGCAGGGATGGGCAGTGCAAAAGAAGACCTGATTCACCTCTTATCTGACTGCACTCTTTACTTTCATATGCATTAAACAAGAAAAGGCTGACTTCAAAATAATTCTAGGAACAGAGAGAGTGAACTGCAGAAGTCAATGAAATCAGTTTGTTTAATGTGTCATAATGGACTGACAGTGACTCCTTTTAAGCACGGTGCTCTTATGTCCTTTGACTACAATAGTGCTGACCAAAGCAGTACATTTTCAAAGGAATATAGCAGTAAATTCAGCAATCAAGTACAGACAACCTTGCTGTCCCTTCAGTCTATGATAGGCGCATTTTTTTCCCTTTCTACCTCTTTAGGAGGCTCAGGAGGATCATATACTGTGGGACACATTTTGCTCCCACTAAATAAATCTTGGGAACATCATTTTAATTGACTGATTTCCAGTGGGTCTGCAGGAGCAGAACATCATGAAATCAACAGCTTCTGCATCCTTTCTGTTTTGCAGCTCATCATTTCCAACACAAGTAAGCAAATAGCAGCTACTACTGCTTTATATATTTAGCATATGATATTCTACAGCTCTTTCCATAAATTCTGCATCATCTTCCGGGAAGAATTAAAGAAAATCATGCAATACAGGGAGTGAGGTCTGGAGGTTACCTGGCTAAGCACTCTGTATTCTAAACTCAGCAGGCATACACTGCTCTCTAGTGGCAATAAGGAGAAGTCTTAATAAACGGTTCTATAGCAGCCCATAGCAATCCATGGTATCAAATATTACAATTTCTTTCTGTTTGTTCATGTTTTTTTAAATAGAAACTAGCAATAAAGCACAATCCTGCCTTCAGGTTGCCTGTTGTCATCCAACAGCAGCCAGTGTGCATAACTGGGAAGAATCTCTGCATTTTAATTGTTTTTGTGATTCTTATTGTGAGAAGTTTGATTATGATATTTTAAAGGCTGCAACACTTCTACAAAACATGAGGGAAAATAACTAAATAATCAGTTCAATTGGAAACAAAGAAACCTGAGAGAAAGTAAACAGAAAGTTCTAAAACCATACTTCATTTTATATTGTTCAGAAGTTGTTCAGATAACACCTGGGCAATTGATTCAGTTTGATTTTGTAAAGTTTTTAGGTCAATTAAATGTTTTTCCACACTTTGCAATGGTTTCTGATAATAAATTCTGAGAGCACTTCAGAGGCTGACTTGTAAAAGGATATTTTAAGTTGTTTTCAGGACTAAAGAAAGTGGCGAAAGAAACAGTTCACTTCCTAACTCAGCCAGAAGTCCCAGGAGCAATGGTTAATCCTAACTCTCCAGAAATTGGTATGTTGGTTTGTCATTCTCTGCCTTACCAGAGGGGATACTTGTAAGCAGGAACAACAGAAAGAGCCCGGGTTTGTGATCCAACCTCTTCAACCTGCTGCTTGCAATGAGAAGCCATACTATTTATCTGATGTCTATGTCTAGAATCATCAGCTGAAGGTATCCTGCAGTTAATCTCTCCAGTGTTTCCTAAAGAAGCTTTCAAGATTTGATAACCATTGCTGCTTGATGAATAGCTTTGGCAGTTCCCAACATTCATTTTATTATATGAATTATAAAAGATAAAACCTTCACATTGTGTAACCTATGGGCAACAAGCCCTGTACTGCAAGCCAGTTTAAATGAAGTTATGCTGATCTCCTTATGCATGGTACTGAAATGAAGCTGTGTCTGGGGGGAACTAATAAGGGATGGTCACCAGGCACTAACTCCTATTTCCCTTTATAATCAATGGAGATAAATTTATGATCCCCAGTAGGAAAGCGGAGGCAGGGAATATGGACATCAGAAAGCACAAACCATGGCTGGGCTCTCTGGGTACCATTTATGCACTTGTATAATGGAACTGCATATGATCCAAGCAGTGAAGCAGTTTATCAAGTTTTGTAGGCAGGAATCTCCATAAATAAATGACAGCAGCTTAAAAGCAGCGCAGAGATCCATTTTTAAGCTACTTTTACTCTCTTTTGTCCTTGCAACAGTTATTCACAAAATAAATTATCAAGACTTCAAAGAACAAAATGCAGTAATAAGTTAACACTGAAAAATAGGCGCATAGCAAATGAAATAGATGTAGAAAAAATTTCCCAAATCAGAATCCTTGTGTTACACATGAACAAAGAGGATTAGAGAATGTGACACAAATGGCAGGAAAATAAACTACACAAATGACCATGGATGAATGTTGTGTACACAAAGCATAAAGAAATTAAAGCACTGCTACTCACAGTAGAGTCCTGCAGGGAACTTCATGGCACCTGCTTCAGCAGTCTATAAATTAAGTGTGTATTCTAAATTATTTGTCTATGCTGGTTCTTTAGCCAGTGGGGAGATACAGGAGCCTTCAAAGGGGACAGGCATGAGTAGGTGCCTGTTGTTCAGGCATCTCAAAGCTCCGCTCTGGAAGCATCCATCTCTCACAGGAAGAGGCTCTCAAGGCTTTCTTGAATCACTGATCATTTGTCCCCATCCACCTATTTCCTTTCCCCTCTACTCCTCACCTTGTTTTGGGCCATAGGAGAAATGACCAGGGTCAGAACTGTCCAAAAACAAGGGCTGGTTTTAACCCAAATTCCTGCCATAAGCCAAATCACCACAGTCCACCTGTGCCAGCAAGAGAAGAGAGCATGGAGGTAGGAAGCAGGGCCTGATTTCAGGAGAACTGCTCAGATGTCAATGCTCAGCAGTTGCTGCAGCAAAGTACAGCCTCACTGTGACTACAAGAGAATTGAATTGCGATTTTCAATGAGTCCTTGCTGCAAGATTTCTGGAAGGAAGATGCTCTTTTCATTACATCTCTCTATGATACCTGTCTTGTGGAATGGGGTTCCTGGCTGAGGTGTTCCAGATGTACTTGACAAATGTTGAGCCTGACTGCTTGAAGTGCAATTGGAAGGGGTTTGCTTATCACACTGAAGTGCACAACAGTGCATGCAGAGCAGATTCTGCAACTGTGAAAATAGATAATAACAATATCAGAGGTTTTTTTAGATTGGTTTCAGTGCTGTTGGTCTACATTCATATCTCTGTTTTATAAAAGAGTTCTCAATAGCTAAGCCTGAAAACACCTCCAGCCCTCTGAGTAACTAGAATTTTTCAGACATTTAGAGGCAACAAGCATGCATACCTTACAGACATCAAATGCTTATTGATCTTAAACTGAGCAGTTCTGGGTTTAAAGCTTTGATTTGCAGTTTACTGAGACCTAAGTTTAATCTTGAATGTGTTTCCACAGAAAATACTGCTTTAAATACTCACCTTGTAGTCTCAATAGCCATTAAAAGGAATTAAGAGCAGTATTCTCTAAATATGCAAACAAGATGATGGTTAGAATTTTCTGTTTTACAGCATGCCATTACACTCCTGCATGTCTGAGTCAGCTATGACATTCGGCAATCAATCCTGAGGCAGAACTTCATAACAGCTGCTAATGTTTGCGCTGCTGAACAAATACTCTAAGGTACTCGAAATCCACAAATCTCATCTGTGTGCTCCTGTGCAGTGTATACGGAATAATTATGTCAACACTCTTGTATCCCATGTGAATCACAAGGAGACAGTTTTAATTTATCAGAGTAGAAACATGGGTAAGATCAGAAGCATCGGGAGGTGCAGTGTTGTGTGAATGTCAGGAATGCCACGTCAGGGAGCCCAAAGACTTGGACGTGCCCCATGGCAAGCAGAGCCCAGTTGTCCCATCAGCAAACCCATTCGTTGCAGCTCGGGGATCCAGAATTGAGATAACAGCAAATAACAGAAATAAACAAATGAAAGGGCAAAACCGGCTGCCGCCAAATATATCACAGAAAATTTCAGTTCACACGCTCAGACTACTCCGAGAAAGCTTCTCTGTTTTGCTGGCACAGATGCATTTTCTTTTCTTTAGAAATAGACTCCTTTTGCAAACAATAATGGAAAACGCCCTCTTGTGACGTCAGTTCTGAGACAGACTGTCAGCCATGGCCAGCGAGGGCTGTTTGCAGCTGAGGACAGAAGGCAAAAAGAAGCCTTTGCAATTTGTCATTTTGAGGATGCTTTGGAAGGGCCCAGACAATGTGAGCCACACCCGACAGGAACAGAACTAGATGCTGTCTGTCCCAGGGCTGGAAATGTAGCTACAGAATGCCTTGAAGGAGAGCTCTGTGGGATATTTCCTGCCTTGCGGACCTAAGGGGGTCCTAGTTTCTGTTTTCCTCTTAATCTGCAATTTCAGACAGATACCAATCTATATATGCCTCTCCAGCTGTCAGTTAAAGACAATTTGAGAGAAAAATATTTTTCCTACAAGTAGGATTGTTGCCAAACCAAACACTTGGCAGAGAATGAGTCCCAGAAGAGTTGTACTGCGTGGCTCAGGCTCAAAGTAAACACTGTAAAATAATAAAGGATGTTAAAACCTTATTGGGTGTTTCTTCTGTTGGTATGGCTCTCTCTTGAGATCACTCTTCTAACAGCATCCTTTTTTTTCTTTTTTTTTTTTTTTGCATTGAATAAAAAACATAACTCTGCATTTATTTTTAAGCATTATTAACAATTCTTTAAGAGTTTTTCTTCAATCAAAATGACACTTCCACAGCACGTCTCACTTCTTGTGAATGCTGAGGTATTCTAAAAGAATACTGTTTTGATTGTGGGTTGCTTTTTCATTTGGTTGGTTGGTTTTGTCCTTGATTTGGCAAATAAAATAACGCATTTTATTCATGTGACATACCGAAGGGAAAGGAGTACGTTTTGTGATAAGATCCTTTGGTGTAGGGCATCTGTGAAACTCTCATATGAAAAAATGCATTTTTCTTCAAAACATGTACACAAGTATAATAAAAAGAGATGTTATATACATATATGTGTGTGGGAAGAGAAAAAGTCAATCATTTATAGTAAGATCTATACCCTGAAATTAAGGAGGAATTCTGCTGAACTTTCAGACTTCCCTTTCTCTACTCCCCAAAATAAAGTGATCCATCAGTTTCCCATGATGCATGTCATTCATGCAAAATGGCTTTTTTCGCCCCAAAATTCATTTAGAAACAAACAACAACAAAAAAGGTAAAGCGTTTCAGACATTATCAACTTGTCTGCTCCGTTTGTTTGCTTCATATAACTGTAAAATGTTCTTGTTACTGTTCTGCTATGGAATTTCAAAGCTATGGATATCAAATGAGGAAAGAAAGCAAGAAGTGCCACATAAGCTGATATTCCTGCATGCATATACAAACACTTCAGAAAAACACAGAATCATAAAATCACAGAATGACAAGGTTGGAAAGGACCTACAAGATCATCCAGTCCAACCGTCCTCCCATTACCCTTGCTACCACAAGCCACTAAACAATATCTCATAGCTCCTCATCCAGATGCCTCTTGAACACTGCCAAGGACAGCGAGTCCACCACCTCCCTGGGCAGCCATTCCAGTGCCTGACCGCTCTCTGAGAGAAAGAGTTTTTCCTTGTGTCTAATCTAAACCTCCTCTGGCACAAATTGTGGCCGTTTCCTCGGGACCTGTTTGTTGCCTGGGAGAAGAGGCCAAACCCCTCATCACAACCTCCCTTCAGGAAGTTGTAGAGTGCAATGAAGTCTCCCCTGAGCCTCCTCTTCTCTAGACTGAACAATCCCAACTCCCTCAGCCACTTTTCATAAGACTTGTGCTCCAGACCCCTCACATCAGTAATTGCGTATTTCCTCTGAGCTAGCATTTCCTAGCAATTGCCTGTTGAGCTAGCATTTGCCTGTTAAACAGTTTATTAGAAGGAGGGTTGGCTTACAAGCAAGTAATCATGGAGTTTTTTAAATAAGTAACATACGTGTAGTCAACTTATTTTATCATCTATAGAAATATTCCAGTTTATTCTTGCAGAAAACATGAAGTTCTCCTGTATTTCTGTCTTACTATTTTGACACAACAGAGCTATTTGTATTTGTATATTTTTAATCATTGTCTTTTAATGCATGTATGTACATATGTGTGTTTATAAGTATGGATTTAGATGTCTTATACATATACATTTCTATACATATGTGTATGTGTACTTCACACATCTCATTTAACTTTGGATGCTTTCCTCTTGAAATAATGACACATTGCATGATACTCTATTCCTGAGTTGGTAAATGTTACAAAAATGCATGTCATAAGAATAATAGAAATAGTAACTGTAGTGTAGCTAGCCTCTCCATGGTGGTTTGGATAGAAATGCCCTTTAATTCCTAAGCGATGGAGATATAATGCTTAACTTTGTCACAGCTTGGAATTTTCACTGGCCAAATAAATTCTTGTCATTTGACTGCTTTTCATTGTGTTGCATAATCCGCTCTTTCTTAGTATTCTCTGCTGCTCAGCATTTTAAGTTGGCTTTTTATAAAGTTTACATATTAAGAATTCATAGGCAATCATACTCATGAAAAATTATTCTTTTTAAAGCACAGAAAGCAAAAGCAGATTTTTCTAAGGCTGCTGGCTATTAGAAAGATGGCCCTTAAAATAAAGCAATCCTGCAGTAAACTGCTTTTTAAAGTAGAAATTATCCTTTAAAACTACTGCACTTACCAGAATTATGAGTTATGTGAATGAGACCTAAAATAAGAAAAGAAAAATAATTAAATAAAAGGTAGGTTAATACAATGTAAGTGAAAGGAAAGATAACCAGAATCTGCAGTCCAGGGTAATAAGATGCAGCAGAGAAAGACAGAGATAATACAAGAACCAATGAGAAGACTTAAACATCGTTTTTACCTTTGTATTTTACTATAATTGAAGTAATCTACATGTGTTAGATCATCGGGCCATGACACTGAGAGATGTGGGGCAGGTAATGTCACACATGGAAACCAAAGCTTGAGCTGTGCCTGAATGTACCCAAGAGCTGGAAGGTGCAGACCCCCAGGGTAGCTCCAGGGATGCTGCGGATGGCGTGGTGGCAAGCTGTAGGTGATTGAACCCTAGGACTCAGTATATGAGTATCATGATCTGAAGATCATGAGGAACAACATTTTTGTTTTAGTTTAGCAGATGTGAAAGTAAAAATGGCTGGGACTGAATTTGGTTTTCTCATCACTGCTTTATTTGTGCCTGTTTGCAAAGGGGGTTAGCAAGACATACATTCTGTTTCTACTTGTAGATAACACACAGTCATAGGTAAGCTGCTGTCCTCTTTCTGAGTAGAGAGTATCCCTCTATACTCTTATACAACTCAGACTGAATATATTAATTAGTTGTGAAATATGTTTGCAGACTGACATAGGCAGAGATTTACCAGGGAGAAATTAGGGGCTTTTTTTATCTTGTTATTGCTGGCTGGATCAATGGGTATTTTTGCGTGATGAGATAGATTGTATATGCAAAATGTTCTTGTTATTCCTCATACCCTACGTTTCTCATATCCACTACATATTAAAATGAAATTAAGAATATAAATTTTGTTCTTTGCTAAGACACCCTTGCTGATTTGTTAACTTTCTGCCACAGAGTATTCTAAACTTATGAGCTGCAAAGATAAATGTTCAGTTCATAACTCTGAAATTCCGTCAAATATTCTGTACAAATACTGAAACAAAAAAATACTTCTGCATATTTCAGGACATAATACAAAAGTAAATGATGCCAATAATGTAAAATAAGTATAATGTTTCATTCAGGGCTGTATAATCAGCTGGCATTTTACAGCTGAGATAATACTTTTTTGTGTGTGTGTGTGAAACAATGAATGTTCTCAATTTTTTTTTGCCAGACTCGACAATGCATCCATTCTAACAGCAGAGGTAATTAGAAAAAGGAGTTAAAACCCAGAGAACAAATACTGTTGAAAAAAAAGCCCACTCACTGCTGTAGTCAATGGGAAGACACTACTAAATGGTACTGCAGAGGTGTTGTGAAATCACAGAATTAATTTGTAAGAAATTATTCCCACTGGAAACTGTATTTTAAGACAAAACCATGAAGTGTTAAGTCAGGAGGAGTTCAAGATTCCTTTCAGAACTAATTTGCATTGCAAGCAAGCTGAAGCTCAAGACCCAAGGTCTGAAATGCAAGCCACAATGGAAACATTTATTTTCCCTTCTGAATGGCCTTCAACAGAACAGATGATTTTTCCTAGATTGCTGAAGAAACAAATATTTCAGTAACAGAGAAGCCATTTCTTATGAACAGGACAGTCAATTTTGTCTACTACATGAAATCAGAATCAAGAGGCAGCACTATAGAAACACAGATTTTTCCAGTGTATAATCTACACAGACATGAACTACAATTCTCATCTATGAGATCCAAAAGAAAAGGAAATTTAACAAAGAAATACTGATGATTAAAGGTGCACTTAGTGATCTAAGTTCAAAGGCTTTATATGATTGCATCTACTTCTAAGTAATTTATTTTCCGATGTTTTGTATTTGATCAAATTTGGATAGAAAGTATAGAAGATATTTTAAGTGCTAAAATTCTAATAATTTTACATTTTATAATTCTGAGAATCTCAGGGACAAGAGGGACCTCAGAATCAATGAAATGGAATACATATTCACCCACCTTAAGAGTTTACAGAGTTGTAGCCTGAAAATAAGCAGGAGGAACCAGAGCTCTGCATATAGTCACAAAAATACAGCATCTTTGGAATACCTGAGATGTTTTAGGACAGCTTCTACAATTGGAGTGAGCAACAGATGGATACAAGCTCTTCAGGAACAACAGACTGGGGAAAACAAGGAGGAAAGACTGCCTTTTGTGGGAAGGAGAAGCTTCGATGTATGGTCTCCTATGGATGGATAGTGGAGAGCCTGTAGGGCCGAATCAAAAGATTGGTCTGTAAGGGAGTCTTTGCTGAGGGCTGCTGTTACAGTGTCCCCAGGCAGGAAACAGAGACTCAAAACAACTCAAGGATCTTTCTGGTCAAAGACACTGCTCTTATGGGGGATTTTAACCTTCCTGACGTCTGCTGGAATGACAACACATCAGGACCTAGTTAAAGAGAATTCTGGTGTCTCTCAGGAATACAGGCACTGGATGGAAAGAGCAGGGTTGATGCACAGCTGGATCTGCAAGTCACAGGAAGAACCAGTGAGAATTTACCCAAACATCTCTGGATAATCGTTGTGAGCATTGTCTGTAGCAAACATGAAATCATGGAGCTCAAGATCAGGCAAGTGAGATCCTATGGGAAGAAGACCTAAAGTGCAAAGCTGCTCAGAAAATTGGTAGATCTTTAAAGACACCATCCTTCACCCCAGCACTCAGGAAAACAGAGACAGCAGGAAACTGGTCTGGCTGATCAGGGAAATTTGTGACGGAGCTTCAGTGCAAAAAGGTAGCCTGTGGAGGTACAAGAAACAGTCCAGGCACGCATATATGGTGTGGGAAAAGCCAAAGCTGAGATGGAACTGAGACCTGCAAAGGGCATCAAGAGCATCAAGGGCTACTGGTATATTAGCAGCAAATGGCTGAAAAGGGAAATATGGGAACATTTTCCCAAAATGAGAAAGTGATTTAGTGAAAACAGAAATGAGTAAGCCTTAGGTACTCGTGTTTTCTCTGCTTCAGACCTCTCTGGCAAAGTCTCCCAGGCCACTGTCAAATGGCTCAGTCAAACGGTTCAAGAAGGACTGTTGTTTCAGTCTCCATTCTTGGGAGGATTCCAATACTGGATAAACTGGATAAAGACCTGAGCAATCTATTCTGAACCCATGGCTGACTGTTCTTGGAATAGGCTAAACTAGAGAATTCTAGAGGTTTCTTCTACCTTGAATTATCCAATGATCCTATAATCTGTTGAAAAACAAGTTGCACAAATATAGATCATTAAAGTCAGTTCAGAAATAAATCACTTCACCCAGCTAAACCAAATACCACATGCTTACCAAAGAGGTGAAGCTACTGAAAATAATGGTCACAGTTTTACTTTTCTGTGCTTCAAGGCTACTTGCTTCAAATACAAATCAAATCTCACTAGCCAACTGGTATATGATTTGCCATATAGACAAAGAAGAAACCATTGTTTAATAGACTTCAGATGTCATGAAATAATTCAGTTGAAGAAACACCCTTGTTTGGAAATTTCACAAATCTTCATTAGTCTTATCAAAGTCAAAACATCAATGAGATAAACTATTTTTTGTATGAGGTCTGCTTTTAATAAAGACAGGTCTAACTTTGACTTTATTTATTTATAAATGCAGTTTTTTTAATTTTGGGGATAGAAGAGAGATGAGAAAGGTTGAAGTATGAATCCTTTTTAGGATTCACGTGTGTCAGTAAATTGTTTTCTGAGGATCTTTTTGATAAACTTCTTTGACAAACTTGTCCAGGCAGTTGATAAAATTCAGTGTAATCTCTATGGAGAAAGTGCTGTCCTTTTAAATGGGTTTTTATGGGAGTTGATGATCACTCATTTACTTTCACGTGAAAATCCCAAAGTCGTTTGTCCTTACGGCAATACGTACAACAGTGAATGAATAAACAGGCCAACAAAAAATGAGATTACTTGTGTGTATTTCTGTCATTGCTCACTAGATGGCCTCGGCGTCACTGAGCTCACCTTTGCTGAGGTCGCTATCAACCTCTCCCTAATGGACTTGATGCGATGATAAAAAATAAATAAAAATAAAAATAAAAACAATAAAAATAAAAAATATGAGAAAATAATTAGTTTTCTCGGGAAAGGTTTACATAAATACTTAGTTGTTAGTTCTTGAGTGTTATTTCTTACTGATTCTTCTCTAGTTTTAGTAGTGTAAAAATTTGCCTGTGAAGAAAGAAGGTTTCACCAGCAAAACTTAGCTAGCCCTGCACAGTAAGACAAGAGCTATTATAGTAAGAAAGGCCCCTGGGGTTTTGGGTTGGACTTCTAAACAAAATAGTATCTTTGGCAGAACAGTTCAGAATAGTATTCATTCCAAGCTACCCTACAATAAGAAAACATCAAAACAAAACTACATGGAACAAAGCAATATGCTATTTTTTTGTTTGTTTTGTTTTGTTTTGGCTTATGGACAAAACACAGCTACTTCTGCGATGCTAAACAATAGGCAGCTTTGTTGGAACTAAATATATCCCAGATGGGAGTGTCTGTGTGAACAAAACCCCACACTTGGTGCACAGACTTGAAAGGCCAATATCTCTTTTAGAGATGGCTGTTTCAGGGGACGGGGGGGGGGGGGGGGTCTGAAATGGCTGCACACCAGTTCCCTACCTGCGCCCAGTTTAGATGTAATGCACCAATGCACCCATGCTCTTCCAATGGTGCTCCTGCATCTCAGCTGTGGGCTAAAGGGGCTCCGCTTGGCGGTATGGCACCACCCCTATCCACTCTGAAAATCATAACGGAATAAAACTTTAGAAAACGCTGTATATTTAAAACCTTCAACGGGGTTAAAAGACTATTTTCTAGAAAATCACTAAATGCCTTCTAGGAAAAAGTGTGTGCTTTAACGATACACAGCACGCAGAGCAGTAAAACACAGAAGTTTGAGAAGAAAAAAACCCGTAAGACAGAATACACCACTAGGTGGCAAAATGGTGTTTCCAATATTGCAACCCTGGGAGAGAGGTTCGCTGACACCGGTTTTAGAAATGGTGTCTGCTAAACCAGTGTAGTCAGAAGTGTAGGGAAGTAGAAATAACGCTTTGTAACGTTGCAGTGTGATTCCATTAGTGGGAAAACCACCAGAGTACAGGTCTGCTGACTTACTTCGCACTGTCACTGATAGGATGTCTCTTATTCTCTCACTGGTCTTTAGCAGAAGTCATTAGACAATACCTGCATATTTGCACAGCTTTCCATGTATTTTCTTCTGACATCATGAGCTCGATGAGGCAGCTGGCACTAATCACTTACAAACAAAGGCTTGCAGACTACAAGCCTTCTTACACTTTGCCCCACGTCACGGAGTATAAAATGGGAACCAGCCTGAGCTCAGTATAACTAGACAAGTATGAAACAGATTAGATAGAACAGTCGAATTACTTCCATAGATAGAGCTTAGGTAGTATTTTAAAGATGCCATGAAACAAAATACAAAAATGTTTGGTACTACAGGGTATACAATGCAGATTTCCTCTATAAACTTGGATGCAATCCCGCACTTTGAGTGGCTGAGCAACATCACCTTCCTGTGCTGTCAAGAGTCCCAGAGACAGGCCTGTAACATGCAAACACCACGCTGCAGGAAAGTGATAAAACAGCTGCAGTTAATATCTGATCTGGATCTCAAACAAAAAAGGCATTATGCAGCAGCTGTGAGTAATGTTAAGGACCTGAGACTTAGTCTGTTCTCTTAGCTTTTAGATGCTCTGACAACAGTGACTTCTCTGTAGACGTTGTCCTGCCAACACTGCTCTGTTCCCACCCATTCCTTTCCAGCCTACCCTGTCCGCTTCACATTTCTCTGTTCCCTTCTTCACAGTTTCTATCGGTCTTGGACCTTTCTGGTATCCATTTACACACTATATTCTCCATTATAAGCCTGCCTTTAGCTGCAGAGCACTTGGCTTTCTAAAGAAATACCAGGATTTAGTAGACCTACGAATTACAGATCAACCTGCAGAAGAGGAACTGCACTACACCTGGCACAAATCACCAGTGCCAAACACAGCTTGCTTTGTTTCTGAACCTTTGTCCATTCCCCAGGTTATTATTTAAGGCAAACAGCAGGATTGAACTTGGTCCTCTTCACAGGATGCACCCTGCCTGCTAGTGAGATGCCAGGCACGCAGCAACCAGAACCAACCAGACCCTGACCCAAAGAGCTTTGGTCCCAGACAATGAAAACCCTCTGACATCTTGTCTAAATGATTTCCATTCTGTCAAATCATCAGTATGCTCAAATAAGACAATAAAATGTTTTAAATGTACCGTGGTCCCATTGGGTATCCCAAGGGACATACCCCCTCAGCTCTGCAATGCAATCTTTCCAGTGATTACTTACAGGTCCGATGTACACACATCAAGGGTTATATCCCACATTTGTCATGAAATAAAATCACTGATGGATGAACTGTAAATGCTGAAGTGTAATGTAATGAAGTGTAAATACTGAAAATCAGGAGTAAGAAATCAGAGTGAACTGGCTGGAAAAAGAAAAAATGACTCCACTACTATAAATAATTCTTCTGTACTCAATTTAAATTAGCTGTTAATTCTGCAAATTCTATCAAAAATATCTAAATTAAATTGTTGCTTGGCATCTGTTGGTTTGTACTGTGTCTCCTGTAATAAACAATTTAATTCATATTCAAATTTATAACTTCAGTCTTTGAGGAAAATTCACTTTACATTTATATCACAAGATCATTCAGCAGTGCAGAGAGGACAGCCTGAGGCTGTATATCCTGGTACTGACCAGCAGGTATGAGTCCCTGCGTGCTGCCCCAATTTTGAGGCAAATTCTCTTTAACAGGTCATTTTGAAGAAAAAGTAAATGAATCCAAAGGACATATTCTTTTCCTTATATTTCTGGACTTAATCCCAAAGCTTAAATATATGTCTATATAACAGAAATACATGCAGTGTTATAGAGTCCGTGGTTCAAATCTGACATACAGCTACAATTGTTTCTGAGAAAACAGTTTACATGATTACGGCATGATATGTAAATTGTTTTCAGCATATTTTCTACAATTGTTATACATTCCTGCCAGTATGTTTCCAAGAAACAAGTGGGAAAACAACCCAAACACTGATAAAACTTAGCTAGCCCCAGGCAGGCTGAGTCCCAGGAACAGAGGAATTGATGCTATTTGTGGAGTTCTGACATCACAGAAAATGATGGGAGTGAGCATGCAGTAAAGACTGCACTGACAGATACAGAGTTAAATCAGTCAATATTATTGTACACTGTCAGGCTAAAAGGTCACATTTATAATCCAGCAGAGCCCTCCTATGAGGACATACCAACGGAGAGCGTTCTACCTTGAGCAGGCATGCTGAGTAACAGGAAGATTAAAATATAAATGAAAAAAAGAACAGACCTGCCTAGGAATAATATTCATAGCATTGTGACTGAGCCTGATATTTTCCTTTAATAATTTTCTTCTGATCCCAGTGGGGCAATATCCCTATAAAGGCTGCAGACTGAAAAGGCGGATTGCATTCTGACTTGACTTCTAGCACAACATCAGCTGACCAGCAGAACAAGGATGCATTGAACTGAAATTATGTTAATGGCAGAAAACAGTGATTGTGATATACTCTTGGCACTTCACTGTTGTGTCACGGTTATCAGTAGGTGATTTGTGTAGAAGTTTCATCTGTTTCAGTATCTGTTTCAGTGCTCCATCAGAGAGCCTACGGAACCTAGCAGTGATTAAACTGTGGGTGGTTGTCTGAGCCTTGGAGGCAATGAGGTTACAGCTTGCATTGATTGCCAAAACTGGAGCTGTCGGCCTGACGTCAACCATAGGCAGCTTTGAGTAAAATCAATTAGTACAGTGTTGGTCAGAAAGATCAAGAAAGAATCCTGAAGTCACAAATGTGGTGAGCAGCTGAGCTGAGATCCGGCAGCTAAAAGCTTCCCTTAGCTGTGCAGCAGTCTGTGTGCGCCATAACACATCTCACTTTAGCACAGGAGTGCACAGGAGTGATTGCCTCTGTAACACATCAACTACTGCAGGCTTCTCAATCTGTGCAAAAGTTATTCCTGGTGTGAATAATCACACAAAATTGTTTTAATAGATACATTCATGTTTATAACTCTACGCAAGTGGCTAATGTAGTGCTGCATGCAAAGACAAAATAGTGCCCCTTAGAAGTGGAATGCTTTCAATAACTGAAATGATAGAACACAGAATAGTGCACTTTTTCATAGTTATTCAGGAGTAAGCATTCCTACAGGAGTTAACATTTATTCATTAAAAATTAGTCAAGTTGATGCTTAGACATATCACAGACACAGTATTTTTTACAAAACTGATAACAATCATAAGCAATGCCAGCTGCTGGCTTGTGCCAAACGTCATGGTCACATGCAGAGCCTTAAGCTGACCATGTCAGTTTACTGTAAACCAAACACACCTCACAGGCCTCACCTTGTGAAAGCATTTGGGCTGCAAAGCTGTTGTATCTTATCAGGACAGGATCTCTGGATTCTTTGGCCTGGTGGCTGAAGGGGACCATTTTAAATATATATATATGTTAGCTCAGATACTTGGAATGAAAATTATCAGAAGACTTTCATCTTTCTGCACATTTCTGTACTAATTAGAATTGCTTTGAACAATTTAGGTTTTTCTCATAGGGCTTGCCAAACATCGTTTGACAAAGCTACTTTACATTTATAGAGAAAGGCAATGACCTATAAATATAGTGCCCTAGAAGAGAAGTCTAGCAGCCTTGAATTTTCCATCCTACTGCTGGTAACATTCCAGACGAGGCACATGTCATGCTTTTCATACAAAGATATAAATCAGTTACAAGCTTTAAAACATCCATTGCCTGACAGGACAGGCATCTTGAATTTATTTTCTTTCCATAGTTTGCCTGTGGAGTCGATACTCCCTGAAATTACAGACACATGCGTTCACACACACTCATACAAAACACAGCGCTGCAGTCCCTGACCACCCTGCAGCTGCAGGCTGTGCACTGCCAGAGCTCAGCTGCAGACCTACAAAGCTCATACAGCCTCAATTGGGACGACTCAGCATTCCACCACACCTCTTGCTCTGAGCACAACCAGATAACACTGATCTTAGAGGATATTTGAAAAGACATTATAGAGTCAGCCATTCCAGCTCTATTAGTAGCTTTCATACATGCAGATGAGCAGCGAGGTGCAATCAGCACTCCATTCGTTTCCCAGATAAGTCCTTTTCCTCCCCCTGGGGCCAGAAGCTTGAACAATGCCAGGTGTAAAAGAATATTAGCTTGCTCTTACTCTGTATCTATAATGAAGACAGTGTTCTCAGTTCTGTTCTTCCTTGTACGCACTTAGTTCACAGAAGAAACAACATTTTCTAAACTGTAAAGCTGAAACATTTCTTTGGGCATGCTGTCAAGTCATCTATTTGAACTACTGTCAGCCACTGTTGGAAGCTGCACAATATGCCAGTTGTTTCCATTCGACAGTTTACTGTGTTCAATAAATAAGAATGAACAAAGGAGGTAAAGATGCAATTGTGTTTCAACTCACACGGCTAAATGGAATAAATTATTTCTGTTTTCAGTTTTCTCTTTGCACTTCTTATAGTATAGAATTATTCACCTTGGAGTTTTCTATCAAAGTACACAGCACCAAAATCACAGTTGGAATAAATCAGTACCGCTGTATTTATACCAGTGGAATTCAGTTTATTTGTACAGTTGGTAATTTGCTCACAGTTACTGTGCCTAGACATTGATATCCATCATAACTCGATGTTATTAAGGCATTCTAGAACATTGCCCGTGCACATAAAGAAAACTACAAGACACCTGGACATTAGGTTTTCTTATTTTTTATGTTTTTTCCCCAGAGGAAACAAAAGTATTTCAACTCAGAAGTAACTCTCCACTTCTGGGGTATACTGTGGTATTTTGTAACAAAGCTGCATCAAGCTACAAGTTCACTACTTACGTTGTTTTACTTTTTGGGTTCTACACAGGCCTGTATTTCAGCTTCACTTTTTCAACCATTTTCCCATTCATTTGGGTTAAGTGGGACTCATCTCACCTAGCTCTTAACACCTGCAAGTGGAGCAAGCTGGGATAGCCATGCCTGGTTTCCTTTGTAATCAGCGTAAACGGACTGATAAATGTAGAGGGTGACTCATCTAATCCTAAAATGGTTGAACACAGCAGGAGATAAATTGACTTTTGGAAGTGCTTATCTTTTCCATTGCTTGTTAAGGAGGTAACACTGATCCGGCAATTTCCTTAGATTGGAAACTTAATGTCTAGATGGCTAAAAGCAGAAGAGATTCTTCATTAGCAACGAGAGCACAGTTTGAAAGCAACCCACCTCTGAGGCAGCACAGATGCCAGACTGAACTGTAAACTCGCTCTTGGTGGGGAGACTGTTGTCATGTGGTGCTCCCCGGACTGCAGCAGTCCCAGGAACAGGTCACATAACTCAGCACCAGCCATGTGCTGGTGCAACTTCTAGTGGGCCACCAAAGGATAGGAGCAGAGAGAAGGAAAGTGAGAAAGTTTGGGCTGAGATACACCAGGTTTCACTGAACAGTGTAAATCGAGCTCTTACAGTCCTGGGGGAAATTGATTATTTTTTCTGTAAGTACAGAATTCTACAGTGTGTGCTCACATCAGCTACACGACAATACGAGAAACTTCAAGTCATGTATCTCCTCTTTATACTTCCAGTATTAAAATGCAGACATGAGCAGTTATAATATTTCCTATTTCTTACTTCATAACCTATCACATCCACTTCTGTGTCTTCCATCAAATTTCTCGGGTAAACAGTATCTGTTGGATCCAGGCATTTCACTGTACTGCTGCCCACAACAGTCACTACAGTTTATTTGTAGTAGGTTACTGCATCTGCAGAAGGAGAAGTTTATGTATGTCAGCTTCTCGGCTGCCACAGCCAACCTCCTTTGATCAGAAGGACACTAGGAAACAACAGGGAGAAAAACGGGCCGGAGGCTAAATTTTCACCATAGCTCTGCCAGTTGTGTTTGCAAGTAATTGAATTATTGGTATTATTTTACAGAATAGTGAGGAGAACTCTGAGAACTGCGGCTATAAACTAATGGAAAGGACAGACCAATTTCTTGCAAATAACAACAAAAATTGACAAAGATGTCATGTTGTGAGTGAGTAGGACAGAAGAGAGGTGAGGAATCTGGGGCTCACTCTACACTCATAAACCCTTCAACATTCTCATGTTTCTTCCCCTCTCACCCTGCCAAGAAGACGCTCTTATTATCCTGGGACATGAGACATGGCCAGTGACTGAATCAGAGCCAGGTTACAAATCCTAAGGAAGTTGACATAAAACTGCTCAAGTTCATAAATTAAAGCCATCTGATCAAAAAGGGAAAAGTCACTAAAGGAAAAGTCTCATGTCTATGTAGTGAAAGATGTGAAGCTGCAGACATATAACTGGAAAGTATAGAATTTTCCTTTCCCATCTTCACATTGTTTCTGCTGTTCAGTATCAAATGATCCACTGTGGGAAGGAGCTGTATAAAGATATAGGAACATTTAAAAAAAAAAAAGCAGATTATACTTTTGTTACACTCTATTCTAATTGGCAGAAGAACACCAATAGCAATTTCTCCAAGATTTCATAACTTTTTGAGAAACAGAACAAATGAGACTCTCCAGAATCAATACTGGTACTTATCAGCACCGGCCCATTTGTGGCATGTACCACTTATCATGGTAATTGCATCAAGTGCTCCTGTTAATAAACTCCATGTCACTTGCCATACTATGTATTATTGAATGATATTTCTCCAACATATAATTGCTTTTTAAAATCAGCAGGTGATTTGTAATATTGTTTGGTTGTATCCCTAGGAGCTGGCTTGTCACACCAGCCTAGCTTTTTGATGTTTTCAATAGCATAGGAGGAAACAAACAGGGTAAAAAGAGAGGTTAAGTGTTCCTGCAATGAGCAGGCAGTAAACCTAGAGGGATTTCATGGTAAACTGATGCTCAGAAAGTGCAGTAACATAAATGACCAATTCAAACCCATAGAAGCAGCTGTAGGTTAGTAAAAGGTCTTGTGGCTGTCTGTCAGTGTCTCATTTTGAGCACTAAATCATTTCCTGATGGCTTTTTTTTTTTTTTTCTGATTAATTTTATAGCTTTATCAGTTTTCAGTGACATTTGATTTCTATGTCCTTTTTAAAGTTTCAATATAAAATCAGAAGCTTTTTGTCAGATTTGGTTGTCACTCCTCATTCCTACTTTTCAGCTGTGTCTGTTTATTTATTGAATTTATTCCACCTACCCTCCAGCTATTTGCTATATATTGTCTCCATAGCAATCCCTCTTTTCTCTCCAGTACAGAAGCAAAAGAAGATGCTTGATAATTATGATTTTAGATGCAAGGTGCCATTTGAATGTTTTCAGGAGTGCAAACAGCAGGGGATATGGCATTTCTGACAATTTAGGATAACATCACTGCGTGAATTCTTTTTTCCATATTCATATTTCATCAACGATTTGCAAATTCTCATCTTACTTGATTCAATTTAACATTGGTTATGCTCACATTTAATAAACATGAACAATAAGAACTTAATAATACAGTATTCCTCTCTTCAGGCTGCTTTCCATGTGCAATTTTGCACTTACACTGTAAGTCTTAAGACAACTTTATGAATTACCCTTCCCTAGTGGGAGGGAGAATCACTTGCTTAAACTCCCAGGATAACAGATGAAAAGGACTCTTCCTCCTCAAAACATTTGCCATGTCTTTCCTATCGTTTTAGCTTTTTTACAAACCCAGTATTGTTAATATCAAGAGGGACACTTAGAAATTTTCTTTCAAGAACCAACAACAGTTAGTACGTATCCTTTTTCCTTGAATGATTCACAACTAACCTCATATTTAGGAGAAAAAAATATGTTTTATTTGTGTTTGTGTGGTAAGAACATCAACCAATAGATTCTGCTTCCATGTTCAAACAGGCTTTGTATAGTGACAAAAATGGCACTCTACATTTAGAGCTTATTATAACAGAGAAAACTGAGTATTGTAGACATGTACCACTGCTGTTACAGAGCAGCAGAAATACAGTAATGACATTATGCCACTATGAAGTCTTTTTTGTAGAGTGAATTAAGTGTGGATAACTCTAAAACACAATGGGTTTTAGTCTGCGCTTTCAACAGCTTGTAGTCTGGAATGAGCCTTAACAAAACACTGTGTAGGAACATGGCAGCAGGGGCAGACAGGTTTATACATAATAGTCATGAGGAGTGACTAAGCATGGGAGAAGTTTGATAGAAAACATAATTACTTAAATATGGAAAAAGCAAGCTATGCCCTCCCCTCCCACCCAACACCACACACACACACACAAAATAAAAAATAAAAATAATTTAAAAATCATAAGAAAAGACAGTGAAGTATAACATTTTACAACAACAACAAAAAAACCACAGGTGAAAATTAATTAGAGTCCATGACCCAACATGAAATTCAGTCAGCATCATATGAACCACTTTTGAAATGCATAGCAAAGGGTTCTATTACTAAACGTTATAGTTATTTCTCAAGTTCTATAGAGTTCCATACACTCAAACTAAAGGAAAAGTGTATTTCTAAGCCTTCATTCTTTTCATGCTCTAAGGTAAAGTCAATGATCAGATATTCCGCAGAGAGTTATCTGAAGTTCAAGTTGCAGAAAGCAAAGGTAAGAACTGAGAGAAGGAAGACCTGCCTGCTGTAAATGAAGGTCAGGTTTGACACCATCTAAAGAACCTGAAGGTGCAAATGGCCATGAGAACCAGTGAGAGCCATCCATTCTGAGGGAACTGGTGGACGAAGTTGCCAAGCCACTATCCATCATATTTGAAAGGTCTGGTGAAGTTCCTACTGACTGGAAAAGTCAGTAGGAAAGACATAACCCCCATATTCAGGAAAGGAAAAAAAAATAAGATCCAGGGAACTACAGGCCAGTCAGTCTCACCTCTCTGCCTGTCATTATCATGAAGCAGATCCTCCTGAAGGTCCTACTAGGGCACATAGAAAATAAGGATGAGGTGATGAAGGGAAAAGCTGGAAAGCTGGGCCAGGACTTTTTATAAGGGCAGGCAGCAACAGGACAAGGGGAAGTGGCTTTAAACTGGACGAGGGTAGATTTAGACTAGATATTAGGAGTAAATTCTTTACTATGAGTGTCATGAGACACCAGAACAGGTTGCCCAGAGGTTGTGGATGCCATTTCCTGGAGGTGTTCAAGGCCAGCCTGGATGGGGCTTTGAGAAACCTGGTCTAGACAGAGGAGTCCCTGCTTACATCAGGGGGCTGGAGCTATATGATCAAATGATATTAGACGTCCCTTCCAACCCAAACCATTCCATGATTCTATGAAGTTCACCGAAATTCTTTAAGTATTCATTATAAACTGTGAGATAAAGGTTTAAATAAGAACTTTCCATCCTGTCTGTTGAAAAGTACTGACGTTTGGAGAAAATCTTGCTTTCTCTATATATATTTTTCAGTTTATTTTCCTGCAAGTTCACCCAAAATTTAAGGGATTGGTATCTGATGGTTCAAAATGTCTTTATTAACCAGTGAGTGCATTAAGCAAATTTAAAGAAGGAACAGTTCATCTGTCAGGCTCCTGCCTGTTTATCTTTCTGTCAAAGAATCATGTTTATTTTATGCTTTCTTTGCATCTTTTTGGCAACGAACCAAGTCAATAATACTGTCAGAGTATACACATTTCCTATTATTGAGGACCAGAATTCCTCAGTGATACAAGGAGATAGTAAGATTCTTCAGTTAAGGATCAGATATCAAAGTTCTGCAAAAAGATGAAGCTCATTTATTTCTGTTCTCTCCCTAGGATACTGTCCATACAAGAGTCATATGGCGGGGAGTAAACTTGGTGGAGGAGAGTGCTTGGAAAGAAACCACTTCTGATAAAAAGATTTAGCTATGGTTTATCTTTTCTGTTATGTAATAGTAAGAAAGGCTCCACGGTAGGGTTAAAGCTTAAATCTGTTATGTATTTACTGTGTTAAGAGATGGAATTATTTTTGGGATAATTCTCAGCCTACTTTAACAAGGCTTTCAAAAATAATAAAGTTCTAATAAATAACAGCCTCAAGAGATTAATTAGTTTCAAATTCAGGAAAACCACGTTGGTAACAGACAACAATGGACAATTTAATTTATAAATCATTTCTTATTAACCAATAGTTGTTCAATGTTCAGTATTGTTTTGAATCAAATTTAATTTTTATTATTTTCAGACTGAGTCTTTTGAATACTTTGAACACACAGACTGACAGTATCAATCTTGCCAAAAAAGAAGTAGTAACCAAAACTAGCTATCCTCAAAGCAGAACAGACTGCATGACTGCCTTTTTTCTTTTTATTATTCAAGCATTAAGAAAAAACCCTTTTATGGTAAAATTCTCCACTGTAATTCACTTTATACATATTAATACAGAACCTGAGGGCAAATATGGAAGCCCTATTTTAATACAACTTATAATTCACTTCTTAATAACACTACTATGAAGTATTTGTGTTGATAAAAATGTTGAGGAAAAAGTCAGAGTGAATAACAAAATACTGTCTTCAATCACACAAAATTAAGATACTAGTATTCGCAATGGGGATTTGTATAAAAGTTTATTTATTGATGTATTTGAACACGATTATCTACAATATTTTGTAATATCTATTGAGAAACAGAAGGGGTCAATTATTCTCAAAAAAGGGACACCAGAAAAGGATCATTAATTTCAAGTTATTACTACTCCTGTATGCCAGTAATTAACATTCTTGTTGTCAACATGGAAATAAAAGAAAGAATTTAAGGATGACCATAAATTATCCTTCAATAGGAACAGGTTTCTCTTTGGGTTACAGTGAAAAAATGATAGTAGAGATAGCAAGCCTGTGATATAGCTCCCCTGCAGCATATTAAAAATATGTTTGTAAAGCCTTCGGCTTTTGCAGTATAAATTCAGTTCAGTGAAATGCCACAATTCCATGTAGTTTAAGACTTTATTACCATTTGGAGTAGAGAAAATGCACACTGCTGCAATGTGGTGTTTACTGATGCATGTGTATTTTATTTTTTCAGATAGATTCTTGATGTTTTTTTTCAGTGAAATTATTGTTTTGGCCTAAGGAATTGCAAATAAGCATAAAGCACTAAGGAACAATTTTTGCAGTGGAAAAAGCAACAAGAAAAACAGAGGTGGCAGCATGCTAGTGAAAAAGCTATATTATTTGGATTAGTGAATTCAGTACCCAAAATATTCTACAGTTATTTTAAAGGCATAGTAAAATATTTCTTAATAAAAAACACACATATCATATACAGAAAAATACCACATATATATGCTAGATGTATATTCCAGATATATCTGCCATTTCATAAAACATGTACAATGCACAGAAAATGTATTCAAACAAAAAGGCATCAAAGTTCGAACTCCCAGATTCATACTTAAGCCTTTCCCAATCTTCCCATTAGTGTTCAGACTGAAATAAAGATTTCTAAATTTGAATTTAATTACATGGAGAATTAATTGGCATTCTGAAGATGAAAACTTTTGTCTGTTTTTTGTTTGTTTGTTTGTTTCAGTTTTTAGATAAATATGATTCTCATTTTGTGCAGTGCTGAACATTTTAGTGTTGGCTGATCAGAACCCATCTGCATTATGTAACTGTCAAAAGCCTGCCTTGGCCTTGGATCATGTTGAAAGCAACTATTGTACAGAGGGTCACTTGTCATTTTTATGTAACTGTCCAGAGAATGCCCCAGTCCACATTTAAATGACTCTACGATACAAAATTTCTCCCAGCATTCAATCAGGCTTTTGTATTGCTCTGAATAGACACTATTAAAAAGCAGAAATGTATGAATAGAGAGAACACCCCACTGCCTGCTTCAACCCACTAGAAGCTGTTACATTCTTGTGAATAAACACACATATATATACATAGATACATATGCACACACATACATATGAAGAGGAAGTTAAATTCAGTATGAAAAATAACATTTATATTCAGGCAGTCCACACTGGTGTGACCATAGCACAATTCTTATTCCAGAGCAAACTTGTACGATATCTTTATTGTTCTTCATCCCTGAAATCTAGGTTTTTGGGTGTCTTACTGTGGCCTTAAATAGGGCATAATAAGCTACGAATGTTTGTGCCTGTTTTGTAGGATGCACATTAGTAGAGGCAGATACACAGATACAGACCTTCAAAGCTGTGCTGAGGAGCCACAGGAGCAGGAGATCCAGCTCTGCAATCCAAGCATGGCACTGCCCATATGCCCTCATTGAAGCAAGGCAACGCAAAGCTCTTCTTCCATGGCTCTTTCACAATATCACGTTGAGGGCATTTACCGTCTCTAATTACAAGAGATTTGCTACAGTTCATTTCTAAATTACTTTACGATGGATATGCTGACATGAAAGGATTATAAAAAATGGAGTACCTAGTTTGATTTTCCATATAAAACTTGTCATCTGAGATAAGTAAGTTCCAACAGTCTTCTCAGTGTGTGGTATCAGAGGATTGCTCTGAATTCCAGCTGCGCAATGCCTTCTGAAGAATCTGTCCAAGGTGAAGTTAGGCACACTGCAGCCAGCTCCTTCCGTTGGCTCTCACATTCCTTACCATTTTTATTAGAGAATTCTCCCCAGTCATTTTTATGACTGTTTTTACATTTGACTAGTTTTACACTGACTGTAGATTTTCAATTTCCTTTTATGGTAGTTCCACACTAGCTCTTTAAGTAGCATTTCAATCGTAGTCTAATCAAAACTTCAAGAAGAAATAAATATCTGTTCATAAACTTATTCTTTGTTTACCTACATAAATATCACATATACGGAATTATATATATATAATATGTACATAATTTTTTTCCTCAGCGTTACATTACACATTTTCATTCATTTCTTAATACAGTCATTTCTGGAGTCGTTACATACTATAACACAATGAATAATACTCTATTCTCACACATAAAGTTTTGTGTATGGCTGAAATAAAACACATCTTAGAATCATAGAATCATAGAATCGCTACGGTTGGAAAAGACCCACAGGATCATCCAGTCCAACCATTTGTTTGCCCTTCACCAATGGTTCTCACTAAACCATGTCCCTCAACACAACATCCAAACGCTCTTTGAACACCACCAGGCTCGGTAACTCCACCACCTCTCTGGGCAGCCCATTCCAGTGCCTGACCACCCTTTCAGAGTAGTATTTCCTAACGTCCAGCCTGAACTTTCCCTGGCGCAGCTTGAAGCTATTTCTTCTCAGAAATGGTCCAGCATTATAACTGCTCTAGGTCATTCTGTACAAATGTGCTAGACCCATTATTAGTTAATGATTTGTCAGCCTGTGTGTCATCCTGATGATGACTGGAACATTTCCCTTACAAGGAAAAGCTGAGATACCTGGAACTGCTCAGCTCAGAGGACACTGAGCGAGGATCTTATCAATGCTTACAAATATCTAATGGGCAGCAGTCAAGTAGATGAGGCCAGGCTCTTTTCAACGGTGCCCAGCAACAGAACAAGGGGTAATGGGCACAAACTGGAACACAGGAAGTTCTGTCAAAACATGAGGATAAACTTCTTTGAGGGTTACTGAGCACTGGAAAAGGCTGCCCAGAAAGGCTGTGGAGTCTTCTCTGGAGATATTCAAAACCCACTTGGATGCCTTCCTGGGTAACTTATTGTAGGGAACATGCATTAGCGGGATGGGGGTGGACTAGATGTCTTCAGAGGTCATCTACAACCCCTACACTCCCATGCGCAAGCATTATCAGCTGTGGTATGATATTTACTTCAAAGATATCAAACAGCATGTGAACAGAACAGAAATTAATTCTGTATTCTGTAGAACCCTTCCACAACAGTTAGAATCTGGACATCACATTTACACAAATGTCATGAATGACAAAATTACACATCCATATAAAGCAAAAGAATATGTACATCTAAAAAAATCTGTCATCTCACTTATCTTAAATATCTCTAAGGTCTGAATCACAGATAAAGCACATTGCTGCAATTTCAATTTGAATGTCATGAAACACTTAGTCAAAAACTGTACAGATTTTCACTTTTTTTTTTCCAGAGAACAAAATCCAGTAAAATGTTGATTAGAATTAATTTTATTCCTAATTCTTAGTTCATAAGAAAGTGAATTGTGCACCTGTTTTGTTATTTTGTCCAGGATGTTTTCAGGCTAACTGGCCTACTGTAGTATGGGCTATCTTGGCAGCACTCATTCAATGTTAACATCAGGTTTATTTCTCACAGTATTTCCATGTATAACAACATATTGCCACTTTCTAAATAAACAATAAAGTAATATCAGATCCAGTTCCGTAGGAACGAAAACCTGTAGAAATGAAGTGCATATGTATTAATTCAACATGGCTTGGAATCTCACTTTTAGTATAAAAACAAAATGTAGATGAAACGATGAAATGTACACCTATTCTATCAAAAACAAGTTTTGTGATGGGACTTACTCTTTTTGTTTCAGTATCAAAGGTAAGCATGTAAAACTGAGAAAGAAGGCCTCCTTATACTGAAGGAGACCTACTAAATGGGTTAGTTCAGATCTAAAACTATAAGAATATTATAAGGTTGGTTGGCTGTTTTTATTTTGGTGTTTGGACATCTAAAAAATACAGTTCATGGATTCCATACTACGTTGCACACCATGTATGTGGTTTTGATCCAAGACAACTCTGGTGGAAAGCTGCCCATTGCTCGTAGGTCCATTTTGGAATCACGGACACTAAGCTACAGCCCAGACCAGCCTTGGGAGGCAAGGAACTACTGTGTTCCAAAGGAGGTGAATTGAGAGGTGGAGAACCTTTCACAGCTATTCATCGGGGTAGTCATTCAAATCTATTAGCAAAGGAGCTGTTAGCAAGCGTAATGGTTTCTCACTGAAACCACTTGGGCTGTGAGCCCTGCGAACCTCAGTTTTCCTATGATAACAAGCACTGTAAATCAAAGCAAGTGCCTGTAGTACTGCCCTACCCCACCCACGGGAAGCCTAGCTGCTTAGTCACGGCAAACAGCAGGTTAGCAGGATGGCAGGTAAGTCTTAGCTCTGACTGACACATCTTTTTCAGTGCTTTCTGTCTTGCCGATAATGACCCATTTAGCACGATGGATTGTGCCTGCTTGTGCCTCAGTTCGCCATCTATCAGCTTCTGAGGACTCACCCTCTGTTCCTGCTGCAACTCATTACTCACCTTGGCTTGGTATCCTGCCTCCTCTGGCTCTCACACTTTGCTCTCTTTACAGTGACCTAGATCTTCTTCTGAACATAATTCTGGTTTGCAATCTGACTCCCTTGTCTCTAGTTCCATTTTCTGCTTCTTTAACCAGCTACGTGCCTTGTGGACTAGTCCGCACTGCTGACCTGGTTTGTCTGACCTCAGATTGACTTCCCGTCAAAAGCGCAGATCTTCAGGGCAATGGTCATTCTGCATACTGCATTAGCATTCTGCAGCAACAAACAGTACTCAGTCTTTCCTGTTTAAATTCCTGATAGCTCTTTCTCATTTAAAAATATTTCCTGTTTTTTTTTTTTTCCCCTTAGACACTGTTATCAATATACAGCTTTCTTAAACTGGGTTCCTCACATTCTTTCAGCAATGGCTCACAACTCAGTTTTATAGTTCTTCAATTAGGAAAATAGCTGGATCTTCCAAATGCCTCTCATGAGAGAGGCTGAAAACAGCATCTACTTTCTTGGGACTAAAGCCTAGATCCTGGCCAATACTCAACATGATGAAATAAACTGCACAGAATAGCTTGCCAGATTATTCCGTCAAGTGATCTCATGACACAGAGAGGGAAGAATTATTTTTTGCATACTAAGAAAGGGAAGAGATAATTTTGTAAAGTTAAGTTTTTACTTCTACATTTTTTACCACTTTTCAGGGCTGTGGAAACCAACAAGTTAACAACAGCATTTTACACATACTCACAACAGCATTCTTCTTTCAGTACAGTTGATCTAGTTATTTTGAATTACTAGTAATGCTGGCAGAGCTTAGCTAATATATATTATGCTCACAGCTAGCCACAGTATTTTAAAAACAAAATATTACTGAAAATATTTTCTCATTTTACAAATAGACTTTATGCCTGTTTCATCATTATACTTTTATATTTGTGTTACTTGATTTTATTCTGTTAAGACAATTGATTCCACAAATTTTATTCTTGAAAAAAGGAAAAAAATCTGTCAGAGTCCTACTCTGGTAATATGGTCATTTATTTCTTTATTTATTTATTTTGTGGAATTTAAATGATGGAAAAAAAAAACAATGGATCAACATAATGCTGCAAGGCACGACTTAGCTTTCAAATGGAAGATTACGTTCAAAATATAATTCATAACAGCAGACACCATTAGATATAATGTATTATTCAGCTAAACACCATAATGGTATTCAATTCACAATGATAGTTAAAAATTAATAACTTTGTAACCATTCATTTTCTGCATTCTGCACAGATTAAAAAAAAAATGAACTAGTTATTTTTAAAGAAGGAGCAGTCCATTATTTCTAAAAGCTTTAAGGACATTAAACATGTAAACAAAGGAAAGAATTAATAGTGTAACTCAGGCAACTTGGACTAATATGATATTAATATAAAAGCGGAGTAACTGCCAAGGCAAACAAAGGAACACTGAAATGTAACCCACTGCCGGGTGAGTCTTCTTGTTCCCGTTCAGAAGGTGAAGGAAGAAGAATTAGAAACTGTTAGTTCCTCTAGTACAGCAAATACCTCTTTTGCTCTGAATAGTAAGTAATTTCCTCTGAATCAACAAAATGCAATCTATTTTACCAATGCATTAGAGAATATCCTGCATATTTATTTGCATCTCTGTGATGATAAGAAGTAATCTGCATTTTATTTCTTTAGGCCATTGAAGGAAAACTGAAATGAGAAAATACTCAGACCAAAATTTTAAAGGGATGGAAATTAACTCATGTTCTGATTTTGAGTGCTAAATCAGAGACTATCTTTTCTCCAAACACACGCAGAAGAAGATTCTACACAAAAAGTTATAAGGACTTTCTTCATTTATGCAACAAAACCAGTGTTTTCACACTAATATATATACATATATATACATATAATGAGTGTCAGTATAATCTGTTTAGATAAGCAAGTCTTAATTTTGCAAGACGTCAAGCACCCTGGCTGTAGATCAAGCATAAGCTTAGATACATGCAGAACTTCAAGCACTTGAGTTCCAACTGAGAAATTCTGGATGTACTGATGAACAGTACGATAAGCTAAAGATAACATTTCCATTGACTTCAGTGGAGCCAACATCTGAACCATGAACTTTGTTGTTACTAATGAACTGTTTAATCCAAAAGTTTGTTGGTAGAGGTAATGCTTTTTATTTAGATCAACTAGTGCAGCTGAAAAAAACCCAAAGTTTTATGGCACACAAACACTTTTTCAGAAGGAGCAGAGTTCAAAGTTAAGCACAAGCTAAGAGTAAAAGTAAGCATAGATTGAAGTACAGTTCTGGATTGAATCTGGGACCTTGTACAAGATGATCAGGAACATTTTGAAGATTGAGCATACTTGTAAGCACAAAATCATGGCAAACACCTTCCTTCTCACGTGCCTGATACTGCTGTGTGTTAAAAAATAATCAAAGGAGATGGGCAGTTTTAAGACTGTGTTCCTTTTCCACCGTTAGCAATCAAGAGAATCCTATAGAGTCACAGCAATAGAATGTCAGGTTCTAGTGTTAGGCTTTGTCATTGTGCCTGCACAGGAGAAGGACAAACCCACTTCGGTACTTATTCCAAAGTTAAAATTTTATATATTGATCAATACTCACAGCTAAGCAGTATTCTTACATGGAAAGACTACTGCCAAAACCAGCAAGTGCTTACAAGCAAGTGCTTACAAAGTTTGCAAAAAATAAAATAGAACACTTATTAAAAAATTATGTTTTATGTACATGCTAATGTCATGTACGCTGAATGTAAAAGAAGTCAAATCACATTTATTTGATAAGCTGGTCATAAGCCACTCCATTCAATCAGTAAGTTTTACAAGCTATTTATTTAAAATCACTAGTTAATGCCAATGGCACTGAATCTCCATAAGTCATCAGTCCTGTTTTTCATTTTGGTGTTTATATGCCTTGTCAACAAAATAGCTGCTGAATTTATTGTACATTTTTAACTAGGAACTAAAATCTTGCAATAATATTTTATAGAATCTATTCATGAGAATAAGTGAAATTCATAGGTAATTTAAAATGCGGGGAAAGGAAACATTATTCAAGCTACCTACTCACAAGAGCTGCTTTTTATAGTACATAAGACAACATCACACACCGCAGTCAAAAAGCTGTTCTATTCTCTTGAACTCAGTGCTTGGATGAGAGAGAAATGGAATATCTACATAGTTGTTTCACTCACTATATTCTCACCAATCTTGAATAAATATATTTATCCTAAAGTTGTTAACAATACATCAACCTTTTTGACTAAAGAATAATCTTTATAGGGATCAATACTCTTGCATTAAGAGTAAAGTTTACTTCCTACAATTCAAAGTTAAAGTAGTCAATCCAAAAACAAGATTTACTAAAACTTTGCACAAATAGAATGTTATTTAATCTATAATTGTTGCTAATGTGGCAACTACACATGAATATACACATTCCTATATAAGGCATGGATCTAATTCTTACTCATGGACAACATTGTTAATAAACAAAACAATGGTTCAAAGTGCTGTTTCACAATTACTGTGAAAGAACTTAAAGTTTTCTCCACCTACGTGGGACAAAGAATAAACACCTATGCCAAAGGGACATGTATTTTGTAGTATTAGCTGATTTTTTTTCCTGTTTTAATTTATGTATAATTTGTTTCTGCTATGTGTATACTAAAGGCACAAAATTCTAAAGTACTAGAGTTCTTGTGCACACATCAGCACTATGGAAATAAGTGTGTATCTTTGTGTGTGTGTGTGTCACTCTTTTACAAGCTAATATAGTATTTATTAATAACACTCAATTGTTCAATGAGTTCTTTTATTTATTTATACTATGAATTCCTTATCATGATTAGTTAATTTGAAGCTCAGAGTTTGAATGGACAGTGGCTTATGCAGTCTCTTTCGCCAGAAATATTGAGGATTAAATCAAACAAGATAATCTTTCAATACTGTGCAGATGGAACAAAAAGAAATCCACCTTACTAAACCTTTTCTCCTGGCTCCAACATATTTAAAAACATATTAAAGGGTCTATTTGAAGTATCTCGGATGTTCAGATTGTCAGCTTTCGGGTAACTCACACAAGTGACTGGAAGCCTGATCTTTTGGATAGGTTAACAAAACTTGAATTAAATGTCAAATACTCCTCTGCCCCATTGATGAGTCTTTGAAACACATGCAGTCCACTTTCAAAGACCTCTGGATTACACTGTATGTGTACACAAAGCTGATTCTCCTCTCATATTAGTGTAATTAGCATTGACTTCATTAAAATTAACAGAAGACTTACTGCGGATTTCTGGGCAGCAGTGAGTACTAGGTCACACGTAGTATCTGCTAACCTACATAGCATATATTCCCTCTCCCTTCTAGCAGCACCACACTCGCACAATATACATCTTTGAATTTCCTTGCAATCTCGCAGGGCATTGGCAATAATTATTTGCATCCACTGCCTCCATATTAACAAGCAGCTTCCGTATTAGTATGCTGACAAATTACAGCTTAATCAATTCAGCATTGTTCAGCCACGGCTTTACAAAATTTAAACAATTTTCTTCCTTGTTCCCCCCCAAAATTTCATTTTGAATTAAAGTGTCCAAAATCTTAGTAAGGTCACTCACAGAGGCATTGCACATTGCATCTGAAGACTGTCCTGACGCTGTTGAGCAGGGACATCATCCATCACTGCTAATTAATATCTAAAGTCTCCACTACCTACGATAGATTTGTATTTGCAGCTTACCTTTCACGTCTACTTTACAGTTTACTCATCTTTCTACATTTCAAATAGTGCAATGTAATTACCTACCACTGATAATGATTTGCAGTCACATGGGATCACAGCACCACAGAGGATGCTCCTGTAGTAATCTGGAAAAAAAAAAAAAAAGGGGGTGTAGTAGAACTGTTAAAAAAAAAAAAGTCAAGAAACTGTCTAAAAACAAAACTTTAACATACATACTTTAAAAGTGAAATAGTAGTATGGAAGAAGATACCTTGCACTGGACTTCAGTAATATTTTGTTTTCTTAGCACAAAGATAAATTAAGTAAATTATATAAAATTTTACTTTAGATTAAGCATTGAGCTTTAATTAACCACAGTTTGTGTTGTTTATCATGTCTTGTTTTTTTGCTTTTTTTTCCCCCATGAATCCACCTTAAATTGGTCTTTTTACAAAGATAGAAACTCAAATTCTTGTCTGTTTTCCTCTGCTTCCATAACAATTGTGTATTTGGTTTTGCAGATGTAATTTTGCATTTTGCAAAGATCTTAAAGGTATAAATTGGCTGAATTAGATGATTTTAATTTAAATCTGAAAAACAGCAAAGAAGAAGTTTGAAGGCTTCTGAATTGTTACCCCCACTATACACTATTGTATCAAACATAAGAAATTCTATCAAGCTCATGCAGTAGCAGCTGAAGATAATCTTACTGAAAATAAACCTAAGAGCAGGTGATGGGCACTCAAATGGAGGCCACAACAAACCACTGCTATTTGTCACTAAAGCAAGCAAAACAACAAAATCTCTCCTCTCAGAAATGAGGCTGCAAAACACGCGCATAGCTTCTGAGCATTCTACCAACTTGTCAGATGAAGGGACAAAGCTGTATAGTTCTAACTTCAGTGATGAAATACACTATTTCATGTAACTACACTGCTGAAGAGCAATTACTAATAGATGGTGTATTGCTCAAATACAGACAATATTGAAATATTTAATTATAGGGTTTTTTTTTTCTGCACTACAGTAGAATATTTCAGATTAAAAGAAAATACTTCAGTACACCAGAAGTGAACCTCTGCAACTAAATAAAGATCTCTGCTGGCTCCAAGTGTAGATTCAGACCTCCACTGCTCTACAATTTAACATTATACAAGGTGTTATTTGTGGAAAGCACTGCATGGACAGACTTTTTTCTCAGTATTGGCAAGAATAATTAGCAAAATAACTATTCAACCTTTCTGGGCTCTGTAAAAGAGTATATATTATTCTAAGACCCTGAAAGCTTCTACTGATGCAAAGCAACTCCGCAATACAATCAAGTATCAGCTGAGGAATTACTTAGTATGTAGAAGCAAACAAATGAGATTGATGAACATAGCTGAAAAGATCTTTCAAAGAATACTGCATGAAGAAATAGAAACATAGATTCATGGAATGACCTGGGTTGAAAAGGACCTTAAAGATCATCTAGTTTCAATCCCCTGCTGTGGGCAGGGTCACCAACACCAGACCAGGCTGCCCAGAGCCACATCCAGCCTGGCCTTGAATGCATCCAGAGATGGGGCATCCACAACCTCCTTGGGCAACCTGTTCCAGTGTGTCACCACCCTCTGTGTGAAAAACTTCCTCCTAATATCTAACCTAAACCTCCCTTGTATTAGTTTAAAACCATGCCAAATGGTTTTAAACAAACAAATAGTATTGTTGAATCATATGTAACCTGTAATGAGTATTTCTCCTGCTCCTCTGAAATTAAAAATCCACAAAAATTGGCTGCAAAGAAAAAAAGTTCTGTTCTTCAAAAGGGTGATAAAAACTTGGGCCTACTTTACCCTGTGTGAGTATGGGTGTAGTGACACCATTAAATAGTTAAGAACAGCACAGATAGATTCATGACAGACACTCATAGTCAAAAGTACAAAAATATGTGCACTGGGTACATAATTAAATGAAACAAAATCCATACAAAGTTGGGATGCCCTGCTTGTAGTATCTCAATCCATATAACACCTAACTCTTCCACTGCTACGTATTTCCATTTACCAAAATCACTGTTTACTGCTTTCTTATTCCTTAATCTGTACACTTTCACTTGCCAGTATCCAAAATAAGTTCCTAAATCAGGAAACCATTCCGAAACTTATTAATTTTCCTGTCCCCAACTTCCTTTTTTTCCCTCACTGTGCCTGACTGTTCAGTAGCATGCAGGAACTCTTAAGAAGAGCGAATGACTTAGGACAAAGAAATAACTCACACCTCTCAGCTGCCCAGACATTCTTTTCTGGGGTAGCACAGTGAAGAACAGCCAGAAAAAATGTTTCAGAGGTCTTAGAAAGTCTTGCAAGCTAATGTTTTTCAGAGTTTCTTTAAAAAAGGGTTGCATATATGCTTTTAATAAGAAAGAGTCAAAATATTTAATTCATGGTTTAATTATATTTCATTTTATGTCATTACTTATGGCTTATTCAGTGCCAGCACTCAAAGATCCATAGAAAGAAGAAAATCATAAAATTATCATAGAGTGGCTTAACTTGGAAGGGACCTTAATGATCACGTTGTTCCAATGCCCTGCTTGGACAGGGTTGTTACCCACCAGATCAGGCTGCCCTGGGCCCCAACCACGCTGGACTTTAATGCTTCCAGGCATGTGGCATCCACAGCTTCACTGGGCAGCTGTGCCACCGCCTCGCCACCGTGTGAGTAAATAATTTCTTCCTAACATCTAACCTACATTTCTCTCTTTTAGTTTAAAGCCAATTCCTCTTGTCCTATTACTACTAGACTGAGTAAAAAATACATATATATTTTTGCCCCTGTTTATAAGCTCCCATTCAGTATTGGAATGCCACAGTTAGGTGTCCCCAGAGCCTTCTCTCTTCCAGACTGAACAAGCCAACTCCCTCAGCCTTTCTTCACGGGAGAGGTTCACATGGCCCCACTTTACAAGCCTGTCCTGGTCTCTCTGTATGGCATCCCTTCTGTTGTAAAATATCACCTGTGCTGTCAAATCCTCTACTTTTTGAGCCCCTTCCGTGAGAAGAATAAGTAACCCTAAAGGCTCACTGGAGAAGACAAACCTGAATTTAACATGCTTGCCTTGTAGACTCTTGCATGTGGCGTTCTGACTGAAACTCATCCTAAAATTCAGAAAGTTTTGTCTCATACAGATTCTGTGGTACTGTGTGGGGTTTACATGGCGACGTTTTGCTGCGGGGCAGCAAGGAGGAGCTGCAGGGGCCGCCCTTGTGCGCAAAGCCGAGAGGCTTCCCCACATCACACCAGCCTCCCCAAGGGCCGCGCTGCTGCACACAGCTGCCCCTCCGTCAGCACGCAGCGCCGGGGAGTGGAACTCAGATGGCTCTCAGCGGTGAGGCAGCAGGAGGCGACACACGGCGGGTGGAAACGTTCCCGGCCACGGAGGCCACGCCCAAGAAAGTCGGACACCCCAACACAAGCAACTCTCAGTCTCTGGAGTAGACCCTGTAGGCATTAGCAAAGCCGTCCCTGGGCGTTCCCTCCTCAACGTAATGGAACCTCCCGCGCAGAGCCACTTAAATTCGAGCCCTCAGCAGCCCCCCCCCGTCCGCCCGCCCGTCCGTCGCCAGGTGTGCGGAGCCGTGCGCTGACGTCACACACACGCAGGACAGACTGAGCTTCTCGCCCGCATTCCGTTCTCTCCCTCCGGCCGCTCGATGCTGTACGCAGGCGCACTCGCTCCCGCCCCGCCCTCCCCCGCGTGCACGCGCACGCCCCCTTCCTCTCCCTCCCACGGCGCTGTGGGCTGTGCGCGTCGCCGAGAGCTCCGGAGGGGCGGGGGCGGTGGTAGCAGTCTCGAGGAAGGGGAGCGCGGAGTGGACGCTTCCGGCGGCAGCGTGTCCCCGGGGACGGATCGAGGGAAGCCTCCCCCTCCCCTTGTTGTGGTGCTTTTTACAATTTTGGGATTTTTTTTTTTTTTTTTTTGCTCCGCTCTCCCCTTACTTGCGTGTGAGGTAAACGTGGTGCGCGCTGCCTGCGCCGCCGCTGCGCTTCAGGTGGGGAAAGAGGGAGAAAGAAAGCGGGCGGGCTCTGCTCCCCCCCTCCTCGGCGCCTCTCCGGAGCCCTCCGCTCCCCGCTTCTCCCCGCGGCGAGGTACGCAGCCCCTGCCGAGATGGGCTGCACGCTGAGCGCCGAGGACAAGGCGGCGGTGGAGAGGAGCAAGATGATCGATAGGAACCTGCGGGAGGACGGCGAGAAGGCGGCCAGGGAGGTGAAGCTGCTCCTGCTCGGTAAGGGTGGCCCCCGGCCGGGCCGAGGGCGGGGACCCGCGGAGGTCCCCCAGCATCGCTCCTCCAGGATCGGGGTGGGGGCTGCGCGTGGCGCGGGAAGGCCGCTCGTGGCTCCTCGGAGGCGTTGTGGGCGGAGGGGGGGGAGCGCAGGTGGGCGCGGCGGGGCTGCAGGCCGGGCCGGGGAGCGGTTCCGAGCGGTTGCGGCTTTGTTTAGATAAGGCCCCGGCCCACGTGAAGGGGGTGAGATCTTGAACTTCTAATGTGGGTTATGGGTACCTCGGTTCCGAGGAAGGGCTTAAGGGTATTTCAGGTTGGAGGATGTTTGTTTCGTGTAGAACATCCCTTTCTGAACTGTTGCTGTAAGAGTAAAGTGGAAAAAACATCAAAGGAACACGAGGCGCCGCCTGATTTCTTGCATTGTTTTCTTTTGTGTGTTGGTTATGTTGCTGAACTTTTACAACATAAGGTCAAACCTTGATGGGGTTATAAAGTGCGTAGTACAGCGGATCACTGGAATAAGATGATGAGGAGCTGCACAGAGAAGCAGTGGATGCCGAACTTCAGGAGGTGCTCAGGGCAGGATTGAATGAGGCCCTGGGTCCCGATCTGGTGTGCGTGAGCTCTGCGCAAGGCAGGGGGTTGGCACTGGATGGCCTTTGAGGTCCCTTCCAATCCAAGCCATTCTATGGTTCTGTGCTATCAAGTCTTCCTGGTTTTGTTCATAAGTTCTTGGAGTTAGCAGCTTTTGCGTATTTTAAGTGATATGTTTGTGTATAAAAATAGGTGAAGTAAAATTGCTGCTAAAAATTACTATGAAAGAGGAAGCAATACTTAATGCCTTTGTGCAGACATAAAGCTATTGTACTTGTTGTGGACAGCTGAATCCTGCAAGACATGCGTTGTATTGACGTTATGGGGAGTTTTGTGTTATGCTTTATAGCTCAATTGCACTGGATTCTTCTAACCCATATTTAAAAAAAAAAAAAAAAAGGAGTTTCAATTTTCCTTGTTCTGCCCTTCCTGAAGCTGCAGTTCCAAGTAAGGTTTCTGTTCTTAAAATACTACCCAATTTTTCTTTTCCATAAATTTGTTTTCCTAGAGTGCTCATCTACAGAATTCTATTTAGTACAGATCTCTCTGTAATAGAGTTCTTGGGTAACTTCTCTCTGTTGCAAACCTGTAAAGTAGCTCCAGACAGGTACAGTGAACTGAAGCACTTCCTTCTGTGTGTATATGAAGAAACAGAACACGGCTAGTATTAGTAAAGCAAGCTTCTGAAAATGTATGCATAGATTTAAAGTTCTGCACATGAGGGAAAGAAAGCTTTTCTCTTCAGTTTGCTTTCCAGAAAGTGTTAGGCTGTTGGCTGGTACTCTGCTTAGTCCTGTACAACTTTGTAAGCCTGGAGTCGGTTACATGGAAAGGTTATCCTCTGATCAATAGTAATGCACTGCGGAAAATGTTCTCTTCTTTTTCAAGAGTCACAGAGCAGTGCTTTGTATATGCTCTGACAAGGCATTAGAAATCATTCTTCAGAGTTTTGCTGTTCTGTACTGAACTTTAAATACACATACGTAGTAGTTAGGCTATTCTGTGGATATGGATAGTCTTCTATAAAAAGTTGCATTAAACTCGAGAACGAGCTGTTTTCAGTAGCTTAATATTCTTCTGTACAAATTTATGTTAATAGCTTTTTATATAAATTCTTTCTGACACAGATAAGCTTTTGAGGGACTTGTTTTCTGCTGCAGTCTCCTGAAATCTTAGGATATGAAGCTAATGCTCAAATACATGCATTTCCTCACGTTACAACTCTGTGTAGCATTTCCCCTTCAACTATTAAAAAGTGAAAATGAACAGATTAAGAACTTTTAGGGCCAGAGCTCAGAGTAAGGCTTTGTGTATACATCTATGGATGCATTTATGTATTTCAGATCCTAATGGAAACTTTTCTGTTCAATTTCCTGTGTTAGCTGTCCTAAATGTTATGTGAATGCTTTATCTGATGGGAAAACTATTTTAAGTTACTTCCACTAGAGTCATTTTCTTCTCACCACTCATTTTCCCATTTGCTTTTTCTGCCCATATGTCGTATTTTATCATCAACTCAGTTGTATTCCTGCATCTATTTATGGGCTTGCTCTACTAAAAAGATACTGAAGTAAAAGGAAAAGAACAAGTTGTGGTCTGCTGACAGGAGGATACGCTGTGTGAGAGGCATCTGAAATACCTTGCTTATGTAGAAAAAGAGTGTGTAGCTATATGCCTACTACTCAGTAAGACAGTTGTACTTCAGGATCTGTAAAAATGATTTGTGTATGGTGATTTAGAGGATCCTAGTGAAACTTGAGTTAGCGTGTTCAACTGGAGGATATGTTTATAAAATTAGTCTGTTTCTGGCTTACAATGGAATTAAGTTAAAAAGCTTTTCTGAAGCTTTTTAAACCAGGAAATATCATTGATTTGAGGGAGATGTGATACTGCTGTGTGTAAGCCATGACTTTGTGAATATCATTGATCTATGGTAGATTCGTATTTTGTTGTTCTGCATCTAGGAATAAGCAGTCAGATTCAAGCTGTTCAAAACACTTGCTTTGAGTTGTCTAACTTTTTAAAAACATACTGTCTCAAACTGGTTCTGCATTTTGTATGGATTTGACTGTAGATCATGCTTCTGTTCTTGGAATAAAAGTATTGGATTTGGACCAATATCTGTGTAAAATATTTTAACTTGGTAATTCACTTCAATGTTATATGCTAACAGCAAGAGAACGTTTTCTAGAAAATTTGAAAACCATCTTCGTTATTAGAAATAAGCTAAGTAAGAAATAGAATGTCAGCACATAGTTTATGAGCCAGCTGGAAAATGTTTGTATGTGGAGCTTGGTGATTTTTTTTAATCCTAAATTATTAAATAAGCTTCTTTCATTTAAATGGCTTTTATCCATACGACTCCTGTTTGTGATGAAGGGTTTTTTTTGAGTTTCCATGAAATGTAAGTGCAGTCAGTATGATGTCCAACGCTGAAAAATTTAACATTCCAAGTACTTTTCCTTAAGCCCTTAACATTTGTATCATTGGTATTTCCTAAACCTGTTTCATGATTACTTGAGATAATGCTTTGCTTTACCGTTGTTCCTTCTCAAAGATAGTTTACCCCATAGATGTATGAGCCTGTATTTCTGAGAAACTGTGTGTATCTTCTGTCTTGACTGCCTTCCAAGAAAGGGAAGCAATAGAACCGAGTTCTTCTCCTCCACGGTTCTTCATTTTATTTTTTTTTTAAACTTTCTGTGTTCAGAGTAGGGGGAGAGTGTGAAGAAAATACTGTGGTGCTTGCAGAATGAGTGTAATTCTACTCATTTCAGGAGGTGCTGGCTCTTTGTGTCTGGTCTGTGTGCTGCATTAATATACATGTGATCCAGATCAGGTGTGGATTTGCAAGTACGTTTCAGCTGAATTAGCCAAAGCACATAAGACTGAATTCATGCCAACAGCAGGAGAACAGACAGTACCTCATTTAGTAGAAAGCCTTCTGGTATGAGGTTAACTCATTGAGTTTTATGAATACATTCAAACTGGCAGCATGAGTTTACAGGATTAACACATTTGTCTTGTGGATTATCACATTTTTCGTCTAATACAATAAATTAAGTGTTGGTGTTCTCAGTATCACTGGAGAAGGCAATAGGCCTATTCTTTCGAAGTGGATTCTGGGATTCATGAAGCCACTGATCATGTTTGATGTTTTTTCATTGCAGCTCTCCCTGCTGCTGAAGGTACTAACTAAAATTATATTCAGTTCTAAATTTTCTCTTAGCAAGCATTTTTCTCTAGCTGTTCTTTTGTTCCAGACCTTCATATGTCTGCTCAATTGACTCCCACTGCATACTTATCTTTCCCACAGCATCATCTTTACAGTCCTTGGCAGTACACGCTTTCCTCCAGACCTGACTTTGCAATGGACTGAAAAATATATATGTGTGTGTGTGTGTGCATTATGTACAATTCTCTTGCCGTTCCCCCAGTGTTTTCTTTCTCCATACTCAAATGAGATACATGTCTCAGTTACTGAAGCTCTCAAAAAAGCCTTTTTCTCACAAACATGCATTGCACCTTTCAGGAATTTTTATCTTTCCTTTGTAAATTATGCCAACCTTTCTTGTTGTGGTCCAAAACATTCCTGGCAATGTCTCCTGCCTGACCTTCAGTGACAACCACTTGTAGAAATTTAGGTTCAGAACTTATTTAAGGCTTTGTTACGAGATAACTAAGAGAAGTGTTTAATGTTACTTTTGGGTTAGAATAGAATATTTCATTTGAAAGTGACCTACAGGGATCAACTCCAATTGCTTGACTACTTCAATGCCAACTATAGGTTAAAAGATACTATTAAGGGCATTATCCAAATGCTTCTTGAACACTATTGTGTCTGAGGCAACAACCACCTTGCTAGGAAGCCTGTTCTGGTATTTGACTACTGTCACAGTAGTGACTTTCTTTGCTCACATCCAGTCTGGATTTCCCTGTGTGCAACTTTGTGCAGTTTCCATGTGTTTACTGGGGAAAAATTGCTGAGGAGGAAGAGAAGCCAGGTGTACAGAACAATGACATTGCTGCTTCTCCTCCTTTATTCCAAACTGGGAAACCCAAGCATCCTCAGCCACTCCTCACAGAGCATGCCTTCCACCCCATTTAACCAGCTTTGTTGCCCCCCTGCTCCAGACACATCTGAGGAATGTAACATCCTTTTTATATTATGGAGCCCATAAAGGCACACAGTATTTGAGGTGAACCCACAGCAGTGCTAAATGTAGTGGGAGAGTTACCTCTTTGGACTGGCTGAGTAGGCTGTGTTTAATGCACCCCCAAAATGTGGGTTACCATTTTGACTAATGGGCATGCTGGTGGCTCATAGTGAGCTGCTGTCACCAGCACCACCAGATCCCTTTCTGCTGAGCTACTCTCAGCTATTCATCTCCCAGTCTGCCTGTGTCTGACATTGCTGTGTCCCAGGTGCAGCATCCAGCATTTGTCTTTATTGAACTTTATGCCACTGCTGATTGCCCAATACTCCAGCTTGTGTAGATTTTTCCAAGTATCATCAGTAGATTTGCTAAGGATACATTTCATTCCTGCATCCAGTTCATTGACTAAAAATGAATAGGGCTGGTCCTAGGATTGAGCCCTGGGGAGCACCACTTGTGGCTGGCTTCCAGCCAGGTGTAGCCTCATTCACAACAACCCTTTGAGCTCTGCCATTCAGTCATTCATCACCCAGCATAGTATGAACCTGTTCATCTTACAGTTGGACAGTTTATCCAGAAGGGTACTGTGAGGGATGATATCAAAGGTCTTGCTGAAATCCAGAAAAATTACATCCACTGTTTTCTCTTCATCCCCTAAGTGAATGACTTTACAGTAGATGGGCATCAGATTAGTCAGACTGGATGGATTTTCCTGTCATGAAACTATGTTGATGGTGCCTGATAGTGGCTCCTCCAGGATGCTCTTCTCTATAACTTTTCCAGGTACTGAAGTTAAACTAACAGGGTGTACCCACTACACATCATCTTTGTCATTTTTCCCCCAGACGTTCTGCTGCATGATCTGTTTAAATTTAGATACTTCTTAGTAGTTCTGAAACAGAAACTGTCTTGTATTTTAACATGGTTCAGCTGAATGCTGGCATCAAGATGTTATTTGTGTGAACTTCTGTGCATGACTTGTTATCAAGTTCATACAATCCTCAAACCTCTCAGTGCTAAATATAACAATAATTTATAAGGACAAAGTCAGGATTGCTAGATTTCCCATTGCATACCATTTCTCCTTGCTTTTTTGTGAGGAGACTCATGCATATACAAAAAACTGAGCCACTCAGTTGTGTGTTTGTGTAATTGCAGTTTGGGTTTTAGTGCTTGTTTCTTTCTCTTTGAATTTTGGTGTACTAATTTATAACTTTGGTCATTAATGTGTATAGACTTCTTAAGCGCAACACGAATTATCTTAGTGAAAGTTTCTTTATAAAATCACTATTTAGGATTGTGTCATGGTTTTCTTTCTTCAGCATTCTTATGAACAGTTTGCTTTATACATGTGCTTTAAGGTGGGGCAAAAGAAAAACCACGCATTTTGTACTATGCTGTGAGACCAACAATGGTTACTGTTCTTTTTTTCCTCTCTTGTTTAAAAGGTGTGGTTATGAGTATATATCTTTTTGCTTTTATATCGGACAGTAAAGAAATTTATGGATTTTAAGAGTCATGCAATAGAGATTTCAAATGTTTATCTTTAAAAGAGACATTTCCTTCAAGTTGTCTTCTAATGCTGTGCAATTCCATGCCCCCCCCCCCCCCCCCCGTATCAGAGATCAAAAAAAACTTCAGTAAAATACTTTTTAGTAAGTAGCTCATTTCCAGCATCAACACTGCCTCAGGACAGTACATATATTTTGTAATACACCAAATTATTTGGTTTCTTGCTTTTTTTTTCACAACTGCACAGTTTGTTGTGTCATCATTCTGCTAATATGATAGCTTGCTGCAGTTCTATAAATTATGGTACTGAAATGATCTTGTATTGAAGCTAACTCCATTTTTGTAAAGAGTTATTCTTAATTAACTTCAGACCACAGTTTACGGTACAGCTGCTTGCCTAGTTGTATTGGCACAACCTGAACTCAAGCTTTGTGCTATAAAGTTAGGCCATGCTGATTTATATGTATAATCATTTCTGAAGTAGCTTGTACTATTGTTGCTGTAGTTTACCCTCTAATTGTCTTGGTATTCTCAGAAGGAAGAATTGAGTAGTGGGCACTAAGATCCTAAAATCTGGCTAAATATTTTGAAACTAAGCCATCAATCTGCTTCAGAGGTCATGACATTCTGAAGTGAGTTTTGCTGCTGAGTTTGATAGATATCTGCATTGTTTCCCGTAGTGTGCTATTTGGCAAATGTCAAGGTAGAAAACTGAAAGTAGAGAAGAGAGGTTAGAAATGTTCTGTTAAGTGTGAAGATTTTTCTGCCATGGAAATGCTGCAATAAGGATCTGAACTGACTTGATAGTTAGCTATTAGAAAGCTTTTTCCAAAATGTATATAGGAAAGCCTGTATTGATGGAAAACTTGCTATTCTGAGCTCGACTCTTAGTCATTGACCAGCTTCACTGAGCTCAGCTGTTCTATTTATTGTCCTTGTTTGTTCACTGTCCTAGTGTTGTCTCAGGCTTTGTGTAAATTGCTGTTTGTTATTCTGTAAATGGAAATTGGTTGGCTTCACCTGAGAGATTCTGTATCCGGAAAGAAATACCTTAAACTGTTACGGTATTTTATGAGCACTTGGAAAATTTGGGACTTTTAAACATATGAGAGCAAGAAGTTTTGATTCTGCTGCTTGGAAAAATGCATTTTTTGAAGTGGCTTAACTTGGCGACATTTCTGAGCTGAAATATATTAAGATGCTGAAATCTTTTATAAAAGTAAGACATGATAGAATACACTTTTTATTGAGACAACTTTGTGTTCTAGGAATAGATGCTTTTGCAATAAAAGACTTGTAATATCACAGAATGACTGAGGTTGACAGGGACTCTGGCTCCGTTTGGTCCAAACCCTGCTCAGGCAGGGGCAGCCAGATCAAGAGTGTCCAGAACTACATCCAGGTTGCTTCTGAAGATCTCCTAGGAGGAAACTCCACATTCTGTCTGGGTGACTTGTGCCATTACTTGGCCACCCACACAGTAAAGAAATGTTTTTGTGATATTCAAATAGAATCTCTTGTGTTCCAGTTTGTGCCATTGCTTCTTGTCCAACCACAGGGCACCACTGAAAAAATGCCTGGCCCCATCCTTTTTGTCCCTTGCCTTCAGGTATTTAGAGACATTGATGTCATCCCCTGAGCCTCCTCCAGACTGAACACTCCCAGCTTTCTCAGACTCTTCAGCACTGGAACAAGTTGCCTGGAGAGACTGTGGAGTCTCTTCCCTGGAGATTTTCAGAAGCTGCTTGCACGTGGTCCTGGGCACCCTGCTCTGGATATTCCTGCTTGAGCAGATGACCTCTACAGGTCGCTGCCAACCTCACCAGTCTGTGATCTGAAAGTGTTGTAAGTTGAGTTCAGTTTTTGACATGTCAGTTCATTTTGGTTTTAGATTGCCAGCCCTTTATGCGTTGGGGAAAAACAAAACAAAAGATAGGTTTAGTTATGGCTGAGCTTTTCCTTTAAAATAACATTTCTTTGTAATCTTTAAACAGTTTCTCTCAGTGTCATTCTTTCAGGATCTCAGTTGTTGGGTACGTTTCCCTGCAGTGTATGAAAACTGCTTCTTTAAAGTGACTTGTTAACATAGGTTTAACATAAACATTTATTAATGTACATGAATTGCTGTCCTTTCCTGGCTTTAGCAACTGAAGGGTTAGTAAACCTTCAGGTAACACAATTTCTTGTCTGTTTAATTACTAACTTGATAAGTAAGTAGAGATATTGATACATGCATCTGTCCTTCTATATAAGCTATGTATTTATATTGAGAGATGTGTGTAAACTGCAATATTACATATGCCTATATAAATTGATAACAGAGTTAGTACTTTTCATGCATCTATTTTATTTAAAAGAATCAGTGTTTGAGTATATAGTGCTGCAGTTTATGGAGTAAACTGTATGTCGTTACTTTTTCATACATGCTTTTTAGAAATGCTGTATTGCATTTGAAATGTGTAATGTTACATCTTTAGTGAAATGTAACTGTATCTAGGCAACCAAATTGGACAGGAAGTTTCTACAATCATTGCTCTGAACTGATTGCTTTTAAAGAAGAAATCAATATACTGTAATGTGAATTCCAGTTGTAACATGGGGAAGGGAGCGCCAACATGAAAATCTCAGCCCACTTTGCAGCAGAGGACTTACAGATCTCTTACGTGAAGGAAGGTTGAGGGAGGGTTGGGCTTGTTCAGTCTGGGGAAGAGAAGGCTCCAGGTGTGAGATCTCATTGTGTGGCCTTCCAGTACTTAAAGTGAGATTATAAACAAAAGTGGGACTCACTTTTTACATATGCAGATAGTGATTGGATAAGGGGGAATGGTTTTAAAACAAAAGGGAAGATTTGGATTAGATGTGAGGTGGAAACTTTTTACTCAGAGGGTGATGAAGCTTCTCTAGTGAAGTTGCGTATGCCCCATTCCTGGAGACATTCAAGGTCAGGTTGGATGGGGCCCTGGGCTGCTTGATCTAGTGAGTGGCAACTCTGTCCACAACAGGAGGGTTGGAATGAGGTGATCTTTAAGGTCCCTTCTAATCCAAACAATTCTGTGGTTCTGTGAACTTCATAAGGGCTGTTTTTTGAAAGGAGAGTACTGATTGGATGCGCAGCTTGGAATCAAATGGCAACCTATATCACTTCTTTCATAAAGTTTTTAAAATAATTTGTCTCATACGTTTATCTATCTCTTTTTCTTACATGATTGAAGCTGATGTAATCTGTTTGGCTCATAACATGAGTTGTTATGTATTACAATGGTAAGGAAATGCTTTCCAAGAAAACTTACGAGAATCTTGCCTGCGTTGTAAATCTGTGTTGGAATGCTAGAAATAAGTAGTCTCCATTGTTAGTAGTGTAGTGACAAAAATAGTTATTCCAGTGTGGGAACTCTTGTGTTGCTAAAAGGAGAGAGTTGTTGCCACATCTGGCTGAATGATTTTGCCCTCTCCCTGGTACATTAAAATGTTTAAGTCAGTTTTGTACTGGTTTAATAGTCAAATTAGATACCCTGTTCTGACTTAGTTTTGCTGCTAGAGTGGTCAATTTTTTAATGGTCTGGTGAGCACCTGAATAACTGCATAGTGAGCAGCAAAGATATGTGCCTGATGCACATGGAGTACTAGAAGTGAGCGGCAGTAGATGGAAAGTGAGTGAGTGCCAGATGAGATTTTTTCAGTTTCTGCATTTCTGTGTTACAAGTCATTATAGGGTTGGAGTAGCAATAATGTGAAGTTGTTTGCCTGCCAAATCCAATTGGTAGACTTGTTAAACTTATTCAAAACCCATTATTATTTTAAAATATTGCTATTGTAGGAAATTCTTTTCAAGAAGTGTACTGATAAGAGCACTTGATTGGAAAAAGGAGGTATGAGCTTTGGTTTCATTCCAAGTACAAGGAGAGTCAAACCTGTTTCCTTACTCTTCTGAATGCACTTTTAACGTATAGGTTATACTCTCAAGTAGGAAAAATCTCTTCTACCTTGTGCTTTGTGAAGAGTGCCATATGGTAGTGGGAGAAAGATAATGACCAGCTCATTGTCCAAACACTACAGTGCTCAGAAGAGTAGAGATTTTAGTCAGTTCTACTGTGATCTGGGAACAACATGAGTGGAGTATTAGAATGAAGTTTTAAAATTTGCTATGATTGAAGGTAAATGACTTGCAGTAACAGAATTGAGAACAAGACAGTCGTCTAAATTAGTTGTAGGTTCTGTTCAGTTAGATATCATTTTGAATTCTCATTGATTTCTGAATCTACTGTGATATGCAGTACAAGAGTGGACTGAAAGTAAGCTGCCTAGTCTCATTTAAGTGCTGCCTGTATTCTTGATGGTTTAAATATTTCTTGAAGCATTTTGAAAATGGATTTATCAGCTGTACGCTGCTTCAGTTACTAATCCTCAACAAATCCGGTAAACCATTATATACCTTCTAAAGCTCTTAATGACATTGACAGGGATTCCTTCTAATATGCTTTAGTGCCTCAGTGTTTGCTAGCAAAGTTTGTCATTCAATTCCTAGATGAGAGGCTGTTCAGATTATTTTCTGCCTGCTGTTCTGGAACACAGTGCCTTTTGGTGTCAGATCAAACCATGACAACGTACTTGCTTGAGGCTACCAAACTGCTGTGTATGTTTCTGTCTTATTCCTCCTCACTTCTGGTCTTGTTGGGTGTGACTGCCTGTTTGAATGGATTGAAATCTGATAAACCTCAAAGCTTTAACACTTTGAGACCAGTTATTTATTTCGAAGTCTATTAAAAAAATAATAAATTTTGATTCAGTACTGTTAAACACGAATAATTGTGTCTACTTGTAGGAAGCTTTGTGGAGAAAAATACATGCGTGTACTACAGAGTGTGATTGAGTATGCACACAAGTTTTCTTCTTTCAATTAAAATAAAAATGTAAAAATTCTGTAAAGATTTCTTTTTGGAAAAGATTGGTTTGAGTAGCAAGACCCTTTTCTTTCAGCATTTCAGTCTGTGTCGGTTTGTAAATTCACACACCTTTTTGATGGAGGTAGAGACCTTTTTAAAGTGTATTTATTTTGACTGCCCATGTGCTTATTCTTATTTTTCTGGAACTCACAGTCCTCAAGCTATACAATATGAGAAACACTAGACGTGCTAGTGGTGGGTGAAGAGTAAATTTGTGTGAACCAAGGTTTATTGCACTACTTTTACAATATGGACTAACTTCAGTATAACTGCATTTGTCCTTGTATAAACTTTGATGATACCCATTTATCTTAATTGCAAATGATACCTTGATGTCACATGACAAGTAGAGCTTTAAAAAACACAAGAACAGTGAAGATTTATGCAATACATTCTTCTGTTTTGGGAGGAATGCATCCACCTTTCTGATTTTTTCCCAGCTCTTTGTATAGTTATGTAGTAACTACTGTAGATGATAGAATAGTACTGTTCTGAATTCGAGGAGTTTCTTTGATTATGATTACTGATGGTCTGCTTATCTCTCTGCTATCTCAGTCACTGAACCTACCATCTTCTCAAACCATATCTATTATTCAAAGAACAGTAAAAGGCCGTGAAGGCCACCACAGTGTCAAGAGAAAAAGGACAATTTGAAGTTCTAGATACTTAATCGTAAATACTAGGTATGCTATACACTGTTGGTGGAGATTGACTGTAGCTGTCTTGGTAAATGTTGTAAGATCAAAGAAGGTGATTCTTTCTGGTGGACTGTTTAGCATTTATCTGTGTGGTTATATGTGAAGTCCTCTCAAACTTGTGCTCTAGAAGGTCTTTAATCATATCTTTTCATAGCGTGACTTTAAAAGTCAGAAGTCTCCCTTAAAGGTAGGTTCAATCCCAAGGTACTGCATTTCCTTTAGAATATTGCTAGCTGACAGTAGCTGTACAGCCAATGATTTAAAACAATTAAGGAACGTGGATATAAGAATAGTTTTGAAGAGCCAGGTGTACTTTATCTTCAAAAGCTACACATGTAACTAAAGCTGCCTACTAGATTACTCTTCTTACCACATCCATCAAATTCTAGGAAAAAAGATTGTTTCATAACATTGTTGTCATAAGTGTTTAATATCTTATTAGTGATTTTGAAATAACTGGACACTCAATTTGTACTTCTAAAGATAAATGGGAACACGAACATGAATGGGAAGTTACTTTAAAATTTACATAGTAGAATGTCTTGTGCGTGTTTACAAACAGTGTTCTTTAGAGAGTTCCAGAGGTTATAGTAAATATAAAAATGCATATTCTTTGCTACTTCAGTACTAAACTAATGAATATAGTTTTAATAACGACTTCATATTTTTACATTAGTAATAGCCTACATAAGAAACTTAAAGTTCAGTTCATAGTCTTTGGTTGCATAGACCTGCGTAAGCACACAGGACGCTAACTTGAGCTACTCTGCAGCTGCTTATTTAAGAACATTTTATAATAATAGTTTTTAAAAATAGTGTTTAGTTGTGTACCATTGATTTCAAAGATCTGGTAAGAGTGATACAGAAGGCTTGGGGAAAAAATAGTCGCTTATAATTAGTTCTTAACAGAGATGGTGAATTATAGGTTTGCTTGGTGCTTTTGCTCTGGAAATAAACCAGCATGTGGCTGCTGAAACTTTGAGAATTATCTCAGTTCTTTCATCTGAGTCAGTGTCATAATTTTAGAATCTGTCACTCTTGTGGTTTCTGCGAATGATGTAATCTGGGATTTACACTCCATTACTGTATGGTGAAGTTACTGAAATGTTTCCTTCCAGACAGTACTAACCACAGCTTCTTTCTTAAGTCATTCAGAATTTTTTGACATATTCAAATGCGGATAGTTGCAGAAATTCCAAGACTAATATCACTGAATGTATGAGTATTCTTGTGAGAGAAAACTTCTGCTTGACTATACTGAAACAGTTAGGATGAGGGGAAAGAGAACATAAAATGTCAGCAGTAGTAGCTGCCATTAGAGGAAAGCAAGATGGTAGTAGATAAGAAGAATAATTGTCAAGAGGTTTTGAAAAGAGAGCACAAGACGAAAAAAAAAAGAAAACTTTGTAGGGGCAGATGTTCCTGTGTGGAGCTTGGTGTTGTAGAGTATTCCATTTGGTGGTCAACCTGGATGGGTTGCAAAAAGTTTTCACTGTGCATTTTTTGTACTACTATGGATGTGTTTGTGAGTATGGTAACAATGATTAATAACTTGAATAAGTTACATATAAAAAAGTTTCATTTCTGGTACTGTGTCATGAGATGATAAATGTAAGAGATTATATTTGCAAGCTGTTTTATAAGCCCTGCCGCATTTGTAAGAGTTTACTGGCCCCATAGCAGAAACAGCACTTCGCTTGTGCTGTCTGTCATCAGTGATAGCTGAAGGCCAGGCACCATTCGTCTTGTCCTCCAACCAGAAGATGCTAACATCTGGCAGGAGGCTGGGTTGGAGAGTTGTGGGGAGAGGGTTTTCAAGAGATGGATCCAATAATTTATTATTAAAATTTAAATGTTGCCTGTTTTTTTTTTTTTAAGTTGATCTGTTACGAATCTGCTTTGCAGTCTGAAAAGCTGATAAGCATCCACTGCAAGTTTTATATTAATTACTCTCATCTATACATGAACTCTTCTCTGGCACCATACAAGACTATTTCATTTTTCTGTAGGTTGTGTTACTTTTGAGATTGGTTTGGTGGTTCAAAGCCAGCCCTGTTCTTCTCTTCAGCTTTTATGTAACTCTTCAACTAGTTCTTTGCCTCAGATTTAGACTACAATTATTTCTGTGTTAGTATTGCCAGGAATATCTTTGCACCATTAGAAATTGTTGTACATAACCGTTGGTTTCCTCCAAAGAGGGGTGCTGTGTACGTGAAATAGTGAAGTTGTTTGAACTGTTCTTTATTTGGTATATGAGTAGTTTATTCAGTAAGCAATTGTTGAGTCTTCCACAAATAAGAAATGGTGCTATTAAGGTATCAGAACTTAGAAACAGCAGTTTCTGTGCTTGGTTTCATACAGCACTTGCTTGTGAAATCTGTTGTTCTGGAGTGCTTGTAATGCAGGCAGTGTGTGGGATAGTAAATCGTGAGACTGATTTAAAGTAAGGGTTTTGCTGACATTTTTTCAAGTTATGGAAATACTTATTTTAATTGTTTTTGAACATGGACATGCTTCATTTGACAAGTAAACGAGAGCAGCTTGCAGGACCAAACATTGTTTTAGCCCTTTCTTATGTTTATTTGAACCTCGATATCCCTACTCAGTTTCTTCAAAATACAATACATGCAATTGATCTGTTAAGCACTTGGGTTTTTTTAAAGACATTTGGACATGAAGAATCAACAACTTTTCTCTGTTTCCAAAGCTGAAAGTTGTCTTCAAAGAAAAGCAGCAGTACAGTTTAGTGTTTCTTACAAAGTTACGGTTTGTTCCACGATGGGTGCAAAAGGGTTAGTTATGTGCCTTAACTGAGTTCACTGAAGTCCCAGAGTGCTGTCATAACTCATGCTGGATCGAAATAAGTAACTTCTTTGGATACCACCAATGGCTGTCGAAGTGTTGAGATGTGAAGATAAAGCCTAATTACTTGGAGAGGACTTTTCAGATTTTAGTACAGCCAATAGAGCAAACATAGTTCTTCTGTCTCCTTAAGTTGTGCTGAATAAGTTGGACATCCTTTGCTTTCACACTTTGTTGGTTTGCAAAATGAAGCATAGAGGTCTACCTTTCTGGCAAGCAGGTGTAATAAGAGTATTAGACTTAGATGATGTTACACTGAATTACATCAATGAAAAATTTTAAGAAAATGCTGTGCTTTAAATGAGATGTTCATCAGATATGTTGTTCTCTGATTTTTCTCAGTGGGGAGCTCCTGTGGTATCGCAGAGGACACCAAGTGCCAAGAGAGATGAAAATACTCATCAGTTATTCATGCCTTATTCTACTGAAGTAGAGATGACTTAATAGTTAACTTGCTTTCATTTAAAACTAAGCAGTCAAAAAATGCTCTCTCTTCTTTCAAATCTGGAACTGTCACACTGCTACTTTTCTGGTTCGAGCAACTCTGCCATCTCTTTCTGTTAACATATTTTTATATTATTCATAATTATTTTTATATTACTATCTGAGCCAGTAAGGCTCTCAGCATTAAATTTATTGGCAGTATCAAAGTTGAAATCAAATATCACACTGCTGTAGTACCAGAAACAATAAGTAGTATTCTTTACTAAGTGATAGAGGAGTATACATTCAAGACTGTCTAAATTTGAGCAGGGTTTGGTTGTGACAGTATGGCTATCTTTGACATGTTATATGCATCTGTCACATGAAAAACTTCATGCTGCTTGCTCCTGAGTAATATTTGCTAAAACAGTTCTCATTTTGCTGTTAAGAACTTATTAACACTGATGCAAAGGAAAGGACTTTTTTTTTTACCTACACAGCTTCTATAAGAAAACCTGGCTGAGCTCTGTGTTCTGCAATGCAAAAATTGTCAATTTCTTTTCAGTATGGGAGAGTAAGGTGTCATTTTCTGACATATTTTTGAAAGATTATTATCAAGCTGCAGGCATTTTAGCATTAAGTAAAAAGCAGGTACACAAAAAAAAACCCATCAAAACACTCTCCCCAATAAAAAGAACAGGAAAAATAAAAGAAACAACAACAGCAAAAACAAACAAACAAACAAAAAAAAACTGTGTTTTGCAGTTGCTAAAGTAGGTAAAATAGGAGAATGCATCTTCCAGGAGCTCATTGTTAATGCTAGGTACACTGCAATGAATTACTTGTTTTTTTCATATGTGTTATGAGCATTTATGGTTATGTTACTAAAAAAACTTTTATGAGAATTCTAGGTGTTTGATGTGATTTAGTACTAACACTGTAGTGGAAGATGGATGTCCAACTCAGGAAAAACTGAGTCAATTACATAATAAATAATTATGATCTAATAACCAGACCTGACACTGACCTTCTCTGTTAATCAAATATGTTAAATGTTTAAACAGAAAGCGCTTCACAGGGTGATGTAATTACCTCCATCCCTGGAAAGGTGATGGAACAGCTTGTTCTGGATATCCTCTCCAAGCAATTGGAAGTTTGTCAGGAGTAGTTGATGTGGATTCACCAAGGGGAGATGATGCTTGACCAACCTGGTAGCCTTTATGACTGGTTGGGGAGAGCAGTGGAGGTTCTGTACCTTGTCTTCAGCAAGGCATTTGAGGGATGTGTCTCTACAACATCCTTGTTATAAAACTTATAAAAAGGAGGAGGATGAGGGAGATGATATTCCTGCTGTACTCTGCCCTGATGAGGCCACATTTAGACTACTGTGTCCAGTTCTGGGCTTCCCAGTTCAGAAAGTACAGGAATCTCCCATATAAGGATACACTGAATAACATGGATCTGTTCAGCCTGAGGAGAGCATGACAGAGGGGATCTGATAAATATTTATCTAAAGGAAGGTGTGAGGCAATTGGATGAGGCCAGACTCTTCTCGGTGGCATGTAGTGGTATGACAAGGGGCAGTGGCCTAAAACTTCAATGAAGGAAAATCCATACAAGCATGAGGAAGAACTTCTTTATGATAAGTGGTAACACAGCACTGGAACACGTTGCCCAGAGAGGTTGTGGAGTCTCCTTCTGTGGAGATAGTCAGGACCTGTCTAGATGCCTACCTGTGTGACTTACTGTAGGGTACCTGCTTTGGCAGGGTAATTGGACTTGATTATCTTGTAAGGTCCCTTCCAACCCCTGCAATTCTGTGATTTATATCCTGTAGTAATAATACTTATTATTTCCGAAATTCTTCTTGAATAGAGGAATGTAATAGGGTGATTTGCTTTTTTTTAATGATTTGAATAAAAATATTACATCAAAGCAGAATAAAGATTGTTTTATTCATGAAATTAATTTAAACCTTTGACACATTTATGCTTAAGTGCACAATTAAAAATCTACAAATTAAATATTAATGTACTTTGTAACTGTTTCAGATGTCACAGTAACAAATAATTTTCATAATGTTGTCTCTGCATGTGTAATGTTGACTGCAAGGCTTTCAGTCTTCTAGCTCGTTATGGCAAATGTTGATGTTGTCATGGTGTTCTGTGATTCTTGGAAGTGATGCATAGATCTTGCCTACTTCAATAAGACTGTTATTTCTAAATCTGTCATATTGTGAACATGTGTAGTACTTATTAGCAGCTTTTAGAGGTTAGTGATCACTGACTTTGCCTACATTTGTGTAAACTACTGTTTTCTGATTAACGTACCTTTATTGAACTTCTATGGCAGCTCAGTCTGAGAACTATTGCTGCTCTGTAATTAGTTGTATGTTTATCAAAACCATGCTGCCTTTTATGTGGACATTAGGTAAAGAGAGCATAAACTGGTCCTAGGTCAAAGTTGGCAGTTATTTTATTCCATAGCAACGTAATTCTACAGTGTACTAGCTTCTATTGGTGATAACAGACATTGTGCTGTGTATTGGAAGAAAGGAAAGCTATCACATCAGTTGCAGCGCTGGAGAGGCTGTGGGACAACTCTTGTCTGACAAATAGTTCAAAGCTGGATTCAGCCTGTCATGATGTTACATATTCTGTTTAGCCTACAAGGAAGAACATTCCAAATGGATTCATTATACAGTAGTGAAAGTACAGAATATTTTATTAGCCTTCAACGGGCATTTAAGTTGGAACACACCTCTAGAAGTCATCAGTTTCAATCCTTGGCTCAAAATCAGGTGAGCATCAAAATCATGTGAGGTTGTGTAGGGCCATATCCAGTTGTATCTTGAAAATCGACGTGACTGAATTTCTACTTCCTTTACAGACAGTATGTTTCAGTGCTTAACAACTTCCCCTGGTATTGTCCCATTTTTACAGCGCCCTACCCACATCTCTAGAGTAATGTATGCTGGTGCCTCCTATTTGCTTCATGTAATTTTGTTGTTGAGAAGTTTGGTTCTGTATTCAGCTGTCTTAAGTGGCTTTATGGAGAAGAAAGCAGTTAGATCCCTCCAGCAGTCTTTTCAAGATTAAATAGCCCTCTTCTTGTAACTTGTCCTTTAATGCCATTATAAACCAGTTCCTTATTCATGTAAGTGATGTGCTACTGGTTTTTGTCTTGTTAATCTCATTTTCAGGGTGCTGAGGGGGAGAACAAGAGGTGCTGAGATACAACCTCATGGATGCTGACAGCTCAGTTGTCTAACTTCTTGAGGAAGTTAGAACAACTTTGAATAAGCAAACACCTTTGCTGTCCCAACACTTAGACCATTTCCTGACCTCTAGAACTGATGTTGCCTTAATTTGATGACTTAATGCAGGTGTATTCCGTCCTGATTTTTAGGTCAACGATGAAGATGTTAAATGGTGTTAACTAAATATTGGCTCTGACATTTACTTTTGGCTGTCTAGGCAGTGTTTTAGATATCTTGAAATCATTTATTCAATGTGGTACAAGGATACTATTGTAGATGATACTGAAAGCCTTGCTAGAGGCACAGCAAGTGATATAATTGGTGTTCTACATCCAAAGAGCCATCTGTTTCCCCATTAAAGCATTACCAAGTCACATACAGCTGGTAAATCCTTCCTCATTTTTGCCAGTCACATTCTTGCTATTCAAAGACCTGGAAATGACTTCCAAGAATATTTGCTGTGTCATTAGTGTGAAGAACAAGGTGAAGCTGACTGCCCCCCCCTTCTTTTTTTTTTTTTTTTAAAGATGAATACAACATTTGGCAGTGATTTCTTATGGTCACAGTGACCTCTACAATGTTAGAGAGTTTTCTTTGGTCATATTGGAATTGGACAACTGGCAATCTGTTTGCATTTAGAAACACCAGCAGGCTGTGTGAAGTTTATTGCTCTCATGAACAAAAAGAAGAACAAAGACTTTCCAGAGTTGAGTGATTTCTTGTCAAAATACCTCAATTTTGAAACTTAGCTGGAGGCGCTTAGGTTTCTATGTTAAAAATAATTTGTACTATATTCAGAACAATTGAAGTTTTTTGTATTGGTTAGGTATTTGAATTTTAGAAACAAATTAAATGTGTTCTCAAAGATGAGCAAAAATGTAATGAATTTCCATTTATTTTTCAGGAGCTGGTGAATCAGGGAAAAGCACTATTGTCAAACAGATGAAGTAAGTATAGTAAAATACAGTCGTAGAGAGACATTTTTTTTTATTTGAATAGAGAATTTATTTTTTTTCCTTTCATAGGATTATCCATGAAGCTGGTTATTCAGAAGAAGAATGTAAACAGTACAAAGCTGTTGTCTACAGTAACACCATTCAGTCAATTATTGCTATCATTAGAGCAATGGGGAGGTTGAAGATAGACTTTGGTGATCCAACCAGGGCTGTGAGTATTGAAGTAAACGTGCATATACAGCTGAAATATCCATTCTTTTTCAGTTTCTGTCAATTGTTATTTCCTGGAAAAATCTCTTCATATCCAACAGTCCTTGTAGGCTAGAAGGTTTGATAAAAAAGAAATGTCATTTAGTTTTCTACACGGTGAAGTGCTCTGCTGAGCAGTTAACTCCGGGTTGATTCATGACAACTATTTTGTTTAGATACAGTCCTCCAAATTCTATGTAAATCTGAGTCTTAGGGATTTTTTGAAAAATGGTAAGCTTTGTAGTTGTAGTTATTAATTTTTACTTATGGGCTGCTGTAAGTCCTTCAAGATGAACATCTTAGCTTTCCTTAAAAAACAGATTAAACAGGTAGGCATCTAGCTGTTCTCTGCACTTCTCAATTGAATCACAGACACAGTAGTGCCTAAAACATTCTCGCCTGTAGGCCAGATCCAGTTTCATATGTAATAGTTTGGATGACTTTACTGTACTGTAAGGCACATGCATAGTGCTGCTGCTTGTACTCAGTTTTTTTCATGATAGCACATGAATTAAGGATTTCTCCCAAGAAAATAGTTGCCCATTTCCATGCTTTCTTGTACATTTCTCATGTCCTTTCATCCGCTTATTGGAACAAGTCTGCAGAACTTCTTGCTTATCACTTCACAGTTCCTAACCTTGTACTCTTATTTGTGGTGAACATGCCTGTGTCCCTATCAAATCAGGAGGATAGATGCTGTTTGTAAAACATAGATATGTTTATGTACATATGTTAATTCTATCTGAAATCTGCTTAATTGTAAATGAACTCTGTAGATCGCTCTGAAAGTAATGCCTCCCACTTATTTCCATGGAAACGACAACAGATACAAAGAGCACAATAACATTATTTGATAAAGCAAATTCTGATTTACTAAACTATTTTTCAACAGTCACCACTACGAGCTGTACTTTTTTGTCAGCAGTGTGAACAAGAGGCTGCATGACACACTTGTGAAAATCTGCATGGTTGTTTGTAACATGGATTGCCTTTCACATTACTGTCACCACTGCTGAAATGCACCACCTACTGCCTGCCTTACTGTACTCACATCCGCTGTTGGGTCTCCATATATGTTCAGCAAGCATCGGTGAATGTCAGCAGGTGCAGTTTATCCATATGGAGGAATTTAATCACACACCGTTGCTTCATACACACTGCCATGTCAGACACAATTTTGTCAGACTTCCTCTCCTTTACCCTCTGTCTCGTGGCAACAAAACATAATGGAATATGGTTGGGAAGGTTCAACCTCTACTGCCATACTGTCACAATCCTCCTATGATATAATGGGTCAATATAGTAAAATAGGAGGCATTACTTTTGAAGCAGTCCTTCTCTTGCTTTCTTTTCATGTTTTCTCTTGTCTTACCTTGAGATCAGAGATTTTCAGGGCAGGATCAATATGTGAATGCATGTTAGTTCATTTGTGCAGTGAAGTCCTCTTTGATGTTTGACAGTTAATGTTGGAAAAAGGTGGATAGTATATTTCTGTTACTAAATACAAAGTAAAAGAAAATGGAGGAGAGAGTAAGTGTAGATTTTATCAGATGAAAGGACTGAGAAGATGGTGAAACTGTTTTATGTATGATATGAATTTGAACTGATTGGAATTTTTCAACTTCAGAGAACTGTATACCTGAATGCAAACTTCTGTCAGGGATATTAGCGAAATAGCTGTCTATTCCCTAGCACTTAAGCAGGTCTTGGTGATCTGAATTCTTTTTACAGAGCAACATTGCTATTGAAAGTAAGTATTAGCCTTGAAGTAATTTCAAAATGAAAAATCGAAAAAGGAATCCAGAGCTTGTGGGACACGAGTTGGCCTTTTTAGAAAATATATGGATGTTCTTCATTGTACTAAATATAGGCCTTTAAATTCTATTTGATTTTATTGTCATTTCTGCGGAAGAAAAAATGCGCAAAATTGCAGTATCCTGAGGAAAGCTGTTATTCAGGTTCTTCCTTAGTTTTTTTAATTGATTTGTTGGAGATATTACTCTGAATAAAATAAATCTGTTTGGAAAACTGCCTGCTCCTCTCCTGTCAGAATAATGGCAAAGTAACAAGTTGAATATTTTCTTCAGTGAAACTACTGAATCAGGAGAGCACAAGTTATAACAGGAACTTCAGTAATGGTCTGTCCTAGGCTTAGCATATATTTCTTTATCCTGTAGAACATTTCCATACCGAAACAGAATCCATATTTTGAGAGACATTTAGTGAATATGCTTTAAATGAGAATGGACTACCTTTAAAACCTGAGATGTGCTGCAGTTAGCTTCAGAAAAGGCTAAATGAGTTTCTGTAAAGTATCTCGTTTATGGAATCTTACATAAAAATAGCGAGTCCTCTGGAGGAAGCAGTCCTATTGCAGTATGATTAAAGGAAAGCATTTGGAGTTTGTTAATAATGAAAATAGGACTCAGTTATTATGTGCTACCTTGTTTGTGGCATCTGTGTACTTGCCTTTTGTAATAATAATAAAAAAGGATATGGGGGTTAACAGATGCCACCTAACAGAGCTTAATTTGCTTCCTGCCCCTTCTTGTCATTCCCTCTTACGCTATCCCAATAAAAAAAAAAACAAACACAATCTTAGAACACGTAGAGGAAAAGTGAGTTTTGTGTATTTGAAAGTCAGACTATAGCATATGTGAAATGTCATGAACTCTTAAAAATGACAAGATAGACTCCCAGCTTCTAGTATGTATCTGCTGCTTCTATCAGTTGTAAATTGGTGTTTTCATCCAGAAACAATATTCAGTTGCCATTCAAGTTTCTTTTGTGCAAGCATATTGCTTAAGCTACAGTCAGTGAGATCTAATTATCGTACTTTTTTTGATCTTCACTGCTCTGTTTTTATGTAATTATTAGTGCAATCTGCTGAACCTTTACTAGCTGCCCACGGTTTGCCCAGCATATATATTGTAATCAGCATACTGTTCTTATGTTAGAATAATACCAGTTTTTAGATTTGTAGCTTTCACAAGTTGATGCATCACTTACCTGTTTGTTCATATGTATAGATATATGTGTACTGTTACGGTTTAACCCAGGAGCTAATCACCAAACAGCCATTCACTCAGTCCCCGTCCTCCTGTGAGATGAGGTATAGAATTAGGAAAAAAAAAAAACAAGATGGAACTCTTGGGTTGGGATAAAAACTGAGACAGAAAAGGATGAGAAACACACACATATTATATGCATACACCTGTTCACAAAACAAGTCATGCTCAGTACAGTTGCTCATTACCCACAGACCAGTGTGCAGCTGGTCTGCAAGCAGAGGCTGTCTCCCCAGGCCAGCTCCTCACAGTTATGTAGGTTTTTTTTGCATGATGTCATATGATATGGAATATTCATTCGGACATTTTAGTCCCTTCCCAGCTCTTTTGCTGGGCTTCATGAGAAGCCTAAAGATTCTTGGCTCTGTGCAGCACTGCTCAGCAGCAACTAAAACATTGGTGTGTTATCAATGTTGTTTTTTTCCTAAAGTCAAAGTATAGCACCATACCAGACGCTGTGAGGAAAGCCAACTCTCTTTCTACTGAAACCATGACATGTACACACAGATACAGATAAATATCTTCAAATCTGCCTTGAGTTGACTACAGAGCAAACTTTCCAAGTTGTGAATATTTAAACCTACAGTGGGCAGTCTCTTCAGAACAATCGTTACTTTCCATGCTTATCCTAAAATGTTACCTTCATATAACAGGAAAGGTGATAGGACCTCTTTTTTTCCCCCCTACAGGTCTGTGTCGTATCTACACTTAGTGTTTTGTGAGAATGACTTTACAACATGAAGTTTGAATCCTCCTCATTCTTGAAATATTTTCATTTCCTAATTGATGTACCCAAGCCCCTCTCTTTCCACCATCCTCCATGCTAGTATCATCTCCTCTTTCTTTCATTTACTGGACAAACAGGACATGTTGTGGGTAGTAGTTACAAGCCACAAGTATGCTGATTTTGCTAACTGACATACCTTGTCAGTAGATCACATACAACTGGTAACTAATGTCAGTCAGCTACCTTCTGGAGGGTACTGGCATGCCAACCTCTTTCCTCTATCCAGCTGCTATGTTCTTTTTCCAATATCTTACAGATTTAACATTTTTAGTCTCTTACCTGAGTTAAAATTGGACAAGTTAGACAACTGTTCAAGTTCTGTTAAAGCTGAAACTGGCTGGTGGATTGACATCCTACAGGATGTCTCACTTTCACAGGCAGTTGTTACATAAATGCAGCATTTGCTGTTTTTCTTAAAAACAAAACTGAAAAACCAACACTTTGATTATTCCTAGACATGTAGTTGTCAAGAAAACTTAGTCTCAGTAGAGTAATTAAGGCAATGAATATTTTAACCATTTCATCTGGAAAAGTTTAAGAGTATTTGTCTTTGCTAACAAATGATCATTTGCACTTTCAAACAAATTGTTTTTTGAAGTTTAAGTGATTAACATGTATTCTGCAGTCAGTCAATATACATCTGCATATCTGAAGGTTCTAATATGCATTTTAATTGTTCAGTTTGAGGGGTATGACAATAAAATAAGGTTAATGTTAGACTTCAGCACAAAATGTATAAAATATTTCCATTTATAGAAGCTCACTTCAAGTGATAAACTGATCAGAATTTTTGTCAGCTGATGCAAAATTCATTGAACTTGTCTTTTTCTGTTGTTGAAATGAGTGGGAAGTAATATCCTATATAGGGTACTAATTGCTTTCCTTCACGTTTTTTGTTTGGTTACAATTGCGTATGCCAGGTGAGGTAACTCATTCCTTTGCTGAATGTAGTTTTTATTCGTAGGTGATAGGGGAATTTAATATTCCTTTTGTTGTATTTCTCAGTGTTTATCTCTCCACTTTCTGTTTACATCCTAAAGGATGATGCTCGTCAACTCTTTGTGTTAGCTGGAGCAGCAGAGGAAGGATTTATGACTGCGGAGCTTGCTGGTGTTATCAAAAGACTCTGGAAAGACAGTGGAGTACAAGCTTGTTTCAACAGATCTAGAGAATACCAGCTTAATGACTCCGCTGCCTAGTAAGTACTATGTGACATACAAGGCTCTCTTTTGTTTTCTAAGTAGTAGCTAAAAGAATTTAAGAGAAGTGTAACCTTTTAAGTAATTCTCTTTCCATGTAGATGGAAAACCTAGAAATATCTAGCCAAAGATATTGTATACTTGGATCAGAATGCTAGACGCATCCTTTAAGAAAAGAGAGAAAGAAATGTGGTGTATAACTATGAATTTAAGTCATATTCTGATCAGTTGCTAGATTATTTTGAAGGAAAAAAATGTTTTAAGATACGTCAGTATTTTTTGTAGCATTTTTATTACAGAATCGTGACTAAATTACCTGTTCAGTATCAGAACATGCCCAGGAAACATGACTAACTGATGTGAATCTGTATTACTAGGACTCTTAATTTCATGTTCATAATCGAATTTCTCCTACAGAATTCTCCAGTAAAACTCAAATTGCCACATTTTCTTTGTTAACCTACAGTATTTATTAGACATATAGAATAAACATAACAATCAATCCGCGTTTTCTGTGCTAGGGTACTTTGAAAAATAATTAGAAAAAAGTTAGGAATCCAAGGTGTGGGGAATAGGACAGCAGTAGGTAAAGATAAGTCTATTAAGAAACAGAATCAACCAAAGGTGAAGTAAGATGGTAGACTGGTGTGACAGTTGTTATTCTACAGGACAATTTTGGTTCCCAGTTGTTTTGTAGTGTTTGAATTTGTTTTTTGCACTCCTTTAAAATATGCTACTTTTGTTCTTCAGATGAACTGCATATGAATAAACAACATAAAGTACAGTGAGATAACTACAGCTAAAGTTACGTAATTAAAGGCACTCTTAATAAATAACGCATTTCCAGCGTGATTGTTACTTTGTTTGCTGGACTTGCTGAGATGAGATCACAATGACAGATCTCTTGACTTAAACAATAGTAGCACAAGTATATGAACTTCCTTCAGTACAGAGCTCTTCATTTAGAATGATCCCTCTTACCTTCCTCTAGTAACCTCTGCTGTTTTGTTTTGTTGTTTTAGATAACTTTGCCTCCAATTTCATAATAAAATTGATGTTTTAGACATACAATTGTATCCTGAAAATTGCTAAGTTTTGATTACACTTAAAGAAAAAAATTAATATTGTCTCTATTCACTGTACAAAAAGCACAGATAAGATCTGTATCATTTTTAGAATCACTGGGCTTCTTGGAGTGCGTCCCAGTATTTTGGAAATGAGAGTTTACTGTTGTAAACAATATGTGCAACTAGAAATTCTCAGTAGAAAATTACTGATCATGTATTTAGCATTATTCTAAAACCTATATTAATTCTGCCTAAAATACTGAGTTGATCTCTTCACAGTTGTTTTCAGAGTAACTTGGTTTTTAGTTGTAGTACAAAGTACATTACCTTTCTGCAGAGCTATGCAAGGGTGAAAGTGTTAATACAAAGAACACTGTTAAATGTAGAACCATGTTTAAGTATAGAACCGTGTTTGCTTTCTGGGATTTCAGAACACTAATTCTTTGTAGTAGAATCAATTGTATGAGTTTTCTTTTACAATGAAAGTGTCTCTAAAACTTCATTTTAAAAAAGAAGTGGAAAATTAAGAGGAAAATAATCTGTCTAATCTTTTATCTCAGAGAAAATTGTTCATATAAGTCGTGAACAGTGTAATGAATGGACATAGAACTTACAGATTTTTTTGCAATTATTTAATTACTATTTTATGAATAACTGAATGCAGTGTTTATTTTTACCTCCAGTTACTTGAATGACTTGGACAGGATAGCACAAACAAGCTACATTCCGACTCAACAAGATGTTCTCAGGACTAGAGTGAAAACTACAGGAATAGTGGAAACTCACTTTACTTTCAAAGATCTTCATTTTAAGTATGTAAATTATTCTGCATGTTCATCTGTCTGTTAACAGCTTTTGTAAAGTTCTCATGGATGGACTTTTACTGATGCAATTTAACAAATTTGTCTATCCATAACTAGTTATTTTATTATTTTTTTTTTACTTTATTTTCTGTGTAAATCAAATCTTGTAATATTTTATACTGTGTTACCATGTAGCTATTCTATCAGATTTCTCCCTTTAAATTCAGTTGGAGAGCTAGAGATTTAAAAATATTTGTTGCTCTGGTTATGAAACAGCCAATCCTTTTTCCTGGAGGAATGAATTCAAAACTATACTTTAGGTTTTTTTTAAGGTAGTGCTTTATTTACTGATGAAAGACTGTGAGTAAAGTTTCTTCTGACGCAGTTTTTACTAAATAATACTAGCATTCTAACCATTTTGTGTCCGAAGGCATTCATTATGGAAGTATAGGATAGTATAAATATAACACTATTGTATCTATTCCTTACTAGGAAAATGAGAAGGAAGCTCAGTAAAATGCTCATTTGCATATATGCTTTAGATTGTGTGGAGATAGTTGTCAGCACATCTATACACATTCTGATTTCTAAAAATAACTAATTGAATCTCATCAAATGCAATTTATCATAGTTATGTGGCACACCGAATCAGTAGGTTTTCTGTCTACCCATGTGCACCACCCCTCCCTCCTCTTACAACCTGGGGAAAACATAATCAAAGATAAAAGTCAGTTTTAATAAATATGAGGCTTTCCAGAGCCTGCTATCTTTTCAGACAGGTGAGAGAGATTACAAAAATATTTGTGAAATAAGCCTTCCTCAAGTTTGGGGCTTGGAGAGTAGGGAAGCAATCAACTTGTATGACCTTAAAAGAAAAAAACATAACAAGAACAACAACAACAGCAAGAGGGGGGGAGGGGAAAACAAAAACAGTGAAAGAAATCACAAAAAGTACCTGCTGTCTTTTTGGCCTATATCACATTTTTTATGGGTGCTGGTGCTATGTTCTCAGCTTAAATAGTAGAAAGAAGCAGAACATGTCAAACTTGGCAACGCTAGCTTTAAAAAATACTAAGTGCTAATGAAATACCTTGCACAAGTCCTTAAATTTGCACAATTGCTGATAAACCATTCAGAAACCAACCCATACAGCTAAATAACAAAGATTATCATGGTGATGACTTGAAGAACTATCTACAGTGCTTTAGACTTAGTTCAGTGAAGTAATTTGTCTTACTATATTAACAGTCACCTTGCAATCTCACCAGAAAAGTCTGCGTTATTTAAATAAATGAAAGAGAAGGTCATTAAAGCATTTATTTAATGACATCATCCTTTAGATAGGGCAGGTACATTCAGCTCTTACAAACTTTTAATTTTTTCAATACTGCCTTGTATTTCTTTGTAGTCCACTGTAGACTGTAACTTACTGTGTATAAGCAAAATACACTTTTTTTTGAGTAGCCAAACTGCACTATGATTTTGAGTATTAAGGCAAAGGATGAGCTTGCAAACTGTACTCCCAGATTGCAAGGAGGAATCTGTAAAGCATCCAACCTTCTCATTCTTTCAAAGCTCTTTGAAATTTATCTGTATATCAGATAAATATCTGTATATTCTGTCAGTGTCATAGTGTGCTGGGACTGTGACCTAACAGATCTCTGCATACACAATTAAGGCTTTCATGGTAGATGCTAACCAAAGTGGATGGAAAATCTTTGTCCTTTGTTCTTCTGTCTTCTCCATACCATGTAAATATTTTTATACTTAATGAATTCTAAGCTTTTTCATGATAATGCCTAAAAAAGTTAAAATTACTTGGAAAAATTGCTGAAGACAAAAGTCAGGCCTCTCTTCAAAGGAATAATTGCATTTCATTGTAATGAGGAGGAAAAATCCAATATTTGCACGGTAAAATATTGGCTACCATAGCTAAGGAAGGCATATGGTGACCTTTTCACATTGTTTTTAAGCTGAAAGTAATCACAAGAATTTGAGACAAGACTCTTCTTTGTGTGGTAGAAAGGAGACAGATGGAAAAGGTCTGTGTTCTGTTTTGTTGAGAAAATTCAGCAATTTGCATCCATTTTAGGGTAGCACTACTGTCCCCTTATTTGGTTGCATTTTGTTGCTGTTGTTGTTTTTGTTGCTTGGTTGTTTCGTTCTTTTTTCATGACTTAGTTCATTAAATCCAGGATGCTGTTTTTTCTGGCTTGCATAAATACTTGAAGTTCAGTTAATAAAGATGTCTAATAAAACATTCAGTCTTTCAGATTCACTGTAGCTCAGATGTTAGGAAATAGTCCTTAAAGCGTTTAGATAGCAGAGGAAAGCAAATTCATATAAACTATGCTAACTTGCTGGTCATCAGCTGTTAAGTTCTTGTATGTGGTCTTTTCCTATCGCATTGTTTCTGATAAGCTGGGAATTGAAAAGAAACACTTTTATAGTTTAGTTGTCCCACTTAACTGCACTTCCAAAAAGTTCCTTTATTAGAGGGGAAATTACTAGTCTTTTTATTGTATGATGCCTGTTTTGTCTTTTAAGAAGAGAATGTTGAAAATAATGTTTAGTGTCACTTAAAAAAAATTCAAATTCTGTTTAAACATGGTCAGCTGAAAAGCTGATCAAACTGATTTTGTTTAACAGAGATGAGCTGAAGCTTACAACAATTTAGAGATGACAGGCTAAATTTGAAAAACTGAGATTTATGTATTTGGATTTGGATTCAGAACACGGAGACAACAAAGTATTATTTCTGTCCAACTTTCATAGAATAGCATCCTTTCTAAAATACTAAAGTACTGAAACAGTGAATTCTGCCATTAGATTTGAAGAATTTTATATTGTTGGCATTTTATTACTTAGGACTATTCATTTGGGAAAAATATTGAAGAACTTCATGAAAGTTTGCATTTAGTTAAGCTAAGTGTGCTTTTATAGATTACAGTTAACTTTGTTAATGGAATTATTTGTAATAATACATTTGGTAAAAATAAGCAGATTTATATTGCTTTCATATGACTTTTTCATGTTTTGTGAAATGTATGGGAAGACTTCTAAGTCCTAAATAACTTGAAGTTATTTCTTATATTATGAAATGAAATTATAAATATTGCGGATTTTATTCTGTTTTTCAAAATGCTGTGATCAGGCTTGCACAGCTGATGGTTACAGATTTTATCACTTAATGTTCAGAAAGCTGGAAAATCCAAAGTTCATTTCCTGCTTTTATTTCTGTTTTGCAGAATGTTTGATGTTGGAGGCCAAAGATCGGAGCGGAAGAAGTGGATTCATTGTTTTGAGGGTGTTACAGCAATTATTTTCTGTGTGGCATTAAGTGATTATGACTTGGTCTTGGCTGAAGATGAGGAAATGGCAAGTACCTTAATGCTGAAGAAAGGAATAATTGTTAGAAACTAAACATTTTGAAAGGGAAGCTGAATACCTCTTTCAGAATAAGGACCTAATACTTCTTTTGTGAGATACATGGGCTTTTTGTAAAAGTTTTCAGAGGACTGGTGATAGATTTTGTGCTTTCAAGTTTTAAAACTAATTTCTTTATTCTTGAAAGTATTTTCAGATGAGTACTCTTTTCAGATGTATTCTTTCATATATTTCAGATTATACATAAATTAATGAGGATTTCAATAATACATGTCCTTGTCTCTATGGATACTCAAAATATCAAAGAAGTTGGTTTGCTTATCTGTCTCTGTTGTGTTTTGTTACCCTTCCTCAGCCTTCAGTTTTTGTTTCTTTATAAGTGTTTTACTCTGACTTCTTTCCTTAGTTTCAGAAATCTTTTTTTTCTCTCTCTTCAAATCCCTTTCCATCCTTTCTCTTCTTTCAAGATGTGACTCCTCCCATGTCAATATGCACAGAGTATGTGTGCTTTTTATTATCTGGGTAGACTAAAGTGATGCTGATCTGTTGTGTAAATCGTTAACAAGCGTGTGTTATTCCTACAGCTTCTTGTAAAATAGTTGGAAGGAAAGAAAAACAAAAACAGGAAAGCACACTTTCATGTTAAATCTAGTCAAAACAGATCATACCTGCCATCTACTTAAACGTCTGGAAGTAGTGTCAGAGTACTTTTATATTGGATAATTTTTCTACAGTGTTAAAATTAGGGAAACATTTTTTTTTTTAATGAAACAAACCCAACAGCCTTCTCATTTCTGGTCGCTGAGAGAGTTTTCTAGAATATCATTATTGCAAAATGTGAAAACACACCAAAAATTCTGAACAAACTAAAACAGACTTAAGCTTGGAAATGGAGAAAAATAATATATAATAGCTGCCTAAACTGTTCTCATGTAATCTTTCCATAGAATCATTTTAGTTGGGAAAAATACCTTCAAGATCATCAAGTCCATTAAAGTGTTATTTGGCCGTTGTGTATCTCCCTGTGGTATCTGTATACTGGAAACTTAAGTTTTATAACTTTTCTAGTTGTAACTAGTCAAATATATATGTCCTGGTTTTACTTCTAAACTCTGATAAAATACAATAAAGTCTGATGTTTTTTTTCCCCCAAATTACAGAATCGGATGCATGAAAGCATGAAATTGTTTGACAGTATCTGCAACAACAAATGGTTCACAGACACTTCTATAATTCTCTTCCTAAACAAGAAAGATCTTTTTGAAGAAAAAATCAAGAGGAGTCCTCTCACTATTTGCTACCCTGAATATGCAGGTATTGGGAATGGACAGGTGTCAAGTAATTTGGGGTTAAATGATCTTATTTTTGATAAACAAATTGGGAGGAATTTGATAAATGTAGGTGTACAAAATATTTAAATAAAGTTTAATTTGCTAGGATGTTCTTAGGAATTACAAATAAAAGAGTACTGAAGTCACGTTAATCTTTTTAACGAGATGAAATGATGGTGATCCACTGATAGTGTTTAGGTGTTCCTGTCATAGTGCTTGTCAACCTACTCTGGTTAGCCTGTTCTTTATTCTGTATTCTATTCTTTTCTACCCAGATGATTTTTTTTTGCCCCTAGTGGGAATCCCTGAGGATACGTGAGAGTTTATTTGAAGGGAGCATATATATACAGATGTTAGAAGAGGTGGCTTGTTCAGGAAATATATAACAAAAGGCTATTCTATTTAACAAGCTTTAGGCCTTTTATGTATCATTTTCATTGTACTTCCAGACTGTTCTTCATGTGAGGAAAAGAAAAACTGTCAAAAAATTGAAAAGTGAAAGTGAATAACTTGAATGAAGGAATTGGATATAATCTATGTAATAGTTAATGACTTGCTCCATCTACCACTGTTAGAAATAGTCTTCCTGGAGCACTTTTTGTTACTAAAAATTTGTTCAGAAGATTTCCTTCAACAAGATACACATGTTGTATTGTAAAGTAGTGGCTGTGAAATTATTTAAATCAGCATACTCCTTTTCAGGTTTTTAGTGATTGTTTCAGAGTAACTAATTCCTTCTAAGATACAGTGTATGTTCAGTTCTTCCTTTTTGAAGCCTGCTTACTGAGCAGTTTTCTCCTTCTAGGATCGAACACTTATGAAGAAGCAGCTGCTTACATTCAGTGTCAGTTTGAAGATCTTAACAAGAGAAAAGACACAAAGGAAATCTACACTCACTTCACATGTGCCACAGATACGAAAAATGTGCAGTTTGTTTTTGATGCTGTAACTGATGTCATTATTAAAAATAACCTTAAAGACTGTGGCCTCTTCTAAGAACAGACAAGACATTGTTAAATGGTAAATTACATGCCTGAAAAAAGGACTTAGGCATTTGGAATAAGCCCATGTTGTGTGAAACTTGCATAGATATACTTAATTCTCTTTATTTTATTTTTAGGTTTGAAGAATGACTTCGCACAAATCTAATCTGATTGATTTCAAGATGAAAGATATACAAAATATGTTGTGCTGAATGATAGATCAGTACTGTACTTGCCTGTTTTAACAGCTTTATTTATGTTTGTCTTGTAAATTTAAGTAATTAGGTAACACTGAGATGTCTTTTGACTGTATGTAAACTTGTAGTAATGTATTTGTATAAACGTTGAACGAAATACTTTGGTAACTTGTTGTCCTCTAAAATTTCTGTGGTTTATGAAGATGCTCTTAGAGGAGACAGATACTTTTTGCCTTTTGGTTATTTAAACATCTTGTAAAATTAAATTTTCTTTTCATTTAGAGGGTGCATGCTACTTTATTCTTTATTTTCTGTTGGTAATACTGTATATGGCACTAGCTTTTTTGATATTTAAACAGCCTCATACACCTGCTCAGATTTAAAGAAACATAACTAATAAAACTTTTTTTGCCTTAAGTTTTGGGAAAACAAAAATTTTTATAAATTTAGGTTGAATACAAAAATTATTTTTAAAACTTAACTGAAATCCACAGCTTACGAAATCTGGATTTTCAGTCTTTGCAGTGCAAATGTGACTACACTGAAAAACTGAATTTTAAGGTTGAAATATCATTGAAGCTCATGGAAATGCAAACAGGAAGTTGTTAAAAATACACTTGTAGAAATAAAAAAAAAAGTTTGAAACTAATCTTTACTCACTGGAGTGAATGGCAATTTTTTTTAAAGACCTTTAACAAAGGCTGGACTTCCAATTAATGTAATTTCTTTCTGCTTAATAATTAAAATGATGTTATCCTTTAACTCTTTGCTATCTTCTGGTAATAAAACTAAAACTAATTTGCTAATTTAATAACCATAGAAGTATTAGGTTCTCCCAGAAGAAATTGCCCAGTGTTTTCATGGTTTAAAGCAATTTACTGTTGCTTATTAAGAAGAATCTTCAGTATATTGGGTAGGGTGACTTAGTGACTTTAAAGATGGTGATTCTTTAATTTAGTTACATTTAAAGCCTCATACTTTCATTTAAAAATAAGTTAAAGAATATGATTTTCTTCTGGTTATGCTTTCATTATGTGATTTGCAATTTTAGGTATATATCATCCATTGCCTTATGGTTAGTGCCAAAACTGATTTTTATACCTACTTTAAAATGAATAAGCTTCTATTTGTAAATAAGTTCCTGGATGGTTGTCTTAAATGTATGTCTTCTACATAACACAGACATACCAAACTTGGAAATATGATTTTCTATAATTGTTAGAATATTCCAGGCAGCTACAGTACACTGTAAGTTTTTTGAGAATGATTCTTTGAATCTGTTGCTATTTTTCTATATTATCTTAGCTTACTGTTCTTAGAAGTGTTCAACCAAAATATTCAAATCATTGTTCTGTTATTTAATTTTTCATTGTGTGTATGTTTCATTAGGCATCAGCTTGAGTAAAACTTCAATGCTTCCTTTGTTAGGTACAGAATTACTTAAACGCGTTTCAAATGAAAGCTTAGAAAGGAGTTTCTAATTTATTACTGGAGGTTGTTAAATATATTCATACATTATGAGCTCTTTCAGCAGTTGTAGTAAACAGTCTGTATATCCTGGGCTGCTTTTAATTGTGCTTTACAGTTCTGGATACGTAACTGATTTTAAATTTCATTGAACAACTTTGTGGAAATTGTATTTACACCTACGTTAAAGTTGGTTTTTGTACTTGATGTAAAACAGAAATTGGGATTAATCAAATTACATAAATAAATTTAAATTTTGTGCCTTGCTTGAAAGAGATGTTCTTCCTTAAATGTGCTGATGGAAATCTTTCTGCATCCATCCTGTAGATGCAACTAGGTAATAAAACTGAGAAGATAAAAAGAGCCAATTCAAATGTTTTATGCTAGAAACAAAAATGAGCATAAACATAAAACTATTAATTCCTAAATATTTTTCCTCCACCACCATTCCTAACATCTTCAATGTCAGAATTTTTGGAATTTCATAACTGCTCTTTTCTGAAATATTAGTGTCTTGACCCAGAACAAAATTGTGAAATAGTTTTAAGTCCAGGAGTATGAGCTTGTCTTTTGTGACTTGATGAGCTGACACCTGATATATGCTTCCTTATAGAAGCTCTGTAGTGGTCCTTTGTTTAGGTTTATAAATTGCCTGTTTAAAAACTTTTCATATTAAAGGCTCGAGAAATCATTGATTGCATCTGTTCAAAACTTTCCAAAACTGGGTTGTTGATAAAAATTAATTTGTTATACTTAAGCTGAGAACTCCTTTATATGTTAAAAATACTATGCTAAATAAGTTTTTTTAATTTTTTTAAAATATTCTAAGACCTATATATACTGATAGCAAATACTTTGATTTTCTTTGGATTTTGAGTAGCTTCATCTTTGAGCCAAATGAGTTTTACCTATTTTGTTACCTAATAAGATTGTTCATATAAATCCCTTCTTGTTAGGTAGTAATTAGATGATAATGAGATAATTCTAATACGAATGTTTCCAGACTTACTTTCAGCTGATCATATGACTTTGCCTGAACTTCATGGATTTTAGTTATATACTTCTTTAGTATTAGTGCATGCTGCAGTGGACTTATCTACCTTGGGCAAAACTTTCTGAGGATCTTATATAACGGAGTTATCATTATTTTTTGTCTTGGGATGAAAGTTTGTCATTCTAACCTGTTCATCTAGGAAAAGCTACAAGAAGGCTAAAATGCAGTGGTGGGAGCTACATGCTTAGATTTCACTCTGATTGTTAGAGGGCTCCACTCTATCTCTGCTTGATCAGGAGGCTCCTTCTCAGTTGTAAGTAAACAAAAATGAAGAAATCCTGCTGGTCTGAGGACAGTCTTGTGCCTCAGCAGTCTGAGCCTCTGTTCTCTTCCAGTTCTTCATTCCTTGCATTTTTTCCATTTGAAGTATCCAGACAAACTGCTTTTTCTAGTAGTACACAGGGAACCTCCTTCCAGTATCTCAAAATATTTCCTAAAATTATCTTAAATTATTCTCAATATGTATAGGGAATTACAGCCTGATGGAGGGTTCCCTAAAGCCAGGATCTTGTGATCGTATTGGGGATTGTTGGAGTCTCAGCAAAACACAGCCATGATTAAATTTTCTTTTTAAGAAGATCATTTGTGAGGGGATGTGTTTTGGAACATTTGGTATGTGGCTTTATGATGCTACCTACTGAATTTGGAATGAGTTTGTCAGCAAATGTAGTAACTTCAGTAACCAAAACAGGGTTCAGGGTCAGCATGGAAACAGAGGAGTGTTTGCTGAATTTCAGTTCCCAATTCCATGTACACAATTAACATCTTCATTATTTAAATTCTACATAAAACCTTAGGGGGGAAAAGAGATGAACCTGCAGCCTGCTGAACAGCGTGATTCAGCTAGTATGCTTTTAGAATTGGGAAGAGCGAAAGAAGTTTCAAATCAAGCAAAAAGGAAACCCTACCAAGACACTGACTGTCCTACTGCGTGGAAGTCTCTTGAAGCTATCATATCTCATATGAATAACTAATAGCCTCTGGGTCAGAGAGTAATGGCAAGGTTGAACATTTCAATTCCATAACTCTTTCATTTTGGAAAAATAGCAGATGCAACAAGAGGTTGTAAAAAGCTCGCCCTGAGGTAGCTCATAGCTTGTGAGTGCACTCACAAGGAGGATGAGGCTGGATGTTGGGCAACTTATTTACCAGTCATTAGCTATATCAGAGCGTGTCTACATTTTTCACAAAAAGACTCAGTTGACATTATGGGCTCTATAAAACAGAAATCAAATTGCAGAAGTGGAAAACAGTATTTCCAGCTCTGCATCTACACGGTGCTTGATAAGAAGCTTCTTTGACAAGCAGAACAGAGGATGGTTAAGACCAAGTACGTTGTCAGCAGAAGTCACTGCAGCCCCACAAAACTAGCTGTTCCCAGCTCACTTCTTTATTCTCCTTCCTTCTCTCTCTGTCCCTCCATTAATAGAGAATTTTGGGAAGGAGTTTTGCTTGTGTGCTTTCCTACTTATGCATTCGTCACGTGAAGGCTGTGCAGAATGGCTGTGGAATGTCTGCAACAGTACTGTAAGAATACATTGAATGATAAGTGTGCTTAAAACTGCACATGTGTGTCTTCAAAAGCATGAACAAAAGGTCAGGAAACAGACCTGAGCAAGAAAAGGATTTGTGGGTATAGTTTAGTTTCTGAAGTCAGAAGCAGCCTGATCTGTGCAGTGTGACACAGCCCATACCGTATAAACAGGCAGTTTTAATCCTCCATTCTAATACACATGTTAATGGTAAAGAAAATATGTAATTTGTTAGATACTACTCATAGAAATGTGAGTACTCTGGGTTGAATTCTAAGTGGCTTTTAGTTTTTGCCAGTATCTTTCGTAGCCAAGTTATGTTGCTTTGGCTTAAACATCTTTAGTTTGCCTTTTCTACTTACAGCTTAATCCTCTACGAAATTGTCAGTCTTTGGATTTCTGACTCTAAGGGAGGGAAGAAAGTCATAAACTATATCATCTGCTGAGACTAAAAGAACATTTTCAAGATGTAGTCATTGAGGCACAGGAGACTGAGTTTCTGGGGGAGCTGTAAGGAAAGTACTCTGTGATGAACTTGACAGCTGTATCCAATATTTGAAGAAAGCAACTTTGGGAGAGTGATGTGGCATAAAGTTGCATCTGTTTTTGTTGAGGAGCTCTGAGTATGAGGGGTCATGTAGGCTGAGCTATGTAGAGTTGCTCAGCTACTTATCTGTTTCCTAGATGAGGTTGTCAGATGCATGTGCTTTAAAGCCAAGGAAGTGTGATCTTATACACATTGAGGAAATGCCCCTTTCTGCATTGCAGTCTTAACGTTCAGGGTATTTTTGAGCCTGAAAAGTTTTGAGCTGCCTGCTACGTGTGAGGGACGTGTCACTGCTGGCACTGATACTTGTTTAGGGCTTCTCTCCAGCTTGCCAGAGATGTGCAGTCAGAAATAAAGAGCAACTCAGCAGAAAGCAGTACACGAAGTGCATAAGAGGCCCCTTCATCTGCTGCAGGGGGAGTGAGAGGATGCTGCACAGATAAGTGAGCAGAGACTGAGGGGGGAGCTGCTCTTCTGATTCTTGATGGGGTGTTTGAATGCTTTCAAGGCTTAATGCAGTTTTACAGGAAGGGATGGCAGCAGGAGAAAGTTGGTGTTTTATATGCTGTATCTTGAAACAGTATGTCCTATCCAGACTCTTAGCCCTTGAAGATCTGTTTTCCTCTAGCTAAAAGCCACGCCAGAAAGTAAATTGTTAATGCTGCAGTATGTAGTGTGCTAATCTTAAAGGAGGGTTTTTCACGACCAGAATTTTTAGTGGTGTAGAATTACAAAGATGATCTAAATGATAAATCCAAAGGCTATTAAGTGAGTTGTATAACATTCTAATATTTAAAATGTGGAGATAAGTGAAATGCAGTATCTTATCCATCATTTTTCCCCCACTAAGTCTGTGAAAGGAGGGTTAATGGAGCACTCAGAGAGCTCAGTGTGAGCATTCCTGAGACCAGTGCTGAAATACAGTGCTACCATGGGCTGTAATGGAGGTGGAGTGAAGAATTCATGTTTTCTGTGAAGCTGCAGTTCTTGAGGAACTTCATGGCCCTTTGTTGCAATCTGTGATCACCTGTCTGCTGGTGTATGGTAATGGATGCTCTTAGCCTTTGGCAAATGCAGGGTAGCTCATTGTTTTTTAAACAGTGGAACTTGTAAGAACTAAGGAAGACACGATCACTAAGGAAGTGATCTGCAAAGTTTAGATGATGAAGATTAGGTTACAAATGTTTGCGTGCTTCCAATAACACTTATGTGCATGATGATCACATTATGCCTACATTTTCTGAAACTATGAAGTGGATCTATGCTGGATTTTTGGCAGTAGCGCTTCTCATTGTACTTTACACAGAAATGAGGAGACGGTGGCACTCATCCAGACTTGTGTTCCTGTAATCCAGCTGCACAACTATTCAGCTGGCAGCTGGGATACTGAGCTTTACGTAGTCTGATTTCTGAAGTGCATTTGAATAAGAGAAACATCCTAATGACTGGGCCAGTAGATACTCTTGAAATAATGACCTCCACTTTTTCCTGTTACATTTATTTATTTTACTTTATAATGACTTCTCATCTCCACAAGGATTAGAATCTGTATGTATCAGTTACCAAACCAAATCTTCATTTTTTTTTCAACACATTTTTGTACAAAGTCAAGAAACTTCCATAGATCTTGGAGTAAAACATTTGCTTAGATCTGAGCTCTGAATCAAAGCTGATGCTGGACTTACTTGCCTATGTCCTGATCACGCATCCTAGCCAGCTGTGTTATATTGCATAAGTTTACAGCTATGTCCTCTCTCATCACCTTTAAATGGTAACAGAATCACCCTTGTAGATTTTTTATTTTCCAGATATCATCTTATTTACAACTATCTATAACATACAGTTCAATTTGAAATTAATTTATGAACCATTTTTGAAATTACGAGCAAACAGGGAAGTTACATACAGAGCTTGCTTGGAGACTAATCTCGTCTTTCAGCAGTGTGGATTCAGCATATGAGACTTTCTTTACAATGTATGTTTTTAATCCTTGAACAGTTCTTGCAATTCTTTCCTGCATCAGTTTCCAGTTCTCCTTGTGTATCTCAAATTGCAGTGCTATTTATTAGTGAAAAGAATTTGAAAGTGGAAAGCTGCTTTTTACTTCTTTTTACTTTTTTTTTTTTTTTGACTTTTTTGTAGGATGGATGGGAGAAGAATATAAAATGAGTGTTCCACCAAAAAGTACCAGTTAGAGTCATCTCAGCAAGTCTCAAAATCTTCCATTTAGAAAGCATAAATATTGCTAGAGTGGACTGTAGGTTTCTCAGCAATTTTTATATGCTTTCTAAAAAATAACACAGAATGACAGATGGGAGAACTCCATGCTATGAGACCAGAGGAAGATAATGAAAATCAGAATACAGCACTCATTCTAGAATTCATCAATATGGAGGAAAGACCATCAATGAAACAGGAGAGCAAGATTTTACTTAGCAGAATTCTGCATTTCTGCAGGAAAGCAATGCTGCATCTCCACAAGTCCCTTGCCTGATCTGATTTTAATTAAAGGTCCCCAGTAACACTTATTTGCCCGATTGACAACCATTTGTACTGGGAGTTAGCTGCAGAGCCATGAGTTTTTACTATTCAGTTCAGAGGGGGGTTCCTAGAAAGTCAGGGCTCTTTTTGCCTTTAACTCTCTTAGCTCTCCAGGGCACTTCCATATTCTTAGGAGGGCCCAGGAGGAATAAGCTGGACTTGTCATGTAGATTTTTCTTAAGAATAGTTTTCTGGAGGTAAAATACTGTAGTTAATACATTTGTGCAGGCTTCTGTGCTTTAAACAGAGTGACTTGGTAGAAACACTACCATTTCATTATGCCTAAATAAGGTACGTAGTCAGCGATTATATCGGCCTGGCTCTTTACTTGTATTCTAAGTAGGTCTCCAATGGTGCAGCATTCTTCCCCTCTATGCTGAATTCTTTGAAAGAGGGAGGTGACAGAAGTGTGGTGAGAAGCTAACCATCTGCCGTCATTTACCTTCCTGTGTCTGTTAGTCTTTTAAATCTGATTTTCTTATTGCTGTCAGACAGCGTGGAGGGCAACATACTCATGCAACAGCCTAATCAACATGCAATTTAAATCACAAAGATGACTTTGGTTCTTATACCAAAACGTACAGATAATGGAGGAGTAAAAGCAAAAAAAAAAAAAAAAAAGTACTCAATGCTTCTGTGGGGCTTTTTATTGGTTTTGCTTAAAGGTTTTTTGCTTTAGATCTCAGCTGGCCATGGATGGCTGCTTCACAGTGGAGGTTTTTCAGCTCAAAGGGCAGGTAGTTTTGTGGCCATGGTATTCTATAATGCTTTGACAAAAAAATCATACTGTCTTTGTTACAAACTGTCCCATCATAACTCTGCCTCTCTTCCAGAGCTGTGATCTCTGATAGATGGATAGATGGAAAATGCTGCAAATGTCCATCCGTCCACTGGTATGTTCTCATGTCCATATTCTAGATATAAGCGTTTCATTGGTCACATTTACAGATTTGTTTGTTTCTCATGTGTGTTTTCTTCCTATTATTATTTTTTGTTGCTCTCTTTTCTGTCTTCTATGGCACTACAATTATGTTCAGTATACCAGGAAGAAGAAAAGCACAGATACTCACCAGTCCTGGTGATACAATGGTTATTTTGGACCACAATAATTAAATGTTTCCTCCAGAGTTAAGAAATGTCATTCATGTTTTCTTTTGCTGTTTTGGGACTCCACTTGAGGGTGTGGGGGCTTTTTCAGATTATTTTTAAATATAGGCTGTCTGAAATTTCTCATCTTTGGCTATTAGCTCATGAAACACAGATTTTAGGTAGATTACTGTAACTGTGAGCCAGTGTATGTTTTCCACTTGCTTATTTTTTCCCCTCTAGTTATTTATGTACTACCACAATAAATGTACTTGCCAAGTAATGCATTTGATGTAGTGTTTTGGTTTTTTCCTTTTCTTAATATTTTTTATTAGCAGAGGTAAGTAACAGGAAGGGCAGTAAGTAGATCTCTTGGGGAAGAGGAAGCAGCTGGGGATGCCAGTGTGTATGGGATTTGTTGTAGCTGAAAAATAAGACTTTAACGTCTCTTTTGTGAATGCTATTTTTAATGTTCTGGAGAGGAAGCAGATGGAAGGAGATTGTCAGTTCTGTGCAACAAGGAAAGATAAAGAATAAACCCTTCAAAAGCAATATATAATCCTTACTAGTATGTCTCTCTTCCATAACAGTCTCAACATGATGATCACATGGGCATACAGGCAGCCTCTGGCTGGCTGTGCAGCTCCTGAGCTCCTTGCTGCATGTCTGATCAAATATGGTTTTGACACACTTCTAAGCACTTTCTAGGTTGTGTTTAAAGTGTTTTGTGCTCAACTATCATCTGTATCGTGGGTTTACAGTTCTGGCACTTTTAAAAGCACAGTTCTCAGTCACTGTTGCCCTGCTGATGGAGACAGGTGCCTTTTGGCTCTGTGGATGGTTTAATGGTGGTACCCCTAGGCAGTGGGGTGCAAAGTATGAAACCATGCAGCACTGACTTTATGAGAGTATTTAGAGAAATACCAGTATTGGACTGTTTGTATTACAGTCTTTCATGTTTATCCTAAAACAGGTAAACTCCTCCTGAATTGGAGTCGCCTCATTTCCTAGACAATTTACTCGCTCTAACCAAGAATATAAAATCCTCTCGGCTTTGTTTCCATAGATAGTCATTTGAGGTGAACGACTTGGAAGAGCGTTTTGTAGAGACAGTAGATGAGTAAAATCCAGTTCCATGGTTACTCACAACATGTAAGAAGTTATGCCATAAAAAGGATGACGGCTGAGAGAGCCAGCAGAGAGAGCAGTTCTTTCAATGACATCATGATTTACCACTCAGACAAGATTTTCCTATAGTAAATAAGCTTGAGGGATTAGCCTGGTCTTGAAAAGAATGTGAATCCTCTTTAGAAAAGCAAGCATTCATCACGCTTTATCCTGCAGTACTGCAATTTAGTAGTCGGGATATTTCCTAGAAGAAAAACTGGAAGTTCTTTTCTACTAGTGGAAATCATGTAGGGTTATTAATCTGCTTCTGAAAACAGGAATTGAAACAACAGAATCTCTCAATAACCATTCCCGTGTATATCTAATTCATTATAATCACTTCTTACTTGAAGTTGTACACAGGATCTGTGGTAGAACAAGTGAATATGAGATAATACTGCAGCTGTACTCTCCAGAATTGCACTGTTATTGCTCAGTAATTTCTAAGGTTTGGTTTTCTGACCTGTAGTATAGACAACGTATTTAGTGCTTAACTATCCGTATGGTTTGGAATGCTGCTGAACCTAACCTCTCTTTATAAAGGCATAGAATAAAAGAACCCATATCTTCCAAAGAGGTGGGTTTGAACTGATTCAGATCTTTTTTGAGGGGGAAAATGTATGTTTGTGCCCATTTAGAAAGCAAGATTACCTGAACCTTATCTTAATCTTTTTTTTTTTCTTTTTCATATCTTCTCTGCCACAAAAAATAGCTGACTTCAGACTAGTTTCTCAGAAGTGTATTCCATAACTTTAACTTTTGTGCACTCCTTCAATCCAGAGGTATGACAGTAAACTTTATGTACTTGCAGTTGCTTACAAAACAATCCGCCAGCAATCCTGCTGAATAAAACTGAACCTCTTTTCATGGATTCATAAAACTAACACTAAAAACACATCGTAGCTGAAGCTGAAATTGCCAGATCCATTCCAGCCTGAAGTGCTTTTTATATCCATTATAGAAAAACAGAGCATGCTATGCACATCTTTAATATAAGAAGCAGCTGAGTAAGGCTGTTCCATTCTATGCATCCGGGAGTGGTCTAAGTCTGTGTAGACGTTTCCTTCTGCCCCAGGCAAGCACAACCAAAGCGAGGCATGCAGTAGGTCTTAGTTTCTGTGTTTTGCACTACCGTAAGGGATTGAATTATTTATGTTTGAGTCCTCGTGATTACAGAATATAGAAGATGTAGGATTTCCCAAATCCAAGGGAAGATACCGTGGAGATGTAGATTATAGTACTCCAGGATGCTGAATACCTGCAAATAAGAGAATCTGCAACTTCTGCCATTGTCTTGATTCAAGAAATACTGGTTTGGAATTGACTAGGCTTTAAAAAAGCCACTGAATTCCTGTCAGGAATTTTATGGTAAATACAATGGCAGAACAGAGGCTGTAGACAAGAGGACAATGGAAATGGCAAGTTTGCTGTTGGAGGTTTCTGAAGACAGACCTTGTGCAGCAGGTTTCTACCGCAGGAGTTGATTGCATGGCCTGTATTTTGCAGTGCTTTCATAACTCTCAGTGTGAATCATTCTGTTTAGAAAAATGTGACCTTAATTTCTTTGCATTCATTTTTTTAAAAACAAAAATTGAAAACTAAAAAAAAAAAAAAAAAAGATGATTATATTGCTCTTTCAAGTCTTTGGTGCTTGATTGCATTATATAAATCCATCATTTTAGTCTATTTAACTTTGTTCTTCAGTTGCAAAAAACAGTTGGATCAATGAGATTTAGCAGTCGTACTGTTTTCTTATAGATCTCTTCAGTGGTAAAAACATTCAAGGATGCTGCTAAAAATAAACATCCTCTTCCTGCAAGGCTGGGAAGATGGACTGTATAAATACATCTCTAAGGGAAGCGTGCTATGTTACAGAAAAGCACTTCAGTCTTAGTTGCTAAATGATGTCACCTTTCTAAACCACGGGGCAGGTCCTGAGAATAAGAGTAGTCATTTTCCTGCTTCACGGTCCTATTCTTGAATGAAGTGACCTCGGCTGTTGGGCTGAGCAGTTAAGAAGGCAGGCTGTCTGTGCTTTCTTCTTGGGCAGCTGCTGTCATTTTGGCAAAAAGCATATATATTCGTACTCTCTTTTCCCTGAAGTGATGAAGCAAGTGATAAAACACACGCATTCAACATTGTGTCCCTTATGCCAGTACAGCTAATAAAATGGTGGTTTTGCACATTCTTATTCCATTCATTTCTCCAGTTAATTTAATGAGGTTTAATGGTAATGTAAGTTATGCATGTTTGTACTTGATTTGGGCTTTTGGAGTTCTTATTTACTATGTAGGAATAGCAGAGAGAGAGCACAGAAAAAAAAAAGCACTATTTTCCTAATTAGAGGAAGTGCGGCATCTGTTAGTTCAAGGTGCTCAGGATCCTGTCTATTAGAAAACAACCATAATGGTTTTAGCAGTTGGGAACTTTCTGCTTCAGAGCGTTTTGACTCAACTGATAGTGGTTTGAAGTGAAATTCTAACCCAGGGACTATTAAAGGGGTTACGTTAGCAGCCAGTGGCATTGTTATATTAGAAGGATTTTCAGTTCTAAACTATATTCCAAATTTCAGTTGTTTTTTCATTTTCTTGGTTAGATATGTTTAAATGTGCTCATGATTGCACACTGGACTGACTAATGGCACACTGACTCCTAGGTTAAATTTCAGTGCTAAAGAATCACATGGTTTTTCATGTTACTTTTTCAACTGATGTGTATATATATATTTACTATCTAAGAAGTGATGTTCAAGTACTTTGTCAATACTTACATTTAAGAGGAGGCAATAAGAGGGAGAATTGTCCTTATTTCATTAATAATCTTCAGCCAGATTTCTACATTCTGCTTTTTAAGACTTCTGTGTTTTCACAGAATCACAGAACTGTAGGGGCTGGAAGGGACCTCTGGAGATCATTGAGTCCAACCTCCTGCAAAGCAGGGCCCCTACAGCAGGCTGCACAGGTAGGTGTGCAGGCAGGTCTTGAGTATCTCCAGAGAAGGAGAATCCACGGCCTCCATGGGCAGCCTGTTCCAGTGCTGGTCACCCTTACTGTGAAGAAGTTGCTTCACGTATTGGTGTGGAACTTCCTATGAAGTTCCTATGTTTTACTGTAGTGAGAGTTTGTAATCAAGACTCAATGGAGTGGTGTCCTTAAATTCTTTATAAATAAATGTGTTACAAGTCTTTTGTTACAGGATGTATCCATATATATAAAGTGGTTCATTAAAAGACATCAGTAAAGTTATTACTTTTCTACAAGTGGGAAACTGAAGAGTGAGAAGAGTCACCAGGGCAACACATCACTGTCTGTTCAAATCAGAAAGATTGTCTTGTTTTGGTGTGTCTTATACCATCCAGGTAGGCATCACGTGAATGTACCATTTAGAATGACTCCAACATCTATAGACAAAAATAATATGTTCAGATAGGAAGGACTTTCACTGTCCTACTCAAAATACAAAAATCCTATTGAATACGGCCAAAACCTGAAGTTTCCCGTATCTGTGTGACTCCACCTTTAGGATGACTTATATCTGTATCTTTTATTTCAGATGAACAACCTCAAAATTCCATTAACTGCAACCTAACTCCATGAGGTGTTGCATTTTTAAAGCTGAGTATATTAAGTCGGTTCCCAGCATCATTGGGCCAGAAAATGCTGCTCACCTCAGAAAGACTGCTAGAGACTTCCCTTTCTGCCTCATAATATCAGGGAAAACTTCTTTACAGAAAGGGTTGTTAAGCACTGGAATAGGCTCCCCAGGGAGGTGGTTGAGTCGCCATCCCTGAATGTTTAAAAACTGTTTGGATGTGGTGCTCAGGGACATGATTTAGCAGAGGGTTGTTAGGGCAATATGGTTATGTTGCAGTTGGACTGGATGATCTTGAAGGTCCTTTCCAAACTGAGCACTTCTGCGATTCTATAAAATCACAATTTTGAGAACTTTCTGTCTTGGTTTCCCAAGCGAAAGAAGGCAGTAGGCAGCTCTTGTACCTACCAGTGCTTTTTGGTTTGTCTGAGTTGGTGCAATTTCAGGTGAAGTGCAAAGAGCCATAATGAAAACACCTGAGGAGCACCCAAACTTTGTGTGTGCTTCCTAGATTTGCTGTGTGTGTGCTTGGGGATACACTGTGTAGCAGTAAGAGAGGTGACAGGATGAGTACATAGCCTTCCACAATCTCTGTGACACATATCTGTGATTGAAAGTAAAGTGAAGAACAAAATAATGTTTGGATCATTAAATAATATTATTTGCAGTAAGAGCGTTCAGTGGCTGCATCAAAAAACATAGGTGTATGGGAACACCTTTGTTCTCCAATAAACAACTTCAAGACTTGTTTTTAAACATATTAACGTTGTTCATAAGACTTGCATTGACTTTTGTAGGCTTTGAATGCAACATCTGACAACAGAGTAATTATTTATTTTCTATTAGGAAAATAAGCACAGAAGTCATTTTTGAAACATTAATATATATGGCCAGGGACTTCAATTCTCCTTGGGATTTGATTTGCTTCAGGAAGTAGAGAGACACTGAACAGACAGAACCATCCCAGGAATGATTCCCCCAGTGTTTAAGCTCAATCATAACAGATTAGGAAATGTGATATGTGACCTTTGGAAAGCATGAACAACTACTAAAATATGCAATCTTAAAGACATACCTCAATGTTATATGAAAAATGGAAATTTCATCATTAGGCAAAAGACACATTTTCCATTTAAAGCGTAACATTCTGAGGAAAACAACTGTCTGTTACTGGCAGAGAGAGATTTTTATGGCTACATGGACTGGTGTGTTCTTGCTGGTTTACATCGTTCTGCTGATACAGAGTAGGCATTTTTTTCAGAGCAAGTTTTTCATTTCAGCAGTTTATGGCTGCTTTTCATCTTGGGGGTGGTACAAAGCAGGTAGGGTACGTTGCTGGATCTGGCTCTGTACTTTAACCAAGTAAAAGTCAATACTCTAGACAAATATTTGCCATGCCTGGCAATGAACAATAAGAAACATAGAACAGCTTTTAAAGTTACCATCTCTTTGCACAGCTGATCTCTTGTTTCCTTAGAGTCTGATTTACAGCTGCTTGTGCCTGTGGGTGAGGGGGTAAAAGAAGCAAAGATCAAGAGCTCTTTGGAGTATTCTAGATCAGACATTTCCTGAAATGGGCATACCTACCCATTTGCACATTTTGGGCTTTTATGAATGAATCTCCTTTCTACTTTCTCCAGTTGGTATTTTATTTCACGGCAACCACAGATGCGTGGCGGAAGCAAGGCAGCACAACTTCTGCACCACTGAGTGCAACAAAGGAAATTGAGGTGGCTTTTTTTTTTTCTTATCTGTTCTAATTCTTCACGGCAGACTTCCTTTCTGCTTTGAGTGCTTCGCACACCTTTAGAACAAAAGATATTTAAAGCCATTACTCAAGTCTGCAGTGCGGAATAGAGCTACTCTCCTTGGTGGAGGTTAGACAGCCAGCATTGAAAATGGGCATAAGTTACAAGCAACAAATTTTGCCCCATAGGTCTGATCACATTGCTATTGCCTGTGTTCCTGGAAAACCACCGACCATTGCAAAGCAAAAGTTTCCATGACACAAGTGGCATTACAGAGGAAATATTTTGTGCCCTCATCCTGTGTTTTGTTAAGGGGAAAGCTTGGTGGACCCGTGGGTTTGATCCAGCCCATCAGACAGAGAATCCCCAGCACATGTTGAGCTGTGTGACTACAGGTTGCTTTGGCCCTGCTGGGGATGTCAGGGCTCAGAGCACTGTGCAGTGCCAGCACCCAGGACTGTGTGTCTGCAGCTCTTTCTGAGCTCCTCCGCTCTGACTCTGACACAACAGAGGCTTTTTTCCTGCCGCTGTCAGCAGTTCTTACAGATGATTGTCCATAAACAAGCACTTCATTGTTATAATTTATTATGAATTGTGGAAGCCTAGCATGGCTGCTCGAGCTGAATTACAGCACGTAGTGCAGCAGTTACCAGAAGCAAACACTGAGACTCTTGGCTCTGTGCACCTGCCTAGAATTGTAAATCTGGGTACAGATTGTGTGTGGGAAGACTGGAAGGGAAATTTTGGAGCTTCCCACCTAGGAAGACAAGCCATTCTGAATGAATGAGGTCATTGCACAGTCCTAATGCAGGTAGTGAAAGCCAGTGGGCTGCTTCTTTTCTCATTGGTTTTAACCCATTTGCTCTCTATTTAGATGTGGTTATGATGATGGCAACTTGATTCCTGGGATGGTGTACACAACTTCGTGGCATTACTGGTGAATGTTGTAAAAAGGTGATGCATTGGAGCAGGTTGCCCAGGGAGGTGGTGGAGTCACTGTCCCTGGAGGTGTTCAAGAAGATGTATCACTGAGGGACATGAGTTAGTAGGCATGGTAGGAATGGGTTGATACTTGGGCTAAGTGATCTTAGCCATCTTTTCCAACTTTAATGGTTGTACGATTCTAAGGGTTTAAAATTATAAATTTAAACCTTATGCTTATTATTGTGGGTCTCTGAAATACACAATGAGCCAAGTTGCTCAGCTAGGTAATTTGGTCAAGTTGCATTAAAGTAATTGATTATTGCATCCTGTCAGCTGAGAATCTGGCTGAAAATGCTGTCTCAAAATCACAGAATTACAGAATGGCCTGGGTTGGAAGGGACCTCAAGGATCATGAGTCTCCAACTCCCCTGACACAGGCAGGGCCACCAACTTCCACATTTAATACTAGACCAGGCAGCCCAGGGCCCCATCCAACCTGGCCTTGAACACCTCCAGGGATGGGGCATCCACAACCTCTCTGGGCAGCCTGTTCCAGCACCTCACCACTCTCCTTGTAAAGAACTTCCCCCAGGCATCCAACCTAAACCTTCCCTCCTTCAACTTAAAGCCATTTCCCCTTGTCCTGCTGTTATTTACCCTTTCAGAGAGTTGACTCCCCTCCTGTTTATAGGCTCCCTTTAGGTACTGAAAGGCTGCAGTGAGGTCACCCCGCAGCTTTCTTTTCTCCAGGCAGAACAAGCCCACCCCCCTCAGCCTGTCTTCATAGGAGAGGTGCTCCAGCCCTCTGATCATCTTTGTGGCCCTCCTCTGGACCCTCTCCAACAGCTCTCTGTCTTTCTTGTACTGGGAGCTCCATACCTGGACGCGGTACTCCAGATGGGGCCTCACAAGGGCAGAGTAGAGAGAGACAATCACCTCCCCGTCCCTGCTGGCCACCCCTCTTCTGATGGAGCCCAGGATACCATTTGCTTTCTGAGCTGCAAGAGCACACTGCTGGCTCATGTTAAGTTTGTCATCCACCAGGACCCTCAGGTCCTTCTCTGCAGGGCTACTCTCAAGGACTGCTCCTTCCAGTCTGTATATATGCCTGGGATTCCTCTGGCCCAAGTGCAAAACCTTGCACTTTGCTATGTTGAACCTCGTTAGATTCACCCCTGCCCACCTTTCAAGTCTGTTGAGGTCCCCCCACATAGCATCCCTTCCTTCCACTGTGTCAGCTGCACCACTCAGCTTCATCAGCAAACTTGCTGAGAGTGCACTCAATTCCGTTATTGATGTCATTGATAAAGATGTTAAAGAGCACCGGTCCCAAGACAGACCACTGGGGGACACCACTCATTACCAGCCTCCTCCTGGACATAGAACCATTGATCACCACCCTCTGTCTGCAGCCTTTCAACCAATTCCTTATCCAACGAGTGGTCCACCTGTCAAATCCACATCCCTCCAATTTGGAGATAAGGATGTGGTGGGTGACTATGTCAAAGGCCTTTCTGAAGTGCAGGTAAGGTGACATTGGTCGCCTTCCCTTTGTCCACCAGTACCCTCACTCCAACACAGAAGGCCGCCAGATTGGTTAGGCATGACCTTCCCCTGGTGAAGACGTGCTGGCTGTCTCAGATCACACACTCATTCCTCATGTGATAAAGCATGTTGTCCAGGAGGACCTGTTCCATGATCTTCCCAAGTAGAGAGGTGAGACTCACCGGCCTGTAATTCCTCAGGTCCTCCTTGCTCCCTTCCTTAAAATGGGAGTGACAGGACCCTTCCTCCAGTTATCCGGGACCTCACCTGACAGCCATGACATTTTAAATATGATGGAGAGAGGCTCAGCAACCACCTCAGCCAGATCCTTCAGAACCCTGGGATGCATGCCATCTGGCCCCATGGACCTGTACACATTCTCATGACTGAATGAGGATGATTTTCACACAGAGGGTGGTGAAGCACTGGAACAGGTTGCCTAAGGAGGTTGTGGATGCCCCATCCCTGGAGGCATTCAAGGCCAGGCTGGATGTGGCTCTGGGCAGCCTGGTCTGGTGGTTGGTGACCCTGCACATAGCAGGGGGGTTGAAACTCGATGATCATTGTGGTCCTTTTCAACCCAGGCCATTCTATGATTCTGTGATTCATGAGGCAGTCTCAGACTTGCTCTGCCCTTACAATGAGTGGGGGGGGGGATTTACTCCCACAGTCCCCACCTAGAGGTTTAGGGATGCAGGGCTCAGGGATGTGAGAAATATTAGAATCCTGGCTGACAGTGAAGACTGAGGCAAAGAACTCATTCAGCTTTATCAAGCTGATTCTTGCAATGCAACGTTGTCCATCCATGTGTTGTCACTTGAAATAACATACAGTGAAAGGTGGGCAGTGGAGAGGCATTGTCACTGAATCATGAAATAATGGTAAAAAATCATGGAAATACAGAATGGCTTGGATTAGAAAGGATCTCAAAGATCAGCTAGTTCCAACCCCCTGTCGTGGGTAGGTTGTCAACCACCAAATCAGGCACAAGATCAGGTTGCCCACAGCCCCATCCTTGAGCTCCTGCCATTTACCATGCCTTTGTAAACCCTCGCACTGTCCTGCTTCAGGAGGAGCAACGCTCTTCCTGCCTTTGAGAAGGGATGCTACAGCATACATGTGGCTGTCAGTAGCTACAGTCTGTTTCCAGATTTTGTATCAGATGAAAATGTCATCCTTCTCTAAGGACATGGAGAGATTACCGCGTTAAAGCATATAGAGAAATTATGATTTAGTGCATTACTCACTAACTCAAGCGCTGGGTATTTTTACAAAGCAGCAGTGAGTCAGGCTGGCAGGGCAGAGCAGAAAGCGCCCTTTTGCATGTCCCTATGGCACCTTGATGATGGTAATGGGAGGGAGCAGTGGTGCTGGCACAGCACAGACGCACGGTGACGTAGCAGTGTGCCACTGTCACCTGTTTGCTCTGGCACCGAAGTTCCTTTTAAAGCTACCTGAAATTTCTTGTTTTTACATGAAAACTTATAAATAAATATATGAATCAAATATATAAACATCCACTCAGGAATCTGTATGAATTAGGAAAGCCTGTTTTAAAGAACCTCCTTCTCCTTTTTCTCCAAATTTCTAAATGTTAACGTACGAAAGTTTCAGTATGGTGTAAATATCTTTGGGAAGTCCTCTCTCTCCTCGGGTTTTTATGATTCAGCACGTAATTTTACACAGAAGTGTTCTCGGAGCAGTTTGAAAGCTTCCTTGTGATTTACTTCTGGCCTTCTGATGCTTTATGAAGCATCATATTTTGCAATTGAAATATTTTTAGCATGATTTTAGCACATCTGATTTTCCAAAATCAGAGAGAGCCTCTCTTGAAACAGATGGAAAATGTGATAAACAGCTGAAGGGGAGCCTGGAAATAAAATGGATAAGGTCTGGGTGATATTCTGATATTCTCTGCTGGACCCCCTTCTTCATCTCCTTTGCACTCAGACTCTGTGCAGGAAACTCAAAGGCAGAAATGTGTGGGTTTTGTGGGGGGTGGGAGTTGAGGAGGGGAGGGAACAGACGTAGAGACTTATATCTGAGGAATTCATCTTCAGCAGTGAAAGGCAGAAACAAAAATCCCCCCTGACTTGGATATTGGGTAATTCCACATTATTATACATTTCTTTCATCTTCCTCTAAAATATTAACAACTGCTGCTGGGGTTCTGGCACTGTGCTTCTGTGTACTGCTTTCTTCAGTTTTCTTCCTCTACTTGCAGCTCCTTTCATATGCATTTAATGGTGATAATTTGTTGGAATAAACTCACTTTGTCCAGGAGAAGACAAAAAATATCATTCTAGATACTTTTCTTCTGTGCCCCCAAAACAGAAATCCAGGGGTGAATTTGAATCCTGAGCGGAATCACCCACTGCAGATCAGTCTCCGGGCTGCAGTGCTGCCCAGCAAAGGGGGAGAGCTGGAAGCTCGGTGCAGTTCACTCTTCAGCCTTTCCCAAAGATGCATTTGCATTAAAATTCCAACCCTGTCATGTCCTTCTCATGGTGAGCAACTTCTTCTTCCTCCCACTGGAGTCATTGAACGCGGGAACAGTCCCCACCACGATAATTATTTCCCAGTGATGGAAATGGGCACAGTGGGACAGTACACATGCAACAAAGATTGTAATGCGTGAAGAAGGCGGTGTTTTTGGTTGCTCAGTGACTGCTTTAGTCCGTAGACCCCCCAGAGGCTGGGACTATCCGTCATGCTCTGTCACTGCAGACAGCTGGTGCACAGCAGGCACTGCCTTTGTTGCTGCAAGCTTTTGTCTTGCTTTAAGATTTTTATAATTAAATATGAAACAGCAGCTCAGGATAATACAAATCCAACCGGATGTTGTTTTTTTTTTGTTTTCTTTTTTTTTCAGAACATCAGAGGGGTTCCATCGGCTTAATTTATAATAGTTGGCCCACTGGTGTGCTGGGATCCTTGCTAGTCACGCTGACCTGTATTGCTGCACTGCTCTTGTACACCAGTGTGTTTGGGATCTCCTGATACGTGCTTTCTGATTAGACCACAGGACTTCTTCAGGGTGGTGGTGTGGCTTGTTGGATGATTTCAAAGTACTCAGTCTTGTTCTTTGCAGTATTTCTTGGTGTGATAATCATCATCACCATAAGCAGCAGCAGCAGCAGCAAATTCCCAGGGTAAATTGGAACTTAGAGAGGAATAATTCTGTGGCTGAAGCTTGGCTTGGAGCTGGGAGCTGGGGAGGTGCCCTTTGTAATCACTCAGTCCTCCTGGCTGGTTTGCTCCATCTGGAGTTAAAGGTTTTGTGATGTTTGCCTTAGGTATTGCTGCCAGTTTGAGCAGATTCGGCTGAAATTTGCCCTAAAAATATTGTTTGTTCTCCTCTACTTCAGAAGTCATTTCATGAATGTGAAGATACATAAATGTATATCCAAGAAACAGCTATGAAACAAAATGGCCCAATGTTTGTTACCGTGGTTGGATCAAGGACAGTTACCCACAGTCATACGAGTCAGTGTGACAAATAAAATCATGGTGTTCCTGAGAGCTCTGACCTGTTTAACAGACTGTAGTATTTTCTAAAGAAAACTGCCATGCATGCTTTGCAGGTCCTTTTAATACACATATATACGTAATAGATTTTAACCAGGTACAGGATAAAATCTATTCTAAGGATTTTCGGGTGTAGTTACACTGACATACTTACTTCATTATTTTGACCAGGGATGGGCGGTCTGCAGAGAGAGACATTTGGTCTGTTGTGTATTCCATGTACATTCATTTTTATAATTATCAGAAAGTTTAAAACTGATGAGGATCCTTGTACTCAGAGCACATTCCATCACCCACACTGTGCTGCCATTCTTACTGGGCAGAGGTCTGAGCACTCACTGAGTGTCTCTCCCCAAAGCTTCCCCTCTCTCCTCTGCATCATTTGACCCATACTACGATAGTCAGACACTGTCAGGAGGAGACCCCAGTTACGTTCAGGAATTTGTGTCACTGTGCCAAATTCACATCTGCTGTAAGTTTGATGACATCGGGAATGAATTGAAAGCCAGTATTTGCTATATTCCTCCAGCTGGGGTCACATAGTTGCACTCAGCCCATCTCCTACAGTTTTAACTTTGCTCACAAGACAGGCACATGACAGAGACTGTTTCACTTGAGTGTAACACAAGGATGCTAGATGGTTCTCATTAGTAACTAGGGTTACCCCACCGTGCTGAGGCCATTACTGACATCAGTGTCCTCACTTTTTATTGCCTGTCAGGACCTGCCAGCTCTTTCTGTGCTGTAGCCAGACCCTCCTGCTCTGGAGGGAGAGCACCCCTGGATCACTGGTGCTCCTGCAGTCTGCTTGGACTGTAAGGAAGATACATAGGTGCAGGACCACTCTGCCAGTTTATTAGAGTGGGAATCTTGATCGACATCCGTGGGTTTAATTCCGAATATGCTGTAGCAGTTTATAAAATTGGCTGGGCAGGTGAGAATAAAGGGAATAAAGGCACCCATGGGTGTGTCCCACCATGGCGTGGTGCGGATAGATAATAGTGACAAGTCTCAAACCAACCTCTTACCCCATGTAAGGATTTGGATTTCCCCACATGGCTTTAAATAGGTCGAATGGTTCAAAGAGCCTCTGCTCTTTTTCATCGTCATCTTCTTTTTTTTTTTTTAACTTAATCTGCAACTTTTTGCTAAAATAAATCTCCTATGTTTCCACCCCTGGTTCTGCTGAGAACTTAAGACACACAACTTATTTTCAGTATTTCCTGCTTTACAGATCTTTGCTTTCTTTCTGATAAACCTAAGGTATTGCCTGCTTTCTCTTCATAGTGAAGTGAGCAGAGGAACAGGCGTTTGAGTCATAGGCTGGTTTCAATTGGAAAGGAATTGTAATGAGACTATAAAAAGAAGAGGCCTGCAGTGTATGTAATCCACATGAAGCATTTTGCTAGAAGTGAGACGTGGTTGCTAAAGCATGCTTATGTCATTCTGATCTTACTAAATACATTATGGAAAGGATAACATTCTCATGACATGGTGTCTGGTAGCCTTTTTATTACTTTACTGAGCGATTTCTCTGTGGCTGCTATTCAGGCCCATAGATTATACACAGTTTCCCATATCATTCTCAGTGTGATTCAGATTGTTTTTTCACTGAAAACATTCTGACACTACGGACATGTAGAGGATGCATCCTGCCTTAGCCCTGATAGAGCAAGGTGTGGGGGATGCAGCCATGACCGGTTTTGACACTCCAACCAGTCAATTTGTATAAGACACACTTTGGGCAGCAGTTTCTTCTCCAGTTTGTTACAGTCTATTATGAACTGAATATTGTGCTCCTTTTGGAAGACCAAACTTTCTATTTTTGTTGCTTTCTTTTGCTTTGTTTTTCTATTACATCTTCTTGCCGTTGAACAATTATTGTGTAAATTTAAAGCATACATTTATTTTTTACTATGGAAAAAAGGACAGCCAGGGTTAAGCTTCGGTCAGGCACAAACTAGAACTTAATTTATCCTGATAAATTTAAACAAAGCTTTTAGAGGAAAGAATTGTTAAGAAACGTTTGAATGTTTATAAAAACAGACTTTGGAGAACAGTAGCCTTCCTGCTAGCTACAGACGTGCTTTTCCTTCAGAAGACATTCTGTAATTGTAAAGGTGTATAATTTCAGAGGATGTCACGGTTGTCATGGCAATTGCATTAATATTGCATGGGCATAAAATGTGCACTAACATGGTGTCCATGCCTCCTGCCCTCAGACTACCGCAGGTGACTCATTTTTCCATTTAAAATTGTGTTACATTTTCCCTATGAGCATGTGTATTACAAATATCAACTGAAGACTCTTCAGCTGTTCACTCCATTTGCACAGACAGATTGCCATTCTATCTGCATTAGGAAGGGACTTTTTAAATCTTTTTTAAAAACAATAGATAACCAATTTTGTTGTATTGCTGCACAAACGCTGAGAGAAGTAGTGGATGTAATAAAGGCTGCATCACAGATTTAAGACACAATCACTGTCTCAGTTATCGGCTACATTTATGTCTTTTCCCCTTAAATTTTGCTTGTTGTTCTGTCTCAGGTTGAAAATTATTGCTATTTAAGTAGATGAAATGAGCCGCAAGATAAGAACAAGAAAACCACAGAAATTCCCAGTGGTTCAGATTGTGCTACTATTGTATGTTATGCCAGCTGTGCTGGAGCTGAAGAAAGTTGAGGTCTGTGGGATGGAAATACCCAGATCTGTGGGACAGAGGTACCTGGATCTCACTCCTTTCAGTTGACTTCAGTGGGCTTTACAATAATGTGTGAGGATGCACGACATGATCCTTTATGCTTCCTGCATCTATGGTGTCTCATGGAAAATGGAAAGCCAGTCCTCAAAAGCACGCAGCTGTCATGCGTACACCTGCACTGCCTGCATGGGGATGAGCCCAGCCCCATAATGCTTGGATAAAACCCATTTTGGAGCTACAGCTGTGGCAGCATTTGTCCCTGCTAGTTCAGCTATGCTTGTCTGAGCGAATGACCTCCTGCTCTACTGTCTGCACTGGCTGCCTTTGTGTTGGATGTTCATTTGGGGATTTTAAAACCCTAAATAAAGCCTATCTGTCTATGTCTGTTAAGTGGCTCAGAAGATTCCTTTATCTCCTGTTTCCATGTGATAACTATTGCACCTCCAGTGACGGCAGCAGTGTCAGGAGAGTAGAGAGGAAAGGCACTCTTTTAAGATGAAGTTATACTTTGCACAGAGGCAGCTTTGCCTGCTCTCCTCGGTTAGCAACATCCTTTAACCAAGTTTCACACCTGTGCCATGGTCAATGTGATACACTCAGCATCTCAGAGGCGTGTCTTAGACATGTCCCTTCAATATTCACAAATATAAGACTATTTTTCAGCATGCAGCTGAGTCCACCTACAATATAAACATAAGCTCCTCTGCAATTTTTCCTAATGCCCAAGTTGCTTCCCTTGCTGTTTAAGTCATGCTGGTAGGGAAGTGGCTGGCTGGCCACCACTGCCCAAAGCCTTGAAGTACTTAAATGTTCCTCCTCCATCCCCTGTGCAAAATAGGGTTTGCCATTCTTAGGGCTGTTTGGTTCATTAAGAAGTTAGCTGCTGTTTGCTTGTGGTCATTTTATAATGCATTATATTTGTACATTATGGTACACTCAGAGCTTGCCTGGAGTTTGGGATAGGTGGCTATTTGTTCAATAGTCATAAATACTTCAATTAGAGCTGTATTTGTAATGCATTAGATAATAACAGGAAGCTGGAAACAATTAACTCCTTTAATCTATAATACAAGTCTTAGGGGGATGGCATCCTTCTTCAATCTGTGTGGAGCACCACATCCAAAGCACAGCATTAGGGACCCAGGAGGGCTGTCACACGCACTAAGCCAGGAGCAAAAAGCCTTTACTCAGCAAGAACCCCAGTTCTCAGGAACACACACAAGCTGTGATCACTTCCTCAGGATTAAAATTCTGCCTTGCAGCCTTCTTTTTCAGCACCTGAAACATTCCAGCTGCTTTGATTTTCTCTCCTCTTCCTAATTAGAGCAAATCAGGTTTCCTTTTCAGTGCTCGGTTATGATTTGTAATTAATAGGAGGGTGGAGCAGGGATAAAAATTCATTTGGTTGAGAAGATCTGTTCTGCTGAGACGTTAGTGAGGAAATGAAAACCACGAAATGCAAGAAATTTGCTCATTAGAGAAGTATTAAATGTGCTGTTGTAAAACAGAAATCTTCATGATACTTTTTTTTTCTTTAGGGAGTTAAGCCTTGCATTTTCAGGTTAAAAAAAAAAAAGAGATCCATTAAGTTTAGCCACGAGTTTTTAATTAGTGATACTATAAAGCAAAAGGAAAACACAAACTGAAATCAGTGTCACTACCACAGATGTGCACAGATCTCCCCTTACTCTTTGCAAGGGCCATGACAGCTGTGTAGAGTCAGAAACATTAATATTCCTTTAAGTCTGTCAGGGAATTTCAGGCACGATTATGGGTGGAAAACATCAGAAATCAGAAGGTGTCTTTAGAAGAGACATCATTCTACAATGCAGAACTGTGCCTTCTTGACATCCTATATAGAGACTGACTGCCCAAAATGAAACAAGAAGCATTGTTGTCACTCTGGTATGGACCAATAGAGCTTTCACAGTGTTCATCCAAAATATACTGAGAGTTTAAATGCAAATGCTGCTCCTGAGCACTTTCTGGGAAGGGCCAGAGGCAGCCACAGCCCTTAACTTCATTATTGAATCCTCTCGGTATTTCTTACTGCTGGGTGACACAAACCACAGCATGGACTAGGCCTGAGGCTGCAAACACAGCCTTGCCACCATAGAATCATTAAGGTTGGGAGAGACCACAAGGATCATCTACTCAACCATCAACCCATCCTCACCATACCCACTAACAGTCCTTTCTTGCACAGCATGAACAGAGCTCACATAAATCTCTGCTTAAAAAAAAAAAAAAAAAAAAAAAAAAAAGATGCTGTTGCTCTTTCAAAAGTGTGGCTTATTTCCATTCAACATAATTTCAGTTTTGATCATGTTTGATATATATATATAAAATCTCTTGATTATGCTGTCAGATATTTTCACTCCGCGAGGACAATCACCTTCAAGGATAACTATCCTCAGTTGTATTCTTGGTGGCTTTTATTCCTGATACCACCTCTGTAAATCCATATTAAAAGGTACCATTAAATCAATATCAAACACATTCAGCAGAGACAACCCCACTGTTTGAAAAGCAAGCAGTGACCAGTCTGTGTGTGCTAAACAGGCAGCTGGCAGAAATAGCCGCCCCTTGTTCTTCTCACCATCAGTGAGTCCAAGGTCCAGCCTGATTTCCCTGTTACCAACAGAAAACACCTGCTGGCTGTGAACAGACTGAAAGCCTTGGCTACGATTTGTTTACCCTGTCATGCAGTTAAAGCCTCTCTGTCCTAAACTCCTTCAGTCTCTCTGTGGACTCCTTGCTGGGTGCTTTATCCATCCACACAACTCAGCCTCAAGTACATCTCTTTGGTTCACTGGTCAGTGAGGGGTTAACACTGCTCTGGGTCATCTCCATGAAACCAGAGTTCCATTGCAGGAGTTAGTGGCCAGTGGAGCGTTCCTTAGGGAGGGATGACCCTTAGCAGGGTCATGGAAAACTCTCTGGGTGAAGTTTAAAATGAAAATAAACTCAGAAACACATAAAAATGTCTGCACTATTCTCTCTGTGTAGCTGAAGTAAGGCTGGAAAAGGACTTTTTCCTCTTAATCTCTGTATAAATGTAAACTAATGAAAAATCTTTAAGAAATTCTCAACCCTGCTGGGTGTATATGAATAAATTGATTTCATTTCCTCAGAGGATCCATAGGCTTGGTGCTATTCACTGAGGCAGCACTGCAGCAGGAGGTGATGCTGTATGATAATATATGTAGAATAAGATTTTTTCAACCTACTATTTAATTGCTTACTATTTTAACTAGTGTTTCCCACATGAAAACCCTGGATTAAGGTAGTTATTAGAGCTGCTGCTTGTTGACAGCCTGTACCGCACAGTGATGGATTAAACCTCGTGATTTTCTGTCTTGTGCCTCATGACTCTGTGCAGAGGCAAAGTCTCTCACACTTTGTACATCCTTCTGATGTGCAGCAGGGTTTGCACTGGGTCTTGCTGCTGCTCCGTGGGAAGGCCAGAGAGCTACTGCCATGGGTTGTCCCACAGAACCAACACTCTGGATCAGACCCAATGTTTGCCTTCTTATGTCCCTCCATTCACCTGTTCTGTGAATAGCCATGAATATGGAGAAAAAATGCATCATCAAAGCCGGCAGAATGCAAAAATCTTTCTGGTACGTGCTTGTTTTGCATCTGACATCAGCAAATTGAAAGGGCCAAAGTCCTCAAAGGAATGGTTGAGTAAGCTGAGGCGACAGGAGATTGCATATCTTTGTCTTCTCAGTCTTACACGTTTAGCCTGTTTGCCAGTAAAAACCGTGCAAAACTCCTCCCCTAGAGTGCTTTCCAAGGCAGCAGCTGGGATGCTCAAAGAGTGCTTGGTCATGCAGGTTTCTGGAAGAGGAGGGGTAGCTGAACCTTTGTGAGAGATGCTGTGCTGGAAGTGAACAGAGGAAGCAATGTTCTGCTTTGCACTCCAGCCAGCAGTAATCTCTTTCCCTGCTAAATGCTGCATTTTTTCCTTTATAAAAACATTAATCTGCAGGGTATTGGTACATGGTCAGATCCTGCCAAGAACAAATTGTTAAGTAGTTGCTGTGCTCATTGCTTCTAGAAGCTGTAACTGTTGGTCTTCATTTTGCAAAATAAGTATCATAGGGCAAAAATGTGTTGGCTGTGACATTTTTTCCCAGAAGACTTAATTCTAAACTGAGGGACTAAGAAACAAATAATTCTTAGAAGGCTCTGTTTGTTCAGCAGCTGTTGTTTATACACAAAACAGAGGAAATTTGTTTAAAATTGCGTGATACGTTCTTGTATTTCAAAACATGACCTGCTTTAAAGTCTCAGTTTTCACTTGGCTTTAGATCGTGCTACAGACGCATCTCAGCTACATTTCCTGGCTGAGAAGAACTGACAGGAATTCACCCTCTGTTATGTTGGACTCAACCTGCAGCATCCAGGGGCAGCCCAGCAGCAATTCCCCTGCTCCAGCCCAGCCCCGTGCTTTCTGCGTAGCCTCCAGCTATCCTTCAGCACTTTAGAATCCCATCTCTGGGACCCTGTGGCTTCCTAAACCCATCCTAAAGCACTGCATGAGAGAAAACGATTCCAACAGGGCTATGCAGAAGCTGATATTTTACTTAGAGGCACTTTCTGGAAATGCTGGAACAGAGAAGCCAAACTTCTGTCAGGGCATTTCCAGAAAGTGCCTGCATTTTTTTCCATAGGGCAGATCCAAAAACTATCATGCGTACAAGCAACTCCGCTCAATTCTATTGCCCATTTTCACAACTGAGGAGCTACAGTCACACAATAGATTTCACTAAGAATGATGGCAATAGTGAATATACTGAGATAATGAAATGTGCAGTGATTTTACAGTGGAGAAATCCAGAAATACATGGTTTGCACCAGTTTGAGGTTTAGTATACTAAGTAAGAGTTATGATCATCTGTATCATTTTGTCCTTGAACTTCATTGGCATTTTCATGCTTTGTCACAACCTAAAAATGGAAATATTGTCAAATACTGTACCATCTCATCAGACAGCTTCATTTTTTCCCCTTGTGTGGTTAGTTATTAAAGCTATTGCTGTTCACTGTAATGGAAGCTGTGTCAGACTGCTCTATTCCCCAGATGCTCACAATTTGGGAATGTACATATCTGTCTTCTTGTAATGACAAATAATACTGTTGTGCCGGTGATGAATTCTGCCGTCATTTCAGTAGTATTTTTGCAGTAATTTATAAGAGTTTGTAAGACTGAGAAAGCAGAAAGAATCACAGGAAACCTAACTCTTAGGGCATTTGTCTAGAAAAAGAGGAGAGCCCTAACCTTGCTTACAAGACTGGGAGATTTTGACCTCGTTCATGTTTTGCCACATGAACTTTCCAGTAATTCTATTGCACTGAGAACATGCTGGGTTTAATGACAAATGTGTTAATTAATCCTTTCCTTAGGCTTTTAGCTGGCTTTCACAAGAGAGAAATCTTTAATTTAAAATGTCACTGACCACTCCCAGGTATGAGGTTAGCTCTACAAATCTTTGTGTACTCTCACCTCTCGGTAGGTTATTAAATTAGCACCGCCTACTGATTTATTTGGTCATAAATTGCTTGATCATCAACAATTAAGAAGCTCCTTTCACCCTATGTGCCAACTTCAGGTGGGTGTTGGGAAGCAGAATGGAAATGGATAGTTCATTTTTGATGGTAGTTTAAAACTGCATGTGAATAAATGGAATATAAAATAAATGACTGTTCAATATCTGAATTTTGCTTTCAGTAGAAAGGTAAAAAAAACAGAAAAGCTTTCTGAATTAGATATTATTATCATTTTTTTCTTTTTCTTTCTTTTTTTTTTTTTTTTGTAAAACAGATTTTTAAAAAACTATTATGTTTCTTTTTCCAAATAACCAATAATGTTTCTGTGTAGGGATTCTTATATGGGAAATGGTTGCTTGTGCAGTTTCTTTCTGCAGTAGAGCTTATTGGTTTTGAAGTTCTAGGAGGCCTACAGTTATTCTCCTTGGTAAATAAGAGCTCCAAGTGCCAACAAATTCCCCAGTTGGCAGCTGGAAGTAGGACTTGAACTCTTTTTATGTTTACAAATTTCACTATTGAAATATAGAAAAAAAGTCAAAGAAATGTTTCTTGTTTCGCTCCTACAAAATCACTAGGCCTTCACCTTGCAAGAAAGGTGCAAAATGGGAAAATAATTGGTGCAAGCGGTATAAAAATGACAGGATAAAAAATAGGAACTATTAATTTAGGGAATGTCAGAATGATATATTGATATCCACCAAAGGGAGGCCTGAGGCTCAACAACCAGTATTTTGACAGACATAAATTGTTAAAGACCTGTTGGAATATGTTACTCAAGTTCATATTTAGATTCTGTATTGGCATTGTTCCATGCCCAACACTTTCTGGTGCAGAACCTTTTTCTAACACCCCCCAACCCTCCCATGATGTTCCCTTGGTCCCGTTGACCAGAGAGCAGAGATCAGCACCTCAAGGTGAGTTACTACTTCTGTGAAAGCCTAAATCCTCCTTTCTCCACCCCCAACCCCTCCCACCCCCAGATACACTGGTGCTCCAGTATCTTTCCTAAGCAGACTTTCTCAGTGGTACCAAATGGTCACTTGTGTATTTACACAGTCCCTAGGGTTATAATAACGTGAACCTATGCAAACATATTCTTTCAACCAAGGTATTTTTCACAGAAAAGGAGAGAGATACTGTTGCTGGTATCCAAACACAGAAATATATCCCATTAACATATGCTTTGTGGTTAGGTTACCTAAATATTTCTAAGATGCCAGTGTCTCCTGGTAGAACATTGTGTACTTGCTGCAATAACTGGGTAGATATTTACTTGCTATGGATGGTAAAATACAAAAAGAAGACTGGTGGTGCTAGACAAATATGATTTTCCATATGTTATTTTTATTTATCTGGACTCTCTCTAAGACCTGAAATTTAGAAATTGGATATATTTACCAAATTTTTAGCCAGATCGATTCTGGTCATAGTGACAAACAGACAGTCCTCTGTTGGCTGGTTGTCTATTTATTATTATTATTATTATTATTATTATTATTATTTTGCCACTAGTGAAAGCAAAGATTAGTGGTTTAAAGGTGGAGTGTACATGGATAAACTTAAGTAGGATAAGGTTCTTGGTCGTCATGTGAGTCCCTTTGCTTAGAATTCCATCTCATATTCTGAAATAGTTGTAGCCTTGATGTTTCTGTCCATCTAGTCCCAGTGCATTGTGATCACAAAATAGTACAGTGCTCTCTGTGAAGGTTGAGCTGAAATCTAGCAGCACACATATTTGTCTGTAATATACCTGAAATAAACACACAGTCTTTTCAAACTGCTGCTGTGTGTATTTTATGGACCTGAAACCAGAATGTAGTTGGCATTTGGTGGATACAAGTAAAACTGAAAAAAATTATATTAAGAAAATTTCAAATCTCCTGTTGTTACACATTGCTTGTTATATCTACCTCTTCAAAAGACTGAATATTTTCAAGGTAGCCTTAAGTGTCACATGATGGCATAACAACATGGCAACGATCTGAAATAATAATGTTCTGGAGCGTTGCCAGTAAATACATATTTTTGTTTAGTTCTTACAGGAGCTGTAAGTAAGCCACATTGATCTAGGACTTGGGAAGCTTACAGATGGACCGTCCCAGTACAAATCAATACAGATGTGACCACTCATCTAATAATAATATTAGATTTTATGTGTAGAAAATAATTTCCTTAATTCTATTAGCATTTTAATTAAAACCAGCAGTGCTAATGAATTGCTGAAGATTCACAGAACAACTCTAACAAAGTAAACAAACAATCTAAAAGAGATTTACAGACATTCTGTCTCTGCTCTGCCTGTTGAACCCAACATACTATGTCTGCATCCCAGCCATTCAATCTCCTCACCTTCTGTTATTGCTTCTCAAAGAACTATGAGGTACACAATATGTATTTAACAGAAGCATATCACTTACTCGTGGTCTATTAGAAATTGCTCTGGAGAAAATATGAGTACTGAAGACCTAAGCCCTCAAACAGTGAGAATTTTTAATTTTTGTATTAATTCCCCACTTTCACAGATGCATATGCTTACAAATTACTTCATTTTTCCTGCTACCCTTCCTCTTTTTTTTCTGATAGTTCTGTCACAGTCCAGATACTGTAACTCCTCTCTTCACTCTTTCACCCCATTCTTCTTACCAGCATTTTTTTTTCAATCTATATTTAATTTTCCCCTTTTCTTGTCACATTCTGTTTTTTTTTTTTTTCTCCACTTGATGATCAGAAGAGCATGCATGGCAGCAGAGGGGATTATTCAGTACTATTAGAGGAATTAGGAATCTTCTCAAAGTGTTAGAAAGCTTAGAAAACATTGTGTTGAACAAAATTCTGTAGTAAGAAGACAGATTTAGCAACGTTTAGGAAATGCTAAGTAACCTCCTGAGGACTGTAAATCCTGTCCTTATTAGCAAGTATTTGAAAACAGGGCAGTCAACAACAGCTTTGGTGGTGCGGACTAAGACCCTGGGTTTATGTTTTTGACTTGCTTTTCTAATTAGTCAACACTGTGTGAAGAATCAGTTTGTATGATCTATTTTTTCCCCTTTCCTTTCTTTCTAATCACTCTGGATCTCCTATTAACCAAATTAATAGGAATACAGGTGTCTCAGGTGTTTCCACAAGTTTCGTAAAAATAATTAGCTGCGTACAGATAATATCAGAATTCAAGTATTTTTGAGTTTATATTTTTCTACCTGTTGCCTGACTTGGTCAACCAGGAGACACAGCAATGCAGGAAATTAAGAGACATCCCAGGCTGGATGTGGCTCTGGGCAGCCAGATATATGGGGGCAACCATTCCAAGCCTTCTTAGATGTGGGGAGTGGAAAAGAAATTCCCTTCTATTCTTAATGCCTCATCAATGGTACAGAATCACGATTATGAGCAGCTCTTATTTTATACAATCACAGGTATTGTGTGTAATTTGGTTACCATTTTCACCCAAATAAGATTGCAAAAGCAGTACTAAATTCAAGGGAATGGACCCGAAGAATATAGATAGCTTTAGAAACTGTGGACATTTCTGTGATATTCCTAGTGAGCAGAAAGGTTGAGTCTGAATATACTGTTTATATTTAGAGCCGTAGCCCTTTTGTCCTTTCTCACGCCTTCAGGATCTACACACCACCTGCAGGAACTATTAGATGAAATCCTCTGACTTTGGTACGCAAACAAATAAGCAGTTCTGGCACAAGCATCCTTCAAACTCATTTCAATGTGTTTATTTGTTTTCTCTGAGGTCTGTATCCCCATGGAACATTGCTGAATGTCACTCCTGCTCTTGCACAAGCCTACAAATGCATGTTGAACATTCAAAGTCTGGGTTTTATGCTGATCTTTCCTTCTCAATCAGTAAAATGCTCATTATGCTGCCATACTTAACTGAGAAAGTAATAATTCCTCTTCCATAGATGGCAGTACTTGAGAAGAGTACTGATGTTATTTAATAGGAGTACTAGTTCCTCTTTAGGAGTCCTACTCCTACCTTTAGGAGTACTAAATCCTCTATGCTGTAAGCTTGACATCCTCTATCCAATCGTTTTTCACTTTTCTTCTCCAATCCTTTGCTGATGAGATTCCCACAAAGTACATTTTTTTACAAGTTTATGGGACTCCATTATTCTTTTTCCATGGGGGACAAAATCGGAAATATATTCAAGTTCCAAAAAAATTCTTGTCTCAGATGCTTCGTTTCAATTAAGAATATCTTATCAGCAAAATATTCACATCAGATTTTGAATGTTGGTTTCAAAAGATGTATTTTTAATGATATTTCTTTAAATTACTTTTTAAAACTCTTTCATCCTTTTTTATCCTTTGTTGGATCTTAAAAGGCTGTCTCTGGAGAAGAGGGCTGCAAAACTTGTGAAGCCTTCTTCCTTTCTGCTAAAGGATATTGCTTTTTCTCAGCTCTCCTGTAAGACTTCCACAGTTTCCAAAAGCTCCCACTCAGCGTGAAAACCCAGCTGAGAGCTAGGGAAAAATGTATCTCAATTACTCTGCAGAAACCTGGCCAGATCCATTAATCCCAAGGCCCCCTCGACTGATGAGTGTCCTGAATTTCTGTGTTTCTAGGGAGTGAATTGTATGACATACCAAAAATGTGCTTCTCTGGTGTATTCAGGGTGTCCTGCTTTGGCTGTGATTAGCAAAACAAATTCCAGCTCCTTGTGCCACTCATTCATCTGTGATGTTTCATCCTGTTCTCTTTACCTCTTCATATGCTGTGCTACACTGAACTTTACCTCCTGCTTATATGTCCCTCCTTTTAAGCCAGCTGTGATTTTCTCAGCTGATTGAGCCCTTGCTGTGAGATAACTGCTTATTGTTTTCTTGATCAGCAAGCTGTCTCACAGACTAGTTTCTATTATCAGAAAAAAAAAAAACCCTGCAAAATCTTCACAGCAGATTTAGCTCAAGCCACAGGCTGGGCTTGAGCATAAAAGGCATTATGAAAAGAGAGATTTTATCGGTCTCTTTTCAGCTGGATTGTAAAAAGTGCCATCCGGCCGCACTGGATGTAAGTTTGTAATAGCTATGAACATTTCTGTCTTTACAGATGTAGCTATGGGATTCATCATAGATGAAGTCAAACGTTTCTGTCCTCTCGCAGTCAGAGTGGTTTTTGACATCTCGCATCCTCTTGCGCAGGCTTTAGGAAGCAAAGTGTTTATATCTGAAGCAGTACTTTTCTGTGGCTATTTTTAGAGACCTGAGGGTGGATTCTTTTCTTTTCCAAGTATAAGAGAGCCTTGCCGAGCTTTGACTATTTGTTTTCTTCCTTACGTCTCTTCATCTATTATTACTCCAGGATGATTCACATTGCTTTCTGAGCTCGTATGCTGGGGTGCCTGTTGTGGGGAGCGTAGCAACTGCCTTGCACTGAAAGCCCATGCTGGCTGCAGCACGGCTGATGCTTAACCTTTACTCTTCTCTGTCAGAAAAAAGGTCATTGCTATGAGCTCATGACTGAGAAATGTTCTGCAACATTTGATTACCATCCTCTGTATGTACCACCTCCCACTATTTTCTGCTTTCACTGTAATATTTCTGTTGCCTTGTTACCCGCTGTCCTTCAACCTATGTCTTGCAACACGGATGGTCAGAGAGTGAGGCAACATAAGCATAAGAAAATAAAAGAATCCTTAGTCTTTCAGTTTAGTTACACATTCTAAAGTAATGGGCCACATTTTCCACTTCCATCTCTGAAATTATTTCACTGTATTTTGTTGAATTTTCATGGGCTGAACTGGTGGAGAGTCAACAAAGCTTGGGACTTAAATCACAAGTCTTGCCTACAAGTTGCTTTGATAGTGACTGGCACTATAGAATTTGGATATATTCTTTATTAATTACTTAGAGTGAATTTCTTGATTGATTTTTTTTTTAAAAAAAACAGTAGGCTAAAATAATTTCAGATAGAATGCATTATGTTTGGATGTGGTGCTCATGGACATGATTTAGTGTAGGGCTGTTAGGGTAGTGTGGTTAGGTTGTGGTTGGACTCAGTGATCTTTAAGGTCTTTTCCAACCTGAGCAATTAAAATGTTTATAAGGACTTTGAATGACAATTTCTAGAAATTAAAAAAAAAGAGGGATAGCAAAGAAATGAAGAATTTAGATTTTTAAACTAGGTATGCCATCAGTACTTGTCAGGCTGCTCAAAAGTGAAGAATAAATAACAGTGAAGAAAGCAAAGACAGTTGTCAGATTTTAAACACAAGCAAAATCATGGGCTGACAGACTGCAAAACCTTCCAACTCCATTTTTAGAAAAGGTCTTTTAGAAAGCAAATTGATAGCACTTTTTATGCAGGTAAAGAATAAAACCTGGATAATGGGACAAACTGCAAAGATACGCATGATTAAGTGGGTATTACTGGAAACAGAGGCTCCATTTTTCACTTGATTTGTGTGGGAATTAAGAGCAATAATAGTTGCTTCAAGGAAAACTTATTATGCGTTCTTAGAAACTGAATATATTCTTCAAGCAATTACATGTACAGCCACTTTGTGCATCAAATCCTGGAGACTTTTTGGCTAGCACTTTAAGTGAGGCAGCGTTCCTAGAGCATTGCATGCTCACTGCTCCCAGCTGCCCATGCCTGCGTGGTGCTGGGGCTTACAGCCATTCTCATTCACACTCCATGGAAAAAAAGGTGCTGTATTTTCTCTATCTACCTCCAGAATCTACTTTAAAATATTTTATTAGTTAGATAGCTCAGTATGATTGGATTGATCCTCTTTGCTTATTGGCAGCTTAACGGAATATTAAAAATAGCAGTGATAATACCAGCCCTATTTTAGGGGAAGGTGAGCTCAAATCACACTCATTGCAGATAAGGCTCTACCAGTTGATGAGAAACAGCTTTAGGATTTCAGCTAATTGTGAGGATCCCTTCACAAAAATAAAAGGTTTCCTTTCAAACTCTTTGATTCCTTATCCAAGGCTTCGCACCTGACTGACCAGCAAGCCCAAGGGTCAGCAGTGAGCCTCGGAGATTCATTTCCCTTAAGCAATTCCTTGAAGAAGCTACACCAATAATCAGGAAATCCCTGCATGAAAGATCTGTTGCCCTGTTGAAATTACAAATGGAAAATCTTGCAGCAAGATAAAAAAAAGGTTATAAAATTTGGAAGATGTTAGAAGGGTGAGAAGCAATATCAGTATCAAACTTAGCGATCTATGTGTGAAAGTTGTGATTTCAGTTGCAGAAGGGGTCTTCACAACTAACAGTAAGCACAAGATAGTACATATCAAATTTGACAGCTTGATGTTGAATGATTTTTGACCTCACGAAGAAATGCACTTTTCCTTGATACTAACACATGTAATTTTGATTGCTTTCAGCAGAGACCCCAGCGAATGACAGAAATTGAAAATTAAAGGAGAAAACCAGCAATGGAACATTAAGAACATTTGCTACCCTTGTCTTCTGTTTCAATATGGAATTATTGAAAGTGTTTATAGTGAAACTGGAAATCACAGACCTGCTGCTCCTGCTTTCATTACAGCCTGAAAGCTGGGCATCGTTCCGAGCTACGTTCCTCTGAATAAGGTGAATCCTTGCAATTAGCAGGGCTAATTTCATGGAAATTGTTCCACTGAGATAGTGCAAAATCTGCTGTTCTGCATACAGTACTGACGGAGAGTTGCCCTCACATTTCTCCATCTTATTATGGTTAGCACAAATACTGAAAACACAGAAGTGTCTGGATTAAAATTATATGACTGTTAAATGCAAAGACTTGCTCTTCCATTTACATCCCATTTTAAATGTACTGACACTGAGCTCAATTTGTTGAACATAAAGATTAAACTTAAATGGAGTCTGAGGATGTCTTCTATTTAGTGCTTGGTAGGAAGGTGTTTTTTTTGTTCTACTTTTTTTGCTTCCGAATGAGGCTGACAGCATAGACTTCACATCCCAGCCCAGGTGTCCTAATGGCTGGGTTATCCCCTGTGCCTTAATGGATTTCTGCCTCTCTGTTCTCTTCTCTCCCTTCTTCTTCTCCACTCTTCCTCATTTTTTTTTCTGCTCCTAATCACATGTTTCCACAAACTATTCTTTCTAGGCGCACTGACTGTCACAAGATTATTTGTTTTAAGGTCATGAGACTTCAAGTTCTGCTTTTTTTTCCTCTCTTTTTTTAGTGGGCCCTTTAGAATTCCCCTTGTTAAGTTTAAGTCTGCAACCAGAGTTGCAGAGATGAGCAAAATAGAAGAGTTGAGTGATAGTCAGACCTCAGATCTCAAGTGAATCTGGTGATGAAGTACAGAATTGAAAAATGATGCAATTACTCCAGTGAGTCCCTAGAAGCAAAATCCTCATGCTCACAACCTCACGCTCCTCAAGCCCTGTAGGATTTCAAGACACAGCTCTTTTTTGCTCCTTCTTCTGAATAGATTTGAATCATCATAGAATCATTTAAGTTTTAAGGGACCTTTAAAGATGATCTAGTCCAACCCCCAGCAATGAACAGGGACACCTACAGTTAGATCAGGATGCTCAGAGAGCCATACAGCCTGAGCTTGAAATCAGGGATGGAGCATATATCAACTCTCTGGGCAGCCTGGTCAGTTCCTCACCACTCATTTGAGTGGGACTCCAGCTTGGATCAGGTGAGCAGAATGAAGCTGAGAGATGCTTTCAGCCTTGACTTACTTCACCTGATTTAGGTCATACACATAGGTGCTTTCCCTCATATAGATTGAAGATGCTGAGTTGTGATGATTAAATCCCATGTACTAAATGTAATTATATCATGAGATGAGACAATGGGCCACCATCCTAGTAATTCCCCCATGATATTTTTGTTGGTTTGAATAATGTTTACTAAAGTTATCAGCACATGCAATAAGCTTGTAAGGACAAGTTAGCCAAGACAACTGGAAACAGCAGCGATTTTAGCACTCAGGGTCTGTCTGTATCACAGTGATTTCTGAAAATGTCCCCAAGAAAGAGTGGACTGAATAGCCTCAGTGCAACACACTGTTAATGCAACTGACCTGCATGGACCCAGCATCCTGCCGAGACCTGTCTGGAAACCCCTGCCATAGGCTCCCTAAGAGGACAAACAGACCTTTGTTCAAAAGGCTGTGGAATTCTAAGTCTTCAGTTAGTGGGCTTAGTCAGCATTTTTTCTTATTAGTAAAGGCACAATCCCTCTCCTTTGTTCCCTAAATCCATTTGTGCAGCTTGGTGGCTGCTAGTGGGCCTAAGCCCTTCCGTACCACTTGAGGTTAGGTCTGTAAATGGGCCCAGAGCATAATGCCATGTTTGGAAGACAGTGCCTCCATCAGGGTTTGGGAGTACGTTCAAATTATTTTTACACATTTCCCCATTTTTTCCTATTGATTTTTTAACATTAACATTGCTAAGTGTGTGCTGGTAAGTTGTCCTGCAGTGAGCTGTACCAAGTGTTATTGTTGAACTATAGTTACACATTCTGTATTAAAAATATCGTTTGGGATTTCCATTGGCAAATCTCATTACATTTAATTTGTCAGTGTAAATCAAGAAACAACTTTTGATGCAGCGGAGTAGATGACTGTACTCATAATACATGCTATAAAGGTTACTAAAAAAAAAACACAAAAGCAAACAAAAACCCAAGAACCCTTGCTAATCCTCACAGTGTCATGTGAGACCCTGAATGGTTTACAGAGCAGGTCATTAACTTGCATTACTAAGCAGGCAGTAATTGAATCTAAGGTTGGAAAGACCAATCAGATCATAGAATCATAGAATAGTCTGTGTTAAAAAGGACCACAATGATCATATAGTTTCAACCCCCTGATATGTGCAGGGTCACCAAAATCAAGTCTGACCATCAGCCTGTGATTGCTCTAGACCACGGCCTCAATACCAAGCTACTCTTTTAGAACACCTACAGGGACAGTGACTGCACCATGAGCAGCCTGTTCCAACACCTCACCACTCTTTCTGAGAAGAAATTTTTCATAATATCCAACCTGAACCTCCCCTCGTGCAACTAAAGGCCATCACCTCTTGTCCTACCGTGTGACTGATTAGATTTCACTAATTATTACTGGAGCACCCTGACTTTAAAGTTGGTATTCCTTGCATAGCCTTTGATAGGTGCCTCTGTTTAGGGTACAGGATCACACAATGTTTATTTGTTTCTTTGTTTTCAGTTGAGATTGTTGTTAATAAAACACAGTGTAGTGGCCCTACTATAATTTTTACTTTGTCCTTCTTTCAGTTTGTTCAATTATCTTGTATATTTGAGCTCCCCACGTCTCACAGTTAAGCGAACAGCCTGACGTGAACATTCTGTTTATCTTTGTAATAGAGTTAGCAACCAGATATCAACGAGACAAATCCAGCAGAACTAAAAACATGCATTTTCTTAACCATCTGGGGAAGCAGAAGCTGGATCCTGCATAGAGCCCAAGTGAGATCTTATCCTGAGACACTGTGTGCTGCCGTTACCCTCAGCAAACTCCCTCAGAGCAAACATGCCAGCCAGGAAGCCAGGGGAGAGTGGCAGGTTCTTCCCAAGCCTCAAATATTTGCTCTGAGACAGTCCTAATCAGCTGCTAGCAAAGGCAGCAAAGCTGCTAGCGAAGTGCCGCTTGGGCTTTGTAGAAGATTATAGGACTGTCATGCATTTTTCAGATGTGGCCACAAATATTTGTTTTCTTGCTAAAGCAGTGCCTTGAGGGTAAATTTACTCAGACTCCTTACAAACCTCCTTATGTAATGTTTGTGGTCAGATGATTTTCAAGGAAATTGAAAAAAAAAACCAACTGCTCTAAAGTTGTACAGCCCTGGACAGGCAACCCATGCTGTGGGAAGGAGCTACTGAGTGTTAGGCTCCTGAGATGTAGGTGCAAATCTCCCCTCTGCAGGAGCATCCATTCTCCACAGCATATCGGACGAGGCCATGAGAGACCTCATATGCAGCACATCTGGCTGATGTTGAGGTCAGTGCTTGGTAAGGACTTCGACCTAAGTGTGCGAGTCAGAAATCTCTCTACCCACACGTCCCTTCTGTACACAGTGTTTTCTTAACATCAGCACAGCAAACATAACACAGCTTTTGGGGAAATTTGATTAAACAGCAGCAAAGTTTTGGTTAGTTCTAGCTGGCATTTCCCTTTTTTTTTTTTTTTCCTGTAAAAATGAGAACATAAATGAAACTCCATAAAATACTGAGCTTGCAGCCACAAAAATATAGCTTGCAGCTCCTGGCTGGGCTGCTCTGCTGCCTGCATGAGAAGGACCAACACTTCGCACCGCAATTCCAACTACACCAGTACTGCTGAATTTTAAACAATAACAGCCTAACATTTTATTTTAAGTTTCAACAATCACTTTTTAAATGGAAAGATCCTTGTTTAGTTATTGAGCAGGTTTAATACTGGTTTTGATAGGTAGGTTTTTGTTGGACCATAGTCACAGTTACCTGTGGATACCAACCAAACAAGAAGCATTTGTAGGAGTGCAGATGGTGAAGCTGTGATTGAGATCATGTTCCAGTAAGGGTAATTACGAAGTGTATATCCACGCTCCTCTGCTATCTTATCTCTGAGGATTTCATTGCAGCTTTTTAAATGGGTGTGTGCTGGTGAACTACAGTGCCCTGTCACTTAGGGGAAGGAATTTGTTTTTTGGAAGAGGAGTTATTCAGAAAAGCATGTTTTGAATGTTAAAGTAATTACATGATAGATTTGCTACTGAGGAATATTAGATTTTGCCTGAACTGGGATAAAGTTATCAAATCTAGAAGTATGAATTTTACATAATAACATAGCTAAACTGAGAATATCAGGTAGGAAATCCTATTTGGACATATAGTTTAAAAGCCTCAGTAATGAAGCCACATTTATAATTTGTACTTCAGAGCAGACTTTGGCTGAGACACCAGGGTTTTTTTTTCAGTTGAGAATTTTCTGGCTATTTTTGTTGTTGTTGTTGTTGTTGTTGTTCAGTGACTCTCACCATAGAATTCTACAGTGAAAATCAGATTAATCAAGTCAAATCATTTACTTCTACTGTGTAAAGCATTTACTGATTCCTTCAGCTCTTCTCTTATTCCCATGACATATGAAGTAAACTGGAGGAGACAATAACCCTATTAACAAATGAAGATATAAGGATGGTCCCTTTAAGCAAAGGATGGTTTACTACGTTGTTAAGAGTCATGGTGTGATGCTTCTGCCCTTGAGCACTCTTTTCCGTCTTTGATGTCGCCTATCTATTTATAAAGTTCTCTGAGACTGCAAGGATGAAGCACCCTATATAAAGTACAAGGTCTTTGTCTGCCTCTATTAATATGAGCTAAGACAATTTTATTTTAAAAAGAGAGGGAAAGAATTCAGCAAAGAAGCCATGTGCCATGTGTTGTTTAGAGATCTGAAAAAATCTTCGGATAAAGCTGACACTTTTCTTAAATTTCAACCTAAAATGCACAGAGCTTCAGAAAGCTTCAGCTACTTCTCTATTCAGAGCAAATGAGCCTGAAAAATTAGAGACAAAAACTGAACAATAAAGAAGAAGTTGAAATGGATGCAGTCTTACATTCTAGGCTGCAATTACAAGCTAATGCAGGGAAACTGTGATTATACATAAATGATAAGTTGGAGTAGCAATCCCCATGGAGCTGAAGGATTGGCACTCATCTCTATCCTATTCTGCTCTGCCAAAGCAGAAGACCATAAGATGAAAGAGTGGAAGACCGTAAGATGAAAGAGTGGTAAAAACAGTTTGGTCTGAGCAGCTTTGTTTCATTAAGAAGCGCATTGAAATTGATGGGCCTGTGAATGTCTGACTAATGATGCTGTTAGTTGGTGCTATGGATTATAAATTTCAAGGAGAAAATCAACCATGGAAGATAACTCTAGAATCAGTCCTATACAACATGACTTTTCTGTGACATTTCTGAGACTTCTGTCTGTTTCTTGACTTGTCCTACTAAACCTACAGTTCCCAGATTGCCTTTGGCTGAGGTAACACACAAAGTTTACAAATCATACAAGAGCTGGTAGGAGTCCCCTTGGATCAGGCCCTCAACCTCTCTGCGTCTTACTAAGTTCAGGAGGCCAAATGCTCTCTGTCTCATGTGGCAAAGCTCTATCTGGGGTCTCACACTGGAGAATGGCTGTATTCACTGACAACCAGAGGGACAATTTGGGCAGACAAGCTGTAGAGGACTTCAAGTACCTGAGCTGAACACTCCCTATTCTGTAATGATGCTGAGTATATCCTTAATTGCCATGTTGAATTACAAGCCAGTTATTCTGCTCCTTTCACTTGTACACCTAGGTCAATGAGATTGTCATGCTCTCTGTCACATTAGAAAGAGAAGGTTCAAAATGAGATCCTTTCTACTTGTCTCATGTGGCTAAGAGCTTTCTAGTTCCTTTATACTTGGTGGCTTGTGGACTATTTGAGAATGGCTGCTTCTAACAAATCCAGTTAGCTGATTGTCTGCTGAAAAGCCACAAGAAGAGAAAAAGCCCTAATAAATACTAAAGTTTTTTTTTTTTTTTTAATTAATTGTGTTGTCATGCTTTGTATTCCAGGTTTTGAGATTTGATTAGCCATTAGCATATAGCTGAACATTTTACATCAAATAGAAGATAGCTGAGCCTTGGACACAGTGCTCATTTATTCTGACCTAACTCTGGGCTCTGTGTGAGCACAGCTATTGTTATTTCACACTGGACAGATATTTGATACAGTGTGTGTCCTGTTATTGTGACTCTGTAAAGCTCCTGAGGATTAAGACAAAAAGGCTGTAGAAATGTGCTGCCTGAGGTGTCAAACATAAAAGAGGAGAAAAAGCAAAATATGGGCAGAGTGGGTACATTTGTACCTAAAGCTCTCAGGAAATCAGATAATGCTCATTCGGTTTCTGACTCCATTACCAGGTTTTTAATGTGACTTTGGGAGAACCGTTTAACTTCTCTCTCACCGTTTTCTCTTTTGCAATACTGATGCTACGCTTTGCTGAAAAGTAGGGGGAAAAGGGCAGATCAGATTTTGGCCTTATTTCAACACAAAGGTCATCCCATGTGGATAACAGGAATATGAATGATTTTTTAAGTAATATAAATAATTTAGAACATTTTCCTTCTGAACTAGCCATAAAATACACAATGATTAATGTACTTCTTTTTGTTTTATACCTCATACTTGAGTAAAATAGGATGTATTTAAAACTATCTACTTGCACCCTTCCCCTAGAAAAAAAAAAGGACAGACGACATTTTACCACTTGAAGCACAAAAAAGAAGAAATCTACTTTTTTTCCTGTTAAGGCTTTTCCTAAGAGTTACCTTTGGCAATAGATTTGTTTGTTGTAAATCTTCAGAAGCTATGTCAGAAGCCTGTACTGTAGCTTTGCATGTATTGGATCAGAACAAATCTTACACATTTCAACGGTAGCTATAAAACAAATGGAGAAGATTTAGGTATATCTCTTGTCAGCCAGCAGGCCTTTGCAAGCCCTCCCTTTGGCAGACAGTACTTTTAAACATTTATATGGCCTAGGATTTATATGGTAACAGCATGCAGGCAAAAAAGTACCCTAGTTGGTATCAAAAAGGCTTAGTGGATGTCTTTTTTTGGGAATCAGCTATTTAGGTTTATGCTGAACTGAAATCACATGTTCTGCCGTGAAGAACTGCTTCTGTTCGACTGTTTACATACCATGAATAAATGTTTAAAACAACCTTTCCTGTGAATAAAGCTCAAAACGAAAGGCTTGGCCACTTTTATAGAAAGCAGAGTAGATCTCTTCGTGGTGGCTTCTGAGTGCTCCAGGATTGCTGAGCTCCAACTGCGCATGCAACCCTCCACCCTTGGGTAGAAGGGTTTTGCATGTGTACTATACTGCTGTGCAGGCACTGTGATCCTGCCCTGCAAATGCATGGGATGCAGGAGTGACTGAGATACCTGTGCCACTGTCATGAAAAATGGGATTTATTGCTTATAAAATAAGGCCGCCAACTCTCCAGCAGTCCATTCTGGATCAATCCATATGGTGAGAACTGTAACCTCCTTCCTGCAGATGTAGCTCAGAAACGCGGAGAATCTGACCTGCAAAAGAAAAACACGTCTCTAAGCAGAAATGGATGTATGATAAAAGATAACAAGGGCATTTTGAGCTCTTGTGGTGTGGGTGTCTTGGAATTTGGAAGAAATTTAGATATGAAGAAGAAATTCTTTCCTATGAAGATGTTAACACACTGAGATAGTTTGCCCAGAGAAGCTGTGAATGCCCCATGCCTGAAAGTGTTCAATGTCAGGTTAGGTGGGCTTTCGGTAACCTGGTCTAGTGGGAGGTGCCCCTGCCCAGGGCAGAGGAGTTGGAACTGGGTGATTTGTAAGGTCCCTTCCAACCCAAACTATTCTGTGATTCCATAATACTATGAGTATCTGTGGAAAAAACAGAATTTTAGACTATTTATATTGGATATACATAAAAAACAAAACAAACAACCTCCCCTTCCCCCTCCCCCCCCCCCCCCCCCCCCCACACACACACAAACATGGTTCTTTTCTTCTTTTCTATCACTTCCTAACTTTTCTGTATTTAACTTGGCATCCTGAGTTGTGTCCTTAGTAATCCTCATGACTCATATGTAAGGTATTTGGACAGCATATGCTCTCCGAATGAACAGATTTTTAAAATGTGATTATCCACATTTGTATGAGCATAACCCCCTTCCCAAACATCAGCCTGCACAAAAATGATAGCTATCTGATTGCCCACAGCAGAGAAACTGCAATGATAGGAAATGGAGAAATTACACTTTGTCTCCTTCATCTCACATTTCTACCTGCACTTTCTTATATGTGAACCTCAGGCCTATCTAAATGTCTACTAACTCAAAGAAAGCACAGCTTCCCTCTTTTCACAAGTGATAAAAGATGGATATTTCTGCATGTTGATTGCAGTAGAAATAGGCTCCACATTTTTTCAAAATAATCATTTGATGTCCCTTCTGTTTCCCACAGTTCTGACCTTTCAGTGGATTCCCATCGTTTTCAGCAGTATGTACTCACGTGACACAGGGATAAAGCTAAATTGCAGGACTTTATCCTAGGAAATGCAGCAAGTATAAGCTCTTTTCCCCAATACAGTTCTTTCTTCCTTTCACTATTATGGACAAGCCTTGAGTAATACTTCAGGTACTATGCATTATGAATTGCACACTACACCTTGACCTTCTTTTTAAATAGTCTTTTTTTTTTTTCTTTTTTCTTTTTTTTCTTTCCTAGTAGACAAACCCGTTGATTTTTTTTCATGTAAAGTTTGCATCCAGGCCAAGGATACAGCAGCACTCGGTGATTCAGGCTTACAAGTTATGCTGCCAGGTTCTGCCTTGTTAAACTCTCACCACATCATCTTCTTGACCTCATTTACCTCTTACAAGGCCAGTGCCTGAAGCAAAAGAGATTTAGTTTTTAAGGGGTTGTTTTGGCTTCTTGTGTTTAAAGCTATTGAAAAAATAAGTCTCTGTAAAAGAGCTTGTGTCCCTGCAGCTATTGTTTGGTACACAGCACCAGAGAACATTATGCTGTGCTGTAGCAGCAAACAGACAAACTGACAATAGCATGAAAAGAAAACAGATCTGTTATGCTAGCTACAAATATTCATTTCTTAACCTTTGCTTTCATTGCTTATAAAGAAAGAAAGAGTTTTTCAAGCAGTGAACATGCAGGAATGGCATACATGATGGTTTCCTGAAGGCTATGAGCCTAAATATAGACATGGGCTTTTGCAAATTCTGTGTCAAACTACACTGAATGCATTTGGTTGGGGATTGATTTGGCTGTGATTGTACAGTATCGTGTTTTCTTACATGGTCAAGGTGCCTAAAAGTGCAGCTGTGTGAATGGACAGGTGGGTGGGAGCACTCAAATACAGGTGTAACTGCATAACAAACAGCATACTTCAAAACACTTCAGATGCACAGCTTGCTTCCCTCTCTCAAAATGTTCCTTGGGTTTCTGCAGCAGCTGGAAGATGAGAGGGCCCTAACTCCATCAAAAAGACTGCTTTGGTCCAGAGGGGTGTATGTGTGTATTAAAGGCAGGTACAGAGAAGACGGTGTCCCAGTATGTAGTTTAATCATACCCACACATATTGCTAACTCCACATGATAGCAGTACTATTCCTACAATCAAAGGAGACTGAAGTAGGTCTGATCCTCCAAATTAGGTGTTTGTGTAACCATACATCTCAAACCTTTCTTTTTGACAGCTTTTGTCCCTGTTCTCCCTCTCTTTACCTTCTGCCATGAATTTAGAAGTTTTTTGAGGTTCTGGGCCTTCCTCTGTGTACATGACAGCCAGGATACCTTCATTATTAAAAAAGAAAAGTTAAGTCACATACCCTGCAATATGAGTCACAGGAACTGGAGCTAAGAAGCTACTGAAACAGTTTTGTTCAACTACAGAACCATAAATCAGTTACTTTCTCCAACAAATCCAATTTATACACATCGTTGCCATTAGTTGTGGAATCAGAATAAAAGAATGCAATTCTTTGGACAAGGTCCTTGAGAGCATATGAAACATCCAGACTTTACTCATAAAAGACACACACCGCACAAGTTTCTTCTGGCAAACATGGAAAGCCACTCACTGTTAGCTATTATTTTACTTACTTTTTTTTTAACTTGCTTTAAGTACTAATACAGCTGAGTTATTATTCATGATCTCAGGTTATTCATTCATGATCTCAGGTTATTCCTGTTGCTGTTCCTGGAGTTTAGTGTCTGATGCCTAGACACATTTTTTTTTGCTTTAAATCTTGTGGATATTCACTCTTTCTTTGCAACCAATAAATGTGAGAAATACTGACTCAAAGATTTTGCGTTCCAACTCACTCTGCACATAATTTGATTGCAGCTGAAGGAGTTTGAGCTAATAGTATGTGCTGAAGAAATACTCCCATAACAAAATACACTTTGGCCTCCTCTGTGCCTGCAGTATGTCTAAGGGAATAATCTGAAGAGAACTCTCTGTAATTAAGCACAAATGAAGAGAAACAGCAGGCTCTGTCACTGAGAGGCTGATGTGTAGCTTCACTGTCCTGGCAGAGCTACAGGGATAGAGTTCACTGAAGTGTGCTTTATGTGAATTTTGGGGATATTTGATCATTATTATTTGCATGCAACATGGGGAGGGAGCTTGGATCTGGGCTCAGAGGAGTGGCTTTGGCCACAAGTAGTGTTCACAGAGCATTTGCAATCTCACACTCCTATGTCTTTAAGTTTATGAAGTTACAGCTTTGACCCTTTGGCTGCACTTCCGATGCCATGTGCACATGCACACTTGGCCAAGTCCTATCAGCACCGGCCTTGCTGGCAGCCATTACTACACCAAAACCGCAGACATGGCCTCCTCCCTGCCTTCAGCTGTTAGGCCAGCAGTTAGAGTATGTTTTACTTACCCGCCCTCAAACCACCCAAGCTGTCATGAACTCCTGGTAGGTTTTGCTTTTTATGGCTGTTGGTAAGTAAGGAACTCTCCTGAGAAAGGCGAGGGCAGAAGTCACTGACTCACAGCACCCACGTGCAGGAGCAGGGCCACACTGGCAGAGGCAGACACTTGCTACCAATGCCACAGCCCCTTGGGAAGGCACATGTGAGCCATGTCCGTCCTAGGCAGGCCAAGGCAGGTCGGTCCTCACCTTCGTGGCTGTCTGGACTCCCCTGGCCTCCTTGTGCCTGGAGAACCAGTGGCTAAGGCAGGTTGCTTGGCACCGGCAGCCTCTGGTGCCTGTATAGAACACCACAGTTGTGCACACAAAATGAGCAGAAGTCTCTAAATTGCTTTTTGTCCTTTCTTCTCAAGGTGCCGATATCACACTAGCCAGCTTTGGACTTCTTTAGGTATTCCCAGTCTTTAAACACCACAATTGTTCCGGCATGATGTCCTAGCTATGCATCTGATGTTTCTTGATGGTTTTCAGTCAACCCTTCAGACCATTCTAACCTACTGCAGAATAATTCATAGATCTGAGGAGAAGAGAGAACCACTTGACCTCAAATCTAATTCCATCTTTCCCTGTACTATATTCATAAAAACTGTGATTCATGGCATATTGCCTACATCTTTTCCTTTGCTGCAACTCACCCTGCAGCCCCTTAAGTGAGTATTTTCCTCCTAAGATTTGCTTCCACAACAGTGAATATCTTATTTTACAGTCTCACCTCGTATCTGTGGTTTTCTACTGCCCATCTGCTGTGTGAGCCATCCATGAAACAGCATCATTGTCTGCACAAGAGAACAGTGAAGAGATGGATGTTTATTATGTAATTATTTATTGTTTTTTTGTTAATAATTTATTTTAAATTCATAATTATTACAATCATAAATTATAAATTTTGTTAATTTATTGTTAATTATTTATTAATCCATTGATGATCCCTCTTCAAGTTACTTCTGTGTTGAGTTTAGTGAAGCTCAGGGTCTGTTGTTGAAGCTCAGCTTTACTGCCCTTTACATTTCTTCTAACCATTACTTCTGTTAATGGAAAGAAGAAAGTGATGAGAGCATATACATAAAAAACATTTAAGACACCTGGGGATGTCATTACTGCTTTGAACTTAAAAATAGCCAGAAGAGCAACCAAAATATTTCTTATTCTTACATGTATTTAATCCATCATAATTCCATTTTATGGGTTTCACCATTTCCAGAATCTTTGCTTTCAGGGATCACCCTTTTCAAACTTATAAGTGAGTTAATTAATTTATTTCATGTATTGAGCATTTCCAGATGCTAAAAATCTTCCTCCCCTGTCGATATATTTATTACTTGTTCTTTTCCATTTTTCCCACATATTCTTCACTCAAATATTATTATTTTAATAAATAAGGAGTCTTTAAGAAGATAGTATTTTATTAATAATGTAGTAAATTATACACCAATGAGATTAATGATAATAAGATAATGAAAAGCTATTATTTATTTATTCCAAAGGTGAAAAAATATATATCAAATCTTATTTGGGAGTATTAATTAATGATTCCATTATTGTTGCTAGTATCAAGTCTAAAAAGAGATGAAATATTATGTCAATATATTATGACAATATATTATGTCAATATTATGTCAATATATTATATACATTAATATTATGTCAACACAGTGCAGAGGAAGTGATTCAATTATAAGTATAAAATATTTCTGTCTTCAGGCAGTGAGCTGGCACTGTAGGTTAGAAATGAAACATGATGGTTCTAAAGTTTAGAGGATGATAATTTTAACCATACAGAGATCTTTGTCATCTTCCACAGTGTCCATTTTCAGATTACTGCTTTCAGATACTGCCTCTGGTATGCAAACACAAATACGAAGGTGGGTATGAATCACTGTGAGAGTGGGCTCCCATCTTTCACAGAAAGACACTTCCCAAGCAGGCAAGCTTGTCATCAAGTTCTTACAGCTCTGATTTTGTTGTTTTTTTTTTAGGTAAATGACAACAATGACCAATTCAGTACTGAGGAAACACAGCCGTGTCACCCCAGGAAAGAAGAGAAAACATGATACTTGTGATAGCAGAATGGGACCTTCAGTTTTGGAGCAGGTTACTACAGTTACTTTGATCTGCTCTGTACAGCACACAGAGAGATAAAAACTAATATGTCATGGTACATAGAAAGGTGCTTTCTTTCACTGCAGTGTATGAAAGGAGTCGGAATGCAGGGAGCAGCTCCATTCCCAACACTGTTCTAACCTGTGCTTATATAAAATAGTTTTGTTTTGGGTTTGTTTTTTTTTTTGGTATGAAACATGACAAGGGTAAAACTGGTAAAAAAAAAAAAAGAGGACAGATTTATGTTACTCGGAATCCTGAGATACATTCATCAAAATTACTACAGCTCTTTAAATTCCTGACAAAGTCAGTGGAAAGATTCCCTTTTCTGGAAGGGACTTTAGTGGTTGAAGAGGCAGTCTGCACATCAAGATAGGATCCAATTAGCCAGATTGTACAACGCTTGGTGCCACTTCAGTATTTCAAAGTCATATATCACCACTGTCAAATGTTATGAGTTCAGATTCTTAAGATTAAGATCTCAGTATTTTCCAGGCTACAATTTAAATGTTAAGTCTATCCTGTAAAAAATTATATATAACACGTGCTTCACACACAGATCTGGCCTCTTTCAAGACTCTGTATGGGTTGACTTGAAATACAATTGCAACAGGTGTGTTTATAAAACAAGATGTGGTAAATGTGTCTGTGCTGAAGCCTTCAGTTTTGCATTTACATACATCAGTGAAGGACAAAGTCTTTTTCACTGACATCTGGGAACTGAAAGTACTGACACTTTCAGTTTACTTGAGATTCCAATTTAATTAGTGCCTTAGAGTGATGCTGAACCTCTTGCAATGTATCTGTACAAATAGGGATGGTTCTACACACAGAATATCTGATTCTTCATATGCCTTATTAGTCTCAGTTACAAATTATGCTACATTTCTCAGTCGCTGAGAAAGTTAGCCAAAATTCAGTTGTTACTGTTTGTACCTCATGGTTTTGTTACTGGGGCAACCTGCGACTTTTGCTATGGAAATGCTGCTTTCAGAATTTGATATACTGGCAGTATTACATAGACTTATTGAATCATTTTTAAAGATAAAGCTGGCTTTAATGGGTATGCCTTGAGAAAGAACTGGAATACTTTGTTGTAACCAGCTAGACTACCTATGGCAGTAGATTAGCAGCAGGCTCACAAAACAAGAAAAATTAGCCTCCAAGCCTTTTGAAATCAATAAAATTAAATTTTAAAGGCAGAAAATCTGCTTTAGCCATGTGCTAGACCACGATTTCAAATTTAAATTTATGCTTTGAAATGTACTGCTCCTAAAAAATGATGTGGACATTAAAAGAACCTGCAGAGTGCCAGATGTATTAAGACCTGCCTAGACATTTCATGATCCTTCCTGTTTTATAAAGCTTCCTTCCCCAGTTTGTTTGGTGTGATACTGATTTCTATTACACCCTAATGGATTAAGAAGCAAATCTCAAAATCAGCTCCTCTTTAATGTGCTGGCCTGTGTGACAGAACAGGAGCATCAGCTTCAGAGAATCATACTCAAGCCCTAACTTGCTGATATTACATGAGCCCAGACAGACCTCCTGCTGTCCTGTTCCAGCCACTGTCAGAGGTCTGCAAAATGCCATGTACCAGCACACAGACAGCAGAACCATATGTGGTCCTGACAGCTTCCAGTTTCACTCACGAAGTAACTTCTCAGAAGCCCCCAGTGTAGCTCTCTACCAATCACTGCTGTTGCCCCAGCTTTACAGAATCAAAGAATCACAGAATCACAGGCAATGGAAGGGACCTCAAGTGATCATCAAGTCCACCCCCCCACTAAAGCAGGTACCCTACAATAGATCACACAGGTAAGGTATCCAGATGGGTCTTAAATATCTCCATAGAAGGAGACTCCACAACCTCTCTGGGCAACCTGTTCCAGTGCTCCATCATCCTTACTGTAAAGAAGTTATTCTGCATGTTAGTATAGAACTTCCCTTGTTCGAGTTTCAGGCCATTACTTCTTATCCTATCACTACGCACCACTGAGAAGAACCTGGCCCCATCCATTTGCTTCCCACCTCCCTCTAAATATTTATAAACATTTACCAGATCCCCTCTCTGTCTTCTTTTCCCCAGGCTGAACAGACCCAGGTTACTCAGCCTTTCCTCATATGGGAAATGTCCCAGGCCCTTTATAATTTTTTTTTTCCCCTCCACTGCACTCCTTCTAAGAGATCTCTATCTTTTTCGAACTGGGGAGCCCAAAGCTGGACACACTAGTCTAAATGTGGCCTCACCACCTCCCTCAATAATGGCCTTTTTAATGCCTCCCAGGATACCATTGGCCTTCTTGGCCACAAGGGCAAACTCCTGTCTGACGGTCAACCTGTTGTCCTCCAGGACCCCCAAGTCCTTCTCTGGAGAGCTCCTCTCCAGCAGGTCATCCCCTAACCTGTATTGATGTATATGGTTATTCCTCCCCAGATGCAAGACTCTACACTTGTTGCTGCTAAACCTCATCAGATTCTTCCCTGCCCAACTCTTCAGTTCATCCAGGTCTTGTTGAATGGTGTCAGCCTTCTGGTGTGTCAGCCACTGCTCCCAGCTTTGTATTGTCAGCAAACTTGCTGAGGGTACACACTTTATCCCTTCATCCATGTTGCTGATGAAGACGTTGAACAAGACTGGACCCAGCTCTGACCCCTGGGGAACACCGTTAGTTACAGGCCTCCAACCAGACTCTGCACCACTGATGACAGCCCTCTGAGCTCTGTCGGTCAACTTTACTGTTCCTTCTGCCACAGCAACTTTTTCTCCCCTGTTTGGGGAAAGAGGAATGAATGAAGATGAGGGCTTCCACATTTTTTTTTCACTTTCTTTCCTCAAAATGTTTGCACAATAAGGGTCTCTTCAATAACTATCTTTTCATAAATCACTGGTTCTAACTGATGCTGGATAAGTATAGATAGATAGCTGATGGGAAAGGAGAAAATAATGAGCCAACACAAATTATTTTGAAGAGGGATCTGATTAATGTCCCCTTACTCTATCTATCTTCAGTACAGCTGCTCCCTTCTGAACTAGTCCTTCCTGGAACTCTTGTTAAAGACAAAGGACAAAAACAGGCTCTTTGTAATGAGTCATCTGACCTATTTTATCTTTATTAGGGTGCTCGAAAAGCGCCTGTTTCCCTCTGTGAGCCAAATGGTGTAAGTGACAGGTTCTAAGCTGGGGATGCCTGCATTTAATGAGATGAATCCTATCGCCTCTGACATCTTCTTGACATGTAATGAAAAGCATTCTCATGGAGTGGAAATACCAGTACCTGTCTGTCACCCACTCTCCCGTGAAGCTTCATGGGGGAGCAGTGGAAGGAAGTGATCACTGCCAATGCTATTTCTGGCCTGAAGCAACATTCTTGACTTGGAAAAATGGCAGTGGGATTTTTATCTGAGTAAGGATGGATAGGGAGATGGCTTCCAGCTTCTGACTGTAAATAAAACAATTTTTTTATTTGAGTTTTTGTTATGCATCTCACATGTTGGCTTCCAGCTGCATGTGAATCATCATCTCCAGGCTCGGCACAACACATACACAGCTTTTTGTGGGAGGCTTTGCAAGTTGTTTGGGGAGCTAACTATGAGAGACCCTGCCACCTCTCTGTAGGAAGGGATTTTCCCAAGGTTGAGGTCATTTGATAAAAAATACTTCTAGGTTTATTTTGCATAGTGTAAAAGTGCCCTAGAGATTACAGAGTAATACTCCATTACCTAATTAATATTTAATAATTAGTGCTAAGTGGAGCAGTCCTCACAAGAGATTAGGAAATAATTCACATCTTGCTTGCTGGGACAATCTCCTGGCACTGACGATCTTAATTCACAGCAATGTCTGACCCCTACAATCAAGGTGAATGCTCTTAGCTTACTGAAATTAGTATGTTTTAATAAAATCCCATTTTTTAGTGACAACTTTTTTCATAGGTCTTTTATGAGCTTCATATTGATAAAATGGGCCACTGTGGCTCAAGCACATCTTTCATGCAGTGGAGAATGCCTCCTTGGTTTCAAATGAGGAATTCAAATATAAGGTGAAATAACAGCTTGAAAAAGATGACGTTTTGCAATGACCTTTCCATATAGTGTCCTGAGAATTGTAATCAAATCCTAATGTCGCTGAGAAATCCACGACTGTTTGATTGACCGTTAGCCTGAAGACAGCTTTTTCCTAAGTTAATTCTACCAGAGGGATTCTTTAGGGAATCCTTAAACACTGTGAATGTTCCCAGGAGATAAATTGGGTGAATGAATCTTCAAATGTTAAATAGCATTTAACATGATGTAGTTCAAATTTGTCCTCTGCCTTATACTTGCTATAATTGCCTACAGAGAGAAAATTGGATGCTATCTGAATACTAGTGCAGTGCATCTATTTTATCCAGAGAAAAGTGCTTAAAGGGGGCAGACTGCATGGAAAACAGTCTATATATTGAACACCCACATGTCAAGACTGGAAGAACAGAGCTTACTTAAGTAAGAGTTGTGACAGTGGGTTTATTGTTCTGTTTCACAAGTAGGAATTCTTGGCCTGCTAACAGAAGAAGAATAGTATTCAGGGAGAAGCCACTGAAAAAGCAGATGGTTGTATTTTGTCATTCCTGACTTTCTCAGCATGTAAAAGCAGAACAAGAACATCCTCCAGCCACACCTTGTATCAGAGATAGGATTGGTAACAGGGAGAAAGAAGAGCTTTACTACAGATGTTCAAACAATTCAAACCAAGATGTGCTTCTTGTTGGAGAGTGGTAGATGAGCCAAACCATTAAGAGTGAAATCTAACTGGAACTGTGTATACTTTCCTGATTATAGGAAAACATGAACTGAAGCAAGGTAGTTATTTCCAAGCATTTTTTAGATCAACCATAGCTAGACAGCCATTATAAAATAGTTATAATCTCTGAACCTGAGAGGCAGTCTCCCATTTAGAGAAGTTATTTGGCTCTGGTCATTCAACTTCTCTGATTCACTAGAGGAGTATAAAACCACACCAGACTGAGCTGGTCTTCTGCCATCCTTAAGGAACAGGAAAGATGAACTTACCCAAATCAGAAGAGCAAAGTGCAATGATGTGGAGCTTGAAAGGTTATTGGTAGCTGAAAATACGGCCTCTGTAAGTAATGGCAATGTTTTGATTCACTCCAGTGGTATTTGGATTAGACTTTTATCAGAAGAGAGTTGCTGGTTTTGTTATGTCTTTAGGGCAAATGAGTTATAATCCTAGTGCTTTGTTCAGGGGATTCAAGTGACTAATTAGGGACTTAAAATATTGGATTAAAAGCTCTATAGAACTTATTTTAATAGCTTCATATGTAAGGTTAAAAAGGATGTTGTAACTTCAGGTAAATCCCTAGTTTTATTTTCCTTCATTCTCAATATAATCTGTGGAGAAGAAGAGAGATGGAAAGATTTATCAGTAGAGATCTCAAACAAATCGGCACCCTCCTCTAGCAGTCCCCTCGGGCTCACTGCCAAAAGTGAGCTCCACTGGCTACAGGTTAGTTTCTTCAGTGTCTATTTAGAACATGCGATCTTTTCTTCTGTATGTGTAGACGTGGCAGCTTGGAAAGCTGGTAAGTTGAAGGATGGGAAAGGACACAGTGAATCTTAAGCAGGCACCATTTAAGTACATATTTAAGTACTAAGCATATTAAAATGCCTTCTCACAGACATGGTAGCAGCAGAAGAGAGCCAAAAGTGAGTTCAGTCCTCATATAAACATTTAATTTCCATGTACTCTCGCTGAAAGAAGTTTGGTCTCTCTGCAGATGCCCAGAGAGGAGACCAGGTTCACTTCATTTGTGCACATATTTCACTGTTGCTGCACTGAACCAACATGAAATGGTAGGTGTGATATCTAGTCAGCATAATTCTGAGAAGAAGTGTTTAGTGGGGAGAATTTACTTCTAAAAAATCATATTCTTCTGTCATCTGTGTAGCTGCATCAGAGAAACAGCTATTTAAGGAAGCTTGGACCTACAGTTGCTCCATGTGAGTGTGTTGTCCTAACAAGGAGGCTGATGTGCAAAATCTCTGCACAGCAGTACCTATCTATCACAAGAAGGTAACAGTGGTTAAAAAGATAATAACTCAGTTGAAGGGAAACGTATGTGGAGTTCAGGTAGCTACCTTACATCCAACTTTAATGTATACAACTTCGGATCATAACAAGTTTTTCTAGGTAATAGATATACTCCTAAACTCATCAACTCATGTAACATATCCAACACGACTTATTCTAAGCTTTCTTATAAACTTTATTATAATGAATGTTTTTTTCTCAGCAAAGGAAGTCAAATTTAGTAATGGTAATGACACTTCTTTTTGAGATCTAGGTATTTTTGGACCCCAAATTTTAAAATGGATAAGAAGATAGACATTGCTGGCCTATACGAAATGACACAAGAAAAGAAGCTCATCATGAAACCTGGAGTTGAAATGTATCACGTACCATATTATTTGACATTCATGAATACCACACTTCTGATATAAAAGACCTATTAATATGTTCTATGTTTTTACCTAGCAGTAACTTTCTAATTGTGATCAGGTAATCCTTATCTCTGTACAGATATCATCAAAACGGAATGGGTGTCCCAAGGGAGTTGAACTGACTCCCCAAATACCTGTAGATTTTAAAATATTTTAAACTATAATACAGTACTGAAATCCAAATTAGCAGTTCCTATGGCAACCACAGTTTATACACGGAAAATATCTGTCCTAAACAATCTATCCAGTGATGCATGAACCATGCTGTAAGAATTACAGCATTCTGTATTACACTAATTTTGAATCCTAAAACTCTCCTGCTCACCAACGCTAAGATCACTTTATGTGGACTATTACAAGACTTACTCTGCTGAAGTGCAAAAAAGCACATCTGTTTGTAGTAAGGATGCAGAGAACTCATTATAATAGGATTTGGACATCTATAATTGCTATGTTCTGTTCGAAGACCTTCTGTCATATTCATATAATCTTTATTGGAGATATCCAAACAAAATGATTCATAAAAAGCAATAATTAATTGGAGGAATGCCAGAGATCTAAAACAAACACTACCATTATCATCTCTGGTAAGCCCAAAATAGCCTCGAGAGATGCCACTGTCACAATGAAAAAGCTTTCAGAACAGTCTGAAGATGTATTCTACATGTTAATAGAATTATTCTGCACAGTCTAAGACCTTGAGAGGTATATTTAGAATACCATTTTTTTGAAAATAAGCTGTCTACAATATTGCTGCTAACTGACAGCTGTCTCTAATTTAAGGACCAGGTCATGGAACATTTTGTTTGTGTAAAGTGAAAAGGGAACCCAGCTCTTACCGCAGCTGAATGCTCCAGCCTAGGAGGGCAAAACGAAGAAAGGAAATTTCACTTGGCTACCATTTGTTGTCATCCTTACGTATGTGGGAAGGCATGAAGAGTGTGGAAAGTCAGTACTCAATATAGCTGCAAATTTGGGTGTGTAAGCATTATGATACACTGTAAAACCTATAAGCAACCTTATTGTATTTTCTTTTGTTTATCTTGATTGTGGAAAGGTCATGTACCTTGAATAAGTACATAAGCATGTTACTGGAATTAATTCAGGAAAAATTATTAGATCCACCAATAAAATATGTTGTACCAAAAAACATGTTAACAGCACAGACGAATGAGCTAGAATGTGCTATTCAGGACTTATTTAATGGAATTAATCATGTTTCATTGGTAAATTTTCCAATCAGTATTGATACAAAAAATATACATAGTTCATTATCTCATGCAATGGATCAAATTTTTACTTCATCAGCAAGGACTGTAAGCAGTCAGTTGTGGCTTCCTGGTTCTTTGCCCAACACTGGCTTGTGACCTAGTTACTACACCCCAGACAGTGCTCTTAAGTGCATCTACTGGTTAGAGTCCCCAGTGGAAAATTTAGTGCTGTGAGCTAGCTAAGTGTGCATAACCACATTTCCTCTCTGCCCTTCCTTGTAACTTACCATGACCCTTCCATTAGATGAGACAGGAGGGAAGGGTAAAAATTAGATCAACCTTTTATATGGGTATATCAAGATTCTTGATCTTTTACCGTCTGTCTTATTGATTCATATACAACAATGGTTTTGTAATATAAATAATGAGCCTGATTCTCAGGATAAGAAGAAAATAAAGCTTTATGTGCCTTCCTCTCTCTTGCAAAGTAGATACTAACCTACTAACTAATGTTCAATACAGACACCAGTGAACTAGTGCATTCAGGTTTATCTCCTTGGTCTTGGAAGCCTGAAGTATACCTGAGTGAAGGTTAGCATTGACACTTAATTTTATACTTTCTATCAATTCAGAGTCCTTCAAATCTGAGCCTTTAAAGTCTGAAGGGCTTTTGTGAGCATATACTCTAATCCAGATCGTATAAAATTCTGTGTTTTTATCAATAGCATACTAGAAATTGACCCAAATCTGAATAAATTGGATACATCTGCTAAGATCGAATCTGAAATTCTTCCCAAACTCTAGATGTCCCTAGGAGAGATTTAAGTTATATTTAAGCTAGTGGCTGAACATATTCCTCCTGTACAGTTTTGTGAAATACCAATACATAAACAAACAAGCAAACAATGTTCTGTTATAGATCTGCTTGCTGATATGTAATTTCATATAGCATTATATAGAAAAAATTGCATATTTCTTGCGGGCTAAAGGGAAAAGATGGATGACTATGAGAGAGCTGTGAATTAAAACATCTGTCCTTGATTAATTAAAAATCTACAAGTCTTCGTTGACCTACAGATATGAACATTCTCTTAAATGCAAAGTGAAAGCCCAACAGCAATTAAGGGCAATCCTACAGGAGACTGAGGAGAAATGGTTTTTATTACTAATGTCAGGAAATGTAATGAAGCAATACCCCTTTCCATTAAAATGGCATGCTACCTTGAAATGTAAACATGTTAGCCATCAAGGAATAAGATTAGCTAGAGGGATGAATTTGTGCATGAGTCATGCTGATTAGCAGGCCTATAAACAAAGGTTCTTTTAAAGCTCTATTTTCCTTTTCTGCCACCATCAAGTTCTCATGTAGAAATAAAAGGAATGGAATGAAATCAAAGGGGATTTTAAAATCTCTAAAATTAGTGTTTCATCTCTTTCCGTGAAGCTTTCAAGATAAATTGGTTTGATAATGTAGGTAACAAAAGCAACACAATTTTTACTTCAATCAACTACTCCAGGGGAAGAGCTACTGATTACGTGTTCACTTTCTCTGCATGCAGTAATTCACCTCATAATGCTCAGCTTCTTTGTTTTCCCACAGTCACTTAGAACAGAACCACAGAACTGTAGAATAGTTACGGTTGGAAAAGACCACTAAGATCATCAGTCCAACCATCAACTCATTCCCAAAATGTCCACTGACCCATGCCCCTCAGTGCTACATCTACACTTTTCTTGAACACCTCTAGAGACAGCAACCCAACCACCTCCCTGGGCAGCCTGTGCCAATAACTCATCAACCTTTTCTAGAAGAATTTTTTTTCTAATATCCATCCTGAACCTTCCCTGGTGCAACTTAAGACCATCACTTCTCATTCTATCAGTGTTACTTGGGAGAAGAAGTCAACCCCAACCTCATCTCAACCTCCTTTCAGGGAATTGTTGAGAGTGATAAGGTTTTCCCTTGAACTTCATCTTCTCCAGGCTGAATCATCCCAGTGCCCTCAGTCACTCCTCATACAATTTGTGCTCCAGAACCTTCGCAGCTTCTTTGCCCTTCTCTGGTCAAGCTCCAGGGCCTCAATGTCTTTCTTGTAGTAATAAACTAGCCTGATCATCCTGTCTCGATTCCCCAGCAACTCTAAACAAAAAGGAAGATGAGAAGAGAAATGCTGTGATGTCAGTAACACTGACCTTCAGAAGAGCAGTTGCTTCTCTTCTGGGCAAAACTTGAATGCATATGAATAATTTATATGCTATGACCCAATCCTTCCTAATCCTAAAGGAAAAGATATCAGGGCACATGGGCGGATGAAATTTCTTCAGAAGCCTTGATTAGTTAACTTGTCATACTTGAAGATTTCTATCAAAGTTTGCTAGCCCCACCTTCTCAGATTTCTAAAGTCTTCAAAGGAATCCTACAACGTTGCTCTCCTGATTTGGTTGGAGGAAAAAACACAAGGAAATGACTTATTTGCTCACATTTGTTCCCAGCCATTGATATGGTTAGTTCTTTTCACCAAATTAAAAGCAGCTAAAATCATTGCTGTTATCAGAGCAATGATATGAGAAGCGCTTAACATCTATGTTGCAAAAATCAGTATGAAGTATATCAAATTTATCTGATAAATTTATCCTGGATCATAATACTGCCTTTTGTACTCCGTACTCCTTTGGAAACCACAGAATTAGTAATATTGCCCTGTCTAGTTCACCAATGTGTTCCCTTTGGAGCTATCTTCCAATAGCCATCAGAGCTGGGTGATGATTACGTGAAAGGTATTTGGGAGAAGACTTTAACTCTGGAGGTAAGCCTCAGAACAAGTAGATATCTCACCATGATTAGGAACCTTAATATCTTTAATTGGCACAATGCATTTGATGGACCAGATGGATGTGGTGATGGACAGGAGGAGCTATAGATTTATGGCGAAACAGTACAATCATAGTGATGATGAATCTACTATTAGGGTCACTAGGAAACTGACTTACTTTTGAATGACACCTGGTAAAAGATAGCAGAAACAGAGAGCCACAGAAAGTATTTGGAAGTTCAGCAAAATATGCAAAAAGCCAAAAAGCTGATAATTTCTATATCTCTTATTTACTTCTCACTGCCTTCTGATTGTGTGGACAATGGTACCTTCAGGACAAGGCATTTCCACAATGCTTGGCCGATGAAGATGTAGTCAGAATCTGGCGGATGTTTGATAGAATTAGACCACACTAGAGACATATGTAGGTCTCTTTTTCTCCAGAACAGTTGTCTGGGTGCAGGACTGTGCAAATAACTGCTCTCATAGGGTTCTATTAAGCTGGGAACTAGTTAGTGAGTTGCTGCTAGAAAGCTGTCACATGAAAGCTAAGTACCCTTTCCTTGTAATAATAGTAGCTGAGCACATAAAAACTGAGAACAGTTTAGTTTGCTTGTCTCTTATCCTCTGGGTGAAATAGATAAAGGATGATAAAGCAGCTGTACTCCTGCCCTGAAAGCGGAATTTAAGCTCTTCAGGTGGCCTTTCACATACTGTTCTGCTATACTTTGTTCCTAATATCTCATATACAGCAGCTTGAAATTCCAGAAGAGGCTGAAAACTATGTACTCATAAGCCTCTGATAAAAATTCTCAGATAAGTTCTGATATTGATATGTCAAAGAACAAAAATTATATGCCAGTAACAATTAAATAGAAGTAACTTTTCAATGATTAACAGAAAATATTAAAATACATCTTTTTTACTATAGTAGCTTGGAGGTCACGGAAAAATGCATATGAAAAATATCCATGATGATGTACTCTGCAATTGAGTCAAAAAAGAGATTAGTGCAGTGGATTCTGGGAAAGGTACTACAAAAGATAACAAACTTTATAGAAGACTGTTGTTTACCTTATAAAGCTGCACAGTGTGCAAAAGCCTATGAATGAAAATGCATTTTTTATTTTCTCTTAGTATTTTATGCATAGGAAAAAAAATTGACATGTATGTACATATGTAAAAGGTCATGAAAAGTATGACAGTAATAACCATCTGGACAAACACCACTGGTACCATCTGGTGTTAGGTTTTGCTCCTGCTGCGTTTTGACTCACCATGAGATCAACGCCACGCCACGACCAGAAACACTGTGTCTCGGATCAGCAGGAAGGGGAATAGCATGACTCAAATAGCATGGACATTAACCAGCAGAGTTTTCACCAGCACAGCACAAAAGCCTGAGGCATGGAATATTGTAGAACCTGAAATTAATTATCAAACCTAATTTGTTGATTTGAGGCTTGTAGAAAGGAAAGTGGATCCACTGATTCCTACGGGAAGCTTGGTATACAAAGTGATGAATTTAACAGCACTTTTACCATTGACTCTACCAGGCTTCAGACTAGGAAGTAGGATGGCAATTCTGAGTCAGATGAGGCCTGATCTAAACTAGAAGCCTCTCCCAATACTGAGAATTTAATCTTGAGATAAGCTTAAAAAACAAACAAACGAACAGACAACAAAAACAACAGTGACAGAGGATAATAACAGTATTAATATAGCCCACAACACACTTTCTTCCAAACTTTCATATTTGGGGCTGAAGTGCTCTCCTATTGAAAGAGATCAACAAACTGATCAAATAATCTCTTAGACAGATTGTTTTGGGTTATTTCTTTAAAAAATCATATGTAAGGATAATTATTTTCTCAAAAATTGCTAAATATTTTAGATTGTGAGATGCATTTTTACGTGCAATTGCAGCTGACTATGCTCCCCTCATCCATATTCTGAACACTAAAGAAAAAGCAAATCTGAGCTCCAAAAGCTGTTTCATTTGCTAATGAGTATCACCTTATTAAGCATGCAAAGGGGAATTTTGTCAGCTGAGAAATGTTGTGTGTTTTGATAGTTCAGAATACAGGTGACATACTTCTACCTTTCACCTGTTCCACCTAAGCACTGGGATGTGACCACAAAAATGATCCAAAGGACAGTCTGGGGCTGTTCAGCCTGGAGAAGAGAAGGCTCTGGGGAGGCCTGAGAGTGGCCTTTCACTATCTAAAAGGGGGGATGTAAGATAGAAGGGGACTGACTTTTTGGAAGAGTCTGTCATGATAGGACAGAAAGAAACAATTTCAAAGAAAAAGAGGGGAGATTTAGATTGGTTGTAAAGAGAAAGTTTTTTTACAGTAAGGGGAGTGAGGCACTGGCACAGGTTGCCCAGAGAGCCCGATCCCTGTAGACATTCAAGGTCATCAGGCTGGATGGGGCTCTGAGCACCTGCTCTAGCTGTAGGTGTCCCTGTTTGTTTCAGGGGGTTGGACTAGATGGCCTTTAAAGGTTCCTTCCAACTCAATGATTTCATGATTCTCTGATTCTATGTCTGCTATGTGACTTTTGATCTCTAACACACCCTGTATGTCTCTACATCTTTCGCATCATTTGAACGTTCCACTTTTATTTTCAGTTAATCCCTTGCTAGTTTTGAGGGTGTTCCTGAGGACTGATCATTTTTCCCTTCTTCTCATTCATCAGATGAGACAGAAGTTCTTACTTTGTCATCTGTAACATGTACTTTTCTCAGCTTGTGTTTGTGTGTATAGTTTGGAGTTCATGGAAAAAACAAATTCCATTATGATGTACTTTCTCTTATCCATTATGTTCTTTCAGCAGCCAAGAAACCATTATTTATACAGCAGTTATTTTGGAAAAAATGCATTCCCAGAATTCTGACACAGGATTACAACACTTTTATGTGTTAAGGATAAAAGATAATCACCTAACAGAGGATTTATCTTTCGAAATGGACTGAATTAAAGTAAGTATAGATCACTCGTTTTGTTTCCATTATTATTTTCTGAAGTTTCAAAAAGATTTAAACAAACCAGACAAACAGACTGAAAATACCTTCGCTCAGAAAAGCTGTCAAATTTCTTAAGAAAAGCAGACAATAATTTACAAAGAGCCCTTGGTGCCTACAAAAACATAGAGGCCTTTGGGGCTTCAGAAGACTGAAATTCTGGTAACTGAAATGGAAAGACAGAGGTCAGACCTTGAGATCCGCAGAAGCTTGGAAGGAATTTGGTTGCTAGGAAGCAGTATATTTTCTAAATGTGGTTTATAAAAAATGTTTAAAGGATTTAAAAGAACTTCATCTACAGCATTTTCTTAATTTGCACAGTGGTTTTTATTGCTTTGAAATTATTTTTTATTGCCTTGAAATGATAACAGATGTAGCATCAACTACTTTCTATCTTGCAAATGCAAAGTTATACAGTTTAACCTCTGTGTTACTATGTTACAAACATCAGAGATTATTCCTGCAAATGCCAATTTTTTGATTTTTACACATGTGGGTCAACCCATGAAAATCAGTGGGAGCACTCTTGCCACCTGCTTGAATTCTCTTCATAAATCTACTTATTTACTGCTATTTTTTTATGTCAGAGACCAAGGAGGACATCTTTCTACCAGCAAATCCAGTGCCAATCCAAAATAAATCTCCTGAATCCACTGGAATCATTTGGGATTTACACCGTGGTGTACAGGGAACGGCGCTTCATTGATGGCTGGGCAGAAGCAGCCCTCATACTGTGCTGCAAGGAGCACAGACAAAAGAGGGGAGCCAGCAGGGTCTGCTCTATGCCCATAGTCAGGATGAGAAAAGGAAGCAGATCTCCGCACTGTATATCCTGCTTAAGGAAAGTACAGCAACAGAAAAATCCCCTACTAAACTGCATGAAAATAAAACTATGAATAGACTTGAAATATTTGGATGCAAGTTTGGTTTCATATTTTACTTTCTGCAGTCTGGCTGTAAAATGACATCAGCAGTCAGCTCACAGCTTTATAGCTGTGCATTTGTCACTATGCCTAGAGGTGTGAGGGGTGGTTGTCTGCCCACCTTCCCAGGGCACCTTCTCAGTGATTCAGACCATAAGGTTCAGTTCTTGTGACTGAGGAAAAATAGGGCATCACATCCAAAAAACTTCTGCTCTGAGAAAGAGTCTGGCAGATCATAGTAACAGAAAGAAAAAATTGCAGTGATCTAATATTCCTATTATGTTACGATTATCTGCAGAGCTCTGGCTCTGCAGTCTTTCTCTCTTTCTCTTGTTCTAATCCATGTAGGCATTTCTATTATGCCTGTCACCATAGCATCTGAATGCCTTCCAAGCAAGAGGAAATACTACCTCCTTTTTTTTTGCCATCAGCAAAATACGAACATTATCTGAGCTAGAATGGGGTCTCCTGCAACTGTCAGCATGCCAAGAAGGAGTACATGGCAACTTATTTCAGATACAGCACCTCATTCTCCAGTCTTTTTTCTGTTCCATTTATGTACTGCATTGGGTCTTTCTGTGACAAGAACAAGTTGATGACTGTGGTATTAATAGGATGTTTATATAATGAATAGTTCTTTAACTATAGCAACAAGTTTAAGTATGCAGTAGCAACTCAAGAAGTGCTTGTGATAAACTGGATAACTCCTCCCAGAAGAACAACAGTCACCTGCTTTATTTATATTGCAAAGGGTAGTTAAATGTAAGATACTGCTTGCATTACTGTGTCTGTCTTCTATATGGTTTTGTCATACAGTCTCTGTGGAAAGACAGACCTACTCTAAGTCAGAAAATAATCACAAGTCACTGTGTGATAGATGCTTTAGTCATGCTTTGTACAATTTAAATCTCATGAAAAGATGCTCAAATTGTAAGTTGTTCTGTCTTGACAGGACTTTAATTAGTTTCAAATCAGTCAGCTCCTGTTCAGCTATTGACCAGGGAAGTAGACTTGAGTCCTCTCACCTCCATTCAATGTTTCAAAATGAATGAACCTTGTGACAATGCTTTGTTTGCATTTTCACTGCATAGAGAGAGAGGCAGGGAGGTAACGTGTAAAGGTCTTTAGAATTTTAAAAATATTTATTTTATCTTCATTCTTCATATTAGTAATTCGAACTGTTGTACATATACTTCAAGAATGAGACAGGAAGAATATTGTTCACTTCTTTCTTTCTCTCTCTTTTTTTTAATTTTCAGAAGAGTCCTCTGAAACCTTATTTGCATTGAAAATACTTATTGAAAAGCTGAGCCTCATGTCTGGGTTCCTGTTCTACTCAGAGGATGTAATTTTGCTTTGTAAATTGGTCTCTCATCTTGAATGAGCAAATAAGCATCCTGGTGGATGCCAATTAGATGAACTTTTGTATCCCAAGTAGAACTGCTGAGAGCAATTTTGATGGACTGATTTTGCATTTGAATATGCTTTCAACTGGATCTAAAACACATTTTAAAATCAGATTGACCTCTCTAGAGTTTTTCTGAAGAAAAAATTCCAGTTGTGTTCAGACATTTTATTTGGACAGTTTCAGAGGAAGACATTTTGATTTTTGTTTAGTTCCTAAGGCTTTTTTTTGTTCACAGCCCAAACGCCACAACTTAAAAAGTCAGTGTGAAAATATTTCAATTTTGCTAAAAGTAAACATTGAGAATGACTGCATGTATGTTGTTTGCCTGCTTTTGAGTTTTATCTTCAAGGAAAAGTCTGGAACACTGATTCTTATCAGAATAAAGTCAACCATTGAAATCCTGACATTCTTTTGAAATGTAACTTCCATTCTCCCAGCTCATCTGTAGAAAGAAATGCATTGGTTGCTTAAAATGTCTCCAGCTGCAATAGTCTAAATCAGGAATCTGAAAACATTTTTGACAGACTCTGCCCTTGGTAATGGCAGTGCTGGGTATAATCAGCAACAGGAATAGTACTGATTATTGGTGTCAGTCAAAACCAGCTCACACTGCCTGTCTATCATTTACAGCCAGCTTCCATACCCTTATTGGTATATGTGGTACCTCCAGAATTGCTGGATTTGTGCCAGGGTTCCTAAAGACTAAACTAAAATCCTGCATCAGTGAGAGGCATTGACTTCAACACTGTGGGTTAAAAAGGAACCACTAAAGGAAAGGCAGTAAACTTCTAGAAAGTCTCCCATTCTTTAAAGTAGTAATGGTAAAAGTACTGTACTTCCCTGGCATGGAGAGAGAGCGAGTGGCAAACACTGCTTGCCTTTCTTTTATCTGCAGGTTACTCTACATCAAGAACATTTCTCTAAGTATTTTCCTGCATGACTCCATTATTCCAAGTATTTTCCTGCATGACATTATTCCCAAGCTAGAACTGATGGGATCCGTGGGGAAGAAATTTGGCTGTTCCTGTTTTATCTAACCCTGATCAGTGTAAATGTAACAGAAGCAGCTATTTAAAGCCAGCAAGCAGAGGGCAGCTGAGGGAGCAATTCGGGGGCCTTGTGGGTAATGAGGAAGTCATCTCCTCTGGCAGTTTGCACAGGGCAGCTGAGAGATTGCTCTGTAACACAGAGTACAGTAACACAGCCTCTGGAGGATGAAGCCCTACTCACATAGCCACCAAAGCTCTTTCTTCAGTCATCACATTTACAGTTGTCCCCATGCTGCTTCTTTGTGGCTGAAGAGAAAATGAATTTACCAGAGGATATCTGTTCGTCCACCAAGTCTTTGTCATGATGAATGATCCTGTGGACAGCCAATGTCAAACAGATAATAACAGGGAACTGGAAGGGAAGAAGGAGGGAGAACTGTATCATCTTGATGTCTCAAAAGGCTATTGGTTTCCAGCGCTAAAGATAGCCCTTACCACTTCCACACCCTCCAGCAGTCAGATCCCATCTCCCACAGACTGCTGGGTAGCACTCTGTGAAAGACATCCTCACATTTTTAGCACTCTATACAATTATCTGAAGCACACAAATCTATGTTTGTAATGGCAGCTAGACAAACTCACAAACATCTTAAAATAGGCCAGGTTCATATGAGATCCTAGTCCTCAGGGAGCAAGTGGATAAACATGAATCTGTGTTGTTCTTCTCAGAAGCTGAAGACCATACCCTTAAGTAGAAAGTTCTGAAGCAAAAGACAGCTTTGTTTCTTCAGCAATGCCCACAGTTTGGAGACATACAGTTCGACTCTATTATAGCTTACTAGAAGCACAAGAAGCACTTAGCTATAGTTAAGAAAAACCTTCAAATCATTATGAGTTTAAAGCTTGAAGTTGTTCATTTTGCTGGACTAGCTCCCTGACTGTGCTCTGATTTCTGTAGCTGCAGAAAATGGTATGTTGCAGTAAAGAACTGTTTGGGAGAAAATATCTATTAAATACAGATGTAGGGGTTGGGGCTTTTTACCCTCAGGAGGGCCTTATGAAATGGAAAATATCAAAAGCAACCCATAAATTTTTCATATAACAATGCCTGTGTGTATGCTCACATGCACATTTTGGCACAGCACTTTGTTCTGACCTATATCAGGTGGCCATGCTTCATCCTGTGGGCCAACTTTGTTTTAGCCATTTTTCTTCCCAACAGAGCTGGCTCAACATCTTCACCTCTTTTCTATCTAGATACTCTGCTGAGAGGTCAAAGTTTGCAGGGTAGTTTCCAAAGACTCTCTGTGCAGTCAGTGCCAAGCTTTATTTGCCTTCAGCAACATTATCCAGGTCATCTTGCCCTTAAGGGAATTTCGAAAATGGCAAAAGAAATAACAACCCTTTCCAAAAGATTCAAAAGCATTTGAATTGCTTGGCCCCACAGCCTAAGGTTCTGCTTAAGCTTCTTTTTGTTGGTGGGCAGCTAGTGTTGCTGAATCAAACCTGCCTAGGAGAAGGCAAGATCTCTGGTTCCATTATGTTTTTTTCCCTCATCAAACAAAACTTCCAAAGAGCAGAAAATCTTTGCATCACTGCAAGTCGTTTTCTTTAGAGGAAGAAAGTGAAGCTAATGAACCTGGAAAAGGAAAATTCACTATTAGCAATGCCGCACCTTTCCTATTCATGAGGAACACTGCTTCAGTCTGCCAGATTGAACAGTCATTATTAACATCACTTCAAAGCACTAATTACATTAAGATTACTCTTCTGCACTGCACAACACTATATAGCACTGAAACTTCATGGAATCACACACAGAATCACAGAATGGCTTAGGTGGGAGAGGACCTCAGGGACCATCTAGTTCCAAACCCCCTGCCACGGGCAGGGTTGGCAACCACTAGACCAGGCTGCTCAGGATCCCATCCAGTATGACCTTAAATCCTTCCAGGGATGGGTCATCCACAACCTCTCTGGGCAATCATTTCCAATGCTTCACTACCCTCTTCTTCCTAACATCTAACCTAGGTTTCCACTCTTCCTGTTTGAAGCCATTCCTCCTCATCCTATCACTGTCAGACTGACAAAAGTTGGTCCTCCTCCTGCTTGTAAGCTCCCCTCAATTACTGGAAACCTCAAGGAGACAGAAGCTAAATGGTGCGGTTAAGAAGACAAATCTATTACCGCTCAAGCTAAAAAAGTATCTGACCTGTGGTTGCTGCAGCTTGAGCAGGAAAGATCTACTTCCTAACAAACTACACAGAGAGAGGCAGAACAGGCGGAACTTTTTACAAGATGCTAAGTGCAAGCTTTTTCTTGGCTAACATTTTTTCCATCACAACAGCTCTCAGTCAATTCCAGTTGAGAACATCTGCTTCCCTGGAATGGGCCACAGCTCTTCTGACTTCTCTGTCTTGGCCTCATGTGTGTCAGAATTTGATATACAATCTTTTAGTAAAAAGCATATGTAAACTTTTCTTTTTCTTCTGGCTATGGAAATCTTCTTGCAATAATCTCTAAGGCTACCACATGTTCTATCACCTCAGAAATGCATTCTCTGCAATTCTTTCTCTGAGTATTCTCTTTTTAACTACTCAGTGTACATATTTCTGACTGATTTTGATTGTGTACGTAAATTCCATGATACATTGCTGTTCTTTGTCATTAGTTTTTATTTGATTTTGGCATTCTGTTTGCTCTAAGAAAATATGAACACTGAGGCACATTCAGATTTTTGGCTCTTTTTCTGATTTTCACAAATCCTTTACACTTTGAGGATCCAATCCTGTCAGGTGGTCAGGTGCTGAGTACTTCTAGCAAAGTGCTTAAGTTCATCTTCACAAAGGGAAGTAGGTAGCAAGATCTGGCTTTTGGCTGCTAGATTTTCTTACAGAGAAGTGTCTGGGTTCTCCCTTATGTCTAGAAAAGACAATGTCCCTATATCCAAACCTTCCCTACAGCATTTCCTATTGACTGCACTGAGCAACTTTACCACATGCTGCCTATTTTAACCTCACACTGACTTCCTGAACTTCCCCCTCATTTTGCAGGGAACCTCACTGCTCTAATCAGGGAGTGAATTTTGCCCCAAGAGCTGCCTGTTTGCACCTAACACTCTTTGCCCTATGGCACAGAGACATTTCTTAGCACCAGGTCTGGATGTAAGTCTGAGCTACGTGATGCTGCAATGATATCCGCCACCTTATTTTGGGTGCTTAAGAACTGAGAAATCCAAAATCAGAGGTAATCATTGAATGCACTACACTTGAAAATGAGTGAGTCCATTTGCATTTTTCTTGCTGCCTCCTACTCCTTCCAAACCCATCTTCTGGATCCGTACCAGCAGCCAGGACTACAAGACTTTCACTACAGGATGAAATGACTTTAAATGGCAATGTGGCTCCAGTACAGCACTAACATCTCAGCACCAGACAGTGTGAGATTAATGTCACAAATAGCAAGTGGATGTTTGATATCTTAACCTCAAGGATTCATTGCACTTGTAAATCTGTGGAGGCTCAGTTGGGTGCTCTGCTGTTACAGATCACTGAGATAATGTAAACAGGCATTTGCTGGGGCCTGGTGGAACCAGGAGGTTTCTGTTTGCATGAGCAGCCTTTTCAAAAGGTGAAAATCTTGTTATAATACAAACATCAGTTGTATGTATGTAAACATTGTTTTAGAGAAGAAAATGGCATAAACCAAAATTCAGTACACGACAGTTAAAAGCAACTCCACGTTAAATAGCGAAAGGGGGAAGAAGCAGCTCCCTTCTACTTGTGAACTCAGGAATGATAACTCTAAGCAAATATCGTGGGCAGAATTCCTCTGTTCCTGGCAACCTAAAGAAAAACATAGCTGAGGACAGCAAAATATCACATACTATTGTGTGCGCAGATCCTGAGATGGGAGTAGTGGGATAAAGCGCACAGACCTGATATTGATGAGCTTTCTGGATGTCACCTGTGAGACTGTGCCAGCAGGCCCCACTGTGTACTGAAACTGAACAAAAATAGTGATCCTGTCAGGCCTGGCCCTTGCTGATGGAGGTACTACTGCTCTCTGGTGGTGCAAAGGCACTGCTAATAAAACATTTCTGAATGTGCCCTGCTGATGCAAAGTATCTCTGAGGAAGTGAACGCTGTGGACAAGACCTGAGTAAAGAATGGACATTCCTCGTCAGGGAACATGTTGAGACTTTCAACATCTATCTTCATTTCTGTTTTTTTTTTTAACAAGTGCCAGAAGGTCTTCACACATGAAACGGGTAACAGATCGGATTTATCAAAATATTTTAAATTCAACCAACCAAAATGTTTTGACAGAGCTTTGAAGTTTTTCAAGTAATGATATGTGAAATTACAAAAATAAAAATGGTTTTGAAAAGGAAAAAAATGTTCTCTGAAGCCCTCCAAACATTATACACATGTTTTCCCTGCCTCCCGTGCCTTTTCAGAAGATTTATGTAGAAGTTCAGATTACTTATAATATGAAAAACACTGGCTATCAATGAACTTTAAAGTAAATGATAGTCTGCTTATTCCAAAGAAAAGGTATAAAGTATTTTATTAAGACCTAGCTTTCATTTTACTTTCATGTAGCTACTTACAGACTCTATTTAACTAATGGCTTTTTTTTCCTTCCAGTGGGAGATCTGTTCTCTATTCTAAACAGAGTTGAAGCACATTAGATTAATCAACTGAGTGCATTATTTAAGAGAGTCATTATTGATTCCATGTAAAATAAAAACAAGGAAAGAGAGTTGCAAATAAACTTAGACATTGTCATACACACACACATTAAAAAATCAATGGAAATTCTGCATGTATACTAACTTTAAATGCTGTTCCATTACTAATACAATAATGTTGTGAATATCTTTTATAAACAGACCTACTAAACAAAAGTTGTGTTGGCTTTCCCATAATGGCACAATAAGGGCAAAAAAAGGGCAATCAGATCCAACTAAGCACAAAGAAAAAAATCACCTATAGTACATAATATTACTGATGTTAAGCAGCCCACTGACTTTTAACTCGTGGTGAGTTCTGACACTAAGGGGTACCCCTTTGCAAATGTATCTTTATAATTGGAACAAACATGATTTCCCCTTAAGCTGCAGCTCTTTATCACAACTACAATAAACACACAAAAACTGTAAAAATATTCTCAGCTCTAAGACATTATTTCTCTTTGTAAACCAAGCAGGATATGAAGCCTTATCATTTTCTCTCTATACATCCTGCTATCACAAAAACAGCCACTGACAAGTGCTGCTAGGCAGTGAATTAGTTTTGTACCTTTTGGGAAAAATTCCCTAAGAACATCTGTCCTGGCTGTATAATTTAATCTTACAGCTTTTTGCTCCTGTGTGGACAGAATTTGCACCCCTGGGTGCACACAGTTAGAGGTTTTGCTCGTTGCATGTTCAGCATGTATGCACTCCTGGGTCTCAGGTCTCAGATGATCTTCCTGTGTGCTTATTTGGAATTTATGATTTGTTTTTAATGGACTGTAGCAAGGCTAAGAAGCTTTCACAATGTTCATAAGCAGAGTCTCACTATCTGGTGATATATATGCCACTCCTATGCTTTTAACATGCTCTAGAAAAAGGCTGTATTTATGACAGGTTTTCTTCAGTGTTTTAGAATTGGGTTCAGGACATGTCATGTATCTTATAGATTATACATTATAAGTAGAATATATTATCGTCTCTGAGAGGCTCGCAACCTTCATTGACACTAACAAGATTTACATGTCCCAGTGGACAAAGGAATGGACTTCAGAGTCCTTAATTCAATTTATTAGAATGAGTGGCTGACTCAGAGTTGAGAAGGAACATGACCTTTTGACACTAGCTCTTTGCTTCTAGGGCCAATGTGGAAAAACTCCTTGTGATCCCCAGGGAGAAGAATATTCTTTGAGTGTTTATTGAGTGGCCTCTCTGGCCATTTTGGCCCCAGAAGAACAGCTCAACAGAACAGCAGTTTCTTTTGCTTAAATGTTTCTTTTCACGCTCTCAGTGACTGATGAATTTTGCTGAATCAGGGCCTTGGGAAGTATTTCATCTTCAAAGATAAGGCAGTGCAAAAATAAGTACATCACAGGGTGATTTGTTTCCTTCTCTAGGCGGTGCCTATCAACAGTTCTCAAGGGAAGAGAGATTTTTTTCCTGTTATGTTTAAAGGGGCAACACTTGGATCTCTCTATCCCTCTAGATGCTTCCTAGGATTAGAGAGGGAAAACAGAAGGTATAGTTAAAGAGAAAAGAGGAAGAAGACTGATGGAAACATAGGCAAGGGAAATCAATTCATGTAGATATATCTTGTCACTGAAGTGGTCCTCATCACAGTTCAGTGGTCATGAAACTGTCATCATGGACATTACACTTCTAACTTCTGAATCTCAGAAAAGTTACAGGTAGTCAAGATTGATTGGGGTAATAGTCAGGATGGTTGAGGTAATAATTAGTAATCAATCAGACAGAAAAAAGTGACCTTGTGACCTTGCCAATATAGAAACCCTCTTAGCAATATTTAAGGCTGATGCCAGTGCTTCATGCCATTTATGTAACAGACAGATCGAGTGTTAATGCAAGCTCAATACATGAACAAAATGATCCCACACAGCTCATTCAGCTAGATTTATAGTTCTAAAGAAAACAAAGCTGCTTTCTTGATACAAAAGATTGTTCAGTTTTGGCTGCTAGTTTCAAATTAATGTGAATCATTCAAATATTCATGGACTATCAGAGCCACAGGTAAACTGTTGTAATAATGGTACCAAGTAAAAACAATTTAAAGGCAGTGCAGTAAAGCCTATGAGTTTCTGAGCACTCCTTCAATAGGTTAATGTTGTCCATAGGAGAGTTGGAAAAGTAAGCAAAAATTATAAAAATTCTATGCAAGAAATCTTGTCTTTTCTATCACCTGGAACACTCCATACACAAAATGGATGCCAATGAAACTTAGGAATGAGAATTAAACAAAATCAGAAATGTGCTTCCTGAAATAAGAAGCTCAAAGACAGTTACAAAGAGGTGTAGTGTCCAACACAGAGCATCTCTTCTCATTTGACCCCATTGGAAGGCATACGCATTCCTAGAGACCATCTGAAAAGCAGGGCGCGGGTTTATATAGGGACTATAGCTAGTCTGATATAACTACTACCCCAGAGTATCAGTATATGCCATACACACTGTGCTTGAACTCTTGTCATGGGCAAAGAGAGGACTATATCTTACACCTGAAGCCAAGATATTATTGTTAATCCCATTTAAAGGCTTGACTATACAAGATATAGAAAATAGTTAATGCTATTAGACTGAATAAAGTTTAAAAATTTCTTTTAAAATTATATCTAATGAGCAGTGCTACATTTAAAGGCTGCAACAACATCCCTCTCCTAGATCTAATGCTTTTTCTTTGGTGCTGCATTTACCAATCCACTGCTTCACTTGCCATATTTACCTCTCCATCTACTAATGCTGACATTTTTTTTTTTTTTTTTCTGGGGTAAGAAGTATGACAGAAAGCTGCCATCCTAAGATACTTGTTGGGAGGAGTACGATTTTCATGTAGGGCATTTTTCCTCTTTGCTAGGAAAAACACGATATTGATGTTAAGTGTTCCCTCCTCACTCTAGGGAACACTTGGGTGCATTTTTATGTTTGTTATTTTGTACTCACCCTGACTTTTCTTCTGTGGTTTTCAACTCTTATATTACATCTAACTTTACTATATGTGGCAGGATTTATACATGAGACACTTGACTTTTTTTTGCTATCCCTAAAACAGCTGTTGCCCAGCTCCTAGGTTTGCAGTATCTTTTCTTATGACTAATTGAGAGCCCTGGGGCCTCTGTCACACTATACCTTCATAATGCTCAGTCATTAATCTAGAGGTTCAGGGGTCATTCTACACAGCATAATTAATTGCTATTCCTATTTATACAAGAACTTTTAGCTATAGGCATTACATCAATTATATGAAGATAAGAAAAATGAAAACAAATAGAGGAATAGACACCTGGTCATAAGACAATAGCTGTTAGAGGTAAACAAGCTGAAACAAAGCTACAAGCTGGCTGAGACTAGTCCACATAAAACCTGACAAGCTCTCAGGACTGTGTTAACTTAATACAAAGCCTGTGGCTTGTTATCAGCAACAGCAATACTGCATTTACCTGGGGCTACACAGGACAGTCTAAGGTAGAGTAGAAATTTCAAGGGATCCAGTCCTGTTTTCTTTTAACCATTTAATGATCAATTTTGCATCTCTGAAATACACAGCGTTTAGACTGAAGTTTAGGGTGAGAGCTGAAGATAAGTTTGGAGTTTGGACATGAACATTTTCGAGAAATCTAAATTCTCAGTGAATCACTGAGAACTCTGAGAAAAATGGAAAGGACAAATAGATTGGAATACTGCTTCATCTTCTGTCATTCACATCTCAAGGACCAGACCTGATTTCTAGTTAGAATAGGTTTAAGCTAGGAATGGGGTTAGAACCTGGGAAACTATAGGCTGAGAAGCCCAGTTTCCCGCTGCATCTTATAGGTCATTTGGAGTAGGGAAAGGGATTAGTGTTATCTTCACCAGAACTGTTCTCTTAACTCTTTGTTGGTTCCTGTCTCATGTCCACCTTTACATTTTGGGATGAGGTAGGACAGAGACCAGAATTACAATTCAGGTTTTGGAAAGCACAGGATCACAGGCCCAGGTTCTACTGATGGCAAAAACACAAAAAGCACATTGTAAATTAAAGTTTTCCCTCTTCCTCCTCCCTCCAAAATACAGCTTGTTTATTGCAGTCATCCTTCTATCTCATGTATTGATCTTGCCTGGAAATTCAGAGTCGGTGTCACTGTGTGTTGACAGACAGGATAGGCTTTAGCACTAAGAGTGCCTGTCAGCAATCTGGCATTGCTAACCGTGTGTCAGTGCCTGAATTCAGGTGCTCGGAGACTCTGAAGTGAATTTGGAGATACTTAGTGGACTCGGGCACTTAGTGTATGGGCCAGCCTGTGAGCAGCCCAGGTCTCTGCCGAGATGACCCAGCTCCAGAAAGTACAGGTGTACCGGGCTGCACCCACACTGTATGAGCTGTCACATGCACACAGGCTATTCTCCTCTTCTTAAGTGGCTTAGTACACAGGCCTCTCTGTAAATTAAGAATAAAGACAAAAACTGCCAACAGGACACTGAACTCTTCCTCCCTGCGCTTTCCCTGCCTGCCTGAGCCAAGAAAGGATTGAGTCAGAAGAAAGCAGAGGCGGCGTCGGCCAAACAGTACCACAGGGGCCGGAGGCCTGGGTCCGAGTGGTCCCCTACGGTGCCGCAGCGGTGTTGTGGCGCGCCCTGGCGGCCGCGCCTGGCGCCGTTCACGCCTGCGGGCGGGAAGAGGGGGGGCGGAGGGGTCGCCATGCCGGCCGCTCCACTCGGCGGCGCGGCACCAGAGGCGGCGTGAAATCGCATTGAGGCCGTCCCGTCAGCCTTTAGGTAGGGCTGTGACCGGCACGGAGCTCGAGGTGATCTGTTCACAATTCGGGCACCTTAGGCTCCTCTGGTATAATCACTATAATCACTAATCCATATTTTTAACTCTGAGTTGTTTTCTGTTAACTTGATTTTCTAAATCCCCCTTGAGCAGATGCAGGAATCCCCGAGCCTGTCTGGTGTGGTGACCGCATTGCCCCAGTGCGGGTTGTCAGTTGTCACCGCCTCCTTTGGCAAAGTGCGAACCAATGTGCCGCAGCAGTTGTCGACGGCATAAATAACACCCTTAAAAGTGAGAATGAAGTGATTATTTGGGGTTTAGCCACCTGTTCTAATTGATCTGGCACCAATGTGTGGAGTGGGATGCGCAGTTCCAGCCAGCAGCGCTCCCCAGCTGTGCTGTGTCTGGGATCACTGGCTTCACTGGGAGATCTTTGGGCCCGGGGATGGCTGGGCTCAAAATAAACCTCTTCCTGAGGTAAACACATCGGTGAGTTTGCACCCACAGTCATTTCTCTTGGAGGATCACCAAGCACTGTGCTCGTGTATCACTGGTTTGGCAGAAACTCAGGTTAAGGATTGAAAAATGAACAGGTCACACCAATCACCACGTGCCAAGTATTTTGTTTCTACCAGTGGTCAGCCTACCTTCTAAATGTGTGATGTAGGATACTCAATCTGTACAGTTTTATATTTATCAGCTTTCAGCCTGCAGTGTGAGGTCCATCTGATTCTAAGGTGTTTGCTTGAAGAAAATGTTTGAGAGATGTGTTTGCTCATGGGTTTGTTTCTTAGAGATCTTGACCTTTATTACTCCATTAGGACCTCCAGAAATTAATGTTGATGCCACCACAGTTCAAACTGTTCATTTAAAATGAGATTTATTGCTGGAAATGAAACCAGAAACCTTACCACTGGAAATCCATTATTTTCAGTACAAACAAGGAATTAATCAAGTGAAGCATTACAGATCAGGCAGTAATAGAAATCCAGACAGTACAAATTGTATCTTAGTCATGTGCTGGTTCAGGACAGCTCTCTGCACAACTCTAGCTAAGGCTTTGTGCACATGATTTTCAAAATCAAGCATGGAAAGTCTGCCCTTTAGCTTGGCAAATATCTGTCAAGGTGCTGCTCCATGAACCAAAGCCTAATAATGACTCTTGAAATGTCTTTAATGGAAGGTGTTTGGGTTTTTTTTTTAACCATTATTTATCATATTTCAGAAGTAAGTGTTGCTCTGAGACAAAATTCCAAAAATATGTTTAATATATTTAGAAAGAAGGCCGGTTTTGTTTACCATAATTAATTTTTTTTTCTAGTTGAAGGCACGATAAATCAGAGGGAGATGGATGGGAGCAGTTCTTCATTAGCAATTAATTTGCACAGATAATAAATAGATCTCTGCATCAAAGTGTTGCAAATGTGCTTTGCCCTGGGGACAGGAGCATCTCATCTGCTCTGCCCTGGTAGAAATGACTACAGATGTCACTGGAAAGGTGCTCAGCTGAATAACTATTAATTACTGTTTTGATTGTTTAAGTCAAGTATTGTTAAAAAATGTTTCAGCTTGCCTTTATGGTATATGCAGAAACTGACAGTTACTGTAATATTTATTTCTCTCTCAGAGATTCCAGAAACTTACCTGCTATCTGCCTCCATCTTACTTTCCTGTCCCCCAGCAACAGGATAGCAGCCTTTACAAATTTCACATATGTGCAGCTTTTAGGTGTGTGTCCCTCAGCAATTCTATCAAAACTCTGTTATTAAACACCCAGATTTGCACTGCTCTTTGTTGTACGCCAGTCAAGTCTGGGAGTTTGGTTCTGTTAAGTTAATGGAATGTCATGTCATTTTTTTCTTGTTAATGCAACGTGGAAACATGAGTAGTGAATGGAAATTACCTGATGATAGTATTTTAATGTTATTATTTTCTTTTTTAATGCCTTAAGCTTGTCAGTTACCTAATAGCTGTTTGGTATTATCCTTTTAAGCCCTCTCACTGGAAAACACAGGATACTGAAGTATGAATTTCCTGAGAGCTACTGATTACCTACAAAACATACTGTTTGAGATAGGAATGTCCCTTTGATTCATGTATCAGTCACTAGCATCTCTGTGGAGCAGGAGCATGTTTTTCAATCTTATGATGCACAGAAAGTCAGTGTAGTTTTGCAATACCCTGGCAGTACCCTGGGCTTCAACTCACAACTAACAAAAGCCTAATTGATATTATTTCATTCCTAATGAGTTTTATTTCAGTTAGCAAGAAGAATGAAGAGAAGAAAGTGTACAGACATGGAACAGGGCTACAAGTCAGGGAATGAATGGCTAGAAAAGCCCACAATCTTTCAGATTTTCTTTGATTATTATATCTGTGACTGCATCAAAAACAAACTTGACATTCTGGGTGTCTGTGGCACAGGTCAGGTGACAATATATCTCCTTATCTTCTTTCCTTATGTTCAAGTCTAGGAATTGTTTCTTGATATAATTCCCAGCATCTTCAAATGTATTTAGTCCTAGTGAAGACAGAGAAGACACATATCAACTTTTTTGTTTGTTTTTGTGATGTAGGAATGAGGCATTAGGTATGAGGAGTTTGTATCTATACTGCCCATCCAAATTTAAATTGCAATTCCTAACCAAAAATCCTCATTTCTTAAGTGAAATGCTCACAAGTGAGTAGGACACCATTAAGGACTTTAGAAAGAGAGCAGAAAGTGAGACAAACAGGATAAGAAAGGAGGGACCATAAATTCTGGGAGAGTTAGATACATAATTTGCTGCTGTTTGGCAGTACATTGTTAGAGCAACTGCAGGTTTAAACATGGGTACTGGAACTCAGTGTAGGTCCAGAGAAGAATGAGACATCTAGAAGCAGGCTGTAGTATAGGGGCCCTGCTGGCTCCCGTGTGTCTATGAAGGTAAAGTGACATTGCTCCATGGACTCCAGCACAGTGTTTGATTCTCCCAGTGAAGCAGTGGGCAATTTTAGGTCCCTATATTGACAGATTCTCAAAAAAAGAAGTGAAGCAGCTCTTTGTCAGGAAGTCCACACAACCTGTCTTCCAGTAATAAAATTTATTGATGTATGCTTTATTTCAGGTACTCCCTATCTGAAATACAGGAGGTTAATACTAAAATGCTGGTAGCATTTGTTTTTATTCTGGCACTTTCTCACATAGCTGCATGTATTCTCTTGCATTAGTTTGAAACAGCTGTCATTCTCTTTTTCCAGTAGATACCATTATGACATACAAAAAGAGACAGAATTCCTTGGAAATGGTTTTCCAAACAGGGTCAAAAAGACCTGGTTTAAGTATGTGAGGGATAAACTTCTACTGAAATGTGAATTGTTTTTCTTATACAAGACATCAGACATTTGAAACTTCTAGTTGTCCCAGATTCCTCTATTTACAGTGGAGAGAAATAAGCATCTCCAGAGACAGCTGACCCCAACCTAAGTACCCTGAGTAGGTGAGATAAATTCCGATGTCATTCCCTTTCCTTTCTTTTGAGAGAAAGGCTAGATGTTCAGGCAAGATGCTTAGCCTTTAAATGGCTATCTATAGGTGACCTGAATCAAAATCTCAATCATTTTAATATATTTTCTTCTGAAAACCCCAAACTTACCATTGTATTCAGGAAAGCAGATGTTCAGATGAACTTTTGCTATTTTCTCTTGAAAGAGATCTTTTTTGTTTAGAAACAGCACGATGGAAGTGGTTGCAAAGCACCTGTGGTTGCAGATGCTGTTGAACAGCTGAAGGCTTTCATGCATTCTGTTCTGTTGTGATGCAAAAGGTGAACATCAAATCTTAACCCGTATGTAAATTTACTGTAATACTCTTCACTGACAAGAACCCATACAGCATAATAGCCTTTAAATTGTTATAAGGGAACGGGAACAATTCTGATAAGCCATCAGGGAATGCATTAAAACCAAGCATCAAAAAGGATTGTTTCTTCTGACTCACCACTTCTTTATCTTCCACCAGAACCATGTCATAGGCACTGAGTGCAGCACAGAATATGATGCAGGTCACTCCCTCAAAGCAATGAATCCACTTTTTTCTCTCTGATCGCTGTCCACCCACATCAAACATCCTGTGCAGAAACAAAATAACATATGTACAATGTGAAGCACTGACTTATTAGGATGTCGTTGCACTGCTGATGTGCAGAGTGCAACTAGAGAGGGATGACAATCAAACATCCATTTTGACAAAATAGATATTTGTTGGTCTATTTCCATCTCAACAAGAGAATTATGTGTTATTTATGGCTTCATATGTAAAGACTTAAATATCTGCACAAAGCAGACAGATACTCCTCTCTGTTGAGGAACTGGGGACTCTTCACAAGAGCTGAAGGCAGGACTCAGCTCTGCAGGCAAGGATTTTTCAGGATAGAATTCATACATGAAACATTCACAAAAGACTCTTAGAACAATGATCGTGTGTTTATGGAATTGCTTGTGATGAACTGACACACTCATCAGTAAGGCATATATGATTGGAAGGCAGCCACTGTTTGATCTACCAGTTATGCCTCATTGGCTGGTGTAATTTTATATTTAGTCATCGATTCATTGTCCTTGTGTGATCATTTAGGTACTGTGTAACCAGCAGTCTGTGTTTATGTGTAGAGGTCTCTGCCTTACCCATCTCATTTAGTTGCTGTTTAAGCAGTAATTCATGGGGAACATAAATTCATTCATTCGTAGAGAACGAAATGCAGACTTGTCCTTCCCTGCATTACTTTACCCCAGCTTTTGCCAGAAATCACTGCCTTTGGGTAGAATTGTATAAACCTTTTATAGACTTTTTGTATGGGTTCCAAAACTAACTGAGCATCCCTAGTTTTGAGCTTCAGTAGAATACAGTCTAGTGCCTAATATAGATCAACCTTCTGTCAAAATTAGTATTGTTTTTCTTAGCATTAGATTTTAAAATTACTACTTATATTTGCAGTTTTACAATGGTAAGGAATCAGTCTTTTGCTTCACTATTTTCCTCTGTACAAAATGAGCATTTTTCAAGTGCATTGGCAAGGAGAAACAATATGGTAGGAGTCAGAAGTCTGATTCCTTGTGTGCATGACAGTTTTTCCCTGTTCAGTATGTTGTTGAGTTTAACCTGTTAAACCTAATCCTCTCATACATTATCCATTCATTTAAGAAACTGTATTGGGTCTTACACTTTGAATGTATCTCCTGCATTGTCTAAAATTAAACAGAATTCATTTTTTCTAGCAATGGAAATTGATTCAGTATGAGAAAATGAAGTCAGTAGTAATCAGAGAAAGAGAAATTTATTACATAGAACACATTTTTTTGCAATATATCAATCCTCTTTCCTTCACCATCAGCAATACATCAAGTTTATTATCATTTTTTCGTCGTTCTTTGAAGAAATGAAATCCTTCCCAATTCTAGTGATGAATGACTTGGTTAGCTGAGAAGCAGTTAGAGAAAACAATGTTTTTAGTACATTTCATCTCCTTGATCTTTGTGTGTCTACAAATGTGGATTATTAGGAAATCAGGAAGCTGTTTTGTAACAAGATTCTGTTAACAATGATATCCTTCCAACCACATCTTCCCTGAGTTCAGTAGGGTAAATTGAGTGAGATCAACATAAATATCTTGACAAAATCTTGACTTTTGGTTATGATTGGATCCCAAAAGTCAACTGCCACTTTTGGTCTCCCTTGGTTGTTGGTATGAAACTCTGAAATCAGGGACACGGGAAAGAAAGAAACTACAAAATTTAATCTTTGGTGAAGTTTTACAAGCAAATGTTATCATACAAGTCTGTACTCCCTTCCTGCAAGCTTTTAGCATATGGCCCTGTGAATATTCATGAGTAGTCAAGTTAAAATAGTAAAAAATCAGGTCCAGAGGCAATGCTTATGGACAGTTTTTATTGTACTAAGCTTAGCTTGCTTAGTTCTTCCCTGGTCAGTCCAGAACTTAACATGTAAAGCTGAAGTCATGCCATGAGTGGTATATTTCTGATGTTAACTTATTATTTTATCAAGATAGGCTAAGATAGTCCTGAAAATTCTGCATTTTCCTAGTACTACTCATGGAAAATTGAGCCAATCCAGGTATGAGACTAGTTATCTATTCATTTGTGCCAGCAGTATGTACTGTGAGACCTGAAGGCTAAAATAAAGCTTGCCTGATTTCAGCAAGACTCTTCCTAGCTCTTCAATGGATATTACAGCAGGAGAGGACCCATGGAGATTGATCTCCTTTTAAAAAATTTCAGTGTATTCTCACTTCTGGAAATCAAAGTCAATTAATGAAAGAAATTAAAGACAACAGGAAAGATAAATTTTGTTAAAACAACAACACAATGACTAAGAAAATAGCAAATAAAAAGTCATGTTTCCTGCGGAACTGCAGTACTGAGATATTCAGACTTTTACAGCACAAAGTATTTTCTGCCTCACTGAGTTCAGAAGAGGGTAAAAACTTCAGTGAATAAGGCATCTGTTCATGATTTTGTTTTTATCCATGTTTGGCTTGTGACCCCAAGCCTCTCAGAAGTACATCAGCTAAAACTCATTCTGAACACTGAAGTGTCCCTCCCTTTATAGATGTTTCTATGGCACTTATCTAACTAAGTGCAGAGTCATCAGGATCTCCCAGCTGTTTTGCATTGCTCTGGCAATGCAAACTAGCTGTAACTGGCTGGTTAAAATGAATTTATTGCTGTTCTGCATCCCTGTAGATGAACAAAACTCTCAGAATGTTTTGTACTGACTTCATATTACTTAAGTCATAAAACCATCAATTAATTTTCTCTCAGAATTCTACTGTGATGCAAAAAAGGCACTAAATAGAGACTTTTTTTTCTGGTGTATGTTTTCAATGTCATTAGGAGTTTCTTCCTTGTTTACAGGCATTCAGATAGGAATCTTATTTTCAGTTGTGCTACATTTCATCTGGACCTAGACACAATTCTAATATTTTATTCTGACTGGTAGTATTCATCTCATAGAGGGTTTGCAGACTGATAATTTTGTTCTCCTCCTGACTTAGTTTTTTTATCTTGCATAAAATATTGCTGTAACTGTATAGATGCTCAGATTTCCAGTGTACAAAGCATTCTGAAATACATTAATCAGAGAAAAAAGGAACGGTGTGTTTATGATATTATACTATCGCATTTGCAATTCACTCATGAATTAGGAGGAAGAAGGTTCTTCACTAGAAGGCAGTGGTCATGGAACAGGCTGCCCAGGGCAGTGAGCACAGCCCCAAGCTGCCAGAGTTCAAGGAGCTTTTGGATGATGCTCTCAGATGTAGAGTTTGATTTTTGGGTAGTCCTGTGTGAAGTTGATGATTGTTGTAGGTCCCTTCAACTTGTCCTATTCTATGATTTTATGAAGGCAGTTTCCAGAGGTGGCCTATTTATTGGTGATGATAATTTTCTTCTGGTACATCTATTTTAGGGTCTTATTTGTACATATAATCTCATCTCAGTTATGTCAAAGCATCTGTGTGGTTAGGTTAGATACTTTGGGAGATGTTTAACTGGCACAAAAGAAAAAAGTAAGCCCTCTGAAAAGTGTAAAAAATATAATCCTGATACTTCCTACAACTGTCTCTACAGACATTTTCTTGTCTAGTCTATGTTCCGTAATGCACACTGCAGCCTTTAAACTAAGAATTAAATGGAATTCAATCCATAGAGAAATGTGGGGTTATAGAACACTGAAATAATCACAATTTATTCAAATATATTTTAACATGGAATTATGGTTTTAGTTTGTTCACCAAGAGTAATTAAATATTGAGTATCTGAAAATGTCTTTTTTTTTCAGTCAAATTTCTTAGAGAAGTTAATTTTGAGGAATTTTTTTTTCTGAACATTTTGCTTTTCATCTTAAAAGAGAATGACGGCATGCATGGTAATGCTGAAATTATCCACAGGACATATTATTTTTTTTTGCCAACAGTAATGTATTCCATTGTTAAGAGCAGTTATTTCTGTTCCCAGAAGAGGAGAGTGAAAGGTTGAGAATGCATGCAAATTAGTAGTCATCAAATATTTTGCATGCTCTTCAGGACTTTTAGTTAGGCAAATTTCATAAATGTCACAAGCAATTATTCAAGTGGCAGAATACAAGTAATGCTTTGTAAACACTTACACATGTAAAACATCCTTTTAGAACCTGGTATTCTGAGATCCCCTAGTAACAGTCCATTATATACTTAAAGTCGGAGTGCCGATACTAAAATATCTTCTTTGGCACTTACAAAAATAAGATTCAAGAATATCACAGTTGGATTAGTAATAATATAATCAGTGTCTTTGAATAAAAAATATCTCAAAAGGTAAAGCCACACAAGCCTGACAAATGTATCTTTCGTACCTGAAGTTCAAATCCTTGAAGGAAAACTGAGTCTCAATAATCCCAGTTGTTTTCACTCGGGAGTGCAAAACATCTTGCTCACTAGGCACGTAGTCAGGCATTGCTAGCCTATCCAAATCATTGAGGTAACTAAGGAGAGTAAAAAGAAATGGTGATTGGTGAAATCAAAGGGTGAACCGAGCATGACATATTCACTAGTCCATTCATATTGAGCTCCTTCTAAATATTTTCTGTAAATTACACGCTTAAATAAAATACTGTTGTTTTTTATACAACCTTTATCCACAATCTAGATTTTTAAAATATTACATATATTAAATGTCATCAATTTAGTTGTATATAATAAACATATTTCTAAGAATTGAAGGTCAGGAAAATTCATGTTTTTCTCCGGGATGCTAAAAAACACCTTGTTAGGAAAGGGATTTTGTCCGTTTGATTTCAGTAAATGAAAATTAGTGCCACAGGGGAAGAAAAACTGCATCTTCATAACAGACTGACTAGAAATATTGTAGCATATCAAACCATTCTCTTGTAATGATATCTTCCTTCCCAAATGAAAGAGAAGGCAGAAGAGTTTGAAGTAAGTCACAGTTGAGGGCTAGTTTCCCCCTCGTTAGGGGTTTGTTTGACAAGTTTACAAGAGGAGGGTTCATGACATTTAAAAATAAATATTTTTGTAATAAAAGACAGATGTTTCAACCAAGCTGAGAACCCATGAGGTTAACAGTCTCACAGCTCCCTGGAAAAGAGTGGATTATCTGGTTTTGTGTCTAGCATACAGATATAAAATCAGCATGGAATGAGAATCTGAACCAGATCTTTGAAGCCAGTTCTTGGCCTTCCCCCAGCCTTTCTCCATTCTCATCCAGGGAGAAGAAACTTTCTACAAATGGCCAAACAGAATCTACAAATGTTACTGACTGATCTAGGAAGCAATAAAAGTTGGTTTTTATTCGACAAAAGGAAAAGAAGAGGCGATAAGCGAGTGGTTTCTTGACTACTAACCTTTGTAGCTACTGACACTCAAGTAATGAAGTAAAATAAAAGCAAGACACCACATAGCAAGAGTTGAAACACTTTAAAGCTGTTTCACTGTCTCACTCGGCACCTTTCTTTCTGTAGTGTGTGTCTTGTCTTGTCAAAGAAAACACAGACTCTCTACTGTTTGTTAGTATTCATTTTTTTTTTCTTCTACAGTACAGTCTGCTCAGCTTGAAGTTTTGCTGTTCATCTTAACCAGAAAAGTACCAAAACAAGGCTCATAGCTTGCCATTCTTGTCTGCAATATGTAATACATCTGTAAGTAAAAACAAAAACAAAACCACTTCCATTTATGTATTTAAAGATATGGTGGTGTATGGTCATAAAGACCATACAATTCAGCTGATCCAAGTGCAATTGCAAGTTAATAATCTAATTAATAGAGCAAGAGACATCTTTAGATTCTTCCCACCACTGTAAATAGCCCCAGGGAGGGCACTTCTGGCTAACTCTCCAACGACAGAATGGAGAGCTGGCCAGTAGATTAGTCTAATGCAAAATCAGGCTCACGTTAGCACATTTTCTGTGTATAGGTGCCTTGCTGAAATGGTCTGAAGATAAGAATGCTGAGGAATTTTTTTTTTCTTCTTGATATATCCCTCCTATTCTCTAAAATTGGCAAGTTATTACTAACCAGAATCAGGCGGACTCTGACCATGCTTTCTTCTGCCAGGCGGAACTAGCACCTCATACCTCGGGCAGTTTCCCTGTGCAGGTGCCTTCATCCAGCAGGAGGAGCTGCGGGAGCAGCAAAGGCTCAAGCTGCAGCTCTTGGAATGGACCTGAGATGGAAGAGCACCCTTCTCCAGGGCCAGGGTCAGATTTCTGCACTCTAGGACAATCTTCTGACAGTCATCTGACAATCATCATGCAATCATCTGTGCAGTCATCTGTGCACTGTCTAAGTCCATAGAGGATTACTGATCCCCAGCTGGATCCTGACCCTCCATGAAGTCGGAGCTGAGCAGCACTAGTCTCTGTTTATGTGCCTGCCACCTGCCAGGACTCAGACAGCGAACTGGAGCCATCAGGCATTGCAGACTGAGATGGATGCTGGGATGCTAATAGCCCAGGGACCACCAGGGCATGCAGCCAGATTTCTTTAAAGAAAACTTATGGTTTTTGCTGGACTTATGTTTAACTGCTTGAAATCTTGACTGTATTAAAGTACAGCTTTAGTTAAAGCCTAGGCGGTTTCAATTCACTTTTTCCTCCATTTTGTTAATCCTATTATTAGGGGCAACAGACATTTTTAGAAACAAAAAGTCAAGAAGACGCACAGAATTGAGTTATTTAGTTTTGCTTGCTTTCCTCAGTTGAATGTCTCAGATACATTATTAACAGATCAGCAAAAGCCTCATTCTTTCTTAGGTTAATGAGCAATAATCATAGATTACTCTACACTTGTGGAAAAGTTCTAATTGCAAGAATCCTGTGCTGCTGCAGTAATAGCCAGGTGCCCAACACCCTCAGGCTGTGTCACTTACTAGGCTGCCGAGTCATTGAGCTCATATTCTGATGCCCTTGCAAAGCATGCCTGGATCCCACCGTCTTTCCACAGTTGTTTGATGAGTTCAACCAGCTCAGAAGACATGTTGCTATCATCCAGATTTGTTTCCATGTCACAGAGTTTCCTTTCATCTTCCTAAGAAGAAATTTCAGTAAATATTGTGGAGGCATACTGTATCTTCTTTCTGGGCATGCTTGGTTTACAAGGAATTGCAGTGTTAGGGAAATTTCTCATTTTCATAGTTTTTTCCACATAACTGTACTCACTTATGCATCCTTTTACAAGTTCACTTTCCATTAGTTAGTGCAAAAGTTAGACTCAAATTGTGAGACGGAGTTTTTTGCTTTTTACTGTTTTCTTTTATTCACACAAGGGCTCGGCTTCATCTCTCCGTAGGTGTTCACAGAAGGTCCAATTTTGAAGGAAGGCTTTTATTTTAAGACAGAATAGCAAATCAGCTAAAACTAAATGTAAAAGGGTAGGCGTATTATGTGACCATATTAGGGCAGAAATATATAGTTAATATAATTATGAATATATTTGGGAGAAGAATTTTCTAGTTCTACAACACAGTGAGAAAAGAGACAAAGGAAGTATAAATAGCAAATGCATTTCCTATTTATTTTTGTTCGTTTCTTTGATTTTATTTTCTTTTTCTCCCTAGGAGAAGAAGAAACCTGAAAAATTCTGAATATTTTGTATGTATTCTCTAACTTCTTCCTTTTGCAGTCATTCCAAAAAATCTTCACACAATTTGTTACATTAAAAATATTTCTTTTCAGTAATTAATGCACTACAAATAAAAAATATGATTAAAATAGAGTCAAGCAGTGGGCAATTATAGACCATAATTCCTTCCCAGCTGTAAAGTAGACAACTGAAGCAACTTGCAGACAACAATTGCAAAAGTAGAAATGAATTCTGACAGACCCTATTTTGTCAGGGAGTGTGTTTTATTCGAAGGTGGAAATCAACTTCACAATAATTTATAACAAATTATTTTAGGGATGTGATGCATTTTTTACATTTCCCTAGAAGTTGTAGTCTGTAGAAATGTTGTGAAAATCAGAGACTGATCAAAAGAAAAGGATAGAAGGTTTTCTAAAATAGTGGTGAAATTAAGTTAACATACAGATATAATATAACATGCCCCATCCCTGGAGGCATTCAAGGCCAGGCTGGCTGTGGCTCTGGGCAGCCTGGTCTGGTGGTTGGCAACCCTGCACATAGCAGGGGGATTGAAACTAGATGATCACTGTGGTCCTTTTCAACCCAGGCCATTCTATGATTCTATGATATAAGGTGGAAAAATAGAAACTTAGTTTTGTTTAAAAGAAAAAAAGAGAACAGTACAATTGCCCTTGTACTTTCAAATACCCCACAAACAAACAGCTTCATTCTACAGCCCCATCCTACAGGTCAGTGCTGTGATCAGCAGATCTGACTCATTATTTCTTGTGTATGCAGCTTCATTTGTCTTCAGAGCTGCTGTCTGGAGTGCACACATGTTCAGCTTCAAGATAAGAATTGACAAGTTCTTACCTTGATGATATCACATATCATTTAATGTTTATAACTGTTCTCCTGCAATGCCGAAACTGTTGGTTGAGTAGTGTATAATGAGAAGCCTTGAGCTCATTGGTTATTATGCAAGAGGTTGCAGCGGTGGATTTTGTTTCTTACGTCAAAAAGGAAGATAACAGCAGAGTCTATCATAGCCCTGGTTTATATAATGTATTGTTTGTCTCTGCTACTTAGACAATACAATTTAAACGTTAAAAACAGATTGCAATGGGGGAAAAAACAACAACAACAACAACAACAACAACAATACAAAACAAAGAAATGAAGCAAAAAAACCCTCTGAGAAAACAAACAAAAGAAGAAGCAATAAATAAATAAATAAATAACCCCAAGCTTCTCTCCCCAGATCAGGTGCTGTTCAAAACTGTTTGTTTAGGCACTTTCAGTATCACAGAGTGGTTTTTACAGGCAGCCCTGGAACGTGGCAAACCCACTGCTTTCAGCACTCAAGATAAGCTCAGTCAGTGCCTCAGTGACTTTAGTCAGATAATTCTGGACCAGAACTCAGCAAGAACAAAGTCCAACTGAAATCAAGCTTTGTATCTAAACAGTTCAAACTTATGTATATGTAACAGTTTTACAGAAAAAGCAAGCTAGTTTTCCATTTGGAAGAAGGGGTAATGTTTAGTAAATGTGAGTGAAATTTCCTGAATCTTTAAAACTTGGAGCCAGATTGCTCTTCTGTGATTCTAGGGAAATAGAGACAAGGCAAATGCTTTATACAGGTGTAGTTGACTAGAGGCCTGTTCTGCCAATGGCAGTGAAAATAAGGGAGGACTTACTGTGCTGTAAGTGATAAACTCACAAAATCTGTATTCTTGGCATTTGGTTTGTATGATGCTAAGAAATGAACTGTGCCTATCTAAAAATAAATAAATAAATAAAAAAGAAATTTTAAAAATCAATTATTTGTTCTCCAATCTGTGAAATCCCTTGGAAATAATTTCCGTGAAGTTAGCATAGATTTTTGGAAGAAGCTTTATAGGATCTGCTTGCAGTGATCTTCTAACTTCAATTTTATTAAAATAAATGCATGCAAGGAAAAAAAGTTTTATATCCCTTTTACACAGCAGTAGTTCACACATGGGTATTTGTCAAACTAGCTTTGGGCTTCCTTTCATATTTTAATTTTCTTGTTGAAAATTGAATCTTTATGTTGCTGCTTACAGTGCGGATAGCGGTAGTCTCCTAGGAGCAAGCAGTGGATACTTGATGTATGTTCATTTCTGAGAAACTGCTCCATGGTCAACTCATGAAACAATGACTTCTCCATAAAGGAACAAGTAATTCCAGGAAATTCTCAACTTGGACACTGGACAAAAAGCTCTATAGTTTAATAATAAATAGTTAATATCTGCAACTATCTATTTGTTCCATGAGAAGAAAACCCTGGAAAAAGAGGATGAAGTAAGAGAGGCCTATCCAACCCTAAGGACATTGAACAAACACTTGTCTAATATGGACAAAAGTAAAGTGAATATAAATTCAAAATTTTCTTCTTTTCAATCACTTATGTCTTCATATAGTTTAGACACACTGTTTTTGAACAGTCAGCATGGATTTACCAAGAGCAAATTTCACGTAACTAACTTGTTTGTCTTCTACAGTAAAATTCAGTTTGTGATTAAGAGGAGAAGCAGAGGATGTTGCATGTATTGGTTTTAGCAAGGCCTTTGACATCTTTGCTAATAATGCTCTTATAACCACACTGGATTGAAGAAATGATCAATAAGGTTGGTGGAAAATTTATTAGAACATCCTTCTTGTGTTCAAGGCCCCAGACTTGGACACAGTACTCCATTTGGGGCCTCACAAGGGCAGAATAGAGGGGGACAATCACCTCTCCTGCCCTGCTGGCCACCCCTCTTCCAGGATACCATTGGCCTTCAGGGCTGCAAGTGGGAAAAATGATGAGTAAAAATGTGTGAACTTCTCAGAAAGTTTGGTAGGCTGAATTATGGAATACGGACAGAACTTATCTCAAGTATAGATTTCAAATACAGGTTTTATAAGGTTGGTCTGACTGAGGCCATGTAGACTGGCATATGTATCCTTATGCAGTGCCTATTACATGTTTCTATTTCAATCGAGACTGGGTCATACTGAAGCATATTCACATGGGCCTATATTCTGTATGCTGGTTTAGGGCACTTTTACATTTCTTTGCATGGTTTGTGGGCATGAACTCTTAAAAGAATAAGAGAAGAAAGCATTATTTATTTATTTGTTTGTTTGTTTGTTTTCAGATGATTGTACGTCCTTTAGTAACCTCTGAATAGTTTGTTTATCAGTTTTTAGGTCAAACTACCATATGTCATTGTAATGAGATACAGAATCCTGGAACAAGGAGAGCTCCTTTCAGATAAGCAGATGTAATTCCCTCTAAGATGAATCTTTAGGGAATGTGCAGAATTTTCTGAAATTGGAACCAATTGATATTCTGACAGACCTTTGGGAAATTCTCAGCAATATATGAATTACAAACATCATACTAATCACTGCACTAAGAAGAAAGGTATTCTGCAAAATTAACAGAAGACCGCAGGTCTTCTTACTGCAAATAAGCAGGTATTGTCAATTTACTTGCCAAAAGAAGCCCAAAGTTTTGTGATTTGGAACCAACATACTGAACGCAAGTACGGTATTGCTAGCCTTTGCTCTAGAGCACAAAAGAGGGAATTGAGTTTCTACGTTTTTTTGTCTCTCTAATCAAATTTCTGATCAAAACTACTTCCTGATGACTTCACGAATCCTATTTAAAGTCTCTTGATAAAGTTCACAAGGTGCTGAAATCAGTGTTACAAGCTCCTTTAAGGAGGTTGGACAGTCTGGAATGTGTTGTTTTTCCTCAGTGTTCTTGTGTAAACCACACAAGACCAAACCACACCAGGAAAGTCAAACTCCACTTCTCTGCAGTGTCAGTGTGTAGTGTTGCTTCTGTACACTGTGGAAGTCTCTGCCCCAGGAGCAAGACAAAACTGAGGTATTCCCATCAGGTCTGAATGATGTTTCCTTATGTGGTTGAGCCCCAGATTTCTTTCTTAAAAGGGAAATACTTATCACATTTCCCAATATCAATAAATAAATGCCTAAACAGGCAAGAAAATGTTCTTTCTTTCTTTCTTTCTTTCTTTCTTTCTTTCTTTCTTTCTTTCTTTCTTTCTTTCTTTCTTTCTTTCTTTCTTTCTCTTCTTTCTTTCTCTTCTTTCTTTCTTTCTTTCTTTCTTTCTTTCTTTCTTTCTTTCTTTCTTTCTTATGTATTTTAACATAAGGACATCTTGTAGAATCTGTAACAAACAATACTTAGTTTTCACTACTGTAAAGCAAATACTAAACTCTCTTGCTTTACAATCATATTACAATAAAATGAATAATGAACTCTCTTACTTTATTCTATTAGAATCTCCTGTTACTTTCAAAAGAATGTATTTTAATGCCTACTTAAAGACAAAGAACTTCATACTCACAATTCTAGCGGGGTTTTCATAACTGATCCCTAACTTAGTCATTGCTTTCACTATAGACAGGATAGACTGCACTGTGTTACTGTAAATGATAGGTCGAAACTCCATGCGTTCTTGGTATGTGAAACCATCTTTATGGATGATCCTGGAGCAAAAACAAACAAACAAAAAAGTGTACAGGTTGCATTACAAAGGAAAAACAAGAAAAGTTGGATCAGATTTTTTTTGTTTTGTTTTGTATGAAAAAGAGTTGAATCCATCTGGTTCATGGAGAAGCATTAATCAATGGTTAATCTGCCTATTCTGGTGGAATGGGTTAACAGTGTTTTCTGTAATGACACAAAGCTAGGTTTTGACTTCCCAGTTTTAGTGAATAGGTAACCTATGACTCAACATAAAGTAATGCTGTCTGTCTCTGGTACAGATCCCCAGCCCACTCCTGTGGATTCAAAGCAAGATGCATAGCTGGACTTAGATCTCAAATATTTTACTATTAGAATCTGCAGTATTAGACTTGGGCTCTCACACTGCTTGTTTAGTCACTATTGTTTTTAACCTGAATCTTATCTGTGCAGGAAAAAAAAATATAATTAAATTTCTGCACTGCAAGATACTTCTCAAGGAAAAAAAAAGAAAGCATATTTATTTGTGCACTGATTCCAACTTCCAGTTCATGAAATATGTTAATATTATTATCTATAATAATATCTTTGGGAAGATAGGTATTATTCAGGAGTATTTGCCCTATATTGTAAAGGTCAAAGAACTTTAATTGTCAAATTCAATTAATATGATTCTGAGAGAGGGATTGTAATTTCATAATGTTGCCTGACTGAACTATGGTGTGGGGTTGAAATTCTCCAAGATCAATGTGCAGATTGTGTCTTGATGGAAAAGAAAGACAATTTTCAGCTAGCTGTACAATGGATACAGCCCTCATTTGTTTTGGTGTAGTGTACTTTCAATGATCAGACAGCAAGCTCCTTTGTTGGCTGCTAGGTTGTTCTTCCTCACCTCAGGCGTTCAGAGATGAAGGCCAGGTTATTAAATAACCATTTTCTTTCCTCCTTTCTTGCCAGAGATACAGACTTACACAAGCAGGTAGGTGTGATGTGAAAGGATCTGACAATCTAGCCCAGAATGACTACAGATGTGTGCTTAGGGGACACTTTTTCTGCAAGGGGAAAGGTCAGCTCTGTCAGAAAGTAGTTCATTTGCATACACACATCCCAGATCACAACTGAAAGTTCAAGAATCTTAATGTGTCATGTATATCATGGAATTCAAAAGTTCCATATTTGCATTTGTATCACTGTTGGAGACACTCGTTCTCTAACTGATTCTACAACCACTGTTTGAACAGGCAGATCTATATACCCTATTTTGAAGCCTTTTTATTTTAAATGGTGTTTTCACCGTCAATTCAAGTGAATCTGCAAGATTCAAAAGAATCTCATTGTGCTTTTGCCTGCACATGAGGCATACATACATCCCTGCGTCAACATGGTGATTTGACTGATGTAGGAAGTCTCACTGGGATGGAAGATTAGTTCACTTGGAGGAGTTTGATACAGCTCGATGGCAGTGCAGTGGATTGGGGATGGCCTAAGCCATGGCCTGTATAGAAAGCACCATGCAGCCCAGAGCTCCCCACTGCTATTGGTGGCCTCTGTTAATGGGTCAGATCACCTTAAAATCAAAATTCTTTGAACTCTTATCACAAAATATGGAACATTGTATTTAAGCATATTTTCTCCACCTTTCCACTTGTTACTTGTGAAAGCAGGTGCTTTTCTATAACAAAATACAAATAAGCTGAAACTTCATGAAGCACATGAGCTTGGTTTGACTGCTTTGAGCCTCTCACAGTAGTGCCCAGAACAGGATGTATAGGGAAGATAAGTGTTTTGCCTGTGGCTGCAAAAATCCAGGATAAGAGTGAAGGCAAGACCTTAATGCAGTCCCCAAATGACTATTTTATGTGTTGTTTTCATGCTTTCCTTTGAAGAACAAAGAGAGGAAGAGCATTTAAGATCCTGAAATAAAACAAGAATATGTAATTACAGAACAAAACCTTGTTTTTGCTCAAGGCTTTTTATGTGCCATTTTTTTTCAATATATATATATTTATGTCCTCTGGCAGAAGATATGTTAGCCAGCCTGTTAAATCAGTAGTGAATTTTGCTGCTTTTATTAAACATCCATCATTGTTAAGAAAGGATTTTAAAACAAGGTGACATCTTGTATAGCCAGAAGGAGCTCTCTATCAAACAGAAAATCTTCCTTGGATAAAATAAACAACATATGAAAAATACATGCAGGATGCTGAATCTGTGAAGTGTTTTGCTAGGCATATCTAAATTATGTTCCTACAGTAGGAAAGATTTTTCTCCACATTTTATTTACTATTGTTATTATTTTTAAACAAGGTGGGTTCTTACCAGATAGGTGGCATGGGCTCAGTCCCATCAGGCTTGATGAGTTACCAGATATTTTTTCTCCTGCTTTTAGTTTACTGAACTGTTATAGTTCTGAGTCTTACAAGGTACATTTGCACTGAAAATTTCAGGCAAAGCACAGAAATATTCAATTTGGTTTTAAACAAGTTGTCTCACATATTGGAAATGAGAGAGTCAGAAACAAGGAGCTCCAGAAAAGCATTTTTATTTCTCTTTTTAGTTTTGCTCCATAATCATCCTAGTTTTTTGGCAGGCCTTGCAACATATTTATATTTGGAGCATCAGAAGATAATGTGCAAAGCTAAGTGGAATGATTTAACTTTGACTGAAATCTTCACTCTGGAAAGAATAAGGTTTAGGAATTAGAAAATTATATTAATAGGGGTAAAATAAATCTGATTTTTGTGTGAATTTGTATTTTCAGCAAAATGACTCCCTTTATAAGCACTTAGCAGCCTTCTCTAGAAAATGTTATACTTCACCAAAAAATCAACTTTTTTTAAACTGCAATTTTCCCCTTTTTAGGAAAAAAAATTTGTTGTGACAGAAAGTTGACATTTGGTGTGAAAAGTGATCATTTTCATCAACATTTTTCTTGGAAAATAGTTCACATTTGTGCTCAGGTTGACAGCTCATATATGCGCATATCTTTAAGATAACTTAGCTTTGTCATTTTCTGACCTCTCTTTGAAGCTGTTTAGGGTTATCTGCCTTATTAAAGTGTTCAGTTCAGAGGAACATCTTCAATCCTCTCCTACTTTGTGAAGTTTTCAGCCCATTTCCATGGTTTATAGCATAGTGAGTGATTTCTAACTGCAACTCTAAACAAAAATGAAGTCATCCGCCACTGAACTGGAACAAAAAATAATTAGGCAACTATTGAATACATGGTCTTAAATCAGTCCAATTAGAAAATGAGGTGCTTAAGTAGCAGCAAATTGGTTTTATGATATAACATTTTTTACTTCACTTTTAAAAATATGTTGGTGAAGATAATAAACAATGTATTTAGGACAACTTAAAGGAGAAATAATATTTCTGATTTAGTAAAACATTTTTTTTCTTACACAGAAAGAGAGTGGGGTCATGACTTAATAGTTATAGTGCCTGTGTAATTTTTTTCTCTACAGGGGCTGCTCTGAAAGTAATGCCTCCTATTTTATGATGTTGGCTCATGATGTCAGAGGTGGATGTTGGTGGTACGACAGTAGAGGCTGAATCTTTCCATCAAGATTCTCTCACCGTTTTTTTGCTGTGACAGATGGCAGCAGAGGAGCAGTCTGACAAAATGGCACCTGACATGGAAGTGAGTATGAAGCAAAACTGAATTTCTCCATGTGGAAAAAATAGCATTCATTGACATATAATGATATTTGCCGAACATTTATGGAGACATAACACTATTGACTTCAATCTGTGTGGCATCCATGTGCGTGTTGAACAAATATCTACCACAAATATTCTTGTTGTAGACTTATGCACAGTCACAATTCTATACCAGTTAATCCAAATTTGAACAGAGATTTCTGTATTTGTGCTTGTACAGTCTATTTTCCTCCCTTTTGATTATAGTATGATTACCCTGCCATTGCTAAAAGCAGTGCTCTCGGTTGTTCTTATTCATGCTAGACAGTGGGTAGCAGCTCACTGTATGGGTTGACAACTAAATATTTTCTCATCTGAACTGTGAAAGACCTGAGAACAATCACTCTGGCCACTGGAAGGATCTAGAATAATAACATGGAAACCAACACTGTTCTACGGAATTCAGTTTGGAAAAGAAATGACTGAGTACTGTTGTGTGAATGTGAATGTGAATACTTCAATATTTTCATTTGAAGTACAGTGAAATCAAATGAAATTAATAAGGACTGAATTAAAATTGAGCAAAGGGAGATGATTGATATAATGTGAAATTAAGCTGTGGAACTAGTTGCCATTGAATAACGCTGATGTTTACGTTGGTTCAAAGAGATACAGGAGAAACCAGATGTAAAGTAACTGCGGGCTTTTAAGCTCAATGATACCACCTCCAGTTCTTTGCTTCAGGATGCTGCCTAACTCACAGATCACCAGATATCAGCAGGATATTCAGTAAAAGTATTACAGTGTGCTTCCATGTCTGGTCTGATAATCTTCTGGAAACATCTTCCAGTAGATACTGGAGGAGACAGGATACTAGGTTAGGTGGATCTGTTATGGCCCCGTTGTCTTATATCTCTATGATCTCACCACAGTGCTGTATCTCCTACCAAAGACAATTTTGAAGCTTCTCTGCTCTTCAGCAAGAAGTTGTGCATTATTTGAGCAGATTTGATTACCAGTCCAGCTGTGCACCTTAGTCACTTTGTCTTTATGTGGTTGAATGAAAACATGATTTTAATGATGTTTCTCTGCATATTATTCAAATAAGCATAAATATTGTATTAAGACATTAGCTAGACAACTTATGCTGCAAATATCAATTTCAACAACTGATATGAATATCCATGTACTTACTTCATTTGCTTTACAATAGTGCTCTTTCCTGACTCTCCAGCACCTGCAGAAGGGGAATATTAAGATGTTATTGATACATAAAGAAGTAGCAAGTATTAAAAATACTACTCTGGAACTGAATTTTATATCTATGAAGAGCAATACAGATTTTCCAGATCCCCATTTCACTAACTATAACCCTCTCCAGTAATTATAAGTTATGAAATTTTGGAGAAAGTATTAATTCTGAAAAAAAAAAAGGAACATGCAGTCACTTAAGGCAAAAACATAGTCTCTTCAATTGTTAAGAAAAGAAGATAAGGATTATATTTTAATTGCGTCCCCATCAGCTGGGCATATGGGCAAAAAGACATGGAAAGAGCTGTGGCTCCTGACAATGTGTTGTTCATTACATGATTTGTAGCTTCTCATCTAATGTGTTTCGTGACTTTATAAGCCAAACCCTCCGGTCTGTTTAAACAACTGGAAAAGTGGCGTGTCTGTGTGGTTTATCTCATGGTGCAGAGGAAGTACAAGAGCAAATGTCTTGATAGTGCTATATTGACTCTGTCCCATATTCTACTGCTGCAAGAGGGAAACCTGCAGTGCCATTTAGCAGATACAGCTTGGGAATAATTCTGCAATAAAACTCCACTGCTGTCAGGGAGATGCAGGCACTTGGTTGCACAGACATTTTTCAGAAGTGGGGCTAACTTTTGTTTAGATTACTTTGATGAATCTGGCCTTCTCATATCATGCAAAGTTAGTAATCACAATAGAAACCTTTACACAGGAAATGAGTGTGAGTTTAACTGATTTTAATTTCTGTCAGCGAGATTGGTGAGGAACAGGACTTGGCCACACCTGCCAAACAAGAGCTAGATTTTAAAAGCACATGAAGAGAGGATTTAATTTTGCATATGAATCTTTGGGGCAAGATTCATTATTGCTCTCCTTTTTGCAGGTTATCATTTACCTCATTTGACAGTGTTGAATGCTTTTGACAAAAGAGGAAACCCAAGGCATAGTGACTGTAATTAGGGGCTCCTCAGTGAATGGAACAAACAAGTTAATTTCCCAAACAGATTTTGTGGATCTAATAACATTTAAATGACAGAGATTAATTTACTCAATTAATTTACTCAAGACAGCAAACCATACACAAAACATTTTCTAATGCTCACAATAGGAACAGCAGAGTGTGAAAGAAAAACATCAAGACTATGCAAAATGATCTGATGCTGCCACCTGCCACAGTTTGAACAAAATGCAAATTTACCACAGGTCATTTTTTATATCTTCAATTTCTCTCTGAAGAACCTGGTTTAACCCTATCATTGTGACAGCATTTGCTGCACTTTCCATAGAGAAATAAGCGAGCAGTTCTAGGAATTCCTACATTTATCTCATGTAAAGATCACAGAATCACGGAATCACAGAACTGTAGGGGCTGGAAGGGACCTGTACAGATCATTGAGTCCAACCCCTGTGCAAAGCAGGCCCCCTACAGCAGGGTGCACAGGTAAGAGTCCAGGGGAGTCTTGAATATCTCCAGAGAAGGAGAATCCACAACCTCCCTGGAATGTGCTTCATCAGCCCCACTGTGAAGAAGTTCCTTTGCATATTAGTGTCAGGAAGCATAACATAGAAATGAAGCTCTCTTCCAGATCTGGAAGACAAGGTTAAAATAGAATAGGCAGCATAAATTATATCTTATGGAAGCATCTGTTTACCTCTGTTCATCTCTAATTTCATAGAATCATAGAATCATAGTATGGTTGGGATTTGAAGGGACCTTGAAGATCATGTATTTCCAACTCCCCTGCTATAGGCAGAGACACCTCCCTCTAGACCAGGTTGCTCACAGCCCTATCCATCCTGGCCTTGAATACTCCCAGGGAGCGGGCATCCACAACTTCGGTGGACAACCTGTTCTGGTGTCTCACCACCCTCACATTAAAGAATTTCTTCCTAATATCAAGTCTAAATCTACCCTCTTCCAGTTTGAAACTGTTTCACCTTGTCCTGTTGCTACCTACCCTTATAAGAAGTCCCTCCACAGCTTTCCTGTAGGCCCCCTTCAGGTACTGGAAAGCCGCTATAAGTTCTCCTCAGAGTCCCAGGCTCAGAGACCCCCTCGTACGGGAGGTGCTCCAGCCCTCTGAAATAACATATAACTCTCAGACACTGGCTTTGCTCTGGAGTATTCTTTACTCATAGCAGTACTTGTACCCCAGAGATGGGTCATAAACAATTTACTTTGCATCTGCTTCCTCTCTTCCTTCCCTTTCCTGTACAGCCTGCTCCTCAGGATGGGAGAGCAGAGCCAGAGCTGCATTTCAACACACTGCAGGATCTTCTGCTCATGCAAACAGCAGCAAGAGCACTGGGTAGCCTTTGCAAGACGGCAGGGGGAGCTGAGGGTAACTTTCCTTTAGGAAGCACTGTAGAGGGAAAATGTAATCTAGCCCAAATTTTCTACATAAAACAGTAGGGCTTAGGCTGAAGTCAGTCTTGTCATAAAGCTTGGAAAGTTTAATTAGCTTCTGAATAACAATCTCTGAAGATCTGTGAAGGTCTCTGCCTGACAGGGACAAGTAACATGCCATAGCCTGTGTTTTACATTTCACATACTTCTAGTTGATTTCAAATTTACCTTTGATTTCTATATATCTATTTGGATGCCAGGTTTCCTTGAGGTGGATAAAAATATGGAAAATAAAGGCAGAGATATCTCATTGCCTGAAATTCTGGCTGTGCTCCCGGGAGCCAAAAGATAGCCACTGTGTCCTGGTATGTGCTACATCTTCTTTCAGCACTGTTCCTAACAAACAGTCTGACAGCCTGTAACTGCCTCTCTTCTTGGCTGGGATGTTTTGAACTCGACCTCCCAAGTCCGATGCTATCTGTGCTTCTGGACTCACTGTGGCTTCAGGGAAGACTCAAAAAGAAGTGCATTGTGGTATGGCTGAAAGCACGGGGCTGCTGCAGAATGTCACCCAGCAGCATGACATGATTTTTCCTCTGCTCCGGGAAGACTCAGCCTCTACAGTGCACAAAAGTATACAGATAGAGCAGGAATAGAGAAAAAAACTGGAGGTGCCTTGAAAGTCAAGGATACTTGTTTGAATTCAAAGTAGAGCTAAGCCCAATACCTCAGCTGCATCTTGATTCTTCTGCTTTCCTTTGCAGAATTTCACAGAATCACAGATTGATTGAGGCGTGAGGGACCTCTGGGCCCATCTGCTCCAGCCTTTGGCCAAGTAGGGACACGCAGAGCAGGTTGCCTAGCTCCATGTCCTCGAGACTTTTGGAGACTCCACAGCCTCTGAACAGCTGTGGCAGTACTCTGTCACCTGCACAGTAATGAAGTATTTCCTGGAGTTCAGATAGAATGCTCTTTGTTACAGTTTCTGCCCATTGCCTCTTGTCCTGTCACTGGGCACCAGTGAAAAGAGCCTGATTCTGTCCTCTTTGCCCCCTCCCTTCAGATATTTATGGACACTGATGAGATTCCTTTGAGCCTCCTCCAAAGGCTACGCAGTCCTAGCTAGCTTCCTCAGCCTTTTCTCACAGGAGAGGTTCTCCAGTCCCTTTGTCATCCTAGTGATGCTACACTGGACTCTTTCCAGTATGCTCATGTCTCTCTTGTACTGGAAAGCCTAGAACTGGACACAGCACCAGTGCTGAATAGAGGGGAAGCATCACCAGCCTCGACTTGCTGCCAATACTCTGCCTAATGAAGTCTAGGATACGGTTAGCCTTCTTAGCAGCAAGGGTGCACTGCTGGCTCATGTCCAATTTGGTGTCCACCAGTACCTCCAGGTCTTTTTCTGTGGAGCTGCTTTCCATCTCATGTCCCTGGCACATCCTGGTGCCCGAAGTTGTTTCTCCCCAGATGCAGGACTTTACACTTCTTGTTTGTGAACTTTGCGAGGTTCATATCAACACATTTATTCAGCATGTCAAGGTCCTTCTGGATGATAGTACAATCCTCTGTCCTATCAGCCACTCCTCTTGTTTTTTGCATCATAAAAAAAATTTGCTGAGGGTACACTCTGTGCCATTGCGCAGACTGTTAATGACTATGCTTTGTTTGAATATTTGTGGATACCATGGAGAGTAACAAATTAAAGATTAATATCTGTTGAACTGCTGAAGTAGTTTTTTTTAAAATATATTATGTTTCTTTTCTGTCTCAAAATAAATAGCTGTTATCTCTTTACAGCTATTTTTTTGATAATAAAGATTTGGTTTAGGAAATTTTCCAGAAGGAAAGGCAAGAAAATAAAAAGTACTACCACATGAATATTTTGTTTGAAATTTGTCACAGAATCCACAGACTTTCTTGTGAAATGGCAAAAAACGAGGAGAGAAAATCCTCTAGTTAAGATCAGAACATGTGTCTCACCTCTGCCTGAGTCTTATCTGTGGTGCTTAGAGCTCTGAGAATCATATCTTTCTGATCCTCTTACCAAGCTGAGCAAATTCATCCACAGGAGAAACAAACTGGTAAAGAGATCTAAGTTCTTCATTAGCTCTCTTCTCCCTTGAGGGTATAAAGTTCTTAAGTGTCTTTCCCACTCATCCTCCCAAAAGTAAAAAAAAAAAAAAAAAGAAACATTGTCTTCCAGTCAATAGGATTATTGTTCTTGAAGTCTTTGCTTTCAGAACAGATACTGATAGCAGTAAGTTTATTCTATTCTCAGAACTATGGTAATTGTGAAGGATTAGATTCATTTTAACTGTCTACACTGTGAAACTCTGTGTTCAGACCAATTATTAGAGACCCCCGGTATTCAGTGGAGGTGAATATTTGTGTCTAAAACTAAAAAAAACATCACTTGACTTTTTGTCATCTTGAGGTAGACTAAATACTCGAAAAATGAGTACTTCCAAGTGAGATGGGGGTGACCAGCACTCACCACTGGAAACTCTCATGGACTAATAAAATTCAGAGTTGTAATCAACTTCAAATTTGTAATAGTTGTCTAATCTACAAGTGAGTTCTTCTTTCTGTGAAATGTCACTGTTGATATCTGATACTGTGAGTACCAGCTGTTGTGGCATGCTTTGCAATTTACACACAAATTGCAGGCTGGCCTACAAAGTACATAAACTTCATGCAATGTGGTACATGGCTTGATCATATCTATTTTCTGAAGCAAAAGAAATAAAATTTTCATCTTAGAGTTCTGGTATGATTTTTTTAAAGTATAAATATGCAGAGAGAAAATTTCTGGCAAGGATGGCCTTGATAGCACAGCAGCATTTAGCACAGAGGGCTTAGCTCTCCTGGCTACTAGGCAGCTTCTCAAGAACATCATTTTTCTATTGCTTCCTCTCCATGTGTGTGTTTTATAAACAGCAAATTATCAGCTCTGTATACAAAATGTGTTTGCTGAGGTCACAGAACATGATATAAACAATTGTGTTGTTTTTAGTTTCTGTATGTTATTCAATTTGTTTAGAATGATGCATCAGAGGACACAGCAAGCTCTCAGCCTGGTCATGGCTGTTTCTCAGAGGCATCTCTGAGAGGCAATCTACCCACAACTTAACACAGAGGGCAACTCCCACACCCCTTCTGCTCTGCCTATCCCTTCTAAAAAGCTTGTAGACATCAATCTTAGTATTCCAGTTATGTTATTTGTCCCACCACATTTCCATGACTGCAATTAGGTCATAGTTTTCTAATTGCAACATGATTTCCACCTCCTCTTGCTTATTACTCGTGTTGTGTGCATTGGTGTAGAGGCACTGCAGATTCCTCTGGGACAAATCAGAAGTTCTCCCATTCTTCCTCAAGTGGCAGTGTTCTCTGGTTCTTTGTCTCTCAGCACTACATCCCCTTCCCCCATCAAATCTAGCAAATCTAGCTTAAAGCTCTGGTGATAAGGCCAGATAGCTGGCTACCCATTTCACCAGCTGGCTGTAGAAAAGTTGATGTGGTGCCCCTTATACACATTGCTTCAGCAGATATTCAACAATGTAAAACTTGAATTAAATTGAAACCTTTTTCATATAGCTTGCAACTGATCTCAAAGAATTTTACTAAAAGAATTGTAATGCTGAGAATGTCAAAAAAGAAAAAAAAAAGAAAAAGAAAAGGACTATGTATATATAGGAAAACTTTCTGTGTTAGTATTCTTAATATTAAATACATACGTATTTTCTAGGAGTAAGTTTGTGTCTATTGTAAGACAGCCTGCAGTATGAGTGCCAAGGTTTGAAGATCAAAATATATCATCAAGCTGCTTATCTTACAAATTTATTCTCTAAATTCCTCTTAAGGATTTAATGTATTTCCTTTGTGGATCAGTGTTGGTCAGAAGCAGGATGTTGGAATAAATGGACTTTCAATTAGTTTTCTTAGTAATATAACAAAATTATTGAAACTTTATGAAAGTTTAAATATGATTCTGGTTTTGACTAACTTGAGTTTGAATCAACAGGAGCAATATTTTTCATATTATTCTTAATAACATTATTTCATTTTACTACCTTCTGTTCTGTTATCTGCATTTTTATACATTAAAAAAAATCCCTTCTATGGGCTTCTGTAAAAAATGCAGTGGAACAGTCTGGAAAACAATCAATTTCAATAAGTGGTGGATATATCTACAGCCAGAAAGTATGCTGTACTTGTGTTACAGGACAATTTTCTTCCAGTAAATTAGTAAATTCAGAGAAATTCGTTGTTCTAAAATTTTAGAGCAAAATAACACATCAATGGAAGAATATTATCAACAATTTTTATTTTATTTACCCAACAGCAGTAGTTTGACTGTCCTGGCTTCCCTCTCTGCGTCTTCCTGGAGTTTCTTTTCCAGTTCTCTGGATCTCCTTGCCGACTCCTTACTCTCAGAACTTGCTCCACCGCCCATCTTGAGGTGTTCACAATCCTTTCTTTGTTCCAACTGATTTACTTCTAGATAGACCAGTTGCTTTTATTACAGAAAGGCAATAGCCTGTTCTTTGAGAAAATCTAAAACTCCCGTTCAACCCCTGTGCTCAGCTTTCAAATCAAGTTGTCCTTTTTCAAGTGTCATATGATCTGAAGACACTACAGTCAAGGATTTACATAGAGACATAAAACGTACTGTTGTGATGTCATAGATCCAAAATGATCTATTAAGCAAAAAACAACAACAACAAAAAACCCCACCAAGGTCTGGATGGTTCTCTGTCCTTGTTTGGACAGGATATAGCCTCACACGTTTCAAAGAAATATGCAGAATATCTTCAGATGGAAAAAAGTTGGGAGTAGCTCAAGGGAAAAATTTTCAGCATGTGAATCAATGTTTGTGCTCTGGAGAAAAAAAAAAGCATTTGTATAAGTTATTTTTAATCATTCTAAGTTATCATAACTAAATATCTTTATTTTTTAAGTGCATTATTAATCAGCATGCAGTATGTTTGATGCATTTTCATGTTATGGCAAGTGCATTTATTTACTTGTAATGATAATAAGTTCTTCACTGTGGTTTGTAACATCTTTTATTATAGTTTTGTTGACTATTCCTTAATGAATGTCAATGCTTTCCATTGCCCTGTGGTTATATTATCAGTTATTAGTTTCAGCTGAGAGTACCACACCTGAGAGGACCAGAAGGAAAGTATTTCACTCATCCTATTCAATGGAAAAGTAACTTTCTCCTAGCAGCAATCCAGATGTACCAGGAAGGCAAACAGCACTGGGCCATGAAGGTGGGAGGGAGAGGAATGAACATAAGCAATGTTCTCAATGAGCCATGGGATCCATGGGAGTGGAGGAGTGCTGCCTTCTGAGAAAAGACAGGTCCTCTGCTGTTCTGGTCCCATTTATTAGTGAGTGTCATCTCCTACTTAAAAAAGACCACATAATGCAGTAAAGATCTGAAGTTTTGATTGTTCAGTATGTGCTTTTCAGTGGAGCAGGAAGTCTGTTTTCAGTACCCTGAACTGCTTTGCCAGAAATGAATTACCAGTACTTGCCTACAGTTGCATTTTTGCATATATATCTATAAAGGATAAGATTGCTTTGTTTTGTTAAGCTGTGTTCCTACTTTGTTTATTCTTTAAGTCAGACCAAAATAAGACCTTAATGCAGCTGTACTAACAACTTGTTTGTTTAAAAAATGAAAATAAGCAGCCCCCAGACTATTATATCTGCATCAGGTGTCTGTTTACCGGAACCACAGGCAAGTACTGTGCTCCCATGGACTTCAGTGTTTAGAAAAGTAATTGATTAAGCATTTCTCAGTCATTTCCCTTTCATTTTGGCACTTCTATTAAATATGTACTATTTGGGATTTTTATTTGGTAAATTACATAGACTTTTTGTAGATTTGTTCACTTGCCTCGTAAACAAGTATATAAAGTATATACTGGTATAACTGTTAATTTTGCATTAAATTTTTACAGTATCTAACTGAAATTGCGCAATAGTAATCTAGAACCTATCCAGTTAAAGTGGAAGGAAATGAAGGTAAATAAATAACAAAGAAAGCTGTACATCATTTTGCCTAGATGGAAAGCAATGGAAAACCAGTTGTGATTCCCATAGCATACATTTCCTACCATCTTCTGTTGCTGTTATGTCAGAATATAGGAATTGATTTTATATAATTAGGTATTTGATAGAAGCAGGCTGCAAACAGAACATCAATAGAAATAAAGATAAAAACCATTGCTTCATAAACATGCAATGCCTTTAACTTTTTACCCACCTGATTTGTTTGCTTCTACCTTCTAACTCTTAGCTAAGTAGTTTACTGAGAACTACAACAATCTGCTTCCATTTATCTGGAGAATTGAAGTAGATTTAGGAGAATAAAGAGGATTCTGATCTGCTTTGGGCATCATCGTCATCATCATCATCATTGTTATCACTCCCTATGTTCTAATTGATGAATTTTCACCTAATGATCAATCCAGAAACAATAGTCATTGGCTTATAGGGTTCAGATGAGTCTAAAATGTACCACAATAACTTTTTTTCCATCACTTCTAGTTGCAGTAACAAAAATGTTGTCTACGCATCTCTCTTCTGTTGCATAAATCAAGTATGGTTGAAATGGAACTCACTGAAAAAGAGTACATCTGAAAAAAGTTCCTCTGAAATACACTCATACTTTGTAAAGAATATTAGCTTTATATTACTGGAGTTGTTTCTAGTGATGCACTCTAGATGGTGCTGATATATAGAGTGCATATGACAGGCATTTCGTAGCTACTGTGTGAAATTATGAGACTGTCTGAAAGGCTCTTTCAGACAATCAGTTCCAAAGTTATGGATCTGGAATTCTAGATTGCATTTTCAAATTTTGATTTTGGAATTTAAACCGAAAGTGTGCTGATTTGGGATATTTGTTTTGTTAATGTGGATTCTGGTCGCTGTAAACTCCTTCAATTAACTGAGGGTTTTTGTTTGTTTATTTGTTTTTAATTTTCTGTTTCTTCAGGAAAAAAAAAACACCAAACAAAAACATACAAAAAACCTCTGTAATCTTAGTAAAAGAAAGAGCAATAGCTTACAGCAATAGCTTATAGAACACCCCGAGGGTTTTTTGGTTGTTTGTTTCTTTTTCCTTTATTTCTTCGCATTCATGAACTGATGTCTGTTCATCTTTTCCACATTTCAGTATAACTGATGTTTTCCCTTTTCCCTGATAACATTTGGAAGAATGACATTGACAAAAAAAAAAAAAAAAAAAAAGAGGAAGTTTTAGTAAGAATAGAATTCTCTAAATATAGAAACTTTCAATACATTTCCTTCATTATATATCTAAATAAAGGAAGCCTGAAAAATCTTCAGTACAATACCTGTTACAATCAAAGGAAGCTCTTCATCTTTTTCAGCTGTTTGATCACTTTGTTACATGTTGTCCTTGCTAAGTGGAGAAAAAAAATTCCTTTACACCCAAAATGTTGGCAAATCCATCTGGACTTTTCTTGCGTGCAGAGATACCTTGCTGAATGACAGATATTACAGACACATCAAAGCAAGTATGGATACTTCTTACACACTCCCAGTCAGCTCTGCTATTAGCTTAGATCCATTGCAAGCTACATTAACACTGTACAAAGCCAGAGCTTTTAAAACCTGTTAAGAATTAAGGTTTATTACCTTTGGCGCTTGGCCACGGTCATGGAACTTAAATGTTTGTGGATCTGAGGTACTATCTCCGCATAGGGTTGTGTTTTGCTATGGTATGTTTAGACATACCCGTATCGCTTGACTGTGACATGTGATGATATACAGAATATCTCAGTATATTAATGCTTTTAAGTGAGCTTTTCATCTTCCAAACTCACAAGAACAGTGATGTAAGATAGACTTGGAAGAAGGTAGTAGGGTTAACTTTGGACTGGCAATCCAGCCTAGCAGTAACAAGTAACAGGTGGAGAACCTTTGAGTAGTAGGTTATCTCCCTTTGCCGCTCTGTCTTCCAAGATATTGTGATTTAGTCATAAAAGGAAAGGAATAAAAGAGCAAACACAAACACACAAACACAAGAAGAAAAATTAAAAATAAAGAACAGATCTACATTAGTTTTCTCACAATTTTTAATAAATTAGAATAACTCTAACATAGCTGTTTCAGTAGTGTTTCATATGAAACACTATGGACGTAACTGAATGTTGTCTAGATATCGTCCTGCATATTTGCATGATAAACTATCCTCTGTATTTTCCATGCTATGGGAAACAACTTCAATAAAGTATGGTTAGCTAATATTCAGGTAATTTGTAAGAAAACATGGATGTGCTTACTCTCACTGGATACCCTTATGTACCTAATTCTCAAAATTTCTTTTTCCTTGTTCAGTTTTATGCAAGCAGCACATTTTTAGGAATCAAAAAGAGTTTGCAGATTTAATATTTATATTTACTGTAGATATGTGGGAAAATGATGATTGACAGGTCTTTGTCTCACTCTATAAACAATATTATGCTTAAACTGCAGGCTCTCGTGCCTTTCCAACTGGAAAACAAACAAAAACCAACCCCAAATAAACAAACAAGCAAAGCAAAAACCAGAACCAAATAGTTATAAGTTTTTCATAGGGAAGAAAATATTTTTTCTGTGTAAAACATTGAAATGCAATGAATATATCAGTAGCTAAATTCCAGCTGGAAATTTTGCCCTTTTGCCCTTAAGATATAAAATAATTGAAAATTTGGATTTTTTTTAAGTTCGTTTTTCTCCTTCCTTGTTGCTGGTTATAAATAAGTAAATGAAATCTAAGAATTTATTTTTCCTAATTTGTCATCTTCTTTCTAGGAAATAATGTCAAATAGCAGGACAGAAAAGGGAAACTTGTCCCCTGCTTCTATAGTAGTAGGAAAAAATAATGATGTAGTTGTTCATAGTCATTGCTTACAGAGGAAAAAAGAAAAAAAGAAAAAAAAAGAAGTAGAAGAAGGAAAGAAATAACATTAAGCATGTTAATTAAAAAAAAAAAAAAGAGTTGTTCAATTTTTAATCCTGACAGATTTCTTTGTCCAGAATATTGACATACCCAATAATTTGTTTACCTTCATGTGAAAATCTCAGGCTCACTGTGAGGTACATGAACTGTGCTGGCTTCATTACACTCATTATCCTCAGTTCTATATTTGCCACACATACTGATGCAATGGAATATGTGACATTGTGTGTTCTGAGTGGGGGCCAGCCAGCTGAGTATCCGTCCGGATAAGACTCTCATAATTCTTGTGTGTTTACAAATACTTTAGCTGAACGTATGCTCTGTATTTGGTGAATCTGCACCAAATTTGTGACAGCAGACGTGGCTAAACTACTGTGTTCAAGAAAAGAACCAGCCATTCCAAAAACTTACTGTATAGATTTGGCTCACCAGTGAAAAGTCATTAAGAAGCCCAAAGTGCTCAGTTTCTCTGAAGTCAGTGCCCTAACTCCAGACCACGCCACGTCTGTGATTTAGCTTCTAGTACAGGGTGAACAGTCAACACAGAACATTAAAAAAAATCTTAAAACAATGGAGAGATGTTTTGTCAACATCCCACTCTGAACATTTCCAGTTCCCAGCAGGGACATATGTTATGATCTGCCAAGTCCTGCAGTGCCTTGGAAATGAAGCAAGAGTAAGAACAGACACAACTCTAATTTGAAATGTAGAACTCCTTTAATAACAAACATTTTAACCTTTCCTTTTGTTGTCAAACTAGCATGAAGGAAAAAATATGAAAGAGGCAAAAATGCACTTTTTCCTACCTCCTGGTATTCTTCCTTACAAGAATAAGTGCCAGATTATGCACCTGGAAAGGGGCAACCCTGACTACACCTACAGACTGGGTGATGAGATGCTGGAGAGCAGCCCTACTGAAAGAGATCTGGGGATCTTGGCTGACAGCAAGTTGAACATGAGTCAACAGTGTGTCCAGGAAGCCAGGAAGGCCAACTGTATCCCGGGGTGCATCGAGCACGGCATTACGGATGTTGACTTCTGAATGATATTTGTTTCCTCCTTCAGAATCAAGGCCATGATATTAAATAAATCAGATTCTTATGTTGGTAGGCTTTTAGAGAGGATGGTGTGGCAGAGGAATATTTTTTTTTTTTGGAACACATTTCACTGTAACCCTGTGTTAGACCCGATAAATTCAAAAAACGGAACATGGCAGCAAACTACGGTAAGGCAAGAGAGGGAAATTCCCTGGGAAAGTCAGCCTATTAATACCGAAGTTATTCTGTAAAAGTTCTTTCTCCTGCTCAGTATAACTTCTGTAAGAAATGTTACCTCTCCAGGTGGTAATAATGAGGCTGTCTCTCATTATCTTTGTAGGTTGCAACTATTTTAGTCCTTAATTGAGCCCTATGCATTCTCATTCTCTTCTGTGATCAGATCGGCTTAAATTTCAAATGTCTTCAGTCAAGGTGCCCAAAGTTATAATGATATCTGACCTAATGTTTAATTACAGCATGATGTACCTCATCCTGACACATGTAGCACATAGAGGAAGTACTGGATTTTTTCTCTCTTTTGGGGACTATAGAAACTGGTTTTTGTATTCTTTTATGCTGCTTATAAAGCAGTGTTCTAATTAATGCAACTTGAGATGACACTTCCCCTAGAAAAATGTGTATTGTCCTGGGAAGAATTCAAGGGAAAATGGAAATTATCTCATTCTTCTCAGCTCCCACTCCCCTTAAAGAATTGCTTAAGGGCTGTGCATTTCTTCCTGAGCTGGGCCTCCACCCCAGAAACATTCTGTTCTTAGAGAGGAAAGGAAAAACAAAAACAAGATGTTTTTGCTACTCTTCTGAATGCAATGAGTACAGCTCAGCCTCTCCCTGGATATTTGGGAAAGGAGATCCTAAGCACGAATGTTGAAAATTCCACCTGCATGCAATAAGTTGATGGGAAAAAAATCCCTCAGGTCTCGTAAGAAATGAGGTCAGGACTTAGGTGCAAAGGAAATGGAAGAGCCTGCAAGACTACCCAGACATTCTCTGGATGCCAATAGTATCTAATAGGGTTGTTCCATAACAGAACGCAGTTGGGAGTGGATCTCCATCCTCAGTGGCATCCAACATCAAATGAGTAAAAGGAAGTGCAAATCTCACTTTTAGAGAATAGCATATTCAGATGGGGAATGCCTCCATTAGGAAGCACATTAGATTATGCCTTTAAGAGTGAAATTTTTGTTGCTTAAAACCACAGTTTCACTTCCAAACTTAAATATTGTCCTTCCAGTTTTATTCTGAGAGTTGTGACTTTAAGTAAAATCATTACCTAGTCTCCTGAGGACTTGTTCTCTTGGCACCTACAGATACTTCGTGCAAATGTCTCCCTAATTTCTTGTCTTCCCAGCATTTATTGTGTCTCAAAATTGACTTTATCTATCTGTACTGAACTGCAGAACAGGTCTATCTGTACTGAACTGCAGGTCCTTTGGACAGTGACAGTGTTTTCCTATTTGCACATTTTTCTCATCACAGATTCTGAACAGGCTGTAGCTGTTTACTGTATTCTGTGGAATAACTTGAGTTATCCCATGTTATAGTGTCCCATGTTCCACATGTTCTGTTTGCTTTTGCAATTGATTTTATGGTTTCATATTTATTATTAAATTTGTTGTGGAAATACTTTCATGTAATGTTGAGTAAAATTCCCTCCAGAGGTCCTTGCAGCACCCATCCCTTACTTTAAAGTTACTGTTGTGCAGCTGGAAAGCTGAATTACTAATGCTTCACACAAATTCATCAGACTATTTACTTATCTGCATGTTCTCTGGTGCTCCAGAGTCACCTTGATGGAAAGTCATCTCTGGGTTGGATGGATGTCACGTGCTGCCCTCTGTGATTCCATTTCCTAGGAAGAGGAGGGTCACATAGCTGCCACAGTTCTGATAGCTGAGCAGTCATGCTTCATGCTTTAGTGTAGTGCTCTGCTTGGGTCTTAGATTTCGTTTGCGCCTGCTCAATTTTTAAGTCCCTCTGACTTGCAGGCACCGCAGGGCCGGATTCCAGCAGTTGGAATCTGATCCCTTGTACATATTCAGCCCTATATTCGGTTCAGACTTTCAGTTTACAGTTAAACCACTCCCTTCTCCAATGGCTTAGCAATGCCATTTATCTTTTCAGTTGACCAGCTCTGTTGGATCATCTTGTAGTATGTGAGAAAGAAATATGTCTTTTCACTCAGTTATCTGTTGAATTTATAGGTATTAGCTATGTTTGTATATTCAAGAATGCCTGGCAATTATATTGGAATGGGACCATTAGAAGTGTTCTAGTGAAGAATTTGGTGTGTTTGGACTTGGCTTGGCAATGAAAACTGGGACAATAAAGTTTTCTCTATGGAATCTATGTTAAGGCACATGCAAGACATGGAGGTGATCTGAGACAGCCAGGATGGCTTCACCATGGACCATATTTACTCTCAGCTACTCTGTTGAAATTATTCATTTTCTTCTGTTCTATGATTGTATCTGTATGTACACACAGCATTTCTTTTTCTCAAGTTGCTGATTAGCATCTGATTAGCAGTTACTTAGCATCTTCCTAGAACATATGATCCTCTACTGTAAGGAAAAATGGTGAAAATGTCTTCTCACTTCCAAGAGTTTAGGCTGAAGAGAGTTTTTGGGAGAGCACTGAATAACAATCAGATGCTGCGTCATTGTGAACAGAGACCTAAAGTGTAGGCAGCACTATCCTTTTCTTCTTCTTTTTTTTTTCCCCTTTTGGTATATTAGAGAAGTCACAGTGGCCAAAGTTAAAAATGTAATTAGTTGTGTGAGAACAGTAAAAGCAGGAGGAAGAGATGCAACTTTTAAAAGATTCTCAAGAGACATACCCAAACACAGAAGAGGATATTTCTCTGACATGTGAGCTTTGGGAATAGTCATCACATTCTCCAGGAGCATTTCTATTTATGTGACACTGTGCAAGAAAGGACTGGATGATCCTCTCGCTTTATCACCATTTGATAGTCCAAGATGCTATTCTGAACATCCCATTTACACAATTTTGAGTCTGTGAAAACAAAATGTTTGTAGATTATTTCCTGATGTTTTAAAAGTCCACATTTGTGTAGAGGTATTCAATAAGAATTTATTTTACTTCAGTGTTCTGTGTTTTTATATTGATAATTCATCAGAATAATGAATGCTAAATAAAACTACCTGCGACCACTGCTGTTAAAATAGTCTAACGTATTTTTTTGATGTCTGTAAAGTGATTTCATTACCTGTTGGGCAATGAGCCAGTACATTATCAGTACAGACAGGGCTTTTTATTTAGTCCTGGAAGCTGGTGAAAGTTTCCACCAATCAAGCACAATAGTGCAAGTTTCTTCACTGTATTTATACAATAAATTCACATGTACTCTGCCTATCTAATACGGAAGAAACACCTACTACCTAATATTCAAAAAGGATCCTCCATCCCCCTTTGGTTACTCTGTGCTTGCATGGAGTTGTATGGAGGTCTTGCTTGACTCTTGGTTGTCATCTGGGGAGTGCTCCCCTTACTCATCCATGGTCACATATCACCAAAGCTGAACAGTTTCCCTCTTGCCAACTTTCATCTATCCCTTCCAAGGAGAACAATTGTCCTTGATTGATCATATAATATTAATGTCAAGAATGGCCAGTATGCTACTTTGATTAAATGTTAAACATACTTCATGCTTTAGCATAAAGAGTGCTGGATCAAGGAGTTCTACGTTCATGTTGATTAAACATGATGTCTCCTTCTTAGGAAAGAAAATACTATTATTTCCATTGCGTGTGTCTCCCCTCTTCAGAAGTTTCAAATGTCTACCTAGTATCAGTCTACATATGAATTAATCATCTTCTATTCTTTCACATGCAATGAAAAATAATAGGCACTTCCAGATTTCAGTTTCTGCTCATATATGCAACAGTATAGAGGCCTTATCTTTTACTGCTGAAAGCTATCAGCAAGAATGGTAAAATCTTCTTTATCTCCACCTTCAGTGCTCTGACTGTCGTTCTCACAAAGGTTATTCTGAACATGGTTCTCATCAGAAGTGCATATTTTGCATCAGAAACTTCCAGTTGTTTGTTTGTTTTTTCACTGCTCTAAATTCAGCATTTCTCCAGGGAGAATTTCGATGGTGTCCTTCTCTCATGCAAGTTAAAGATTCCTTTACCACATCAGCTAAGGATGAACTGGTTTTCTCAGAGTAATTAAACAAATAACAATGCCATCAATGTCCAGAGAGACTCCAAGTGCTCCAAAGGTCATTTTCTCATTTTAGTAAAACACTGTGTAAAAATTTGATGTTAGGAGCTTTTTCAGACTCCAGTGCGTGAATACTTTTGACTTATTACTAGTGGTTGGTTGCAGTGATTAGTGGCAATCACTCAGGCTGTCAGAGAAATCAGTAGCAATTTGAGAGATCCTGATAAGTTTCAAGGTCTACTTGGCCTACAGGTCAAAAAATACACATTGATCTCATGGAAGGTCCAATAAAGTTTCCAAAGCTGAAAAAAATTTGGAAAATGTCCAAAACTAGTAATAATTCTCAATAAACCAGAATGGGAGTGATAATATGAAAATAATAATAATAAAAACATATTTCATTTTAAAAACTCAGTGTTTAATCTATGATAAAATGAGGAAATAGTGAACAAGAACAATGGAAGACAGAGACAGCCCCTGTGACAATAACTGCATGCATCTTTGTGCTGACAAGTGCTCTTCTGTGTGTGTCTTTTTCTAGTCTGCATAGATAAGATAACACATTTAATTTCACTGTAGAAGATTATTGGATAGTTTAACCATCCATCCAGGTCTCACTTTTGAAAGGATATTTTTATATCAGAGGTTTTATCTAATTAACAGCTATGAATGAAATCCATCTCTGAATTCTGCTTCACTGGCCAGTGGGCTGAGGGTTAAAATGTTAGTTCAGAAGTTATAGATTTCAAAATAAAATACAATAAATAAATCAAATTCAACCTTACAAACAAAAAAAAACCAACAAAAACAAAGCTGAACTGTTTTCTCTAACAGCTAAGGAACTAAATATAAATTTCATAGGCAAACAAAATTAGCTATTGTGTGTCTGACTGCATAGACGGTATACTACAGAAAAACATCTGTTTTACTACAGGCCAAGTTCTGAATCATTATGGGTGTGTATGAAAATTATATGGAAAAAAAAACTACAGGCAAAATTCTGGGGGTAGGAAAATTCTCCATAGATACTCAGTTCTCTGTATGTACTGAGGATGGAGAAGTGGACATTCAGATGTCTTCTAAATATTGCCTGTCTTAGACTGAAGATTTTTCATAACTGACATACATGAAAGGAACTATAATATCCAAGTCAACATAGTCAAGGAGATTTCTTCATGGAGATAGCATAACACTGCTGAAATACAAGAGGAGCATTTATATGAGACCGTGCTTGTTCCCACAGTCTCCTTAGAGAAGCCGGTTAAAGCCAGGAACAGAAGCTCATAATGGATGCAAAAATGGAGAAATAGCCTTCTTTCTCTTTGTTACACATTTCTGATTGAAAATGCAAGGGACATTCTAGCAAAAAAAAAAAAAAAAATTGCATGCATTCATCTTACTGCTTCATAAGTAAACACCAACTGAATATAACAACTATATAGAAATGCACCAGATCTCAATTTTTACAATAAATACATTTATCTTATTTATCTGATATTTTGAAATTATTCTAATGTTTTTGTCTAAGGTAATATATATAATCCAAAGTATGACCATGAAAATTGTTACCTGTAATTGTTTTGAAAGATTAGATGTAGCATTCTGTGATACAGAGGGGTAACAGTGTTTAATTAAAAAAAAAAAAGAAAAAAAAAAGTTATATTAAGCATTAGGAAAAAAGGTACTTATGGAAATAATGGTCACAGTTACAAAAAGAAACAAACAAACGAAGAAAAATCCCAAACAGATTTATTTCCTAGTTCAGAAAATCAAGCAAAAATGAAAAGGAGGTGTGAGAGTGCAAAACCAGTGCCAAACATACACTATGAGATAAAGAGAAGTTAGAAGTATATGTCAGAAAATAAAGGATGGTCATAAATTATAACAAGGAAGTTTCTATTTGGTCTTCTGAAAAATCTAACTGCAATAGTAGATATGAAAGTTATGGAAACCTCAACAAGTTGAATGAATTTCTACCAGGAACTGTGATAGCATACTAAATCTAGACACAGTAAACCTAGAATGGGATCCTTTTGGTATCCTGTGTACTGCTTCATTTCTATTACTTGCCTATAGAAGAGGGTAACTAAAAGCATCTTCTGTTTGAACAACATGATTTATCTCCTCATTCATGTAGATCCCACTGTACATTATGCATATTTAGCTTGCTCAGTTACCTCTTGTTCCTCAGATAGTTTTTTGGCTACTAGTAAAACTCCTTACTTTCCCCTCACTTCCTGAAATAATGTACCTCATGCCTTAATGATGTGTGTCAGATCAAAACATAGATGTCTACTTTAAAGGAAATAAGAAAGATTTCAAAAAACATGTTTTTTGCTTTAGATTTTTCCTACAGCCTCAAATTATGTGATCATGAATTGCTTTCAACAGGGCTCAAAGGGGAGTCCAGTGTGAATACAATAAGTATGAAAGAAACATAAAATTATGTATGTAATTCATTGAGAATAATGGAGAAGTGCCTCGTTACCTCAGTATGTAGTTGTTGATCTAAACCACATTCAAAATGTAGACTCTGACCACCTGAATTATTCACCCTAGTGCACGAGAGGGCTTGCCTGTCCTGGAAAGTAGAATAGAGCACTGAATTTAGGCACTGTGATTCCTGATACAGCACAGGATTGTCACCTCCCTTATTGATGCTGAGCTCTCCAAAGAGATGCTGAATAGAGGCATGAGCATGAAATTTTGCTTGGACTCCTCTACCAGGAGCACAGAACAGGAAGGTGATCATAAAGTAAGATGGCTCTGTAAGCCAGTATTGTAATTGGTAGTACACAGACACTCACAAAGATGAATATTTTTCTTTTTTATCTAGCAAGAGCCAACTGGTAAAAACAGCAGGAGCCCCATCTTTTTTAGATCACCTTTCAAGTTAAGATTGTAATGAGAGCGGGAAGATCAGTGGCTGCTTTGATAGTTTGAAGAATGCTATTGTACAAAATATAAATTTTATCTGAGTGTTTCTGTGTTCAGGGTAACGCCATGCCGAAGAGCAAATATTATGATTCTCTTTATTCAGCTCAACCTTATTAATTGCTCCTCATATTTATCAATGGCACCAAATTAGATGATCTTAATATTATTCTGTGTTTTTCACCATAGGAACAAATGAATTTGGGTGAGCCTTTTTATCTGCAAATGGAACTTTGCTTCAGAAATTCCTGCATTGGTTTACTTTTAAGGATGTCTCTGAGACTTCAAACCAGTTATTAAGGTAAGGAAATTGGTTGGCTAATTTCTGTCTGTTTTCCTTCCTTTATTGAGCCTTTAATAAAAAAAATAGAACATTTTGCAGGCAGTGATATGAAACACAGGCAGAGGGCTGAACCTCCTTATATTGTATGACAATTTACTCATGTTATAACTCCCTGTCTTCCCTCCCTCCATTCTCCAATTATTGAATTAATTGATTACAATTTATAACAACCTGGAGAGTGACTAATGTAAGAATGAAGCTGTTCAAACAAGAATTCAGGGAAATTCCATGTCTTATCTTATGAGGAGAGTAAGCAGAGAGAACCACAATGCAGCAATAGATTTATCCCTTATGTATTGTTTCATATGATATTTCTGCTCAACTTTAAACAACAAAAGACCGAATATCCACTCAGTGCCTTTAAGTTCAATGGTAGCAGCAGGCACATAATCATTAGTGATGAATAATTGGGCCCCTAATAGCTCACAGAAAACAGAAGCTGGCCCCTTACACTGACGACATCTAATCGATTAGCAAGCTACTTATATGCATAATTACATGTTTTGCTTTGAAAAAGCAACCAGAAATTCTGTTGACACAACTTATAAAGCATATGGTTATATGTATCTTCTACCCAACTTCACACGCTTGTCTCATTTATGAGAACATTTGTTGTCTTGTTTCTTCACAAGCATATGGATGTAGGATAATTGCACATAACAACTTGTTGTTTTATATATTTTCTCCTTTCTTATATCTTCTGCCCCTTAATTTCATGACACGATATCCAGGAAGTGAAGTGATTCAGGACTAAGCCAGAACTGGACAGAGGGTTTCCTGGAGCTAGTGATGCTAGACCTAAAATAAGGGACATGATTCTTGTAGGCATCCAGGTGACACTGAACACTGCAATAGTTTGCATGTAGTTCTATCTCAGAGCCTCTGGTGTGGCCAAACAGCACTGAGAAAGGAAAGAAGATGGAGAATGAGTTGTGACTCTCTCAGAAGCCCTGTTTATATGGACAAAGGGAAGGAAAATGATATAATCTACCTGGCCTTCAGCATGACCTTTGACATGATCTCCTACCACATCCTTATCTCTAAATTGGAGAGAGATAGATTTGAAGGGTTGACTATTTACTGGATAAGGAATTGGTTGGAAGGTCACAGCCAGAGGGTTGTGATCAATGGCTCCATGTTTAGGTGGAGGGTGCCTGGGGTCCGTCTTGGGTCTGGTACTCTTTAACATCTTTATCAGTGACATAGATGATGGGATTGAGTTTACCCTCAGCAAGTTTGCTGATGAAACCAAGCTGAGTGGTATGGTTGATACAGCAGAAGGAAGGGATGCCATCCATAAGGACTTTGAAAAACTTAAAAGGAGGGCCCTTGTGCACTTCGGTCAAGGTAATCCCAGGTATGTATACAAGATGGGAGAAGAACTCCTTGAGAGTAGCCCTGCTGAAAAGGACTTTGGTTGTGGCTGATGAAAAACTCAGTGTGAGCAAGCAGTGTGCACTTGCAGCCTGGAAGGCCATGGGTATTCTGGGCTGCATCAGAAGAGGAGTGGCCAGCAGGGCAGGGGAGGTCATTGTCCCCCTCTGTTCTGCCCTCATGAAGCCCCAAATAGAGCACTGTGTCCAAGTCTGGGGCGCCCAACGCAGGAATGATGTGGAGCTTTCGGAGAGGGTCCAGAGGAGGGCCATGAGGATGATTCAAGGGCTGGAGCATGTCACCTATAAAGACAGGCTGAAGGAACTGGGCTTGTTCAGTCCAGAAAAGAGAAGGCTACAGGGAGACCCAATTGCAGCCTTCCAATATTTATAAACATGAAAGAGATCAACTTTTTATACAGGTAGATAGTGATAGGACAAGGGGGAATGGTTTTAAACTAAAGGAAGGGAGATTTAGATTAGATGTCAGGGGGAAGCTTTTTACTGAGAGAGTAGTGATGTCCTGGAGCAGGTTGTGGATGCTCCATCCCTGGAGGCGTTTAAGGCCATGTTGGATGGGGCCCTGGGCAATGTGATCTAGTACCTGATCTAGGGGCTGGCAGCACTGCCTATGGCAGGGGGGTTGGAACCTGATGATCCTTGAGATCCCTTCTAACCCAAGTCATTCTATGATTCTATGATAAGTAAAATTAAATTATATGCTGGCCATCTAGAATACCTATCTTCTATGCCAGATGAAGCCTGTCTGTCTTTGCGCCTTATTTCTCTGCTGCCTTACGTTGTTAAGGGCTTCACTGGAGTTAGGTCAAAAGCATAATAAACTTTGTAAAAGAGGATGCTGTGAGACGTGCAAACTTTTCTGTACATCACTTATCTTCTCAGAATGACAAGAAACCCCACTATTTTGGTCTCTGTTGTCAAGCAGTCAAAACTTTATATGGTGTTTAGAATTATATGTCATTGACTGACAGGATTTTTGCCTGCACAAAGGATTGGATAAGCAGGATCCTTATTATTATTATTATTATTATTATTGCGTGTGTGTGTGTGTGTATTGCCTCTTTTCCTCAACTTCTATATCTTAAGGAGCACAAAGTAAAATTATAGTCTTGGCCCTGGTGGTTATTCACAGCTTGAGAATGCCAGAATATAATTGTGTTCTGGAAACTGAGGGAAGTGAGGAGGCTGCTTTGCAGCACATATCCACTAGAGAGCTCCAATGCAGCAGCAGCATTTAAGATACTACAGTCATCTTGGATTTGGGCTCCCACATCCTCCTTGGTGGCTTGCTTAGATGAAATCAGCATCGGACCTCTCCCTGTCAGGAACAATGATGAAGACAAATTTTATTTATCACTGAATTAATGGGAGGATGCATTGTGTAGGTCCTCCTGAGACATAACAGAGTTTACAGTCTAGTGGTATGAAGAGTATGTACAACTACGTCCATACTTCAAGCCACAGTCACCACCCTTCACCCTACCCCAAAATGATAAAATCTCTCTCTCTCTCTCTCTTCCTCCCTGGAGGCTGCAAAATATTCTCCTTCTCCCAGTTTGCCTCTGGGGCTTTAGCTGAGGATTCCAATGTTTATAATTTTTGGCCATTTTTAAATTGATGGATCTCTGTCTCTCCAGTCCCGTACTGAAAACAGACACACAAGAACATCTGTATTAAATGCATTTACAAATAAAGTTAATTATTAGAGTGAGTTTTAGAAGTAATATTGAAAGGATCATAAATGCTATGTCTTCTAGTGGAAATGTGAAACTAAATGAAAAGTTTGTGCATAATCTTAGGCAGGTAGGAACAATGTAAGCTTAGATTTTAGAGAAGGGTATATAATACTGTCTACTATGTTAGACTGTGCTGCATAATCCCTTTTGCATGCTAGGTACAATAGCATGAACACTGATTTTAAACTTTGAAACACAAGATCCACAGAATCACAGAATTGCAGGGGTTGGAAGAGAACTCAAGAGACCATTGAGTCCAACCCCCTCACTAAAGCAGGTGCCCTACAATAGGTCTCACAGCTAGGCATCCAGACAGGTCTTGAATATCTCCATAGCAGACTTCACAGTCTCTCTGGGCAACCTGTTCTAGTGTTCCGTCACCCTTACTGTAAAGTTCTTCCACATGCTTGTATGGAACTTCCTGTGTTTAAGTTTTAGGCCTCTGCTCTGTGTCCTATCACTACACACTATTGAGAAGAACCTGGCCTCATCCATTTGCCTCCTACTTCCCTTTAGATATTTATAACCGTTAATCAGATCCCCTCTCAGTCTTCTTTTACCTAGGCTGAACAGAACCAGGTTACTCAGCCTTTCCTAGTATGGAAGAAGCTCCACGCCCTTAATCGACTTTGTAGCTCTCCACTGAATTCCTTCTTGGAGATCACTGTCTTTTTTGAACTGGGGGCCCAGAATTGGACACAACGCTTCAGATGTGGTCTCACTAGTGCAGAGTAGAGGGGGAGGATCACCTCCCTCCACCTTCTGGCCATACTCTTTATAATGCTCTTCAGGATACCATTGGCCTTCTTGACCACAAGGGCACAATGCTGGATAATGGCCAACCTGTTGTCCACCAAAACAACCAGGTCCTTCTGCACAGATCTGTCCAGCAAGTCATCCCCTAACCTGTAACGATGCATATTGTTATTCCTCCCCAGATGCAAGACTACACTTGCTCTTGTTAAATCTCATCAGATTCCTCCCTGTCCAACTCTCCCATCTGTCCAGGTCTTATTGAATGGTGGCTCAGCCTTTCAGTGTGTCAATCACTCCTTTCAGCTTTGTATCATCAGCAAACTTGCTGAGAGTGGACTCTCTCTTCCTCCTCCAGGTCACTGATAAAGATGTTGATCAAGACCAAACCCAGCTTTTACCCCTGGGGACACTGCTATTTACAGGCCTCCAACCAGACTCTGCACCGCTGATGGCAACCCTCTGAGCTCTGCCAGTCAGCCAGTTCTCAATCCACCTCATTGCCCACTCACCTATCACACACTTTCTAAGTTTCATAAGAAGGATGTTCATCTTTGTCTGTTCTGGGGACACAAATATTTTCCTTAGGGTTATCTCACAGTGACTTCCTAGAATCTAGACTTACCCCATACAGCAGTTCTCCACTTTGAATATATACAACACAAACAGCTTAAGTCTTGAAGGAAAGAATTTTACTACTCCAAGAAATAGACCTGGGAGGTGTGGGGAAGGTTGGCTGAAGCTGTGCAAAATTCTCTACAAGGAAGGAAGAGAAAGCTAGTGTGAAAACATGTCAGTCTGGTCTGGCTGTTTTGACTGCCTCTTGGTAATACGGAAATACAGATAGTGCCCAGATGGGAGGAACTACTTTTCCTCCTCCCCCCAGTACTTTGAGCCAGTTCACTCACCACAGAAAGATAAATCATCTTTGCAAGTCTCCCGTATGATAAAAAAGGGATGGGGAAAAGGGCATCTGTTTTTTTTTTTATTATTTTTCCCCTTAGACCTTCTTTCCAAAGTAACAGCCTGCATTGCTGTGGCTAGCTAAATCATCTCTAGGAGCAAGCTGATACTAGTGTATACCTTATCTGCAATTGCTAAGTCTCTCAGTCAGAGGAAAGAATAAGAGTTTCTCAGAATAGTACAGAAATGACTGTGTGCAATTACTCAAGCTATCTTTTGTTTGTTTCAATCTATTTCTGGTACAGCAAAGTGCTGTGTGAGCTAACTTACCAAGCTCTAAATTGATAACGTTTATTGGTATTAGTCCAATCTGATGTGAGTTTCCTGTTGGGAAACTTATCAGGTGTTTCTATAAAAACTGCAAACCATTGTGCTTCATTTGGTACATTTAGTACTGTGGAGTCCCTGTCTAGAACCTGTTCCTGCTACACTTTTCACTGATTATCTCAAAAAATGTAAAGACATCTTATTTCTTGGCTATGCAAATGCTCTGCAATTTCTTGCCTTCAGGTTCAAAATCTAAGTTTAAGATTTGTGTGTGTTATGAGAAAGACTTATAAGGGTTCATGGAGATAAAATGTTCCTGTGTTGATTGGCAAACTCCAATAAACAGAAACATACTTCTGACTAGAATTCATATTCTATTCCAGTACAGTGGACATCCCCCTTGTACCTGGTTTTCCTTAGAGTTTTTTGGGAACCTCTATAATAATTCTGGTAAGTGGGTCTCTTTCCCTTTCTCAACAGCAATGGACAATCAGCCATCCATGACCTACTTGTCCTACTTCACTGTCTCTTCACTGTTACTGATATACCACACCGCTGCACATTTATCAAAACCAGAATGCACCTTTCCTCCATTGTTTCAAAACTTAATTGGATTTTAGTAAGACTGAATAATGTAGCCTTGGCTACAGCAGTTGCAGTCATGGCCATGGCTGGCATCCATAGGCATTCATCCATGGCTGACACCCATCTATTTTTTCAGGAATGCTTAATAATCTTTTTTAATAATGAATTTCCTCAATAACTTGAATGCCCTTTCTGTACTGTGACTTGCTTCTTGGAAGTTGCAAACAAGATCAAGGACTTCCACTTCTCATAGATGATTTTTCTGTGATTCTCTCAAACAGTGATTACTGCTTCTAATTTATTTTGCATGTTTTACATAACTGCTGGAGATAGCTTTCTAAGGAGGATAGGGGAGTTTCCTTGAAAGGACTTCTCTGACTGTTCCTTCTCACTAGGGTTTTCAAGCAGGCATAGTGAATAATTTTATGGATTTCCTGAGATGCTCTAAGATTTCAGATGCTTCTTGTCTGAATACTTCATTGTACTGTTTCACTTGAGCAATGGCTACATCTTGTATAAGAAATGTAATTTCATGCTGAGATCTTGAAATGTTTTTGAAAGAAGATAAATGTCTTCATATACGTATTTTTCTGCTTAGAAAAACACAGCAAGGTGCTTCTACTTTGAGTAAAGTGTATAAAAATGACAAAAATATTCAGAAACTTTTCTTAAATGGTGCAAGTGTATAATTTTTAGTAAGCATTAAATTTCTAGCTGTTTAGAAATCAGCTATAAAGCAGAACAGGCTAATATTTAGTGTTGACTTGCCTATTATTTACTTGTATTGTTTTCTGTCATGAAAACCAGTGAAGTCATTTGAAATTTCTGGAGAACTTTGGCACTTTCACAGTTAGTGGAAGCAATTACTCCCACTTCTACTTAGCGTGGAAGTGACTGTTAGAACTGTATTTCATAAGGATGTGCTTTTAGGAGCTCTCTTGAAAGGGGGATATAGTTTTGCAGTTGTCTTCAAAATAAATTTTGAAATTCGATATTGTAATATTATAATATTATAATATCTTCTGAAGATATTTTTAAAGATTATTTTCATTTTGTCACATTATACTAGCACTATTACTGCTGTGAATTGGTAAAAATGAAACAAACATTTATTTTCAATTATTAGGGGAGGCTCTCGAGTTATACTTTCCCAGATACGCTTGCTGTTACTGCTGTGAGATGTGGATCTTTCAGTTTACTGAATGGTGCTTACTGGAACTGTTAAAATAACAGTACTTTTTGTAAGTGTGTCAAGATTCATGAGATAATGCCTCCCAACATTCATCAGAAGTACTCTGACTTGCAGTCACTCAGCATTTTGCTGCTCAGTAAAGTCACCATCTGTCCTGCACAATCTGCAGCTTTTCAATTCCCACTGATTTTCTTGTGGTTGCACAACATCTTCGAAATCCACAACTGCAGAATCACAGCATCACTGGGGTTGTAAGGGACCTTACGAGATCAAGTCCACCCCCCCTGCTAAAACAGGTACCCTACAATAGGTCACACAGGTAGGTGTCCAGATGTGTCTTGAATATCTCCATAGAAGGAGACTCCACAACCTCTCTGGGCAACCTGTTCCAGTGCTCCGTCACTCTTACCGTAAAGAAGTTCTTCTGAATGTGTGTATGGAAATTCCTTTGTTCAAGTTTTAGGCTCCTTGTCCTATCACTACATACCACTAAGAGCCTGGCCTCATCCATTTGCTTCTCACCTCCCATTAGATGTTTATAAACATTAATCAGACCCTTCACAAATGGATCACATGGACCTTGCAAAAACTGTTCTCTTTAGAAGTGGGCTGTATTCATTCGGGAAAAGTTTGAAGTTTTCCAGGGGAACACAAAGTTTGGGAAAAGAATTATGAATTCTTACAGTTTTTAAGAATCTTTCTGAAAGCTGAGCCAGTGACAGCTAGGTACCTCTGAGATGATTTTTAAGCTTTGGAAACTCATCTCATTATTTGACAGTAGTCTTACATACAAAGAAGGACATTTAAAATCTGAAATATTTCAAATAGCAATTGACATGAAACTTTGCAAGCACATATTCCTGTGAACTCTGCTTATGATACAAGCAAGAAATCCAAGTCAAGAAGTCCAAATGCGAACAGACGCAGAAGGAAATACTGTCAGTTGTTTGCTGATGTTGAAAAATGGGAGCCTGGTCCTGAATTTTGAAATAATGCTATGCTGGTATTATTCTACTGGCGTTAGGGAATTTATTCTAAATCTGCTATGTATCAGAGTAGAATATCTTTTTGTGTACTTAGCTTAAGGAACAAGAGCACTGGTGGGGTTGCCAGGCACCTGCAATGCTGAAGCTACAAGAGCAGCAGAGTATTTAATTATCCTTGATGTGCATATGTATATGTAATAAACACTGAGTTCTCAGTTGTGTCTACTTTTTCCCTAGTGCTCTGTAAGAGTCCACTTGAGAAATGTATTAACCTATAAGTGAGTTGAATAAAGGAGTGTCAGTTCTGAACTTAATTTCTTTGCTATTGAGCAGTTCATTCTTTGTAGCAAACTTGCTATCACATGCTCTCACAGACAGTGTTTGGAGGGAGAGGTTATTTTGGTATCCCTGCACTTCCCACAGCTATGGCTCAGCAAAACTCAGGCGAGTTACTAGAGCACAGGTCCTTCCCATGATTGCTCAGACATTAGCTTCCACTTCCTGCTTACTTAACTTGAAAATGTGATTGTCCTTCAAGATGCAGGAAGGCTCAAATTTAGAGGAAGTTGGAAACTGTATGATTTTTTTTTCCCGGTGAAATAAAGAGAACAAACTGTTTGTACAAATGTTAGCATGTTGTTCCCAGCAGCGCTAAGCAAAATGCAGCTGGTTGGCTGGCAGTTCTGGACTGCTCAAAAGGGCACAGCTGGAGATGTCTTAAAGAAAACATATTTCTGTTGAGTGCTGCAGAGAAAGTTACTCTGATGGCTACAACAGATACTTCGTCTTTCTTTAAAGGCAGTACCATTTTGTGGGAAGAATTTCAGTCTAGAGTTCCTTTAAATTAGTTCTTACTTTAATATTTTCTCTTGCAATTGTTTGTAACACATTTCTAAACCTCGGACTCTGCAATAAATCCATGTTACTTTCTCCATAGTTTCTCATGCAAACAGTAATACTTACCAGCTACAACCCACTGCAGCCAGCAGAAAATTCATGGGCAAATCTCAAAGTCAGTGGACAGGCTTTCCTAATTGAATCACAGAATCATAAACATGTTAAGACTGGAGAAGACTTAAGATCATCCAATCCAACCATCCACTTACCACCAATATTGCTCACTAAACCATGTCCCTAAGTACTACATCTCTACACTTCTTGAACACCTTCAGTGTCAGTGACTCCACCGCCCCCCTGGGCAGCCTGTGCCAATGGCTGACCACTCTTTTGGAGAAGATGTTTTTCCTAATATCCAACCTGAATCTCCCCTGGTACAACTTCAGGACATTTCCTCTCATCTTATTGCTAGTTATGAAGGAAGGTCACAGAAGAAGATGATTAATCTTGGAGGATAGAAGAACTGAAATTTTTAATGTGGAACTTTGGTAATTCAATCACTTGCTCAAGAACCTTCGATGTAGGATAATTTGGTCTACATAGCAGTACAAATCAACTCTGCCTTTTATTATGCAAAGAATTCTTTCTGTCCACGTCCTGTTCCTGCCAACAAAATATCTAAAGACAAACCTTTGAGTACCTTTGACTGTACATGCCACTTTGTAGCACAAACAGTGTAATAGATTAAGAACCTAGGGAAGTACTATGTTCATAGCAGTTAATAAATTTGTGCTGTAATGAAAGACAAGAAAAATGCTGATGCTGTAAAATAAAATGCTCTCCAGGTATCTAGCAAGTAGATGGATGACTGTGCTTGCTGGCATTGAGTGGTCAGGCTGCTCAGCTTGCTGGCTGCCTTGCTCTCAGACCAGCTTTTGTTTGCAGTGATTCTTGCCCATTTCTCCCAGAAGACATTTTTTCAGAAATATATTATACATACATATGAATTTTATGTATGAAAATCTTATCATTCACCTTAACAATGAAAAATATATTAGAAATATATATCTCTAAACGGTTGGTTTGGAATATATATATATATATATAATATGTATATATATATATTCACAATGCTGTCAAATAAATCGTAAAATTCCTTATCGTATATGTGGTTGTTGACAAAAAGTAACATACTAGTTATCTTTATTTTTTGTTCTTGATTAATGTAAAACATATTTCGTAGCCATTGTTGAGCAGATACATGCATGAGTGTCATAAAATATTCAATAATAGAATGTAAATAACATCTTTCCTCATAAATGGTCCCACTTATCTTTTCTTGATCAATACTGACATGTCATTATGTGATTAAGCAATAAAGGTTACATAAAAATAACAAGCAATATTCCAAGTGTACCTTATTCCTTCTCATTTCACTGTTTATGATAAGCTTAGTTAAATATTAAAAATTATTTATTTGAAATTCTCCTTACTAAACTACAGTTTTCTGACAGAAGTAAAACACACAACAGCTAGCATATTCTGTGCCACAGCAGAATTTAAAAAATGCTTATTTTTAATTCAATTAACAATATGTTTAGTGTGCCAAAAATCAAAATGAGCTATGACTTAAAAAAAAGTTTCCTTTTTTTTTAATAGACACTTCTCATGTCATCTCTGTGGTAGGGTGGGATGGAGGGTGGCTGGCTTCACAGCTAAGTGGAGAGTTTGGAGATTTGTCACTGATTCTAGTACCTGCAGTTTGGGCTTTGGTTCACCGTAGTTGAAGACGATATGCCCTGGCAAGCTTGAGCTGTGATTACCCAAACAGCTGACTCTTGGCATGTTGCAAGACACAGAATTCCATGTGATCGCTTGGCAGAGTAACTTGGATCACCTCCACTGGTGCAGATTTTAATGAGTGCAGCATGCAGGCTGTTGTTAATTGGTGGTGAAAATTTATAGTTAATGGTGGTGACTGAGTTGAAAAATAGTGTTCTGTAGCTAATAATTTTGTTCTATCAAATAGTGTTATTGTGCTCATTGTTCCTGTTGTAATTTCCATGGAAATAATAAGAGGTATTACTTTCAGAACATCCTACGTATTTTGGGTTAATCAGAAAACATCAGAGGGAACCTCCTCCTGTTTAGACCTATGACATCTCTACGTGCCTGATGCTTGCAATAAAAAACTAAACTGTAACATGCACTAGATAGTATGATATGATCATGATTCATCTGCCTGCTGCCAGCAAACAAATACTGAGCCATGATCAAGCAACATAGTTAAGCATGGTTGCTCAGTACTTGTTGCCCAAATTTCTTCTGTTTGTAAACAGGTATGTTCTTTCAAAACTATGAATTAAAAGTATTTCTCACCAATCATGCCACTGTAGTTAAGGAGGTGGGAAGCATTACCAGTTATAATTAAGCTTAAATGAGACCACAGTATATATCATTAGCAAATCAATACAAGAGTATTGCAATCTTTGCATTTGATCTCTTTTGTAAGTTCTCTAACTTACAATATCACTTTATTTCATTTTAATTTTTACTATAATATTTCATGCTGTGCAGATAACACACTCTCTTGGGCTGTTATTTTTACCATATCAAACTTTGACTCTGGCTTGTGCAACTGTATTTCACCTGACAGAAATTACTGCTGACTCAGTCAGTGCATTCCTGTATTTCAACATAGTTGGGCTGAGATCTTGAAGTGTTGGAAATATAAGCACGAGGATTTGGGAATGTGAAAATGGTCTTCTACATCCTTTTTTATTGTTGTTGTTGTTGCTGCTGTTCTCTGGGTTGAATTAGCAGCAATACTGTGATTCCTTGAATCTTTTTAGATCTGATTCTCAGCTCAGCAACAAGACTCTATCCTTTATGTTAGCTGCAGCAAAACTACAGTTTAATCAATAATGAATGATGAAATCAAGTTTAAAATGAATTGTTAGAACATGGGTAACCTTCTAGTAGAAGTCCAGAAATTGTACATTGATTCTGCTTCTTCTGATTGAGGAAGCCCTACAGTTGTCTGTCATCATGCAAACCGGACTGTGAGGATGAGGTCAAATTCAGCGTCCAGCTGCCTGAGGCCGTGTTTGCTATAAATCTTAGATATGTATTTACAGTAATTAAGTAGGTCCTATACTCTTACCACCCTGTGTTCTCTCCCTGATTCATTCGTACTACCTCATGGCTCACAGTATTAGGAAATACATCCAGCTGGAAAATAAACCAGGAGAAAAGATTTTGGTTGTAATGCTACCATAGAAGAGACAGATGAGGGCTGAGACCAGCTATGTGATGACAGGTAAGGAATCCTTAAAATAACACAAACAGGGAAGAAATGAATATTCGAGTCTTTTTTTCTGTATGTAGTTACTGGACTAGATTTGTAGGACATCTTTTGTTACAAAAGAGGCGCTTTGGTGTCCCTGTGCAGAAATCCTTTGCTGCTCAAGTGAAGCTCTTCTTTACAGTTCTGAATTGTAACAGTCAGCAAGCTGAACACCTGCTGAAGGGACGTTCTCATCACTCGGGAATGGTGTTCAAGCTGACCATCTGACATAACCTGTCTTCCCTGTAATTAACAGATGTGTGGCCATCATCATCTAAATGCTTGTGGCACACAGCTGCAACATGTATTACCATTTGCCTCTTGAACAGATCATTCATTCTGTGGCCTACTTATGTCTATCACCCTTTAGACTTTGTATTTAGAAGTCAATATATTCCCTTTAAAGAAAATTGGTGTGATTAAAAGCACTTACAGTTTCTCCACTGAACCTTCAGATGACAATATGATACTAGTAAGTAATGAAGCAGTGTCTTTCTAACCATCTCATAGAAGTTTATAAATGCTTTTAAGATATTAGTCCTTAGTACATCATTGTCATTTGAGTGGAGATCTATCGATACACATTTTTTCTAATTAAGAATATTAAACATGTAAAATAAATCCCTTTTCCAAGTTCAAGAAACCACTTCTGACTGAGTCCATATTTGGAGTTCCATTGGAAGAAGAGAGTTTAACCTTTATTTTTTTCTTCTTCTTTTTCCTATGGATAATAAAAGAAAAGCTTTCCCAGATTTTAGTTGTACTGACTTCATGAATTGACTATAGTTTCTTAGAAAACTAGATCCCTAGATAAATGCTTGCAGAGATGTGTTTAAGCCTTTCTCTGACAGCAATAGTCATCCTCTGTGAATATGGAAAAGTGTAGGGCTATGGGATGAACAGATGTGTAGGACTGTGCAAAGAAATCAAAGATAATCAATCCTTGGGTAGATATTGCATCAAGCCCTGAATTCAGAAGAGTTTTCAGAGAGCATGTAACAGTATATTGGGAGTGTGTTCCTCATAAAAAGTCATTGCTTGTAAAGTGATCTGCAAATGTGAGTTTAGGGATTTAGATAGGCTTGACCTCTTTTCAAGCTGTCAGGAATGTACTGTAGGACAAGCTTTCTGTACCTGCAAATACTTATATGTCTCCTAAAGGGAGAAGACTGGTTAAACAAGATTACTGAGCAGGGTGCATGGTCTTCTAAAAAAAAAAATATATATATATATATTGGGCTTTGTTTTGGAGTCTATGACATGACTAATATAGCCACAGAATGTGCTTAGTAACCACTATGTATGTCATTTGGGAAGCTGTGCTTCTTTTACTCTTGTATAAATAAAACTAGCTATGTTTGGTTAGAGCAGTCATCTTGAATTGAACACTACTCCACGCTACTCTGTCCTTATTCAGAACTGAAACCTATGAGCTGTGACTTCAGTCAGCTATTGGAAGCCAGATGAAATTTATTCCTTCTATTGATTCCCAGACGTAAGACTGAACAACTGAGAAAAAGAAGGGAGACTGAGGTAAGGTGAATGAGGCTTGTAGCCCTCTTCTTTACCACTATCCACTTTAATCTATCCAAGTGTATGGCCCAAAGTTCAACTTGATTGACAGAGATGTTTGTTTGAGGGCACAGAAGGAGCAGGAAAAGAGGAAGTAGTAGTAGAGGTTATCTGGTCAGTTCACTAGGAAGATACAGTGCTGTGAACTTTAAGCCACATAAAACAGCTAGCATTATTTTATCTGAAGGTAATAAAATAAGCAGAATAACTCCTCTTCACCTCTGGGAGGATTATAAGTACTGCAGTAAACAGGATCAGGGTGAAAAATTCTACTGAAAATTATCAGTAATTTTAAAAAGTCAGTGTAGTTTAATAATTATGAAGGTGAAATATCTCAACATGACTAAATAATCTGAGACTTTTATGAAAATCTGAGGAAGTTAAAAATTATTACAGGACACCCTAAAAATAGGATTTTATTATGAAGAAAAGGCTATCATTTTTGGGTGGTGTCTGAGAAACTTATAAGACTGTAAGTAGGGTAAGAACTACCAAGACAACCTGGAGAAAATCCAGAGGAGAGAGACCAAGACTTATAAAAGAATGCATGATCACTATACAAAGACAGAATGAACTTTGTTCAATCAAGAGGCATAACAATATAGCACTATGTAACATCATAAAGAGTCTAGTGAACAGCTGAAGGGAAATATGTCTAATTATTAGAAAAGAAGATCCAGAGTGTATATTCAGAATCTGGGAGATTGAGGAACATCTTTCCCTGGATCTCTTCAAGAGAAGGTAGACAAGATGAATAACAGAAACACAAAAGGCACATTTATCACTGTCACTGGAGGTGCCAGTATTGGATGTTCATTTAAGACTCCTTTTAACCTTTCATTTCTAATATTCTGCTAATGACAGATTATGAATATTCTATCCGAGTTACTGTAATTTGAAAAAGATACTTTTTCAACTGTGTTGACACCAGAGTGATCAATTTGCATTACATTATGTAAGTCTCACCAATATGCTTCATTAAATTAGTGTTATCAAGTATCCTACTGATTCAAGGTTTTTTTTTTTTCTTCTGAGATCTATATGGCCTGTACCTAGATTTAAATTCTGGTTGCTATCAGACATTAATGATTCTGATGATTAATTTCTGGTTTTTTTTCTGTTTTTTTTTTTCTTTAAAAGTTATTTCCAATAAAAAAGAAACTGATATTTAGAAAATTCTTGAAAAATTGAGGATGAAAATGAAAGTAAATTACTATTTATTGCTAGTTTACATGTTGCTTATCTACAAAAAACTCTGTTTATAAATAACAAAAAGTATATACAAGAAGCATATCAGACTACATGCAATACTGCAAGATACTAAGAAAAATACTAAGGCTTTCAGGGGACAGAAATTATTCTTTTTCAGTCTTCAGCAATGGTAAAAGCCAAAGAAGGGAGAACCAAACACAGGAGGGGAATTCATGATACAGTATAAGTTACTGATAAAAAGGTTGATTTCAGCAAAATATGGGTTGCCATTCTGCTGAGAAACATCAAAGGATAAAAATCTGAGAGATAATTTACACTGTATTTGTTTTGATCTCAAGGAAAGAAATTGGGCTGGAATATGAAAATCATCACCGGGCTTTGGAAGCGGCAAAAAATTAATGAAGCTACCAAAACTTCGCTCAGGTTCTCTCAGCTTAGGCTCTTGCACTGCACTACTTTTAAGCAGCTACTGATAACAGTCTTTTACAGGTGTGTGTGTGAATGATGATCACCAGGAAGAGACTGATTGCCTGAATTCACATCTATTTATTAGGCAGACTAAAGCCAATTCATGCTAAGTAGTTGAGCCATCTAGTATGAAATGTTCCTTGTGAAGGGAGTGGAGGTGCAGGGACTGATCTCTTATCTCTGGTAACTGGGATGGGTCCCAAAGGAAAGGCATCAGGGAAGGTCAGGTTGGGTATTAGGAAAAGGTTCTTGACCAGAGGACAGTGGGAATGGAACATGCTGCTCGGGGAAATGGTCATGACTGCTGGAGTTCAAGGGGCATTTGAACAGTGCTCTCAGATGTAGGGTTTGAATTTTGGCTATTCCTGGGTGGAGCCAGGAGCTGTACTCAATGATACTTTATTGGTTCCTTCCAATTCAGGATATTCTGTAGTTCTATGACTCTGTGATTTTAAATATCAAGATTATGTAGAGTTAGGAAGAAGAATCTGAAGTTTGAGTGCTGAAAGAATGACTTCATTGAGGATTGAAATACTTCATTGGAAAAGCAGTAGAGCAAGAATAATAAAGCCTTTCTCTGTTAAGACAGATTCCTTTCTCTACAGAATGTAATATCTGAAAATGCACTATAGCTGCATTTTTAATGGCATTTCCAGGGGCAGAACATGGGCAAATCTTAATTATCCACTTAACTGTTTGAAAATGACAGACTGCCAAGTTCTTGGAGTGTGATGAAGCAATTTTTACTTAGAAGTGTCTGAGCAAGTGCTCAGACTGGCAGTACAATTTGCGTCTCTTGAAAAGGAGCATACTGCATGAGAACAAAAAGTTAAAAAGGTATTAGCATAACAGCTTGTCAAAACATCATACTGCTTACTCAGGCAAGTTCACAGTCTTATTGCTGTTTTATTGGTTCAGGAGCTTTCAAATGATAGGAAAGGCAATTTAGATCTCTGATTTATGACAGACTTTGAAATAGTTTGTATGTATATGGAAGACTCACAGTTCAGCATCAACTCAGGAAATTTCTGGATTTAGTCTTATGGTATTATACAGTAGAAAAACTATCAATTACCAAAATGATAGTCTTAAAGGCATAATAAAAGCCACATAAAGGAAGAGAGATAAGAATCACAATAAAAGCACTATAACTGCACTGGGAACTCTTAAATAACTGCGTGTGGGAGCAGTGAGATAAGAACGATCATGACTGTGACTTTGTCTTCAGACTTTCTTGGTGATGGAAATTTAAACTCTTCTTTCTGAGATAATTAAATCTATAATTACGACATCCTCGGTGGGTACTCACATCACTTTTACAGATACCTCTGCACATGCTTGTGAGGAAAACAACTTATGATAGCTTAGTGTTGAGTTTGTTCTGGATGTTCTGTAAGCATTCACACAAACCCAGGACCTTTTAGGATCTCTTAGCTGCTAAAACTTAACCTCAAATCTGAAGAACACAGTTCCTGTTAGTGTACTTAGTGTAGTTTCTCTCCCGTGCCTCGTGTCTTTGTGATGTAAGTCAAATTTTGAAACTCTAGGAGTCTAGGAAAAAAAATCTGTACACTTATGTTCTGAAAACTGAACCTGGATGTATCTTAAGGCATTCTGTGTATCTTCTGTATTTATTTATTTATTTATTTATTTATTTTTACCATGCTTGTTAACAGCACAGAGGAAACAGTTGAGTCACCAGTACATGGGATTTAACATATTATACCTAGTTGATCTGACAGAGGCTATAGGCTGCTCCATAGCCACATAAAGTATCTTTTAAAATGGGGAGAAAACATACTACAGTGGCTGCAATTTTAATGGAGATTGCAAATGTAGTAGCTAATGTAAATGAGCAATAAAAGATCATTAATTATCAAACAAAAAATATTTCCACATTGGCTATGTCACACCTGTCAAATTTCTGACCTTCCTCAAAATAGGGAGGCTTTCTTTTTCTTTTTGAATTAATACTATACAATTTCATGCAAAAAATACATTGTCTGTCTAAGTCAAAACACTGTAGAACCAGTGGCTCTGCTGCCAGAGATAGAAGGTGTCAATCCTTGGTGAAGGTGCTTACTGCATTTTTTGTTTTTTGAAAAAGCTGTGGCAGAATGACAACTATTCCATTCAGTGTATGGAAGTAATGCTGTGAAAGCTAATGCTTATGTGCCTCCCAGTATTAAACTAATTTTAGAGGACATCAGGAGCAACCCTTTAAAACTGTCTTTGTGTATTATAACATCATTCTATCAGGTAGATGGTGATTGAAGCAGGAGAGGAGGAAGGTAGGCTGAATTTTTTTTTTTTTTTTTGGAGTTTGAGTATAAGGTCTTCAGAGTGGGCAAGATCCTTCATCTTCATCACTAAGTGCCTTGCACCTACTTTTCTTTCTTTGTGTTTTCACCGTATGCTTCTTGTTGGGTTTGTGATGTTTCGAGAGGATATTTCAGTCCTATTTCCCTTCTGCCCTTTTGAACACAAGGAAGATGCTCCTGGATGTGAGGCAGGAGAAAAACGGTGGGATGTCACTTCCTACAATGGCAGGATAATGAGGGTTGCTACGAGTTCTGGAGCTAACCCAGGAGGTCAGTAGAGGTCTACAGTTATCTTATTTATTTTTCTGTCAGGGTCCTGAGGGCACCAATAAACTTTATTGTCCCTGCTGACTGGGACAGACTGACTCTGTCCATGGCTCAGGTCTCCATGCCAGCACAGCCAAAGGCCATCAGCCCCTGCCTTAGCTGTGAGGCTCTGCCCTTCTGTGATGGTGTACTCCCTACCATCTAAAGACTTTCCATCCTTCTGCTGCTTTGCTCAAACACTGGCTGTTACACCTGATGCCTTGGTCAGGTCAGCCAGATAGTGACTACAGTACTGGTTACACCCAAGGCCTTGTTCAGCCAGATAGTGACTATGGTACTGGTTACACCCAATTTCTTCACTTTCTCAGGTCCATTCTATGATTCTGTGATCTTGCTGGGACACATAGCAACTGGAGCACTGTCTCAGACTGGGTTCTGGAGGAACTAGTGGACAGATGTCTTGTTCAACAGCTGAGGGCCAATTGATCGTGCACTAGAGAATATGACTATTACTTCATCACCTTATCCCATAAATACTCAAGAGTCCAAGAGCCTTGTGAGCTCTCCTGCTCAGAAAGTGGCTGCATGACAGAATCTCCCCCTGAGTAGGGACACCTCTTAGGTTACTCCTATTGTAGAGATGCTTTCTACCTTGGTGTCAAGAGACACCCTACTGATACAGATCCTTGGTAACAGACTAATAGTCTTCTAAACTTTGTAAGCTTTGCTATGATTATACTTTTGATTAATTATGCACACACAAATCTTGTAGACATAACCTGTTTACCACATCTGGGACTAGGAGTGGATTCAGCTTCACCTAGGTTCCTTACCTCCTCATTTCAAGGAGTTTAGAAAGCAAGTGGATCCATTCTGAACCTTGTGACTCAGAAGAATCTTCTCCTCAACCTTTAGAAATAAATTATTGACTTGGACTAATATTGGGTCAAGCTGCACCTAGACTCCTCTGAGGAGTTTAGGAAAATGGGGTCTACTCTGAACCTCTTGATTCAGTAGGAGTCTTTCTTGAATATGCATAATTTTTGTGTTTGAAACTGTATGAAATGCTCACTGTATACGAGAGGTTTTAGGAGTGCCATCTCCTTGGAAAAAAAGTAGCACAGGTACTTACTGTGTACTTCCAACACTTTCAACATTAAGCACTGCAGTAGAAGTTCCCGGGTTGAAGGCTGCCATTCCTCCTTTCAGCTATGGGCATTTCTACAGCTTAGGAAATGCATAAAAAAACCACCACCACCACCACCAAAAACAAAAACCAACCAAAAAACAACAAAACAAAACAAAACAAAAAAAACCCACCAAAATAAAAGAAAAAGAAAGAAAGAAGCAATAACAACAAAAAAACAAACCAAATCAGTCAACAAAACAGTGTGTATTTACTGCTCTCCACAGAAAGTGCTGAGTCAGAATTACAGAGCTTATGTAATTGGCAAAGATAATGTTTTGATAATGTTAAAGTTCCAGAGTGTACAGCCTATGCAGCATAGAATAGTTGGTCCACACCCTGCAATTTTGGATTAGGAAACATTATATTAATTAAGCCATATTTTATGCAATGTTCTCACTGGGGACATTTATGGTCATTTTCGTAATGAATAATCATAATAAGTATTTACTCTTTATTACTAGAATTACACTCCTCCCCTCCCCTCCCCTCCCCTCCCCTCCCCTCCCCTCCCCTCCCCTCCCCTCCCCTCCCCTCCCCTCCCTTCCCTTCCCCTCCCCTCCCATTCCCTTCCCTTCCCTTCCCTTCCCTTCCCTTCCCTTCCCTTCCCTTCCCTTCCCTTCCCTTCCCTTCCCTTCCCTTCCCTTCCCTTCCCTTCCCTTCCCTTCCCTTCCCTTCCCTTCCCTTCCCTTCCCTTCCCTTCCCTTCCCTTCCCTTCCCTTCCCTTCCCTTCCCTTCCCTTCCCTTCCCTTCCCTTCCCTTCCCTTCCCTTCCCTTCCCTTCCCTTCCCTTCCCTTCCCTTCCCTTCCCTTCCCTTCCCTTCCCTTCCCTTCCCTTCCCTTCCCTTCCCTTCCCTTCCCTTCCCTTCCCTTCTCCTTTTCTCTCTTTCTTCTCTTTCGATTTTTCTTTCCACCTTTCTGTGGCTTTTCTCTGTATTTTCTTACGTACCTCACACGGGCATTCTTTTCTCTTTAATACTTCTTCTGGTGTTTGACTATTTAGGCATTTGCTTGATATTTTTGTGCTCAGAGTAAGAATTAAAAATTTGGGCAACAAGGGCCTCAAAGGCAAGAGGAGAACAACTAAGAGGAAACTCTAATGGGGAAAGATCAGAGTATATATTAAATAGTCAGGATTTGAAAGAGCTTCTGGGGATTTTGTCACTGCATTTCATTATTAATGTTTATGCCATATTTATAGCAACCTTCCCATCAGGAAGACATACAGCAGTTAGTTGTCTTGGCCTCATCTCCTGAGATCCTCTTTGGGAATTAAAATTGAATGAAACGTGACTATGCGAACTCAGAGGTTCACTGAGTTCAGTGAAAGCAAGTAACAAAATATCATTCCAGTAAGGAGGCAAAAAGAACAAATATATTACTATTGCAATGCAAAACAGATTAAGAAAAATATTAGGAAAATCAATTATTGTGCAGAATAAAAGAATAAGAATGACTTTGGAGAAAGACAGATTCCTGTGTAGGCAGATACCTGAAAATTTTGTGTGGGAGTTATGGACAGTATTAATGGCTATGAGTTAGAAAGAAAATGAACAGAATTTGGAAAATAAGTTACCAGTCAGATAAGAAGAGGATTTATTTTTCATCAAATAAAAGCTCTTTTGACTTTAAAAGGGTAAAGAATGGCGGAAGAGAAAGCAACAAATAAAAAAATTTGATGATGGTTATTTGTAAATATAAATGTAGAGTTCAAAGACTAATGGAATACTTCCTGATTACTTCACTTATTTTTATAAGAATTTTCTCTTCTAAGAAAACCTAAATAGAAAATTAAATAGGGGTCTGGAGCCCAAGTCTTATGAGCAGTGATTGAGGGATCTGGGATTGTTTAGTCTGGAGAAGAGGAGACTCAGTGGAGAGACCTTAAGGCTCCCTTCAACTACCTGAAAGAAGGTTGTAGCGAGGTGAGGATTGGCCTCCTCTTCCGTGTAACTAGCAATAGGACTAGAGGGAATGGCCTCAAATTGCACCAGGGGGCTTCAGGTTGGACTTTAGGAATTTTTTTTTTCCTAAAGAGTGGTCAGGTGCTGGAATGGGCTGCCAGGGGAGTGCTGGAGTTGCTGTCCCTGGATGTGTTTAATAAACATTTTAATGTTGTACTAAGGAACATGGGTCAGTGGGGAAATACTGGTGGTTGGTGGATGATTGGACTAGATGATTTTGAACGTCTTTTCCAACACTGGTAATTCTATGATTCTATTCAAATTTAAAATTCATCACAAAAACTACCCCCTTAGAGCTATTAGACTCTTGACTATTTGTGTCCCTTTGAAAGAACAGTGGAAAAAAAAAAGTTACAGTTTTGTAACAGTGAAAGGCCTCACTTGACTATTAAGCATCTCAGTGTATCTATGTTTTGTAATTCTAGAATCAAATGAGATTTAGGTGAAATTTAGGTGAGTAACATGCTCACCTTTCAACCACGTTCATGGAGAAACTCCTTGTGATTCCTTTTATTAACTCTCTAGTTTGAATAAACTTGTCGCAGTCGCTAGTGGAAAAGATTCCTAATCCACTACATAATGAAAAGAGGCACACCTACACAGCACATCACTTTTGGAGTGCCAAACTGTCACCAGCAATCATAATATCTGCCCACAAAACCTACCTGCCAAATATTTGTATCTCATAATTTTCTTTATTCAAGTTCCTCCTCAGAGTACTCTGCAGTTAAATGAGTTGAAATGATAGAGGGTTATCTGCAGACAACACAAAGTCACTACAGGGAAAAGTGTGTAAACATGCCTGAAAACATTTCATAAAGACAATCTCATTATCAACTTTCTCTCAGAAGTGCTCTTCCGTTCTGTTTAACAGTGACATTTTACTCATCATAACAGAGAGAAGATCATAATTGAGAAACAGAAAGTGTATACTCAGTTTAAATTCAGTGGCCGTGCTCCTTGGTGTTACAGGAAATACCTAATTTTCACAAGGATATAAAAACACGAGATCAAACTGAAAGGCCACCTAGTCTTGTTTCTCAAACACTGAAAAACAGGAAACACCTATAGAATTATCAAAGAAGATAGCAGGTTTCCCTGTGTACTCCTCCAGCCTTTAGCTGGACTAAACAGAACTGAATAGATTCTTTTCAAGATTTTTTTTTTTCTGTTACTGTCTGAATCCAAGCAAGTTAATGGCAGCAAGTAATTTTATAGTTTAACAGTATAAAGGCACATGCCCTTTGTTTTACATCCATTTTTGCCTATGCTTTTGTTTCATTTATTCCGCTTTGAGGGTTAATAAGTTTCATTCCTGTATGGAAAGAATCATTCACTTTTCTCTGGCCAGTTACAGAACTCTATCATACCTCAGTAGTCCCTTTTGGAGTAAAAAGAGCTCAGTATAGTTCTCAAGATCCTGTTTGTTATTCAGAGAATATTTTCATGGAACTGCCTATTCTACCTAAAATCTCTCATCATTCTCACTTCTGACTAATAACAGCTAGTGTTCTTGCAATTTTAGCTCTATTTTCTTCTGTGTGCATCATTTACGTTTTTTTTGGAAATTTATTGCATAGTCATTTAGCATCATTAAACTTTTCTAGGATTCTCCATGTGCAGTTTTCATCATTACTACCCGAATAAGTTTTTATTATCACTAAATTTATCAGTTTACTATCTCTCATCTTTACAGCTATGCTGATCTCCATGAATGCACAATGTGCAATCTTTTAGTTTTGTAAAACTATTTTTAAAAAACTTTATTACATCTTGTCATCTATTGTCTATTTTTTATGCAGTTCTTCATTTACACAGGATTTTGCTACTTATGATTTGCCACCTTGACTTCTTGTGGAGTATTTGATGGATGATTTTGTTGAATGGTTTTTCCAAAGTGAAGTGGCTTAATACACGGGATTTCCTGTGTCCATTTTTGCTCGTTTCTTAAAAGAACACTCTGAGGCATGACTTCCCTTGACTAAGGAGAGAATTTTATTAACTCTTCCCTGGCACTTACCCATTTCCTTGAGTTATGCTAGAAGAAAGTTCACATCATCTTCCACTTTCAAATTAGCAAGGAAATTATCTGAGTTCTATGCAAGACTGATATCAGACTACTGGTCCATACTTGCATATAGATCTAGAAGACTGGACATCCAAAAATATAGTCAACTTCCTTAAAAATTAAGATCATTTCACAACTGGTATAAAGTTCCTCTCAAGGTATCTAAATGTTAGGTAAGAAGCAGAGAAAAAACCTAAGTAGTCCCAAAGGAAATTCTTCATATTCTGAAATAAAATGGGATTACAAGTAATATGTTGATGTCATCAGGCTGTAGGACTGAGATTCTTCATGCTGGCATAGAGATCTAAATGAATGTGATGAAACTAATCACAGGTGCTGAGTTGCTCTTGTGCCTTTGGAAAAAGTACTTTTCTTTCAAATAAGAAAGTTTGAAAAAAGCAATGACTGTGACACAAGTGCCTGCTGCTCCTCATGAAAAAAGCAGATACTCTTGGAAGCTCTCATGGCATGAGAAAACAAATGTGCCAAATGTATCAAAATTCTGTTTGTTCTCTTGCCTCTCAGCAAAACACCAGGATTTGCAATATACAAACATGCATGTATCTATTTATCAGACATGGATGTAAGCTAATCTTTTCAAGGCTGTTGGATATGATTTTTAGGATCACCGAAATTAATATGAATAGGCTTGTGATAATACATCTGTGAATACAATTGTTTAATTAAGTACTTCTTGAAATCATCTTTGTTACTATTAGATTTTTTCCACACTCAAGCATAGCTCACACTAAATATGTCTGATTTCAGCTATTTTGTTTATATGTTTTTTTTTTGGCCTCAGCCTCAGCAGCTGTGTAATTGTGCTTTTTAAATAGGACGATTTAAAATCACTTACACAGCTTGAAGTAATTGCTAATTTAGGCAGCAATTGCATGTGACAGATTTCTAATTGTTAGATGGATGACAAGATGCTAGAAATAAATGATGCATTAAAAAACCCCAAACAATTAAGAAATACTCCCTCACGCTTAATGACTGAGGCAAGGTCAGTGCTGTTTGCCTTGTGATTAAGGGATATCTTCCTTCTTTTGTTCGCTTACTGACTTCTCTCTCCAGAGAAACTGTGACACAGGGAAATCAGCAGCAGAATGCTCTTAAGCAATATTTTTAAGTTGGATTTCTTTCACTTGCTGTATTTCAGACCATTTCTAAAAAAATAGCCGTTTCCTTATATGCTATTGAAAGACCTGAAACTCCAGAAAATTTTCTTCCATTTTCAGCTAGATTATCACCAGAAAATCAGGATTAGAAGAACCAGAAGTATCAATGAATCAAAACAAAGTTGTCTAAAGAACATTTATGTCAATAGCTTTGTGCATTTGTGTGATTTGGAAACTGTAGGAACTGTAGGAAAAGGAAATCTTTTACAAGGACATTCAGAAGTGGCACCCAAAAATCTTCTGAGTTAGAAAAAAAAGAAGTGTTGAGATACATAATCTTCCATGGAAATGTACTGGTCTCCAGTGAAATCACAGAAGGAAATTTATACACAGACACTTGCAAGTAAAAACATAATTTAAGTAAACATCTATACCTTATCTAAGAACTGCCAAGAAAACATTGATTTGTGTCACTTCTTCATTCTTCAGGGTGAAGGATGTGATTGTCTCCTTCTGTTCCATTCTCACAAGGCCCCATTTGCAGCACTGCACTCAGCTTTGGGCCTCCAGCACAAGGACAGGTAGCTACTGGAGCTGGTTCAGAGCAGGAGCACAAAGATCATCAGAGGGCTGGAGTATCTCTTCTGTGAAGACATGCTGAGAGAGCTGGGCTTATTTAACCTGAAGAAGTCTCCAGGGAGGCCTTATAGCAGCCTTCCAGTACTTAATGGAAGACTTCAGAGAAGATGGTAAGGGTCTCCTTATCAGAGAACATTGTGATCAAACAAGGGGTAGTGGCTTTAGACTAAAAGAGGCTAGGATTGTATTTGATACTAGGAGGAAACTGTTCCCTTTGAGGCACTGACACAAGCTGCCCAGAGGAATTGTACATGCCAAGTCACTGGAGGTGTTCAAGGCCAGGTTGGATGAGGTTTTCACAGAATCACAGAATTGTAGGGGCTGGAAGGGACCTCTAGATATCATTGAGCCCAACTACCCTGCCAAAGCAGGCTCTCTAGACCAGGTTGCACAGGTAAGCATCCAGGTGGGTCTTGAACATCTCCAGAGAAGGAGACTCAACAACCTTTCTGGGCAGCCTATTCCAGTGCTTCGTCACCCTTACTGTGAAGAAGCTTTTATGCACATTTGTGCAGAACTTCCTATAGTTCAATTTGTAGCCATTTCCCCTTGTCCTATCACCACGCACCACTGAAAAGAGTCTGGCCTCGTCACTTTGCCTCCCACACCTTAGATATTTATAGACATTGATCAGATCCCTTCTGAGTCTTTTCTCAGAGCTGAACAAGCCCAGCCTTTCCTCATAGGAATGATGCTCCAGGACCTTTATCGTCTTTGTGTCCCTCTGCAGGACTCTTTCCTCTTTTGTACAACCTGATCTAGTAGGAAGTGTGTCTGTCCATTGCAGAGAGGTGAAAACTTGATGGCCTTAGAGTCTCTTCCAACCCAAACTATTCTATGATTTTTAAAATAAACTGTAAAGTTGATTTCCTTTCTGTATATAGTTTTCAAATTATTTTATTTCTGCTAAAGTTATAAATAAGAGGTGGTCTGTCTTAAAATGATGATTTTCTCCCAAGAATTAAGTAAAAATAATAGAATCCAATATTTAAAATGTAGTTTTACAGTAACTCCAAGTGTTGATAACATTTTGCAGAAACTAAGAATTTTCAACACAAATACTCCCAGCCACCAGGAATAACAAATAAGGCTCTTGGAGTTAAGAGACTGATTTCTCTACGATAATAAAAATATATTTTTCTCTCTAGCTTTTTTTTTTTTCCCTACTGCTATAATTGCTAGAAACTTAATTTCTTTTTCAGAAAAGACAGCTGAGACACTTATATTAACACTTTTTATCTCTCTTTCTCTATATTAACTACATAAATAGGAGTTTAACAATGTCAAACATTATAGGATCCATAGTAAAATAATGAAATCATTGGGTAACACTATTTTAATTGAAGTTGGTTAACTGAAAGATTTCCACTGGTTTTCTGTTTCATATTTCCACAGTAATTTCTGTCTCTTTTTGCTTAATTTCTTATTTTCTTTGTAATTGTTAGTATCTCTTTAAAATCTTTACTTTTCTCCCAGTTTCCTTCCATATTTTAGTCATGCTTGAGAATTGCTGGTCTATTTACTGTCTCGTCCCTTGAGGCTGCTCAGTCACCATTTAAGCCTCATTCTCTTTTATTAACGACAGTTTCCTTTACCCTTTTACATACTCTTTGGAAATGAAATTTGCCTCCCAGCTTTCCTACAATTAGGTATTGTTTTATGTGGAACAAAATGATTAAAAATGAAAAGAGAAGCCAAGTATCTTTGGGTTACTGGCCTCTGAATAGTCACTTTTGGCACTTATTTAAGTGTGACTTGTGCAATGTCAAGATCTGTTTCAATCCCAACATTTCTTGCTCTTGACTTTCCGGTTTCACATCAGTTGCTGTTCTTCCCACAATTTCTGCCAGGCCATTAGAGATTCAGAGTGCCTGTGTAATTCCAAGTACTCACAAAGTGCAAAAAGTATTCTTGTGACATTTTCTTCAGCAACTTCCCCATTTAACAAACATCAGCGTCCATTACTACTGTCCAGTAGGGGAGATAGTCTTTGAGCACACATTTCACACATTTCCATTCTTCATATCTGCATTCTCACAATTATAACAATGCAAATGGCAGAGGATTTTGAACAAAAGTTGTAATTTGGACTTCTCATTAATTAGAAAATCTGCAAATTCCATAAAGGAAAGGATCATTGGGCTGCTTAAGCTTGTAAACTTCAGGAGAAAAAATGTGTTTATTCAAGATTTAAATAGGTTTAAATTCTTATTGCTGGTGGATTCACGAGGAAACTCTGCTTAAAAGAAACAAGAATATTACTGCCACATTTATATTTCCCTAGGGGAGATTTTATTCCAGAACTGTGACATACAGATCTATGAATCTTGTAACACATGTAAAAGTTTTAAAAACAGAAGACGTAAAAAGTAAATTCTCACATTAATATGTTAAGGGTATCCTCTAACAATAAACTTGGGGCCCTGTTTTTAAAGAATGTGTTTTGAATGACTTCCTTTGTTTAGAGTACGTCTTCTACTGAGTTTGACTTTAGACCCAAAGGTTGGGAAGCAGGGCATGAGCTCATGAAATCAGAAGATTGCTATTAGAAAAAACCTTATTTTTGTCCCCCAAATACTTTAATTAATAAATAATTATCTTTTTTTTTTTTTTTTTTAATCTGATATTGCAGAAAAGGAAGGGACTGTCTGTGAATTCTTTGTAAAGCTAATGGCTTTAATTACTGCACCTTCATTTGCTCTTAAATATGTATTTTGTAAATCAAGAACTCGTGGAAAAAGATGTTCTGAGAATGGATGTGCTTAAACACACATGGGGTATAGAATCATAGAATCATAGAATGACTTGGGTTGGAAGAGAACTTAAAGATCATTGAGATCCAACCCCCCTGTCATGGGCACAGTTGCCAACCACTAGGCTCCATACAGCCTGGCCTTGAGTACCTCCAGGGATGATGCATCTACAGTTTCTTCAGGCAGCCTGCTCCAGTACCTCACCATGCCCTAAGAATTTCTTCCTAATATCTGATCTAAATCTCCCCTCTTTTAGTTTAAAGCCTTTTCTCCTTGTCTTATCATTATCAGACTGTGTAAAAAGTTGGTCTCCCTCCTGTTTATAAGCTTCCTGTAGCCTTCTCTTCTCTAGGCCAAACAAGCTGAGCTCCCTCAGCATTTCATCATAGGAGAGGTTCTCCAGCCCTCTGATCATCTTCGTGGCCTCCTCCAGACCCACTCCAACAGCTCTGCATCATTTCTATGCTGGTGGGCCTCAGACCTGGATGCAATACTCCAGATGGGACCTCACAAGGGCAGAGCTGAGGGGGACAATCACCTCCCTGTCCCCGCTGGTCGCCCATCTTCTGTTGCAGCCCAGGATACAGTTGGACTTATGGGCTGCAAGAGCACATTGCTGGATCATGTCCAGGTTTTGGTCCATTAGGACCCTCAAATCCTTCTCTGCAGGGCTGCTCTCAATAAGTTCTTCTCCCAGTCTGTATACATATCTGGGATTGCCCCAAACCAATTGGATCACCTTGCATTTGGCTTTGTTCAACCTTACTGGGTTCTTGTGTGCTCATCTGTCTAGCTTTTTCAGGTCCTTTTGAATGGCATCCCTTCCTTCTGTTGTATCATCTGCCCTGTTTAGCTTAGTGTCATGAGCAAACTTGCTAAGTGGGCACTCAATCCCACAATCCAAGTAATTGATAATGGTATTGAAGAGAGCTCCTGGGGGAAACCACTTGTCATCAGCTTCCACCTGGACATAGAGCCACTGACCATAACCTTCAGAGAGTAACCACCCAACCAATTCTTTATCCACCAAATAGTCCAGCTTTCAAGTCCATATCTTTTTGACTCAGAGATAAGAATGTGATGTGGGACTATATAAAAAGGCATTGCAGAAGTCTGGGTGGTAGATGACATCAGTCACTCTTTCTTTGTTCCTTAAATACCATGTAGAAGTCCACAAGATTGGTCAGGCACTATTTGCCCTTCGTTAAGCTGTGCTGGCCATCCCAGACTACCTCCTCGTTTTGCATATGTATGCATACTTGAAATCAGTACTGGTTCAAGAGACATAAGGCATGTTCAACCTCACATTTTCAGAAAAAGTATGACAGATGCCACTTATGTTTGGAAAATACATCTGAGAGCTCAAAAAAGTGAACCGTAGTTAAAGACTGCTGAGATGAAAAACAAATTTTAAGAATCTTACCAGTAGGAGAGAAGCTGAGCACTGTGAGTGTCCTGCTGGGAAAACTTCTCATATGTATATGTATTTTGTTTCAAGTCTTGGGAGTTTCCAGTCTACTATCTTGGTTCCGCATCAGCTCTTTGAGCTTCCAGGTGGGCTCTGTGGGGATTTGCTGTGAATGCTGTCAGCTGGGTGAATCTTTCAGGGATGCGTTTTGGTTGAACAAGGAACTACATTAATTGGCAAATTCTCAATTCAAATCAGAATGTAACTCTTGAACATGCAAAGAAAATACTAAAAGTATGTCACATTCTGGTTTCATTTTTTTTTTCATATTTTTGAGGCTGTCAGAGCCTCTAAAAAGCAAGTAAAACATTTATTTCAGAGGCTCCAAAACTTTGTAAACTCTAAGAAAGTACATTTATCATGTCATGGATGAGGCCTCTGAGCCCTCCAGGAGGTACTCCTGATTTTTTGTAAGTAAAAATTGTTCCTGATAACCTTGTTTGAACTGGTATTAATTATTCATGCAATAAACAACAAAGGCTCCTCTTGTGAATAGCTTCTGAACATAAACACACTGCTATATTTTAGATCATCTGTTATTAGACATACCAAAATGCATAACATACACCAAATGCATAACATATACCAAATATTTGTAAATGTATTATTTCTTCAAGTTCAACACTGTATGTTTCTAGATCTACAACATACTTGGTAAACCCTAATATTGAACTTAATAATATATGAATATCTTATTAATTAAAAGCCATAATTAATTCATATTCTGGCTTGAAGAAAACCTCTCATTGGGGTTGTGTCATCACCCTACTAATCTTAGGCAGAACACTGCAAGCAAGAGTGTTTTAGCAAGTTTTAATTGTTAATTAATTATATATTAAATTAATTGTTTATTAATTAAAATATGGTGTAATAAGGAATAAGAAAATATAATAAAAATCTAACTGAATCAGATAGAATAGGACAATGTCATGTTGCAATTATTTAATAATGTATTAGCAAGTCTTTCAACTGAAATGAAATTAATCTCTAGCAAAATAGAAACAATGGCCATAGGCCGTTTTAATTCAAGGTACATCACTGTATTACATTTTGCTAACTGCAGTACTTTCTCAAGATGAAACTCTTCCCATAGCTCGTAAAACCCAGAATGAAATAGGTCCTGATTGCAAAATGAAGATGAGATCAGGCTAGATAACTATTATATTATTAATATTTTATTAGTTGCTGCTTCCTTTGAATATAAAAAAATCAAAATTGAATCAAAGTTATTTCAGAAATCCTGGAAATCCTTCAAGATCTTTGGAGTGTCTACGTACAATACTTGGTGGTGGTATAATAGAGAATAATATTCTCTCTTATTTGTTTAGTAAAAAAAGGAGACACAGCATCTCACATTGGGAAATATTCTGAGTAAAAATTTTTAGTTTTAGAGGAATAGACACTCGTGGCAAGGAGCCCTTAGGAACAATTTTTACTTTATCATCTATTAAGAATGAGAAGACTCAGCTCCTAGAAAGGTCTGTTCTCTGCAGACGGAGAAGACATTTCAGATAGACATTCAGATATCTACAATGTGGACAACTAAAATTGGAAAGAAGAATAATAATCTCTCAGTTTCTTTCTTTCACTTCACAAAATTAATGTTGATTCACAATGGACTAAAGGCTTTTCTTTTTTTAAAAAAAAGTTGTGGTCTGTTACATATTTTTATTTTTTATTTTTTTTAACTGAGATTGATTAGCTTTTAGTCCTGGAAAATTTGACAGAAGTTCACAAACAAGAAACTCAGTTCTGCTAGAGTACATGAAGACTTTACATTACCTTCACAACTGGTAACAACAGTGTGAAGATTTCCTGTAACAAGGTGGTATTCATTTCATATATACTTGTAAAGAAGCTTACACTGGATTTTGATCCTTAGAATTGTAAGATTTAATTAAGACATATTTTAGGTGATCCAGAAAGATGTGGCAGTGAAGTCAGAAATTAAGTGATGTGTTGGGGGTATACATTTGCACTGGGTCTACGCCTCTTAAGTTGATCTTGTCCCATGTATGCAATTTTATCATACATTCAGTGCTTAACATCCAGTTCATAATGTGAAGTATCAAAACAGTGTTTAGATTAGGCATAGTTCTAAAAATGGAAATCTGCTATGAGCAAATTAAATCTGAAGGAAGGGTACAGAGAAACAGGGTAGCCACATTAATGGAGGCTGTAGTATCTCAAGGTTGACTGAAGCAATAGTACAGTGCGTGTGGCAACATGCCAAAGTAATAGGCCTGTATTACTTCCCTATTCTCCAGGTGAGGAGCCTGAATGGTATGAAAAGTATAGCTTGGCAAAGCGGTGTGGGGACACATAACACAATTTCAAAGGTCTGTGTAAGCGTAAATCCATCTAGTCACACATGTTTCAGTGTGAGGCACATGCAGGTAAAGTTGCAAGGGGCAAGAGAACTCAGTTACACACCAAGGCTCTGGAGACATGTTTTGAATTTGAAACAATGCACCTATTTGTGCATTCATGTATATATGACAAGAATGCACAATGCATAAATACTTGTTGGGTCAAAGGTGAAATACTGTAGCCACTAGGGAAGACAGGAAAATATGTTCTCATCTTTAGCATCCATGAAAAGATTCTCTCACCAATTCACAAGGCAACATATGCCTAGGATGCCAAGATTAAGGTTCTTTTCATTACATACAGATGAAGAATCAAAATATCTGCTGTCTCCAAATGACTAGTGATTCTCTTTACTAGGATTTGTATGGGGTTGATCTATCAGAGGATTCTGCCAGGATTGCTGTTGGAAGGCCATAAATTAATCTATACAATGGTTTTGGCCTGTTATAAGGAGATTTGTACAGATCACTGAGTGTACATACGCTGTTTAGGTACAGATAGATTACAGTTGTAGACATTAAAGCGGCTGGAAGAAACACAGTAGATAAACTGACTGATATCAACTGGGTGCTGTCTGTAGTGTTTGCTCAAGATTCTGGCATGCTCCCATGTGTACTTGGACTTTGGAACAGAAAATGTTTGGTAATACCTAGGTTGGATAAATGTTGTAAAAACTGTTCTCACACGCCAGGAATTACAGTGGGATGGAATTTCTTGTTGCACTAAGGTGCAGTGTTGTGATGGGAATTGCAGTCTGCTCACTTGAGGAGTACAGGGTACTGTTAGTGATATGGTGAAGATTTATCCCTAAAGAGGAAGTGGGCAGCAGCCTAACAGCAAGGTTTAATTACGGAAGATGAAGTCTGCATTAAATAGAACCTGGCAGCTGAGTAAAGGAATTTGGAAGGCAAGACCGGTGAAAACCTAACTAGAAAGCCACTAACCAAGAAGGGTGCGCAGTGGAAGAAATAGCTACCAGAAGCTGAAGGAAAAGAGTATTTATGTGTCTGTAATCCTGTGGCTGAGATTACCCAGATAGGCTTGGGAGTGCCCTGCTGAATCCTCTCCAGCACCATTTAGGAAATCTGATAAGTGGCTGTTGTTACTTTTTCCCCAAAACAGAGAAGCCTGGGTGTAATTAGATGGAGGGTGTGTACTCCACCGCAGTGCCTGGGGTTCTTCATGCTGTGCCCTGTCCTCTCAAAGCAAAAGGCAGTGGTGAAGGACACAGCCTATTACCTTTCTAGCTGTTGTGGGATGGAAGGGCACTGCACTGCTCTTAGCAGTCCAACATTTCTACTCCTGCACTGAGTCTGACTCTGCATATAGAGAAGTCTGTGCTGCTCCTGGCTTCTTCTCAGTTCCTCTCTCAGTTCTGGAACAGGTAAGTGGAGGATGAGGATTGCCTTTCCTTACTTAGCACATCTGCTCTGTGTATGGGCAAAGCTGTTGAAGATTCATTTTCTTGGGAGTAGGAGCAGTTCAAAAAGTGTCCTGAATGACAGCTGGATGGGGAAAAAGTAGTTGGCAGGAACACCGCGAGCTTTGCTCTTTTGAGGCTATTGGAAGGACTACTAAAAAGAACAAGTTACAGGATTAAGGTACCAAAGAGTAATTATTTATAATGAATCTTTTCATATAGAAATCATATCTGTACCTAAGAGCACTGATAAAAATAGCTTTCAGTTTCTCAGTGGCAGTCAGTTTTTTATTAAGTGATACTATAAGAAGGCATATACCAGGACTTCAGAAAGGGGGAAAATAAGTAGAAGAAAGAAAGGAGTAACATGAGAGATTTGAAGAGACATAAATGCTAATGGCATGGGACGAGTACAGAACTGATGGAAAGCTGTGAATTCTGGAAATGAGGGAGAAACAAACAAACAAACAAAAACACCTAAGGGATAATTTGATGAAGGAGGAGACAGATGAGAGGAGGTACTTAATGGAGGAGTGACCACCGACATGATAGGTTGGAAGGTGAGAGTGAGAGACAGGGAGCTGCAGGAGGGAGGAGATTCTATGGGAAGGGATTAGGAGTCAAAGGTACCACATGTAAAAAGGGAGGCAGAAGGGAAGTCTGGCAACAAACTGGATGCTGCAGCTGCAAAAGCCATACAGGAAGCAAGCAACAGGTCTCCAAGAAGACCAAAGGTAGAAAAACTGTATTTATATAAACAAATAGGTCAGAAAATATTCCTAAATGGGTTTCTGGAATATTTTTGTTTCCTTCTCCTTGGTCCTTCATTTTCTGACTTTAGAGATGGAGCTTCAACAGAAAGGCAAGGAGGTTTATGATACTGGCTGTTTCCTGTGTTACTGCATGCAACAAGACGCTTTCTAGCTCTTGTCACGCTGTCTCACTTCAGGGTCCTGCTAACCCTCTATGAAAGGCCATGACAGCCAGGATGCTACTGTTGCTGTTTGCTGTAACTATAAAGAAGCGCCTCAATCTGCTGCTCAAATCCAAAAGTAAATTAAACCCTGAACAGTTCACCACTGCTGTGAGAAAAGGATCTTGCATGGATCCAAAAAGGTAGCAGGAGGAAGCAATGACTGTCAGTTGACTTGTATGTTCTATTAGACAACAAATTTCAGAATCAGTCTCTGAAGTTCTTTAGAAATGCCAATGATGTGGAACAGCTGTACCCACAGCTGTGATCCCTCATTCTGATCTGTCTATGCTTTTTGTAACTAAAAATATAAACCTGAATCTAAAGAGTTATCTCTAGCATGAAATGCCTTACCTGCCTTGCAGGGTCTTGTGGGGATTAAGAAGGATTTAGACTGTGTTTGCAAAGAGTTATTGCAAAGATCAGAGGCAATTAAACTTGCTCTGGATTGGCAACAAGGAACTGACATGTTGTCTTCAAGTGCTGTGTTATTGCAGAGGGTAAGGAGCGCTGACGCAGGGGTTAGCACTGAAAGGATTTCTTATAGCTGGTCTTTCTTGCAAAGCAGGAGGTTGAAAGAGTATTAACTTTGGCATCACTTGAGAGAGCTTATCTACTGCAACTTTCTGTTTCTCTTTGTGGCCTTTGCACCCATTGGACACTGGGTAGCTGCAGAATTGCTGTGGAATTGCTGCAGAAACTCAGTTTTTCTGTGGAAAGGGAGCTAACTTAGAAGTCACCCTCCATACAGGTATGTAACCCTGCTTCTGAACTAAATGCAATTTCTCAGCACACAGCTGTGCAACTATATTACTGTACACTGTATTACCCTACAATTGCTAAGAAAATATTACTACATCTGAATTACTGAAACCAAAGGGATCGTTCAGCTTCTATTTCTTGTCTGCTTATAATTCTAAGAGCCCATATACTAGAGTTTATAAAGAATAAACATACTGCCAATAAAATGATTGAATTACATATTAAAGTATTGTTAATTGTAAATTGCAATTAAAATGAAGATATTCAAAGTTTAGACTGTCTATAACAAGTATACATTGTTGTCTGTGAGCCATTATCTTTTGTATGTGTCTATGTTACAAATGATTATATATTTATTACAAACATGTAAAAGGAAAAAATTATCATGTGGTATGGCTGCTTATAAAATATGTGTTATAAATGTGAAAATCCTGACATAATAATTAAGTACAGAAAAATGTGTACATCTGAATAGATTTACAATTATAACTCATGCTCAATAAAGATGCTGATGTAGAATTTCCATGACAAGATGAAATTAATAAATGTTGAGATAACTCAGAAAATGTAGTGTAACCATGCACATACTAATAACTTTGTTCTACCTTAGTGATCTGATTCTCTTTCAAAGCTGATGTGGTTGCTATGATAGAAACTTGATGGTTTTTGTTTGTTTGTTTGTTTGTTTTTAACTTGAAAAAAATACCCTATTTATGTAAAAATTGTACTCTGTAGTTGTCCGGTGTCAGATTTTTTTCATGTCCTCAAGTTATGCTTCATAGACCCAAATTATTATGTTTTGGATCTACTTTGTATGTAACTGATAGTTACATGCATATTTCTGTAACGTGTTTTTATCTGAAAGTATAGTGTCATATCTTAGCAGCAGAATAGTGTATAATCTGAGAAGTTCAAGGCATCTATTAGCTGCCTGTTTCCTTTCCTACCAGGGCATAGATTTCACAGCTAGTACTTTTTCTACTGGTCTGTCCTTCCTAATATGCAGTAACTCTTCACATGTTTTCCTGATCTCTCTAGACCTTCAGCTGTTGCTTTCTGTGGCCTAGCTCTCCAGACAGGGAGAGGTTATAGAAGGTGAAAGACAGCTGTAGCACATTTTCTTGAAACAGTCTGAGTACTGCTCTCATGCAAACTGTTAGGCAAGACCCACACGGTCTGTACTGCTTCTGTCAGCTGGAGGGGAAGATGTGGTTTTCTCAATAGTGTTTCCATTAGCTCTGTGCTGTGGCAGTTGTATCTCTGAGATATCCCCTCAAGGGACAAAGCTGTTTCAGGAAGGACTTTGGCCCATATTAATTGTGCAGATAATGTTTTCTGTTTTCCTTTCTTCTACTTCTTGGAAACTTCTGTCTCCTGGCAGATGTCTGGTTCTCCAGATACTATCCCCACTACTGATTATGATTCACAAGGAGAAGGTGGTGAATTGTCCCAGGACATAGGACTATTTAAATAAAGACCCCTCCGATCCCTTTGCACTTGGGTTGGAATAATCCCAGATACATATACAGACTGAGAGAAGAACTCCTTAATAGTAGCCCTGTGGAGCTGGAAGTCCTGGTAGATGAAAAACTGAACACAAGCCAGCAGTGTGCTCTTGCAGCTTGGAAGGCCAATGCTGTCTTGGGCTCCATCAGAAGAGGGATGGCCATCAGGGACAGGGAAGTGATTTTTTCCCCCTTTGCTCTGCCCTTGTGAGGGCCCATTTGGAGTACTGTGTCCAGGTCTGGGGCCCCCAGCTCAGAAAAGATGAGGAGCTGTTAGAGAGGGTTCAGAGGACCCACAGATATGATCAGAGGGCTAGAGAACCTCTGCTACAAAGACAGACTGAGAGAGCGGAGTTTGTTCAGTCTGGAGAAGAGAAGACTCCATTGCCTTTTTGATCTCATTGCAGCCTTCCAATATTTGAAGGAAGATTATAAACAAGAGAGAAACCAACTTTTTGCACAGATAGGTAGTGATTGGACAAAGGGACATGGTTATAAATTGAAGGAAGGGAGATTTAGATTAGACATCTGGGGGAAGTTTTTCATAGAGAGAGTGGTGAGGTGCTGGAACAGGCTGCCTATACAGGTAATGTATGCTCCAGTGGGGCCCTGGGCAACATGATCTAGTACCAGATTTGAAGGTTGGTGGCACTGCCTGTGGCAGGGATGTTGGAACTTGATGATCCTTGGGGTTCCTTCCAACCCAAGCCACTCTATGCTTCTACGATTTAAAGGATTAAAGGATCAGAAGGTTAGAGCAGGGCTGGTTTTGTTTTGTTTTCTTTTTCCTGGAAATAAGTTTATGATTTGGCTTTAATACCTCGTGTTTATGGTAGAACTGAAGTCTTGGTGAAGATCTGCATGTTGCTCAGACCAAGGATGTCTCTCCGGGCCTGGAACATGTCACCTGAAAAAATAAGGTTTCAATTATTTGCCAGGACTCCATCACTAGGGAAGTCACCAAAATGTTAACCTTAAAATTGGATCTTAATTTATTGGAAAACTCACTTGTAAATATTACACAAATGAAATTCTGGTGTAGCTGGTAGGCAAAAGCTAATACAACAACTGCCTAGTCATTCATCAGAGCCACTTCCAATGTCTGGTTGGGATGATTCATTAGGATGATTGTTTCTCAACCAGGTATTGCACCAGTGAAGGCGTTTAAAATTACTCTATTATTCTGTGACTTCTAAGCCAAGGAGCAGAGTTTTGCAAGAGGTGGAATATGTCCAAGTGAGGACAAGATTTGTTAAATTTCACTTGACTTTCAAAAGATATCTGTTTCAAAATTTTTCTCCCTTGCCAGAAAAGTCTTCTCTCTGTGTCCTTATTAAGTTTCCAATAGAAAAGTCTCTGGCATTAAGAGGCTGACCCAGACCTTTAGCTAACAGACCTTTATAGGCCCGTGCTGCTTCAGACTCACACAGAAACGTGAGTTATTATATTACATATTCTGTAATGTGATCATTTCTGCATTCTGAATAACTCATACAAACATGTGGGAGTGGAAAAAGTCAAAGTTTGCTGTACGCCTGTCTCTGTTATGCTTTCATACCTTCTAAAAAGAATTGAAAATAGTTTTTAAATGTAATTTTGAGAGTTGAGAAAGGCAGTAGTTCATGCATGCTATAGTGAGTAAAGAAGAGTGCAGAATCAGTATTTTGGGGTAGAAAAGAATTGAAATGGCTAGTGAGTCTTCTATCGCCCATTTTGCCCTTAAATAACCTAGTTGCAGTTTAATAGAGAAACAAATCATTGGCAGGAACCAAATGTATCACACTCTTTCCACTGTATTGCTGCCAAGTTGGCTTGAGTCACTGTATTTTAAGATGCTTTCCATATCATCAGAACACACAGAATCACAAGGGACAGCACCTTAGGTCCTAAAACTTCAAAGAGCTGAGAAAACTGTTTTTAAGTGTCACTACTGGGTAATGAAAGAACAACTCAGCAGTGTGAAATGAGTGTTCTGGGCTCTTCTGATGGGATCAGGTATAGTGTGCTTGTGAGGATCTTTTTCCAGGCTGAGATAGGCTGAAGACTGCTTGATATGAGTGACTGTAGTACGCCTTATAGAATGCACTGGAAAGCCTTGAAGGCCAACATACGTGCAGTAAAATCTATGATGCAAGGTGGGCAAAAAATGCTACAACACCTCTGCAATCTTTGGCCAAACTTTTCTTTGATGTCAGGTGGCAAATATTTGAACTTTTTCCATTAAATTTTCAATGTGCTTTGCAACTTGTTTGCACTCACCAGAATTTTGTATAACTGTCATGGTACTATTGATACAACACATTGATGAAAGGAGGAGCTGAAAATCTCATTGGGGAGCCTGAGTAGAGTTGCTCTAATATTAACTATCTAAAATTTAGATGTCTACCTTAAGCAAGTCATTTTGGTGCAAGTCATTTCGGATAGAACAGGAAATCAATGCTTCTTCCTGAGTTCATATAGCTAATTTTCACATGGTTAATGTTATTTGCAACAGTATTTGTAGATAATGTTAAACAAGAAAAGAATTGCTATGAAAATAAATCTAGGTCCTTAGAGAGTAGATGTTAAAAGCAGAACAGAATCAACTGAAGTATCTTAGTATTTCCCTCTTTTAAAGTGAAGTTAGTACTCTATGCCATGTAACCCTCTTCTTTCCAATGGCTTTTGGAAAATAGAACAAAATACTGGTCACAGTGAGAGTAGTTGAGACAAAGACAGTGAACATATCATTTACGAGAAGAAAACTCTGACATTTTTTTTAAATATTTATTGGTATTATGTATTCAATTTATTTTCAGGCAGTATCTTCATATAGGTGATGTTCACTCTAGGGGATCCTCATAAGCAATAGGAGTAAAGCAAATTGCTGTAGCTGGTCCAGGTGGAAAGCTCATGTGCTACCTTGTATTGTATGATTAGGTGATACACAGCAGGTTTTCATTGCCAGAGGAAATCACATTATCTTTTGTGAATACAAAAACTTTACTCGATTAAAAATAAATAAATAAATAAAATTCTCCATGCATGCAGAAGTGCAAAATTCCTATCTAGCTGGTGTCATGTTGCACGCTTTCTTCTGCAGATGATTCACTTTCCTCATTGTCCTTAGTAAAACACAGTTCACATAAAAGAAGACAAGTGTGCTGAATCAGAAGTTATTTGTGGACGGGAGACATTTGGTCCTATTTTTTTGTCTTGTGAATGCTTCGAATTTGTCATGTCTAAGTATGATACAACCCTTCTTGTGGGACTTAATAACTTTGGGTAGGCCTGAGAGGACCACTGGGTGGTGGCAGCAGGATTTTGAACTACCCAAAACAAACTGTTGCTTTTTCTTCCATGGGGAGGGAGGTAAGCATAATTTCTCACACCTTTACTTCAAAACAGGGAGAGTATCTAAAAGATTTTAGAAAGACAGCCTTTAACTGCTGACAATGTTAACTTCATCTTCTGCCCTAGGGATTGGCACTTTATTTAAAAAATGAACGGTTTTCTTTCTTTTTTTTTTTTTCCCTTTGTTTCTGTTCAGAGAGTGCAAAAGTAATGATAAGTGTTTCTTGAAGTTTTTTAATGTTTTCAGTGTTAAGACCAGACAGATGAAGAAAACCCAGCAAGCGACTGCCTTTTCTGTGGGTGTGGAAGCATGCCATGCAAAGTCACGCCTTACAATACATTAGAGAATTTCCACAGGAACGTGGGAACATTTATCTGGACATACCTCAGAATTCAAATTATGTGAACTATAACAGTATGTCATCCTCTCTGATAGATAGGATCTTATCTTAAAAACAAACAGAAACCACCCGCAAAAAACACAGTAAGTTAGTATTTGAGTATTTAGTTGTCTCACAGCATACAGGAAGACTGTATCTCTCCTCATTTGCTCCTTCTATGTTTGGAAAGCATGTCAAAGAAAGTGATTTCCAGAAGTCCCTATTATGAATTGCCTTAAAAAAAAAAAAAAAAAACCCAAAAAAAGGGAATTATGCAAATCTCATTAGAATTCTTTGTGTCAGTGATATATTTACATCAAGAAATGAGGGTAGAGTTCATACAGGGTACTTCCTGTGGTTTTCTATGTCCTCATCAAGTATATGAGTGTAATTTCTTTACAGTCTCTCTGTGGAAGCACACTGTATATTCTGATAAAGTATGTAATTTTTGGCTTTCTGTCGTTACAGTTGTTTTGCCTCTGCTTCCTCCCCTATAATTTCTGAACTATGATCTGAAGCCAGAAACAGAAGTACCACTTATGTTTCATAAAAGAATGTTTTTGAAAAAGAAAAAAAACAGAAAAATAACAGGCATTTGAAAGCAAACAACTCCCTTTGTTTCAAATCCCTTCAGCTTGTTTCTGTTGTTGAATCTGACAGTCCTGGTTTCACCACCAAGTACATCTTGCCAAAAGAGATTTTCCTTGAGTGGCTCTTTGTCTAGGTGGAGACCAGTCAAAAGTGGTGTCTCCAGGAGGCTGTCTTGGGTCCAGTACTCTCTAACATCTTTATCAGTGACACAGATGATGGGATTGAGTGCCTTCTCTGCAGGTTTGCTGAAAACACCATTATGAGTAGTGCAGTTGATACAACAAAAGGAAGGGATGCCATCCAAAAGAATCAGGATAGGCTCTAAAAGCAGGCCTGTGAGAACCTAGTGAGGTTCAACAAGGCCAAGTGCAAGCTATTGCACTTGGGTTGGAGCAATCCCAGATGTGTGCAGACTTGGAGAAAAACTCCTTGAGAGCAGCCCTGCAAAGAGGGACTTGAGGGTCCTAATGGATGAAAACCTGGACATGAGCTAGTAGTGTGCACTTGCAGCCCATAAGTCCAGTCCTGGGCTGCAGGACAGTGGCCAGCAGGGAGAGGGAGGTGGTTGTTTACATCTGCTCTGCCCTTGTGAGGCCCCATCTGGTGTATTGCGCCCAGACTTTGGAGGCCCAGCCCAAGAAAGATGCGTATCTTTTGGAGTGGGTCCAGAGGAGGCCATGGAGGAGATAAGAGGGCTGGAACACTTCTCCTGTTAAGAAAGGTTGAGGGAGTTGGGCTTTTACAGCCTGGAGAAGAGAAGGCTCCAGGAACAGAACAAAACAAAATAAAATGAATCAAACTTAATACCACAAAAAACAGCAGCAGAGATTCTCCTCTCTTGTGAATGGTACATACTGGTCCCCATGTATTGCAAAGGAAGAAAATGGGTATGGTAGAGAATATATCCACAGGTAGATATGAATAATTGGAATTGATTCCTTTTAGAAGAGACAAAGAAGTAGAGAATAAAACAGTGCAGCTTGGGAAGAAAACAAGGGAAAGAATTCCTATCATCATCATCCTAAGGACAGTAACATATGAAGATACTTCCAATGGAAATAATGATATTTATAATCACAGAACTGTAGAGGTTGGAAAGGATCTCTAGATCATCAAGTTCAACCCCCTGCTAAAGCAGGTTCCCTACAGCAGATCGCACAGGTAGGCATCCAGATGGTTCTCGATTATCTCCAGATACACTCCACAACATCTCTGGGCAGCCTGTTGCAGTGCTGTCACTCTGACAGTAAAGAAGTTCTTCCTTGTGTTAACATGGAACTTCCTGTATTCCAATTTCTGCCCATAAAAATAGCGCATGTGAACCATAGCATGAAGGACTACTTCTTTCCACAGTTAAACTTCAATCTTTAATTAGAAAATGTGAACAATAATTTTATTGCACTTTTCAAGGATGTGAAACTGGAGTCAGTCAAGGTCACTGACATTTCCTGTCAGCGAATCTACTACAAAGACTGACCTTCATGTTACTTTCTAAGAACTAGGGTCACTGTCACTATTGCTTTCCCCACCAGGAGGAAAAAATTGGGTTCATTAATCCATCTTGAACTGTTTTAGCAGAAGTGGATTAAAGGAAGGGAGCTTCTTCCATGTCAGTTCAACTTTCAAATAGGGGAATATCAAAAATGAAATAATAAACAGGAAGTTAAAACATGTAACAAATACTGAATATGTGAATCACAAACTATGCAGTGCTATACCCTGAAAGTCTGGACCTAAAAATCTATTTTTAGGAGTATTTTCTCTCTTGTAATCAAGAAAACCACTTATAAATCACTTCCTCGTGATGCTGCCAGGACCTTTTAAGACAATGCATTCATTTAATTCACAGGGGGTGAAGAGGTATATACAAAATATATTTCTCCAAAAGTTTGCCCAACTGATCATTTTTAGTATATCCTTTGCTAGAATAATACTTTTGGGTGATGAAGATAGCAATGTAAATCTAACTGATTTTTAGATACATTAATAGAAGGGACCTTGTGATAGTAAGTTTTTCGAACTTGCAGTTCAAGAGGAAGAGCATTAGCACTTTGTGAGGAAATGTTGTAATCCAACTTGTGAAAAGAACCAGTTTACAAAATCTTCTGTCGTTTCCTGACTTTTGTTTTACTTGAAAATATACTGCCACAATGATTAAACTGCACAGGGTTTCATACTGTGTTTTGACACAATAACTTAAATAGTAAGGCTTAATACAGCAAGGCATGCTCTATAGCAAAGGGTATTTGTAACTATTCAGCATCTTAAAGAAGCTGCTAAGCAAGTTAGTCATAGCTTGCTAATATGAGCACTTTCAAAGCAAATGGATATTAGGAGAGAAGTGACCAGGAACCAAATAAGTAAATTACCCTTTTGTCTCCTTGACCTTTGACACACTTGGATCAAAATTTGGCAAAGATTGTAGCTGCTAAGTATATTAACATGGGATGTAGGTAGTGGCATTTAGTCAGAGTGCAAAAATAGACAGTCCCCTCCCCAGGCACCAATACAGCTTAATTTTTTCTTCTGGCAGAAAGATAAACAGGGAACTGACATCTCTTGGAATATATAAGCGCCCCCTCAAAGCTCTGAGGGTTTGTGCTTGGTGGGGAGCTCAGCTGCTTGTCCTCTTGTAACTTGATGCAAGTCGTGTGTTAAGTGTCTGTACATTCAGCTGAAAAGTCAGTTGCCCTTATTCAAGGTGAGTCATATGATACATTTAAAATCAGAGAGTTTTCCTCAGAAATACTTTTAAATTCACTTGGTGAATTGGAAAATCTTGAAAGTACTTATTTGTAATGTAAAACAAAAGAATAGAATTTTGCAACATTGCAAGGAGAAATAGAAGTGTACATGTATTAGTGGATCTCTTCATAGTGTTAACAGCGGAATTATATGTTCAGTGTTGCTGGTTTTCCCAATTCCATTCTGTCATTTGATATTTAATATTATTGAAATTACAGCTCCTGAAATTAGGTGGATATTTAGAAAATGCATGTTTTAAAAGTTATATTTGTAACATATGCTATTGCAATACTGTAAATATTTTAATTCTTACTATTTACAATAAAAAAATCCAAACTATAATTCAAAAGTATGTCAGACTTTAAAGGAAAATAAAAAACAGAAATAACCTAAAAAGGTCTCTCTTAAATATTTCATGATTTTTAATATCACCTTGTAACTTCAAACAGAATAAGTCAAATTATGTTTTAAAATAACAATGTTTGTGGGCTAAAATCCTCACCAGTATTTTCAAAATCTCTTCTCATTTGCAATATGAACACTTCCCTGTTTACTTTCTGTTAGCTGGGGCAGTAATCAAATTCATTAGCAGAACCAAAGAAGTCTATAAAAACAAAAAAGTATTTTAAAATATCTATTGGATCTGGGGAAATCATTAAGGAAGTGCAGACAATATGCTTCAGTTTTTGTAAGGGCTTACTTTGAATTGATATGGGCAAACATAAGTGAAGTTGGGAATAAACATTCTTGTTGGAAATTACTACCTTAATCTTTACACTTTATGTTCAGTTACGATAGAAATATGTTATTTACTTCTATGCAAATAAGTTGTGAGTGCTCTTTGCTGCAGTTGTGTAATGGGTAATTGGAATTGCATAAATTGAACTATGTCTAGACTATTGTTACTTTGTGTTTGGTGGGAGAAGGGTGAATAAATTTGGAATAAGCAGAAGCTACAAGCAATGAGTTGCTTCTATTTATTAATAGTGATGATGAGGGATATCTATTCTACCTAATGTAAAAAATACACTGGAACAACTTGTAGAAGATCAGATGGTAATATATTTCAGTGGAATATGTATTTCTCTTGAATATGAAAAGCCTCATTACATAAGCTCAGAAAAATAGTCTGACAATATCTAAAAACCCTTTTGAAACACTTAAGGAAAAAATAATTTCAATTTTTTAAATTTTAAAATACATATTTATAAACTTTCTCATTAAAAAAAAAAAAAAAAAAAAAAAAAAGCTTGGATATATAAAAAACAGGCAAAAGATGGATGACCAAAACAGATGAAAGGTGTAGACAGACATGATGTTGTTGTGACAACATGTAGGACACAAGAGGACACAGCATTAGCCTGCTGACTATGTACATGGTGTCAGTACATGATGTGTGTGTCCTTTGCCTTTCCCCCATTAAAAAGGGCATTGTAACTACACATGGGATTTACAAAAATAAAGCGTGGCTCATCCTACAACTGCTCTACTATTTAGAAATCCAGGAAGTTTTTTAGCTCTTTAATTGTGAGTAAACTGGGAAGTCAGGTTGAATTGTTCTTACATTACATCCTTCTGTTTTGTTTTGCTCTGCTTGGCTATGTGTGTGTAATTAACTCTACAACTAATACCTGCTTTAAAAGTGATGATCTCAACAAGCTGACAAACAGATGTAGGTAAAAATAAGAAGGACTATGGTTGATTTACTGTTATTTGGAGGTTGAAGGCAAATAAGAAACTTAAATTCTGTGGGTGTGAGTAATTCCTGAGCAAGTATAAATTATGCGGTTGTTTTCATAAGCATTAGTAAGTATGACAGAATATCACTAGGAGCTTATATGTTACCACGTCTCAGCACTGGTATCATTGTGATTTTGTTTCTGACATCTTCAGATAGGGACCAGATCTCAAGATACTTGAACTCATACTGCCAGCAAAAGTTGTTTTCCAATGAATAATTGAAAACTTTTTTTTCTTTTCTTTTCTTTTTTTTTCCTGAGACCGAATTAAATATAAGGTGTTATACACTCAAAAGACCAAATCCTAGGCATTTGTTAAGAAGTCTGCCTTTCTGTCTGTAAAGCAACTGAGATTGGTGAAATAAATCATGATGGGGTGGATGGGGTGATGGGGTGGATGGCTGAGAGTAAGAATTCAACTCCTACAAGGAAAATCCAATCATGCTCTGGCCTTGAAGTAGCTGAAACTTTGGGAGAAGTTTTTCACAGAGAGAGTGGTGAGGTGCTGGGACAGGCTGCCCAGAGAGGTTATGGAGGCACCATCTCTGGATGTGCTCAAGGCTGGGTTGGATGGGGTCCTGGGTAGCCTAATCTAGTGCTTGATCGAGCAGTCAGCAACCCTGCCCGCAGTGGAGGTTGGAACTGGATGATCTTTGAGGTCCTTTTCAATCCAAGCCATTCTATGATTCTATGAAACAAAATTTTACCTCTTCAGTAGTAGACTGTGGACTGACAGAGGTACAAGAAGACAGACTTTTCGTGGATGCCACTCATTAGAGACTGCCATTCCCACTAAGGTGTGTTGTAGGCCCAGCCTGGGTAGCTTACTCAAGTGGTGTAAACTCCTGATTTTGCCTGAAGTGGTAGCCATGGGCACTGCAGGCTGTGATCAAGGCTGAATGCTATAACCTTCTGCTTTGGCACAGGGAGATTTCTGAGAAAGTGTTTTCGTAAGGAAGAATGTCAGCTGAGTACTGAGTTATGACAGTTTTCCCTAATACTACAGAACCATAAATAAAGAAAGAGAGAGAGAAAAAAGGCAAATGAAGCAAGATAATGGCCTTCAAGAAAACAACAAAAAAACAGGTTGTATGTGTCAAATGATCAGCACGCCAAATGTGTATAAAACTTTTTTTTTTTTGGTACCGTCATCCACTATCTGTCTGTTTTTGACATGTTATCTTCCTACCTGCTTCACCTCACGTACTTTGTATTTTTGACCTTTGGAATGTAATTTTTGTTCACTCTCTCCATATATTATCAGCTTCTCTCACGAAGATCAGTGAGTCTGTTGGGACCAAGAAGTGTGAAAAAAAGCTTGGAAGACTGCAGCAAGGATATTTTTACATTTCCTGTCTGCACCCTGTCAAAGGAGAGGAATGACTTGTAACAGAAGCTGTGGGCTCCTCACTGGGGCTGTCATTGGTGCTGTGCTGGCCATCTTTGGAGGAGTTCTGATACCAGTTGGAGATAACCTCATAAACAGAGCAATAAAAAAGGTACAAAATATTTCTTTTTTTCAATCCAGTTGTTTTCTGATTCCTGAATAGTCATTATTTCTGAATCTTGTGTTCTGTTTCTGCTTTTTTTTTTTCTTTTAACTTTTTTAGAAACCTTATGTAATGTACACAATCCAAACTTTCCTGGGAATAGTTGCTGCAGCACTTACTTAAACATGGCAATGTAATTAAAATATTAGCTTGCTCTTTCATGATTTGTGTGAGAAGGTAAAATATTTTTTCTAGATGGATTTTAATTAATGTAATTCAGAAGTCTATTTTATTTTACTACAATTACAATTGTTACTGGTTTCTTTTACCACCATCATGATCCAACTGTTTTTCTGCATTTTTTTTCTTAATTGGGACTCACTCCATATATTTTTGCATGCACTTAATGCAACTATGCACTCGTTACTGCACGTAACCTACACAGATTTCTAATGCAGAATCTAGCCTTACTCTTGAATTCATTCAGATCGTGTTCTGTGACTACATAATTGAAATGTGCTTAGCTCCATGAGACTACAAAATCTCACCACACACCTTTCCTTGATTCAAGGAATGTGAAGAATAATTGAAGTAGAGTGTTGTAGACCTCATGCAGAAACATTTCCCTCTCTCTCTCCCTCTCAATCTCTTTGGACCTGATTTTCTTTATAATCTAGTTTTGACTTTAGTTAAAAATGAGAAGTTAATTTGTTAAATCTTCTGTGAAAATGAGTACATAGCTGTGGGTCTAAGCCATGCTGAAAAAAAAAATGACCGCGGAAGTGGTGCTGCACTTGGGTCGTGGGGGAAGATCTCCTTGAGAGCAGCCCTGTGGAGAAGGACTTTGGGGTCCTGGTAGACAAGAAGCTGGATATGGGCCAGCAGTGTGCGCTTGCAGCCCGGAAGGCCAACTGTGTTCTGGGCTGCATTAAAAAAGGGGTGGCCAGCAGGGAGAGGGATGTGATTGTCCCCCTCTACTCGGCTCTTGTGAGGCCCCATCTGTAGTACTGCGTCCAGGCCGGGGGCCCCCAGTATAGGAAGGACGTGGAGCTCTTGGAGCGGGTCCAGAGGAGGGCCACAGAGATGATGAGAGGGCTGGAGCACCTCTCCTATGAGGAAAGGTTGAGGGAACTGGGCTTGTTTAGCTTGGAAAAGAGAAGGCTCTGGGGAGACCTTATTGTGGCCTTCCAGTATTTGATGGGAGCGTGTAAAGAGAAGGGGGAATGGTTGTTTATAAGGGTGGATAGGGATAGGAAAGGGGAAATGGTTTTAAACTGAGACAGGGGAAGTTTAGGTTAGATATTAGGAGGAAGTTTTTCCCCCAGAGGGTGGTGACACACTGGAACAGGTTGCCCAAGAAGGTTGTGGATGCCCATCCCTGGAGGCATTCAAGGCCAGGCTGGATGTGTGCTGGGCAGCCTGGTCTAGTGTTTGGCAACCCAGCACATACCAAGGGGTAGAAACTAGATGATGATTGTGGTCCTTTTCAACCCAGGCCATTCTATGATTCTATGATGATTCTATGATGGAAGCCATGGAAACTAGTTAAAACTGGTCGATCAGACCATCCAACAGTTAGAAATCAGGCTTTGGCTGATGGTTAGTCTTCCTAATCATCTGATGTGAAGCTGAAGGTACTGGAAACTTTGGAGAGAGCTATTTAAAAACCCTTCTGGTAGACTGTACATAATTTATTCATCAGCAATGTAAGTCAAACAGAGAAGTAGATACATGAACAGTCAGGAAATGTTTCACTGCCTATTGAAGCCTTGCCTAGAATCCACCATTACTTTGTAAAAAAGAAAAAAAAATTTCTGCATTCAATTCTTAGCATCCAATGTACTCTTTCATGATCTTTTCAGATTCATAGAAAAAAAAAACAAAACACAAAAAAAAATATTAAATGAAAAAGAGGAGTGTCTCTACATAGTCTCATCCACCTTCTAGTATTTTAGAAAAAAATATAGACATACTGTCTATAGTTGCAAATAATTTTAACTGATTAAAATATTGAGGAAGTTGAAAATATTCTTGTAAACATGCTATTTTTAAATGTATATCTCCTTACACCAAAAATTTACTTTCTGTTAATCCAGAATGTTGTCTTGTGCCATTCGGCATTTTCAAAGCAAATTACATACACTGCAAATGTTATGTGTTCATCTGTTTACTTGTAATAATGAGTCAGTTATACAGCATACTTTGCAAATATCTACATATAAAATTATACATGCACAAATTCTTAGTAGTAAGTTTTGGAGTAATTTTTCTTCTCCCTCTATATAATTTTCTGCATTGTGATCATGTTTCAGATGTTTGTAACTATTTCAAGGTAACTTGTTCGAAGTATATAAAAATGAAATTTAGTGCCAATATTCATCTGAATAATACAAGAGTAAATTTGTAGAGACTTTGTTTATTTAAGTAATAGGGTATGTTTTGCTTTTCTAACCACAAGTCAAACTGGATTATTTCTTCTCTGCTAATCATGCTGATTATTCGGTGAGACCATGAGTGCAAAACAATTGCTTTTCTGAAAAAATATGCCAATACATACAGATAAAATACAGGAGCAGTTCAGAAGATGTGCAAGAGGGTCTTGAATCTACCTAGAATCATAGAATGGTTCATACTTCTGATTTACTTGTGTAAATTACATTGCTAACAAGAATAACAATTTTTTTTTTATTCACTGCTATAATACTTAAGATAAGTATTAAAATATACTAAAAAAATATTTTTTCTAAACCTTTTTGCTTTTTAAATAAAATTTCATAGAAACTGTCTGGTTTCAGTGGCAATTTCACTGGAATTTGTTAATAGAGACTGTGGAATAGAAACAAATGTACAGACAAAAAAATTTTTTTTTCTGAAATACGATCTGTAAGTATGCATATTTCCATTTCATCCGATATGAGGCATAAGGTTGACAGCACTACCAGTAGCATCGTGGGAGAGATTAACTAAACAAGGTCAATGTTAAACTATTTCAGCTTCGGTACTATATAATGAAAGGTGCCTTTAAAAAAAGTGCCTTTTTAAAGGCACCTTAGATTTCAGAACCAAAGGACAAAGATTGTTTTCCCAAGTTTCATCTATCCAGAGGGCAAAGATACCATTCCATGAAGACCTTAGAGGTTTAGAAAATTGGTCTTGTCACAGTAAGAAGTGAAGCATGAACTTTTCAGAGCTCTTTACAAAAAGTATTTTGTTTGAGGCTATCAAAATATACAATTTTACATGACTCTTACAGAAATTTTACATTTCTGTTCCTCGCTGTCATGAGTTAGAGAATCATAGAATCAATGAACTGCTCAGGTTGGAAAAGACCTTCAAGATCATCAAGTCCAACCACAGCCTACCCTAACTTTAACAACCCACCACTAAATCATGTCCCTGAGAACCACATCCAAACGGTTTTTAAACACATTCAGGGATGGTGACTCAACCACCTCCTTGGAGAGCCTATTCCAGCACTTAACAACCCTTTCTGTAAAGAAGTTTTTCCTGATATCCAACCTAAACCTCCCCTGGTGCAACTTCATGCCATTTCCCCTCATCCTGTCACCTGTCACCAGTGAGAAGAGATCAACCCCGCTCTCAATGAAATCACCTTTATCATTTAACATTAAAAAAAATATATTAGATATATTGACATGGCTCAGTTATACTTCTTGCCTTTCTCCCCCTAAATCCAATATTATTAACTTAGACAAAATTGAGTTTATTTTTTTCAGCTAGGTCTAACCATTCAAGGCTATTGTTAGGTGATTTATTTTCCACTATTTCTCTAAGATCGTTTGCTGCTTGCCTGGGTGCAAACTCTAGATTAAGAGAAGCTACATGATATTACTTAATATATTAAATTCCTGGTGAGTTACTAATACAGACTGTTTTGCCATAATACATCTGTGCTCTCCTATTTCAGTGGAGTCCTCAGGTTAGCCTCTGCTACTTTTGAAGGAAATCTATCAGTTTTAGCTATTACTGTATTTAGGCATCTATCTCTCTACATATCTTTTATATGTCATTGGCCAGATCACTGCCTCACAGGTACCAGCAGCATAGGACACACTTCTCATTTTTTTTTTTTTTTCCTGTAAAAGACATATGCAACTTCTTTATCTAAACTAATGAAACTAAAGCAACAGCTGGCTCTAATAACATAAGTGATCATATCACATGTATTTCAGCAGTGGTAAAACTGATTGGCTTCCATAAGTTTTTATTACCAAGAAATGAAAGAGGAGTAAAAGTTTTGATTCAACAAAGCCTGAATAGGAAGTCTAATATGTGGGAGTACTGTCATGACAGAAAAAGTAATAAATGTCTATTCCTACTTTCAGCTACAAAGTTGAAGATTATTTGTTTCTATGGAATTTAGCTACTTCAGTTTCACAGGACCATGTTGTTTTCCCCAGCTTGCACCTGCAGCTCAACATATGCAACACACAGACATAAACTAGTAGCGATTTTCTTGCAGCCTAAGGTACACACAACATCTTTCTCCTCCCCCAGAATTGTGTCAGTTTTTGGCTTGTGTGCAGTTTTCTTCATCAGAAATCATAATTACTGAATTTTGTGTAAAACAGTAGAATATGGCAGGCTTCTATTGTTGACTGCCTCAGTCTTCAGTTTATGTATTGTTCAACATCACCAGTGGAAAAATGTCAGAAATAAAAGGGGCTAAAATTCCTTCTGATTTCACTGAGTCTTGCACATTTGGGTCAAGAGATGAACTTATCTGTGTAGCAATTGCATACTGTATAGCTACTCTTGCTAACGATAGTTAAATATTGCATAAGGTATTAGAGATAGATACCAGGAGCTGATACATTTATCTCTGCCCATGGCAGGCAGGGTGGAACTCGACGATCTTTAAGGGTCCCTTCCAACCCAAACCATTATATGATTTTATGACTAGGAAGCTGAGACTTGTTTCATATTAACAGTTGTGAATTGCTTGTTTCCTGTATTACTCTACCTTTCATTAAATCGCAGTGGACAAAAAACATGGCAGAATTAATTGGTGAATATATATGAGGCCAGCTTCAGAGAGGAGTAGTATTTAGGGGTGGCCTTACAAGTGACCAGACAGCCAAACACTTGCTGGTGCAGGAACATCAGTGCTATTAAATGAGAACTTGAACAAGGACAGACTTCTAGATTTTCTTCCACTTTAACCCATGATTTTCACTCTTAAAATATGTGGCAGCAAAACATACACACCTTCTTTTTCAAAAAAAGTGTTACAATAATGGCCAAATGCCAATAAAAAGAACAGTCTTACTCCCTTCCTCCTCCTCCCTCTTTTGTCCTTCTGCTTCCCATTTTTAAACTATGGTTCTCATTTGATCCTCACACCTTCCCACACAGCTGAGCCAAGCAGCTCACTGGCAGAAAAATCAAATGAAAAAGGAAATAGTCTTCCTCCAGTCCAGAAAGTAGATATAGCTCCTGGAGAAATGAGAACAGGCCCAAAAGAAGGGGAAGGTGGATAGGTCAGGTCCAGGAGATGGTGGTAGCTGGCTTTTCCCTTTAACTGCAAAGCTGTCAGATCAGGTTGGCTGTCCTTTAAAAGCCCCCATGGTGGTAGTAGTGCCATTTTGTGGATGGGCTGCAAATCCATAAGGGAGCACACTTCAGCCTGGCTCCCCAGCTACTTCACTCCTTGGGACCTCTTCATACAATATCCAAAGTAATTTTTTCCCCATTAGCATTTCCCAAGCATATAATATAGACAGTTATTCCTGCATGAAAAGTAAGGGAGAGTCACTTCACCTTTCTAGGTGTATAGCAAATTAGTTCTTGACTGATAAGAAAATACATAGTAAAATACAGTAAGGTACAGGGCATTAAAATGATTGTCATGTAGCCTACAATCTCAGATGATGTAAGGTGATGTTTTTTAAATTTTTTTGAATTCAGTGCAAGGTCATGAGGTATGACCACTGCAGAATAAATGTATTTCAAAGTGCTCCAGATGTCTAAAGCTGGGGTCAGATAGGATGCTACTTCTATGCCTCTCAAGGATGGAAAGAGAGGTCCAACATCTCTGAGCAAGATCTGCAGTGGTGGGGGAGTTAGCGTGTCATTCTGTGCAGCTGTAATACGTAGCAAAGAGTTATAAGAGGAAGAAAGAACGGGTGGAGGGAAACCTTAAAGGTTTTAAGAAGCCAGTTACATTGCTTTCAAATTTTGTCCCAAGATTGCAACTCCTCTATTCATTTTGTGCCTGTTACATGCTGAAGACTTACAGAGAGTTTAGTTTGTCTCCTTGATCATGTAGCTGCCAGATATCCTTAAGCATTCCCCTGTCCCAGTTGCACAGAAGCAGAAGGTGAAATTCTTGCCTGTTCTCCCATCCAAATACATTGCTTAGTACAGTACACAAGCAGACCCTGAGCAGGCTGAGCTGCACATGTATAGACTAGACTACACTAAAGCAGAATAATTAAGTTTGGATAAGATCTTAAATATCATCAAGTCCAACCATCTACCTAACACTACAAGCCCACTGCAAAACCATGTCCACCCATTTTTTAAATGTCTTAAGGGATGGTGATTCCACCATCTTCCTCAGGAGTCCGTTCTAATGCCTGACCACTCTTCCTGTGAATAAATTCTTCCTGATATCCAATCTAAACCTCCTCTACTGTGACTTAAGGCCATTTCCTTGTGTCCTATCAATTGTCACCTGAGAAGGGATAATTAACACACTGCTCAGTGCAGCCTCCTGTCAAGGAGATGTAGAGAGCAATGAGGTCTTCTCAGCCTCCTTTTCTCTGAACTGAACAGTTACAGTTCCCTCAGCTGCTCCTCATATGTCTTGGTTTTCTAGTCTCATCAAGAGTTTCTTTGCTCTTCTCTGCAAGTATTCAAACAACTCAATATCTTTCTTGTAGTGAGGGGCCCTAAACTGAACCCGGTACATGAAGTGTGATCTGACCATAGATAAGTACAGAGAGACAGTCCCTTCCCTGATCCTGCTGGACACACCACTTCTGTTGCAAGCCAGGACACCATTGGCTTTCTTGGCCACGTGGGCACACTGATGGCTCATCTTCAGCTGGCTGTTGACCAGGACTCCCATGTCCTTTTCTGCTGGGCAACTTTCCAGCCACTCTTCCCCAGGCCTATACCACTGCATGGGATTGTTACGAGCCAAATGCTCCACCCACCACTTACCCTTGTTGAATGCTATACAATTGAATGCAGTCCATCAATCCAGCCTACCTAGATCCCTCTTGCAGAGACTTCCTGCCCCCACGCAGATCAACACTCCCACCCAACTTGGTATTACCTGCAAACTTACTGAAAGTGTACTCAATCCTCTTATTAAGGTCACCGATAAAAAGATTAAACAGGGCTGACCCCAGTAATGAGTCCTGGAGAACAGTACTTGTGAGCAGCTACCAGTGAGATTTAACTCCATTCACAATGAACCTTTGGGCCTGACCATCCAGCCAATTCTTCACCCACTGAGCAGTGCATCCATCCAAGCCGTGAGCAGCCAGTTTCTACAGAAGGCTGTGGAAAACAGTATCAGATGTCTTGCTAAACTCCAAGTAAACAACATTCACAACCTCTCCTTCATCCCCTATATGGGACATCTTATCACAAAAGGAGATCAGGTTAGTCAAGCAAGATCTGCCTTTCATAAACCCATACTGACTGGGTGTGATCACCCAAGTGTTGTGTATGTACTGTGTGGTAGCACACAAGATGATCTGCACCATGACCTTTCGTGGCACCAAGGTCAGACTGACAGGCCTGTAATTCCCTGAATCCTTCTTCCTGCCCTTCTTTTAGATGGATATCACATTTGACAGCTTCTAGTCTTTATGTTGACCTGTTTCTCCCAGATCCTTTGAGTACTTATCTATGAATCTCAAAAAGCTAATTTCCAAACCATGGAAAATCTCTCTTCACCAAGGGAATGGCCTTCCCCACTCAGGATAACAGCTGGAACAGTTCTTAGCTTCCTAGGCTTTGCAAAACAAGGTTGAAAGGAATTGTAGCTGTCAGGCCTGAGTGCAAGCCCTCAGGCTGATAACACATATGCTGTGGAAATGCTTCCTTCCCCTAGCACAGAAATCCACATGAATTATACCAGAAATTTGGACAACAAGCTCAATGCTTTATACTACCAGCAAGGCATTTGCAGCTCCACTATAGAAACAGCCTTTCCTTAGGCAAAATATTGTCTGTGTCAGGAGTTCTCCAAGATGTCACATTCATTTGTGAAACAGTGGCTCTTAATTAGTACTATTCTTTCTTGGATGGTGTTTGCTAAACAAACTCTAGAATCAGAAAATGAAGATAAAAAGAAAATACAGTACATTTCAATTGTAATTTAAAATGTCTTTTCTTGCTGCATAACTTTCTGGAAGATTCCAATTTTTTTCCGTAGGTTTGTGAACTCTGAAACTTAACTAAATAATATTGCATAACTCAGCTAGAAAGCATACTATAGGCTGGAGATAGGCTGCTTAGAGTTTTCTTCCTATTGTAAAACCTTTTCTAGATTTTTACCTCCAATGGATTTACAAAAATTCCAGGCATTTATAAAATTACATGGAAAGAAGTCTAATGTAGACCAGACAGAGCGAGTATACCCCTGTCAATATGGGAAACATACCTTCTAACTCTTATTTTCACTTTTCAGTCCCAAATGCTCAATAAACATTTATCATAGTATGTCTGAGTGCCACATACAAAAAGCTGTTGGTCACTACATAACAATTCCCAATGTCCTATCTGTTCCTTATATTTCTATTCTGTCCTCATCTTCTGAACCTGGAAAACCTCCCTAATGAAACAGAGAGACTTCATAGAAAGTGTCAGTCTCAGTCACAAGAATTTGCTGACAACAAAACAGTCCTACATGAGCATTATTCACTTTCCCTGGCTGTAAAATGACTTAGTGCATATGTCAGTGCTGTGATAAGAGATAGTGCTTATCTTCTCCTGTGGGATGCTGGCAAATGTATGAAAGGTAGTTTATGGACTTTGAAAACTGTTGGATAAGATTCAGATATTCAAACATTTTCTTCTTACAAGTCATCAGTGGATTTGGAGAGTGGAAACTAAGGCGATGTGCACCCACAACAGTAGGAAAGCTTTCTACAGGCTACAGTGGTAATTATATCAGCTTTGTGCTCATAGATTTTAGAGGGACTTAGTTTTGTCAGTCTGCCTTCACATGTTGGTGAAACATGTGTGTGCTGTATGCCTTTTCTTGATGATAGAACAGCCTTTTTTCTGTTTCCTTGGGAACCTTCTATAGATATTTGGAAAGTAAACACTGCTTCTCAGTCTTTTTTGTTGTTGTTGTTATTGTTGTTGTTAATCATAACTGTTTTTTTTTTTTTTTTTTTTTTCCCTTTTAGGATGCTGTCATTTCAAATGGTACCATTGCATATGATAATTGGCTTGTGCCAGGAAGCTCTGTTTACAGGCAGTTTTGGATCTTTAATGTGGAAAATCCATCAGACGTTTTGAACTTTGGAGCACGTCCAAAGCTTGAACAAAGAGGACCTTACACATACAGGTAAGCAGAGTCCCCACATAAATGATGTATCATATCAGAAGTTTTGTTAGACAAAATTCTGCTGAGTCAAAAATGGTTTTGGAAAGCCCAGAACCCTATTTTAGTCAGACTTGTAAAAAATGCGTTAATATTTGCAGCTATGCAGAGCAATCACAAGCACTCTCTTTACCATGTTTCACATTTGGAAAAAAAATATAAAGTAGGTATCCAGGTATGAAGCTTGTGAAAAATGACAGCCAAGTGCGGAGGTGTTACCATAAAAACACATAGGCATGATGCATTTGTTGCTTTTCAGTGTTTACCCTCCTCTTAGAAAAGTATTCTAGGTGAAAGTGAGAGATTGTCTTATCAGCCAGGTATCACACATATTTATTTTAATAAAGTGTTTTGTTTTATTGATCTTTTACGATTTATTTTTAATGTATAGATTTTTAGTTCCCACATTTCCCCCTAAACAGCTTATTTATTTATTTATTTACTTATTTATTTTTATTTTAACGCACTACCTAAGAGCAGAATGCAAGGACCAGTTGATGCTTTCGAAATCATTAAGTTAGCGCCCACCTGTTACTGGCACTCTTGTTATGATACTCTTTCCTAATATAATTGGTTATTTCATTCTTAATATCTTTGGGGGTGTATAAAATATTTGCAAAGACGGTTTTGGACTGCAGCATCAGAAGGTGAGGTGCTTTAATATCTGAAAGATTAATTTCTCCTTGGAATGTCTTGGTTCATACATTTCCTGGGAATACATTACCTGGTTCATACATTACATACAAAATGGTTACACAGAAGTCAAGAAACTAAGCAGCCAAGAAATACTGCTGAAAAAGAATTCTCACTAAACAGACATCTTGTGGGACTTCGTATCCCCTCAGGAGTAAGTCTTTGCTGAATGTGTAGGTAAAGCTTTGTAAGAAATGATGTCTATTACTTTTTTTGCTGCTGCACTCATGCTCACCTACAAAGTGAAAGATACGTCCCTTGATCAGAGATATCAGATCTACTTGAATGTCTAGTACACTGGGTCTCTTTCTCAATCTCCCTTTTAATTTTTACTTATGTACTGCAAAGTAGAACAACCGACCTTGAGAAGGCAGTTATCCCCAGGATTCTCTTTGGAAGTGGAAAACTTTAAGTCTTTTGTTTCCAGTTATATGTGACATTAGAAAACAAACCTCCCAACTTCTAAATAGCTACTTTACACAGTAGGTCATTAATTAAAGTGGCGTGTACTCAAACCACTCTTGAGAACCAAAGATCCAGCTGCTTTGGGGGTATAGTCCACCTGCACTGGTTACATCTGTGCCGTAGGTAAATGTGCTCTGAAATTTCTGGTCCCCCCACATCCAGGCTGTAAGATCTGATGGAGCAAGAATCCATTCCAGAATGGAGCCGTTAAGAACTCTGTGGTCCCACAGTGTAGACTAACCCATACAGTGCTTGCTGGATGCCACCCCCACAGTGGGATCAGAAAGAAGATGGAGACATAAAGAGTTGAGACAGAGCCAGGAGTGCAATAGCTGGGAGATTTGTGCCTTGACTAATTGAAATATAGACACTTACAGACACACAGGAGAAGGGTTTTTGTGTTTCTTAGTGGTGTTGAATGACTGCTTGTAGTTCTCCATGTGGTTATGAAATGTTAACAAAGAAATTTCCATTATAGATTTAACCTGTAATCTCTTTCATTGGAACACAAGCCTATCACATCAAATCCCAAGAGTGTTTATTAACTATTCTGAGTCATTCCCTTCTGGTAGCCTGCAACAATTAAAAATCTTAGAGAAAATATGATTCTATTAAACTTAACTAACTCAGAACAGAGTACAGGAAGTTACAGAGTTGATTACTGAAACAGAAGATTAAGAAGTATTTGTTTGGATTTTAGTGTCAAACAAAAATGCATTAGGCATTGAGGAAATATTTACAGGAGAAATACATAGTACATGTTTACAAATATTCAAATGAAAGTTTAGAATCCTTTTAGTGGTTATAAAATGGTGAACATTCATTTTCAAAAGTGTTCAAAAAAGTTCAGTCAGGTCTGGTTATATGTTGATGCAAAAATCAGTTTTTAAAATATTCTGTTTTTATTTTGTATTTCAAGGGTCAGATATTTACCCAAAGAAAATATCACAGAAAACCCTAATGGCACAATATCGTACATGCTGCCTAACGCTGCCCGTTTTGAACCTGATATGTCTGTTGGAACAGAAAATGACACCATCACGTGCCTCAACCTCGCTGTTGTTGTAAGTCAAGAAACCAATCCATAATATCCACATTTAAATGTAGAGATACTGGAGGAAAAAGAGGAGAATTTAGCATTAATAATGCATGTTCCAAGGCCATATTGCTTTTACGTTAAGATTTCCTTATATGCCCAGGGTAATCTCAACTATAAAAGAAAACTGACTTGTTCTTGCCAATGAAAGCAAAGTCACCAGCTTAGACAGAATGCAACAAAAAGCATCCTTCTATGCAAGTTTTGTGTGGGAAAGAACTGTTATCAGTCCTGATTGTGTTGCTGTATTGTCTCCTAATGAAACTGTGGTTCCTGCATGTGAGTTTTCAGAACAACTATGAGTTCTTAGAATGAAGAGGTGATTGACATAAGCAGGAAATAATGGCCAACTGTCTATGTTCTAATCTAGACCCGCATCTCCCTTTCAGAGAGCTGCTTTTGTTTCAGTGAAACAAAGTCCTTCATGCTATGGCATTCACGAATACTGCTCATTTCCCACATACTGCTGATAAAGTACCACATAATTCTTCACTGGAATAGAAAAAGTTCATCTGTTATGTAGAATTAAAAGTTTCCAGAAAGGGCATGTTACTTTCAGAAATGTATTCTTCCAGAGCAGAAATGTATACTTCCTGAGTAAAAAATAATGGTACATCAGCAGTTGTTTGTTTTTATGCCAGATGCAGTCATATCGTTGATAGCATAATTTCATCCTATTAAGTTTAAACCACAGCCAACAGGTAACAAGGCATGTGTATTTGTACTTACATGCTTACAGTGTGTGTGAGGCTGTTGTATGTGACATATGGACACAATAGGTAACAAAACCAGAAGATGTGCAGTCCGTATTATATGCACTGGGACTTGAAGTTCAAAGAGTTTAAGGATAATCTAGTGAATGCATGTGAACAGTGAAGACAAATCTTCTTGTTTTATGCTAAGTTATATCCAGCAACTGTTTTGTTAATGAGTGTTAGCTGTAAGTAAAAATTTAACTTAAAGTGAGTTGTAACCACATTACTTACCAGCTTTGCCAGAGATTTCTTGGAGTCGGTCTGTATTTTTCATCCAAACATTAATTCTATTGCTGTTGTAGGCTGCACCTGCCCTGTATAAAAACAATTTCATCCAACTACTTTTAAATACCTGGATTAAATCTTCTAAATCAAACATGCTGCAGAACAGAACAGTGAAAGAAATACTGTGGGGATACAAAGACCCCTTCTTAAACAAGGTTCCCTTTCCCTTGGACCCAGTTCTGGGAGTCTTCTACCCGGTAAGTGAAACCATAGAGGAATTAATGATTCAGTTACAATTCTGTGAATGAAAGTTAAGGCTGCTGCTGTGAGGAGGAAAAACCTGACAGTACTTTTGTTATCCCTTCTTGTGTCTGTTACAGTATAATGGGACATCTGATGGACTTTACAGAGTGTATACTGGGAAAGAAGACATAAGCAAAACAGCAATAATTGAAAGTTATAAAAACAAAAGGTATCATGATGTTATATATATGAAAAAATGTAGGTATTTTCAAGGTGCGGTTTTTAAAACATGCCTCACTAAGAGCTATAATTAAATGGTAAGTCATAAATAACTCAAGGAAAGCTTGATCGATCTCCAGGCTTTTTGATATTCTTTTATGAGCTTGGATTTAAGACAGCTATTGATTCTTTGTTACAAGTAGTTGCTTCTGCCTTGTGTACTTAATTAGGTATATACCATTTATCCTATTCTACTGTATCATATAGTTTATCTGAACGGAATTTATTTCTGTCCTGTGCCATTGCTAAAAAATCAGGCTTATAATGGAGCAGTGAAGCTTAGTAATAATGACATGATTTACATGGTATAATTCATGAAGCATGACTATTTTTTTTTATGTTAAAGGAATCTTTCTTACTGGGAAGGTTACTGCGATTTGGTTAATGGCACTGGTGAGTCTATTAAAGCTTTTTGAAACTTCAAGTCATTTCTTAATGTTGCAAGATATAGTTAATATTGCAATATTAGAGATATTGATGTTAATTATTAATGTAATTATATTAATATTGCAATTTAATGAGATAAAAAAATACAAGTTAAGTCCTCTGGGTTCTGAGTCCTGTATTCTGTCCATTAAATGCCTATATATAAATACAACTGTATACACACTGCTGCTACTATATATGCATGTGTCTTTGTTATGTATTATACATCGTTATACACTATTTAATACACTATTTTACATATACTTAAACACTTCAGCTAGAGTAGATGATGAAGGAGAACAAGGAAAGATCTAGCTGACTATTTCTACTATCTGCCTGTTACAATGTAAGCAAGATTCTTTTTCTTTGGTATAGCATTTGAAAAACAGCATATTTTCCTTCTAGTAGTGCATATTCTTTTGCACTATTGAATAACAAGATTACGTGTACCAGAATGGACAGAAAAGTTTTTCCTGAGATAGGAAAAGAAACTGATGTGACGAGGGTAGTAGCAAGTGAAAATGGATAAAGAAGAAAGGTAACCCTAACCCTAGTCCAACCCCCCCCCCCCCCCCCCCCCACATACACACACAGTGTGGTTTAGTGTATAAACGAGTGAACTTGGCAGTTCATTTTGAAGTATTTCAAACACTTCCCAAAAATCTGAGTTTCCAAAAGGCTGTGAACTAGGAGGAATTTATTTCTTCTTTTGGGGGAGTAATTTTATTAGAGGCAATGTTTTCTTAGGTTCTGGAATTTACCTTTTTTATTATGGAACCTGAAATCCATTTGTTTTCCCACTGTTAGCTTTTTCTTCGTCTTTCTCCACAGCTGATGGAATAAACACACTCAGGTATCAGGATTAAGTGCTTCAGTCCTTTGAAAGTGAGGAGAGTTTCCTTGTTGGCAAAGGTCATTGCACAGTTTATATGAGCACTCAGAATGACTGCTAAGGAGGGGACATATGTTTAGAGAATCAGCAGGTTTAAAATGTCGTGTGAGTGAGAATTCCTTTGCATCTTGTAAGCTTTCACACCAGATCTCAGCATGTTTTCCGAGCAAAAGTAAATAATAAGATAAAAAGACTAAATAAGCATACTTATATGGTTTGAAATGAGTCCGTATTTGCGAACATTCCAGCACTGCCAAGATTTTACAATAGAGCATGTCTCCAGGAAAATCTTGGATTGTCTTTAAGGAAAAGTGCTTCTGTCAGCAGTGGGCAAGCAGCAGTGTGTAATTTGGCTTTCTGGCTCTTGCCAACTAGATTCAAAGATATCACAGATGTTTTCCATTTCTTGGTTAGAATTGCTGACTAAGAAACTGAGTTGTAGCAAAAAGTAACAAATGTATTGGTTAAAAGATTGTTACAACACCTTGCTTGGAAAATGGGTGAGACTCCTCTTACTCAACACTAGATGCATGCAATGCAGAATTATGCCTCTAAGTAGGCAAGCTGCTCTTTTCATGGCAAATGGGACAAAGTCATCAGCAAAAAGCTCTTCCTCTGGCCCTCTTGTGCTTGTCTCCCAGAAGCTCCAACTGAACAGTTTTGAGCAAAAAATGTTTAGTGCTTTTTATTAAATATGCACTTTTGAAGATTAAAGCTGCATTTCTTATAAGCACTAGGTGTCAGCTGAACTCCAAGTGAACCAAGCATCTCTAGGAAGCTTTAGACTACATATACACTGAAGCAATGGCAGCGTATTTTTTAACAGGGGACAACAGGGGAGACCTTATTGCTCTCTATAACTACCTGAAGGGAGGTTGTAGTGAGCTGGGGGTTGGCCTCTTCTCTCGTGTGACTAGTGATAGGACTAAAGGGAATGGCTTCAAGCTGCGCCAGGGAAGGTTCAGGCTGGACATTAGGAAATACTTCTCTGAAAGAGTGGTCAAGCACGGGAATGGGCTGCCCAGAGAGGTGGTGGAGTCACCGACCCTGGAGGTGTTCAAGGAACATTTGGACGTTGTGTTGAGGGACATGGTTTAGTGAGAACCATTGGTGATGGGTGAATGGTTGGACTGGATGTTCCTGTGGGTCTTTTCCAACCTTGGTGATTCTGTGATTCGTGTATTGGGATTCATATTAAGTAGGAATTGTATTTATATCCTCTGTTTTTTATGGATTTCATGATCATCGAATCGTTGAATCATAGAATCATTAATGTTGGAAAAGACCTTCAAGATCATTTAGTCCAACCATCCACCTGCCACCACTGTTGCCCACTGAAACATGTCCCTTAGTACCACATCTACATCTCTCTTGAACACTTCCAGGACAGTGACCCACCTCCCTGGGCAGCTCTTTCCAGCACCTTACCGCTCTTTCGGAGAAGATTTTTTTCCCAACATCTGACTTGAACCTCCCCTGGCACAACTTGAGGCCATTTCATGTCATTCTATCACCATTACCTGGGAAAAGAGGCCGGCCCCCACCTCACCACAACCTCCTTTCAGGCAGCTGTAGAGGAGGCAATAAGGTCTCCCATGAGCCTCCTCTTCTCCAGACTAAACAATGTCTGTTCCCTCAGCTGCTGCTTGTAAGACTTGTGCTCCAGAACATTCACAGCTTTGTTGCCCTTCTATGGGTACGCTCCAGGGCCTCAATGTCTTTCTTGTAGTGAGGGGCCCAAAACTGAACACAGTAGTTAAGACGTAGCCTCAGCAGGGCTGAGTACAGGAGAAGAGTACCTCCCTGGTCTTGGAATCGCTTGAGTTGGAAGGGAACTTTAAAGGTCATGTAGTCCAAGTTCTCTGTGATGAACAGGGACACCTACCACTAGATCAGGTTGCTTAGAGCCTGGTCCACCCTGACCTTGAATGTCACCAAGGATGGGGCGATGGGGCATTCACTGCCTTTCTGGACAACCTCTTCTAATGCCTTACCACCCTTATTGTAAAAAAATCCTTCCTTATATCCAATCTAAATCTCCCTTCTGTTTCTTTAAAACCATTTTACTTGTCCTATCACAACAGACAAATTATATAGAATCACAGAATCACAGAGCTGTTAAGGTTGGAAAAGACCTCTAAGATCATCCCGTCCAACCCCAAGCCATGCCACCATGCCCACAGACCATGTCCCTCATCTTGATCACCCCCAGGGACAGTGACCATCACTTCCCTGGGCAGCCTGTGCCAGTGCATCACTGCTCTTTCTGAGAATAAATAGATTATCAACTTTGGAAAAAAAAAAAAAAAAAAAAAAAAAAAAAGCTGCCATTATTTGGCTCACTCTCAAAAACAGTAGTTCTGTGGAGTACTTGCCATCGTACAATAACTTACCTAAATATTTTCCCAACAAGTGACTCATTATGTCTACTTTTAACTTTTTAATGGAAAAGTAACATCTGAGCACTGAGCTAGAAATTAATTAACGTGTTCTTTATTTTCTTTACAGATGGGGCATCATTTCCTCCATTTGTTAAGAAGAATCAGGTACTGCGCTTCTTCTCCTCTGACATTTGCAGGTATGCTGGCCCCTTCCTGCTGTGCATGCATGTGTGACTGCCAGTGCTCTTTCATTTTGAAGGGATCTCTGCTGGAGCTTAGATTGCTGAGGCAGTTTCACCTAACTGTTTCACCTAAACATGACTTAATGTGTGAGCTGTGCTCATGAGCTTAATTCTATCACTTTCATTTGTGTCAAGTAGTAAGCTATTCATGGTGTGTTTCATTTCAGAGAGTTACAGGTGTGTAATTTGGGAATGCCTTTGCTTATTACAGCAGACACTGCTATGAGGTGTTACAGATACTGAAACCCACAGGGTTCAAAGACCTGATCTTTTGGGATCAGGACAGCCCCTCACCTCCCTATGTGGTCTGAGCTGGCAATTTGCCCCTTTGCAGGGGCTGGCTGGGCCCATTTTGGTGATTTCTGCTGATTTCTGTGCAGAGGAGAATTTGCTATCAGCCACTAGATACTCAAAATTGTTTTCCCACAGGCTATTTTTACATATTTTATGTATTTACAAACAAACTAACCTGCTTAATTCATCCCATGCTGATGGCTTTCCAGCATGCTTCTTCTGTTATGGTTATTTGGTGTCCCTGAGTTCTCCAGTGGGATATCTTAAATCAATATGAAGAGATATTAAGAGCATCAGAGTGTATTTGTTTTGGGAGGTTCGATCCCAGTATTTATTTTGCTGCCTGGAAACATCTGCTTCCTTTTAAAAAGGGATAAAGTAGATCATGCGCTTTGTGAATTGCTTGCTTTTAAAGATCAGTGTTCTTACATGCAATTTTTTTGTTTGTTTGTTTTTTGTTTACTTTTTGTGTGTGTGTGTGTGTGTGAAGTAATTGTATCTCAAAACTGGACAGTGTTTCTCAAGTTATGGGAAAGGAAACTCATAATGTAGAAACTATAACATTCTTTAGATTAATTGGACATAATTTGAGAGATACCTCTGACCATATAATTCTCATAATTAATGAACAAAGAAGGGCAATAGCAACCTCCCAAAGGTCTGGGATGAAACAGGGTCATGGAAAAGGTTTCTGACCATGTTGCAAGAGCCAGAATCCTTCTTTACTTTGGCTGCAATACAAAGTGTTGCTGCCTTGGTTAGATTACTGCATACCAACCATATCTCTTTATTATTTTGTAATGTATCAGCAAAATAGTTTGAAGTGGTATTTTGGCTCATACGCAATGGAGTAAGGTTGTATCCAATATGCTGCCAGCACCATAAAGCTTAGATCTTTATCAACAGGTCAGGAAAACACTGTAATCAAGAGCATATATGTTGGTAACTATCTCTAATGTAGTCCAAAAAAAATTCAAACATTTGATTATAACAGTGACTGTAGAAAAGCATAGCAAAGAAGAGCTCTTAGTTTATTCATTTTGTATATATTCTTTTTTGGTATTTTTATCTGTCTTTTTGTGTCTCACTGTGCTTACCTGTGAGTGGGTACACCCCTTTGTGAAAGCACAGAATAATCTTCATTACTGAGGAACACCCTTACAAACTGCTGAACGTGGGTTCTGTGAAGTACTTGTCTCCTTTAAGAGACAAAATTCAGACTTTCAACCCAACTGACGTTTCTCCTCTTTTATATTCAGATCCATCTATGGAGTTTACCAGACCAGTAAGACCGTGAAGGGAATTCCACTGTATCGTTTCACAGTTCCTCGCGAAGCATTTGCATCACCGATTGATGTTGGAGATAACTATTGCTTCTGTACAGATCAGGTCATATCACAGAACTGCACACTGGCTGGAGTCCTAGACATTAGCTCCTGCAAAGCAGGTATGACACGGACGTGGTACTGCCAAACAGGCTGTCTGACTGGGGAGAAAGCATCTGTCCTGTAGCCAAAGTGTTGCCCCAGGATCCAGGACATTTGTGTTTATTTGCACAGTTTTCCACAGGCTACCTGTGAGAGCTTTCCATTTTTGTAGCATCTTTTCCCAAAATGATGGCTTTAATATTTCTCTATTTTGCATGGCACTATGAAGAAAAAGACACGATACTGCAGATTGCCTACTGAACTTCTCAGGAATACACATATAGAAAGGAAAGGAATGGAACTATATATAGGAACTATATGAAAGCCAGAGAGTCACAGTCTTTGTATTTATGATAATTCACACCCACTCAACTATATGCACATGAATAAAGTGAGAGACACCATCGGCTTAATTTTGCATTGGTACAGTAAAATATACGCAGTCTGCTTTTGGTGCAGGGTGGGCAGCATGAGTTCCTTTCAGGCTTGCTTTCTACTGAAACAAGATCACGAGCGTGGGGTGACACAGTGACAGGTCCTAACCTCAGTGTGAGCTAGGAGCACTCTCAGCTCCACAAAATAGACACAAAGACAGGATTTGTAACCACAATTTATTTCACCATATTCATCATGAGAGTAGAGTCACAAAAAATCTCTATTTATTCTGGTGGAAGCAGAGGAGATATTAATGACGTTTTCTAGGATTGTTTCTGTCTGCATGACAAATCATGTATGCATAGAAAATAGCTTCAGAAGATGAGTATTGAAACAAGGCTTTATGATTCAAATGATTTTTTCATTTGTTTGTTTTCAAATAGGAAGGCCAGTGTATATCTCTCTTCCACATTTTCTTCATGCAAGTGAATCTATATTGCATGATGTTGAAGGTCTGAGCCCAAATGAGGAGGAGCATGAGACATTTCTAGATGTAGAGCCTGTAAGTCCAAATATTTAATATTTCTAACTCAGTCTTTTACCAGAGGGAAAAGCAGAGAATGCAGTATTTTTATGATCTTTTTCTAAGATCTGCTCACAAAGGTGTTAAGCTTTTAGCAGGGGAAATTTAGAGCAAAAGTTTGTCCTATTCTGACATTCAGAGTTTGGAAAATAAGCTTTGATTTTTCCTTATTGGGAATACAGGATTAAATAAATTCCACAAAGTTTTGAAGCATGTTGGAATTTATCTGTGACATTCAACTACTTTATAAAAATTCCTTCAATGTGATACTTTCTTTTATGCTACTGTTTCAATAGTTAACAATTTTTGTGTAACAACTATTTCAATTTAACTGTAGCAAATGGATATAGATCAGATTGTTTCCAAGAAATTTGCTAAGCCTGAAGCACAACTACTTGCCTAATTCTAGAACAGAAGTAGTACTGTCACTGTGACTCTGGTTGTGCAACAGAGCTCCCAGACTAACGAATCTGACACCTCTGATTTTCTTTGCCTCCAATTTTACCTCTACTTCTGTTCCAGTGGCTGATATTCTTACACAAGTCAATGTGGTATGAATTGTGTGATGAGTTCTAATGTTACAAAATTTTATTTTGCTTTGAATTTGGATGAAAAGGTAAAATTCAGGACTTCTTCCTAAAGGTTTTACTCATGTGATTTTGCATTAATCTACTTCAGTGAAATCTACAGTCAAGATTTGTGTTCCTTCATTTGAAATAAAGATATTAACTCAAGTTTTCTGAATCTAATATGAGTTTTCTGGAGAACAGAGGTGAAAAAGAGATGAAGAAAAGATCTGACCTTTGTTAAGAAATGTTTGTTCTGGTGCAAAATGTTTTCTGCCCTGTGCCAATTAAACTTGCATCTCTTATTGAAGTAAATCTTTCAGCCAATTTCTGCATTCAATTTATGCATTTATGCATCCAATTAAAAAAAACAAACAAACTAACATAAATTAGAGGATTCTTTTTTTTTTTTTTTTTTTTCCATTTTTTAGACCACTGGTTTTACACTGCAATTTGCCAAAAGACTGCAAGTAAACCTCCTTGTGACACCTTCATCAAAAATTGAGTGAGTATTTTTTCATTACTTTGTTTTTATATATTTGATGTTAAAGTACACTGGTAGAAATGGGAAAAGAAGGAATGAGAATATTTCACCAAAGTTTTTCCTGTGTCTCACAAAAGCTTCCCAGAGAATATAAATTTCAGTGAAAGAGCAGCCTTCTTGTGCAAGGCACTACCCAAATATATTGACACATATCTGATTTCCCCATAGAAGCTTACACTGCAACGTGTTCTTAAAAATAACATCCTTACAAAACTCAAGTAGAGAATGAAATAGAAAGGAAAATATATTTTTCTGTAATAAATTTAATGACAGATATAATTTATGCATTCTCTGTCACTGGTTGGATTTTGTCAGAGGGGTAAAGGGTCCTCTTTCTGCTTCTCTTCTCTTCATTGGCCCAAATGTCCACATACAGCTTCTGGACATCTCTTTGGTGAATACCACACAGATTTTCAGACCCTTACTCCAACACATAGATGTGTCCAGTATTTCTTTCTTCTGACTGCTTACACATGGAAGACTAGACAGAAAGAGATAATTGCCTGATATGTAAAATGACTATTACAAATTCTAGGCTTATTTTTTCAATCCAGAGCTATACTATAGAAGTATGTCTGGGAGATGGAACTGTTAGTGGAGGTGAAGAAATGGTTAAGTAGAGACTGGGTGTATGCAACAAGCTAATGGTAACATTCTGTATGTTTTATCTTCTCATTCCAGGGCTTTATCAAAAGTTCAAAAACCTTATGTTTTCCCTATTCTTTGGTTAAATGAGGTTAGTATATCTTCTGCATATGTTCACTGTCAAAAAAGCACAAACAAACAAGAAGAGTTTTTCTGTCTTGATGCCCTGAACTTGATGAATTAATCTCATGCTATGATGTGCTTGCAGCCAGAAAGCCCAACTGTATCCCAAGCTGGATCAAAAGAGGGGTGGCCAGTAGGGTGAGGGAGGGGATTGTCCCCATTTGCTCTGCCCTCATGAGGGCCCATTTGGAGTACCGTATCCAAGTGTGGAGTACCGTATCCAGTTGTGGGGCCTCCAGCTCAGAAAAGATGAGGAGCTGTTGGAGAGGGTCCAGAGGAGGGCCATAAAGATGATCAGAGGGCTGGAGAACCTCTCCTACAAAGACAGGCTGAGGGAGCTGGTCATGTTCAGCCTGGAGATGAGAAGTCTCCAGGCAGATCTCATTGCAGCCTTCCAATATTTGAAGGAAGATTATAAACAAGGGGCAAACCAACTTTTTACACAGATAGGTAGTGATAGGACAAGGGGAAAGGGTTCTAAACTGAAGGAAGGGAGATTTAGATTAGACATCTGGGGGAAGTTTTTCATTAAGAGCTTGGTGAGGTGCTGGAACAGGCCGCCTATAGAGGCTGTGGATGCCCCATTCCTGGAGGTATTCAAGGCCAGGTTGGATGAGGCCCTTTGTAACCTGATCTAGTGCCTGATCTAGTGTTTGGCAACCTTGCCTGTGGCAGGGGGGTTGCAACTAGGAAATCTTAGAGGCTCCTTCCCACCCAAGCCATTCTATAATTCTGTGATTCTATGCACACATGCCAAGAATACATTCAGCAAATGAGATTTTTGCATACTTACCTTTCACTGACATTTTTTTTTTGCACTATTTCAGTCTGCTGTTATTGGAGATGAAAAAGCAGAAATGTTCAGAAATAAAGTCACCGGTCGGGTCCAGTTACTGGGTGTGGTGCAGATGGTATTAATCATCGCAGGTTCTGTGCTGTTCCTCGCATTCATGGGTTCCTATTTCATATGCAGATCGAAGAAATTGAAATAAGTAAGTAAGCACTAATGGCTCAGTTCTCAGCAACAACTTCTTCTCAGGGCTTAAGATGTTCAGAATCATTACATATTTATCCATTGTTATTTTTCAGGTGCTAGTAAAGTTCAGTAGTTATTATTTCAGTTCTGTTGAAAATCTAGATAATTTAGATAATGTTTTCAAATTCTCCTCCAAGCCTTAATCTTTTAGGATGCTCTTAGCATACCCAGGAGAGGATATTGGGAACTAAATCACCAACATTTCTTTTTTCCAAAAGACAGCATGATTGTTGTGACTTCCTGAAAACAGACATTCTATCTAAGACTGTTGAACACCTCAGAAACTCCTCCTGGCACTTCCTTGGGACAAAGGCCACTCAGCTGTAGATTCCTGCACTCTCCCAGAACATATCCCCGTTTGGGGTTCGAGGAATTCACTTTAAATTATATTTCTTATCAAGAGCATTGGATAGGTTTTCTCACTTTTTCTCTCAGTCTTACTGAGAGCCTAAACACCTCCTGAACATAGCTAGCCCACTGAGATGAAATATAGGTCTGTCCTGGATAGGATAACCTGGTGGTGGGAACAAGCAGAAACACGAATGTTACAGTGATTATGCTGTAGTAAGGAACCATTTTTAAGAAGACATACCTGATCACATGCTGAATTCTGATTTTATTTCACTACAGGGAACAAAAGTCTTCAAATGTAGGCAAAGGATGAAGTTTCAGTCAAGCATGTTAAAATTCAGTGACAAAAGGTATGATTTCACATGCAATGGAATTCAATGTGCTTTTCCATTTTTAGAAGACCAACTGAATAACCCAAATAAGCTGATATTTCCGAAGGCCTTCACGTCTGACATCAGAGGTCACTGTGGAAATTATACTTTCAAATAACTGATTATATGAACCTTGTTACAAGTTTTAAATGACATTCAAGGAGACTGAAGTTGAAATGTGGTTGGAATTTAGTCCACCCTCTGCCATTTATGCAACTTGCTACTTTTTTTCTACTGGGAACTACAAGACAAAGGAAAGACCCTTGCCAATGTTCTAGCTCCGAGCGCAGGCTAGGGAATGACAACACCTTTGAGCTCAAGCCATGATACTCTGATTTAAATGTTTCTTTCTGTTCCTTCAAGGAATGGAAACTGCAGCAATAGATCTGCTCTCTATCCTCTATTCAGGGATGTAAATTGTGTTGAATGTAAAGTTTGTTATGTAAAGCTACTAACTGTAAAATATGAAATTAATAAAAAGACTTACTAAAATACTTGATTTATACATTTTGTGCAGAGATGGTGTGTACATATACCACAGTCATTCATTTGTTGATAGTGCTCATTGATGTTTGGCCCCACAGATGTTTGGTAATCTGAGCTACTCCCTAACTCCTAGCCTCCACTACTCTTTGTATTCTCTGCTGTGTGCTTCTTTTTCTGGCTGTTCCTTGCATACCAGCCTCTTTGCTACCTTAGCTCCACTTCACCAAAGGCAACCCTTAGGGAATGTTCTGATACATGACATTTAAGGTGGAGAGAAAATTTTCCAGAATACTGGAGACAGAAGGAACACCAAGATAATGATCTTGATGGTCCAGAGGGTCCATCAGAGTGTTCCACATTCTTCATTTAGAGCATAAGTGAGAACAGGTAGTCCTAGTTTTCCTCTGATAGGCCATCTGCCACAAGGAAATATGTGCAATTATTTGGTTAATGAAGTGTGTCAGCCTTTAGATAAGTAGCAAACATTGCCATCTGTGCAAATGGTTTACTTTTTCATTTAATCTGAATGCCCTATCTTTGAAATTAGTGTCATTGAGACAGATGCTGAATATCATGGGGTGTCCCATGGAGTCAATGAATTCAGAACAAGAGCCTGAGTTCTGCATTTTATGAGATTTCTTCAATTTTTTGTCCTCATAAGGCTGCAAAGGAAAAGGAAAATCAAACACAGTGCAGCTTCTGATAATCTGGTGCTTGGAAATAGTACTATGATAGATTTTAATCCAGAAAAGTTTAATGTGCTAGCAAAGGACAGTATCTTTTGATAGGTGTGTTCAACAAGGTGTTTTCACCCTTTCGGAAGAAAAGAAAAAAAACAACAAAATTATCTAATCCGTCGTGTTTAATGTTCTTTGTGAACAAAGTTGTGCGGCTATCTTTGTGCATTAGAGCTGATGAATCATAAGAATCCCCAAGGACTATTAATGAGGGCAAAGTCTACATAATAAATCATGAGAGTCTCTTTTTCCAGCCATGAGTTGGAACTGCAAAGTAACAGGGCAGGAGATGCGAAAGAAGCATGACATCAAAGAGAAGTTCTGCTTTCACTTAGAAAGTTAATGCATTTGCTTCCTCATTGTGCTTTCTAGGCAATGACTTGACTGAAGACATCCCTAGAATCCTATGGACATGTCAAAAAAGTTTGAGTACTGTTAAAGCCATTGACTCACCTTCTCCTTTGCTGTGGTTCAAGATCTGACACCAAGTTTTTACACACTTTATATATGTATATATATAAGGCACTATATTTTATATATACATATTTGTGTGTGTATATATATATACACATACATTTTTTTGTGTGCCAGAACCTAATGGTGAGTTATTTTCACCAAAGGAACAACAGCAGCGCTCCTGTTGAATCTGATACACTAGCATTTAAGCTAAATTTTCTTTAGCTTGAATTCCACCATTAGCAGTTTTACATTTACTCTATCAGTGTGGCCTAGCATGATGTGGTGCTCCAGCAGCACTGATCGAGCAAGTCAAGTCCCATGATTTTGAATGTCTCAGGGCCCAATTTTGCATGCACACAAATATGTTTGTTCGTATTTATAATCCCATTGATCTAAATGCAGGTTCAGACTTATAAAATATGTTCTGCTCCTAGACTCTGCTTGAATTAAAATTAATTGTTATTTTGTTCAGAGTGTTGGTTCCAGTTATTCTTAATTGATGTAATTAAGGCTAATGTTAATTATTTGCATTTGTTGAAACTTGTGTGAGATAAACATTTATTAGAGATGTCAATGAGCTCAATACAAATAAAATAAAGCTCAAACTTTTCTTTCTGAGACCTTCATGTCTAAAATTCTGTGTTGGATTATGGACTCATTTCTTTTCCTTGGTGTTTTGAGTGCTTTTTCTTTTCCTATATGCTGATTTTATAGACTGATGAATGAACAATTTTGTGCGCAGCCTTATTATGTCATCATAGTTTGGCCCATCACTGCTACTCGGAAGTGCATATCATCTTTCTTATTGCCCTATGAAATATGATGACATACAGCATTTTTACATTGGGTTACAAAAAAGAGGAGACTTTGGGGGCAGCATGCCAAATACTCAAATGTGCCAGAATGTTGCATATCAAATACAGTGTTCCATTTTGGGCCCCTCACTACAAGACATTGGGGCACTGGAGTGTGTCTGGAGAAGGGCAATGAAGAGAAGGGTCTGGAGCACACGTCTTATGAGGAGAAGCTGAAGGAACTGGGATTGTTCAGTTCGGAGAAGAGCAGAGAAGAAGTCTGGTTCAGGGCAGACATTATTGCTCTCTACTACTACTTGAAAGGAGGTTGGAGTGAGGTGAGGGCTTGCCTCTTCCCAGGTAACTAGCAATAGGACAAGAAATAATGGCTTCAAGTTGCACAAGCGGAAGTTCATGTTGGATATTAGAAAAATTTCTTCTCTGAAAGAGTGGCCAAGCTTTGGAACAGGCTGACCAGGGAAGTACTGAAGTTGCCATCCCTGGAGGTGTTCAAGAAATGTGTAGATGTGTAGGGACATAGTTTAGTGGGCTTGGTGTTGATGGGTTGACAGACTTGATGGTCTTTAAGGCTTTTAATGATTCCGATTTTATGTCCAAACTGAAGCAATTCTGATGCCACATCAGGAACCAAGGCCAGAGAGAAGCCTGCTTTCACCTCCCTAGAGATGGAGGTGTTGGCACATCCAGCAGCACATCACGACATCCTTTGCTGGCTCTGCTGGCCCAGCAGGTTGGACTGGGAGAGGTCTGGTTATGCACTCATCCCGTATTCCCCACCCACTCCAGGTCATTATGGGTGAAAGTCATTGATGAAAATCAGATTTGGCCTCAAATGTGCCAGCCTACATAATTACACCTCAGAGCAGGTGTGCCAGCTCTTAATCTCCAGCTGCAATAATGCTTTAAAAGCCTTTCTAAAAACCTGTTCTTCCTGCCCGTGTCTGTTAAGGTAGTGTTAATATGACACTACACTGTAAAAAAAAGAAAAAAAAAATGTTGTATTGTCTGTGCTTTTAACTGGGAGGCTGGTTAAGGATTTGTTTTATTCATGGCTGTGTATGGTGATGATGTTAAATAATTTAATAACAAATGAAATCTGTTTGCACTTTTTTTTTTTTTTTTAGCAACCATAAAAACAACAAAGCATCCAAAGAAGATGAAGATGCAAATTACTCACCTTTACCAAATGCAAACTGCATTTATAAATAGATGCCATGTATTTTCTGATTTTCTAATTTCTGTGCCCTCTTTGCATAGCAGATGCCTTTGACTCTCCATTGTCGCACCCTCTGTGCTGTACCCAAAGCAGCCGATGACCTGGAGCCCACCCGGCCAGTGCCAGGCTGGGACCTTGCTCAGCTCTGTAGAAGACAAGAAACCAAATGCTTTGCAGCAGGCGCCACCCAAAGGGCATTTTGATTTTTTTTTTTTCACAACTTGTCATAGCCAGTGAAAAATATTCCTGTATAAAGCTTGTAACGTTTTAACTTTATTTATTTGTTTATTTATTTATTGGCCAGTTGACATCATCCAACACAGCAGCATGAGAAAAATCATGTCCTAAGTGTCTAGTGAATGCTCGACAGAGGCAGTACCGAGACAGAAAGTTTGACGTCTATTAATCTTCTGGAGCATTTTTCTAAGGCTGTGGTTTTCCCTGAGTTCTATGAGCTGGTGTTTTATGGGATAAATGTAATCTGAACCTTCAGAACTCTATTTCTGGACCAAAAAGCCCCCATTTAACGCTAAGGATTTGTGGACAAATCAGGGCTTACATACAGCCCTCTGTATGCTCTTATCCATGACTCAAGTTTTGGATGCACCTAAAACGTATTTGCATATTCATTTGCAATAGAATATTTGTATGTAGGAAGAGGAAATTTGGATTTTTGCCTCTGTATTTTATGTTAGTAATTTTTCCAAATAGCCTACATACACGAATGCTTCTAAAATGGACATTTTTTGAGGGATACTTTCTTTCATGACAGAAGCTAAAGCTTGATTGCAGCCTAATTGCAGCCTTTCAGTACCTAAAGGGAGCCTATAAACAGGAGGGGAGTCAACTCCTTGAAAGGGTAGACAACATCAGGACAAGGGGAAATGGTTTTAAGTTGAAGGAGGGAAGATTTAGGTTGGATGTCAGGGGGGAAGTTCTTTACCAAGAGAGTGGTGAGGTGCTGGAATGGGATGCCCAGAGAGGTTGTGGATGCCCCATCCCTGGAGGTGTTCAAGGCCAGGTTGGATGGGGCCCTGGGCTGCCTGGTCTGGTATTAAATGTGGAGGTTGGTGGCCCTGCCTGTGGCGAGGGGGTTGGAGGTTCATGATCCTTGAGGTCCCTTTCAACCCAGGCCATTCTGTGATTCTGTGTGATTCTGTGATTTGTACCTCATCAGCATTGGAACTGAGTGTTCTTACAAATCTGAAAGCAAATCCTTCTCTATATATTCACTCTGTAAATCTAATTCTTTGTCTTTGCACTGGTCACACACTGGGCCTGCTTTGTAAAATAAGAAGTTATCACAGCATTTAATGTACACACACAGAACCCACATATATTGACTGTAATGTCACAGCAGCTGCATTTTATTCTGCAGTCTTGATGACCTCTGCCTCATTATCTTCAGCAGGATAAACTGATTAACACCAGTAACATTCACAGACTCACATCTATGTAAAACAATCGCAATAGAGGAACCAGAGGCCTCTTACTATTTCTATTTTATTTTTTCCTTTTAGTTAAAACACTAAGGTAACTTTTGGCAAAGTACATACTTTAATTCAATGACAAACCAGTGCAGTGAAGAGGTTAATTGAGGAAACCTATTCTAGCTGCCACCTTCTCTACCAGGCAGCAGACAGAAACTTCCCTGAGCATCACCTGCATCACTGAAAGGATGTAGGTATGTGTGTACTGGGTAAGATCGTTTGGCACTCAGGTACGATCCTGAAGGATGCACCCAATGCCTCTAGTCGCAGAAGTAAACTGATTATAGATATTAGCCATGAAGTGGATTACAAAAAAAAACCTGTATATATGTGAATTCATTTAGATTACATCAGCTCTTTAAAAAAGAGCTGATTTTTAAAAGTGTGTTTTCTTTCAGGAGATACTTTCAACTGAATTTGAAGTCATAGAGGAAGATGCCCAGGGTGGTGGTGGAGTCACTGTCCCTGGGGATGTTCAAGAAACATGTAGATGTGGCACTGATGGACATGGATTAGTGGGCATGGTGGGGAGGGGTCAATGGTTGGACATGAAGATTTTAGTGGTCTTTTCCAACTTCAATGATTCTATGATTCTATGCCTGCTAACCTACAAAGACTAAGGGGATCTTGTCTCTACTTCGAACACTGGTTGAGAAAGAGAAGACTACTTTTAATGATTACTGGATTAAAAACAGAGATAGTAAAAAAGAAAACAATACAAGGATGGGAATCCCTTGATCTACCTTTCTAGCCAAGTTCAGCAACATCAACACAAATTCACTTTCTTCTCAAGTTAGGGGAAAGATGCAGAGCTTTTTAGACTTAAAATCTTTTACTGCTTTGTAAGTACTTTTAGGAAAGCAAATGAGCCACATTTCACCCTGTGCTTCAGATGAATTCCTTCCTTGGACTGAGAACCTCTTGGGAACTGCAGCACAATTAGATCACATAAACACTTCTGTTTCATGCTAATTTGACCCCTCCAGGAACTGCTCTGTCTGGAATACCTAAGTGAAGAGGCTGGAGGTCCCTGAAGTTTCACACAAGGATAAAGAAAAGCAAGTCAGCACAAATGGTGCAGCATGGCAATGCCTCATGTTCACATGGAAAACTTTCAGGGCTATTTTAGCTTGGAGTCATCTGCTAAGAATGCCAGTTCTGCAATGTGAGCTTCACAGTTTGATGAATGTGCTCCTGGCTGTGGTGGTGGGCAGGTCATACTGTGTTGAAGCCTCCCAAATACCAGGTAATAGCAGCTGTTCAGTAATATATGATTGTTGTTCATTCACTAGAAGCTGAAGACTAGATCTTCTTAAAATGTTCAGTTTCAGCTAGGACTCAGAAAAAAATCAGCAGATGAGTTTAAACCATTCATGGCTGTACTACCTTAAGCTCATACATTTGAATTAGCATTTCCACCTCTGTGATGCAGCACACACAGGAGAGAGTTTTAGCAACTATCTCTGATCAGTCAGCTCCAAGCTGAGACCTGTTAAATATTTTTATGATTGTTTAATCCTTTGATAAGTCATTAATCTCATCTATTTGGTTTCATCTGAAAGAAACCAGAACTTCTCACTGTTGCACAGAGGATGATGAAACAGGTTTACAGATGTAAGAATTTATTTGTAAGGTCCATAAGGTGTGGTGTACCACATCTTGTCCCAGAAGCTCTTCCATTTGGGCATATGAAAAACCAAACAAATGTACAGGGAAAGAAGGGGAAAAAGGGAAGGGGAGGAGGAGGGAAAGGAATGGGCAGGCAGAGAAACTCTCCCAGAGGCCACAGCTGTAAGTAGGGATGTGCAGGTTGATTGTATTAAGGGAAAGTGTGGTGTTCTATAACTTGAGGCTTTACATCACAGGATCTAGGCACTGCACAGGCTGGGGCAACAGGAACATCACCCCACTGCTGAGTTTGCTTTCCACCAGCCCTCTGTTCACTACTGATACCCTATCAAATTTGGTGAGTGTGTGTTGCAAGTACGTACAAACAGCCCATGTAAGACAGGAATGTTGTGAATGGTCTCAGTTGCCTAATTGTGTAAAGGCAAGATCTCTAAATGCACCCAGTATTTTTTATTTAGTGGCTAGTTTAGGAAGGTCTGAGTCTCCCATGGTGTCCATATCGTACTGCTTGTCTCTCGTGGATCTTTCAGGTATCCTAGAGCATGTCAAGTTAGAAGTCTTCTTTTTATAATCTCTGTCCATAGCAATGCTTTCCAGGACTGGGAGCCTTAAAACAGGTTTTGGAATGAGAACAAGACAGAAAAAGAGGCAATAAGGGCAGAGGGCACAAAAGTCCACTAGGGGGCTGGATTGAAAATCTACTCATCCAGCCGTTTTGACAGAGCCCCTGTGAAATCTGGCCTTTGCGTGTACTTATCTCAGATACTCAATCCTGCCTTGCTGTCTGAGCAGCCAAGTTACCTCACTCATAAATAAGAGACTACATACCTAAATTTCTGGCTGCTTTTGTTTAACACCTGAGCCCGTACATGGAACCTTCAACAGAGGTCTTTGTGGGCAGGAGAGAGAACTGAATGAAATGACTGCACAGCTAAGCAGCTCAGGAGCAGATTTAACTCCTAGTCTCTTAAATGCTTTATATTTTTTTATTTTTATTTTTCCACAGCCAATTTTTGAATGATCCAGAATGTATCTAAGAAGAAATATTCTCTTGCAGTCTGAAACACTGAATAATATGTTTCAATTAAAAAATGCATATTTTACGTAGTTTGGCTATTGACATTTTGAGGCCAAAAGCACAAAATCACAGAATCACACAGTGGTTGAAAGTGATAAAGGCTTCTGGGTCTACCGCCATAGTATATCGTAAGTAACCTCATAGATGAGTGTTTCTGAATACTCTCCGTACTCTCACACGTGTTTGTACATCTCAACTTCCAGGCCTCGGCGTGCAGTGCGTGCTCTGGCCGCTAGATGGCAGTACAACATCTAGGCTAGTCTGAATTCCGCGAAACGCGTGTCCGTGCGCAGAGGTTAGGGTGGGAGCACTGCCGCAGTGAGACTTTAATTGGGGCCCTTTAATTCGCACTAACCCAGAGCATAAATTAAGCATTGCGCCACCGCCTCATACAGCTTGGTAGTGTTGCAACAATTACCTAATTCGTTCATGCATGTTTGCATATGGTTTCTAGGAGAGATGGATAGTGTAGAGAATGTTTGTTTTACTAAGTTGTTTCAGCTTCTGAAGAAATCCTGAAATATCTGAAGTCGGATCACTTGCTACCAGCCCTACAAGCAATGGAAAAGATGTTCAATTCATCATAGAATCATTGAACTGTTTGTGTTCGAAGGGACCCCACAATGTCATTTAGTCCAACTCCTCTGCGATGAGCAGGGGCACCTAAATCTAGATCAGGTTACTCAGAGCCCTGTCCATCCTGACACTGAGTGCCTCCAGGTATGGGACATCCACCACATCTCTAGACAGCCTATTCCAGTGCCTCATCACCCCTTTTTGTAAAAAAAAAAAAAATAATATATATATATATATATCTTTTTCCTTGCATCCAAAGTGCTTGCCAGATGCTGTACTCAGAACATATCCCTGTGCCTGCTCACAAAGCCATAACGACCACTTCTGAGGAATGACACAACACAGAATGCATAAAACCCTGGAGAGAAGAGGAAGAGTCTGAGTAAATGAAGACTTCCTGTTGGTCAAGGAGGATCTGGTCAGAGATCATCTAGCCAAAATCAAAGCGCACAAATCCATAGGTCCCAATGGGATGCAGCCATGAGCATGGAGAGAACTGGCAGAGGTGATTGCTGAACCACTCTATCATCTAAAGGTCCTGGTGAATGTAAGATGTATCTGAAGACTGGAGCATAACCAATGTCACTATGGTCTTCAAAAAGGGCAAGAAGGAGGATCTGGGAAACTACAGGCCAGTCAGCCTCAGCTCTGTCCCTAGAAAGGTGATGGAACAGCTTGTTCTGGATACCCTCTCCAAGCAATTAGAAGAGAAGGCTGCCAGGAGTAGTCAACATGGATTCACCGAGGGGAGATCACGCTTCACCAACCTGGTAGCCTTCTACGATATCATCACTGGCTGGGTGACTGAGCACTGGAACAGGCTGCCCAGAGAGGTTGTGGAGTCTCCTACGGAGATAATAAGGACCAATCTGGACAACTACCTGTGCAACCTATTGTAGGGTACCTGTTTTAGAAGGGTGGTTGGACTTAATGATCTCTTGAGGTCCCTTCCAACCCCTGCAAATCTGTGATTCTGTGAAAATACCACAATATTCAGGAAACCCCATTCACATTAGCTTATCAGCGAAGAAGCAGTCACCACTTTTCAAGAGTTCACATTTTTAATATTCTTATTGTCCATCCAGAATACTTACCTTCTTTGATTCTCTCTGCTTGCTGTGCCCATGAGGCCATTTGAACATGAACTGCAAGACTAAGTATAAGAGAAATTAAGGACTAAGATGTTACATCAGAAGTTATCTGTGTTGCAAAACAGAGAAGGTGCCAAGCATAGGTCTTGTTTGAGTCTTCCTCTGTTTCTTTCATGCATGGATGTCCTGAAGATATGGTTTCTGTTGTCAAGAGGAGGATATTGACTGTTCTCAAATCCATCATCTTATGGAAGTTACTGGCAATAATTTAAGGATTGGGATTTCATCCTAAATGTTACAGTTCTTTGGTATAAAACTATTTTTATGACTTTTTCATATGTATAATTATCAAATATGTCTTTTCACATGTTTCAAATAAGAAATCTCTACCTTTCTCTACTGGCTGAAATTGTTTTTGGCACACCTGCCTCTTCCTGAAGAATAGGGAGCTTTGAAAAGCTTTACCCACACAAACTAAACTTGGCACAGAGAAGATCCTGCAGGGAGCTGGTATGGTAGTGAAGGCTTTTGTGTTGTTGGGTTTTAAATATTGATTTAGAAACTTGTATCCATTATTCAAATTGGCTCTGCAAATAAGCTTTGCAAAAAGTGTTGTCTGATTGAAGCTTGGCACGAAGTAGTTTGGCTTTCCTGCTGAAGACCAAGCCTTCCTGCTGAGTGCCTGAAGGCAGGGAGAGTGTTTGCAGGTCTGAGGAGGTGGTGGAGGCGTGTTAAAATGACAGATATGCAACATATATTAAACTTCCTCCATTACCGGTATTGCCAAAGTAGATTTCACAGGCAGCTGCCATCACATGAATTAATGTCCAGATGCTGACTCACCAGGGAGCACATGCAGCTGCTGATACATAATATTTTGCTATTCTGTCCCTATTGCTCTGCTTCCTCCAGCACTCAGCAGTGGCTGCTGACAGTTCCTCCAGACAGGCAGTGAAAGCTAGCAAACAAAACACTCAGGATACAAACCTGTAAAAAAATGTATTATGAAGAAGACTGTTGCTGCACGCATGGCATGATTACCTTATACACACATAAATATAATAAAAAATAAAACTGCACCACTTGATAAGGCTGGTGCTTTTCATTAAAGCATCTGCAAACACACTCATGACATTGTATACTGTCTTATACTCTCCTTATCCATTTCTTTCACCTTGATAATCACCGGCTGCATTGATAATGTCTCTTTTTCGTCTCTGCACATGAGTGTACCTGAAATCCCCATCTATCTGCAATAGTAAAGTTGGATAACTGGTAGTGATGTAAATGGGGATACACTGAAGGAAGTAACAACACATCCTCTGTCACTGCAGTTGGCACAGCCCTACTCTCTTGGTCAGGTTTCCACTGCAACTCAATGAAATGCAAGTGAGTGCAAAAGGGGAAAAGACCTATAAACATGCACTGGACACTCATCACCTTTACCTCTTGTGTGATTCAGTCCTGTACACAAGATTGATAATGTTTCTAACTAACCAGAATGCCCTTTGCTTGAAGAACTTCACAATTCAGCACAAAAAATACATGCACAAAGCTTTTCCATACAGGCCATTAGTTACTTAGTGTCTGCCAACAGATGACCCACAGCATGATCATAACGTTGAAGGAAGAGCTGAAGTGCATGAGGTTTGGTGGCTTGGATGCAATGGCCCTCTGTCAGTGAAGGACAAAAGTTTTTTCAGGTGTCAGAGAATTAGGAAAAAGATTTGAAAAAATCACACATTTCTTGGCAGAACAGAGGCTGAGTTAATAGAAATGATTACCTGCTCTGCCTTCAAATAGGTTTCTCACTCCAGGTACCACGAATTCAATGGAGAGCTTTCCATTAATGCATTCAATGCTAGTTCAAGACATTTTTTCCTTAAAGAAATCTTTCTCATAATTAAAGAATAGCTTGCTTTGTCTTATTTCTATTTTCAGATTGAACATTGGGAATGGTAGGTTTTAAGGCAGTAGGCATTTTGTGAAGTTCCAAATGACACCTCCACATAAAGGTTTTTGTTCTTTCAAATATTCATTTTTCCACTCAGAATCAGTGGTCTGTACTCAAAGTTTAATAAATCTACCAGCTTTCAGCATCTGGAGAAATAGTAGTCCAAGATAAATTGTATGCTTCGCATATTGTTTAGCTCTGCTGTGGTCATTTGATTCCTGAAGAATGAACACATTCTGTGTGTGTAGAACAAACTCTTCACCCTAAGAATGCAATCTAGCAAACACCAGCTGTCTAGGGTTTTAGCCAATAGAGCAGGAGGAAAAAAATATAAAGACAAAGCTAGAAAGCTATATTTACAGCTGCATTAGCAGTTAATACCATGAATTTCTTTCAGATTCAGAAAAAAGTGATCTTTAAGAGTAGCAAACTTAGGCTATAAATGCAAAACAAAGCCTGATTACGAAAGCTCAGATATAAAACAGGTTTTATTCTTACAATGCTTGTCAAACCCTCAGCCTGGAACTGTAAAGCTCTTTGGTTGCCTTGCTTTTCCAAGCAGACAATAAATCTGCCTGCTTTGTGTGGTTTGATGTGACAGCATGGCTCGTGTGATTCTTTTAAGCAATGAAAATATGCCTGAGATCACAAGCTTGTGTCATAGATAAAGGAGCTTTCTCTTGCATTGTTGTTTGTTTTGTGTTTTTTTTTTCTTTCTTTTTTTTTTCACAGTGATGCTGAGGGTATTGAAATGCTCCTGGCTCATGCACATATGGTCACTCATTGATTGTAGATCCAGTTACAGCAAATGACATTATATGCCCTCCTCTCTACTTAATTAATGAAATCTCCTTGAGCTGCAAAGATTTCCATATCGAAGTGGGTGGCTCATGCGTAAGTGTAATGACTAGAGCTGAAGCAATCCTTTTAAAAGCAGAGGCATAAGGCCAAAGGCCATTTCCTACCATTAAACTAGATAATTTAAAATGAAGTTTGATCAGGTGGGTCAGTCCAGTCACAGAGGTGGGCTGTGCAGTGTGAATTACTCTATAAGAAAAGACGTGAGGATTTTACATCACTTCTGCCTGTGGAGAGAGGTCTGACAGCTGGAAAGGGTGGGGGATGCTGTTCCTGGGAACAGATTTTGGCAGTGTATAAAGGTCAACAATTCCAGCATACCCTCCAGAGTCAAAAAGCTTGATTCTGACTTGGTTGCAAGGGTGCAATCCTGCTCTATCTTCTGCCTTTTTTCTGCCTTGTTGACTTATGTGGAGACTGTCACATGTACCTGAACAGTGTTGAGAGCAAAGGACCACTGTTCTTGCTTGATACCTGTAAGTGCTGTTTTGGTGCAAGCATTGATGTTATTCAAACTCTTCAGTCAGAGTTCACTGACCTTCATTCAAAATGAGGGGAGGGGAAATGAAATTGGAGCACTCACTGTGCACATGTCCTAGTGAATGGCCTTGTGTGAGCCTGCACACTTTAAGTCGTCCATTTGATCCGTGGTGGCAGCTAAACACATGCAGAGAAGGAAACTTCCCACTTTCCCTTTTAAGTCATAGGTCACAGGGCCAACTCAAATGCCAATATCTCTCCAATATGAGAATATTTTAATTCACTTCTCTTAGACTTAGAATCATAGAATGGCTTGATTTGGAAGGGACCTCAAAGATCACCTAGTTTCGACCATTCCAAGCCCCTGCTGTGTGCAGGGTTGATGATCACTAGATCAGGTTGCTCAGGGTCTCATCCCCATCAACATCTCAAGACTCATCACCCCACTACATCTTGAACAGTCTCTTTCTAAGGATGCTTGGTTTTGCATGGAAAAGAGAAGAAAGGGAAGAGAAAGTCTCACAAGCTTTAACAACAATATTTACCTTAACAGATAAATGTTTTCCCTGTATCATTTCTCCTCTTTTTGTATTTTCTCCAGTATTTCTTTAATTTTCATATTTGAGTGGAGAGAGATTGTTCTTCCTGTTAATATGCAAACCTACAATGCCATTCATGGCCAAGCCATGATCAGCTTTGCTGACAGACACTGGGTGGAGATAGACATGCTGTTCCTGAAAAGTTCCCTATGGTCAGTCGGCACATATAATCACACTGCAAACAAACAATGAGAGCTGTGTCAGTACACACTGTGTTCATTTGCTGTAACTCATTTTTCAGCAGCTCTAATTCTCATTTTGTCTTTGTGAAATGTCCAATATGCAATTTGAGGTCAATGGTGATAAGAGAAGTTGAAAGGTTAAGTATCTTCTGAGACCTGTATTTCCATTTCAGCTGTTGCTGTGCACGTGTAGCTGCCCGCAGAACAGAGTGTGAGATCTAGGATGACACATTCATTTTGTACTGCAACCAGTTTTCTGACAAGCGAAATAAAAATATAAATTCAGGCTGTGCTCAACTGTCTCTGCTGCTCTCCCATATCAATTGCATCATGTTTCTTCAGGTTAGTGGATCCAAGTGAGTTGCAATCAAACAAAGGTGCAAACAAAAGCACAGAATCATTGTGCAAAGAGAGCTATGGACACCAAAGGCCAAGATTTATAGCAGAAAGGAAAATTAAACTACTCAACTGATACAAATTCTTACATTAAAGAAGACGAAATAACCTTCAGTGAAAGAAAGAAATGGGATATTGCCAAGCACCCTATGACAATTGAGGAGATTTTAAAAATGTACATTTATTCTAATTTCTGTCCTTAAAATCAACTCAGTATTCAGTTAATGGTGCACATTGAATAGTTTCTAGTCCAGAGCTGGACTGCAGTACTGAATCATTGCACAATGTTTAAACGTAGAGGGGCACTATAAAACCAAGCTTTAAGTACTGTCTAATCCACAGTAAGGAGAATATGAGCCATATGTTTGCTAATGCAATGCAGAACTTTATTCTAGAACTATCTAGCTAACTTCAAAGGCAACTTCAAGCCAGCCAGCTAGTGGTGGTGATGGTGGATGAAACAGCAAAGCTACAGGACTACCAGGACCACAGGCAGGCACATCTCATGGTTTCGTTCAGAGTTATTCCTGAAAAAAATGACATCTTTTATAAGAGAGAACCTTGATTGGAGAAAGTGTTTAGAAGTCTTACATTATTTGGTGTGAAGGAAATAATCCAATTATTTGGGAATATGAGTGTTTCGGTGTATAGAGATGACTGAGGGCAATTTCGCAGTGAGATTTGACAAATCAAATCGACAGTGCGTTGTATTTTATTTTATCTTTTAGTGCATAAAGATAGAATTTGGAAGGAAATTAATTATCCTTTAAAAAACATCTTCATAATATTAAGTCATTTTTTTTCTCTGATTTTTAAAAATAGATTTTCAGATAGATTTTCAATATCCTGATTTGCATGTGGCTATTATGGCCACAGTAGCCTAAAATAAATGACACAGAAAATAAGTGTTCTTGTCAGTGAGTTGGAATTAACTTATAGAGAGAATACAGAGAGCCCAGAATCGGGTGGTGAGAAAGACTTACAATTTAGAAGACCTCAGAAACAGGAATGAGGAGGCCGGGTACACTTCATGGAAAGCCAGATCCCTTAGGCCTTATTCAGACCTCACTCATCCAAGGTAACTAGATAACATCACTAAGAGTTTTAACTAGGAACCTGGCTTAAGAAACTGAGAAAAGAAGTACATTGGACTGGGCTGCAGTTTAATCTGTCCTCAAGGAAATACTTGCTGGATCTTTCCTGGGATGTAGGGATGGAAATTGCTAGATGATGCATGTGTTAGTCAAGGAATTGATGACACTGCACCAGACTTGGGGTATTTTGCAATATACTACGTATCTTGAGTTCTGGATCTGTCATGAATTACATACCTCCTGGTATTTTTTCAGTAACAAATTTCAAGTCCAAGGTATGGCATACTTAAAGGCTTTCTTGTTTGTGAAAGAACAGTGGTGCAGCCTGCAGAAAATATTTACAGAAACTCTTCTCCCATCTTAAAGCACAAAGAGGTCACTACCAAGCATCACTTGCAAATCAGAGCCCTCCAGGTTATTGTACCATCCCTCCCCACGCTCTGCTTTTCTTTAGAATGCTGACAAGTCTCAAAAAAGTGAGCACAGTGCTTTGTCCTGGTAAAGGGACTGAAATAATGGCTTTGAACCAGTGGTTGCTTTGCATAACTCCAGTGATGAAAAGCAGTTGTATGCTGACTTAATCAACCATTTAAATGGTATTTATGACTGTTTCAGCTTTCTGGGACAGCACAAAGTAGATGGACTGAACCAAAAGAGAGGCCTAGAGTTGCCAGTTCAAGGTAAAGGTGGCGGACTACTTTATCTCCATCTCTTTCCATACTGACATGTAAGGCAAAATCTGGTGTAAACTGGGCTAGGGGGATACAGCATCTGGTATGGCGTGACACTGTCTGCCACACTCAGCTCTGCCTTCACCAGCCAGAACAGTTCAGTCAACAGAAGTTACTTCAGAGGTTTCCCTCAGAGTGAGATTTATTCTTGGCATCCAAACCTGAGTGCTCTCAATGCAGGAAGATTTGTACAATTTCCAAGATTTCTGCTGGCTGACTTTACAGTTGGCTGGAGGATACAGTGGAAGTTTCTATTCAGCTTATATGGGTTTCACCATCGTGTCGTTAGCTCCCTTCAAAATAACAGCTTGCCTTCTTGACAGGAACGAATAAACTGGCAAGGCAGTTCTTTCTTTGTTAATCTCTAACTGGTCTCCAGCAACACTAGTAAATGTACCTTCTTGAACTCCTTTTAGGACTCCTTGGCCAATTTGTCCCACATTACAACAGGCCCCACACTGGGAGATGACAAGGGTGCTTCAGAGGGCAGGTGGTCACCCAAATGACAGCAAACATGAGCCCCTACCAGGTATGTTATTCTCTGTGTTAACCATTTCCCAGTAGTCCACTCCATACATTTCTAGATGGAAGACATAGCACACGAGAGATATATTAAGAGAGAGCAATATATTTCAGAGTATTGGAATGAACACGGTTTGTAATTAAAACAGCTAAATTAAACTAGCTGTTCTCAGACTGAGTTTAACTGAATGGATAGGGAATAAAGAAGAGACCGTAAAGAAAATGATGTGAAGAACCCTACAGAAAGAACTTTTGGAAGAGAAAATGATTGAATTAAAAACAAGACGAAACAAAACTGAGAGTGAGATAAAAGCTCTGGAAAGGGACAGAGCAAATCCTTGTTAGTAGTGAAAGAAGATTAATTTTGGTGAGCTTTGATTTATGGAAGATTTGTCCCTTTAGGGTTGAAAGAATGATATTTTTCCATCACATAGGAACATGTAGTAGCAATTCATATTCACAGTGCTCATACAAGACCTGCAGCATGTTTCATTGCTCTGTTTCTGGGGTTCCAGTCTTTCATTCTTTGCAAAAATTTTAAAGTGCAACTTTTATCTATTTATTATTTAACACTGTATAAACAGCTGAAGCTGTTTAGGTAGATATAAGAGATAATACTACAGGTAATTTATTAGGGAAAAGACCCTGGACAACTATGTCCCCAGACATGGACCTGAAAGTAAGTACAAGTCCTATGTGTCTTGGGGACCTCTGAAATGGAGACAGAGAAAGCAGATACTGGAAACAGATCTACTATAAAGTGCCAAGGAACAACAGTTATCCAAAAAAGTTTTGAATTGAAGGTTTAAGCAAATGTATTTCTGATTACCCTTTTCCAATGCTAAATCTTTCTGTACAAGTTGCTCAGATAGAAAACAGTCTTTCTTACTGACTTTCTCACTGACTTTCTCATTCCCCACAAATAACAACGTAACCAAGTTTTAATTTGTTTTTCATAAAATTCTTTGAAAAAGTTTCAGGGTTTTTTTAAAGTGCTGCATGTTTTGAAACCTTGTGGCTTAAACAGTCTTGATTGTGGAGCTCAGCAAACATTTGGGTTCATTTGTAAGGCTTGGCATTCAAATCATCAGTAACAAAGCTGATGCAGTGCTAATAATATGTGAATGCTGTTTGCTCTGTAAAGCTCTGTATACACTCCAAAAACGAGTCCTGGGATACAGGACAGTCTATTACTGTGAAATAATCGTTTGTTGACCACTGAGACAGCTGCATTAAATTTCCATCTTGGAGTGTCCAGAATGCCAAGGCATTGACAAATCTCAGCCTTTAGTTTAGGTTTGACATGCTGGATGCCAACACTTCTTTTCTTTTTTTTAACTTACACTATGCTAAAGTTTCCTGATGTAAAAAAGGAAATTCATGTTCAGGTGGAGAAGAAGGTATGTTAGAAAAAGAGCGATTAGAAGAAAGAGTTTTGAGGATGAGTTGTTTGTCTTTTAAAATGTCCTTGGAGATATCAACTGTTCTACTCACAGGTTATTAGTGTCTTGAAAACCTGATGTCTGATTCTGATCAAATTGAAACAGAAAAAGGATGTACAGTAATGTCAAAAGAAGCTAAATGAACCAGCAAATACTTTACAAAAAGCTTCTATATTAGTCTTTATTATGTGCATGAATGTATATAAACAGGACCAGCTGATATGTACCCATATGTAATTTTAATTGAGTTCATATCACATGAAGTCACTTCTCCCCAGACAACCTTGGGCTGTGGGAGAATGGGCTTAGCAAACCAGCTGCAGCTCAAAGGATAAAGAGATATTGATCTCCAGAGACCTAGAGCATTATTTTAGACAAGTGGCCCAAATTGCTTTTATGGCCTGCCCCACAGCTGCTGACTTAATTCTAGAGACGACAATTAATTCCATAGGCAACAATCACACTGCAGGACTGGGAGCCACCCTGGTGTTAGCAGTGCCTCCTGTGCAGGCAACATTTTCATTGGTTTCCTCTGGGTTTTGTGGATGCATTGAGGAGGATGTGCCAAGCACTTCTCTGCCCTTCTAGAGATCCTGCACATGCTTCACAGCAGGTTCTGTGAATGTGGTTTATTCACAACCTGCTTCCACTCAACAGGTCTTGTCACTAGAAAAGGCAAGTAGCTCCCACATGAAAAAAAGTTCCAACAAATTTGAAAGAAGGAAGTTCAGGTCTTTGAAAATCTTGCATCTGATGTCCTGAGAAATCAAGTGTCTTGTTTTGCTGCTGCCTGGAGCAATAAGTGGTTGAACCTTGCTGCAACTCCAGAGAAAATGGGGAAAAAGGCAGAGAGGATCAGAAGAAGGCTGGGGTTTAAAGACAGAGGATCAGATCTGTGAAAAGTATATCAGAGCATTATAGTCTGTAAATGACTCGCTCTTAAATCCCTGCCTTTTGGAGCCTAATTCAAGCATTTCCTGCAGCAGGATGGAGTGTTCAAACGCTCAGCTTCAGACCTGAACTGGCCTTAGTGCAGGTATCTCTCCAGGGTCAGCACATCTCGGAGCCAGTCAGTACAGAAATCCTAGGATGAGGTAATCTTGTCCCTCTCACACTTCATAATGCCTTGCAGGAACCTGTCTACTTGGGAATTCAAAATCCAGGTTTATAAACCCAGAACATTGTTGTGAAGATCAGTATTTTAAGGAATGACTATTCCTTAAAATGGGGCAGGCCCTATGCTTTCTTTATAAAACCCATTTGAACACAACAGAAGATAAGAAGAGCAGTTATAAAACTGCTTTGATGATCGATGCAGAAAAAAAAGGAATGTACTGCAGGTGTCAGGCAGGTTATTTGCTCCAAGGAGAAGCCAGGAAATGGGAGTGAGCTGTGGGTCCCTTTTATAGTGCATACCCACCAGCCTCCCTGCCCTGGGGAGTTGCTTGGCAAATGTCTTGTGTGAAAGAAAAAGCTGAGCAGCACAAATTTTCATTTGCAGGATTTCACAAAATGGGTGGTGATGTTTGCTTTCCTTCACTTCAAAGTGAAATAAAATCAGAAAGCTTTTATATTCTGCTCTCCTTATTTAGAGTCAGGTACTGCTGATAACAGTTTATATTGCTACTAGAAAACATTTTTTTTTTTCATATACAAATATGAAAAAGATATATATGAAAAACCTATATTTCATATATATATATGCAATGAGAAAATGCTGACCAGTTTACATGCAAGGTCTTCAGAATGGATCTTCTCTGTAAGAATTCAACTAGGACTCATCATCTATCCCTGGAAATCTTTGTGAATGAGTGTTCAGACTAGAGAGGAGCTCAGAACTGATCAGCTGCAATACCTGATGCTGCAACTACTTTCTTGTACTTGCCTAAGAAGCCCTTTGGGATGGCTCTTCATATAAAGAAATAAAGCTCCTTATTTTTAACAAACAACTGTAAAGAAGTATATTAAAATAATTTAACTTGTTGCAACACACTTTATTTTGTCAGGCAAATAGTATTTTAGATATTCAATTAAATATTACTATTTTAAACTACATTTTGTTCTTTCTTACACACCATATAATGCATATTCACTGTAATGACAGTTTCATCGTGCTAGAAACTTATACACATACCTACACTTTTAAAAACAGGATTTTCTTAATAAAACACGCATATCTACAGTAACAACAATTGCAAAGAACACATCATTGGGTCAAGATTTCAGCGAACTTTACAAACTACACAAAATAAAAATAGCCCAAAAATATCAGTACACGGTGAAGTTCTTAGCAGAGAACATATCTTTACATTTGGTGAAGTTATACCTAGAAGTCTTTTTGCTTTTGTATTTTTTAAGAAATAAAATTATATACATTATTTAGTAATCCTCAAAATAGGAAGTATTAAATAGCACAAATAATATTACAGTCCTAAGTTTTGGTGTCGCCTACAGTAGAGGGGCTACTTGAAACAAAGGAGAATTGCAGTTTGTGTATTCTGTACATTTAGGGCCAAACACTCAGATGGCAGAATGCACAGTAGCTAAATGGACAGCAAGGAAGTTCCATCAGTTTATACCAGCTGAGCATCTGGCTCCTGACTACTCTATACACAGGGGAAGGCTGCTAAAGCGTGGAAGCTTGAACCGCTTACGCACTGACAGAAGCTTATTATATATATGCTGAAGTTTTCATGCAGCAGGAAAAATGTTAGTTTAAGTATAATCCCTTAAACAGTCATACCATAATAATGGTATATGAAGCAGCTTTAAAAATATTATTTCATAATCACACAAAACTCTGAGCTATGCTGATTGTTTTAGCGGATTCCCTTATTGCCAGTATTCTATTAGAAAACAGTGTAACTATAATTTTTGAGGCCTAATGGAGGCCTATTAAAACATCACTGTACCTAACCACTTAAAAGAGTAAATTGTAGCCTTAAATACTTATTAATCACTGTATTCCATCTGGAAGCAACTATGATCCTCACAACAGACATTAAGATCACACTAACTCTGCAGTGAATAGGAGATAGGAAGAGCATGGCAGCACACAGAGCATATGCACTAACGTCTTTCCAGGAGGTAGTTTCATTTTGTGGCACTCAGTTTTTGGTTTGTAAGTTACACACTCCAGAAGTCAGTTGTCCTTGGGAAAAAAAAAAAAAAATGCAGTTTGCTGCACTGAAAGTCAGCTGGGAAAACAAAGTTTTATCTTTTCTCTTACCTCTCTCTCCTTTTTTTTTTTTTTTTTTTTTTTTCCCCCACCAGAAAATATTCTGCTATCTCTTGGGGCCAGATTCAAGCTTGCAGAAGTCGAAGAGAAATTCTACCCACTGGTTTCCATGAGAAGAACCTCAGATACCAGTGTCTGCATGCTGCAGAAACATGCATTTAGGCCTTGATTAAGGAAAGCACTTAGCTGCACAGTAATACATGAACAGGTAGGCATTGCCATCCCCTTTGAAACAAGCACTAAGCACATAAACCCAAGTCCAAGAACGCCCATCAGCATCAAAGGGTCTTAGGGAGAGTGTTTAAGTGGTTTAACGAATCAGGGCCCATTTCCCAGATATTCTAAGTCAGGTGGCAATGATATGACATAAAGAACTATGGTATCATCTAAGTAACAAGAGTTAACTCCATTGCACTAGATCTTCATTTACACTGGCATGAAACTTGAGGTGTCCTCCTACATCCTCCACAGTTATGACCAGTGTAGAATCGAAATAATGCCCAAGAGTTTCAACAAACACCCATTAAATTTTTTAAAGCTGTGTTTTAAAGTACAATATCCATGTTATTGGCTGGTACTAACCACTTTTTCTTAATTTTGCTGGGCTTAGAAGTTTTCATTCAGTGGCTTTTTAGAAAGCTCCTTTTTTAATTTTTGTTTTTGTTGAGCTGACCATACTTAGTTAAATAGCTGATGCCATCATAAAATAAAACATAATTTTTCTAAGCTACTCCCACAGATTGAATCCCTGGTGTCTATTTCCTCAGAAGAGACTCAGTGGATTCTGAAACACTCTTACACAGTAAAATAAGGAACACCTGTCCCTATTTTTTTGGTATCGGTGTTGCTCAAAAAAAAAAAGGTGATTGTTTTTACCAGGATAGCTTGATGCACATGCAACCAATTAGCAACAAGATGAACTTCATTAGGCCTGACAGCTTCTCCTTGAACAAAAATATCCCTATTTAAATGTATCTCTCAAAATGTTGTTATACTTTTTGTTTTTTGACCCTAACCAGTTTTTTAAATATTGTTTTCTCTCTTTCTTATCTTTTCATTTTTCAGTTCTTTTTCGAATATTCTTTACAGCAGAAAAACAGAATAGAGGAGGAAACTGTGAAAACAACATTAAAAAGAAAAGTGGAAATGCTTTAATTTAAAAAATCTAGATAATATTTTCCATGTTGAGAAGCTGAAAAAAATAAGTTTTAAAATTTTCAAAGATGTTCAAAACTTGTTTCTATATTGCAGGCCAACCTCGATTTAACTATGGAATAGATTAAAGATTTTTTTTTTGAATAAACACTCTTACACATTCTGTCTTTTGAAAAACAAACCAAAGGAGTGTAATTCTTTGAAAACAGCTAAAATACCCAAGTCACTTAGGTGCTTTTCAGAATTTTACATATAACGAACATTCTCATATTAGCATTGTACCACTTATAAAGCTATGTAGTGTTATTGAACATGGTATATTAATAAAAATCAATATGAGCAGAGATATTTTAAGTTACATTCCAGAACTCATTAATTTATTACAACCCATACTATGCACAATAATCAGTGTTTCCTCTGACAAAGTATAAAAACATATTTTTTTTCTACTCATTCCTTCATTTGACCTCTGAATGAATGACACATTTCTACTACACTTTACGTGCATCTTATCTGCATGTACTTACATGATTTGAACGGTGAGTGAAAGCTGTAAACCCAGTATCAACTAGTAAACAAGTAGAAACTCGTGTTCATAAATGCAGTGCAAAGAAATTTTAGTACCATCCTACTTGGGGTGTGCATCTTAATCCAGATTCTTCCACCACCAGTCTGGTACAGCTCCAGAGTTGCAAGATACTGCACTGAGTTTGTAAAAATTTCTGTTGAACTGTAATTAAATATCGAGATACTAAATATGAATCTGGTTTAAGAAGAACACTCATTTTTGTTTTCATGACATAGCCTAACCTAGTGCCAGTAAGCATCTAGGACTGAAAATGCTCCACATCTTTTCTTTAGTTGAGTTACACTGCATTTTATTGGAAGGAGGATCTTTTCCGAGGCTTGTTGTAATTTCATTTAATTTTTCATCGTATTTGCACAACTTCGTTCTCAACAGACAAATATAAGCCCTCTACAGTGAGGACAAAGATATCTCCTGCTGCAAAATAAAATTAAGAACCAGGTAACTGATTTCTTCTATTTCTACTTTTCCTGCTATTGATAAGGGCCTTTAGTTTGCTGTAGTCCCCTCTCATCTTCTGGGGTTCTTCCCTCCGCTGACCTTGCTGTCTACTGTCTTTGCAGTATTGGTTGATCATCTGCATTTCGGAGTGACTAAAAGCTCCCACAAAGTCCTTCGGGTGGAACTGCAGGGCTCGCACGGAGCTGGCCCAGGTCCACGGGGACCACTTGTCAGTCATATAGGCCACCATCTCTGTATCCAGCACTTTGAAATTGATCTTTGCTAAGGTCTGCTTGAAATTGTTCTCTGTTGCAATGCAGTGATAAAGCCCCCGATCACTGTCTTGGACAGAGCGAATGAGAAGTCCTTGCTCAGTAGCTATGATTCTCTCACTCAGCTTAACCTAAAGATAGAAAAGACAGAAGGAACTTTTTCAAGAATGTTACAAAACAATGCAGTATTGCAACTCCTCGTTAACTATTACTTTAAACGCCTCTATCTTTCTTAAAGAACATTTTAAAGGTATTATGTTTTGCTTCATCATGAATCACAGTGGCCACTGTGCCTGCTAATGTTAGGAAAGAGACTGCCTCCCAGCGAGTGTCTCTAGAGAAAATGATTTCAATATTTTTATTCATTACATTAAAGTGGATTTGATGGGGATGGAGATAAAGATGTAAATATTTATGAAAGAAAAGCTTTTGTAATGTTCAAGAAGAGAAGTTGAGAAAACAAGCTTTTATTTGCCAGGGCTACAGGTTTTTACTTCTTTTCCAGCATCAGAGGTTGCAGTTGAGATTTGATGGAAGAAAGGTGCAGGCTTAGGCCAAGTGTTGATCTGTCATTGAATGCAATGTGGCTTCTGGTGAAAACTTTGACTGCTAGTGAGTTTCTGGAGCTAACTTCCACAGAACTCTATCTGAGCTGTGAAGTCTAAAGCCTGGTATGAAAGTTTTCTTCATATAGCATCAGCTATGTTACTTCATTGAAAACATAGAGCAATTTTTCTACTCTCTTGTATCCCTTCTGGCTTCAGACTTTGGGCAGCCCCAAGAGATGGTCGCATCATTTGAAGAAAGCAAGTTACCACAGCTTGTTTTGTCATCATCTGATTATAAATGACTGCACATGTCCCTTGGCATATCAGCTATGAAATAAAAATTGCTAAATACCCTATTATCAAAGAATAACAGTGCTGCTATTTGTATGAAATATTTTTCTATTTTGAGACTGAACTTTTCATTATACCTGATGCTTTTGGGAACTCATTTATTTATTGCACTATTCTGTTGCTATAAAATTCTTCAGACACTGTTCAGAAACCTGAGAGATTAAGTTCAGCTTGAAATGTAACTAACCTTTTGATTACTTTAATTTGACTGTTTCTGTTTAAAACTAAATCAATTCTAGTATTCATATAAAATATAACAAGAAAAAAGTGGAAGATGCTATTCTGAAGCAAAGGGTTAAATAATTTTACCTATATTACCAGGACATGGCTGGAGTATCCTAACACTACAGGAGAGAATATGATGAAAAGACTCAACAAAAAGCTTCTAAGTTCTCTCTGATTTTGGAAAATCGTCTGCTATGTGAGTAGTGCTTTTCAGTATTTATAAACTATCAACAGACATCATAACACTTAATTTTTCCTTACAAAAGATATTCCTTCTTATTCACAGTAACTGCCTCAGATCTGAAATTGTTTTTTTTTCCTTTTTTATTAGTTAAAAAAGATGTGTTCCTCATAAATAATCTGACTGTATATTATAGTGCTGAAATTTGAGAGCCTTAGAGGCTGCAGTAATGGAAAATGTGATTGCAACACGGTGGGGAAATGCTTTTGTCAATATGCGTTCTTGTTAAAGAAACCTTTCACATTTCTCCCACTTATGCCTTTTATCTTTTCAATAGCACAGAAAGGCCGCTGCAAGAAGACTTCTTCCTGAACTTTACACAGCTTACTGACTTTATGCCTCCTTCCTCAGATCAATAGTAAATCCCAAGTGCTGCAAACTTTCCATTTGCAATTAGTAAGGTGCAAAGGAAAAATTCATTAACCAGTTCCTTGACTTTATTACTATTTATTAGCTATTCTGTTCTGATTGGAGCTGGCGGAGCTGATGAGTGAAATGCCTTTCTGCCACACTGAAGACTTTAGCTTGATTTATACAATTAAAGGGCTGTCTGATGTCCTGCACCCACAAATATTCTCCAGCTTCAGGATCTAATGAAAACACAAATGCCATCTCGCCTCATTCCGAGATGGAGATGCTGACTGAGGTCCCTTCCAGAGCAGTTGTTTGGTTGACACACTCACCTCTTTCCTCCTGTCATTATCTTTCTGTAGCAGCCATTTAATGGAAGCCTGAGGAGATTTGGGTGTACATTCAAGAAAGGTGGTATTGTTTTTTACTCCATATTGGACTGTTTCTGCTGCATTTCTGTATGCTAAAAAGTAAAAGAAGGCAGGTCAGGCTACTGTAAATGCTGGCGTTGTATAGAAAATAAATAATTGTGCAGCACCACTTGCAATACAGTCAATTGAAGTATATCTAATCCTGATATTAGCAGGTAATAAATATGCCATGGTACAGAATTTTCAAAGAAAGGAAAAAAAATGTAACAAAGAAAATCCAGTTCCAAATACTGGTGTTATCACTTTGATACGATCTCTTCTGAGAAAGTGGGACACCTGTGGGCAAGTAGGCAAATGCATGCCCAGACACTCCTAGTGAGTGGAGTTCTGCCTGGAAATCACTGCTTCTGGATGGGATAACAGCCTGGGGATATTCTTTCCTGAAATGATCTCATTCTCTACTATGACAAAACCACCTCTTTGGAACTGTCTAACATAGAACAAAGTATTTGGTATACTTCTTCACACTTCACAATTTGAAAATTAGAATAATATTGTAGGTTCAAAAATATATCACGATGTAAGGACAGCTCCATCCATTTCAATGGTCATGCAGTATCACAGGGAGGCAAGAGAGGGCAGACTTGACTGTAAGCATTCTCCTCTCTAAAAAAGCAAGAAAAAGGACCTCACTCTAAATCTGAAATTCAGTGAGTACTTAGGCAATCAACATAGGCCAGGAAAGATATATAGCACTCCAGCAACACATGGGCAAGTGCTGAGTGTATGTCATCGTTTAGACTTGCTTTGGCCCTTTGTGGTCTTGATAGATGGCAGTTACTGAAAGGAACTGTTCATTACTTGCCACAGATTTGTAATATTTTTTTGTAATTTTTTTTTTGTAATATTTGTCCCCCCCCAAAATACACTTCAGATTTAAAAGCTTACTACATATATAAAATAAAAATATTTCTTTATTTTCACAAACAAGTAGTAATCATACTGTATTTTTGCAGTCCTAAAACAGGTCTTCCTCAGAATGTATTTTATCTCCCATTCTTCTCAATTTCATTCATCAATTCACATATGAAATGGGAATCTATGCTATTACAGGAAGGAGAGTTTCCCTGGTTTTAGTCCTTGCAAGTTCTCAGCACATTTATGAGGCTGTGCCAAAATCAACTGCATTATTTACCAGAATAATGTAGACATATTTTGCATTCAAAGACCATAACCTGTCAGAGCTTGGCTGTCATGTCTGTAGCTGTGAAACATGGAAAAAATTGGAGCTGTAGCAATTTTTTTTTTTTTTTTTGTACGCTGGGGCTAGATATATCACATAAACACATTTTTCTTAACACTATTTACGTGTTCAGTACATATCTAACTTCTTCACTAGTTCATCCTACTACCACTTACAAATACTGGGAACAGTGACAAAATAAAAATGCATTTCTCTAATGGCTATAAACATTAACACAAGGATAAAAAATACTAAAGTACTTAATAGAACATTTGAAAAGCAATATTACAAACCCTTTAGTTCTTAACGATCTCTTAAAAAATATCAATATGCTAACAATATTGGTTTTGGTCTAAGGCATGCAACCTGTCATGCTTGAAATAGGAGTTTCAAGACTATAATTCCTTATAAACTTGGAAGATTTCTTGCTGTCATCCAACTCTGCTCCTTTGTCCTTTAAGCAGATTTCAGTGTTCCTCCCAACATAGTAGTTTTGCGATAAGTAGCTTGCATTATATTTTGAAAGAGTCCAAGTTACCATTTCTTTTCCTTATTTATTCCCCCAGGGAAGACAGTGTCATCTACCTACACTGCTGTCACTGAAACATCCTTTAAAATTGCTCAAACATCCAAATCTATAAATATTTCAAAACTAAGAAAAATGTCTTGAAAACAAGATTCCCGTGTCACAAGAATGTCAAGGTTTAAATGTTTGTTTCCCCTCAGCCCACAAAGCAGACAGCTGACATTCTCACATTTTCCACATCGAAAGAGGAGACACCTGTCCTTGGGACAGACAGTGGGTGGGTGGTCATTGCACATGACTGTAAGGTAGGACACACAGCTCAAGTTTCTTCATGGTTCAGGGCCTAGGCTTTAATATGAATGTCTCAGAGCTCAGGTGCATAATCTATAATGGTGGGGCGAAGTTGATCACAAGTTTCTGATTAACTTGTTCAAACTATCCAGCTTCGTGCAAATGACCCAACACTGAGTCACAGGGAGTGATACATTGGCACTGTGGGCTGGCAGCCAGAGCACAATTAGCCACATTTAGGCTGAGGATGCTATGACTGACTTACTCCTGGAAGAAAAAAGACCACAAGAGTAAGCAGGAGACTCTTATAGGATACAGAAAAAAAAATGCAAAACAAAATTTTCTGTGACTGAACCTTTGACATATAACTCTTCAACCATTCTTCTCTCATTTAACCAAAAATTCAATCAGCAATTTACAGTGAGATCTCCAGATGGCACAGTTGAGAGCACACTTAGAAGACACAAGCTCAGAAACTGGAACATGATTCTCTAATATGTGCCTGTGTTTTGATGTTGCCACAGCCCAGCTTAGGCATGCATGGGTTAAAAAGGCTTAAACTGCCTTTATGTGTGCATCTACTTTATGACTTTAGACATATCTGACTGTTGACTAGCAATGTGGAGAAAGGAGCAGCTGGGAAGGCAGAGCATTTTCTCCACTGTCTATCTGCACTGTGCCAGCCTGGCTAAGAAGTTGCACAACTAGAAATAAGGGAATTCATAAAGAGGTTTGAAGAAATTCATTTTTCTAGATAGAAGGAGAAAGGAATAATGACAATGGAAAGGAACCTGCTGAGAGATGTGCTCCAAAAACCAATATAACCTCAAATTCTATTCTACTCTAAGTGTTCAGGTCTGAGCCTTAATCACATATAGAGAAATTAATAAAGACTTAGAAGACTTACAAAGGCACTCAAATTCACTATACCTGTTTCTAGTCAATACTATCAGCTTCTTATTTCAGGTATGTTGAACTCTACATTTATCATTTTATCATATTTATGCAGAATTCATATAATTGCAAGGAAAGATTCAGACTTGGAAAATAATTATGCTTTACCAGTAAACCACACAGATGTGAGCTGCAATGAATCATACAAGGAAAGCCATGCATTCTTTATATAGCATAAGGATCTCTAAATTACAGTACCTTTCAGGTTGAAACCTCGGCACTGAGTCAGAGGGTTTCCATGTCTCACGTCTTGCCTACGACTCCTCCTAAAATATTTTAAAACACAAATTGTTATTCCAAAACAACTATACTTGAAGTAAACTTTTGTTTTTGTTTGTTTTTTTTTATCCTGATCAATAGTATAGTTCATGACCTACTTTGAGGTTGCTTTTCTGCTGCCAGGCATGCTAGAGAGAAGATACTGTTTAAGTGAATAACTAATTTGCTGAATTTTTTAAAGACAATTGTTCTTGTGGTAGGAAAAGTAGTTTTGCAATGAAGGCATAGGGGTGGAAGGGCTAGAGGTGATGTATAAAGGAGACATAGGTTTAGTGTTGCAAGACCTAACATTCAGAGACAGACCTCTCGGATTCAAATGGTCTTCAAATGGGCAAGCATCTTAGAATGAGATATAGAAGAGTCACAGAGCTCATATCTAATGCACCAACAGAAAATCACGGTGCAGGACGTGTTTCCTGTTCAGTTTTGGGAGGTGGCTGATTTTTGGTGCCTGTAGCCACTGTGATAGCAGAGAGGTAGAAGAATTCAGAATGGTGAAAAGCTCAGATTCAGTTCTGCCTTTACATGAGGGCATATAACTTTCTTTCTTTCCAAAAGATACTCAAACTCACCATGTCTTAAAACACTTCAAAATGAGACTTTATTATACTATTTCGATGATAGATTCAAAACCATGATTCTGTAAGTTAAGTAGCTTAGGAATTTACTGGGACTGGGAGTACTGGCATTTTAGCCCTCTTTGGCTAGGAGGTCACTGCTCACAGAATTCAGTGCATGAAGATCTGGAACCTGAATTTTTACTCTTAGTACATATTACTTTTTTAAAACTGAATATTCCATACATTAGTTCAACATTTATCAAGTTCAGTGAAAAAAAAAAATATATTGCTGATAGACACTTGTTGCAAAGGAATGGGATATGTAACTACAGTACTTTAAACTATGCACTAATGACTTATGAATATGAAACCAAAATGCCCCTGGAGCTGCAGCATTGCTAAGTGAAAGGGTGATGCTTCTTTGGTCATACTATGCCAGGTACTACAGAAACAGTGAGAGACAGACCTTCTAATCCTTCATCACCAGATCCTTCACTGGATAGTTTTAAAAGGCAACATTTGAAAGTTGATCTTTCAAAGGAGTAATTTCTGACATTCCAAGTATATTTTTGATGTTAAACATTAAAAACATGTGATTGTGCCTTAGGATCTTAACCTGTGTGAACTGTACGTGTAAGGCAGAGGAGACAGTGAAGAATTTCTCAGTGAATTTTAGGATGCCTGTTGCTACCATGAGTTGCTCCACTCCATCAGCAATGGCACGCTTGTTACATTAAGCAGTTCTAAGGATCTAAACTTTACCTCTGATACTTATCAAAAGAAGTCTTAGAAGGTGGTTTTAGAAAATAAAGATACTCCCAGGTAAATTAATTTAGGTGAGGAACAGAGACAGGTTGTCAAAAGAATCAAATGAACAAATGTGCCCCGCAGAAAGATGTTACTGCCTAAACTATGGGGTTTGGCTCTACCACTGTTTTCTTCTTTATAATCTCTCCTGTTAATTAACAGGACCGCTCACTTCCTTCACATGTGGAAAACAGATTATTTCTTCCTTATAATTCTAGGTGTTTATTTTCATTTTATATAAAAAGCAAATTGCACATGAAATGTCAACAAGAAGGAAAGCCCCAGTGGAAATAACCCTGGGTGTATACATGGAGATGAAAAGGAATCCACTGGAAACTGTACGGATCGTGTATACCTCACTGCTCATTATCTTTCAGTTAGTGTAGGAGTTAGGTGGCGTGAGACTTGGGGATTTTCTTTTTCTTTCCTCTCCTCTGTCTTCTGACCTTTGCTCCATGGAAGAAAACAATCAATTTGCAGACTGTTTGAATATAATAAGTGAAAGCAGTGTAAGGCCCAGGTATGGTACTGTACTTTTAACAGCTATAGCCATGTTGGGCTTTGTCTTTCTATCTGAAATTAGGAATTATTCAAGAATACGACAATTAAAGAATATTTGTTCAAGTCACCATTAATCTCTAGGAGTGACATTGTCATCAGCTAGTTGGGTCACTGGAGCAGGCCAGGTTCAGGGAGTGAGCACAGTGGCATCCACAGGGCAAAGCTCTGACATGTAACTGCAAGGTTTGTCTACTCTGCAGTAACATTTCATTGTACATTCTGTAGCTTTGTTTGTATATGAAGTGGATTCTTGGCAATACAAGAGTCACTACAGCCTGATGCTATTAAACATTTCCCTAGGGAGGCGGAAAGAGGCTCCTGTTTTGCATAAGAATTATGAGACAGACTACTAGCTCTGTTGTAAATGAAAGAGAAATTGCTCTCCTCTCCTGCATTAATAAATCTCGTGTCAAAAGCCCCAAACCTGCAAGCACTACATGGAAGTCACATTTGCCTGAAATTTCCATAGAAATAATTCTTCTCATTAAGGAGCAAGTGAGGAACAAAAACTAAATGACTTTATTCATCAAGCAACCTCAGTGATATCTGGCTGTATTTAGGGCTATCTTAATTTTATCCACAGTGAGCAACTGAATTTTAACAAAGGGAACAAATGTTTCACTGATTTTTTTGTGCATGAGACATCAGATTAATATTTCTGATTATGAATAGGGTGTTTTTTTTTTTTTTTCTCCCCATCTGTTGCTTTAAATATGAAAAGGCAACCCTTCTAGCATACAGTCCCACATGATGAACAATACCAAGTACCTATTTATATGTGCTCCTGAAAGGAATGACATTCCACTTCTGTATCTCGTTACAAGTCTCCAAGCTACATAGCAGAGCAAAAGCTTTATTCCTACATTCCTGGCAGACTTTACAGGGCTGCTCACCTTTTCCCTGTGGGATAGAACCTGGAGCAGGAGTTGCCATCCCAGGCGCAGTACGGGTCTCGGGCGAGGCAACAGTCAGCACAGGCAGTCCCATAGATGTGGCAGCGGTGCAAGGGGACCTGTGTGACCCCTTCCTCTGAGCTCACGTACAGCTGTTGCTGTAGAAGGAAATGGAAAGATTTATTTTAAATGTGGAGGAGCTTCACCCAAGACTTAACTCAAGACCAAGAGAGGAGCCACTAATATACGTAAAGTCAAGAAAAACAGACATCTCTCAAGTGAACAGGACTGTAATATTTCCACCTTCCTGCTAGAACACACTTAGAACTAGTTAGAATGTTAATGTTTTTTGGACACTGAGTGTCACTGTTCCATGCTGAGGCAGGCAGGCTGATTTAATATTGCTCCGATTTGAGAACATGGTTCTTATTCACTGAGGATTGTTGGCTCATGCCTTTGAACTATGTATTCTCTCTGCATATAGTCACACTAATAAATATTATGCAGAGTTCCTACTTGGATTCTCCAATGCATAGATTTCCAAGACATAAATCCTAGAGATTATGCTGGGGCTTGGAGCCAGGTTTTGATAGCCTTTGATACCTGGAAAAATAAGACATTTTATAATAAATGATAACTTTTGCAAGGGAAGTTAAAAGTGAATCACTAGAATCTGGGCCAAAGTATCACTTTTACACAGAAACTATTAATCAATTATTCCTTAAATATAAATTATTACTTAATACACAATCTAGACACTTCCCTGTTCTTTTGGTCATAAATCTAATAAATTACACCAAATTTAATTCAGTGAAGAGTGACAAGTGTTTACTTCTTCATTGCTTTGTGAAATATTGAGCAACACATTGCTTTGAAAATTATGGAATGACAGTTTTTAGTTTGGGTTTTGACATTTCATTAGATATCTTCATGGTTATTTTCACCATTCCTATTTCCATCATTACTAGTAATGAACAGACGTACAATTTCTCCATAGATCCAACATTATGTTTTTTTTCATACGTGCCATACTTCCAAAGGAAAATTTCTATTTAGGGCTTAACTAAAATAAGGAGTACAAATTTCATCCTTTAAAACTTTTTTTTTTTAATTTGCCATTTAGAAATTATTTTTTAAAAGATACTTCAAGTGAATTAGAAATCATAAATAATTATTAAATTATTTTATCCTACTGGCTCTTGAGCAGATGAACAGCTCATGTCAGATCCTGTCATGTTTCTCCACATTAATTAAAGAAAATGTTTTGTCTATATTTACTATGATGCATTACAATTGATCTGTTAACATTTTAAGTTGATTTGTTTCTCTATTAATAACATTAAGTAGGCATTCCTCTTCTCCTTACCTTTTTAGATGAAATCTTCATTGTTGTTATAGGAGAATTACTCTGAAAGACAAGATTTCAAACCACGTTTACAAAGACTCTCATTAATGCACTCACAAAATCAATATTTAACGTTCAATAAAACCTGAGTCATACCTAACAGAACTTTAACTTTCCACATCTTGGAAAAGCATCACCCCCTACTACTCCTGCTATTTTCACAACTAAACAAATTTCATACACACAATGAATGTCTCAGTAAATGCACTGGCTGAGCTCAGCGGCATTATTATTCATTATGTGCATTGATTTTCGTACAGTACTAATTAACCTGCATTTGTGTTAGTTCAGCAATACTGAGGCAGTGTGTTTTGAAGCCATTATTCTCACTTTGCAATAAAAAACTTCTGTTCTTCAAAATTGATGATACAAAAAAATTGTGCAATAGCTCATGCATATTTACTACATGACTCTGTTAAGAATATGTCCTATTTCTCCTACACATTATCTACAGTGCATACAGTTTGGCTAACATCCAACACGTGCTTTCAGATTATCAATGATAAGAATATTAAAAATGGCATGTGTGTTACTGAATGTTTTGTTCCCAGCAACAGTACAGTATACTACTGTGTGTCATCACTGGAGTCTGTTACTGTCTGCGTCCAAACCAAATCTTAGAGAGCTGGAAAAGGAATTATCACATTCATTGCCTTAAGCAAGTGAAGCAATTCATTATTCTCATCCAAATGAATGATTAGAATGGTGGTAATAAAAATGTTTAGTGTTTTTTGAAGATTTAGCAATTTCTCAGTCACAAAGGAAAGACCCTCTGGTGGGCCAGGATTAACTGCAGCAGACTATGGGCAAAGTGGGAAGGCCAGGACTAGAAAATCTGGCTGTGAATCATGAGAACTGGCAAAGATATGAAGGAGCGTAGAGCTGCTCTGCAGTATTTTATGACTGAACTGTCTGAAGATTCAAGTTCCAATACAACACTGGATCTGATGCCACATCTTGCTTATATTCTGGAATCTTTGCTTTGCTTACTCTCCATATTTACTAGCACAAAGCCAGTGATCTCATTCCCTTCTCTTGGAGAGACTCACTGAAACATGGCCATGCTGCCCACACAGACTTCAACTGCTGTAGTTATGGTACTGTGATTTTGAAGGTTCGGGATAAAAAGGTCTGTGCACAGACACCCAGAAATGAGGCTTAGAATCAAGATTCCTCCCATCCCACCTGTCTACTTTCTGTAAGTGGAGTAAGTAATAACTGGGCAAATGGCACTCTAAGTAGTGTTACTTACGTATATCTTTTTCAAAGGCAGGTTTTCAACAAAAGCCTAGGAGAGCTAATTATGCTTTTTTGAAGGTTGACACAGAAAGTATTCCTTTTCTTAGCGAAATAACTATCGTTGCATGTCTAGATAAAAATCTTACATTTTTGTTCTTGCGTACTCTCAGTGAAATAGAAGAAAAGCCCATGACAAAACCCTTAGCTAAGTTTATAGATGCATAACACCATTTGCCCTGAGGCTACTTGTTTTAAAAAACATCCCATTCAAAAAATTTGAAGCGGAATCTTCAACATGAGGAGAAATGTTTTCTTTAGGATGTTACAAACTGCTACATGCCAGAGTGGCTGACAAAGGCTATTCCTTTATTTTTCCCGATAGATGCTCATGTTTCTTTTTGGTTCATGTTGCTTTAATCTTGCTAGGTTTTTGACTCCAGAAGCTTTGAAGATCTGTAGCTGAGCAAAAACACTAGTTTGCTTCAGTTTTGCAGCCCAGAATTAGGAAGATTATCAGATAATTAAAGAAGTAACCTAGATTTAATCTGTAAATAGGGATAGTCTCAGTATCTCATGCCAATGACAAAAGTTGCATTCCAGAAGCCACTATAACATAACCTCATAAGAACATTATCAAAATCCTTCTATATAGTATGACAACTTTAAAAATAAGCAACTTATATACAGGTCAAAAAGGGATTTGAGCCGACCTACATTCATCATTCAGATATTTTATTTTGCTCTTTGGGTGGTATCAAGCTGACAGTAGGCACATTCACTTGATCTTTTATCAAGTCACAGTTGCCTTTGCCAAAGTCTTTTAGAACAAAGTGTTTGTGCGAACATACACATTGGAAGAGTAAATGTAGGAGCAAGCCAAACCTGAAAAACTTCCAGCTCTTCTAAAATGAGTTCTCCACTTGCAGAGAAGTTGGTGGGTAAGACAACAACTTTTTGTACAGTTCCTTGATCTGGAAACAATGAGAAAAAAATCAGACCATGTGACAGAAAAAAAAAAAAAAGATGAAACATTATCAACTATGAAAAGAAACCATGAAAACCAGCACTATGACACAGAGAAAGGTATGAAAAAATATTAATTTGGGGTGAGAAAGCACTATGAGGTGATCCCCTCTCATGTCACAGACTGCATGACTTATACATGACTGCAAACAGTATTATTCTTATACATGAACTTCAAGAAGTCATGGTAAGATTGGAGTAAGTACCATCATTGTTATCATTCTACCTGAAAAGATTAATCAAACTCAGTAACTATCTTACAATAAAAACAGAGCAGTAAGTGAAGGAGAGCTACTGTATAATTGAAGTGTATTCATACTCAGTAATAATATGAAATGACAACTGGTGACAGGAAAGGTAAATATTACAAAGAATAACTTAATCTAATTCTAAAAATAATAAGCTGAAAGATTTTTTTCCAGGAAAGTCAAGCAATACTTAAGTCCTTTATGTATTAGTAGGAGTTATTGTTTTGGTCCATGTGGAAAAAGAAAAAAATGGCAAGGGGAAGACTGTGTAGAGATTCATTTATAGTTGCCATGTCAAATTACAGTTTCAAGCCCCTCAGTTGAAGACGTAAGTAAGAAGCAAAAATGATGTGCCAGTGGTGGTGTTTTTGTGGGTAGATACCATGAGTAAGAACATTAGTGATTTAGTGTACATATGTGGAAAGAACATACAAAATGGAGGGGTCATTCTCTGGAGGTTCATAAAGGCTGAGACATCCACTGAAGTATTTCAGATGTGGCAGAAAAGAAAGACTGTGGAGAATCAGAAGGATGGGTATAGGGACATTTATTGGGGAGAAGGAGAACACAAAAAATCCCTCCCATTTGAAAGGCCTGGAAATTTGTCTGAGTACAATAAATTTATTTGTTCAGTATTGATTCTGAGGAATGGGAACACATGGTACAGATTTTGTTTGGTCTTCAAAAGTTTAATGAGCAGTATAGACTTTTGCGGTTAGTAAAAAATGAGTACAGCACAATATAGGTAAGTATCTACGTGTATTTTTATGAATTTGTGACTGAGGAAAGGAAATCTCAGCTTCCTGTTTGGCAATTCATGATGTAGACTATGTAAAGTGAAAAACTGCAATTTTCCCTTTGCTTTTAAGGGCAGTGACTAAATTCCATGGCTGCAACTGTAGGGCAAATTGGTTGCAATAAATAATTTACATATTTTTATTTCCCTGGAGGAATCTAGCAAATAACCAAACATTTTATTTTAAAAATTAAGGTTTATGGCCAGAATATTGGCATGTAATGACCTGACCTCACATGTAGAACACTGCAATATGTTGCCACTTAAAATAGAAAAAAGAAAAGAGAAATTGAAAGCTGACAAGACTTAAAAATCTGTAGCTATCAATTGTGCATGCTCAGAGCACATAATACATGAATTTTTCATGAAAATCTTATATGGAGAACATTTATTCTCATTATACAATGGCACGATAAACCAGTTCCTTCCAAAGAAATATTACTGAAACTAAATCTCTTGATAGCACAGCTGTGGTCTAGACTGGGTGCCAGTATTAGCAAAGCTATGGGAACCTTAGAGATTTACAAACTGCCAAGACACACCAAAGCTTTAAACTGCTGCAGATGCATCCCTCACTCCAGCTAAGGAGAAGCACGTGCGTATGTATATGCGTACATTTCTGCTAAAGGGAATAATCCACTCACAAATATACACAGCTTAAGTCTAGTCTACCTCTGTCTTTTTGCATCCCTTTATCAATGTCAAATATTAAACTGTACAATCTAGAACATTGCATCAGAAGTGCAGGAAGGAGTTGCAGCCTTTTGTGATTTTTCTCAGCTGCCTCCAAAGTGTCAGCTACCTGTGACCCTGACTTACAGGAAATGAAGCACGTTGACAGTGACCCTACCTGCAAAGGAATGTGAAACTGAGCTTCCAAAGAACTGAAGAACCGGTTTGTTTCAGTGATCCATTAGTGCATGTCACACATTTAAAATTCCTAAATTGTCTTTGGTCCTCAAACATTGCTTGAAACTGAAATCAGAACCTGAGGGGAGATTTTATCCAGGACACTGGGAGAAAATACTGATAATGCCTGACGCCAAGCCCTTGTGTCCTAATAACCTTTCTTATTTAAAAACTGGGTTCCTATCTACCTTTTTGTCACAACCTAGCAAAATACACAGAGTTAAGGACTGTTTACCTTACAAGTCATTCCTTTTAACTCAATATTATACCATTCCTTTTGACTCATTATTGAACCATTAGGAACAGATCCTTGCAGAAAGATATGCCCCATTGTTTTAAAGCAATTAGTAAAGTTAATGCAAGATTGAGAATAAATTTTCCTGTTAGGGAAAGTAGGCAGTAGGAAGCTACTCATTAAATAAAATCACTTAGAGCAGGGAATTCCAGCAGCCTGTGTATGTAAATACAGATACTTCCAATAATGCTTATAGGCCGTAACTCTCCACTCCTTCTGAAAATAGTCTTTCTGCTGTTGCTTAGCCTGTTCCTTAATAGATGAAAAGCAAATATTTGTGCTTAGAAAACACTTCTTATTCCTTCCTCAGTAGTACTGAAGTCCCCATTGTAAGCACAGTAGCTGCCATCAGTCATTTCTATGTGTTCATGTCAGAACGTTTATGGCACATCTGAGTTTGTCTGAAAATCGTATTTGCTTATTTTCTTTAACAGCAAGGCAGCAAACTGAATTCCTAGGTCAGAAGGAAAGTTGGAAAGGATAAAGACCTGTGCACTGCAGGAAATGTATGCAAAATAGCAGTGTCTGAGCTATTTTCTAGTGCATTTCAAAGCAGGTAATCTTTTGTGTTGTGAGCCAGCTACAAGATCATTGAATTAGTCACATTTTTTCATGTCACAGCATGAAATTTAAGCTAATTCTGTGAATATCATAAATGCGAACAAGATTATTTCTTCTTCTGTTTACTTGCTACTTCCAGAAATCCCCTTGAAAGCAGTTCTATATTGTTATAATTTCACATGGTTGTGAAAAAAGCTACTGTGTCTCCCGAACGTCAACCCACTGCTAGAATGTCCCAGTTGAAGCGACAGATTTATGCTCACTGTTGCCCTGACTTTTCACCAGGAACTGCTTGCAACCTCGCTTCATCCTCGGGCTGGGAGTGGAGGGCAGACAGAAGTCTGGAGGAATCTCCCTCGAGCTGACAGCAAGATGACAGGACTACTCATAATGACTGTTTTTCTGTTTCAAACCTGCTTGAGCAACTGCAGTCTCCAAGCTCCATGTGGAAGACAATGTCAGTGAGAACACATTCCCTTCTGAGAGGACTGATAAGCAGGGAATGGCAAAGGAGGAAAGCACTGATGGCCCGTAGACTAAAAGATGGAGTAGAGAGTATGCAGAGTGGGAAATACATTGAGGAGGAAGACAGCACCCAAGAAAGGAAGGAGGAAAGATAGGCAAATAATTATAACATCAAGAATGATAGTAAAGCTTAAAGAATAAAAACTCCCTTGAAATGCAAAGCATAATTTGGAGCTTGCATTAATCAACTGAGCTTCATTAATACTAGTGCCTCATCACAACACTAATTCCTGGGCTGACTGAACATGGGCAATAGAAAAGGCAAAGCTTAGTGATCAATGATGAAAAATATGCAGGTATTTGGATGGAATCTGCATTCCAGAAGCTGAGTCTATAGGTCTGAGTTTAAATCTCATTCTTCAAATTCCTCCTAGCTTTTCTTTCCCCAGTCCTAAGTGAACACTGCAGTTGTCAGTATGGTGAGCATCAGAGAGACAGGACCCAGCCACCTCTGACCCACACTGCATGCACAAAACCAACAACAAATCAAAAACCTGAGTTTTACACATCATAAAATAATGACTGCAATGGACATCAACTGCTCTTCTGCCAAGAGCTTCACAGAGGGGCCTCCTGTGTTAGCCCTGGTGTGTCAGACATCACAGAAAACCCTTCAAAAACTTTTTTCCATGTTGCACTTGTAAGCCCATTGGCAGATTCATCATTTTTGGTCTCTCAACTGAGTAGAACCAGCTGCAGATAGATAAAATTATTTGGGGGGGGGGGGGGGGGGGGGGGGGGGGGGGAGGAGAGGGGAAGAAAGAAAATTGTTGACAGAATACTTGAAATCTCTCTGCTTGAGACAATGTTGTCTCAGCAAAGCACCTGAGATGGTGGCAGTTTGGCAGTGAGGCCTGAGAGACGTGTCTACATACTGAGCTGTAAATCAGGGCTCTAACCACAGCCACATAGCTTCGCCATCTGTTCAATGGGTGCATATTTTTTTTCCCATCTCACATTGTTGCTGTGAAACTTGGTCAGGTACAAGCCACACGTGGGGGCAAAATTTTCAGATAGATTGAGCTTGGTCCAACTTCTGGAAACACTATGATCTTGACTGAACAAAAAATAAGAGGAAACCAAATGTGTAGGAACATCTGCTTTACATATCTTCTTAAGAAGCTGTGAAAAAGCTTTGGATGAGTTGGTCACTAAGAGGTGTTGAATGACTCACTGCTGCGTGAGCAAGGGGAGGACAGAAGCTCTGTCTGCACTGGTTGTGTCACTGTTGTGCAACACCACCTCCCCAAGCTCACAGACAGGAAGCTGTAGCATTACAGCTGAGGAAGGCACCCCTACTCTTCTGACCAGATTATTTCTTTCCGTTAGAATCTGTAGTTTATTACATGATTTTGGCTATTGTGTTAGTGGAGGCTACTGTTGTCAGCAAAGTTAGGTTTTCCAAAAAGACGGTAATCATGTAACACCCTGGAAACAAGTATTCTCACAATTAATTCATATCTTTAAGACTGACTATATTACAACCTTATGCTTGGAAAGCACTTACTGTTCCAGACTGAAAACAAGCGTTGCATCAGAAAAGTTATTAAAAACATTGATCAACCTCATGCCACATCAGATGCATTTGGCCCACATGAATCATCGGAATAAGCCACACTGAAACCTGAAGTGCCTTTTCATGGCAATCACTTGGACCTCTTCACACAAAAACATATCCTATGCTGATGGCAAGGAGCTGAAAATAAATCCTATTGGTGCCCATGTCTGCTTAATCTATCCAAGTTCCTCACAGACATTTAAATACTCTTGTAACACCATGAGCAATAAAAAACCCACATGCACAGTCTTTTGGTTTTGCAATCTGTGTGGACTTTGACTGAAGGCTTTCATACTGCAAGCAGTAGGTGGCATGCTTAAAAATAAATATTAATCTCAGTACAATGTTCTCATGCTGTTTTACTGCTGTTCTTAAAACTCAAATGCAAAACAATCTACCAAGGGATAAACTAGGAAAACATTGTACTCTTGAATTCCTTACATAAAATTGTACTGGCTGAAGTGAAATTCTAGTGTGAATCAAAAAGTACAAGATTGAATTGTGGGCTACCGTACAAATGGGATAAATGAAGCACAGTAATTGAATATATTATTATTCATCCCATAGGAAAAAAGCATTATCATCACTGCTCTTGTCAAATATGCAAATAAGTGATTACATTATTTCAAAGTAAATTATCCCACTGGTTTCTGGGAAGACAAGGTACACAGTACTCTTCTCTTGTAGCACTGCTATTTGGCTTAAAGGCTTGATTCTTCTTACTCTAAGTTGACTCAAAGACCATTTTGGGTGGACTGGAAAGTTTCCTTAAGTGGTTTGAGAGTCTTCAGGTTGAACAGTACACAAAAACAGGTGATCCTTATCATTTGAAAAGTGGGTGGAATGCTGCAAGAATAATAACTGTTTGTGGGATTTATTTTCTTAGCTATGTAAGTGACAGAAAGGGAGAGAAAAGCGACATATTGACTCTCGGCATGGACTAGCCCCTGTAAACTCAACATTTTTGTCCGAGGGTGCAAAGAAAACACTACATCGAGTTCGCATTAATGTGAAAAAGTGACACAGCTGCCTACACCCTCCCAGACCACAGCTACATCATGAAAACCACTGGGGTTCTTTGAGCTTTCTACTTCTGTTATTCCTCACTTGCATCCAGGAACTGATTTATTACTGAGGCTATAGAGGAGGAAGAGAGGAAAAGCTAAACATTTTGTGTGCTCTGCATCTGGCAAGACATAAAACACTCCAGTTTCAAGCATGAGACAGGTCACTGACAGTGACAGACACGGCTGGCAACATCTCAGTTCAGCAGTAGTAACTCATCATCTGAGCTGAGTGTAATTGTCACCAGGTGCCAAGTCCCATTGTCTCTGGCTGTGGGGCACAAGGCTCCCAAAGAAATTATCACATGAAATTCTCCTACACAGTGTGGTTTTTCCATTTGCTGGGATGATCTGACACCAAAGAAAATCCCCTCTGCATTCCTTTTGACAGTTAATATCTCTATCGTATTCTCTTGAGTCTCACAGAAAGCAGTGAATAAAGAAAAGAAGTTTATCCTCTCAGTGGCTGAAACTTGATCGCTTTTATTTAAAAGGGCTGAGAAACACAGTAAGTTTCACTGCATGAGTTTCTTCTGAGGAAGATGTTGGAGGGTATTAGTGTCTCAGGGAGTCACTGTGCTCTACTCAGGAATAATAATGCCCACCCTCACGACTAACTGGAAGGCAGACAGTGATCTTTGTCTCTGGTGTACTGCAGAAGTTAAAAACAATGTACATAAGGTATTGAGAGATGCAGTGTGTGTATTTTGTCCAAAGCAGACCCTGTGCTGGTACTTAGAAGATAACAAACAAAACATAAGTACAAGCTGAGGTATGTTAATGCTTTAAGTGAATCACAGGCACCATTAAGAATGGCTTGTAGCTCACTGAAGTATAAAATGAAATGGCTTGTGTTTATATCATGCAGAATCACTGCAATGTTACATGTCTTTATTGTGTATTTTCATGCACATTCATTATTTTCTACGCATTTTCAGTATTAATTAGCACTGCTATATGAAGAATCCTGCATTGGTTGGAAAAGTCTATGTCTCATGTTCTCTACCTATCTTTAGTAGGACTTTCCTCCAATTGACATTAGATGTTTATAGAACATTTTAAGCCAATGTACTACTATATAAAAAAATACCTACAACATGCATCTGAAAGATCTGTTCTAGTCTGCCAAGCTATTTCTATGGCAAAACATTCTGCTTTGGCAACGAATAAAGCTAACAGACCACAGAGTTCTTGAGGAGCTGTATAGGAACAGTTGGGGTAATATCTATTAATGCTTCTGATATTTCCACAGTAGAGTATGAAAACTGTTTTTCTTTACCTCTGAAGGAAAGAAGAATTATGACTCTAAATCATCTGAAAGTTGAGAACTGCAATTGCATTAATTAAACTGAAAAGAAAATGTGGCTATATGTTAGAGAGGGAGAAAAACAACAAGAAGGAAGACCTGACCTAATTAGCTTAAGTTGACCTTGCAAGTGGGATCAAAGGATGCTTTAAAAATCATCTAGCAACTGCCTACCAAGAAAACTAGAATGCCTAGATTAAAAATAGATTAAGTTTTTACTGTAATTTATTAATTAGACATTTTTCTATTCTAACAATATCTTGTAATACACCAAGTCCTCACAGTACAGAAAATAGTAACCTGGTGTAGGTGTGATACAAGAAGGTGAGCCAAGTATTTCTGTTTTCTTATTTCCTATCCTTGAACCACAGAACCCTGTGAGCTGGAAGTGACCTTTAGAAGTTATCCAGTGCAATAACCCCCTTGAATCAGGTCCAGTTACAGTAAGGTTTTCAGGGCCGTGTGCTGTTGGGCTTTGAATCCTGTGAATCTCTGAAGATGAAGAATTCACAACCTCTTTGGAGCTCCGTTCCAGTATCTGACCCCTCTAATAGTGAATAATTTTCCTTTCCATCTAATTTCAATGTCTTGTATTCTAGCTTGTGTCCATTGGCTCTCATCCTGACAATGAAGATCTTGAGTAGAATCTTTTCCCATTAAATAAATAAAACAGATGTAGACAGCAATGAGATCTCCACTTTGCTTTCTCTGAATAAATCCAATTCTCTCAGCCTGTTCTCATACATCACATGCTACAGTCCATCAAGTGATCTCAATCCATTATGTGTCAGTGTTTTCTGAGTACTGTGGAGCCCACAACTGGATATGGTACTCTTTGAGTATCCTGTTGGCTGGATATGCTTCTGCTAATACAGTGCAGTATGCATTTAGCTTCTTTTGACACAAGGGTACTCTGCCAACTTTGATAGCTGGGGAGGTTTTTCTAAGAAAAATGAAGAGACTTCCTTATAATTCCATCCCTATAGAAGCTTGACATTCTTGAAAGTGCTTTTATCACCAGCTTCCTAAATCTATTATATCAGGCTGGTTATTCCCAGTCCCATATGAGTTTGCTGGCAGATGTTTTTTTTGTTTGTTTTTTTTTTTTGTTTCTTTTTTTTAACAAGCAGAAAATAACCAGGATCCCAATAATAGGTGAACCATAAAAGCAATATAAGCCATCTCTGTAATCATTTTCTGATGTTTAGAGATATATTTGCTCTGCTTGAGTTCTTTTCCTTTGTTCTACTTGAAAACATCTGTAGTAAAAAGATTAGCCTTTGTGTATATCAGCACATAATGCCCTGTTAAGTTGGAGTTTCACATGTGAATGAATCCTATAGTCTAGCCAGAGCTCCACTCTGCTTGTCTGCTTTAATCAAGAGAGTGTGATTCATATCTGAGTATTTTTGAAAAATCAAATTTGATCAGTATGAGAATCACTCGTGTTCCCAGCAGACTTCAGAAGCATAACCTTGGTTTCAAATTTGTTGTAGCTAAAACCAAAATGTAGGTCATATTAGAAATTATTTTAGAATACTTGGATGAAATTCTACGTATCCACCGCTACTAAGAATCCAACCATTTGTTTATCTTTCTCTGCTAAATATTTCTATATTTTCACTTTTTTATGTGATTTCTGCATTTAATGTCCTCTAACATCAGATTGTCTTTTTCTTTAGATGTAGTTTCTCTATATATTAAATAAAGATGATGGGAGTACACAAAACAATTCATAGTCAGATTTTGGAATTTCTGCACGTTAGAGAGAGTCAAATTCTAATATGGAATCACACTGATAACAAACCGTATTCAAGACAAGAATTATAATTTAGATCAAATATAAAATATCCTAGTGTTGATTTATGTCTCTGGTAAAATTCATGCTGATACATTATATCTCTTGCACATAGTTAAGATTCAAAGGAAACAAAAATAAATGCAAATTATAAAGCAATGGATGAAAACATTTACTGCTAATTTTGCCTTACCTGTTCCAAGAAACAAGACATGGTATCTTCCATCAGCAGCATTCACTCGGTCCACAGCAATCTTTGTATACTTGTAGTCCGTTCCTATCCGGATGATTAATGGCCTCTTATGTATTGGGTAAATGGGATTATACATCAAAGGATGATTTCTAATGAAGGTCACAACATCATCTGGAAACTCTTTGGTTGTCCGCATATTGGGTGTGAAAGCTCCTCCTGGACACTGCACAAAACATGCACAATAATGCTTAGCAATGCTTACCATCGTTCAGAGACATTTCCTCTATAATTCATTTGCAAATATTGACTGAGAGCTGACAAAATAAGTTCCCAAAAGAAAACTTCAGGCCCTGACTGAAAGTAATTGTATTCCGGTAACTGGCATGAAATACTTGAATAGTTATGCTTTTATCTCCCATTGATTCAGATAAAGGAAACACAAACATAATTTTGCAATATTAAAATCCAGGTTGATGGCTAAGTTCCATAGTTCTGGACCTATTTCCACATTCATTATATTTCCAGTCATGCTTTTGAAAAAAAAAAGAAATCCAAGTAATTGACAAGGAAGATACAGCTGTTTTGTTATAGAACTAGTACAAAGATAAAAGGCAAAGTCTCATACCCAAATGTAATTTGGTTAATATCCCTCTAGTCAGTATTTTGATTATAGGACAGTGAAAATGTGTGCGATTTATCTTCATTTGAAAAAGCAGTAGTATAGGTTTGAAGTAGGATATCTGATACCTTGAGACAGCTGATCATTCACAGGATCTCACATACCCCATCTGCTCATGAGAAAACATCATCTCACAAGAAAACATAGAAATCCATTGGTATTCTAGATGCTTCTTTAAATGCAGGGAATGACCACTAGAATAATCAGCCCTGAGGCATTCTGGACTTAAAGATGAAAGTAAAAGGAGTCTTAAAAAGTTCAAATGACTTGTGAGAGCGAACCTAAAACAAGATTCTATGATTCTAAGACGTCAGGAGCTATGTCAGTGTCTGATACAATGTGCTGGATGTACCCACGCTCATGTACACAACTACTTCAGCCACTGTTATCACAGTTTTCACTGCTGCTCCTGATATTTCCTCCTTGTCAGATTGCTGGGATACGGACCTCTCCTTGGAATACTGGGGCTATTCAGAAACGTTTCAACAGATTATTTTCCAGTTGGAAAATTTTTATTTGTTCAGTACAAAACAAGTTTCACGAAAACTTGTTCCTTTTGATGAGGACAATTCTTAGGTCTAGGATGGAATCTGTAGTCAGAACCACAGCCACAAAAATAGCTAGTAGCTTAGGGACAGTGTCACCTCACCTGACTTTTTCTGTCTCAAAGTTAGACATTTATTCTTAGCCATCTAGCTTTCCTCTACAGTCAGTAATTCAGACTAGACACCCTGCTTTTATATGGTTAAGATTACGTAAAATGAATCATACTTTGAGAGTCTAGGAAACTCACCATGGGTATATGACTCATATGTCCAGCATACCTGATGCAAGCAAACATTAAAATCTGGGTCTTTGCATCCCAGGGGATCCCTCTAACCACCAGGCAGGAGTGTCAGTTCTACTCTTGCCACTAAAAGCTGTTTTTGTTCACCTTATTAACTATTCATTAAACAATGCCAGGAATCAATTACAAAGTGGACTGTAGCCTAGTACCAGGTCTTGAAATCAGCTTCTGGCTCTGGTAGGAATAGTTTAAAAGAAACTGCTCCACCATCAGTTACCTTCAGCAGAAGGAAGCAGAGGAAGTCAGCTCAGATATGGGTCTCTTTTCCCATCTGAAGTGCTTGACAATTGATTCTTCTGAACGTCATTATTTATCCTGACAGTTTTGGTTAGGTGCTCATCACAGATGATACTACACGTTGGCTTTCTAAGACTGCTGACAAAATCTAATTTGTATTATCTTGTTTGCCCTTCTTTCTCCCATGGAACTTCCATCCAGTGTTGCAGGAAATGTATGGAGCTATCTGCTATGATTAGTAACAAGTGATGATAAAAGAACTGTCTTCATAAATCTTGGGGTTAATAGCAAGATTCTTCTTGCTAGTGGCTTTCCAGATAACGTTTCCTCTCTACATGGACTCTATTTCACCTGCAGTTCAAGTTAAACTTTCTTGTCTCGTGCAGTTCAGTTGAAAGAAGATTTTCTCTGATAATTTCTGTTTTCCTTCCATTCTTGACTTGAAGATCATAAAGACTCATGTCTTGGACTTCCCACAAAATGACTGTGCTATTTTTCACTCAAGTATGACTCTAAAAATTCTAAAAACATTAAAACACTATTCTGTGCAAGTCCTCAAAAAAACATCTTCAATCAATTCATTTTTTTTCTGTTCCCCATATAAACCAATAGCAAGTGAAAGATGCTACTGAAGAACACTGTAAATTTTCCCTTTCCTGAATCTGTATCCTCCACACCTCATTCAAAGGCTCAATTACACAGTGATTATGTTCACAGTTGATCACTGTGTAGTAAGATTACAGACAGAAACAGACTTATTTCATTTACAGTATATTTTTCAATGTGCTGTAGGTAGAAAAACTATTCCTATAAACTGAAAAATGGAAACTATCCTCAAACATGACTGAATTTAGTAGGAAGCTGCCAATTATATAGTTTCTTTTTTCCATAAGTAAGTTTTGCTTGTGGAGAAATAAGAAACCATTGGTATGTAGCGAACAGCAGCCAAATTCTGCGGAATTGATTATGACCAAATGTATGCATTGCTTTATTTAATTCTACTGAAACTATACTGAATCCCTTTCACTGTTTATGCAATGTACTGAAACATAATAAACGTTCGTTTCTGTCCAAAGCTTCAGTATGAATATCTCTCTAGGCAACTATAAAGTAGGATTTTCCATGTTATAAAAAAATTCATCCTAGTCTAGTTCAGCATCCTAGAAGTATCAATAACCTTTGTTCCAGAGGAAAAAGGTTCATGTATCTTAGTATGCACACTTGGAAATTCACAGCTAACCCTAAGAATACGATTTCTCACTTGATGACCTGATTTTTACAGATTTTAACATAGTTGAAAAACAGAGTTTGCAGTATGCATGTAAAAAAGAATATTTTGACAGTATAGAAAACAAAAGCAGAGAAGTCCCATTGTAGAAAACACACCTTTGGGATACTGTGCTATAGCTGAATTGTGAGGAAGCAGAAAAAATTCAGTGATCAGAAAAACACTAATGATCATCTTAAAAGACCCTGTTTCAGTTTTGTTTTTGGTGTGAGTTAGGAATTTACCTTCAAATTCAAAGTTTACCAGCATGTCTGAAAAAGGGTAGATATTTTTTGTTACTATGTCAAATTGAAATCTGAATTTTCTTTTTCCATTTCCATTGTGCTGCCAGATTCCTTCAGGCTCATCTGGAATACCACATAAGCCTCCATGAGATGAACCTCCTTCTTGGTGAACCAAGAATAACGTGGCAGTGGTTGAGGAAATATATACAAATACAATATTCTGAAGCAGTAAGAAGTTTTCAAATCACACGAGCACAACACTTCCTATTTAAATGGGCCATTTATTCTTTATTTACATCAAGATTAAACTTAAAGCCTCAGTGAACTCATCAGATTAGAGCAGTATGAATTAATGAAAAAGAAGGAACAATGCTAGCATTTGAACATAGTAGAATATCATGTATAGATTAGCTAATTTTAGAGATCTGGGGACACGAAGTTCTAAGTCTTACAACCACTTAGAACTGCACTAAAATATTAAGAATGGTATCCACAGACAGAAGTTTGGATCCAGACAGTTGAGCACACACATAATGCTGTCTTTGTATGCTTATTTATGTAATTATCTTTTTTCTAAATCCTGCACACAAAATTTAAAAGTACATGCAAAACATCTGACTATTATTTAGTGAAATAACTCTTACCATCTTTGAGCAGAAAGAAGAGAGATTAATATCTTACGTGACAATGACAGTTTTTTTAATGGAAGATTTCCAGATACTGCACGATTTGAATGGTAAGGTGAGAAGCAAATAAAATTGTTCTGAACTGTAGCTAAATGCCATAGTCACATACAGACAGTTCTCCTGGAATAAATATTATCTATTTATGTATTAAACAAGGAGAAGTAATTGGCAAGCCTCTATAAACATATTATGTACTTACAGTGCCAGGTCGTGGGTACGGAATTCTGCCCTGATATGGAATCAGCTGATGGTTTGGGCCCTCCTTGTGTGCAAATGGCCCATTGAACACAGTCTGGATGTCAGACAAATGATACACACACACAGCTGAGCCTTTAAAAATGGAGCTGGAAAACAGTAGGAAAAGGGCAGCAATTTAACCTACTAACATTTCTATTGGTTTTCCATTACTTTGTATGTTCCAGTGCTGAATGGTACTTCTGTAATAACATAATACAATTCAATACTTCTATAGCGTGGATTTACTATAAATTAACCAATCCAGGTTCCCAATATACACCATTAACCTTTACAACTGAGCAACTTTTTTGAACCATGAACTGAAAAGAGAAGGAAGGACTTAAACTACCTCTGCGGTATGAGTAAGAAATTTTTCAAATGTTGAATATAAAAAAATATAACGTGACCCCAGTTAAATCAGTGGCAAAAATGTTGCTGATTTAAGTGAGACAAGAGTTTTATAAACTTTGTGCTGCTAAGCTCCACAGAGATTTCCAGAACGCCCAATCAACATATTAACCACAAGACCACTGTAAGCCACCTACAAATCCATGTCTAAAATGTTAATCAAAACATCTAGCACAATTAAAAATGGTTAAATCACTACAATCGGTTGCCAGCTGTTTTAAGCAAAATGGGGGCAGACTGTGGCTGTAAGAGAATTGTACTCCTATGCAGTACTTAAAGGGAGTTGGAATATAAGCTTCCTGAAGAGAAAGGAGGGGGTCCTAGAAGAGGAGAGCATGCTTTTTTCCAATGGTCCAGCAATGGTCTGATATCTCCTCAAACAGTACAAGCTCTGAATGGCCTCCATCACACAGTGACCATGCAAGGCACCAGAGGAATAACTCTGAGGGTAATGTTAAGACTGACTGCTGTGAATTAATTCTCTCTCTCTTTTTTTTTTTTTTTTTTTTTACTTTCACTGCATGTAAGACTCAGGATATTTATCCCAGTAAAGAATAGACAGTCTAAAATATGCCTGATGTCAACTGAAGGACAAAGATTCTATGATTCTATGATAATCTAAGTAACTCTCTGCTTTCAGCCAGTGAAGAAAAAAAATCACTCTAGAAGAAAACTGAAAACATGAAAATTTCAAATCTGCATTTACACAGTGTCTAAACAAACGAAGTGCTACAGATTACCCAGCAAACCATATTGCTCTCAGCTATATATGTATTAGCAGGAAGAACCTTCTAGACGAATTATAATATTTGTGGAAATTTTTGTAGGCACTAATAGGTTTAAAGAGAATGCTTTTAATCATTTCAGATATTTTACATTAGATTTACAGCAGATTATATCACCAAGATAATTTGTATTACTTTTTTTCCTTCAGTATGGTTTTGATAAAAGTACTAATAGTCATTGTTTGGTGGAATGTATCTCTCTTGCTACTGTTAGAAGCTGGAGGTCCACAGAGGTGAAGAAAAACAAAAAAACAAGGAGTAAAAAGCATTATGAAGATTGTATTTGACTGTGTAACACACACAATCTCCAGCCAAACAAAAAGAAAGAAACCATAAACTACGTGGTTCATGACTACAGAAATGCATGTGAGTGTAAAAGCTTCAGCAGAAAGCAAAAACAGCTTGAGAGCCAGGAATAAGTGAAGTTTTCTTTGTTGTCACCTTATATGGTCCTGCAACACCAAACCTCACTTCCACTGTAGGAATTCCAGGAGAATTAGGTATAAGAGTTTCCAATTCAGGCACGTTGCATCCACAACCTAATCATAAGTGTGGTTTTACTGCTAAACATAACCTCAGCATTTTTTCTTTTTGTGTAGAAGGAACCATAAAATATAGACAGCACCAGATGTTTACAAGTTATGGATTTTTTTTATTCCCCACTCAGTGTTACAAAGTCACATTTTCCTGGCTGGTTCACACATTTGAGAATGCAGATCTCTGGATTCACATGAAGAAGACAGAAAAGTTTATCAAGATCAAATGTTTTTCTCATCTAAGGGCAATTTACCTGGAAACTGACTTTAAAGGAATTGTTAGGAATAAGTTAAAAACTCTGCTGATTTGATCAAATAAATGAAATTAAATCAAAAATGCAAATTTCCCTCTTACACCTCCCCCCACCCCCAGCCTTCTCTTTTGAATGTAAGAAATAACAGCTAAAAATCACAGGATAGCATATTAGAAATTAATAGGAAACAACTATTTCTACTCTATGCTACTGGTAGGTGGTGAGGGTGAGAAAAAAGCAAAAAACCAAAACCAAACCAAACCAAAACAACAACAACAACAACAACAACAAACCACAAATGTAGAGATGGTATATGTGTTAGATCTGTCTTTGTGGAGGGTTTCAGCATAGTGAGCCATACCTATACATTCACTGCCCTTGGGAGTTCACTGACTGCTTTCTACACTTAACAAATAAGTCAACGCTACTGAAAACGGGTAGCTTAAAGCAGCAAGGACGTCACCAAATACCATATAAGTTTGTCTTTTTACAGCTCATTGAAGCCAACACGGATTATTTGCCATCTGTACGATCGTCTGCCAGCTGAGAGACTGGAAATGATTTGTATGAATTCCTGTAAGAATTCCAGGTTTGATCCTTCTGGGTGCTGCTTGTTCTTCAGGAGGTGTTAAGCACTTTCAGATGCTACACCAGTTCACTGCTTTGAAGTCCTTCAGCCTTCTGCTGCTGATCAGTAACAAGTGGCCCTGCACAGAAATGCCTTCCCAGTGCCAGCTGTCACTATGTTAGGAAGCAGCTTGGGCCATGCAGCACAGGATATATACTATAGTAATAGTAATGCTGCTAACTGAGACTGTTACTCCTGTGTACGAATATGGGTCACAGGAGATACATGGCGTTGCACAGGACAGCCTTGACCACAAACCATCTTATTCAGTTTTCACACAGAAAGTTTGTCAGTTCAGAAACACTTACCTTGATGTTGTAAAAATTCCATACACAAGTGTTGTTCTGGGGTTATCTGTCTCCAAAAGAAACACATCCTCTGAAAAACAAAACAAACAAACAAACAATAAAAACCACCTTTTTTTGAACACTACTAAAAACTTCATTTTCCAATTTAAATTAAGACTTCAGACTTGAACAGAAAAAAGTGTATTTATCGTATAAATAGGCCATATGCATAAACTTTGCAGAAGCAGAGTTAGAAATTAACTCCACACCACCTAGCATTATGAAGAAAGAAGGCAAAGATTTTCAAATATGCACAGCATCCATGTCTCACATTTCACCCAGCTGGACCTCATTTCAGCAGGTTGTTTAGCAGTAGTCAAATATTTAAGTGGCAGCAGGTCAAAGACAAAGAGCTCCCTTAGAAAGACATAATCCAAAGCAGGATAATTAGGTGTTTTATCATCCTGTACACACCCTAGATGCCCTACCCTTAGCTCATTTTCAACATGGCAGGAATAGCATATAGTCTGCAGTAAAGACAATGAGAGGTGTAAACCTGCCAGCCTGTTGTGTAGGGATTTATTAACTCTACTATGCAAAGCTGCGCCTACTGACTGATCTGAACTTGCTCACTTCCACCTCTGATCTTTTGATCATTTTTTTTTTACATTTAAATTTAAAATACTTTAGTCTTTAAGAGTTTCTCCTTACAAATGTTGTTAATAACTATAATCAAGTCAGCTCTTAAGCTTATTTTACTGAAAAAAACTGAACTGCATGAGCTACTTATAAGAGAATACATTCTTCAGCTTTCCCTTAGTGCGGCTCCTTCATTAGAAATTTGAAATTTTTAAACTTTCTTTTGAATATGTCAAAAGCAAAAGACTTCACTGTGCAGGACTGCCAGTGTTACATTCTTATATATGAAATCTATCTCAGGTTTTTCTGTGTTTCCAGCTGCAGCTGTATTCTTACTCACTGCCACAGGACTGTGCTTGGAGCTCTCACTGAGAACATTGTCTCATACTCATATGCTCCTGGATTTTGTCATGCAAAAAACTAGAAGTAGTTTTCCCACTGCCTTGTTGAAGAGGAATAGGGTTGCAAATCACAGCTCTTAAAGAACAGTGGCTAGATGCTAAGCACTGAGAAGTTCTGAAAGCTGATAATTACCCAGAGAGATTGACAAAAAGGTAAATTTTGTTATTCAGTTAAGGAGATTTTTGCTATGGATTTCTACAAGGCCAACATTTCAATGTCAACATTTTCACAGAATCCTAGCATGGCTGAGATGGGCACAGCCCTCTGGGTCCACCAGGGACACCCAGAGCATAGTGCCCAGGACCACATCCAGGCAGCTTTTGAAGATCTCTGTGGAGGAGACTCTGCAGCCTTTGGACAACCTGTGCCAGTGCTCTGTCACGTACACAGTGAAGAAATACTTCTGGCATTCAAATGGAAACTTTTGTGTTTCATTCTGTGCCCACTGTTTCTTGTTCTGGCACTTGGCACTGCTGAAAAAGCCTGGCTCCATCCTCTTTGACATCCCTGTGGAAAAACTGATGAGATCCTCCCCAAGCCTCTTCTTCTCCAGGCTGAATGCTCCAGCTCTCTATTAACTGAGGAGCTGCAGGAGCTTCAATAGTGTGTACAATAGTATGTATAGGGTGCAGGATTTAGATAAAACCTTTTGGAAACGTTCTTGTCGTACCTAACTCATCAAAGTATGTTTCTGTTCCATCTTCATCCATTACTGAGCACACCAGTCTTGCTTTCAAGAATGTAGTCCACTTGTTCACAAGACTACGCTGACCACCTGTATCATTCTGGAAAGGAATAAAGTTTTAGAAAAAATAAAATGCAACTGAGATAACATTTTACTGGGTTTTCCCATATTTTCCTCAGGTTAATTTCATCCTGTAATATAGAGATTTATGTAGTTACATCCAATATTAAAAATATCTAGGACTAAACCAAATCCCTTCATCTAAATACTCAAAAACCAAGAGCTAATTTTCTGAGCAGGCTTCCTGAACTGTAGGTGTGGGAAGGTTGGGCAGTAGGTGTTGTGTTGAAGATGTGTGTGTATATGGTTGGAGAGAACTCAGTGTCTGTATCACACACTGATATTGAGAGTGGAGAAGTCTATGCTATCAGTAGATTATTCACTGAATATTCACAGTACTCTACATGCTAAACTGCAATCATAGCTCTTGAATTATATTTGATCATAGTATTATTGCTCGTGTCAGTAATAGCACAGTATATAGGGATGTTTCTTCTAATCCTGACAGCAGAATAGCTCCATATAATCTATTAATCTATCCTGGTCCATGAGGTGAATGCTGTGAACTAAATTCAGAAATGATGGCTATTATGGATCAAACTGGCTTTGCACAGTTGCAAGCCCTGATAGCTTGGCCCAGTGCTAGCATGTTCACAGCTTGTTCAGAGATCTCTCCATCTCTCTCCAACACACAGTGGAGGAGGGAAGTTCTAAAACAAATTGTGCAGCCTCATTCTGCTGGTGAACACCTTGGGCAACAGCAGCGTCTTCCAAATGGCATATAACAATGCCACCAAAGAGAAAAAAAAAAAGATAATGTAGAAGTTGGGCATATGTGATTTTGAAATGCTGTGCATGTTTCAGTGGTGTTCATATAGATGGTAATCAGACTTTTGGGGCTACCCATAAGAGGTCTTTCACTGGGTTTCTTTTGGCACCATTTTACTAGCATATGTGGCCTGTCCCAAATGTGTTGATATATGTATATGATTGTATATAAGTATACAAATATGCAAGCACAACTAGCTCAGACTTATTTTCACTGTCTTTGGGATTCTGCCACTGACTTCGGTATGAGAGCCTGAGGCCTCTCAAAAATCATCTGGGCTTCATTATAAAAGTAACAATAACAAATTCAGCTGTAATAGTGTGAAATGTCTTGCAAAATACCCAAAAAGGCCCTTGGACTCCTTCACAAAAATATAGAAAACAGAGATTATACAACAGATCACATGGGTCATCAAACTGCCAAAGCCATATTAACGGAGTCCAAACACACCCTCATACCCTTGCACAACATCAAAAAAGAGTTCTAAAGAAGATCCAGATGAAAGATGGGGAATAAACAGTCACAATTTTCTTCCTGAACTGTTCCAAAGGAAGGAATTAAAAGTCTAGCAGTAATTGTGCATTTGTAATTTTGCTCTCATTAAGAAAATCCAATACACCAGAGATACTCACAGCTGCTTCAATCAATTTTGATATACTGTTGATTACAGATATGAAAAAGAAAGTAGAGACAATGAAGAGTAGCGTGACTGAAAATTAATTACTGCACAGGAGTGGCTGTAATACCTGAATTTCATTTTCCTTTGCACATTTTTAAAGTTAGGCTCACTCATGAATCAATGCATGAACTCAGAAAGGACAGGCATTGAAAAAGGGGAACTAACATTTGAAAGTTAAATCAACATTTTATAAGCTTGATTCTGATATTTCCAACATGTTTCAAAGATTTTGAGTGTATATGTATGAAAGACTGCTGTTTCATAATTTAGTTTTTCTAAGCAATGAATGCATCTGACTTTCGCCAAGTATAGAAAGTTTGGAAATTCAACACTGGTAACCATTCTGAGCCAGTCAGAGAAATATACAAATTCTTGAATCTCTTGATTTCTCTGTCATTATACTTATAGCCAGATATACATAACAACTTCAGACTCTAACTATGTGATCAATAACATCTCTTATGAACATGGAAGCCAAAACCAGAAATTAGTTTTGAAAATAAATCACAGGGCTTTCAATCATTTTAATGAACTAGAGTCATTTAGCTTATCGTGTCTTACGAGCAGCTTGCCCCAAAACCTGGCAAATAAAATAGTTCTTACTGGACATATTCTTGCAATCATTGAGTGAATTTGCTTGGTGCTGCCACTGTTGTCTGTCAGTCTCTCTTTGAAGAAGAAGTAGATTTTGGCATCATTGGGGTCAGTGCCATCTGGTATAACATGAGCATCTACAAAAATAGGCTCTGAAATGAAAGAGTACCAAAGAGATGAAACCAAAAGCTGCATTAGTATAAGCAATTAATGATTTGACATTTACTGACTGCTTCAAGGAAACACGATATATAGAGGTACTGCTGTGGTAGGTTAAGCTATACATTTGGCCTCCTGTCTGTATATATCATATATCAGTAGGCAAATAGTTTAAAGCTGGCAGCATTATGTCTCTGTTGCCTCATATTTTATTCCACAGTGGATTTTTAGAAAAGTGATTCATATGTAGAAGCAGGAGTATTAGTTTACTACAGCAATTCAAAAACAGAGGATGAAGAGGGAAGAATCAGTATACTTTCACAGGCACTTCAGGAAAGATTCACTGAGGCAAAAAAACCCTAAGTTTTTTAAAATCTCATTAGGAAATTAATATATAAGGTGCTTTAAAAATACGTAAGTAATAGGAACATAACTCCTGGAATACAGAAAAGGAGAGCAGGATATGCAAAAGCTTGAGTAGCATTTGAGTCTGTGTCAAAGGTTGATAAACATAGTCAAGTGTACATGCAAAACACTGCAAAGGAGCTCTACTGAGAGAGAAAAATAACATAATTCTGTAATAGTGAGCATATGATCTTTGCAATACATGTCTACACTTCAGAGACAAAACTCTCTAGTGCTATTACCAGCATTCTCCCTTAGGTGCACATTGTGATACACAAGTGACTGCATTAGTTTATTGCAATGCTTTATTAGGCAACCACTTCTATTGGTGCTGGTACCTGCGGAACACTTAATTTTGTCAATTTTCTGTGCTAAAATATAATGGAAAGTGATGGGAGACCTCAGAAGACCTTCTAACATATGGCAACGTTTTATGCATTATAGGTGAAGGCACTTCTTTAGAAGTCAGATTTTCTAACAACTTGCTATTTGAGATGTTTTCATATATTTCCCCTTGAACAGCTTAGTTTAGTCATAATGCAAAACCAGGAATCAGGTGGCTGGCTCCTGCACTGAGTCCTTTAAAGCTCTGTATTGTCTATAGAATGTATTTCCATATATTTCTTCATGGTTACACTTCATACGCTAAATTCAGAATTTTTTTTAAAAGACAAGCTCTTTATTTCAAATGGACCAAAGGAGAATCTTGATGAAACCCATGAAAAGCCGTGGTAAAACAAAGGCATCTTACCACTCAGCCACTTTGAGTTGTGCTGGTCAGTTCGCACGGCATTCCGCTTGGTCAGGCTCCGAAAAATGGCTGCATCTGTCCCCATAAAATCAATATACATTCCTGAAAAAAGCTCTTCATCTGCAAAGAATTGAAATGGAGGAGAAAAAGTGAATATATTGTTATGGCTTTTGGGAAATATGCATTGACTCATCTACTTTTATTTTTAAACTTGTCAACTCTTTATTTTCACAGGAGTCTATACAGATAAATACAGGGTAGTGGGAATAGGGTTTCCCTCTGTTTACAATGACGTGAACTAGGATGAGAGATAATCATCAGAGTCTGATCAAGGACTTTTGGGAACTGCATAATTAAATGCCACAGCAGAACCATGTATGTGGAGAACCCTTTGAGATGAATTTAGTTATGGAACATTCAAAGCTAAGTATCACTGGAAAATCAGGTTAGTGTTATCAGAAAGTGTCATATTCAACTTTTTGAAGTACTCAAACAAGATTTTTGCTATGGAAGTAGGCAAAACTGTTGGGCTGGATTCATTGCTGGAGTAAATTGGCACAACAGCTTTTACAATTAATGGACTGGTGCCAGCGTCCACCAACAGTACCAACAGTATTGTTGAGGTTGCCCCAGGCGGCTTTAAGCTGACTTCAGTATTACAGAGCCTGGACAATCTTATTATAGAACTATATGCAGAACTACACAGAGCAACAGTGGTCTCATTTGATGTGCTTAATTCTGGGTATATGGTCATTATGCATGAACACAATTAGACATGCAGATTCCTACATTAACAGAGATATGAACTTCCACTCTCCGCGAATGGCAGAAAACTGTCCATCAGTCAGATGGTATATACGTGTCTGTGTGTGTGTGCATAAATATACATATGTGGCCATGAAGATGATCAGAGGGTTGGAGCTCTTTCCCTGTGAGGACAGGCTGCAAGAGCTGGGGCTTTTCAGTCTGGAGAAGAGAAGGCTCCGAGGAGACCTTATAGCAGCCTTCTAATACGTGAAGGGGGCCTATAGACAAGCTGGGGAAGGACTTTTTGTAAGGGCATGTATCAATAGGATGGGGAAATATTTTTAAACTGGAAGAGGGTAGATTCAGACTAGATACCAGGAAGAAGTTCTTTACTGTGAGGGTGGTGACACACTGGATCAGGTTGCCCAGAGAGGTTGTGGATGCCCCCACCCTGGGAGCATTCAAGGCCAGGCTGGATGGGGCTTTGAACAGCCTGGTCTAGTGGGAGGTATCCCTGCCTATAGCAGGAGAGTTGGAACTAGATGATCTTAAAGGTCCCTTGCAACCCAATCCATTCTATGATTCTATGTAAAATTGTAATTATAATTACATATACTATCATTTTCCACTCCGTGAATAACCAAACAATTTCCACTGACTAATGGCAGTGAAACCCCAGAATACAAAACAGTAGCTAAAATAAACTCTAAGTCTCAGAGTGGGAGTGGTGGCTGAACACATTCCAGTACAGCTGGGTCGTTTGATTGATGTTTTTGTCTGAATTCTTGGACAGCCCAGAGAGTGTGGTCAAACTGGCAAGAGTCACAGGTTCAGAAGCACTTGAGGCTATTTTTACGCTTGTGTATGTGTATGAGTATGTGCATATGTGCATCAATATAAAGGACTATTGGCTTATGAGAGAATTAAAACTCTGGAGATCCCATTTTTCAATTGCTGTCTAGAGCCCAAACTGTACCTCTGTAGAGCAGTCAGTAGATATTGCTCCCAATCTTCCGTTCTCTCCCACTGAAGACAAGATTTATGCATAGGACATATAAACAATGCATGTTTGTGAAGCCTTTGCCTTCTGAACATATATTAACAGAATGATGTTAGATCTATACTAGTTTATAGCTGACTTTGTATTTGATGCCTCATGGCCTCAGGCTGCCAGGGCTTTATTTTCACTATGAAATAAACTGGCTGAAAAAGATTAAGCTTATTGTATTCATGAATCATTAAGTCCAGTCCTATGCACATTCATATCCACATTAATAATAGTGCTACACTATGAAATGTTAATCCTATTACATATCAACACTATTAGTTATGTCTTAAGCATTCCTAATGTCTGCTTGTTAATTGCGTATCAGATGTCTGTCAGCTCCATTTCCTTTTGGTTAAACTCTTAAATTCCACACAGCACTAGGTCTGCATAGAAAAACTTGTTCACACTGCTTCTTTTTGTTACTGGGGAAATAACTCAATTGGAGATGTATGTCTGCTATTATAAATATCTCAGAGACATGCACCATGCATATTAGTTTTGCCAGGCTTCTTCAAAGTACATTTTTGTGCCTTTGATGTAAAAGTGTCTTTGTATAATGGCAAACTGTAGCAAGTTCAAACTTTGTTGTTATGGTATCACTTTCCTCCTAAGGGTGAATCAGCTTTCCTGCCCTAATCTAGGGTCAGACTTTATGCTAAGGCAGGAGGCTGGCAATGCCTCAAATTGTCAAGAAACTGAAACTATATTTAAAAATGGTTCTTTTGTTGTGGAAGAGTTATCCAGTCTGGCAGTATTTTCTATGTTCTTCAATGAGAGGAAGGAATTCCTCCTCCAGAAGAATGCTCAGAGTCCAGTATATGGGCTTGGTCCTATATTTTAACTCAAGCTGCAACTTCCAAAATCTTCCCTTTTCCAGTATAGGCATTCAGAAAAAAATTATTCAAGCTTGAAGTTTTAGAAGTAATTGATCTTTGCAGTAATAGGTATTTCCAAGGGAAAGTACAAAACTCAGTCTGTGGGACTGCTTTGAAAAAGAATGTGACCTTCGCAGAATAATTTAAACTTTGCAGATGAATTATGTCATGAAAGACACTTCAAATCCCTGGGAAGGTCTCTTTAGGCACATAACTTAGAGATTAAGGAAGATAATGTAAAAATCTACTAAAACGAATAAAAGCTACCATTGATATATTGGGAAAAAAAAAAAAAAGGAAGATCAGCTTACTGTATATACAGTAGTTCAGAAACAATGTATGTTAGTAGATTTTCATAAAATACTGAAGAAATTTATAAGTTATATTATATTTATTCTTTTATGACATTTAAAGATTCATGTACCACTACCAGAGCAGCAATAAGTAGCGGTAGAATAATCCATCACTTGCTTTGAACAAACATTTTCTTTACACAGCAAGATCAGTGAGAAGATATAGATATAAGTGCAGCCAAGGTTCAGAGGGATATCTAGGTAGAATTTTCCTGTCTTCTAAAGGTTTTCAGTTCATATCTTTGTGTCACCTTCACTAAATATATTTGTAATGAGGAATTAAAAAACATATATTTCAAACAGATAATGTAAGACAGACTATATGATATTTTCCTTAAGCTATATGAGCCTCAAAATTTCAAGAAAATATCTACACCAATCCGAATGTAACAGCCATTCCAGTGAAAGCCAAATGGCAGAAACACCACATTGCTCCTTCCTAAACCTTTGGCAAAACATCCAATATCTGTGTGTGTGCAGGTGTGTGTGCAGCTGTCTTTGCAAAAGAAATCCTCAAAAATCTATGCAACTTCTATTTCTCTTCATTGTCAAAAATACAGCAAGGATCAGGTAAATGTATAAAATGGGGGATTAAAAATTTGATTTTGGAGTTAGAAGTCTACAAATGTGATGCAAATGTGTCATGCCAGGTAGAGAGAACCAGTGGTAGGACCAGCACTACCCTACATCAGGGGTGATAAAAATGGGAACAGGATCTGATCCTTGTTTGCTTCACATTGTCAGAATAGTGCAAAACATCCAGTAGAAACTGGAAGCTGGGCTGCACTGTTTTACACAGTTTTTCCTTCTGTCTGCACTGAGCTTTGACATGAGCTGTACAAAACCTATGTTCCCTTTGAGTTTTCACTTTGGTGCTAATTGGCACTGGGGTCATTATTTTTATGGGAGATATCTCACAGTTGCTGAGTACAGTCACCACCAATTCACAAAAATAGTTGAGATACGACAGTTGTATCACTTTCTGATCTTTCCTATGGAAGAAAAATAGCAGCAGTGGTTGGGTATAAAGTCAATTGAAGAATGAACGGACTTGCCATTGCTAGTGGGCTCTACCGCAGGTATGACAACAAAAATGAAAATCAAACTAATTGTGGTCTTCGGGCTTTTTCTTCCCTCGCTACTCTGAGTTTTTACAAGTGATTAAATGAGACACAAGTACTGTCTGTGATGAACAGGGTCAGAAACTATTCAAACAGAAAATGCTAGACAGGGTAATAGAAAGTTGAAAATAAGCCTGGGAAAAATGTAGAAGCTGGAAAAGGGACAATCTTTTGGTTTTTTTTTTTTTTTGTTTCTCTTTCCCTTTCTCTTAACAGCTTATGTCTACATTTCATTTGTACATCCATCCTTAGCTTTATGCAAAACTTTTAATGAGGGTGGGCGCAAATTTTCTGCCCATCAGCATAGACACAAAGGACTCCTTTTTGAAGGCTGAATCCTGTGAATCCAGCTCACCTCCGGCACCCTGTCATTCCTCACCATCCACAGTCATGGAATTAAACCTTAGCATCTTGGAATACTTTTACTTACTGATCATAACAGACACTGTGTTCACATTTGGGTTGAAAGAGCAGCGTCCCTTCCCTGATTCACACTTCGAGTCAATCTTGAAGATTTGTTCCTGAAATGTAGATTTGTATATCAATACTCATTTTAGAAACTTGCAGATGTAAAGTTATTTTATCAACATTAATAATGCTCAGTGTTGCTGTGTGCTTTTTCTGTACTATCAGCAATTTATATCTCCTAGGCAGAATTGCATCATCTTCATAAAAACATTTTTCCTTAACAACCAGTTATTTTCAAGACTCTTGTTATAAATTCAAGATATTGAAACACAGAATTTTCCACTCCAGCTCAATTACGCATTGTAGAGATTGACTGATGTCTACAATAACAACTGTAGAGATTACACCTGTGTTTCTGAAATTATTTTCCATTTATTTTCTGAATATGTGAAGTTAATTATACTAGGACAATATTTTAATAAAGGTACTAGAAAAATAATACAAATTATATAAAAATCTCTTATGACAACTGTCATTTGTTGATAGTATAAAGCATTTGTTCTCTACTGAGCTATCAAACCTCTAAAAAAATCCTAAATTATACATGTTATCTTCAGTGTCATTTCTTGGATTAGGCACACAGCTCCAGTTCCATAATAATAAGTGATTTATTGATATCTTTTTACTGTATCAGGAATTTTTTGCTGTTAGGAATCTTTGTGAGGAGCCTTGTTTATGTTTTTTTGTGATTCATAAATAGGAAATACGTTTGGCAAAGTCAAAGCAACCAGGACTACAGCTTGAAATGCAAGCAATCTGAATATTTTTAGAAAACTCCCCCATCTGTGTGCATTTCCTCCTTCTCCAGGTCCCAGCTACACTGAAAAGCATAGTATGTTCTTGGTTCTGACTCTGCTTCTTGAAAAATACTGTCAATAATGTTAGAGACAGACCCCTAGCACATCTACTTGCAAGCCACTGTCTACTCCAACAAACAGCATTCCATAACAGTCTTGAGATCTTTAATAACATTCTGACAGACAAAATTGTAAGGAGAAAGAAAAACAAACAAACAAACAAAAAAATAATATAAAAGAAACTTAAAATATATCTGCTTCAATAGAAAAAAATAGATGAAAAAACTGCAAAAAAATGTTTCTGTGATGTAGATGCCAATGCATTCATTATTTGACTGAGGGCAGAAAATCCTTAAATTCTCTTTATTATTTAATGTAAATCTTAGTGAAATGGGAATACCACACAAATCACTGTGCAGCCATCTGCACACAGCAAACTGGAGACTACTAACCCAAAATGCTCAGGTACAGGAGGAAGTTTTCATATCCTTCATCCCCTACCTCTCTTTCCCCTCTTGTGTTTTGCCTAATTTAATCACAGAGATCTTATCTATTACTTCTGTAATAAGCTCTCAAAAACAAAAGTTAAAATGTAAGTACAAAATTTCTAATATAATTTTGGGTATTTTTTTTTCTTGTTGTTTAACTTCTAAATGAATATGCAACTTGATGATAATCTGTATTTACTATGTTATACCACTGTTTACCAATTCAAAATGTTCATTACTGCACTAGTAGGCTAGCTCCAGGTTTGCACTTGATTTTCATATATATTAAATTACATTTTAGTCTATAATTAATTCACATGCTGATGATTGCTTCTCTTTGCATTTACTTTAGCATTATAATATCTTCAGGTGACTAAGAGTCATTATCAAAGACCAAAGCAGAGTGCAGTGAAAAAAAAAAAAATATATATATATATATATATATTTTAGACTCCACTTCAAGGAAAAGAGCAACATTCTGTTTCATCAATTTGCTTTTTACAAGGAATTATGTGGAGTTTTGAAAACAAAAGAGGAGAACAGGCCTAGTTCTTAGGATTGTCGGCTAAGACTCTTAGTGTCATGTTTTGTAATACCTAGAGAAAAACAGATGTGCTTTCTAAAATAGCAGTTCTGCACCTGCAAAAACAGCCTTCTGAGCATGAAAAACTGTACTGATTTCAAGGTGAATTGACAAAAGCAAAGAATGAGTTCTCTCTAGTCCTATCAGTACTACATAGTTCTTCATTCTGCTCTGTGCATGCACTTATGCATGCAATTGGTTCAAAAGGAAATGCTTGATTTTAGACTGTTATGCTATTGTTGGCCTATACAGTAAGAGCTTTGAGCATGCGATGCCTACAGTCAAGTGTCTGACAGACTCCAGACGTCTGAAACAGCAGTTTATTTAATCAATAGATCATAGGCATGCAGCTATACAGATGCTAAGTGAAGCCAATTCTGCTCTTCTAAGACATGTATCCTTATTTTTAACTTAAGAAATTTAACATCTTGCATCGTGGAGAATGTCATTTTTATCCGACAGAAATCTCATTTACAAAATTCCTAATACAAAGAGATTCAAAGCCCCCTTTGACAGTATTATTTAAGCTTATGAAATTTACATTAATTAATGAGGGATCGCTTTTAATGCTTTATGAAAATTTTGAGAAATATATTAGGATAGTAGTGCTGAGAAAAGAAAGCCAGATTCAAAATAGAGCAAAAGAAGCCATTGCAGACCATTACTGAGAAGGATGGATCACCCAGTTCTGCTTGCTTGTGCTTTTAAATCCAGGTCTATAAGCCTCTACTCTCAGATAATCCACTAGGACTGAAGGTGCAGTGATTTAAATTATATCTTCTGCCAAGGAGGCTGGAGCCAGGTAATGATCTACCAAAAGTCACTGCGATAAATCCATGTAAACCTACCTTGAGAAACAATGATTTATCCACCCCCCAACAAACTCTGTAGTAGTAGCCCTGGGTCTTGGCCAGAATCCTCATCCTACTCCCAGTGAAATCAGTGATGAATTTCACAGTGTCTTCCCTAGCAGTAAGTCCAGCTTCAAAGCTGCCCTCACATGGCAAAACTCCAGGTAGCACTCTCTGATCTTCCTTTCCAACACATCTGCTTCCATGTAGTACAGGAAAATATACTGTACATCCCTGTGCCTGCAGACATGAATCTGACCCAAAAGCTACTGCAGTGATGGGTCTTGGTCAAAATGCTGTTTTTTTCCTCCTTCTGGTTGCTTTAATATCTATTACATTTGCACATAAACAAACATTTTACAGGCAAATCATGAAACCTGAAGAATTTTACAGTATTTATGAAACTTCTGAAACTTTGTATATTTAAAATACACAATGAAATTGAAAATAGAAAAAAAAAATAGAGAGCTATGGAGAGAAAATTAAACTTGCACCCTGGAAGGTTTCACAGTGAAGGAGGAAATTCACTGATTTCATCCTGGCAAGATGTCTTGGGACAAAAACTGCGCTGTAGATCAAAGTTATCTACACTTGGATTGCATCTAAAGGATATTAAACTGATGTCCAGCATACTCTTACTTCCATGCATAGTTAGTCCACATAAGTGCTTCTCCCAGGAATCAGTAACAACTGGGAACCATAAAAAGCTTTTTATCTAGCTGACCATTTCAAATATTTCTTGACAATTCCAGCAAACACTAGGAGTTAACTCACCAGAAAACATCAAATAGAAAGTAGTGTCGCATGTAGTCCAACTTTTGATATGACTAGAATTTAGGCAAATATTGTATATAAGTATTATTTTTGACTATAGTTTGATCATAACAGGGCTGTCAGAAAAACATGGACCTTTGTTCTTTTCCTGTTTTATGAAGCTAAAGGAACCTACTTGGTTCATTAATTTTTGTAGTTTCAAATTTTTGTGCTTGCATAACACTAGTGAGATCCAGCACAAAATGAGAAGATTAAAAAGAGACTTACCTCAGATCTGCGTCCCCTGTTGACATACACACACACTGGGCTGAAGGCTCCACTGCCACAAACATACAGGTGTGTGCGATTGTATGACTGTATCACCCTCACAAAATTTCCACAGCCATGCTGCAGGGATGACAGAATAAACAAAAATTACATTGGCAAATGTTATTGAATGTTGGAAAGTCTAGGAAATAGATAAAATTTGTATTTTTAGCTGCATCACGAGAACAGTTACCGATTTTGCTAGTCTCTGGTTTTGAACATCTGCAAACATCTGCCTTCTTTTCTTGCCGTTTTCTCTAGGCTCAGATCTGATAGGGCACTATAGAGGAGCAGTTAGAATAGTATCTGTAACTTTTCCATCTCCACAGAGTAATTTGATTTTCATCCAAAGACTTCTCTGTATCTCTAATGGGAAGAAGCAGGGTCCTCCACAGGAAAGCAAGAAGTAATCTTAGGAAGTTTCCTTAAGGAAACATCTACAACAGTATCTTCTCTTTCCCTCCACCTCTCAGTTGTTTTTCATTTTTAGTGGGTTTTTAAATTTATTTTTCACATCATAGCTGCATCATAATTCCTCTTCTACAGGAGGCTGCAACTAGGAAATTACAAAACATTAAAATAGACTTTCTGTCCCTTGGGAAGATGTTGAAGAGATCAGGAGCACAGTGTTCTCCTTGATCCTTCTGGTTGGAGAGTGGGACCCAGGCAGCAGGAGGAGAATGGACCAGTTGAATGAATGGCTACAAAGATGGCATCATGTTCAGGGTTTTGAGTACTATGATCACACCTGTGACAGATCAGGCATATTGACACTGGATGGGATGCAACTGACCAGGAGGGGCAAAAATATACTGGGCTGCAATCTGGGCTCATCACCAGAGCTTTGAACTAGATTTGATGGGGGAAGGGGATGTACTGCTGAGTGACAGAGAAGAGCCATGGAAAACTCACTTTAGGAAGCACTTAGGAAAAACCTCCAATTTGTACCAGAGGAATTTGTGAGAATTCCTCCAAGAAGGTAACATGACCGATTGCCCAGCTGAAGTGCCTCTACACCAATGCACACAGCATGGGAAATAAGCAGGAGGAAATGGAAATCATGGTGTAACTAGTAAACTATGACATAAACATGGTTGGATGAATTACACAAGTGGAATACTACAATCAAGAGCTACAAGGTTTATAGAAGGGATAGGCAGGGCAAGAGGCGCAGGGGAGTTGCTGTCTAGATAGATAGTGAAGAGCTGCCTCAGAGAAACAGCCACGAGCAGGCTGAGAGCTTGTGGGTTAAAATTAGGGACCAGTCCAATAAAGGTCATCTCATCTGGTGGTCGGGTTCTACTACATGCCACCTGAGGGTGACCAGGGGAAGCCTGTTAATGAGGCCTTCTTGCTTCAGCTACAAGACGCTTCACACACACAGACTCTTGTCCTGACAGGATTTCAACCACCTCAACATTTCTTGGGAAAACAATCCCACAGACTCCCAGAGTGTGCTGAGGATAACTTACTGATCTAGGTATTGGACAGACCAGCCAGAGGTGAAGCGTTACTGGATCTGCTGCTCACCAGTGCAGAGGAGATCATTAAAGAGGTTAAGAATGGAGGCACTCTGAGCTGCAGTGACTATGCCTTGATTGAGTTCATGATTTTGAGGAATATGGATACTAAACCTGGTGAGGGATGTGAAATATAACAAGGAAGTGTAGAAGTAGATTGGTCAGAAAAGACCAGACAAGGAGAATGTATCTTGTCTGATAAATGAGAAGGGTGAATTGACTACAGCAGACATGGAGAAGGCTGTGGTACTCAACAAGTTTTTTGCCTTAGTCTTCACTGGTAGTCAGGCTTCCCTTACCTCTCATGTCCACAAACCTCTAGGCAGGGGCCTAGGGAATAAAATTCCTCCCACTGTAAGAGTGGTCTGCAGCAAGTCTGAGACTGGCTAATGAGGCTGAATGTGTACAAGTCAATGGGGCTGGATGACACGCATCACAGAGTCCTGAAGAACTGGCTGTGTTTGACAAGCAGCTCTCCATCCTATTTGAAAAGTTGTGGCTGTCAGGTGAAGTCTTCGACGATTAGAAAATGGAAACATTAGTCTCATTTTTAGGAAAGAGAGAAAGGGAGACCCGAGGATCTACTGGGGAGTTGGAACTCGATAATTTTCAAGGTCTCTTCCAACCTAAGACACTGTATGATTCTATGATAAATAACATAGAAAGCCCAGATCTCAGTGTTATTGCAAACAATTTCTTTCCAAAAGATCAGAATTCTGAACAACACATTAAATAAGTGAGTTTGCAGTGGATTGTTGCTTCATTTTGAAGATCAATAATAACATTTTCAAATCAGCAAGAAGGTTGAAACAGACTGCTAAGTGCCACACAGTTTCACACTATCAGTTTTACAGTTTTCTCCTTCCAACATACCCTTTTCTTCTCTTGCTCTTCCCTTTTACACTGTCATCCACTGTTAATGCACTCTGGACTAAAAATAGACTTTTCTCTGGAATACTTTCTTACTGAGATCTCAGACTTGCCTTCATATTCAATCATCCAAATCTTCATCAAAGGCAGTGAGAATCACATGTGTTTTTTGAGCACAGGATTGGAAACTGTCATCAGTCATCTTCATGAAAATCTGTAGAATTAATCCTTGTTCAAACAATTCATTTACACTGAAAGCCATTCACATTTCTGGTTCAGTAGAAGCTGGCACTCTACAAGAACCTCTGAAAATTGGTGCATAATTGTAAGCAGTTCAGTGTTCACAGTTTCTCTGCAGGGAACACTGCACACCCTCAGTGATGTGCTAGCTCTAGTTATATGAGAAAGATCCTTTAACTCAGTAAAAATTTATTATTTCTCTATATTGAGGGTTGTTCCTAAAAGTTTCTGTTCTCTCATATCTTACTATCTTAGTTTGGCTTGAAAGAGGCTTTAGCACTGTCTTGCTATTGAAAATAGGTTTCTCTCAGCAGTACTACCAATCCAAATTATGGCTGTGGAAAGGGAAAAGGAGAAGTGGAGGTATAGCACTAGCTTATGTATGCCAGAGTGCAAACTGATGCTTTCTTTTCTTGCTGTTTGCAAAAAGCTTTTCCAGAAGAGCACTAGAAAAAGCAGTACATATTGAGAAACCTCAGAAAAAAGTCCTCAGGGAGTAGGGCAAGGAGCCAGTGGCTAGATGAACAGTACTGGGATGGGGTACTTTGCTCCAATAGCATGCCATGCACTTTCAGAAGTGTTTATGGCAAAAACGCGAGGATGGTTAGACGAATGAAGGATTTAATTAAGGACAGCCCTCTGAGGTTGCATCTGATACACAGTGTATTTTCTTGTCTCTTCCCCTATGATTTATAGACAAGTAACAGAAGTTGGCTCAACATTAACATTATCATGTTTTAATGCACACAGACAGGAAACGTATTTTATGATCTTCTGTGAGCTTCTGCCCATTTCTCCATTGCTGACCTACTGAAGTCCATTTGCATTCTGCTGTGTGATTCAACTGAGTACTGCGCTGTGGCTCCACAATCCATCAAGAGATTATTATTTTAGAAAATATTATGCAGAACTGTCCTTCAAAAACTTTTTTTTTTCCCTTGTTAACAGTATTACTTGCTTCAAAATTGTCTAGGTCTGAGGTGACATGGAATAGTTGTTCTTAGGATGGCTGTTTGTCGAAGCTGGTAGTTAAGTTCTATATATTCACATATCACTCATTGAGCTGATACCAATACTCACTCAATAACAGTCTGGTGAATTGTGTTACTGTCAGTGCCTATGTCCTAGGATCTCACTACAGTAAATGGAGAGAAACAGATGTCAGCCTAAAGTAAGCATCCAAGCTTGGTGAACTTACGATTTGGAGGTGACCATTTCTTTTTAGTAATAAAAAAGAAAATGCATACATCAATGTTTGTCTAACGGAAGTGCAAACAAACTCTCCTCTAACTACCTTTGAAAATAATTTGCTGGCTGATTAAAGTCCTTTACTGTCGGTTTCTCTTTTGTCTTTTGATAATTGCTATTCTCTGATAAGCCAAATGCTATCATGCTTCTACTTCATAGAATGATAGAATGATAGAATGATAGAATGTTAGAATGATAGAATGATAGAATGATAGAATGATAGAATGATAGAATGATAGAATCATAGAATGGTCTGGGTTGAAAAGGACCATAATGATCATCTAGTTTCAACCTCCTTGCTATGTGCAGGGTCACCAACTACCAGAACAGACTTCCCAGAGCCACAACCAGACTGGCTTTGAATGCCTCCAGGAATGGGGCATCCACAACCTCCTTGGGCAACCTGTTCCAGTGCGTCACTATCCTGTGTGAAAAACTTCCACCTGATATCTAATGTAAACTTCCCCTCTTAGTTTGAAAACATTCCCTCTTGTCCTGCCAGTCTTACAGACTGTAAGACCAAATTTCTTCAAGAGGATGACTGTATTCAAATAGAATTCTACCAAGGAGAGGATATGCTGTATTGTACTGCCTTATCTTTCAAAATAGTTCATTTCTATCTATTTTCTGTAAAGAGGGCAATGGAAAATTATCATCCAATGCAGGTGCTTTAGAAAGTGTCTGCACGTAGATGGGAGGATAATCAGCTGCAACAGAAAATGACATGACTTCTCTATAGTCTGTGTTTCGAATGATTCCAGAGACCATCTTTACCTCTCCCAGTAAAGCATACTATTTTTTTTTCCAGTTTGTCAAAGTTTGAAGGTGCATTCTGTTTACATAGCCCGGCTTTTCATAATTCCCGTTTGTCATTTGGTCTGCAGAGCATTTAAAATGCAAAATAAACACTTATTTCATTTTGCTTTTGGCTGCAGTCGAGCTGCTCTGACTTTATTGCCAGTGTAACTCGTGCATGTGTGTGAATATGCATGTAGAGTATAACTTACTGTAGGATCTTTGCCAGCCATTTTGCACTCTTCAACCTTGTTTGCTGATGCTGGCCAGAAAATCTGTGAGGAAAAGAAAAAATTAAGTAACATAATCATTACATAATTTATTTTTAAAATAACAAACAAAAATCTATTGAGTTGAAGATTTACACTAATAAGTTAATACTTCGACATTTTTTACATTTTGATTATAAGATTTTTCACCTATAAATAATTTCTGTCTTAGAAGGTAGTAAATGAAATAAAGACTCAGGTCTTTGGCTGACATAAGTTACAATTGTATATTAAATAATTAAGTTATAATTATGTTAAAAGTTAATCAATATACTTATTTTTCTTCTAAATAAATAAGATTTTTCATCATCATCATCCTTTTTTTTTTTTTTTTTTACTTTACTGAACTTCTATAAATTGTTAACAGTGAAAGCTTGAAGTGAAAGATACAGTAAGAAAAATTCTTGTCAGAATTATTAAATTTTAACAGTAAAGGTTTGCGTATCTTATCCTGATTAAAACCTTAAGATTTCTGGTTGATTTCTCAGCTTCTTTCCAAGATTTCCTGCATCACAGATAGCATCCTGACAAACATCATTATGTCTGATATCATATCTGAGCTATACTAAAACTCTTATGAGTGTCTTCTGTTATTTATCTTGATTTTGGTGTAGAAAAGACATCACTTAGAAATTTCCGTCTGTAAATTTAATAAGTGACATGATCTGATAACATTTAGCCTCAAGATAACATAAATAATAGCATTAAAATTTATCTCTATATGTAAACATATATATAAATATACATATGTTATGCAGAGTGTTACAGGTTCATATGCATATAGTGTTTCAAAATGGCATAAAATTAATAAAGTGAATTTCTTATAACAATAAATAAACTAAAGAAAGAATGTGTGGAACTGCAGAGATTATGAGCCTGAGATTGGGTGATCATAATCACTGCCAGAAAATGTGGGGTATTTTGCTTCTTTATGATTTTCTGACATTTTATTTTGGGCTTTCAATATCTAGATTGACTATTGAAATATTTCATAGTGCTATAATGCAGAATTTATGCCATAAAAGCCTTTGTCCTTACCAAACTCTGAACAAAGTCAGAAACAACCTGTTAAGAATATGCAGTGCATGACACGACCACTTCCAGATCAGGTTGGCAGAATCACTGTGAGATCTAAATTAGCATGGAGGCCACACCAGCCACTTCCAACCAAAGTAGGCATCTCCATTACAGATGTTTATTTCCATATCAATAGAAGGAAGATAAACATACTCATACCAACACAGAAATGGGATTCAATTTAAATGTGTAAGTTAGAGAGTCAGTCAGATCAGACTCCCCACAATTAATTCAGGTAGGCAGGAGTGTACAGAGGGTGACTCAGAGCAAAGCCTAATTCAAACGCTGTTAATCACCCTTCAGTGGGGCCTTCTATCTCTCTGCTGACACAATAAAGCCTTGGCTCTTAAATATCGAACTTCCCTACCTCAAGTTGGATCTCTCTGCCTCTCAACAGTCCTGAAGCTCAGTAACAAAGCCCATAGATAAATTTGGTATAACAAGGTATATAGGATATGTTTTAAGATGCTGCTGTAGGTGTAATAATCTGAAGATAGGTGAGACAAAGTCTATAGAGAAGTAATTTCTCGACAGTCCACTTTATTGGCACACAAATATTTTAAAAGCAGAAAAGCTGGATTTGGTTTACCTCTGGAAATAAAAAAGGAGTCTCAAAATGTTTCAGTATTAATTCGATTCCTTTAATAAAAACAGTGCCTAGTACAGCCTGGGGAGTTGGGACATAGAGAGATCACAGAAAATGGCATCTCAGCAAGTGAGAGAAACAGCCACAAATAGAGTGAGATGAAGGTCACGCTGTCCAAAAAACACCAAGCTGATGCTGAAGAGTAAGGTCCAGCACAGCCATATAAAAGGTTGAAAAACAGCTCAGAGACTAAGTTTCAGAGTGAAAAACAGAAACCAACACAGTTGCAGGTTAAAGTCAGCTGTGTTCCTGTTGTTTTTTCCCTTTGGCCTGAGATAGCATGTACCATATTCTTCCTTACAGTCTCTCTTTTTTTTTTTTTCCAAAGTGCATCTCTGAATTATCTTAAATCTTCAGAAGGAGTGGAAACTATCAACCCATATAAATTTTCCTTATGGGGCCAAGCCATGCTGAATGTCACTTCAAAACAAGTTAACAGTTGAACAAAATGGCTGAGGAGCAGCTGTACTAGCAGTTTGTTCATCTTGCATTACACGTAAAACAAGTACTAACAATTCAATAAGGTGTGGACCTGGACTTCTGCCTACTGCAAACTAATGAAATACACATTTTTTGTCTTAAAAAGAAATTCATACAGTAAAGAAATCTTGGATTCTCAAAATAAATACTTACACTAAGAGGGTCTTGGCTTATATTATTGATATTCAAAGACAGAATGTGATCTTTGCTGCCCACATAGATTCGATCCTGATCTTCATCCATTAATAATATCCTGTAATCCAGAGGACTGTGTGATATTCTGTGGTATTCGGAGGTCTTAGTCTCTTGCAGCTCTGAAATAGTAAAGACAAGAAGTTTGCAAGCATGTTCAGTTGCCGTTTTCACTTCAAAACTACAACTCTTTTTAAATTAAGAAATTTTTAAACTCAACTAAGGCCAACAAGAGAAGAAAAACCTTTATCAGACACTTAGTAATAATACAGTAGTTTGAATGCAATTCCTGGTTTGAATGCAAATTTTTCATATATAAGTAACTACGCATAGCTCATAAAAATCCAGCATTGCTGTTATTCAGTCATGTAATGAGTCCTTCTTTTAATGGGCACAATTATTTACAGCTTTGATTTTTAAGGAAGATCACATATTAAATTAATCAATGTGTTCAGTCCATTTTGAAATTAATGACAGCACAGAATCCAACAGTCAATACAAACTAGGTAAGAATAGTTTATTTGATATTCCTGATGGAGCTTCATCGACAATAGATATTTACTGTTTCCAAAGTCAATTTTTTTTCAGTTATTCATCACCATGCATGGCTTATTTGAAAAAAGTTGAAAAAATATAAAAACATGTATTTGCTCAAGCCTAGATATGTTCATTTATTACGTTGTTTGTTTATGGGATTTGAACCAAACTATCCAAAATATAGAACTAGCTCTTTTGTTGCTGTTGTTTTTTTTTTCCTTCACTTAAAACTTTCTTCAAGGAATTGAAGTGAAAAACATCCTTTGATCTCAGCAGTGCAGGATCAGGCCTGTTTCAGGAATAGCACAAACATTTATAATGTAAGTATTACTGGCTGCCCTTGAGAAAGATCAGCCTTCCTGTCTTTGCTTGGCCAATATATTTTGGCCTCCTTTCAGATTAGTTTTCTTCTTACTAACAACAGAAGGGATATTTCTCAAGAATTGATAATGGAAAAAAAAAAACCCAAAACTTTTATCAATTTCCCTGTATTCAAATGTTTGACATATTATGATGATGTGTTCAGGGGTATGTTCCCTCTGATTTTAACAGAGTGGCAAACACACAATACAGATGAAACCTTCCTAAATTCATAGTTCAGGCGCTGAGCCCACATCTCTTGTAAACTGTACGTAAACTGAAAATAAGACTTGTCACTGCTTCTAAAGCCTGTGAGGTGTTTGCTTGTGTGTTTTTTTTCCAACCCAAAATCAAGTGTTTTGCTCTATCATCTTCTACAGATAAGGGTAGATAATTAATCAAAATTAGTCATGTTAGATTTTCAGATGACTAGATTAATGTGGGCCAATAATATTTTGGAAAGCAAAACTCTCAAAAATATTTCTGGGTTTTCACTCCATATTAAAAATAAAAGGTAAATATGTACTTTCTGTAAAACACATTTAGCTAGAAATACATGTATTTTTCTTGGAGAGGAATTTTTGACAAGCTGAATACAACACTGAGGCAAACTCTGCAGTCTTTAAGAGGACTGAGCTGTCTCTTTACTATAGAACTAATCATTGAAAGTACTCTTAATAGAATATGATTTGTATTGATAAATATGATACATAACCCTTCTTAATTTTTATATTGATTATTACATAGCTTCATAGAAAGATGGAAAATACCTTTGATGACTGAAAGATAAGATGGTTTGATTGACTTAGACGATAGCTTTTAAGAGCAAATGGTTTCCTACGTATCTTTATTTACGGCAATATTATAAAGATCATTAATATTTCTATTTCATGTTTTGCTCAGCAAAAGTTAAACATTCAGTCCAGAACTACAGGCTATGCTTAAGAGTTTAAAAGGAAACTGTACTCATTAAATGTATATGAAAATTACTCATATAATTTTCAGAAATCTGTCTTCAGTCATTGAAAAATCAATTGTTTTACTCTATTTAAAAATGTCTTTATGTAAACACTTAGTTGGGACTTTCAAAAGCACCTGGGAGACTCATTCATACTGCCATTAAAATTCAGACCCTTTGCTCTCTCTGAAATTCTTAGACTGACCTTTCATAACATGCCTGAGAAGCTACTGCTCGCCGTCTTTCCTGGGTGGGTTATTAACTTTACTGTAATGTCTGGTAGCTCTGAAGTGAAATTGAACTATCACATAACTGTATACTTGATATGCTAGAAAAGCAGAGACAGACTGGGAAAGGCAGCAGTTTCCAGCACAGCATTGTGTAAATGTGACCATATTGATTGCACTATGTAATGTCCTCCCTTATAGCTTCAGTTGTTAGAATAAACGTAATAGTAAGTAAAGCATGACTGGCATGCAAATAGCAACAGATATTTATTTTCTGTAACTGTTACTTACAGAAATCCATTACTTTCCTGGACTTTTTAGCCTCTTTGTAAATATAATTTTCTTTCTAAGGCATCTTAGAAGGGTACTTTGTTTCTATGAAGCTGCTGATACGAGGAACACCTTATGTCATGCCACTGGCTTATGAAGACTCAATGCCATGTCTATCACAGAAGGTAAGCCCCTGAATTCAATAGAATACTGCCCTATAACAAAGACTCTTATGATTTATTACCTTTATTTCTTTCAGAGCTGAAGCTTATAGTTCATTAGCCTACTAGAGGTCCCAATCAAGTGGGGAGGGAATTTATAACTTATAATTATTTTGTTTTCACTTAACAAAATGTACCATACAATCATCTAGGGATGATGATTACTATTATTTTTAAATTCACTATCTAGATGCTGTTAATTAGAAAGCGCAGTGGCTGGAAAAATGCTGCAAGGCCTTCCAGATTCCCTCTTATAGGATTTTGGAAAAAAAATGAGTTAAATATTTACAGTTTTTTTGAAACACATTTTATTCCCTGCTTTGTGAATTTACCTAGACATTCAAGGCGGTGAAGTCTCTAGGGAGAATAACGTCATAGACAGATCCTTGTGAATATTAATATTTTTCTATGGCAATCAAAGTGAAGATGATAATATATTCTACATGCAAATAACTGCCATCACTTATGATGCAAGAGCAACCTTTGTCCATCCTTCCTTATAGGTCAGTGAACTTGGTTTTGGCTTTCCTAGTATGATAACACCAATAACAACTTGATTCCTACTGTTAGAATTATGATACAGTTGAACAGCTCTCTTCTCTTTTGAGGAAAAACAAAAGCATCAATGCACTTTCTCCCTTCAACTACTATTACTGAACTGCACATTCTGAAGCTACTAGTAACCAGGAATTTTCTATGTACACAGCATACAGTTCACTGAAAATTAGATTAGCAGTCTTTAATCATCCTTCTAATCCACCGCATGAAAGTTAATACAAATATTATGGGGAAAATGACTTGCTCTTCCAGGAGAAAAATATATATTTGTGCTGTATCTATTGTTAACATCACAAAAGCCTTTGTAATGCTAAAAACACACCATGAACAAAGGAAATTACAGCTATCAGAGACTGGAAATCCATGAATGTGGAGAAATCTCCTTCCACTGACAAATGCAGTCTGTTATATCTGAACTATCCAAACTGCACACATACATACGATTCACTCATCAGACAGTCCTCTGAATATCATATTTCATTACTTGACATGACCCTTTTAGCACTTATTTCATATTCACTGGTGTTTGAAAACGTAGCCTGACCTTCCTAATGTAAGAGATATAATAACCCCCAATGTGTAAGATAAAACAAACCTTAATGTGACTTCATCAGTATACATCCTATACAAATGTGGATGTTTGATACATACACTATTGAAACTAATGTAATATTTAGTGACACCTTCCTATGCAACCATCCCCAGTCCATGTCCAAGGCACTGAGTTTATCCACGGATAAGATCTGGATAGGCTGTCAGAGAGTGAATGCCGACTTCTCAGCGCTCAACTGTCCGTGGGTTTCCAGGCTGGCAGGGTTTCTTTGAGCCAATCTAGGATGATTTATCAAGCTTTTAATTTAGGATCTCCTGTGGTAAAGTACAAGAAATAATATGTTTTCCTCCTCTTTCTTGTTGGCACAGGGATTAATCCTCAGAAGGTTTCTCTGTGGGGAAGCTTCAGAGCAGAAGCACAGATTTAGACCAAAAAAAAAAAAAAAAAAAAAAAAGGCAAAAAAAGGAATAAAGTAAAATAAAGTAGAGCAATGGTTTCACACACAGAACAACACTGAAGAGGAGGAATCTAGATTTCTAAATTTCAGGAAAAAGGCTCTCCACAGGGAAGCTCTGCTGCCCAAATTGGCACAGATTTTACATAGAGATAGTGATTTGAAAGTGAGCAAAACTGCACTGTTTTCTTTTATTCCCTCATGAGTTGTGGGTGCCACCAGCAGCAGGCCGTGTGTGCATCCAGCAGTAGCCTTGATCACATTAACCCTGACTTAATAAGACTGTAAGAGCCTCTTAAGTCTCATTATACTATTAGTATGTGCCAACAAATGCGCCAGCCCATGCCAAATGTGAGACTGCAATATAAAATCTCAACTTCTACAAGCAGGAATAGAACAAATTTTTCTTCTCTCTTTTTTTTCTTTCTTTCTCAAGAAATAAATACTTAAGCAGAATGATGTTTTTGCTTATAGTATCTAATGGAGATGGCACCATTTTACTCTTTGATCACAAATGAACATGTGAAAAAATGATTTGTGCATATAAATTTAGAATCTGTAGATAATGTTGCTAGCATTGAAAGGAATGGTTACATATTTAAAAGCGTGAGTGGAATCAGAGGTATTTGCGAAGTTAAAAAAATATTTTAAAAAGAGGAAAGCCAGAAGAAAGGCTCTTTTTAATTATATTTTTAACATCTTCCATCCTATTTTGCATTGATTAACTTAGATGTTTTCTACCCTTCTAGCAGAAATTGACTGGAAAAGAAGTATTTAAAAGATATTGGATTTCATAAGATCCATAAGGACTTATGACTCCATAAGTCATAAGACTTGAACTATTGTTTTCTTGCTCTTATTTCTGTTTTTTTTCTTTACTGTAAGGAAGTAGAAGAAATTTATTATGTTTTACAGTTCACAACACAACTGCATAAAAGCATGCTGTTTGTTATATGGCTTTCCAGCTATGAGATGATACACTGTGACTACTTGTTTATGTTTGCAAAGAGAACACAGTCCACATATTTCCTTCCCAAACCTTCAGAACATGTCACCTTTGCTCCATCAATATACCTATTCTTTAAAAAATCTGTATTGATTCATTTCACTTAAGGGAGTGAGAGACCTGTTAAAGCGTTCTGCTGCAGCTCTTGCAGTGTTCAAACTACAAACCAACCCTCAGCCCACTCCCAAGTGAAGCTGATTATAAATGGGTCCAGAGTTGTTTGGCCAAAGAGCCATCAGCAGCCAGATGTGCTCCCTGTCAGTCCCTTGTGTGCTTTAACCACTTGGGGCCCAAAAAGCTCAGGTGGACCTTTGACCTTTTCTTTCTTTCTTTATCTCTTCTTCATGCATCAGAAGTCTTGCCACTTTTTAAAACCCTGTTAGAATGAAACTTGCCTTTCTCTATGAAGAGGCAATAGGCTTATTAGAACTGGAAATCGCGAGCACACTTGCTAGCTTCTAACTGTCTGAAATGCTTTGAGTTTCATTTTTATCTCAGAAAAAAAAAGAAAAAGAAAAAGAGTGAGCGTAAGAGGAGAAAATAGATTTACAAGTGCTCATAAAATCAGAGGCTAACTAATTAACAAGATCACTTGGAGGATAGGAAGGAAGGGAGTTCAGCAGTACAGGCTGAAACAAGAGCCCTCTTTGCCCAGAGCTAAAACATAATTTGCTAGGAGGAAACTTAAATTGCTGCATTTGGAATGAGGATAAATAAAATGGAAATGTTAACTATACATAAATGCGATCCGATTTCACTATACATCTTGAATACTTCTTAGTATATTTGCTAAATAATTTGAAAATGGTATTTACATATTACTGGTCTATGATAGTGAAGTCTTTTATAAATAGAAATAATAGTGCCAAGGTGAAGTCTTCGGAGAATGAGGCCCAGAGGTCTAGTGTGTCTGGAGCACAATCTGTCACCTTGGGCAGCTCAACATACACATTAGAAGCAGTAAAACGCTCAATAGCTCTTTGTGAAGGGGGACCATGTGTTGATAGGAAAACACATACCAGTTAATAGTTAACTTGAAGCAGAGCATTCACATATGTCTATACACGATTCTCTTTTTACAATTCACAGAATACACAGAAGTCCTAAAATCCTGATAACATGGATTATTAACCAGCTTTTGTTAATTTGTCAAATTTGTTTTGAAAGGCTAATCACTTATGACAGAGCTGCTTTATTTTGTTTTTCTTAATATTGCTTCTACAGCTATCAGAATGTTTTCCTCTTTGATTTGCTGAAAAAGGACAGGCAGACCCTCTGAGGTGTGGGCAGCTGCCAGTTTTGCACAGGAGGAATGTGCTTTCTAAGCGAAGGCAAACACACAGTGAGAGAAAGTCACTTGCTTCCGTGTGGCAAACTGCAGCAGCATAGCTCTGTGGCACATTCATCAACGTACCATACTCCATCAGGTTAAGTGCATTTTTATTGCAGCTTTATATTATGAAGAACAGACACTATTAAAATGCTGGCTTGTTTTTTTTTTCTTTTCTTTTGATTTACAGAGATATTGCCATGATGAAATTATACCACATTCCACAACAGAACCTGGAAAAACATCAACATTTCCAAACTGCAGTTGCATAGCAATTCCAAATCTTGCCAAAGATTCCAGTATCGAGATTCATTCATTGAAAATTATGCACGACCACCCACACCCTTCAGCCACACAGCTTCATCTGGCTATAGACACTTCAAGGCATAAAGTTCAGATTATTCCCCCACTTATCTCTCAGTAAAAGTGGAATAACCCCTCTGAAATCTCTATAGGCATTAAAAAAAAAAAAAAAAAAAAAAAAAGCAAAAAACCAAAAAACGCTGAAATGTAGCCTTCTTATTTTTTAATAGGTAGAGTGCAGTTATAATTGTACTGGCCATCAACTTTATTGCTTAGGATGACTTGGGGGGGAGAAGGGGTGTGTGTGTGCGTGTGTGTGTGTGCAAGCGTGTGTGTGAGAAGATGTCTCAAATACTGCCACACTACAGAACACACCAGAAGTTTTTGGTCTCAAAACCAAAGAAACAGTCTTGGCAAGTGTGGAGGTCTAGACAAACAAGCCAACCGGTATTAAAACTATTGCAGCTGAGGTAGCCATGTTGGATGGCAGCCCTCTGTGTGCCTTGTGTAGAAATTTAACTGTTCTCCAAAAGTTGTATACTTTAAAGTCTGCTCACAGTAATGAAGACTTGACTCTTTTGCTTCCTTTTGAAAGAAAAGGAGATGAGGGTCTTTGCCACCTTGCCTAAGGCTCCACATGCAGAACCACTCATCCTCTAGCCTGTGTGCACGTGGTGGCTTTACCACTGGCATCTGATATGTTTTTGTTTTCCAGATTCAGAAGTGAGAAGCTTTAGGCTGCCAAATATAGCAGTAGTTTTGTCATGAAGTGAGTTAAAAAAGATCAATGCAACCATGGAGAAGTCAGACAAATTCTACTGGGAGAAGTAAGTCCTTCCATTGTAATCTCTTGTGTTTTCTTGGTCTCTCTCTCTCTCTCTCTCCCTTTTTTTTTTTTTTTTTCTTTCCTCAATTGAACGAGCAATTACATCATTGGAAGAAAGGCTGTGATTCCTTGTGTGATGCTCATTCACATACAGAAATGTTCCAAGTAACTATCAAACTAACTTGCCAACCTAAGCCTTTACTGTATGCAGACATAAAAACTCTTTGATCCATGTTTAAAAAAAGATATGAGAAATGGAAGAAAAGGAATTATTAGGATCGTCTATCTAAAAAATGATTTAAAACTTAAAACAGTGCTATTCCTTACTAAAAACTGGCAGAAACATGAGACTCACAAGAACTGTTCACCCCATTTGTTCATTCCTTTTATCTCTGGGAGGAGAAAGAGGTCTGGGTGGACTTTGCATTAGTTTTGCATCTCATTCATGCTGCTATTATTTATGAGAAAAGGAAACCATTTTAAGTTTAGGTTTGAGTACCCATTTGCTCTCCATAAACAGAAGACAGCTTAGGGGAGCTGGGATATTTTTGCATGTCAGGGAGGGAAGGAGAGGATCAGGGAGAGTGCAAGTAAGGTTGAATGAAAGGTAGGACATTTTACTGCTAGAACTGTCTCTACAAGTTTGGCTTCCTGTTTCAGTGCAATATTGTACTTTGGAGTTTTAATAATGAATATAATGAAGATGTGTTTTGTCCTTTGCAAAGCTTGACAAAGGCAGCCACTTCCAAAAAGTGCAGTTTTCAGGGGATAATAAATTTTCATTGAACATTCATGGAGAACTGGATTAGAGAATTATCAAATATTGCAAAATCCAGCACCTTAAATAATTAAGGTATAATATGGGTCTTTTAAATTATTTTCTGACTGAAAAACTTTTCCACTTCGAGTCAAATGAAGAGTCTTTCCTTTTCTGTCCATGCATATTGTCACTATGCTGCAGAATTATGGCCAGATAAAATAAAAGCTCATTGAGAAAAAAATAGCTCAATCACTGAAATGTCATATTATGAGTTCTGTAATAAAATATGAAATCCCTTCACTGTGGTGAGATAGAAGAACTAGTTTCATTAGATTTCTTTTTCTCCTTCAAAGAGCAATCTCCCCAGAGATTCAGCCAATCTCTCCATATCTAGGATTGGCATTACTGCCCATGCTGCAGTAATCCCTATTTTTATTGATCCAACCAACTTTAGCTGTGTTCTAAGCCATGCCACTTTATCCATAGATTTCCTTCAGAGGTCACTTCTTGCCCTTATTCTGAGTAAAAAAGGGAAGCTTAGTATATGCAGGCTTGGTTACAATTTCATTATTACTATTATCGTTTTAATCAAATTAGGATTAGCTAACAGGCAAACATCAGACATAAAGAGATCAAGCTAAATCCCAAGTGCTTAGCTTTTATTCATTCTTCAATAAAATAATGTTAAATTTACTCAGCCATGAGCTGAGTAAGGTTTGGAGGGCAGTATTTCACATTCACAAGAACTTCACTAATAAATTCATTTCAGTGGACTGGTAAATTAATGGCTGATACTGTTAGACTTTGTCAATACTGAATACAGAGGGTTGTTAATAAAAGAAGTCATCTATATTAAAATAAGGAAACAGTTATGTGGGATGGTGGTATGACACAACTAGGTAAACTGCTGCTTCCTATCTTAGAGTATTTTCTTGTGTCCTTTAAGTATCAGTATGTCGGTAGACGATGTGTATATATCTATTGTCTATATATTTGAGAATTGTCTAAGTTACCAACTTAGAAAGCTACCAAGCTACACTTTACATCTCAGAAAGATCAAAGCAGCACATACCCTTTCTGCACTATGTGAGACAACAAAGCAGCTGGACGTTAACAAATGGCATCCTTCCTTCAGTGAACCTTCAAGGAACCTCTACTCCAACATACTGCCAGATGGGTCATTATACTGGAGATAACCAACTTCATCAAGACAGAAAGCCACACTTGATTCCAGAATACTTTCACAATTCTATTTACCCCCATCTCCTCTTGATATTTTTACCTCTAGAACACAAATATGAGAATAGTAGAAAACTTCTCCACAATATTCTTAATTCCATTTCCTACGTTTATGTCTTGTTCTTCATGGTTAAATCATCCCTTGTAATCTAATTTGGCCTCTTTGATTTTGCATGCAAGAGGAGAGGCCACCCAGCATTTTGTGCTGACAGAAAGTAAGCTGTGTTCAGGATGTGGGTGTTTGAGAGATTTCCTGAAGTCAAAGAACTCTTGGCTTGTGAGAAGAGTAAAGGTGAAGTCTACCCTTAAAAATTTCCCTTATTTACGTATGTCTGCATGAATGTAGGTATGCATATTAATACCTATCCACTCCTATCAGAATACTGATGTAGTTACATCAGACTGCATATTGTTATTTTTTCCAAATAACTTGCTATCACAAACTGCTTCACTAAACACAGGATTTGGTCATGTCTCCCAGAGGATTTCAGAGACTGGACACAACTGGAAGTTATTAATTTCATCATCAGTGTGGACTGTGCTGCTCTACATTCTCTGATTGTTATGAGTATTTTCACTGGTAAATTAATTATGACTTAGGACTTTTTTCTTAATGTCAACTTCAGGAACAAAATGTTTCCAAAAGTGCACACTGAATACCATTTTATTTATGCTTACTTAGATTTGGAAGCTGAAGGGTGGTCTGTCACTATTAGGTGCCTTTTACGAGATGTGGCTGTTCCTACCTCTGGCTCAGTTGGAGTGAAAGAGTGCTACACCCACGCTCCGTGGGGAGATGTGTTCAGTAGGTAGCATGCTTGCTGTTTAAACACACTGAACATAACCATATTTCATTCTTTTTCACACCATGAAGACGGACACAAAGAGTGAATTTAGGAGCACATTCCAGAGCTGCATGCTACCATCAATCTTCAAGTGATCACCAGCTGGTATATGGGTGCACAATAAAAGTCATGTTTACTGGGCTCAGCCTGGTGGATTAGAGTCCACTCAGCTCTAAATCCCACCCTGATGGTATTTTGCTTTTTGACTTAAGACTTGTCACATAAACATATGAGTTACATATGTAAAGTGGAGTTAACAGTTTACTGTTTACTTGACTGAATTGTTTTTGGGTAGTATTTAGTAATGTACAAAAGACTTTGAAATTAAATGAAATAGTTGGAGGAAGTTATTTCAAGTGTGTTTCACATGCAAAAAGAGATTTTTTTGTTTGTTAATGTTTTATGTCCAGACTCTTCAGGCATAATAAACTCGGCCAACATTCTGGTTTGGATTTAAGAGATAACTTTTATGCTTTTCTGTTTAGATTTCATCTGAATGGGAATCCATTTAAATAAACAAATCTTCCGCAGTCACTCACTCCATGTTTAAACTAGACTTGCCATATTTATTCAGCAGGATGACCATCTACTATTTGGCCTAAAGAAGGGAAAAGTATACGTACCTCCCCTTTTCCTTGTCCACAGATATCAAAAAAGTTTTTGAGAAAAGCTACATGTTTATATTCAACTCTGAGTTACAAAGAATCTCATGACCAGAACTGCACCACTTCTAGATAATTTTTTAGGCTCTAACAGGAGTGAGCTATTCATATGGATATGCTGAACATCAACAAAGAGAAAAATGAAGATAAATGGTTGCTTCAGATAAAAGAAAAAAAGATCCAAGAAGAGTAACACACTGCTGAAGTACTTTATGGATCTCCTACAGTTTCAGCATAGAAAGGAACAAAGGACTGAGAGCACTCCAAAAAGGAAGGGTATTTAGACTCCTGGTAGACTAAAATTGGCACACTGCAAGTATGTGATAAGAAGCGGTAGTGGATAGGTGGATAGTACAGGATAGAAGTCAACCATGGTCAACCACTTAGATTTGTAGTAAACTATCAATTGTACTAGGAGATGATGCAACTGCCCTCAGTACATAACTCTGTGTACTTGATCCTGAAACAAAACAAAATTCCACTAACTCTAAAGGCAACTTTGTGCCAAAATTCGTAGACTGATTCCTTTGTGTATGCCTTGTACTTATATATTGGAAGCATAAGCAACATAATATGGCTATTCATTTAAAGCATAATATAAGAACACCAAGAACAAAGGAGATTTGTTTCATGGTCAGAAAAGGGAACTATAAGTCAGAATTCCTGGGCACTTGCTCTCTGACCTTGAACAAATCTCTCACTCTCCATTTATGTCCATCTAACCATCTGCTATATGTTTATAATCACGCTTACCCGACTTTCAGAATTACAATCAAGTTCAGCTAATGCATGTTTAAAAAAAAAAAGAAAAAAAAAGAAAAGCCATATTTATGTTCAAGGTGCTATTCTAATTCATGTTTCTGCTAATGATTTAAGCTTATTGCATAATGTATTTAAATCACCATTTCACAAGTACACATGCTTCAGTGTTTCTGTCTCATATAAAGTAATGCTGTTTAATGCACAATTCATGTCAGCTCCCTTAAATAGTGTCACAAATTCTACTGCAATAGAAAGGAAATCTCCACAAGAGAGAATCATGTGATTATAAAAGAGTAAAGAGAGATAGTAGTGAATGGCTTTCAGTCTGAATTTATTTACTAGAGGCTTGTTAACTCAATTTGACTTGTCCATGAAGAAAAATGCTGAACAGTTACCTTCTGAAATCTTAGCTTGAATTAAAAATATTTTAATAAGTTAAATCTTTTAAGCTAGTATGTAGAACTTTCACTACTATGTTTATTTATATCTACATTTTTACTTGCACTATTAAATATTTTCACTTTCATTGCATTTCACTATATACTTCAACTGTTCATCAGTTATTAAAAACTAAAAGTAAATCTAATAACTTTTAATTTTATTAAACTAATCCTTCAGAGCTGCTCCCCTTCCTTGCCTCTATTTACTGTTCAGTGATGAATTATTTTTTGGTTTAGTTGCACTGAATGATTTTAGAAGTGGAATTTCTTGCATCAAAAGTGCAGAATAAATAATTTCAGCCTATTCTTACATATTTTTGGCAGTATTTTACTCTAAAGACTAAATATTAACCACTAAAGACACTGTAGTCTTGAAATATCTGTCTGTCTGATTTGTGCTACAGAAGTTATCAAATCTATTCCCTCTTTTGGGAATACCATTGGACTAAGAATTATGACATTTTGTGCAGTTTGGGGTTTTATTGTCACTGACCAGCAGTCTGTTGAGCTCATTTTCCAATACTCTTCTCCTAATTTCCATTCTCAACACCACTAAAATCAACAGAGATCTACTGCTATAAAATATGCATGAAGCATTAGAAATCAATTCTTAACTCTCCAAGTAAAACCAGCTACCAGAAACGAATTATCCAAATTTAGCATATTTACCAGTTGGCTGCAAATGAAATTCCAAAAAATGCTGAAATATGAGCTCATGGTGAGAAATGACCTAGAAGTACAGACCACTGGACTCTACTCCTGCTATTACAGCTGAATTGGAGAGAAGACAATAGTTCTTAGTTATGTGATTCTCAGCTTTGCAATATGTGTCAGACTCTCACTCTAGTAGTGCAGCCCCATGGTGGAACTGAAAAGAGCACAGCAATGGAAGGCACTTCCATTACATTCCATTACAAATTACAGGCATCAAAAGCCTTTCTGTCAAATGCTTATGACTATCATAGACCATTGTGTACATGTTGGTTGGGCTTACCCATGCATATCAGGCTTGTGAAAGGATCTAGGCTGAAAAACACCTTAGTGTTAGACAATCCAATTCAAAGACAAAGACAGTACTGAATATGCCCAGTAGTACAGCCTTCAGCGATGAATATTTCTGATTAAACGACAGGCTGGATTTTCCTTTAATTAATATCCTGAACTTAGATTGTTAATGATGATTCCCATCTAGATGTCACTTTAGATTCAAAAATATTATGCTGGTTATGTTTCATGTTATCCTTCACCAATAGCTCTTGATTTCATAATAAAGAAAACATTCTGGAGTTTGATGAAACATCTTCCATTTTGTTCTTTGTCCGGTTTCACATATGCCATACTTGAACAGTTATGCAGATGTGATGTGGTTACAGTCAGGCATCTAGTGCCTGATCCAAATTACAAGAAGCAAATCCGGCTGATCTAGACTTTTCACTGCTTGACAAATAGCCTGTCCTTTTATCAAGCCAAATCAATGAACAGTTTTCTGAAATAAAGAATAGTGACACATGAACCTAGCACAGTAATCCACATTGATTTCAGTTTGTTCTCTGTCATTTATTTCAAACTTCTTGTGGGTTCCTTCCTTCCTTCCTTCCTTCCCTCCTTCCTTCCTTCCTTCCTTCCTGATTAGGAAAGAGGCCCGAATGGTTAACTCAGACTAGACATGTAACATTTAGAAGACAACACTAGAAGTAAAAGTGAATCTTCAGTGAGATAAAAATTGAACAAACAAACAAACAAATAAAAATCAATAAAAACTGTTAACTAAGGGTTTTGTTTTCTTTTTTGTTTCAGTGATAGAGTTTTTGGCCATGGAAATGAAAAAGATTTAATTCCTCGTATGTTGAATATAAAATAGCATCATAACTTCCAACCAGGACAAAAGAAAAACACCCCCCAGACAGGAGTGTGATTGACATGACACATTAACTTGCTGGATTTATAATCTTAGAAGGTAAGTGACACTTGAGGAAAGGAAGGAACTGAAGACAATAAAATATACGCAATTTGAATACATTTACATTTATTTCTTGATAACATTAAATGCTGCTTAACATCCCTCTGCCCGTCACACGCTAGGGAAATGCAAAGCAAAGGTCCTGAAAACTCTATTTATAGAAGCAATCAGAAAGGGACTTTTCATAGAAGCAAAAAATAATCATGAATAAATGCAAGTTCAGTCAGGCTATGAGTCACTGATATTTACAAGCTGTTCACAAAGAACTCTGCACAGATCATATAATCAATACAGCTTCTGTCCTTCATTTCTGCTTTCTTTCCTTGGGCTCTCTAATAAAGCACAGTGGTACTTTTAGCTGTTATGAAATTGTGGGCATCAACTGAGGTGGCAGACAGTTCAGGTACAAGCATGAACAATACTATGCTTCCAAAATTTGGGTAGCATTTCTTCTGCAAAATTATAAAATGCAGTTGCTATAAGACCATTCTGTCCTGTGCACTGGTTCACAAATTATTTGTATTCAGCAAAAAATCTGCTTAAAGTAGCTGACTTTATCTATTCAGTTACAACATATGATATTTTAAACAGCCAGTAAGATTATTTATTGCTATTGTATTAGTCTAATTAAAATAAAGCCTATCAATTATTTTAATTAATAGCAGTAGCATGTTTACATGTGTCTATAGTGCATATAAAGTGTAATTTGTTGGAAGTGTATCTTCTGATGAAATGATATAGTTACTCAGGAGACAGTACTTGGCTAGATTTAATTGAACAAAGAAAACTATGTCAATAGCCTTGGGAAGAACCTTCTAATCAGAGAACAGCAAGCATTTCAACAAGCTTGCCCGTGTACTGAAAAAAACCTAGAAGTAGAAAAGGCATAAGATAAATACTGATACCAGTTAAGATATGAGAACATAAAAAAATACCTTACCTCTCTGGAGTAGACAAATTATTAAAATATTCCCAGAATCTCATCTATTCATTATATGTCTAGCTAAAAAGCACTTAATTATAATGGGTGTGTACATCAGAATACAACACTGTGATAAGGGTCAGGATATTTCTGATTCTATGTCATACCATGGAAGACAACGTTCTTACATCTTTTGTCTGCTGGAGAATTCATTAAGCTGACACAGTTTTTCCTGTGTCTTCCCTCTAAAATGATAGTGAGCAGTTTCTCAAAGACCTGCCTTTTAGCTGTCCTTCCCCAGATTTTCATAGTGGAAAAAAAAAACCAACAAAACAACATACATTTCTGGCAACAAGGACCTTTTAGATTAATGTGAGTTCAGCTGCTGAACTGCGTAACTGTGGGTGCATCATTTTTGTTCTCCATTTTTCCTTCTGGCTTTGGTCTCTCCTGCTTATTTAGATCATAACCATCTCAAGACAGGGCACAGACAGTTTATGAACTTCTGTGCAGAAGGGCAGGGACAGCATGTTACAAAACTGCAGTTTATTGCCGTATTAATTCCATAAAATTTTACAGTGTCTTAAAGGAGTTTGCACAAGTGCTCTTTTGAAACTAGGTTTTAAATGGTGGCTTAGGCTGACAGAATTTAGGCTCCTAATACATGTTTCAAACAGTCTCAGAGCAATATTCATTTAGGACACATTCCTTCAGGTTGTGTTCAGTCTGCTTCACTCTGCTAGGATCCCACATAAATACACTAACATTGCTGCTGAATCACTCAGCCACATTAATGACTCAAGCCAAGGCCAAATCCTTTGTGGCAGTTAGGATTACAAACAATCTAAGTATCATCCTTTGGAGCAAATAAATAGGCAAGGAATACGCAGAAAAGTGATACGTAATGACTGCCTTTGAATATTAAGCAAGGCAGGTCAGTGGAAGGTCGAAGATCTTTTTTGTGAAGCACAAATCACTGACCCAAAGTCAGGATTGCCATTAGGTTAAAGTAAGCCAGCAAACAGTAGAAGAGAAAGAAAGACAAGTGCATTCTTTCAAAAACTGACAGCTTCATCACCCTTTCTGACTTGGTCAATAATTACACAATTAAGAAAGGGCTCAGCAAATCCATTTGAAGATTTCTAGGTTATCTGAAGGTAGGAATACTGTTTGCACTAGTTCTTGTTTTTTGGTTACTACATTCTTATCCCAAGAAGATGTGAATTTTCCCATTCACAGATAGGGTAGATTTCAGGAAGTCATGCAGTCTGTTGCAGGCATTTGCCCTGTAATTACTAAAAGCTCCTTATACTCTTACTAAGAAAGAAAAATGACTTAAACAGAGCAGGGGGTAGCTTAGATTCTCTGAAGGGAGCTCTGGAGGAGCCTGCCTTGAATTAATGACTTGAAAAGGGGTCTAAAGAGATGAGGATATAACTCCAATTTACTAATAATTCTCAGTTCACTTAATCTGCATAAGGGCACACATAATAGTGTCAATTTCCCCTTAGATATCAAGGCCGGTGGAAAGCATAAAAGATCATGGGCAATCTTTAAAACACCAGTTCCCATAGGTCAGTAATTCTATTTGTTTTCCCCTTTCACATTAAAATGCTGCAATTCATTTTAATTCGTACAACTTGACCTGTTACAAACTTGTAGGAGTCATTAGCAACAAGACAATAACAAAGTGTAGCCTTAATTAATAACCTTACTCCTTCCTTTTATGTTCTTGCAATGTGATTATACGTTTTCAGAGCTTAATTGTCCAATATAGAAATTTACATGTGTGCTTGCTTCTATTGCAATCAATAAGACTCACAAGAGTGCACCAAGACTGGTGGCTGTATTTTCAGCAGGACAAGGTTAAAAGGTTAAAAGAAAATAAGAACTTTTAAGATTTCAAGCAGGATACAAGAAGAAAATAAAGAGTCAGATTTTCATCGCCTACAGCTGTAATATGTTTTCCACTAAGGTATTTAAGTAGTTAGAGTTTAACTTAAAATATATTAAAAAAAAAATCTCAAAAATATAACTTAAGTATGTTTAACCCCCCTGTTGGACCAACTGTTAATTTCAGGTACAACAGGAAAGAGAAGAAAGAAAATTACATAGATGAAAAAAGAAAAGAAAAAGGAAAAGGAAAAGAAAAAGAAAAAGAAGAAGGAAAAGAAAAAGAAAAAGAAAAAGAAAAAGAAAAACAGAACCAAAACCAAAACCAAGGAAATGAAAACACTGAGTTAGTTATTACTAAATGGGAATAGTGATGTCAATGATTTAAAATGCATATCAGTGTGTTACTGAAAGATAGAAAGATAAAGTTTAGATGGATACTGTAAATATACACTGGGCTGTCACAATTATGTTACTATCCCAGCAGAGGAAACAATCAACAAGAACTAGAAGGGTTGTGGAAGAAAAAAAAGAACAAAAAGAACAGAGGAAAATATCACTTTAGAAATAAGATTGCCAACACAGATGAAAATTGGTTTGCATACTGTTTTCCCCATTTCTATGCAATCTTGCCCGCAGGCATTTAAGGACAGTCATTTTTAAGATTCCTTCTGGGTTAAGGATGCACTTAAGGATGATGGAAGGATACTCTCCAAGCATTCCAAATGCTAATATATCTATCTGATACTTTATTTTGTCTGACAGTGATAATTTATGTGAAGTTCAAAGCAAAACTACAGCTCCGTACAAGTTGTATTGAAATATAAGGCAATCTGTCAGAATAGCAGCACATTTTTAAGTAAAAGAAATCAGAAACTTAAAGAGGGAAAATGACCTTCAAGTAGGAGGTCAACTGCCAAGCCCACTATAATGTCCCAGGAGATCAAGGGAGCACATTTCTCTAAGCAAAGAGAAGTCATTTGGGGAGTAATCATCCCCAGGGAGGCTGCATGCTGCAGAGCTGGGATCCCTTCTCAGAGCCCCAGTAAAAATCTCAAAAAGCCCTTCCAATGGCCTTGGAGGGACTAAGTACTCTGGATACCTACTTGCATGTGCAGCAAACTAACTAGGAGAAAAATGTGGAAAACCCATCTTTAAACACCCATTAATGGTTTATGGTTTAACTAAAAATGTCTGGAAACACAATGAGAATTTATATTTTGTTCATGGGTTAAAATTATGATACTGAGTGACCAAGAAATTTAGTCCAAAGTTCAAATTTTACTGTCTGAGAAGGATAGGTTTGTTATTTGAGGGGTGCCTCAAAAGAAATGCTTCCTATTTCATTATGTTGGCCCACAGTGTCAGAGGCAGATGCTGGTGGGATAATAGTAGAGGTCAAACATTCTCAACAATATTCCATTCCATTTTTTTGTGACAGATGGCAGCAGAGGGGCAGTCTGACAAAATGGGCTCTGATGAGGAGAGGAGAGGAGAGGAGAGGAGAGGAGAGGAGAGGAGAGGAGAGGAGAGGAGAGGAGAGGAGAGGAGAGGAGAGGAGAGGAGAGGAGAGGAGAGGAGAGGAGAGGAGAGGAGAGGAGAGGAGAGGAGAGGAGAGGAGAGGAGAGGAGAGGAGAGGAGAGGAGAGGAGAGGAGAGGAGAGGAGAGGAGAGGAGAGGATCTTTACTGCATAAACTTTAAAAAAACACACACAAACACAGGGACTCTAGAATCAAACAAGCATGCAATCTAGCAACACTATTTTCAGCACTCAGCCTCTAAGCACAGCATGTGACATGGCAAAGTTTTGCTACTTCAGCACCTTGTTGCTGAAATATATACCTGCTTTCTGCCATGTACAAGGCCAGTGATCACTGTTTGGTTTTCTGATTTGTCTTATCTGACATTTTTTACTCTTGCTATGCTTAATATGCTGTGCGCTGAATGTACACAAAGCTCTCTTATCTCTGTTTCCTATTAGCTGAGGATTTATGTCATTGCATTAGAATGCTATTGCAGTGAATAAACTCATCACCACCCTGAAAACAAAAACAACATGAAGAATAGGAAGAAAAGGAAAAGAAAACTCAGATGCACATCCAGAGAGAAAAGTTCTAAAAGTTCTAAAGTTCCTAAAAAAAAGTATATTTTGGCCAAGTATGTATGTCTTGGCTAGCCAAATGTCCCAAACATGAAAAAAAAAAAAAAAAAAAAGTGAGGGCTTTGGCCAAAAAAGGTAGAATAACTAACATTATCAACACAGGAGATATGCTTCAAAGAAAATGCAGAGAGTGAAGAAGAATGAATGTTTACCCTTGTGTGCTCAGGAGCAAGCAGCAGGACACACTGGTCTCCAGTTAACCCTGCCATCCTCTTTCAAGACATCAAAGTAGGGTACAAAAGTTCCATTACCCTTTATAAATATCACTGCCTTCAGGAATATTACACAAGCCAAAAGTTCAGAGAATGCTTTTTTTTTTTGTTTTGTTTTGTTTTGTTTTGTTTTGTTTAACAAACAAACACGTGGCAGAGAAGGGTTCAGAAAAATCTGAATAGAATGACATAAGATATCTTATGCTAGCCACTGGCCTACACCAATGGGAATGAGCAGAAGTGCAGCTAAATCTAATTCAAGACTTGCTTCTAAAGGAGATCAGGAATTGAAGACTTAAGAAAACAACATTTCTCGTACAGCAAAAATCATAAAGCAGTCATGGAAAATATCTGTTTCCTGGTAAGAATAGAAGATGACTCAATCTCTGTGAAATAAAACAATAAAACCTTTTCTATCCCTCCAAAATGAGGCCAATCTACTGAGAATCAAAGAAATTTGGCATTTTACTCCTTGAAATCTTAGTGTGGATATTGTTTCCCACTATTCTTTTATGGTTCAGCTGGAAGAATGACTGGATATTTCAGCCCTGGAAGAAGGGCTGAAGTATCATGGGACTTGTGGCAGTAGCTCCTGTTTCTTCAGAACAGCAGTAGTTGGATGTTTCCTGAGGTTCTGTAACTTTCAGAGTTTTTCCTCTGACACAAACTGAAACATGATTTGAAAGATAGGAAATTAGCAATGCTAATTTTCCCACAGGGCTTGGTCCAAGCTCATTAGACCTCCCAAGTTTTTGTTAACACTCCAGGCTCCCCACGCAGGGTCATGTGAATGGTTACATCCCAACACCAGGGCATTTGCAGAGGGTGTATGGGGCGTACTGGTGAGAATATGAAGCCAAGGACTTCTGCAAGGAAGCATGCCTTCCAGAAAGTGCTCCTAAGCTCTTCCTGCTGTGCAAGTCCCTGATCACTGCTCTGCGATCTCAGTTCCCAGTGCAGCAGGACAGTCAGCTGGGTTTGGCATGCATCACCCCAGAAGCAGCAGAGGCATGACATGGAAGGGCTAGATGTGAAGGTGATCGTGCGAGTGAGCCTTCTGTATAAAGCACATTACTTATTAGGTATAGTGTTAGTGGCAGTAGAAAACCTTATTAAAATGCTTAATGAAATACAATAGAAAACATTGTTTTTAATAGGGCAGGAAGAGAAAATATTGATTCATCAAACAAAGTGACCCTAAAGCCATGCAAAAGAAGTCTGAGAAAGGATTGAGTGCAAACGAAATCACAGAATTATAGAATCATAGAAACATTTGAATTGGAAGGGACCCTTAAAGGTCATCTAGTCCAACTCCCTTTCAAAGAACAGGGACACCTACAGCTAGATCAGGTGCTCATAGCCCCGTCCAGCCTGACCTTGAATGTTTCCAAGAACAGAGCACCGACCACTTCTCTGGGCAACCTATTCCAGTGCCTCAGAACCCTGACTGTAAAAAACGTCTTCATTATATCCAATCTAAATCTCCCCTCATTTAATTTGAAACTAATTCCTCTTGTCCCATCACAGCAGACACTGCTAAAGAGTCTGTCCCCTTCTTTTCTATGGCCCCCTCCCCTCCTTTAGATACTGAAAGGCTGATCTCAGGACTCCTCAGAGCCTTCTCTTCTCCAGGCTGAACAGCTCCAGCTCTCAGCCTGTTCTTGTAGGGGAGCTGTTCCATCTTTTGGATCATTTTTGTGGCCTTCCTCTAGATGCTCTCCAACAGGTCCACATTTCTCCTGTACTGAAGACTCCACATCTGGACATAATACTCCAGGTGAGGTCTCACCAGTGCAGAGTAGATGGGTGGGTTCACCTCCATCATCCTGCTGGCCACGTTTGGTCATGATGTGAAAGCTGGCAGTTCATTTTGGTGAGTTTATCAGTAGCAAACCAAATCTTGACTTTATTGAGTCTCTCCCCATCCATATAACAACTGACTAAGCTGTAAAAATGGGCTACATAATAATGAGGTTTTTGATAACGTTTCCTAGCACAGATGTTTCACAGTGGCTTCATTTGTTGCCTAACACTGCATAGGGAAATTATAAATACTAGTTGGAAATATATAGGTCTTTATGGTCTCATAATGTATTTGTTTCTATTACAGCTAGGATTAAGCTGTATAGAGTCAGTCCCGCAGGCTAAGTAATAACAAGTTTAATTAATGTGTTAAAGCCATATGAAGTCTTCAGCTGTCTAAGTACAACAATTCTATTCATCCACGCTGACTTAATAGCAATAATTTCCTAACAGCAAATTTATCTGTGAGACAATGCAAGCATTCAAATAGCATAAAGAAGGTGTTGTAATTAGTAAATATGGTAAAACTAATAAAGCAAGTGTTCATAGCACAAAAATGCAATAGAAAACTATATTAAAATAATAAACTGTACTTATACTTACACTTGGTAAATAAACATTTTGTCTCTTGAAATTTCTTTCTCCCTCCAGAAAAGCACATAGTCTCACAGCTGGCATCCAGGAAGAACCCTAATCCTGATTGCTACATGTGTCCAGTGAACCATCAATGGAATTGACTTTCTTTATTTTTGGAAGTTTTTATCTTGTGTAGGAAGGAACAAGACTGAACTCCATTCCTGTGACCAGATCAGATGTTTTGGCATGAAACTTTGCATGTTTCTTTTGGATATCACTTAGATGGTGTATAGAATGTGTGTTATTCATATGGATAGTATTCATTTATTTTTAGTAACTTCCACAAAGAAATTTGGTGGAAGGCAAAAATTGGACTATTGTCTCCAAATAAACACGTCAGTGCTCTCCACCTTATATATCAAGATGAGTATTAGGTTTAAAAAATGTAGATAATGTATACAAAATATGTTGTTGTTGTTGTTATTGTTTTTTAAATAGAAACTACCAGTTATAAATGCAGTGGGTAACAAGACTATAACAAGCAGTAACACTGACCAAAAATCCCAGACTTCTTAAAGAACTTTAATTGCATCTTAGTACATGGCCTGGAGAAGAATGAGCATAGCACAGACAGCACATCACTCAAGCAGCTCCAGGTTAAAAGGTAATAGCTGTTTCATACCACAGAGCAAACAACATTTAAAGTCAGGGATGGAAATAAAAGTGAATGCTGAACCCAAACAAAAATGCAAGTGGTGGATCAAGTACTGAAGTCATAGGTTTAGGTTTTACACTCTTATATGTGGGCTCAAAAGCTATGTCTGAGTCTGCAAAATCTACTAATCTGACTCCTATTTAACTTTTCACCTAAAAAACAATACCTCCAACAACATAAAGCAATCAAACTCTATTCTGGCTGTACTGCCATAGGAGAGGTCGTTCACTGAATCACCAGCCAAACTGCAGCATCAGCTGGGTGTGCCCAGGTGCAGATCCAGCTCCAATTAGCTCTGCAGCACTGAGAGCTGGCAGGATCCTTGTGCAAACCACAGCAGCTGCAAAACCTAGGTGGAGTGGTGTCTCAAGCTGTCTGTAATGAACATTAATTTGCTACATGTGGAAAAACATACTGAGAAATATTCACAGTTAAAAATATAACAAGGCTATGTTTTGATACTGAAGGCAGACTTACATGACTTTTGAATATCTACTTGGAAACTTCACAGTAATACTGGTTTATAGCTCTGGTTATCCTCTACCTATTCAGATCCAGATATGTAAAGATAACCAAGTACAACAAGTTGGAAAATAATGGCTCGTGCTTTCATCAGCAAGACTGAAAATAAACATTACAGAGATCAGTCTTCATGATGAACACTAATTAGTTGGTAAAATGCTCAAGAAGACACATATGTTATAAATAAGAACAATGAGCTTCTAAAAAACATTTGAAAAGGAAAATTCTTTCCATGTCAATGGATCAACTTTAGTATGCTATTGCTTTGGATACTTAGAAATTTTCTTCTTTATTCTCTTTTATTGACTGGCCTTGTAAGAGGTCCATTGGCTGTGTAGCAGTCAGGCTGAAGTATTTATCTGTATGCTGACAGTGAAACATAATTAACAAGAATAACTGCAGGTAGAAGAGTTTTAAATGCTGTAACCTTTGCATCTGGACACAGCATTCTATTTTATTGTTATAATCTGTAATCATTAAAAAATTTCTCATGCTCCTCAGGTTCCAAAGAAAAGTGAAATCCTCAGAAAGTCAGAGCCCTGGCTATCTGGAAAACGTTTTTTTCGGAACCTTGATATTGTATTCTAGTAAAACAAAGCCCACTCATCACTCTTGAAAAATGTTACGCCTTTGAAAACCCTTTTTAACCATCCTATGGAAACAATGACCACATAGACATAGCATATTTGTTATTATTCACTGCTCCTTTGTAAAGGAAAATTAGACCAAAAGTAGCACAGCAAATGTCCATAGCTACTAAGCACTGAGAATCCATAATAATCTTGGAAGTGCATTTACTATTTTTCCATGTATGGGGGAATGAGAAAAAAAGCTAATAAATAAAGTTAAAACTCCGGAAGATACTAGGAAATCTATTGTTGTACACTTAACTGCATTGAAAATATGTTCTGTATCTATAATTTCTTTAAATTTTAACCAACTGTGAGAAATACTGACTGATTTAATGGCCCTGTGAGTTTACTCTTCCATGCACATATGACTGACCCAAGCTGTGCTGCCTGGTGGTGTAATCAAATATAATATCCCCCACAGAAAGACAGAATCTAATCATCACCTGCCAATTCTCACTGATAGTCACAATACTTGCTAATTAGCTATACAGAAAAGGTCAAGGAAGGAGACACCGGAAATGAGATTCCTGTGGTGAAGTCCTACGTACAGCTCAGTTTGACCAAAACAACTTACATCTGGACAAAATTAGCACTCATACTCCAGATTCTTTGAACTCAGAGATAGTGGCCAAAGTGGCTTGGAAGCAAATACATATATGTGTATATAAAAACACACGCACACGACTCAAAAAGACTTCCAACTAAGATTTTTTAGGGCTGGTCAACAAGGCATATTAGAATCTGTGTCACATCTGTTAATGTTACACTTAGGACTTCAACCATAGGCAGAGAAAAAAACAAAAGACATGACTAAGTGGAAGTTGTGTATGTGGAAAAGAAAGGAAAAGGACACTCGTCTTTGAGGGCACATTAACTGGTGAAGAGTACTGAGCTCATGGATGTGAAACAAATAGCTAAGGCTTGTAATGCACAATACAAGAGTCTAAAAATGTAAAGAATCTCATTGTATCAGCCAGGTTAAACAGTGAAATTCCAACATGAAAAAATATTCTGTTATTATTCTTCAGAGCTTGGAGTTCTTTTAACTCCTTTTTCCCCACTCTGACTCATACGTTGCACATCTGATAACAAGAGAAAAAAATTATATCTATCCTCAAAGCAATTTTCCACCATTTCAACTAATATTCTCTCCCTCTAATACTGATTTTAGTTTTTTTTCTGTTTGACGAGGCCTATAACATTAATTAAATTCTAAATATAAAAGACTATGTATCACTATCAGTGGCATAAAGCCAGGACAATGTAATTTTACTGTGAAAACTGGCACAGTTTCATAGTAACTCTATATAGTTTCTTCAATTCAAAATTTAGGTTTGCAACCAGCAAAAGACTTACTGTTAAAATGCTTGAACACATTTGTCACTCCCCATAAAAGAGTACAGAGGAAGAACATATGTGACATGTGCTCAGATGTCTTGTTTCCGTACCCTTTCTTCAAAATATTCTTGCAAATTATGCCACCGACAGCATGATGCCAAGTGCCTTAGGGGTCACACTGGGCTTGCTTCACAGGACTACAATGATTATATCATGGTGGCGTTGACGTGCAGCCATGTCCAAACAGCTGCTAAAGAGATGACAGGATACCATCTGTCAGAAGAACCATGCCCAGCTGCTGTCTAATCTTAAGATTACTTTGCTGACATGATGCAGATGGCACAAAAAGCTTCATTACCAGCTTAGTTAACCAAGTAAAAAAATAAAAAATAAAAAAAAAATCCAATGTTACAATTAGCAACATCCTCTCTACAGATACAACATTGAGGCTTGAAGAAAACGGTATTCACCTCATGGCACAGCAGAAGGCAGCACAATCCACCATACAGAAGATGAAAACTAACAAAATGCTAAAAAATCTAATAGCCTTTTCTGTGTGGCTACTAGCACTCTCTGCCAGGATAATTTGTTCTTACAAATAAATCAGGTCTGGCCTTTAAGCTTTATCCTCCTCACACCCCCCCTGGAATGTATCCCAGACCTCTGAGCAAGGAGACCAGCCAGCCCTCAGCCAGCACCTCCACCTTTGGCCTGTGGGGAAAAGTTAAGTCTGAAGAACCGATCTCCCACAAAATGCAAGAGAGAATACTCCCATAGCATCATCACTTAGGTGAGCAAGAAAATGATTTTTGTTTTCTGGAACATCAGCTTTCTCCCTCTTATCACTGAACCTGATTTGAGTTTCTTCATCACTACCTATTAAGGAAATTGATAACACTTCCAAGGACTTCAAAGGTTACAGTTAGCTGATGCTAACAAGCCCATTGCTTTTCCTTCTGCTGTTTCCAAGAAGAAAAAAAAAAAAGATAGCTGTAAGAGAAAAGTTTGTGAAGTATCCCTTTAAATGTGTTTATGACCTTGCATTGCTATGATCTTGTTTTCTTTGTGATTAAAATTGCATGTTTGTTGATTAGGATAAATTATACAGATTTCATTGCTGTAACATGAAAAGTATGAGTGGAATTTTCCATTTAAGATGTTTAGCAGTACAACTCACTTTTGGTAAGATTTGTTCTGTCGCCATAAGGGCTTCTTGGAACCCCACCCTCTATTAACATTTAAGAAAAAAGAGATGCCATTTCATTATACTGTACAATGTATTTCACAAATCTGTATGTTTTGCCATCACTGCCAAAGTTCATAAAGGAAAAAACAAACAAACAAACAAAAAAAACAACCCAGGAAGAATAAAAAATACTGATAGGAAGCGATGCTGAATGCTAAAAAGGAACTTCATTTCAGTCATGTAGTTAGTTTACAATTAGCAAACGCAGTAATTCCATTTAAGGTTATAAAATGAGGATGCAGAACTCATAAAGAACAGTGCAGCTAGTAAAGAAGCCAGATGAGTAATGTCTCCTTTCTATGCTTTTTCTTTCTTTAAAGCAGAGTTTTTAAATAACAATGGATGCAAAGAAAACATCAAAAATGTCTCTCTGCAACTTCCTTTTTAGAATGCTTTCTTTACATGCTATTTTTGGTAGAATTATATGAAATACTAATTAAGCAAAGCGCAAACTCTCTCCTCTAATACACTGTGCACAGCTTTAAACCTGTACATGAGCTGTAATTCCCTTTAGATGTCTATGTAAAGCATAACAAGACACAACTTAAGATGAAAGTAAATAACAGAAAGTTAAGTCCTGATTATGAACTCCCTGTGTACTTCATTGATCTAGACTGAAACTTGTTGAATCCTACCCTGCTGAGGTGACTCATATTCAGTCCAGGCACACAAAATAAGAAATGCTATTATTGTTCAGTCTTTAACAACTATAGTCACCATAATACCTAGTAGATTTGTGTCTTTATTCTCATAATGTATTTGTGATAATGCACCAGTGCTGCTCCCCAATGGAAAATTACAGACAGAAGACTAAAGTACTTGCTCAAAGCATCACAGCATGCTGTTAAGCAGTAGAGAGGTGAACCACCATCTGCAGGAGGCACTGTGACTGCTTGGTAATGCTTCTGCCTAGGCAGAACTGGAAGAAATATAATTGTACTTTGTTCGTCATCAAATCCTGTATCAGAGTATGCAGCACATGGAGAGAAGCAGAGAAGGTGCTGTACCATGCTCATGTGTGTGTCTGAAGGAATAACGTAGACTCTCCTGAACTTGGGCAATTAGGGTGACTTCTCTGTCCTACAGTTTACCTAGCTGATAATGTCCTCTGTCATTCTTTCGATGCTACAAACATTACTAAAATGTTAAATATTGTTGTTGCTACCACCTAAAAGTCAGCAGAACAGGTCTGAATATCTTACAACCAAAATTCCTTACATACTTTAGTGGAGTAGCCTGGAGAAATTCCATTCAATATAATCACTTGGCTCAATCTTCTTTCCAGAATCTGGAAAATTTTCAGGTTCTCAGGGGAAAAAACATTTTATGTTTTCCAAAACAGCGTTTTCCCTTTAAGGGCAACTATGAAATCATAAAACAAATAGTAAACTTTTCACTATGTTTTTCACAAAATCTAGAAGTATTGTTTTATTCAAATATTAAATGCATGTTGTCAGTGCTCCTCTCAGTGAAAGTCCTCCTTTCTTTTCCTATGCTTCTGTACTAACAGCAAAATCTACTGAGAGTGAGAAACCACACTGCCCACCCGACAAAAGCTGCAGAGTCCTGACAGCATTGGTTGTTGTCTCTGTAACATCCTAAATAGTGAAAAGCTGCCAGTAGCCATTCTTTTCTTTTTCTTTCTTTTTTTTTTTCCTCCTCTGCATTTTATAAAGAAGCAGCAGCTCCAAGAACAACTCTCTGGCAGGGTGCTGTACATGCTGACTTGGAAAGTCAGATCTGATTCTAATCCAAACCAGCAGGCTGTGAAGAAAACCATAGTCTCTCAAGTGCAGCAAGCATTTCTCCCTCACCAGTAGTCTGCAGAGACACTGTGCCATCAAAGATTTTATTGTCCCAGCAGGTGCAGGTTACGTACCTTACAGATTCTAGCACTTTCAATTACAATTCAAACATGACACATCGATTTTTAAAGTGAAAATTTTCTGTTAAATGGTCTGAATAGCATTCTGTACAGTTACAGAACTGTATCAAGACATTTAGAGAGCAGAGGGATCAGTAAGACAGAAGAGAAACATATTTCACAGTCACAGATATATCTAATGAAAATTTCCTCCTGTAGTTTTGAACAGAACAGTTAGGCATGCAAGCAATTAAGCCATATTTGATTCAAACTCACTGTAATTAAAGCAGTTATGAATCCTTAAGATCACTGCTGCCACCCACTACCTCAGCTTCAAATCCCTGCACAACCAGAAGATCAGCTCTGTGTCACTGGGTACCTGTTGTGCTATCTTCTTACAAACTCTGCATTACTGCTGAGTAGTTTACACTTCCAAAAAGATTGTGTTGATATTCTAAATACTATGTAGATAGACTTTTCTACATATCTCTGTGCTTAAAAGTCAACAAGATAGAAGATCTCATATCCGTATGAGCGTAGTGTGTGGTATGTCATTACATTTTGATGTTTATACTGTTCTTAAATGCAAGTGCAAGACCTGTACCTGTTTTGGTGCAACCACCCTTCTTGATACTACTTAGAAGTGATTAAGTATTGGAGGCAAGCCTTGGTGTTTTCCCGGAGCACAGGAAAAGAGTGAGAAATTAAAAATGATGCTGTTTAAGCAGCTGAACACTCTCCATAATGCAGCCCTGGGCTCTAATCTCTCCCTTTTCCTCCATATGGGTAACTTCAAGTCTAAAAACCACATTTGGAATTGTAAGCCTAGTTTAGAGTTTCCCTACGCTTCAATGCTTTTTAGAGGTGCACTCAATTCTGGGTTCCAGGGACCTGTCCTTTTCTAAAGAATTGAACTGTACATAAAACACACAACATTATCTGAACTAAGGCTGTTAAAGTAGCTATGCTAGTTTCAGACAGACAAATAAATATGTTTCCCCTAGGCCTCTAATATTTTAATCATGGAGATATTAAGTGATTTTACAGCTGGAATCCCACTAGGAAGTAGACACTGTATACATTTAGCATATTAAGTACTCGTCATTCCTTGTGGGAGTAACTGATAAGAAACGCAAAACAGGCAAGTGGATTTGGCATATGTGTGAGGGAAAGGCTGACCTACACAAAAATGTTATTGATGGAAAAAAGGCTGGTGCATTTACAGTCTACACTGGGGATACAGAACCGACAGCCTTTCTACACTGTTAATGTTTTAACCAGAATCAACATTTACCTTTCATTTCTACTAGCCAAACCCATTTCATTATTATTAGGTTTTTTTAATCCTTCATTATTCCTTATCAGCATAACAAATCACATCAATCCAGCCTGACAAATGCATCCAGCTTCCCATTCTCCCATGCTTACCAAAGGTGTGATAGCATGGAGGGGTCAGGCCAAGTAAAACTTTAACACTGAATCCCAAATAAAAAATAAAACCCATCTACAAGCTGCCCAAAATGCAATTTCTGGCCTCAGCCAGAAACTCTCAAACCTATCCTTCTCTTTCCTGAAAAAAGTTGTTCAGTGGGTGACAGTGCCTCATGTTGGCTTGCTCTTTCAAAATCCTTCAGCATCATTAATTGTTGACTCACTCCTCTGCATCTCTGTGGTGATATCACTAACTCAGATAAATGCTGGCCTAAAAAGTTACATACAGCTGCAGTAACACTTCCTTCCACACAAATGTATTTGTATGTATGAAAATTAAGTTGGCTAAATGTGACTTTTTATCTTTTTATCTTCAAAGTACTTATTTTTAAAACTAGGCAGATCTGTGTTGGCTCGCCCTAGGTGCTCTTTTCAGAGGTGAAGAACATATCAAACATTTGATAAATATGAGCCTTTTCAAGAGAAATTCATGGAAACAAGTGATTGATTTTTGTTGTATGGCTATAAATTTCATGCGAATGTGCAATCCAGTTTCACAAATATTAAATACTAGAGACATAGCTTATTCCAGAAACTTGTTGCAAAACAACATTACCTACAGTTGTTAGTGACTTTATGTACAAGTGAAGGCCTTTGAGATTATACTAAAACACCACTAAAGATGTTATAATACTAGAGAATTATTTTCCTGGATTTTGTTGTTCATAACTTTCTTTGCTTGAAAGAGGTAAAACCTTTCTTTGATATACATAAGACCACACTGTCAGAACAAGAGTTTTTTGATATAGCTCTAGCCAAATCACTTTCCATAACCACATTTAAGGTTGACAAGGATAAACAACACAAACTCAGGTTATTTCTGTTTGCATTTCTCAGACTGAAAACATGACAGATTGTCATGGTTTTATGACTTTTGATCGGTATTCCACATCATAACATCATGTAATGTACTGGGAGTTAAAGAACTAATGCTGTAGCTCCACAGATTGTAGACAATTCCAGTCTCTTGGTCTCAGAAGAGAAAAATGAACTACAGCTCCCAGAAGACTTCATTGTTCTGTTTACATTTTCTATTCGGAGGGAAAGATAAAACTGACTGGGAGTCACGAGACTGTCTCTTTGTTCTCTGTGCTCCCTGACTATCTTGTCTATAGCATTAGAGTAAGGACTCTGGTTTCGGACACTCATCTTAATTGATTTATTAGACTCAATTCCAATTGTATTATGTTGTATTATTTCACGTTATATGTAGTAAATTAAGTTTTTCCCTTAGCACATTGTTGCTGTTTTCCTTCTCTAGGCCTATCTCCCTACATTTTCCCTTCCCCACTTTCCCTTTCCTAGGGCATGGGTCTGTAGTTCCCATCGTTCCCTGTGACAGAACTAGGCCAAACCGGGCTGAACTTTGACACAGATTTTCTTAATTTATTGTACACAGCAAAAAAGAACTTATTCACTGCAAAGTAAAGTGAGTCTGCTTGTTTACTAAATAGTGAAAATACATTGGGATTGAAAAACTGACAATTTCTCTTATTTTAGGAAGGACTGTAGAATTCAAAGGATTTCATTAATTTCAGCTTAAGATAAGGTACAGAATTTCTATTTCTTTCTTTAGCACATCATTGGTTTTTAACCTTTTAGCAGCTAGTGTTTAAATATGCTGCCCTCTCCTGTCTTGTGTCTCTGAATCTTTCTTTGTCCTCAAAGCCCAGCTGCAGCATCCTCACCAACCTCTGCTTTCTTCCATTTCCCTTGAGATGCTGCTGCTAGCTACAGCTGCTTTTGAAGCCTTTGCCTAACGTGTCCACAGAGTTTACAAGTGGACTTTACTCCACAGTATGCCCCATTTCCAATAACAAAAATGAACAGGCACACTTCTACAAATGCATGTGCAGAAGTTCAATATTCACATTTGTTTAATATTAATGACCACAGACACTCAAGTTGCAGCAAGTAGAGATTAAAGATGAGCAGACACAGGAGACCACAAAGAATGTTCAATGCAAAATAATCAAGTTAAATAACCATGAGACCAATAAAATTATCCTGGCAAAACTTATTGAAAATACAAATGAAGTTGCATTTCAATTTACATTTTTCTTTCTGGTTTATATGGTTCATTCCAATAGCTCAAATTCTATTTTCTTTGGACATACCATACCGCTGTGTTTAAAATTCTGGCTTAGCTAAAGTCAGAGTAAGAACATTGGACATCCCTAGAGGGATTCCAGAAATACTGGTAGACATCTTCAGTACAGGAAACCGAGCTCAGCACAGTAGGAAATATGGGGGGGAGGGGGGGGGGGAAGAAGAAAAAAAAAGTTTTTGTAATATTTCCGCATTTTCAATTTGAAAAGGGATTCACATTAGAGCCAAAAATTATGATTGCAAGTACATTTTCATAGGAAATGTTTCATTTGTCAGATTGTGGAGTAATATACCTAAACATTTCATTTTTGAGTGAATGGTCCAGAAAGCTATAGCACAGACTGTGATAGAGAGACCATGAAAATAGGAAAGCTTTTGTAACACGTATACTACATAAATCTATGGAATACACAGAATATTCAGAAATGCATGAAATATATTTGTATTTCTGCTTCTTTTCTGTGGAAAGTATATAGCTTATTAGCTTCAAATGCTAACATCCCATCCTCCTACAAAATGAGTGGAGAAAGAACAATTTTTATTTAAAAAATATTACAGGTTATAAGTAGCTGTCAAAAAGAACAAAATGTATATTTTGATTATTATACCACTCACACAAAAGCTAATGTAATGCAGCAAATCAAAGTGGAGAAGAAGAATTAGGAAGAATTTAAGTGTCATTATACCATCCTGCAGAGTTAAAGAAGCACCAACATATGTAGTTATGCTTACATTGTTTTTCTGATAAATGTGTAATTCTCTAGGGACCATCATTTCAATATTCCAGCACAACCTGTTTGAGTCATCTGCAAGTCCAGTAAAAGCTTCTCCTATGAAACTGTACTACAAATTACGTCAATAACTCCTGGCCTTGTCCTTAGTAGATATAGGGAACAACTGATAAACACTATGGCAATAACAGTTAGAAGACCGTTATCAAGTACTCTTCTCCCACACTATGATGTCTTTTCCTTTCCAGACTAAACAAATCCTATTATTTCAAGCTTTCCTTGCAGGTCATATCTTCATACTTCTTATCACTCTTGTTGCTGTCCTTCAGACTCTTTCTCTTTGCTTACATTTTGGTAAGAGTAGCGACCAAAGCTGAACTCATCAGCGTGGAGCAGAATAATGGCGTCCTGCCCTGAAATGGACATTTCCATGAATTTATGTGATACATTTATATTGTTACCGATTCAGTTTGCAAAGCATTATGCCTAACTCCAGTTCTGCAAAGTTGCTACCCAATTATGCTCCATTTTTCATTTGACCATTTCATTTCTTCTACCTAATTGCATATACAGACTTTGCAGTCCTCCTTATTGAATTTCAATTTATCTGAGATCACTTTTCAATTCAGTGAGATTATTTTGAGCTCTGACATTATCCTCCAAAAATCCGGTAACTCCTCACAGCTTGGTGTCATGTTAAAATGTGGAAATTCTATTCCATCATCCAATTTATGTTGAAGGTATTTAATGAATGAGATTCCAGACATACAACTTGCTTTCTTGTTGTAAATAAATGTTTCTAGTTTGACAGCAAAACAACTACTATTCTTAAATTGATTTCTACCCACTAAGCATGTATTAAATTAACCTAGAACTTCAGTTCTATATTTAACTTTTATAAATTTGAGAAAGTGGAGTATAAAGTAACAGACACACTTCCTCATGTCTATAAAATCAGATAGTCTATCAAAGAAAGAATTTGATCAGACTCAAATCCAATTTAGTCCTTATAAAACTACTTCATTTGATTCTGTTCATCTCATTATCCCCAAATGAATGAGTTTTCTGGCTCCTTTATTATTTACAGGTCAGTACATTTTTATGCCCTCTACCTTTTCACAAAAACCAGCATCATCTTTGCTGATCCACTGTGCTCTGATTCACTTAGACATCATCCCCCAAGGACTCTTGAAAAGTTCTGTTCTGTGAGAACAGAAGCCCAGCATTGCTTTGGTTGGTGGCAGGAAGCACTTCACCAACCACATTTTGAGCTTGAGTAGGGAAATTGCCAAAGATTTCCATCAGAAGTTTTGGATTTGGAAGCCCTGCTTTTGAGGTAAAGACAGATTTGTTAGAAACCTGGAGTACTTCATTCTACACATAGTCATCACCCAGGGAAATTCCTTGCAAGTTATACGTATTTATTAGTACAGACATTGACTTGGAACTGAAAGATTGCTTTAACTTCCCTTAAAGTAGTCTAGCACAAACTTAAGCAGCCTTTCATACTTTAAAATATCTGGTTTGTCTGAATATGCTTTTAAATTTATCGTACCATATTACAACATTTCTCCCCACTGAGATAAACCATGAAACCTGTAACCAAAACATGCTTATTTCCCACCTTTTTCGTTAGCTGCAGACTGGTACTCTTCTTTCCCATCTCTTATCCATAGAATCATAGAATGAATAAGGTTGGAAAAGACTACTAAGATCATCTAGTCCAACTGTTTACCCACCCCCACCATGCCCTCTAAACTGTGTCCCTCAGTGCCACATCTATCCTTTTCTTGAACACCTCCAGAGTCAGCGACTCCACCGCCTCCCTGTGAAGCCAGTTCCAGTGCCTCACCTCTCTTCTGGAGAAAAAAGTTTTCCTGGTATCTCACCTGACAGTCCCCTGGTGCAATTTAAGGACACCTCTTGTCCTACCACTGCTACTTGGGAGAAGAGTCCAAGCCCCACCTCACCACAGCCTCCTTTCAGGTAGTTGTGGAGAGTAAACCTCCCCTTCTCCAGACTGAACAATCCCAGCTCCCTCAGCTGCTCCCCATAAGACTTGTTCTCCAGACCCTTCACAGTTTTGTTGCCCTTCTCTGGACAAGCTCCAGGGCCTCCATTTATTTTGTAGTGATAAGCTCAAAACTGAACATACTACTTGAGGTATGACCCCACTAGTGTCAAGTACAGGGCATGACCACCTTCCTGATCCCAGTTTCCACGCTATTTCTGATAAAAGCCAGGAAGCTATTGGCCTTCTTGGACACCTAGGAACACTGCTGGCTCATGTTCAGTTGGCTGTCAACTAACACCCCCAGATCCTTTTCCTGCCACTCTGCCCAAAGCAGAAAATATTTTGATATTCATAGCAAGACTCAAAAAAGATTTTACAGTACCTGCAGTATCGGGCTTACAGTACAAGCCTATTACAGAATAAGAATACTTCTTTTCTTCTTCTCTGCTTCAAGTAACAAGAAGAATTTCTAGGCCAAAGTTAAGTTTTTCTGGATTTATTATTAAAAACACACACTTTGAAATATTTCTATTTCAGTTTGCTTAAAGGTACTTAAGAACATTTCGCTTTTGTGGAGTTTTGTATTCATTCATTCAACTTGGGAAGAAAACTAGCACTGCAAGTTAAAGTATTCAGAAGATGGAATCTGCCTGAATAAAATGGAATTTGACCACTATGTTATTGTGAATTATAATACTATGAATTATAGAGTTTTTCTTAATTACATTAGCATATTTTCCATAGGAGTCCAATTAACTCATCCAGTGCATGGAATACTGAATAACCTTTAAGTAATTTAATATTTTTTTCATTTTCTTTCCTCAAGGATAGGAATTATTCAACATCTTCTGAAGACCATATTTTAAACTTCTCTGAGTACTATGTGGTGTAGTTTTGTGTGCCTACAGAAATGTTATCTAAGGGGCTATTATAATGTGTATTAATTATTGGATACAGAATTCAGCTTAAGAAATACAGTATGCAATTGAAGATACAAAAATGTATATTTTTAGACTAACACGGCATAGTACTTTGCATGACCAGTTTCATGTTGCTTATTATCAAGCCTTAAGTTTAAATATTTTGCAGTTCTGCAATCAGAGGCATCTCATACCTTGTTGGAAGCACTTTGTGACCAGCTGAAAATGCTACTTAATTTATGGGTCTATCATTCTCTAGGTACAGAAAGAGGACTCAATTCCCTCAAAAATGTTGAGCTGAAGTTTTCCTGTCTTCCACTTATACTTTCTATGCTCTATAAAAGAAAAAGAAGAAGAAAAAAAAAAAAAGGAAAGGAAAGAAAGAAAGAAAAAAGAGAGTAGCAATCCACAGCCAAGAATCATATCTCAATTTCTGCTTCATTCCAGAGATAGAGGTAGTATGCAAAGAAACGGCATGATAATTTCACAATGATCATGAAAGAAATTGAGTTAAATTTAGGCCATTTCCTAGCCTTTTAGTGACTGACTTGATCCTTCAGTAATGCTCTCTTCACATGGCTGGGTTTTGGAAGAGTTTTGTAATGACTGTAATTCTCAACTGTGCTCACTCATCAGTTCTATTTCCAGGCTGATGAAAAGGGGGAGCTCTGTGAATAGCTGACCTGATATACTAAAAGGCTTCACATTACACAAGCTCTTATGCTTTCTGATCTTTAATAATAAAGTTTGTCAGTTTTTCAGTTCTTATCCATCCTGGAGTCCTATCAGAAAACGCCAGCAGGCCCTCTCTGAGATGAGAGCTTCCACAGCAACATTTAGGTCATGGGAACCTTTTCAGTGACTTCAACAGCCAGTGGATCAGATTTTAAAAAGATGCCAAAAGCAAATTTTTCTCTGAATTTCATAGAACTATGATTTCTTCAGATTGCTATTCAGAAAACTTGCAAAACACAATAGTATGTACACTTACCCATGACATTGGGCTTAGTGTATGTATACAGAAGGTCTTGACCTGTTCATACATTACAAGAGAGATTCCAAGGCTCAGAGCTAAGGTAACTGAGATCTTTGAAGTAGAACATAAATGTAAGTAGTGCACAAATAACATAGTGGTTTTGTTTCTTGCTAGAGGAAAATTTCAGTGTATTTATAATGGCCTTTGATGCTCCCTGTAAATTTGCAAACAAGAGGCCACAGGTCCTCTTGATGAAACTTTGGTTTTAAATATATATAAAACAAGTTGCTGAAAGAGTTTGGAGAAGTTTGAGGAAAACAAACAGAAGGTTAGACATACATCACCAAAACATGGATTAGTTAAATTTTAAAAGATCAACTAGACAAGTTTTTGCTCTCACATGTTACAAAGGGTTGTTAAAATAGCTCTTTTTAACTAGATACTTAAACTAAGAGCACAATGTCTGAACAAGAGATTAAGATATACACTGGCTATGCGTTTGCGTTTCAGGACTTTTTAAACAAACCCCTACAAACTATCCTCATTAGAATTAAACACAGTTACAAAAAAAAAAAAAAAAAAAAAAAAAAAAAAAAAAAAAAAAAAAGGTCTCTCCTTTCTAGAGTAGAATCTGAATGAACTTTGATGTGTGGATCTGAAATGTTCAAGTAATTTTATCCTATATGTTCTATTTGGTAGCAAATCTAGAGAGGAAGACTGACATAGTATCTATGGAAATTAGAAGTAGATTCTGTTAAATGGGCTGTGTGCTACATGTTAAGTGAGTACTGAAACAGATACCAGCTTAACTGAGAAATCTGGATAGCTTGTTGGTCACCACTCACGATTAGAGGACAGAAATCTTGTTTGAAGTGAGCTTAAATATTCAACTTGCTTGACATGTATTGTCCTGCCAAAAGCCCACTCTAAACCTTGCTAACTGGAACAGATACTTCAGATGAAAAATATTTTATGGTTGTCCCAAGAAACAGAAACAATGAGATTCTGAGCATTACCATATTGCATATGAAAAGAAAGGAAAAATGTACGTGTCTTCAGATCCTGTAACTGTCGACAACTTTTGTATTTGGCACTTGAAGACCACTTTCCACTCCTCAGAAAGAGGTAGTGATACACTATACTTCAGAGTTTTTTTTAACTCCTCTGAGAGACTCTAGGGTTTGATGTATTAGTAGCCATGGTTAAAATAATCCTTTTGTGGAAGCAGACAGGATGTCATTAGCAGTTCTGAGAATGGCTTTTCAATGGCACACAGAATAAAAATTGTTTGTTTCTACAAACTTTGATCCATGTATGTCATCATTAGTTCCTACAGCAAACCACAACCAAATCAAAAAGAATCAAAGTAGGATTCTTTTAAAAATCTAGTTTGTTTCACATTTATCACTTTGGCTTTCTCATTCCATAGCATGCATAAATCCAGGTCTTGAAGATGGCTAGATATGTTTGTAAAATCTACCTGAATTTGACATGCATATTTAAAACTTGGGTTTTCTGCAGTTTCCTTCCAGTTCATCCAAATACAGAGGGCATAATGCTCACACATGTAAAAGCTGCACATTAAGTTGTACTGTTTTACTCTGACAGGGTAGTCAGGTTTTTTTTGTTTGTTTGTTTGTTTGTTTTTCTTTTATTCCACAAATATGAAAATGCCTTGCAGAAAAATAAAGCTAAGATTGCATACACCAAAAGTATTCCTTGGTAGAGTCTCCAGTGTAGCAGCTATAGACAGCATGCTCATCAGTGAACAAACTGCCATTTTGAGTAGCTTTTACAAACATTCATCTTTCACTGCCCCGAACTTTTAAATGAGACTAGGCAACCCTTTCATCTAAAAGATACTGTTGCACACTGCCCCATTAGCTTACATAAACCTGCTGCTGTAAGCATGCATTACCACAACCTAGTAGTGACATACTGATTTTCAAGCTGAAACTACTTCCCTTGAGACTAGAGAGCATACGGTTGCTTGTTAGACCTGCTGGGTAAAGCACGTTGATGGCTAAAATGGGAAAGGATGGAAGAAGTTAGGTGTGAATCTTTGTTAATTTATTATTATTATTACCATTCTGAAAACAATAATTCAGTCTTGCAAACTGGCCTTTTGGACCTAAAGTGCTTCAGACTGGGTTTATTACCCAGATGTAATTCATAAGCACTGGAGCTATAATCAGTAGTAAGATCATATTAAAACTATTAGATTTTGAACTACAAGAAAGTACAGAAAGGCAGCACTAGGGACTTTTGGTACATGTGATTGAGATCATAATTAAACACCTGTTGTACAGAGCCTAGCCAGACAGCCAGACAGCTATGCAACCTGTAGGAGCCCTTCTGTGAAATGTTTAATGGGCTTTATGTTAGAATATAAAGAAAGCTGTTTTAGCTCACACCAGAGGTCTACACAGTGTCCACTTCCAAAATAGCTGTAGGGCAAAAAATATAATGAAAATGATCTTTCAAATGAGATTCCAATTTTTCCAGTAAAAAAGTTTCCACACATTTATAGATCATTATTTGGTGTATCTAAATTTCTGTGTTTAGCAGTGTAACAAGCCACACACTGAAACTTTTTGGGGTTTTTTTTTTTTTTTGGTTGAACAGGTAGAACAAATTATATTAAGTGGAAAACTTAAACACTTCAAAGAGATTTCACCTCCTAGTGTTTTAACAGATTGATGACACACAACTACCTCCCTGAAAGCACTCATGAGCTTCCTCTATGCTGGATAGTAAGCAGTGCCCTATTCACAGCAGAAACACACACACACACAAAAGAAAGAAAATAAAAATATAAAAGAATTACATGAATGCTCATGAAGTAGAGTTTAAAAATTGTAGCCTACAGGCAAAGATCTCAACAGTCAAGCTGACATTAGCTCCATGGATGCAAGCTCCAGTCTTTTCAGGTAAAAGTGTACTGCGGCTTTAATCCCTACTGAAAACAGTAGTTTTTAGAATAGTTTAGGCAACTAGAGAAACCAGAAAGATTCTTTCAAGCAGAAAATGTAACAGACCTGTTCCTACATGGTACATATCCATGGATGAGGTTGCAGTGTGTTGTGGCTGAAGTGCTACATAGCTGTAGCTCAGAAGAGCATGTGATGAGACAACCTATAGAACATACTAAGCAGTTCTGTTTCAGTAATGATTCACGGCAACTAAATGGGTAGAGTGGTCCCTGAAAGAAAAAAAAACAGTTTACATATGACCAATGTAGGGAGTGGTCCCTTCTTCCATTCCTTCATTCAGATCTACAGCTCAGAAGATTCTCACACTCTACTACTTTGCTTCCATGCTCATCTCTCTTCATGAACATGCTTGGACCACATGCAATCCAACAAGATCCCTCTAATACTTCCAGAAGTCCAATTGTTTCCCAGAGACTCTCCCACATCCTTTTGTTTGTCTGTTCTGGAAAAAAGATCTGCTTATACTGGAAAATCAAAAAAAAAAAAAAAAAAAAAAAGTAGCAAAAGAACTGCAGTAATTTATGCTTTATAGAGCCTAATACTAGATAAAAAATAAAACCACATTGACTGGATGTGCGTACATGTGAGTGGAGGGATGACAAATCACTGCTCCAAGATGCTTTGTAAACTCTGCTCCAGGCAGAGCTCATTACAAGTGTTCAACTGGGAGACTCAACAGTAGCAAAAATGAAACATTGCATTACACTGCTTCGGTAATTTAATGGTTCCCGAGCTTCTACTCCACAGTCTCAGAGTAGTGCAGGTAGCAAAAGCAATACCCCGGGCTGGAGCATGCAAAAAGGTGACAGGCAAAGCAGGAACAGATACGGTGAAAGAGAAGCATGCATTCAGCCTTCTGTAGGTGCCACAGTACGTAGGGGAGAGGTAACAGTCTCTTGAAACTCACTACAAGAAGACAGCAGCATGGAGGCATGATGCTTCGATAACTCATCTCTTATCAGGACCCCAGAATGGGGAACAGAGTTAGAAGCAGCAGATTCTCTCCCCCTGGACACACACATAAATTTGAAGGGTCACCTCCAGCCTTTAAATGCTGGAGAATTCACCACACTGCCACCCAGCCTTGGTATCAGCAGACTCAATACAGATCAAGTGAGAGAAACCCACAATTCCAGCTAAGTAGGGAGCTACCTGTTTCCTACTGTAGGTGTTCCTTACTGCTTACTGCCTTTCCTTCTTGGCAGCATTAGAGAAAGAAAAGGTGGAATACCTGAAGCAACAGGAAATTAATCTTAAACATGATATAATGGATACACAGCTCTTCAGTCCTCGGAATCTAACATGTGGTCCACTGAAGTTAGCTATGTTATTAGACTCTGTGTCAGACAAACCAAAGCTCTTCATTATCCCTTCTCTAAAACAAACATCTATTTTTCCATTTAATCCAGTTTCACATTTTCCTGGATCGTCTGCTCATGTGAAACACAGTCCACTTCTTTCTTCCTCCTTCTGTCATTTCCCATTCTTCCTCTCCTGCCTTCCTCTCATCCTCTCATCAAAGCCTGCAGCATGCTCATTTGTGCTGCTAAATACTCACCCAGTCCAATCTATTCTGGGGTATATTATTAGCCTCTAATCCCTGGAAAATAATATTGTTCTTAAAAAGCTCTCATGCATGAGGAAGTTAAAAATGCATTTCAATCACTTTGAACAAATACTGAGAATTTCCATTGAGCACTAACAATTACTGGATGGAGACAAGAGAAAATTGCTCCAGTTTTCTGACCTGCACTGCACTGTAAGCTCAATCCAGTTAAATTCAGTTAAAGACAGCCATGCTAGCTTTATTAACACTGCTAGATCAGAGGGTTAGACAGCAAGCCCTCAAATGCTCAGTACCGTCTAAACATCTCCTAACTTCTTCTGGCACATCTTGAACTCTAAAGTTCAGAGCCTTCTAAAAATACACAGTGGGAGCTGCAGGGCCAGCTGGCAGCAGCACCTCTGCCCCACAACATGCCGTGGGCATGGGGACGGCCACAACCCTGCCCCCTCAATGCCATCTGGGTGAGAAGTCATGAGAGTGACACCAGCATCAGTGGTGACAGCATGGAGCAATGCCAGGAGCCCTGGCCTGACACACAGAGTGAGCGGGGCCTGCCAGATTTACCCACATATTCACTGCCCCTCTGAAATCAAATCTCCATTCAGAACATTGTTGTATGTAAGGTGTGAGAAGCACAGCACCAAAATGGCTTGGAGGAGAAGGATCATTACAGTGGCTGTAGTTTTATTACACAAAACACCATATTTATTTTTGGAAAGCAATAATGTAGAGAGACAGGAGAAAAAAAAAGAAAAAGGCATGAAATACAGCTGAAAATTAGAAGGATTGATTTCTCTTGTCTTATTTTCAGTTCTGATGTCTAATCCACAATGTGATAGCAGGGAAAATTTTCTGCTCCTGTTTTCCTGCAAGTCTTACAGTTCCCAGTGTCATTTCTGCAGCTGGCTCCAGTCTCTCTCCTGTAGAGCCTCCTGTTATGTTTAATTGCACAGTGTTCTCATGTGGTTTTTGTTTTGTTTTGTTTTGTTTTTGTTTTTTGGCTTTTATGCAAAAATTCTTCACAGTAGGTAGTGAAAAACTGCTTTAAAATCCAAGCACAAATTCTAATGTTCTAATGAAAACATAAGCATTTTGGATATTATTTAATACTTCTTCTAATGCATCTTCCAATTTTTCCATACCTTCAAGGAAGTGATAAAAATAATGGGCTCAAAAGGTACAATATATATTCATTAACTCTACTTGAAGAACAGCAGCATCACATTAACTAAACACCATTAATTAAACACCATTCCGTATTGCATACCTAAACAGTACTGCATTTTAAAATTGCCAGCTGCATTGCACACAAACATTGAACGACAAAGAAAGCAAAAGAACAAACCAGAATTTCTTCTTATTTTGCATACACTATATAATTCATTTTACAATCCTTTGAAATGTCTGCAAGTTGCCTTCAGGCACTTTATGTATCTAAAATGAAATATATATATATATATATGATTTATTTTGTTAATTTGCACTATTACCTGGATCATATTTTGCAAGGATATACTTGCTAGAAATACATCTAAAGCATCAGGGAAAACACAAGTTTTTCTCCAGCGTCATGGAGAGAGGCTTTCTTGTTTCCTATTGTTCTTTAACAAAAGTCCATTCACTCCCACCAAGCGCTTACTTCTCTCTGCCCCTTTTAACTTCAGCTCAAAGAACTGACGGATCAGCTAACTTTTTCCTCCAAGATTGCAAATTCCTCTGCAGTGCAACTTCTTTTTTTGTTACATAGTAAATAACAGGCATAAGGAGATAATTTTACATGCATATTTGCACAACAACAGTAAAGACTGCTTCAGAACTGCATTTTCATCTCCTTTCCATCACTATATTCTTTAGGGGAATTTGAAGAGGAGTAAATGCTGCCTAGTTATCCTGTATTCTGGCCTCCCCTGTGCAAAATATGCTTGATGTCATTGGTGAGGACAAGGAAGCAGCAGATTGCTAAACTGTATAATGGAGATTGTTGGCACCAGGGACAATTGTCTGAGTAAACAATGTTACATTAAGCCTGAGGCTCACACAAAACTTCAGACCTAAATATGGTTGGTTAAGCATGAGCTTGTGCAGAGCACAAGCCTATAGGGCCCAATCAAACCTCTGCTTTCAAAGGAAGCCCTCAGCTGAACAGACTCATGCACTTGAGTAAAGTATGAAGATGGGGTTCAGAATTGTTGAAATCTACCTTCACTGTAATATTCCAACACTGGTAATAATACTGAGAACATCATTCGTGGAGTGAGCAACATATTTCTACATCATGAAACCCTATCCCTGGAGAAAGCTGTGGATGCCCCATTCCTGGAAGCATTTAAGGACAGGTTGGATGGGGCCTGAGGCAGCCTTATCTGGTGGGTGGCAACCAGATCATGGCAGTGGGTTGGCACAGGATGGTCCTGAAGGTCTCTTTCAACCTAAGCCATTCTATAATTAGATGATTCTATGATCTCTGTATTGAGACCTCTTTATTGCTTGCCTCCATTCACCATGGACAGACTTGATGCCTAAGAGCAAAGTCATAAAGTGCTGCAGAGATGAGAGCAGACCAGTACAGCCTGCTCTTACCAGCAATCTTTAGTGTGGCTCTGCCCCATTGCATCTGGTAAGATAACTCTGCCTGAAGCATCAGGAAATAAATTGCTTGAGTGCCCTTCAGGTGCATGACCAGGTGTCATTTCCCTTTGTAGGCAAAACTCAAGATTTCCTTCCTCAGTCAAACTGAATGGCAAAACTCAGGATAAAGTAGGCTCCAAACCCCAGGAACTACATACTCTCTAATTCACGCTTCTGTCCTACTGCACGTATGGTTCGCATAGGGCAAGAATAGACATGTGCCTGAATGTATTAAAAAGCTGAGAATGCAGCCCCACGTATTTGTACAGCTGGTGAGTCAATGTTAAAATGACAAGCTTCAGAAAACAACATGCACACAAGCATGCAAAGAGAGTGGTCCAAAGTCTTGGAGGAATTACCTCATTATCGCTTGGACTGTACTGTGTCACTGGTGATATGTTAGATGCCTAGGGACTTGTCCAATCATACTTTTACTACTGCAAATCTAATACCTTATACACAGTTAAGAGGGTAGTGCATATTCATTGACTTCAAGGGAGTTAGTCTGGATTTGCACACATTACATTACTGTTAGAACAATATAAGCATACGCACCTGTAAGAAATAAATTAAAACTGTACTAAATTGTATTTAGCATTACTTTGAACCCTATCCGAAGAAAGTCTATCATGGCACAGCCCTGTACCACTCCAAGATAATCCATGGAATAATGAACTCCTTGCTGAGCTCTTCAGTATTAGTAATGTGAAGAAAAATTGGCACAAGTTCGGAATGCTAGAATATTCAAGAGACTGAGTGATGAAGAAAGATCAAGAAAACATGAACAAACAAACAAGCCAAAGCACGGTCATCAAGGCTGAAAAATTATTGCAAAGCAACATAACAACAGTTCTGTGTATGACTGCCCTATGTACAGATGAGAGAGGATTAGTATGGTGTACAAAAGTATAATTCACTGTTACAAAGAGTTATAAAATAGAAAACAAAGGCTCACAGTTAGAAAATAATTCTTCTTCCTGAAATAACAGCTCAGAAGAAAATTTTCTGTGCTTAGGACATTCATTACTGAACAAAAAAAAGCACTACAAAAATGTGCTGGAGTAAACACTTCTGAACTAAAAAGGATTAGAGGATTTCAAGATTTCTAATATTTCTGATTTCAGGGTTCTTACACTTATAATACATGTCATCTCATACTGTCCGTCTCTGCTTCTTAAGACAAAGATCTCACAGTGATATTTTGTGCATGTGCCTATGTGTGTGTGCATGTAGTTAGGGACAGAGAACTGTGTGTACATGTACATGTATTGGAGGAGATACTTAGATATCATTTTTACCTGGGGCAAAAATTATAGAAGTGTTCTGAATTCAGGCGTATCTTGAATAGATATTTATCCTGTTGCTTGGGGGAATGACACATAAAAGCTCAAAGAAACAAGAGAAGTTAGTAAAAGAGAGCCAAATTTTCTGCTGGCATAATTTCATTAGAGAGAAACGCAGCTGCCCCCACATACATAGCTGAGAAGGCTACTTGAATGATGAAGAGAGAAGTGGGAGTGAGCTTAAATGTGTGGTTTCAAATTGTATTTTTCATTGTCAGCACAAATCCTAATTGCAACACGGGGCAATTTTTATTTATTACTCATTTCAGAATTTTCATAGCTTATATATGTATATTGCCTTGCACTTCACAACTTTAGAATCAGTATCTAAGATTGTTCTGATATTCATATTCACTATAAGGTATGCCTTATACTGAAGAAATGTACAATTTTCACCCTCTTTTTTTTTTTTTTTTTTCCTCACTTCTGTAAAAATAATACACAAAACAACAAAATTCACAGTCTTCAACATTTTATAGTTATTTTGGGAACAGTAGTTTCCTCCAAGTACTGAAGTAAATTGTTCTTACAAAGCACCTAACAGCAATTTAATTACATTACTGAAGTTTTAAAGGATATACACCGTGGTCAACATCCATTGCCGAATATAGGGATGTTTGCATTCAAAAAATGTTTAGATACTGGGACATGGTTTAGCGGGGAAATATTAGTGGATGGTTGGACTGGATGATCTTGGAGGTATTTTCCAACCTTGGCGATTCTATTATTCTATAATTCTATGATGTGTATGTCTGTATGAAACATTTGGGGATTATTAATACATAGAAATGACAAGGTCTCTTCACTTAGAACTGTCAAAACTTCCAAGTGCAGGAGAATTTTCTAGTGACGTGCACAAAATTCACAAAGTTAGGCCATGAGTTAGCAGGCCTGAAGTGAGGACAAAGGACTAGCAGCCTTCCCAAACTAAATGCTTCTACATATCCAATCATCTAACACTACAGCAAATCTCTGAGGCTCAATTGGTGCAGATGACAGAGGATTCTGGGGCCATGTGGTTAATGTTCCCTTTCTCTGGTGGGCCATGGGAACCATCTGGTGGATGAGCAGAAAGGAACTCTGGTCTTCCACCACCCAAAAGACATCTTCTCTGGATGCCTACCTGTGCAGCCTGCTGTAGGGGACCTGCTTTAGCAGGAGGTTGGACTCGATGATCTCTAGAGGTCCCTTCCAACCCCTATAATTCTGTGATTCTGTGATTCTCATAGACTGTTTGGCTGCTACTTAGGATATTAAAAAGTTGCAATTATGAAAACAAGAATCTGCAGTTAGGACTCAGATTTACTCTACTGCTCTTTATCTTTCTCGACATAGTTCAGTTCATTTTGTACTTCGTTTTATTCTATTTTATTTTATTTGTGTAGGAGCAGAGCTTAAAAAAAAAAAAGGAGTGAAAAGTTCACTTATTTGATAACCTCATATCTCCTACATATGACAGTTATTTAGGAAACTTGGTCTGGAATTGGAACTTCTGCCTCTTTGCTACTAAATTAAGATGGAAATTAAACCATTTTCTCTCTCATTTTTTTATTATATGCAACAGAGAAAAGAAAGTATTGTCTGCTCAGTTCTTAGAATGTAAACTATGCAAACATTTTTCTTTAGGCTATAACCCTTCATCTGGATTCCAGACTGATGGAGGTACCTCCCTGCAGACCTGAATGAGTGAACTAAACACCAAGACTTGTGTCATATTTCTGTCCTCAGCAATTCCCCACTAGCTACTTCCAGGTAATGTTTAAAGAATCATGATGTTTTTTGGCAGCATTTGTTTATTTGACAGGGCTGCTTTAGCTCCCAATCTGAGGTTCCTAACTCTCTCAAGGGGCTCAAGTGCAAGCAATGGGCACTTAGCACTGGTTTTGAATCCCACTCCAGGAGCCAGGCATACAAAAACTATTGTTGCTAGACACTTTGACACAGCATTCCCTCACTTTGTAATACTGATTTCATGCAGTCACTATCTATTGTGTTTTACTTTTGAGTCTGCTGTGCGTATAACATACAGCAAGCAGCATCACTCACTGGTAAACTGTCTTTTGAAGCTCATTCACTATAATTTAATATAAAGTTTTCAGGTATTAATGTTATAGACCCCTGTAATGGATTGGGCCACTATATTTGAACCATTATACAGGATGATTGTGGAGTGAAAATGTATCTCAAGTTCTCAATCAGTTACTGCAGGTATCTGTCATTCAACTGCAATGATCCATCCTTTATCCTAGAGCTTGGGAAAGTAAGCAGCTGTGAGGATGCTTTGGTGAGAATTGTAATGTTACTACAGAAAGCTTATTCTGTCTATCCAGACCTTAAAAGTATTAATTCCTTTTGTTTTCTTCTGAGCTATTAGTGAATTTACCTAAGAACAATCTGAGTATGCATTCTTGTTCCAGTTATTATTTCTTGCTCTAAGGTAAATGCTTTATAGACATATTTTTGTTTATTTAATGAGTGACATGTGAACTTCCACTGGGTGCCTAAGTCTATTAAAAAAGCTGTGGTACAGGGCTACCAGACTTATAAGGTATGTAAACCACACAGTGAACAGTGACTGTATTTCTATTCAATGGTTAAAGGCACAAAAGAACCATGGGAACCTTGCTCCAGTCTTTATTTCTGACTTTAGTAAAACAAACCTTAATTCTTTATTTGTCAAATTACTATCTGTTACAGTTTGAACTTTCCTTAAGCTTTACTCTCCTAATGAAGTTTAATCTGCCTCTGGCTTAAAGCAAAAGAGCTTTGTGTGTTCGTGTGTATGCAGTGTGAATGTGGTTTTGCAGAAAAGGAAGTATTCTGAAAGGTAGGGGCTAAAATCAATGGAAAATGGAAGCCAGCCTATTGCCCTTGTTTTTCCAGCTGTCAAATTTTACTCTAATAAAGTAGATAGTATTTCTTTACAACCCCATTAGTTTTTCCTAAGCAAACTGACAATACCATTCACTGTTCTGTGAATGCAATCTCCATAATTTATGCTATTCTTCTGTGAGAAATGCCCTGAACACTTGTGTGTAGAAAAAGGAACCTTTCAGAAACATGTTCGGAGGCCCAAACATCTCTTCTACTTTATTTTTCTTTTTTACTTGGGCAGAAGACTAGATACAGAAGGCAGCAACTATGAATCAAATTGGAGGAGACAGTAAGTGTGAAGAATTGTCAGGGCTGTGCACATTTTAGCTTGGCAAAATAGGACACAGTCTCTTAAGGAGCTTAGAAATAAATAACAATGGATTTTAAAGAAAAGGAAGGACATTAAAGAGATCAGCTCTATAAAATCCTTCTATAATTATACTATTTGAAAGACAGCCAAAATGGGGGTTGGGAAGGGCGCAGAAAGTAGGAACTCCGCTACATGAGACAGTGTATGATTTCACATAGGATCTTCTGTTAAACTTTTGTCTACAGAGCAGATAATCAGCTTTCTAATCCATAGTTCTGTAAGGTGTTAATGTTTCTTCAATGTGTTGCACTGTTAAGGACTGAATGGGTCTAGCTACTAACAGAAGTCAAGATCTGAAAAGGAAGAAAAACTTTGTAGCCACAGAAATTCCACTTTGCATTAGTAGAACTTACAGTTGCTCCCCCAGTGCTTACATTTCTTGGGTATTTGCAAGTCTCAGTTACTATGAACTTTTATTTTATCAATGTCTTAATGAATAAAGAGGCAGCGTGAACACTAAATATGTACTAGCAGTATTAGAAAGTTTATAAACATTTCTAGGTATCTAATGCTTCTTCTGAAATACTGAAGTATTAAGCTTCTTTTCTTTAAAGATGCTTTGGAGCTGAGTTTTCCGGCTCCTTTTATTACGAAAAAATCTTGCCTTCATTTTGACTTCACATAATTAAAGTCAAACCAGTAAGGCTGGTATGTGGATTTTACTTTTTCCTCTTCCACTAAAGACCTGAAACATAGGGAGAAATGTTCTTACTCTTAGTCCAATTCAGAAGAATCTTATTATTCTCAGCATAATGGAAAAAAGACAGCTTTAATGAGATAGATATGAGACATATTTAATGGGGTACAGGAGAGACAGAAATAAATTATCACTGCCCATCCATCCCCTGATTATTCCCACTAGCTAACACAAGTGCCAAAACAGCTCTGCTGAGAAAGAGCACTTTGCTTTTGACTTCACCTTTTCTTCACAACTGTAGTGTAACATTCTCTCAATTAGGAAAATTAAATATTCTCAGACATGAAAATATTAACTAACAATATGAGGCAATACAATTACAGGGAAGTGCTGTTTCCTTAACCTTTGTATGAACTTGTAAATTACTGATTTCTTTTTGTAGCAGTTGCTTGACATGCCTCATTTTAGTTGCTGCCAGTTGTCATAAGATAACAAAGTGCACAGAAGTCTTTAATTCTGCCTCCACCAGACAAACCTCAACAAAAATCTTGAGTAAAGTTGTGTGGGGTAGTGGCTAAAGAGAAAAGAGGAGACAACAGACCTGCAAACCAACTTTGCCTCTATAAATAATACAACGTGGCAATTACTGGCATGGGCAGGGAAAAAAGGACAACAGCAAATGTGTAACACTCCAGTCGTTCCAAAGGGATCAGCCAGGGCTGTCCTCAGGTCTCTCAGTGCCAACTCCACTTACACAGACTTTGAAACATCTGAAGTAGAGATGTAAGAAAAAATAATAGAATCATAGAATATCCCAAGTTGGAAGGGACCCATAGGATGGGGCCCTGGGCAATCTGATCTACTACATGATCTAGCAGATGGCAGCCCTGCCTGTGGCATGGGGGTTGGAACGTGTTGGTCTTTGAGGTCCCTTCCAACCCAAGCAATTCTATGATTCTGTGATTCAATGATCATTCAAGTATCATCAAATTCAACTCCTGGCTCCACAGAGAACCATTCAAAAATCAGACCTAAATCTGAGAGCTTTGTCCAGATGCTTCTTGAACTCTAGCAACTTGGTGCCATGACCACTGCGCTGGGAACACTGTTCCAGGGCCCAACCACCCTCTGGTGAAGAACCCTTTCCTGATATCCACCCTGACTCTCCCCGACAAAGTTCCATGCCGTTTCCTCGGGCCCTGTCGCTGCCACACAGAGCAGAGCTCAGCGCTGCCCCTCCGCTCCCTGTGAGGAGCTGCAGCCGCCATGAGGCCTCCCCTCAGCAACTCTGCTCTGGGCTGAGCAAACCCAGGAATCTCAGCCACTACTCCTCTGCCTTGGCATCCAGACATCATTTTTTTATTTTATTTTATTTTTTTTATTATTATTTAACTTCAATCTAACTTTCACTAGCAAGTTGAATGCTCTCTCACAGAGAAAAAAACCCAAAACGCTTAAGTGTCATGTATCATTGTGTTCACAGCACGCCTTCTGTTACAGCGGAAAATGGTAAAATGCAGATTTTTTGATATTACTGGAAAATACTACAATGATCCAAAGGTCATTAACATCACTGAATTTCAGAAGGTTTGCTTTTGCTAAATTAAATGTCTTTAGTTTTTCTTGTGTTTTGTCAAAATCCCACAGAAACATAGAAGGTAGAGAAAGATTGCAGTGGTTCACACCATATATGCTGTGGATGAACATCTGTGGACTATTTTAAAATTAAAATGCATCAGTTTAAAAGCACAGACATGAATACTGATTTATTTTGAGTTTTGTACCACAAGGTTTTGTAACACAAAGTTCTGTAAAACAATCTTCATTTTGAGTGTGTGTGCGGTATCCATAAAATTAAACTCAGAATAAAAGCTAGAAGAAACAGACTTTCTGTGCCTTTTTTCCCCTCAAGTGTTTCCTTAGGTTTTGACATTCTGGTTTGCTTCTTTCTGGGGTCTTAATGTATCCAGACTGCTCAGGTTACACTGGAGCAGTGGTTTTCAGTTATAATAATAATAATAATAACAATAATCTTGCAAGAGTTACTCTAGCATTCTGGATCACCATGCATGTCACTGTGTGTCTAGGACCACAACAAGGCACAATACCCCCTTTCCTGTGCTGAGTATTGATGTACCATAAACAGTAGGTTAGAATTTCTGTCTGGGTGGGATATGTACACAAGCAAAAAGACTTAATCCTATAAAACCATTTGCATGTATTATGGTCTACAAGCACAGCAACACTAAATCTGTTATTCCTTTTACCTTGCTTTCAGTCTCCTTTCTCATCTGTTGAAGACAAGGCAGAAAAGGTGTGGCAGCTGGGCAAACAGAGACAGCATATTTTGCTATGAACTGTGACCCCCAGATCCCAAGCATTATCTAGGGAAAAGAACCATTGCTTTATCCAAGAACAATCTTGTTGGTGCTTTCTATCATTGAGGAAAACATCAAAGGATTTTTCTTTCTTCTAACAATTTTGAAAGAAAATTGTTCTGTTTGTTCTTCAAAATGTATCTTCATTTCTTCTGGTTTTTCTTATCATTGGTATTTATTATAGTAGATAACAGCTGCTGAAAGCTTTCAATCACAGAGCTTTTGGAGGCTCATGGAAGCATCAAGCTAATGTTTTCAAATGGCTCTGGGATCTGAAGAGCTATCCTCAGGATTAAGGAAGATGAAAATGAATACCTCTTTTCAGACAAAATCCACCTGTCCTTTACCACACAGGGAACAAATCTATTTCACAAAGGGGAGTTTAAACCAATGAATCAACATGTTTTCTAGTTTATAATTCATATGAAATCTTTTTTGGTCCTATTTTGATATTACCAACATGACATGATGCTGTGGGTTCCTCACATGACATGAACTAGATATTTTAAATTAATAGGGAACTGGCTTTTCATATTTAACTCGTTGTACAAATTGATTTATGCACAGAGATTGAAAGGTATCCTCAGAAAGTTCTAGGAAAACTTCTGTGAAAGTGGCTGGCAGGCTATTTCCTCATGATACTTAAGCCTCAAGAAATACTCTGTAACTACCAGAGGGCACAACATTCATATTTATACACAGTCTCAAAAAAAAACCACCTCAATAGTTTAATCAAGCCCGCTACTGAGGTCAATGAAAGACTTCTTTTTTCTTCCCCAGCTGATCACTGAACACCTTAATGACAGTTACAAGCACACACAGACATATACACGGTCCTTACTCCAAGTCTACTCGATTTGAAATGATGAGTGATGAAGTTGAATCCTACATATGAAAAAATTCAGACTCTATTCATATTATATGTGGAAATACATATGGAGAAGGGCTAAGAGATAGTGAGCAGTTCCCAAAATTAATAGGTTGCCACTGGAATGGAAGAATCATTTTTGAAGACTAAAATTAAGTGGGGAAAAAACCCACAAAATTTCTGGAGCACACTGCATACAAGGAGAGATGAAAGTACTGCATTCATTCACATTAAGTAGCGAAGGAACATGGGACAAGCCAATTAGCTGTAAGGGAAAAAAACAAAAAACAAAAAACAAAAACCCAAAACCATTACTGGTTGCTCAGATAGGCTGTGGGATCTATATCCTTGGAGTTACTCAAATGTGAAGTGGACACATTACAGAACATCGTGATCTCTCCTTGACCTCATCAGACCTGCTTTGAGAAGGAGGCTGGCTAAAAGACCCTTCCAACCCACATAATTCTGTGGTTCTATAAAAGATGGAGAAAATAGAGCATTTTCATCAAATAACTGTTAGTCAGAGACCATTACTGCTCTTCTGAGAAGTTAAGGCAAGGTCCCCTGAGGAAGTCTAGGCAGCCTAGCAAGTAATATACTTTTTATGCTTTTTTCAAAGATTCAAAATAATGCATTATCAAGCACATGATTGAAAAGATTAAGCTCAGAAACGAGTATCACATTACCAGACTTTTGTATGTATGTTCTGTGTCTGTGTTGTTAAAGAACAGAGCTCACAAGCTCAGCCACTGAGAACAAAATACCACAGCTTGATAAAATTTAAAATGATATGCATATGAAACAGGATGTGGCCAGGTAGTTTCTCTGTTTGCAGTTTTAATATTATTTTTCCATACTTTTTCCCTACATACTTCTGTAATATATCAGGTAATATAGAACTCTCCCAGAAGTAGACACATATACCTCCACAACCACAGTATGTACTATACAAAGTTGATTTATCTGCTACATGTAACATTATATATGTGTACAGACACAAACTTTGAAAATAAACAGGAACCAGATGTCAAAGTAAGATAAGATCTAGTATCTGTTCTGAGACCAAAGGTACACCATCAAATTTGGTCAGAAATGTCACTTATTTAATTTAACTTTAATTTTACAAGTATTTTGGTAGAATTTTGAAAAATGAAAAAAATCCTGCATCTACACATTTAGTTACATTCTGTGTACTCCATCATTACACATAGTAATTTATTCATCAAGCCACAAGTAACAAGGCAATCTTTTTGTTGTTGTTGTTGTTTAAACAAGACAGGAATGAGACTGCATGCAGAAAATACAGACAGAATCATCTGAGAGATTGCTTTTGTGTTATTTCACGTAATGCAGCACATCTGTGACTTCATTAACATTCATTAGAAGAGGTATTTGTATATTCTGCTGTTCAGCCAGAGACAGGTACATATTCTTCCCTTCTAGGCCAGGGGGATGTAATGCATTTAACTGTAAGAAATGAAATCACACAGCATACAAGATTTCAAACAGGCACAGTAATTTGCAGTAGGCCTCCTAAAGAAAACTGAATTCCTGATGTGGAGTGTTTATAGCTTCCACTGTGGACACCCAGGCTGCCAGGTCATTTGGGTCACACTTCTGACCTTCCTGAGGAAAGTTACTTTTTTTCTTCTGAACTGCCAGACGAGCTGCCTAAGTGTCCTAGACACACCGCCAAACTTGATACCAACATCTTAATGCTCACACCTGCTGAACACTGATAAAATCCTAGAAGTGCAAAACCTGTGGGTTGGAATGGATGTCTGAAGGTTATGCTGCCCAAACTCCTCTCAAAACAGGACTCACTACTGAAGTGTGATGAGGTTACACAGGACCTCATGCAGCTAAATTCGGAATATCTGGATAGTTCACAGCTTGGCTGAACATCCTCTTTCAAGGATGGAAAAAAACCCACAAAAAACAATAACAATTAAAAAATGAAGGAAAAGTGTTACTATTTCTAAATTACATGCTAAAACTTGTGACACTTGTGTCTTGTCGCTGTGCATCTCTGAGAAGTGCTTGTCTTTGCCCTGTTCATAATTTCCCATTAGACAGTTGGAGGCAGCAGTGAAAATGCCCCTCAGCTTTCTCTTCATCAGGCTCAGTTAACACAGCTGCCTCAGCCTCTCCCTGCACATCACATGTTCCAGCCTTGTAACAGATCTGTGACCTCTTACTGGGCTTTTTCAATTTTCATGTCTCTTATGAGGGGGGCTGGCAAAGACAACAACGTCTCTCCACAAATCATATCAAATTGGAATGACTGACAAGAATTTAATACATAAATTCCATAATAGGTCAGAACCATATTCAACTTCTGCACAGAAAATGAATATTTTGCTTTCTAGTTGAGCATACAGAGATAAATACTTATATTTTCTCCAACATGAAAATGAGAATGCTTATATATTTAGATAGTTGAAGTCAGCTTCAAAGGAGCTGGAGATTGCCTCTGCAGCAGCTGCTGTGACTGAATGTGTCTTGTACAATGTGAGCTTGAGCAGAGTAAGTTCACCCCAGCTCCTTGTGCCCGTGAGTATTCTCCCTAAGTCCACTAACCTCTTGGTGACTGCTACATCAGCCTCTCAGTCTCTAGAGAAATACTTTTTCTCAAAAGGACCCTTGAAAGCAAAAGTGTCCCACATCTGCAATTCCTCTCTCATACATTTCCACGTAGGAACTATCTCTATCAGCCAAGAATCAGACCCACTTTGGACAAAGCTCATTTTCAGCTGCTCAGCAAACAGGTTGGGGCTATCACAGGCACAAGGCAGGAAAAATAACCAAAGGGAACAGTAAACAGTGAGTGGCCACCTTGTTTATTCAAAGTGCTGCAGTTTGTTGATGTTACATGCCATCTCAAGTCTAGCTGGTCTTAGATGTAAGATGCTTTCTCTCATATCCAGGTTTATTTGAAAGGGAGCTTTCTCTTACTGCCTAGGGAAGCTTTCCACAGCCACAGAAAAGCCAATAACAAAGATACTAACCTTAAAGCAAAGTTTTACCATTCGGAGTCTGAGTGAAAACAGTTCTTGCCTTTTGGACAAGACTAGGTAGAATTTGTTCACCTCTATAGGGACGAGGTAATTGAGCAACCAAGTATACAAGTGCATCTGTTAATAGAGAAAAATATTTGCTGGCAACTCATTTCAAACATGCCAGAGTTTAAAATTTTCTTTTCTGTAACTATCCGCCTTTCAGAAAAATCAGGTGAACATCTCCTTATATGTTGCTTTGGTGGCCTGGAAGAAATCCATCCTGTGAGAAGGTCAGGCTCCCTCATAATCAGCATTCGGTGTCTGGCCCCACCAACACCAATTAAAAACCACTCAATAGAAGCATGATTATAACAATTTATAATGGTAAGCAATCTCATCACTGAACAGCAGTGCTGAATTTAGCTAGAGTGTTCTTACAAGTGAGAGTGCTTTGGCAATGACATCCTGAGAATCTAGAATGAAATGTACTTTTTTGTTGGTATTTTTTAAAGAAGTAAATGGCACTTAAATCATCATCCATGGCAGATTTCTCTACCTACAAATAAAGCCAACTCAAATTTTTTGTTTTGTTTTGTTTTTTAATTAATTGTTTAATTTAATTAGAAGACCCACAAACACACCTAAGTAAACTTCCACTGCAACTATGAAACCTGTTTCAGTATTGATTCAGCTGACACAACCCTCCTCCATAAAACTCTTTTCAGAATCCCAGAATCAGGGTGGTCTGCCCTCCCCAGCTGCTATGAGAGATGCCAAATTCCTGTGCTTACCCCTCTACCCCAGAGCCTGCTTTTACTGAAGTGAACACAGAAGCAGGTTTAACTGGTCCAGCTGAATACGTACATACATGCATATATACCTACAAGTGCAGCTAGAGTTATGTCCTTTCCCTTCCATTGGCACCACACTGGTGCTTCATGAAGTCACTGCCCATTGTAAGGGTTTTGCAACAGGAGGGAGAATTCATCGACTGAAGAAACATACAGTGCCAAGCAGAGATGCTCTTGTGTCTCAGAGAAAAAGATGGGACCAGATAAAAGCCCATTGTTTCTTGGCCGTTGCCGGTTGGCAAAACCATGGCGGCCAGATTTGTAGCTTTTCTCTTTTGTTTTCTAAATAATGTCAGTGCAGACAGTGACGTACTTGACCACATCTGAAAGTTTCAAATGATTTTTGCAGTTTCGTGCAGTTTTATCACTTCAGGAATAGCCTCTCAGCTGCCTGTGTGAGCTTAAGAACACATTTAGTGACCTAAGTTCAGGAAATGGTAGAGAAGTTGTTTGAAAAACATCCAGTGAAATAAAGATCACTGACATTTGATTCTTCTTCTAACGCACTTTTAAAAACTATTTTTGAAGTATCCATTTACAAGCATCCGTGAGGAAAATAAGATTGCTACAAGAAAAATGAATGACTGGCAACCTTCTCATTGTAAAGAGACTTACTATAGAGATGATATTAAATCTGAAGTAATGACTTTACAAACATACTCCTTTTCATACTTCATTGTCAGGCATGCATACCTTTCTTTTTAACAGAAAATACAACAAAATACCTCACAAGGCCTTTAAACTCTTTTGTCTTTGCTGCAGGTTTATTTACCTTAAAGAAAAAAAAAAAGAAAGAAAAAAGACGGTGCATTATTTTCAACAGTGGCAGGAAGTGGATTTTTAACAGAATCAGCTTAAAAAATTCCAGCTGTGTTCACACTGAAGCCATCAAAAAGTTTAAACCCAGGATCAGTTCTCCATGCCAACTAAATCCTTTTCAGGCCTCAAAAAGTAAATTTTTGAAAAAATGCCAGGCCTCTCCTTGAAAATAACATCTTAATTGGTTGATATAAAAAAAAATGGAAAGTGCAATTCTGAAGATATAAGTGTTTATGTTTTAGTGCACTAGTTTGATCTTGTGGCTTGTAAGAACACTCAACATTTTAACATGGAGACAGTCTCACCAAACTGCAATGGCAGGCATGCAGGCTGGTTATTTCAGAAGAGGTGGAAATTCTAAACAGTAGAAAACTGAATATGTTATGAACTATCCTGTGCCTCTAAAACGCACCAGAAAAGTCAAAATGTGACCAGTGATTCCAAAGAAAACATGTTTAATTCCTGAATAGCCGGGGCTCAGTAGAAGACAAGGAAATTACAGTCTTGTTCTCTTCTGAGATCAATAATTGTTTTCAAGGAGTTTCTCTGTCACTTTTAGGTTCACACAAATGTCTGGGATAAAAAACAGTAAACATCATATGTACTGAGATGTGTATGTATAGTGCTTTGAATACACATACCTTTTTTGAATGAAAGACAAACTACTTCAGGATTATGAATACATCTATCCTACTGCTTTTCCCTCTTTATTTTCTTTTGTGTTATTAATCATTGTGTACATATGTGCCATGAAATCTATCTTCTACTGTCATTCAAAACTTTGCCTTCTCGGTCTGTTATGTGAGAAGGAAAGAAAATGAACCCACTCGCTGAACTGCAGTCAGACACCTGCCCCATAGATTTCCATTGTCCCTGTAAATCTAACACTGCAATTCCTTTAAGCTAGATGGCTGAGATGTACAACCTGATTTACACAGATGTTAAAAGAGGGGAAATATGTGTTCAATTGAATTGATTCTCTGCTGACAGAAATTGATTTATTCTTTATTCTTGAAGTTTTTTAAAAGCAAACACTTTTTTCATTAAAAAAGAAGGTAAAGGGAAATGATATTATAAAGAAAAAGAAAAAAAAACTAAGAAACAACCACAACTGATCAGTAGTTTTTTTCATATAATAGAGAAGATAGCTGAAAGTTTTAATATGTCACACATTTACTATGCGACTGAAGATAATTCCTTTTTCTTCATCTCACTATGCCAATCTGACCCTTTTAATGGCTGAAAATGATTCCTTTAATTAAAGAATTTGGCTTCAGATTCCTTTTGACATTTTTCTCTTTTTTTCTTTAAGTAATTGCCAAGAGATGTTTTGTTTTTCCATTAAGCAACTTGGCAACCCAGGGTGACTGTGAGGTCTCCTCAATCATAATCTAAAAGATAATTTAAGTGAAGCAATCATTTATCCCAGAGCAGTAAGCAAGATCAGGTAGACAGTTCAAAACTTTGGGTATTCACTTCGAACCGTTACTATATGCTGCATTTCCAAAAAGTGTATTTGCACTTGAGATTTGAACTAAAAGTAAAATATTCTCATAAAAACAGGGTATATTTTCATATGAAGTTTCTACTTACAGCCCCCAAATGATGATAATAGTAATAAAACCTTCTTCCTTCCTCAAGCTAACTGAGCTCATTAAAGATGTTATATTACACTTCAGAAGAGCAAGGAAGCGTTACATCCTGAGATGGTGGCCAAATTCTATTTTTGAGAGAATTAAGACCTTAGCCCTGAAGGGTTCTCATAGGCTACCTCTCCTCTCATGGTGATTTGATGGCATACAGGAGCTCTGAACTGATGAAATGCTATTCCAGAGATTTTTCTATCAAGCTGCTTGGATGGAGGAGGGGTGGGAGTTAGAAGAATATTTGTTTCAGATAATGATGAAATACCCTGGATTGCAGTTTCATGTAGATGAAACATATGATGGTAGCTGGACAGCTTTTCAAAATGTTGTTTTTGGTTTTCACTGCTGTCTTGGAACTTATAATTATTTTAAGGTCTTAAAATATTTACACTGTGTTTCTGAAAATAATCTAGGTGTAATCTGGGGTATTAATTGTGGAGGAATATAAAATACACCTTTGCACACATAATTTTTTGTGTAAGAGAAACAGTTGGGAATATCCCATATACTAGCTATTTCTCAAATGGCAAGGAAACATGACCTCCACCAACCTTACCCACAAAAGGAGCAAGAGATTCTTTCATCATAGAGAGAAAGTTATCCTTATATTTACAAGAATAAGGAGAAAAATAGATTTATTGAAAGGGCATGATGGTCCTACCACCAGAAAAAAAGATGGTTTCATGGGAGAGGCAGAGCTATCACTCCTTATCTCCATTCTGCTGTGTTACCAGAGTCTTAGCTCCAGTATATCAGCAAGCAGGATTTCTGCTTTCCAAAGAATTCATGTCAGTGATGGATGAAATCGGGATGCAAATGCAAAGCATTTTCTCATACAAACTCTAACTGTACCAATTCTGAACAGAACAAGGATGGAAGTACAAAGGGAAGGGAGGGAGAATTAACAGTGTAAGCCCTTCATTAATCACTACCTTCTATTTCATTACTGGAAAGACACACTTATCTTTATTTGCACACAGCTAGGTGTCAGAACTTCTGACTCATGCAGGTAACGAAGTACCTTTCACACCTCGGGTGCATCCCTGAGGCCCCAGCTCTGTAATTGAATGAAGAGGGGAAAACACAGAGCCTTCTTTTAACCTGGTGCTTGCTGCAGCCACAACAATCTGCATGTAAGATGAGATGGCACACTGAAATGGAAAATTGTCCTTATCAAAGGCCTTTCCCCCAGGAAAGAGTGCCTAGTCTTTTTATTGAGGAGTGTAATTGAGAACACTTAAAAGATGGTACCAAAAGGAACAAAATACACATGTTGAGGGAACAGCCAGCAGCCAGTTCAAGTGGCATGATAAGGTCTTGGTCTATGTATTTATTCATGCTAGGATCTCAGTCAACGCACTTCAATAAAATGAGTAATTGTTGTGAGTCACATCACTAATTATATCTGATACACAAAAAGGCTTGTGCAACAACACATATCAAAGAGTACTGTGAACTCATCCAGTAAAGAAACGGCTCACAGAGAAGCTCTTATTACTGATAATAATTCTGAAAAAGATAGGGGATTAGAAATGTCTATGACATTTTTTCCTCTCATTGCATTTTTTTTTAAACATAAAAGATGTGTTGTATAATATGGCAATAAGGCTATGTAGAGACTTCAGCATTTGCTTGAGACACAAAACACAAGGAAGAAATATAACAAGAGGACAGTGGGATTGTCCAAGATAGCTATTTCTTCTGTGAAAAGTAGAGACAGCTAATGATGTGCTGAATCTGTAAAAATGCTCTAAGAAAGTTTTGATTTTTCTATATATATATAAAAAAAAAGTCAAACAGTGATGGTTCAGATACAGGTCAGATTGAATGAACTGGGAAAAAGAAAGAGATTAAAGGGAGTAAATAAATTCTTAGACTTTCTAGCATGCAAGGAACAGTCACGTCTCCTCAGACTTCGCAGTTTAGATGACTAGTTCATTCAAGAATAGGATTACATTAATGAACTTTTCCTTTAAACCTGGAGCCTGACAATTAATTACCTAGAAGACCATGTTCTTATTTATGTTGTCCTATGAGGGTACTTTTATAGACTTTAGAGAATCTATAATCAACAAGCCAAACATTGTCTATAATTTCAGCTTTATTACATGGGTTTTCACAACTGAAGTCACAGCACATATAATCTAACTCTGGATACAGTACCAGTAGAATACATTTTCTTCCCATACTCTTTCAACAATGGCAGAGAAGCCAAGTTAGTTGCACTGTTGCTGACCAAGAGTTAGCATGAAAACAATCAGGTTTAATGTTTATTTGGCAGTGGGTTCTCTACCCATTAAACTCTAGAAGGACTTTAATGAGTCAAGAATTTATCCCATAGTACCTTTAATATCTCTTAGAAAATACTGTAAGTTACATTTAACACATAGCCTATTCAAATAATTCAATTCATATACAAGATTCATATTATTATGTCTCTATCTGTTGATTTCTAACAGTAAAAGAATGTACATACAGAGAAAACAAAGATCTAAAAGCTACCTTCAGACTGTAATTTGTAAATTACTTATCTTTCATAACAACTAAAGATTTAGTTGTCAGTTATACCAAATGTAACAATACCAACTTCACTGTTAAAGAGAGCGTTAGTTGAAAATATTCAAGAAAAAGTTAAATTTTTTGATCTCCAGTGTGAAACAAGAGAATTGAATTTTCACATGGTTGGTGCTCAGCTCTTTGTAAATCAGCATCATTTGAGATCTATTAAGCTGTGAAAGCCACAACTCAGTCACTTCTGAGAAAATATGACCCACAGTTTGCTAAATATTATGCCACTAAAAATACACTTGAGATTTCTAGGTAAGTTCTGAAAAAATAAAAGTAAAAAAAATAAAACAATGTTTTTCTTTTCTCTCTCTTTAAAAACGAAAATGAACACAGCTCCTTTACTTCATTTTGCAAGTAGCTTTTATTCCACGGACACCACCAAATATTCAATCAACTGTTTAAGCAAAAACCATTGCCTACTAGAATGTCATCAGCACAAAGTCCATCAAATAATAAATGAACTTTTTATTAACTGTGGTAACATTAACATTACAATGAGGGATTGTTTAGAAACAAGTTGTACTGCTGTTGCTCAAGAGCTCAAAGAAAATGGTTCTCAGTTCCTTTATTTCTCCTTGAGGGTAACCACAGGGGTTGCATTAAATCTTTTTAAATATGTTGACAGTTGAATGTGTGCTGCTGTTGCTCTGGTGACATTTTATGCTTTTTAATTGTCATTAATGAAGCTGACTGATACTTTCTTAAAAGTGCTTTACGTGTTCTAGTAATTTTAAGACAAAAAGAGAAACAAAACCGTCTGCAAATTAGCCTTGATCCACTTCTCTTATGGAATTTTCACGGTAGACAATGGGAGAATCTGTATGGGAAATATCTGCTTGGCCAGACATTTCAGATAGGAATGCATGAAATGTTCCCAGTAAACTGTGAAATTATCACTTGATTTTGTGTCTGTATAAATTCAAAAGTTCAAAGATGAGCTTGAATATATTTTCAAAAATAAGTAGTGAAAATACTTTGACAGATTCAGAACCTGATGTTAAAGCAGCACAGCCCAGCTCACACTGGGCTTTTAGTAAGCTTGAAAATGTAAATGGGAGCTGGAACAAAAAAGTTTGAAACTATCCTGGCATCTCATAACTCTACTGTTATTATGATAATACTCCCACTAGCCTTGAGAAAGGCTTGCCACTATGGAGACTAAGGGACACAGCTCCCTGTTATCTGTTCAGAAACATGTACTAATAAGGAGAAATGTATGTAATTGGAGAAATAGAGTCATGATTCTTGATAGTTCATAAACAGATAAGTCATTTGCTATGAGGAGAAAAACTATGGTTCTTTAAATTATGATGGGTGATTTAACTACATTAGGAAGATCTATTACAGGGCAAGAAGCTAGAAGAGGTAAGAGGAGGAAGAATGGTGTAGGGACGTGTTGAGTCCCTCCCTAAACCAGGTACCCCAGATCCCACATGCTCAATGGTAACACGACAAACAATTCCAACACTATTGCAGCTGCTACACCACAGGCTTCACAACTTTGCAATTTAAGAACCAGAAAAAGCTGGAGCCACCTTTTTTTAGCTGAAGCAGCTCTTCAGATGTAGCACATAATTGATGGCCTGAGCCATTACTGTTAAACAGGCCAATTAAGTTATGATAAATCACTCCAAGCAAATTGAGAACTCCGTTGCCTGATTCTCTATAGGCCTTGTGCTGGATGTAACTGCATATACCTGTGCAAAGCATGCAGCTCAGCTCCAGGCTGACATTTTCTTTTTATCTGAGTGAATGTCTATGCACAGTGCAAACAAAAATCAGGCCCAGGAGCTCTGCATGACACGGGAATTTTCAAGACACTCAGGGTGCAGGCAGCAATAAGTTCCACACTCATGTCAGACTCACATTTAACAATCTCAGCTAAGTCATGAACTACATTTTAATTAGACAAGAGGCCAAGCTTTTGATTTCAAAAATAGAAATTAGGGTTGCAGTCCTTCACCCATTGAAGTTAATTGCAAAGTCCCTATTATCAGGCTCTTGAGGTATTACCCAGGCTTACTTTTTAATTACAGTTGATTCTTAATGAAGTAGATGGCAAACAGAAAAGCAGCCCATGATTCAGACGATTCACATTTTTATCTTTCTTGATGAACAACAGAATAGGTCAAGATACTTGCTGGATTTTCCCATGAGAAATGCCGTGATGTGAATAAGCTCAATTGACTTGATCCTGAAGGAGCAGGTTAGCTTTGAAAAGCATCACTCATTTTCTCCTCCTGTACACATTCTATCCCCAAAACATAAGCATTGTAATTACTGACAGTAAGCCAAATCCAATTCAGAACTTGAAAAATATCATGTAAGTAACTTAAGCTTGAATGACTTGTCTTTATTGTCTAATGTCATTTAAAACATAAGGAGCCCTAATTATAGTTCTGTTTTCAAATGATGCACTTTAAAAAGAGTGACAACTATCCATAAAAACCTGACAACTTCTCAGGGCGTGGAGACAGCCAATAACTTGATATTTCTATGTGATTTAGCGAAACAATACAATACTTTATATTTTTCCTCTTATTTTACTGTCTCTGTAAATAAACAAATTATAGAACAGCAGCTAGAACTACTGGTAGGACCATTATCTTGTTGTACACAAGAACCTGCAAACTCTCATTTCACGTAAAGAAAATTCTTCTTCACCATCTGGAAATTAGGCTTAAAAATAATCTTACTGTTTTCATCTTGTATGAAAAGATCAGTCCTATATTTCAGATGTTACTTGATGTATTATAAAATGCCTGTGTAATTTCTTCTATGACTTTGACAGACCCATTTAAAAAAATAAAAGATTTATATTTATACACACACACACTTTAGGAAAAGTCTGAATATTAAAATAAGTATTAGGGAAATTTAAATGTCCATTTTAATATATTAAGAAAGTATCACTATGTTTAGGTAATACTTTCTACTTTCACTGAAAAAGATTCTCAGTTCTACTCATGAAAAGCATTGCTTTAAAAAAAAAACAAGGCCATGGAACAAACCATGCAACTCCTGTTGTAGGATTAATCTGTAACCAGTGCACTACTCTATGACACAGAGCTGACGCAGCTCCTATCAGAGGAAGGAGGGACAACCTCCTTTCAAACCAGGACAAAGTAAGTTTTCAATTTACCTAGTCATTACCTTTTTCCTGAATCCCTAAACTTCACCCCCCCCCCAATCCTATGGGTGGCACTGTGTTTCAGAATGAAACACAAATCTTTCTAGCCCCGGCTAAAACCACTTGCCCCTTATTACAATTCTTTCACAAGACTGAATGGGAAAAACCTGAGTGCTTCCTACCTCACACTCCAATAGGAGATCAAAGGAAACTTAGATTACTGTCAAGGCTACTGTGGACAGAATGTACAACTCTGAACCAGCCTACTTCATATAACCGTGACAGGCCTGCAAGCACAGTACATAATCATGTCCAAATTTGATTCTAGATTGAGTTGTGTAGAATCAGTACCATCTACATTAAATCGCCATTATTTCCACAAGGAAAGGAAATTCCCACTTGCTTCTTCATTTGGCAGCACCCTCTTTGAATATCAGTTTTACCATTGCCTTTACTGGAACCACGCCAATAAGCACCTACTGAGCTCAAACACTTAGAGCCCTACACTTCCAACATAGAACACCTTGCATTGTTCAGTCTATTTCACATTTGTACTTGGCAGGCTTCATTCCAATACCTCTCTGACCCAGAAGTACATAATTATAACCATTGCTATGAACAGCAATTTGAATTACTTCATAACTACAGCAAATGTCAAAATGGTACTTCAAATATTGATCAGAGACTACGCAGATTATGCCCATGTCAGGGCATGGCAACTGCAGGACAGCCTCACACTCACAAGCCGTACAGCTCATCCTAGTATACCCTATCAGTGCAGGTAGCAGTGAGCCATGAAGCCTCAGAGACAATCCCAGAAAATGGAGAGTGTTGAGGAAAGTGAATGTCCTTGTATTTAGTGACAAACTCTGCTCAAATTTAACAGAAGACCAAAGAGCACACACATTCTCAAGTGGTGGCCAAAGTACCACATGATGACCAAAATCAGCATTTAACAGAGGGCTTAATTCTAGAAGAATAAGCTACCTTGCTATTAAAGTAAAATTGAGGTAATTGGATTAATAATGTATTGCTCATCACTTCAGAAGTAAACACACATTTCTTTTGAAAACAATTATTCCAATTACTTGTGTACAGAAGGCAGGCATCCATGATTTGAAATGGTAAGTACATAAAACACATTTTATCAAGTGTGCAAAAATCTGTGTTGCCAAAGGACTCTGTCTTGGTACCTTGGTCAACCTTCAAGCAGCGCCATTTTCAGAGTGTAAATAACTCAGCTGGGCACCAAGTGGAAGTAACTAAACTTATTAACCATTTCTATTACACGCCATGTACCTTACATACTTTTTCTTTCCAAAAAAGATAAGAAGTAAAATCTTTAGCTGTTACTAAGTCATAATAACTTTTAAATAAAGAAAAGCGATTACTATTTTAAATAAAGAAAAAGGGAGTATTATTATTTCGAATAAAGAAAAGGGATGTATGCATAGTAGCAGTGAACTTCAGGAGAGAATCAAACTTAGATTGACAGGTACCTCAACAACACAAACCAAATATAGTTAACTGTGGGCACAGACTAAATAGACAATTTCTACTTAGTTACTGAATTGAAGGCAGAGAAGAAAATGTTCAATCATAACATAAGAATGTTTATCTTCTTTCTTACCATTGAATGTTAAAAACACCCTTGCTTGAGGCTGGGAAGATCCTTTTACACTGCTAAAGTAAATAAATATCCCAAACACCGCGTGCAGTGCAAGAACTGCCATCTCTTCAGATTTGCAAGTTAATATCCAAGAAATGAAACCTGAAAGAAAGAGAATTGGCATTACATGTTGTCACACAATTTTGTGGAGCACAGACAGCACTACAGAACAATCTGTGCTAAAATGCTTTCCCATATGATGCCATGATATATGATAATATGAAGGAGGTGGAGCACTTCTGTTTTTTCTTTGTAGACCTGAAAATGGTCTTCTCCAGCTGTGCTCTGTGCTAGCACAATAAGAGCTCTCTGCTGTTAGAATGAACCTGCAGAGCCTTAGTTTTGGCCACAGAAGACTACAGTATTAGATTCAGATTATTTAAATAAAGACAATTCCACCTGCTGGAAAAATAATTATACTAAATGTCAAGGCAGAGCAAAGCAAGGACAGGAGATAAAGTTTCACGAATAAAAAGCTGGCTGATATTTTTAGACCTCTTGCCTTAGTAAACATCATATTTAATCTTTCTTTTTTTTTTTTTAAACATTTCAAATCCAAGGTGTTTGGAAATGAGCTTTGAGTTGAGTGCTCTAATAGCCCTCTATACCCTCTTTTAAGAGGAAATCCTGAATGTGTGCGTCACTAATCTCAAAAGCACTGAAACCAAAAGTATTTCAACATGCTTGAAACTATTAATCAACATTTGCTTTTTGGACTATCTCCTTTTGAGACACTTAGTTTCTCTCTTAGACATTTACACAGCACTAAAATTGCCCTGTGTTAGACAGCATGTAAACACTTGATACTTGGGTTACTCCCCCTATACATCTGCTGAATCTACATTCATTTTATATGGGGAAGCTGTTGAGAATACTCAGCTCTTCAGAGAACAGAAAACACTTCAAAACAAATCTGCACCATTTTGAAGGTCAGGAAGATTCACAATAGGCTTTAGCTCATGGGAGTCAGTGTCACTTTCCTACCAATTCCAGTTGACTTTGGACTACATCCATAAAACTCAAATATTAGTGACTGAATACTGTGTATCTATGATGCTCATAAACAGCATCTCTCCAAAAATTGTGAAGTTCAGATTTTATTTTTCTTATGAGAACTTTGATCATGGTGCCCATGATTTTCTTCAGCTCAGCCTAGTCTTCTTCATATATATATATAGATATAGATATAAAATTTTCTTTTTGGTATTAACAGCCTTTCTACTGGACACCATCTATTGGTTGAACAGGTGATATATTTAGTTCTATAGCAAATGGCAGCACCTTGAAGAGCACAACTCCAAAGGCCAGAAGATAACTTTGAAGTCTGTATATTTCTTTAATGAAGAGTGTTGTTGCCTGTGCAACCACTTTACACTTCTTTACCTCAGCTCTAGCACTGCAGTCCCTCCAGTGGAAGACAGTATTTCTACATCTTTGTTCACTGAGTCTCTTCTGAGATTCAAACCTTTCCTAAAAGAACCGGCTGCAACCATCCCATCATGGCAGGAACTATCTGTCAGGCAGGAATTACTTTAGGTCAGCACCAGTTCAGGCTGGATCCACATCACTAAGAGGTAATAGCTCCATTTCTCATTACCAGCTCTGTCATTCCCTATCCATGCACTGTAATTCATTTTTAAAGGCTTCCCTCTGCATTAGACTTTCACACTAAGTTGGTATGGGATGAAGATAGCATGCAGGAGGACACAACTCTATTGCCCACAGTGTACCCTGCCCTGCCCAGTTAGCTCTGGAGTACTGAGATGTGCATTCGAACCATGTAATGCTACCACTCTGCTAATTGACACAAACACTGGTGTCAGAAATTTTCCAGATACAGATCTGGTCTACAGAAGAAACATATTCATCGTGGCCCACTTCCAAATTATTTCTAAAGGTCTGTTAACTAATAAAATGATAGCTGAAGAGTTTTGCCAAGAATAATTCTTAAACAAGCTGCATGAACTCCAACACTAATGCTGCTTTGAGGGCTTTAAATTCAAAACCTTGCAACCAGCCCATGGGATATCCTTTAACTTAGCCCTCTTTTAATAGAGAGAGGGGCCATTAAATCCTGATAAGATTGCTTTGTCAGGCCAAAACAAATAGCCAATCACACTGAACATGTGATTTAACAGATGCAATGGGATTAGTATTTAACAGTAGTAGCACTTTGCTTTCTTTGCAATAGAGATGAAAAGTCAGAGGAACAAGCATGTGGCTTTCTGTCTTCCCTTAAATGATACAGTAAGAAATAACACTAATAAAAAATAAACCTTTCAGCACTCTTTCCCTCCCACTCTCATGCCTCCTGCCAACTCCAGCGCAATCAGCTACAGGAGTGAAACATTACTACATTTCATTGCTCAAATCACACATCTTCACTGTTCACACAGAAGTGACAGGTAAATGTAAGATCGAGGCCGTAAGCAGCATGGTTCCTACCCAGCTGTTAGACACATAAATAATAAATGCATGCAGTGCCACAGAGGTATCTCAGGGTGCCTGACATGTCAGTAACCAAATGGCAGTAAGTTACGTTTCAGAGATTTACACATCTAGTAACTGAGCACAAACTCATAGCAGGTTTGAATCTCCATTTGGGCTTATATCCCAGCTCTGAATTTATCTCACTAAGTCATGATACTATATTCAGCATGTCCCGTGCACATGACCTGTGCTGACAACACACAGACCTCAAATCTTTTCAAGTCCTTTTAAATAATCTTTTGGGACAAACAAAAAGCAATATCTAACTCCATTTCTGGCCACGTCTCCTGTTAGACCTTACTCAAGCTGCAAACAATCCAGCAAACCACTCCTGAAGTGCTGAAGCTTTCCTGTCACAGAGGTTGCTTCCAGCACACAGCTTTGCTTTGGAAAGTATTACGCAGCTCTGCTGTAAGTGCTGCGCAGGTGTCATCTGCTGCAGCCTCACTCTTACCCTGACATCCCGTAAGGAAAACCATTCACCAGAAGAAAAGAAAGAAAGAAAGGAATTAAAAGGAAAACCTCAAATCCAGACTATGCCAATCCAGAAAATATTACTTTGACTATCTGTGAGCAGTAGGAAAATTCAATTACCAAACACATCTCACATTTATTACAGCAGAGAAAGAGAACTTTCAATCATGCTTACCCAGCTATTGGACGAACCAGTAATACAGATTTCTATCTGGTTTCTATCAGTTTATGGGCTCCACTCCTGTTACCAGAACGTTTTAATTCCAAACCTGGCTCGCGGTGGGGAGAAGAAATAAAATAAAAGGAAAAACCATAAAGAAAAGTCTCTCTTCCTCGTGGCTGCAAAGGTACTCCCAGTTCCTTTGTAAAATAATCCTAAGGCACCGGGAGCGCTTCTCCCCAGCCCTCAATGAAGCACCTAGAAGTGAATGGAAAGTGGCCGCGCGGTGACGGTGAAGGCTCCGGTTTCCAGTTACAGCGCTGCCCGGCCCTCACCGCCGCGCTGAGAGGCGAAGCACGGCGGTGCATCATTAGCTGAGCAAATAGGGGCTGGAGCTCATAAATAATGCCGAGGCCACACCCCGTGAAACGCGGAGCCGTCGGCCCGGCCCGCCCCAGGCTCCGCTCGGCAGCGCAGAGCGGACGCGCAGCCTGATCGCTTGGGGGGGGTTCCCGGCGCAATAAAAGGCTTTTAAGGGAGCAGCACCCGGCTCGTCCCAGGAGAAAGGCGGCAGCAGGTTGTTTTCCAGTTCCCCCGCCGGCTCGTACCCGCGTATGTCACGCGGCCGCGGAGCTCGCTGGCGGAAAACTCGCCGGAAAAGTTTCCTCTCTTTGGGGCTGCGGGCCGGCCTGGAGCTGCCGCTGTGCCCCTACGGCTGCTGCTGCGGGCTCCGTGCCGAAGGAGAGCGGCCCCGGGCTGCGAGCGGGACGGTGCGGGGCAGCCTTCGGGGCAGGCCGGTAGATGTCACTGTGAAGAGAGGGAACGAGGCAGGGCTGTGGCGAGGAGGAAGCCAGGTCGTACCCAGCGCCGGACAGGGGGATGTCTTTTTTTTTTTTTTCTTTTTTTTCCTGAATTATTTTCTCTATTTGAAACTTAAACTAATAATACAAGAAAGAAGCACTAGAGCAGTAGTTAAATTTGTAGCTCAGCCTGCTGAATGTACCAGTTTTCCCCAGGCTTTCAGAATCCTTTCCCCAGATCAGGAGGCTGGGAGCAGCTCGGTTTTGCCTGAGGTCCTGAATGTTACCTCTTGCAGACTTTCTCGTTTTGTTGTTGTTTGGTTTTCTTTATTTCCTTGGGGTTTGTGCTCTCAGGGAGCAGACAGCTTCGAACATTTAAACAAGAAGTTTCGAAAATGGGAATTGCAGCGTCTCTCCATCAAAGCCAGTAGGCTGTTTCAAACAGTGGTATCTGGGTTCTGGGCTGTTTGGTAGCCAAGGCCCATGGAAAGGTTTTCCTTAATTGTTGTTTTTCTTTTTTGAGTATATTCTGTTTTGGTTTGACCTGTGGGATGATCACTTCTCCTGAATCAAGATTTCCACTTTTGCAGGGGAAAGTGTTCAATAATCCTGATGAGGGTTGCACAGCTGAGTGCTGTTGCAGCACTACTTCAGAGGAGCACATCTCTGAATACTTATGGAGCCTTGTCCTACAGGAAGAAGTACGTTAACAAGTAAGCGAGGACTCAAAGTGAATCAGTGCCCACACTCAAGTTACAGCTTTGTTTCCAGCTATTACAGTCTAGCCATACTAACTAAAACAGCTAATAATACTAGTGCATTGTAGCCACAGTAGGCATTGGTAGCCTTTACTGAGCAAGTTAAGTCCATGCACTTGGATGTCTCTGTGGCCAGTATATGAGCCACTTTGTAAAAGCTCACCTACATGTGTTGGGGTCACACTGTTCAGAAAGTTTCAAGCATTAGTGTTTTCTTCAACAAGAAACTACTGCATTGTGAGACATCCATAATCTCAGAGAACCTGAATGTATGGGATGCTTCTCCCTCTGGGGTGAAGTGTCAGGTTTGCAGCTGTTTCCCAAAAAGGAGTTCAGAATTTTGAAAAGCTTTACTCACTTCAGATCACGTTTTGAGGGCAGACTAGTTGATGTCACCAAGTGAACTAAACACCAGATCACTGCTGTTTTTGTTCTAGTTCTGTTTAACACAAAGGAACTCTGACAAAATTCATGGACATTTGCTGCCTTTGAGAGCTGTTAAACTAAACCACCAGTGAGCTTGTTCATTCAATGGCAGGACAGTGTGGCTGTGAACACGATGCTGCTCATTCCTGAGATGTGGTAATGTCCAAATGCCTCAGAATCTGACAGCAGCAACCTGGCAAGAGGAGAAGTCACTTGTCTGCTTTGGAAAATCCCCACAACTAAGTGCAATTAGAGATCACCACACCAAGCAGCAGAAGTGAATCAGCTAACTCTATAGTCTCCCTTGCTGTGGTCTGTGCAGGCTGATTCAGAGGAGAGTGCACATAAAACCACAAAGCAAATATATGAAATAACTTCTCTTTTAGTAGAATTTTTTAGAAGAATCGTAGTAGGTGGAAATGCCAAAGAACAGTGGTATTACAAAATAACCAACAGTCAAAACTATGGTGATTGTAACCATCCTTCTCAAATAATTGTTTTAACTTTAAAAAAAAAAAAAAAAAAAAGTTTGACACATCTACTTTTTCTTCTCAAAGTTCAGTAGAGAAATTTTGTAGTTAAGATCACAAACACATGTTCCTAATAAGGCATCCTTAGGATAAGACAACAAAATACTCAGGCATGAATCAATGTCAGCATTAGTTCTAGTCACTTGTGTTTGTCTGTAATTTGGTATATATGAATACCAGGGGGCCATCTGGCTATCTGCGTTTCTTTTTCATATGTGCTAGTTATATCAGAGATAAAAAGGTAAAATGGAGCACTGAAGAAAATTATGGGGATTTCCAACACTCCCTCAAGGACTTTGGATTTTTTAAAATAGTAAATGAACTACAAAGAAAGGAGCACAAAACTTTAATCTGTGAGATACCATCATACTCATATATCTGTTAGACAAATCAAGAGTATGCTAATTTTAAAAACAAAAAGCAAATTGAGACATGAATAAGCATGCCATATTGATTTATTTGTATTTAAAGTGCATATATGCAGGTCAGAGCAAGATAATTAACTTTAAAAAGCAGTTTGAACTTCACAGCTGGGCGGAGTGAAATGGTTAAAGTTTTACTTCAGATGTTTTCTAATAGCATGCATTAGCTTCAAGCAAAACTCATGGAATGGAAATTACTTTTCCAAACCATGAGGTGGGGTTTCAATATCTACTGGCACGAGTAAGCCCTATGAGTGAAGTGAAAAGTATGCAAGACACTTGCTTTCCAGGCTGTGTATTTTTCTGGCTAACATGGGGATGAGGACAATTAAGTTCAACTCAGCTTTACAGCTGATTTTTAATTATTGATATATTCACAAAGCAGGCAGAATGCTGTAGGATTTGCTCCTTGTCCTGATTTGGGTTACATGTGGGTTTTACAACTGCATGCAGGTACTCCAGGTAGTATCACATGTGACAGGACAGAGTCAGTCCCTTGCTCTCAGCCTTGGAATTGGAGCAGTTCTGACCCCACACTATGATCTGAGCAGACACTCATGGCCAAAACAACCAGATGCTGATTTTGTTGTATCTGTGCATGGTATTTGCTACTTACCCAAACAAATTATCCTAATGGACCCAGGCCTAGCTTTAGACCTAAACACTAACTGAAGCCAGGAAGAAGAAAGTCAAGGGCAAATCTGAGCTTTTACTTAAGGTTTTGCTTGGGGTTTGACTTCTGTTTTTGTTTGCGTTTTTCTTCCCCACTTAGGTTTTATGCTCCTGAAAAAGTGAAAAATTATTGGAGGCAGTAGGAGTGCAAGGAGCACAGCTTTAAAAGATGAGAGCAATGAGGATGGTAGAGGAAGAACACAGAAATCTCCAGAGACACAGGTTGAATGGTAAAGATGTCCTGGAAGAAAAGAATCAGGTAATTTCTCTGGATCTGCAATAACTATTCATTAACAAGAGGTTCAATATTTAGTTTCTGCTTTGAACACAAGCACAAACTTATTACTCAAGCAAGGTCATATGCTAACTACTATACAAACAACAACAACAAATATATATATATATATATATATATATAGTAAAGACATTAAAGTGACCATCAAATGTGATCCAGTCCTTATTTAAAAATTAGAGGAATTGCATATATCGTGATGTGCATTTTCTAAATGGTCAGAGAAAATGGTATTAAGTTCTTTTTCTTCTGTCTTCATGTATGAATGTCAAATCCCCTTACAGAAATACACAGTCATTAGGTAATTCAATTAGTTCATCTTTGTTTCTTCCACAGTTAAAAGAACTGGAGAAATTGTGAAGTGCATCAGCAGTTTATTTTAGGAAAGCTATTGGATTTTTGTTTTGAAGGTCTGCTAATATGAATTGTGCTTTACACTTTTATTCATAACAAATCATCCAAAGATTGCGAGAAACATTAAAGATAAAGCTGTTGGTGATACTTCTGAATGATCAGAGATGGCGTGAGGTCTTTTGGCATAATGTGTCCTGACTGGTCAATGGGCTTATTCACATGGGTCAAACAAGGACTGCTCATGAAGAGCAAGGCTTCATCACAAAGGTCAAAGCCTTATAAAACCTCTGGAATGTAACTAATAATACGTTGTCAGACTGAATTCACCAAACAGTTTGCTTTTTACTACTTTATACTCAGTGAAAGTTCTTTTGCAGGAAACAATTTGTCTTTTCATAGTTTAGGAAAAATATGGTACTTACGAACAGGATCAGTGAAGCCATATTAATGAAGCACTATTATGTGTCTGGGAAAGGGGCAAACACGCTCTTATTTTGATAAAACTCCAGTTGTCTCCAGTCAGATTGACACAGCTCTGAATAGCTTCCCTGGAAGTCATTGTGCCAGCACTTCACAGTGAGCTCTGTCATAGAATCATAGAATATCTCGAGTTGGAAGGGACCTATTGTGATTTCTTTAAGGTCATCATCAAATAAGTACTTCTGTGTCTGTACAAAAGATGTAAGCTGATTCTGGTATGCTACCAGGCCTTCATGGCCCTCCCTCTTCAGTGAGGCAACCACATTATTGCTGTTCCTAGGAAAGGCACAGCCTTTTGGTCAGATTTTCCACCTTTTAGCAAGTATGACTAAATGAGGTCAGAGATATAACTGGAGCCACTCTGCTTAGACAAAGCTCGGTTTTAGCTTTTAACAAATAAAACAAGCCGTCATTATTTGGACTTAATAAGTGAATTAATAAGAATATGTATTAGGAAGACTTGAATGAAAAGGAATGGTCCCTGACGTGCTAAGGATGGCTTCAGGCCAAGTAAGCTATAAATACAAACACAAGTGCACAGGGGATGCAATAATGTGCTTGTTGTCTGTGTGTTGGAGGAACTTGGAATGAAGGTCTTGTGGTATGAGATCTACTAGGCCACGGGGTAGAAAACAGGAGCTGAAATAGAGAATCTTTTAATCCAAACAGGAAAATAGAGGTAGGAGGATTAGGGATAAGAGATTAATGTTGAATAGAAGAGGCCAATGACAGCACTGCGGATATCATGGCAGCTTCCAGCATGAGCTGCCACTCCCCAGCCTGGTGCTTGATTTGTTGCCACATGTTTAAGGGCTCACATAACTTCCTCTCACTGTTGGAAGGAGGTTTCGGAAAGGTAGCTTTTTTGCCTATGATTCAGCTTTTTTACTGTTTATAGAGTGTTATGTGATTCACTGGTTGGCAAAAACAACAACAACAAAAAAAAGAAAAAAAAAAAGAACACTTATGGTTTTATTCATCTTAGGTTTGAAACACAAAACCTGGTTATATAAAACCTGTCCCAGAAGTCTTATTACAGAAAGCTACCCATCTCCCGTCTGGTCCCAGGTAATATACCAGTCCAGTCCTATTTCCTACCGTCAAATGAAAAGTAATGACTGCACATGTTGCAGTCTTCAATTTATTTAGTTCTCAATAAGTACAATCTAAGAGGTACTGATGATATTTCTTAGCTAATTGCTCACTGCATGTTGTCTGGACACTGGAAGCTGTTGCTTTAGGAGTGTGCAGGACAGAAGGATCTCTCTGCAAATGCCTTGTCCTCTGAACATGTCCTTTTGAAAACTGTTCCTGCTACTTTCCTACAGAAGTTCTTTTCATGCAGAAAAGAAGTTAAAGAACTTATCTTGAGATGAAAGAAAAGCAAAGCTACTGTAAAAGGTCACAACTTAATCTGTGCATACTAAACAAAGCGTAGTCTGGAACAACCTGAATAATGCACATTCTTCCCTGGAGATATTGAGGATCTGTGTGTATGGATCAGAAGACACAGAGTCCCCAGGGATGTTTCTTTACTCATCAAGCTCCTTTTGCATAATACCCTGGCTGTTACTAGAGTCAGGATCTTTAAGTAGATCTTTGTTCTTAATTTTTCTTAAGTAAGCAGTGGTAATTTTCATCAAATCCAAAGCTCTCCATAAGGGAAAAGGTGGAAAAGATCAAGATACCATGGAGTTCAAGTTCTGATTCTTGACCAAAGCTGGAAGCATTCCTGCTTCCAGCAAACTGTTCTTTTCTGCTTCTTAAAAGGATATCATATTGTTTGCTGTGAATCAAAGTTTGTCCTGGAATCAGCATGATACAGTTGATGTTGTATTGATGTTTTAGCTCTACTGATCATTTTGCTTCATTATATCGACACCTCTGCATTCTTCTAAGATCCTAAAGAAGATAAAATGGAAGCTCTTGTCTTTTTTATGTTCTGTGCTGGATACTTGATCATGTGAACACTTTTCTTCCTTTGTCACAGGTATTCATATAACACTTCCAGATGCTTGTAATTCACAGGCACAGGAGCTTCTGCTTTCACCCCCCTCTCCCCCCACCCCCCCACTTTCAGTGCAATAGATGTTTTGAAAGGCTCTTCAACAGTGCTATTTTAGTATGGTAAGTTATCATATTTCAGTCACTAAATCCTTTTTTGAAAACCACCCCATGAAATTCACGGGAATTCATTAGAATATGTGGCCTAAAACGCATGAGCAAACTCTTGGCTTGGATAGTGAAAGCCTATGATGTCAGAGGATGTTCTGTGCAGTCTGAAAGAGTGCTGATTCTTTGTACTTTTTTAGGCCCTAGGACAATCAAGATATGGGCTAATTTAAAACAACATTAAGTCATCAGCTTAAAATAAAATTTTATTCTTTAAAAAAGAATGGCTGGGAAGAATCATAGGTAATAGCATATTATCTGCCAACTTATTGGTCATAACAGATTAAGATGTGATTTCTGCCTATTATTTTATTAATTGTCCACACAAAGTTAGCATAGGCTTTATGAGACTCCTAATGCAGAAGAAATACAGCATCATATAATATAGCACTGTGAATTAAGTCAAAGAATTTTCTAGCATACTGACATTTCTATTACTTTAATTTTGCTCTTGGATTCTTACTGAAAGAATCAAAATTAAAAGTGAGTCTACATTTAATTTTTTTCTCTCAGAATATAAACATTCCATTAAACATTCCATTAAATATTTATCTTTTTTTTGTCTGTCTCTCTCCAGAACATCTGTTAATTGAATCTTTATTCAGATCTATTAACAGTAGTTTGTTTTAAGTCAAGAAGACCAAAAAAAAAAAAAAAAAAAAAAAATCTATAGTTAGGATGGCAGCCAGAACACGGTACCTTCTCTACAATTATAACTTTATATGTTTAATCACTGTCAATAATTCAAATTCAATTAGGAGGAAGAAAAAAACAAACAACAAAAGAAAAACATAGGATAGATAGAAAATATTTCTTAAGAGCTTTTCTATTTGCTGTTGTTAACATTTAAAACACTTCATAGAAATTTATCTTAATGTACTTCCAAAGAATTGGGAAATTGAAGATAAACATTTTCAGTAATGTTTCGCCACAATGTTGTCTGTTTACTCCTCAGAGTTTACTTATATTACAAACACTTCCAGAAATCATTGAAGACCTTGTCAACATCAATTAATATATATGCATAATATATGCATGGTATTTATATATATTTTAACTTTGGAATTGGCAAAGATCACTCATCAGAATATACTAAATGAGTTTCTTATCCTGATTATCCAAAAAATGCTTCTGTGACTCAAATGTCAGAGAAGTGAAAGGAGTATAAATGAAAGAAAAAGCATGACTGATTTTGACCAAATATCATGCACAGCATATTTTGCTTTCCCTTTACTTTTTCTTTCCAAGATAAGTATTTTTTTTCTGAATATAAATTCATAATGTAAATTATCTTAGAACTAATACAGTGGAAGAAATCTCTAAATTTTGCCATAAGAAGGCATTATATGTGCACTTAGAACAGAAAATATATCTCAACATAAAGACACATTTTCTAAGAAATGGCAATTCTTCCCACTCATGTACTAAACAAGTAATAAATACTTCTGTAATTAGGAATACCTTCACTGAGTTACTGAGACTGGTTTAGTTCTCTGTTGTTGTATTTTCTTTCCAGATAGCCTGAAAATGCAAGGCCAAATAACAGGCAAAGTACTACTTCTGCAGTTTAGAAATTACCACGGAAGACAAAGCCAGAAGTTGGTGGTTTTACCTGTGGGTGCAATTGAGAAAGTATGCTTCGGCAGAGCTGATGTGAAGCACTTGTTTATGCACTCCATGCGATTGGAAGTTAAAGATACATTCAGGTGCTTCTCTTGAAACAAGCAGCAAAACAGCAAAACAAAACAACAACAAAAAAAGACCTTTAAAATGTTATAATGAAAACAGATTTAATGTAAAGGAGAGCATGTGTGAGACAGAGGGGATGAATTCTTAAACCTGATCCGCTGAAGTTTTTGAAGAGTGACATAGGCTGAGAGAATAGGAAGAATACAGAGTTGCACTGTATCAAAATGCAGACATGAGGAAGGTTTGTGATGGAAAAAAGTTCTCTTCCCTTTGCATCAGACATTTTAGGGTAGAAGTTAGATCCCAAAATACACTGTTGTGATTTCTGCTAATGTTGGTGAATGGTGGATTGTTTCCCATGAACATACAAATTCTTCAGTCTGGAACAAAAAAACTTCTCAGTAAATAATTGTGCACTACCTAAGGCTTTCAAAGTCCTGAAAAGCTGTTACCATGTTAGCTTCAGTTCTGCATTTCATGGACAGTTTCATGGCCATACATTTTGGATATCTCAAGTAATCATTGTCTATGTCTTACCCTGTTACATCAAGTGTTAGTTATGTCTCTAAACACAAACAGTATTTGGTTGTATTATCCTTCATTTATATATTCTTTCAATTCTGAATCTCTTCAGAACATCATTTTCTGACTCACTACTATTAAACATATACCAGGGATGTATTTCATTGTCTTGTTTTCAAGAATTATGTAATTTATCACATGATGTCTACCTCTAAATCACTGTCACTGAAAACTGTAGGAAAAAAAATATTTGGCAAGTAGAATACAAGTGGATGTTGGATAAGTTTGGGATATTCTCCAGCTTGTCAGAACTTTTCTCTTATTGACATAGAATGGAAAAGCATAGAGATCCAGCAGGAGCCTGTTATTCTAAGGAAGTGGTAGCTGAATGTCTTTTTGTCATCTGTGTAGTTTTATGAATAATTATTAATTAATATTTACTTAAAAGCAAGGTGAAAGATTTAAATTCTTTAAATTTTAACCCACTTTTTCATTTCAGGGCTATTACACTAGGAGTTGAAAATCCATTATGGTAGTTTCACTAAAAAAGTTATTGTTCTGGTAAAGCCAATAAGTCCACTGAGTTATGAGCTAACAATAAATTTTTGTTAATGCCTGCATGTATTTGTAAGAACTATATAAACTCCCCAAGACAATGATACCTCATTATCTGTTCTGGAAATCCTTCAATTAGAAATTGAAATAATGCAAATCATATCAATGAAATTCTTCATCTGCAGCCTCACGTTTTCCACCTTCTTTCTGCTTGAGGAAGAATGCCAAGATTTTTGTTAAATTAATCAGGAAAAATTTGAAATGGTACAGCTGGGCTAAATTCCAGTATACAATCTGAGTAAGGCATGAGTGCTGTGTTTGTCACACTGACTGGGAATGGGTGGCAATCAGAAAGCTCCATGACTGGCTGCTTTCATGAAAACCACATTTGCTCCACCTATGGAATGACTTGTACACCCACTTGAATTGATTCAGTTATATTCCTGAACAAAATCATATAATGTTTATTTGCCTTTATAATAATATTATAATTATTAATTACCTAATTGGAGGTCTCAAGTAATAGATGACCAACTGGAGTTTTCAGGTACATGTAAATACTAGCCACTAACAGGAAATTATACTAGAAACTGTGGGGTCTTTGAAGTGTTGCAAAGTCTTATGGCTGGCCTGAAAAGCAAGCACTTCTATCCAGAGCACCTAATACATCTTTGAGATTCAGTTGAGTGTGGGTGTGTAATGCTGTCTGTACCCACTTGTGAGCAAGAAGCCTTCTGCCATGCTGTTTTCTCCTTTGTATTAGTAACAGGCTTACACTGTATCTTAATAATAGTAAAAAGGCAGTGTTTCCCTTCTGTTGTTTTAGTTCTCTGTTTAGCATAAACATTATGTATCTTGGCAACATACATTAGGTACAGGTTTCAAGGTTTTTCAGCACTTTGCCAGTAACTTTAAACACAGAACTACTTCATGAAATGTTATTTTAGGCAGTTCATTACAACTGTCTTTGAAAACAAGCAGGGTAGTCAGGTATGAAAGAGCTATTACTTTTCCTCTCTTAGAAGGAAATATCTGTTATCACTTCAGGAGTCATTGGCTTCAATAGGCCAACGGATACATTTTCCTTTACTCTCTTTTGTGGCATTGCTCTGAAGAGATCTGCAGCCTTCTACAAACTTTAGACTTGTACTCAGGTGTCCCATTCTCCTGTTTCTGCCTGTCTTTAGGACAACTGCCTGTCTTTAGGACAATAGCTTTATTCAGATGAGAACTGCTCAAGAAAAAAATGAGATTAAAAGAAAATATTTTCTGTTAACTGCTGTAGGTTTTGAATTAAAAAAAAAAAAAGGAAAAGTTTTTTTTTTTTTTTTGCTATAGTTTTCAAGTTATACTTCAAACTTTTTTTTCTGTGCCTTTGATCATTAATTCCCGTGTGTCACAGTTTTACCTCCATTCCTCTGTGCCATCCCTTTACCTCCTATGGAAAAGGAGGCAAGAAAACTCCATCAGCACATTCCTTCTCTAACTTTTCTATAGGAATAGGAAATTTTTCAGAGAGGATCTGTTTCTCAGTATTTGACCTAAGCCCATATTGCCTTTAGGTGGATCCGTAAAACTAATCTATTATGACTCTAAGTAGCTCAAAGCAAACACTGAAGAGCTTTAAGAAGTTTTCAACAAAGTTCAGTAGCATCAGAACATAACCTGTGGTTTTGAAGTTGTATGAATCTACCTTGTCTGAAATAGTGTCACACATTTGCCATGTATCTATGAGGCATTCTTTCAAATCAAGGAAAGGCATGAATTTAGCAACCTAGTTAAATTTGAAAGGGATTACTGTCGAGAAAGAACATTTACCAAAAGTGTTTTCCATCATATTTCAAACTCTCTGAGCATTCAAAGAACAATTCTAATATGCCAGAAAATTCTTTTAAAGTGCAAATGAATATTTCTGAGCCACCTCAAACAGCCTCAGGACTCATTCCTGCTTATTTTGATCCCGGGGTAATGACTGGTTAAAATATTTTTGAATAATGAGGACATTATCAAAAATCAAGTCTATTCAGGAAGATGCATGAAAAGAAAATGGTGCTCAAGTTGATGAATACATCTTCCATTCTGAATAGTTTGTCAGACTCTATTTACATCTTAGAGAAGATGTTGATTTCCTAGTTGATTCTTATTCACTTTGTAAATATTTAAGTATGTTAATTTTCCTCTCCTGTGGTAGAAACTAATTTTAGACAATGATCTTTTTAAAGCATCTTTGTTAGTGAAGAAGTATTCAGGCCCTCACTGCTGACTTCTTCACACCTTGTTTGGTGGTTTACACAGGTGCAAGGTGATGTAAATTGCAATCAGAAGAGAATGATTTATTTTTTAATTTTATTTTCATGTTCTCTTTGCACAACCACATTAAGTGAAGAACACGTGATCTCCTTATATGTGGTTAGTAGATTTTTTGTGACAGTGGAGCACAGGATTTGTACGCAGATCAGCAGTTGTACACAGTGAGCAGATGTCCCTCTGTACACAGTCCAAATAGAGTTAATTTTCATATAGAACGTACAAACATGAGGGAAGCAAAGGAAAAAAAAAGAAAAAAATATTTCTTTTTACTACTTATGTTCCTCTTAGGTCAATATATCACCTTACGTAATATTAAAAATAAACTGCAAATAATAACATTAAAGGGAATTCTGAGTAAAAACTTCACTTTCTATATATGTGTTTAAAAATACAAACAAACATCTAGTTATCATTACATGCACTATAGATTTTAGAAACAAGGAATGCTTTGCTAACATCTATGGATTTAAAAAATGTATTAATAACCAAAACCCCATTATTTTTTTTAATTTTTAACATCAAGAGCAATTCAAATCCTTTGGCATTTAATCTTTACAGAAACAAAAATACTCCATTCTTATAATACTATTTCAGGTCTATGTTATTTGGAATCTACATTTTCTTCAGAAATCTGTCTCTCAAGAGAGATAAAACAAAATCCTCCAAGCTATCATAATTACTGCATTGTATCAGCAAGTGTGTATTGCATAGAAAATACCCGAAAGTATTATTCCTAATATCTGCCTAATATCTGCCTAGGCTAGAGCTTTTATCAGAGCATCACAGATAAATTAAAATGTCATCTGCTGGGGAGGAGAGAGTTTCAGTGAAATAAATTATACTATATATTATACCATCTATCACAGCATCATATCATATCGTACTAAAACATATAAGGTGATCCCCATCATAAAGGAGCACGCCAGTTTTGTTGTAAACTACATTTATGTTAATGCAGTGTTACTCATCTACAGTCACTGGAACTATCAACACTTTTGGCACCTGATAAGTGAATTGAACTAAGTTCCAGAATCACAGCATGACTTAGATTTTCAGGGATTTCATCTCAATTCGACTTCCTCTCAAAGCAAGACCAACTCTGATGTCAAATCCAGCCTCTGAGAGTGATGATGTTTTTCCATATCCTGTCAATTCTGGAACTCTCTGTGGATGGCAATGACACCTCTAAGCAGCCCGCTCCTACATTTTGGCGCTCATAGCAGAGTTTTTCCTCATATCTAAGGTTAATTTCTTGACATTGGTGTTGGCTTGCACTTTTCTTGATCCCTCCCCCTGTCCTTATACTGTGCTTCTGTGAGGAGAATTTGCCTCTGTCTCTACAATTTCCATCTAGGTAGTAAAGAAGAAATTTAGGAAAAAAAAAATCTTCTCTGGAAGAGAGGTGAGGCATTGGAACAGGCTGCCCAGGGAGGTGGTGGAGTCACCATCCCTGAAGGTTCTCAAGAAAAGAGTAGATGTAGCACTGAGGGACATGGTTAGTGGGCACGCTGGAAATGTATTGCCAGTTGGACTAGATGACCTTTCAGTGGTCTTTTCTAACCTTCATGAGTCCATGATTTTATGATTGCTTCTACGTCTGCTGCTTTATTCCCCTTTGTCTTTTTCATTTTTTTACTTCTGTTTGCTATTCTTAAGCATGCATGGAGCATGGCAGGAAGAGCCAGCACAGTTGCCTGGTTTATGCACAAAAAGTTGGCTATAACAGAGTTAAACTTTCTGAGATTCATTTTTAAATAGAAAATCTATGAATCAATGTTGGTTTCAATAAACTTTTGTACCACATGAAAATGTCTCAGCACATCCGTGATCTAAGCAATGATACATATTTGAATTTGTAATTGAGAGCTGTGATTTATAGTGAAAGTATGCATGGGTAGTCTATGAATGAGTTCCTCACTGACAATCTGACCAACTTTGTGCAAGGGAAGTGAACTAATGAATATAATATCATATATTTAGCTTGCGTAAGTGGAGGCAATCCTCACCAACTTCAGAGAAGCCATCCTTGTTTACATCAGCTAGGAGCTAGCTTTGTGCATATAATCTGCAGCTGAATAAATGCAGATGTTAGCATTATACAAAGCTTACAGAGTTTCAGGTTACTTTTGTTAAACGAGGCATCTAGCCCACAAGTTTGGATTTGGCAGCATTGAACCGCACTGCTGTCTGAGAAGAGACATAGGTTTGGAAGTGAATGTGGCATTTCTGAGCCTTTGGAAAAAAACAAATGCTGGTATATCTTAACTGTACAAAGTAAAAAATAAAAGATAAAAAAAGAAAAAAAAAAGCAAAGTAGAGAAAATAAGGAAATGAAAATAAAAAATGAAGAAGAAATTTGGAATCTGAAACAGTGGAGCAAAATACGACAGGATAATGTACATACTACAACTTCACACGCTGCCCACCTGCCTTTTCCAAAACACACACAGATACATTCCCCACCTACAGCAGAGGCATCTTAAGGATGCACTGGTTTACCAAAGCTAAGATTTCTTCAGGTTTATTAAGTGTATTTACACACATCAAAGAAAATACAAGGCTTCTGGCAAATACTATCTAATGACAGATGCCTGAGACAAAATCCTACTTTGTGATGAGGAGGAACTCCAGCAGTGTCCCTGAAGACCATGGGAGGGCTCACATAATGAAGTGCTACGCGGCAAGAAAAGAGTTGCAAGAACTAAACCTTTAGTTACTTAATAGCACCGGTAAGATTTTAGAGCCCACAAGGGTGTGCTAATTAGGCATGAAGGAAATAGTTGTCATGATAATGTATTTCAGTTCATTAGGCGAATATACAGTGTATTTAACTTGGCTGACTTTTTCAGCAGTGTTTTCAAACAAACCTTCTGGGATAAACTGAAAATCCATAATACTGCTGACAACAATCTAACCAAATACATTTTGATGCTAACTAAAACAAAAATAGCTATAGCTACTTCTGTTCTGTAGCACCCACCAGTGGTTTGACATTTCTGTGCAAAGGAAAGGTGAGCACTTGGCACCAAAGGTAGCCAGTGTGCCTGACTATGTGTCAGCTGGAATGGCTGATGGATCTGGATCCCAGAGCTTGTAACATCAGCAGAAAGTAGTTGAAGTTGCAGCCTGTAACTTCACCATTACATATACGCTGATCAGTATAGTATCATTGCTAGAAGACTGTATGACTCATTCTCTGCTGTTTATTTGCTGCTTCTCATGTTTATTTATCAGGAATATCTGTATAAGTAATCAGTCATAAAGCTCATAAAGAATCAAAATCCGGTTTTGTTTCACTGAATTGTGGGATTGAAGTACTCATTTTATGTCTACCTATAGTGATTAGACAAACGTGTGTTTAAAGAAGACCTAAGGGCCATGTTCTGCAGGCAGCTAGAGTCACTGAGTCACTTAGCAGAGAGAATTCTTTGAGATTTCAATTGTGTGAATGATGTAATTATTATTTTGCAGTGCAAGAGACCTTGCCACTTTGCCACTAACATTTTAACACAACCAGGGGGAAAACAATCTGTTTTTCTGTTCCCACTTTCTCCTCCATTTCCTTTATGGTTTGCTGAAGCATTTACACACTGGAATGGATTTGCTGGGTTGGCTAGATTTACTAATGAAGATAAAGACAACCAGATCTGCAAAACATTTTATGTTTTCTCCCTCTACTTTTCCCGCTAATGGGAGTTTACTTCCAGCCTGAGTTACAGAGTTACAGACAGATCTGAATGCCAAGCAGGAACATGCTGTATTCATTTATTTTTTTAAATAACTGCACCGTGTCTTTGACTTGGTTGCCTTGACTGTAGTTTCCTGTGCTGGCAGCCAGCACACCACACAATTGCTGTCCCTCGCTTTGATCTTCTTCGCACACTACACCTTATTCTGGGTTTCCATCTAAAGCCAGCTATCCAACCTGGTGTCCTTGCTTTCTTACAATACTTTAAAAACAGTTGCCCACAATTTAAATGCTGGCTTTTACCAAAAAAAAAAAAAAAAAAAAAAAAAAAAACACACCAAAAAACAAAACAACAACAACAAAACAAAACAAAACAAAACAAAAAAAAACCCTATCAATTATTCTTTGCAACTACTTCTTTTTTCCTTTCTTCATCTTTTTTTTAGCAGTTCTGTGAGTCTTTTCCTTCTTCATCTGTATTTTGCCTCTTCACATTTCATATTCTTGGGACTATATTCTCTGTCCATGAAAATCTTTATACTGCGTATTATAATAGTTACACAATTATTTGTGAAAGCAGAAAGTGTGTCGCTGATTTTCCTTTAAGCTGACAGGTATTCATCCTGGGTTCCTTTAAAACCAAAGTGAATCAATAGGATCTAATGAGGAGCGATAACATTCCATACATTATGCATGAGAACAGGAATCACTGCCAAAAGCTCCTGTTGGGGCTTTGGAGGAGCTATATCAAGAGGAATTAAAGCAAGGTGGTGAAATATTCAGATATCCAGTTCAGATATTATCTTCATTCTCTTACAGCAAGAACAAGCACTGAGTATGCATTTACCCTTTCTCCTCAATTCTGATTCATAGAAAGAAAGAACAAAACCAATGTCTATGGCAAACAGCATAAAATTATGCTCCCATTGTCTGAAAAATATGTGAGCACCATACGGAAGGCATTGCCATTGTGGCTGCTGTTTGGTGCAATGTAATGTTGAATTCAGGTATAATGTTTCAGTGGTGGATGAGATAGTTTTTGGAATATGTACTTTTTTTTTTTTTTAACAAAGAAACTGTAATGTGCAGTGCATACAGAGTCGTTCACTTAACCAGAGTGGTTCTGCAACACCCAGAAAATTAGTCATAGCAAAATATCCTGTGCCTGTACCTCCTTAATCATAGACTCATGAAGGTTGGAAAAGACCACTAAGATCATCTAGTCCAACCATCAATACATGCCCACCATGCCCACTAATCATGTCCCTCAGTGCCACATCTACTCTTTTCTTGAGAACTTCCAGGGATGGTGACTCCACCACCTCCTTGGGCAACTTGTGAAAATACCTCACCAGACTTTCTGAGAAAGCTTAGAAGGTGTATGAAAAAGATTTGCAAAAAAATTAATCCTGTAGAAAGTGTAGATAGGGTACTCACATTTTGTACTCATGTTTTTTTTTTTTTTATTATTTTTCAGTACAAGAGAGATCCATCAGCTGGTCCCCCTTTACTATCTTCTAGTAGTAGAGAGTTTCAAAACAAACAAAAAGTGATGATTATTCATGTAAAAGGTTTTATGACTTGGGAGTCCTTTGCCAAAGGTTGTTGTGTTTGCAAAGTATTTATATGGGTTTACAGACAGATTGGATGAGCGCTTAGAAAATAAATCTGGAAGTCACTGTAGGCAGACAGATTATTATGTGTGAAATATCATATCATACATGCTTTCTTTGATCCTCTTTTTCCTTACATGTCCAAATGTGGACATTATGGAGACATAAGCTATACTAGTTACAAGTAACTAACTACTGAACAAGATTTTTTTATTATTATTTTATTTTAATATGATGAAAACTACCATAAAAGATGTCTTAGATTTACTTAATTTCAAGAAATGCTGCCGTTAAAGTATGCAGGTTTCTAAGTTGTGTAGAGAAGTTAGAGAAAAAGTGCAAATTAGGGATACAACTTTGTGTTTAAACACATCTGATCAGAAAGTTTTCCACATAAAAAGTTGTAAGGGGATTCTTTTCCTTACTTTTCATTCTGTTGTTTTAAGAGGATCAGTCTAATGCAGAAGTGTAGTGTAATGTGCCTGGGGATTTTGACTCACACAGCAAGCAGACATATAGGAGCTCTGAAAATGAAGAATAATAAGTAAGTCTTCTTCAAAGTTTATAATTAAAATGATCTTACTCTCCTCTGGTAGTTTGATGATGATCCTCAAAGCTAGATGAGACATAAAGATGATCGTCTGCCATTATTAAATACCCCATAATTTATTTAAAGTCTGATCTTGAGAAGTGAATACGTTCCTGTGACATCTGGAGACTTGCAAAATTGCAGGTCTTAGCACTTATCCTAATTGCTGATTAGCAAGAACAGAGATGTTAGCCCTATGGTCCTTGGCAAATTCCAACTAAATGAAAGTACTGTTTATAGTGGTGCCTACATTTTCCTCTGGTTTTACATGGATGCACTATTTTTCAAGACTCCTCCCAGAAAAGTAATGTGCTGACTAAGTCAGAATGATTCATACTTCATACTCTCTATGTGAATGCATTCCAATAAAACAGAAATCCTGGGAATGACTGCAGTACTGCAGAACTGAGCTATACTAGATAGCCATCAAGTGTAATGCACTAGCTTTGTATAATAGAACAATACATAAAGTAATTTTTTTTTCTCATTATTTGTCTAATATACAGGAAGATAAATACTGTGTATTTTGAGCATGGAAGAGCAAAGTTTTATTATAGAGCTCATAAAATGCTTCATGGCTTTTGGGGAGGAAGTACTGGAAAGAAGAGCACTTATGAAGGAGGAAGGATCCTCACAGGAAAAATGAATATCACTTATTGAACTTTCCAATAATTCAAAGAGGAAAGAAATTAAATTTCATATTTTTCCTTTGAGGACTGGCAGATTTTTTTCTATATGCTGATAAAAGGCTGTACAAAATTTGCAGATGAGGGGATATATCTTGCATATTGGCAGCTCTGAGCATCTTGACTGTAGACAGTGCAGTCAGCAAGTTCAATAGGATGATGTCAGTTTACCCCTGATGAGGTCTGGGTATGATTTTTGGAGCCTCCATAATCTGTCTGGACCATGGACACAGCCATATATTTCACATGACATCTGAATAACTTAAAAAATTCTTCTAGATAAAACTTTGCTCTGATAGTGTAAAATGTTTGGAGATGGATGAAGTTGTTAAAAAATGTGCTCTTGTTTAGAAGCCATTCCCCAAATCCCTTGACTACTGTAATAAAATCTAAGATCTAAAATCTCTCAGCAAGCCCAGATATGGGCCTCATGCTTACATCAAGACGATGGGATGGGTGTGGCTTTCTGCTGGTGCAGGAGCGGAGGGCTTGCCCTGCACAGGCCATGAGAGCAGCTTTCTCTCCATCCTCCCCGTCTGACTCAGCACTTGTTTCCATGGCAGTCCAGGCTCAAATGCCAGGAATGCTGGGGTGTGAACAAAAAGGAGAGGTTTTACATTACCCTGTTACTCCACTGCTGTGACTAACGCTTGCATTACTCAATTCTGTGAGCTGGCAGCCAGCATTGATATAGATTTGGACTTCCAAGCTTGAGCTGTTTTTGTTAACAATGACAGTTGTTAATAAAACCAGGCAGCTGTAAGGGGAAAAAAAGAGAGAGAGAAGATTATGATTCTGTGTAGTCAATCTGGCAGACAGGCAAAAGATTTCAAGGTGCTTCTTCATGGGAATTCTCCCAAATGTCCAGCAGAAGGCTGTGGTTTGCCTAACTCCTGTTCCTGCTTGGCTGTAGTGCTTGGTTCACTGTGACAAATTGCAATGAAACCTTGAAGCACAAAGGTTATTGATAGTTCTTGAGATTTATTAACTCCCACTGAATCCCTTTCTATGCCAGACATGAATTAGTAATTCCTGTGGAACCTGCTTGGGTAACCTGTTCTTATCTCCTTTTGATAGAGAATAAAAGTTTTCCTTTCTGTACTGTGCTTCTGCTTCATTTGATGTTTGTGAATGTAGTTTGATTGTGATATGAGTAAACTGTGTAATACTTGACATTCTTTTGTTGGCATCAGATATTCATGTACTTATGTCTTTGACATTTTTATGGTGATTTCCTTCTATGATCTAGTGACCCGTCTGGTGGATGAGGGAAAGGCTGTTGATGTAGACTACCTAGATGTCAGCAAAACCTTTGACTGTCTCCCACAGTATTCTCCTGCAGAAGCTGGCAGTCCGTGCCTTGGACAGATACACTCTTGACTGGGTAAGGAACTGGCTGGAGGGCCGGGCCCAGAGAGTGGTGGTGAATGATCCAGCTGGTGACTGGTCACAAGTGGTACTCCCCAGGGGTCAGTGCTGGGGCCTGTCCTGTTTAATATCTTTATTGATGACCTGGATGAGGACATTGAGTGCACCCTCAGTAAGTTTGCAGATGACACCAAGCTGGCTGGAAGTGTTGATCCGTCTGAGGGTAGCGAGGCCCTACAGAGGGATCTGGACAGGCTGGATAGCTGGGCTGAAGCCAGTGGGATGGGATTCAGCAAGACCAAATGCCAGGTCCTGCACTTTGGCCATAATAACCCCAGGCAACGCTACAGGCTTGGGGCAGAGTGGCTGGAAGACTGTGTAGAGGAAATGGACCTGGGGGTGTTGATTGACGCTAGACTGAACATGAGCCAGCAGTGTGCCCAGGTGGCCAAGAAGGCCAATGGCATCCTGGCTTGCATCAGAAACAGTGTTGCCAGCAGGAACAGGGAAGTAACTGTCCCCCTGTGCTCAGCACTGGTGAGGCCGCACCTCGAGTACTGTGTCCAGTTTTGGGCCCCTCACTGTAAGAAAGACATCGAGGCCCTGGAGCGTGTCCAGAGAAGGGCAACAAAGCTGGTGAGGGGTCTGGAGCACAGGTCTTATGAAGAGCAGCTGAAGGAGCTGGGATTATTCAGTCTGGAGAAGAGGAGGCTCAGAGGAGACCTTATTGCTCTCTATAACTACCTGAAGGGAGGTTGTAGTGAGCTGGGGGTTGGCTCTTCTCTTGCATAATGAATGATAGGACTAGAGGGAATGGCTTCAAGCTGCGCCAGGGAAGGTTCAGGCTGGACGTTAGGAGATACTACTTCTCTGAAAGAGTGGTCAGGCACTGGAATGGGCTGCCCAGGGAGGTGGTGAAATCACCAACCCTGGAGGTGTTCAAGGAGTACTTGGAAACTGTGTTGAGGGACATGGTTTCATGAGAACCATGTTCTCATGGAGAACCATGGAGATGAGTAGATGGTTGGACTGGGTGATCCTGTGGGCCTTTTCCAACGTTGGTGATTCTATGATTCTATGATTTCAGTATTGACAAAGAACAGTAACTTATATTTCCTCTGTGATTTTTTTAATTGTTAGTATTAACAAATAAGATTTTTTTTTTTTTTTTTAATCTAAGTTAGCATCTCATGGGCATTACCCTCAGTGATGCTGGGCAGGTGTATATGAAGATGTACCATGAAGGTAACTGGTTGTATAGGTGTGAGGAAAAGAAGATGGCAAGGATAACAGAGGGAGAATGGTGTTCCTGCAAAATATTTGTGAATGCTCATCATGCAAATGCAATGAGAATTCAGAGCACTGACTTAGTGGACAAGAGAGAGAAAAATAGCTGAAAATTTGATTTGGCAATATTGGAGACCTTCAGAAGTTAAAATAAAATTGATCTATTAAGTAAAAATTGTAGTTACAAAATATAACAGGAGCACTGGTATTTGCTCAGATTAAAAGAGTACTGATTGCTGTGTCTGCAGTGAATTCTTAATTGTCTTTGACAGCACATTTATTTGTAGTCAGTGACACAGTTTCCAAGATACAGGAGTGAGATTGTTTTATTATCTTAACTTGGAGAACTCTTATTTGTACAAAAGTTGTTGGAGTTTTCTTCCTTTCTTTCCTAGCACAATAATTGCTTTTGTTTAAAAGCTGAACAGAAACTGAGAAACTCACACACCAGACAAAACGTAAATGATTCCATGACCCTGTTAACCCACTTAAGCTGACGTTTCTTATTACCAGTTCTGCTTATGCTTAAGGGAAATTGCAGCTTTTTTTTTTCTCTCCTCTACAAACAGTTGTTACATCTTGGGTCGAGCCAGTAGTTCCAGGTCTAGTAAAGAGGAAGCCTGATGCTGTGGTATGAGTCACTGAGCTTATGATGCAAGTGGTGTCTTTTTGTTTGTGCTGGGAATTTTGGAGGATAAGTGAATGAACACAACGTCAAACTGCGTAACCAGTAAACACATGATTATACTGGCCATGGCACACATGGGAAGGACCAGTTACACCTATGCTGAAACTTTCCACAGATAATGCAGAATGGAAAAACATCATGCTGTTCTGCTCTGTTAGTATATAGGATCATGGTCAGTTTTTGTTACTGCATCAAGCTGTCATGTCAGCTAAGTTTAATGAATTAGGATTAGAAGATTATTTTTCTAATTATTAATATTATTTTTAAGTGCTTTGATACTTAGGTATGCCTGTTTGGGATTTTATCTGCTTTTCAGGATATAAAACTCAGATCACCCCAAAAGTAATGCCTCATTTATTCCTATGGAGATGACAGCAGATACAAAGTGTGCAATAACATTATTTGATAGAGAAAATTCTCAGCTACAAAACACTATTTTTCAACATAGTCACACCCATTACCTGTATGGTTCCACTGGTTTCCCTTTCTTCAGTCACTAGGAACTCTGCCTGACAGCCGTGACTTTTTAAATACTATAGAAAGTGTCTTGGCAGCCACATCAGCCAGCTCCTTCAGGATCCTGGGATGTATGTCATCAGGTTCCTTGTACAAACTGAATCCCATGAGGTGGTCTTGGAATTGCTCTGCTCTAAGAGTGGGAGTGACTTTGCTCTCCTGACCCCTGCCTAGAGGCCCTGGGATGTTTATCTCCCTTATGAGGAAAAGCTTAGTAACCTGGGTCTGTTCAGCCTGCAGAAAAGAAGACTGAGGGAGGATCTGATTAATGTTTATAAATATCTAAAGGGAGGCGGGAAATGGATGAGACTAGGCTCTTCTTGGTGGTGCGTTGCAACAGGACAAGGAGTAATGGCCTGAAATTTGAACATAAGAAGTACCATACAAACATGCGGAAGAACTTATTTATGGTAAGGGTGACAGAGCACTGGAACAGGGTGTCCAGAGAGGCTGTGTAGTCTCCTTCTATGGAGATATTCAAGACCCATATGGACACCTACCTGTGTGACCTATTGCAGGGTACCTGCTTTATCGAGGGGGTTGGACTCAGTGATCTCTTGAGGTCCTTTCCAACCCCTGTGATGCTATGAATCTGTGACATGAGATGCATGAGAAGCCTGACTGCCAGTGAAGACAGGCAAAGAACTTGTTAAATACCTCAGCCTTCTCTATGTCTGTTGTTGCGTTATCTCCTTTCTCATTTATCAGAGGGGGTAAACTCTTCTTGGCCTGTCTCTTCTGACTAATGTACTATAGAATCCCATCTTGGTTTTTTTGTTTGTTTGTTTGTTTGTTTTTGTTTCGTTTTGTTTTGTTTTTCACATCTCTCACCAAGTTCTGTTCCATAAGTGCCTTGGCTTTCTTGATCTGATCTCTGCACATCCATATGGTGCTCCTGTTTTCTTCCCAGGCCACCCATCCCTGCTCCCACTGCCTATACATGTCCTTTCTAATCCTGCAGTTCAACCAGCAGGTCCTTGCTCAGCCATGCCAGTTTCCTCCTTCCAGATTCTGGAGTTCCCCACAACTGAAGGTCTGGGCAGCTCTGTTGCTCCACAGGAGGTCTGTCTGGATGCATGTGTCAGCCCGGTGAGGCTGTGGCCTCTCTGTCTGGGTTTCTGCGTCAGCCTGATGTGGTCACAATGTTTGTTTTGATATTGCTGTACCTTCCTCTTCCCAGATGAGAAGTAAGCAGTCCACCTTACACCCTCCCTGCTGGAACTGCCACACAAAATGCTGCACCATGCCCTGGTCACTGTGCTCCAGAAGCACTGCCCTATATACATGTGGGGGTGTCACATTGCTGCTCCCAGCCTCACTGCATCAGCTGGTCTCCTGGGGACGGTCTGCTTCTGGCAGCTTTGGGTGGCTGTCTCCTCACCCTGGGATCTTATTGATATCATAATCCCCTTTGCACACTGTGGCTTATTTCTGCACATCTCTGCCAAAAACATAGCATAAACCTGGACTTTAGACCTTACTGCTGTAAATTAAATATTTAATCTCATTGTATTTATATACTCTCATGTATAAGGAAGCCTAGATCAACTACTTCTCTTGGGAACCTTTTTCATTTATTCTGTGTATTTCTGTATTTTCATCCATCTGATTTTCCTGGGTTGCTAGTGGATATGAGTTTGCTAACAAGTTAAATCTTGTAAAAGTACTTCATTTTTTCTCTGACTCTATTTGACCTTTTGTGTTAGCTTTAACTCAGATGTGATAAGGGAGGCAGGACCCACCTGAGTTTTTCCCTGTGTCTTAGTTTCAGAGTGTTGGAATGATGCTATGTTTTGGTTCTGCGAGGAAAACAATGTTGATAACACATCAATGTTTATAGTTGCTGCTAAGCAGTGTTGTACAGAGCCAAGGCCATTCTCAGTGAAAGGCCCAAGGAGCTGGGAGGGAACAGAATTAGGACAGTGTCTTAAATTGGCCAAAGGGATATTCCATGCATATGACATCATGAGGAAGGAGTTTTGAAGGGGATGGGAGTTCATCTTTCTCTCTTCTGCTGCTTGGGGGCCAGCTGGGCATTGGTTGGGGGTGGTGAGCAATTGCTTGTGCATGACTTGTTGTATACATTCATTAAATAAATAAATAGTCATAACTATTATCCTTTTTATTTTCTCTGTCTTAGTAAACAGTTTTATTTCAACCCCTGAAAAACTTTTTTTTTCCTTGATTCTCTCCCCCATCCCACTGGGAAGGGGGGGAGCGAGGGAGTGACTGTGTGCTGCTCAGCCACCTGCTGGATTAAACCACAACACACAGAAAGGAAGTAAAAAAATTTAGTCTCCTTAACTTCATCAAGTAGGAGGGAGAAGAACTCACTGAAAAGCACTTGGGCATTTTTCAGAGGATCAAGTCAAGAAGTGTTCTATCATTGCAGGATGCTGCCTCAGATCATCCACATCTGGTGATCATGCATTCCACAGGGATTCCACAATTGGGTTCACCTGCCTCCCTGCCCATATACTCCCTCCAGCTATCCAGTATATCTTTCTCTGAGCAGACTGACAAAGAGGAAGAACTTTAAGAGAGGTATGGACTTCTGGCATCTCACACCCCACAGTTCTGGAGGTGTGTTCAGAAGCCCTCTGAATGCTTCTACTCTCCAGAAGCCCACCTCATATTCTCTTCTTGTATTCAGTGCTTTCTGTGGCTTTACTGAGGAAGAAATTGAAAACTCTTATTGAACATGAAAACATAAAGTTAATGTCTTTCCTTTTTGATCTGATAGTTTTGTAAACACCATTCCTAGCTGCTGCTTTCTTCTAGCAGCAATGTAAATATTCTCCAGCACTCTTCTGTTCTCAATGTTTGCATCAGTGTGATTTGTCAGTGAAACATTCATTGTCTTTAGGACTGAAACTAAGTACATATTGGCATGATTTTAAAGGAAAGCACCAATTAAAGCCTCTGAATGTTAACATGCAGAATTGTTAGAATCTATTACAAGATGTAGTTAATGTAAAGTACAGAAGTGTCCAAGTGAAGAATACATGATAGGGAATAAATTAGTTTATCTCTACCTATGTTATAAAGTCTACTCACAATATTTCAGTAGAGTAGCTAAAGATAAATCATTCCAGATTTACTGAGTGTCTTGCAGTGGTGCACTCTTTCATTTCTGTTGTTTAGAAAACTAATGCCAAGTCAGAGATCTGGAGCTTATTATAATTATGCATATGATAGATGCAATAAAAAAATAGCTGATTGAAATCTTAACCAAAAACAAGAAGCAAAACCTATCTTGATCATCACAGACATAACAAGAAATAACAGGCAAGTTTTTGTGTAACTGGTGTTTTTGAAAATGACTTTTAGATTTATCGTTACCATTTTATACATTTTGGTTGCTATTTTTATTCTTAAGAAATTCCTTCTAAAAACAGTCACTATTCTGACAAAGAAGTTTTTCAGGTATGCTCTGTGCCTTTAGTGGATATTTTATCTTTTTTTCTTCAGGATTGACAAAAGAGAAACGATAAAGCATTTTAAATCCCCCTAATTGTTTTTAATTTTACCCTATTACTGGTAATTCACAAGGCTGAAGAATTATGTTTTTATTTTTTTTTATTTTTAAGTGTTTCTTTAATATTTGCTGATCTCTGTGGATAATGAATTATGTCCAACAGTGGATGGAATCCCATTTTGCTAGGAATTACTAGTGATAATAGAATGAAATAGGAAATAATGAAATATTTTCTAGAAAATCTGGAAAGATTATTTGTAAGTTGTGGTTATTTCAAACCCCTTCAACCGGATGAAAAAATAAGTACCTAATTGTTTAACATGTAATTGCACATATTTTAGGAAGAATTCATCTTAGCTCTGTTATTCAGAGTAGACCAGAAACAACTCTCTATTTAGCCAATCTACCCTTGAAAACAGGTGCTTTCTATGGTCATCTGCAGGTGATTTCTGACTCAGCCAGTCCAGTCATTTCCACAAGTTTCTTGAGTGCTGAACTTACAGAAAAACAGGCAAGGTGGTTTCTATGGACAGCACAACTTTTCTGTATTGCAGGTGGTGTTTGTCTGTTTCTTGTGAATTTTTAGAACGATGTGTCAGTTGTAAGAGCATTTTTGTCCCAGTAATCCTTATGTTAAAATACAGATTATTTATTTATTTATTTATTTCCTAAATACAACTTTTCTCCAAAATACCAATTTTAGTGTTGAGGCAGCAGGTAACATATAACGTGTATATTTTAATACATTTGTCTTAAATATGACTGTGCTTGTCTTTCTGTTGGTAATAGATACAACACTTTATCTGTAAGCTTAGCTTAAATTATCTGGAAAATTTAATGCAAGTAAGGTGAAATTCTTTAAAAAGTTGCATAAAAGTTATGTGTAACACTTAGAGACATGATTTAGTGAGCACGGTGGTGATGAGTTAATGGTTGCACTAGATGATCTTAGAAGTCTTTTCCATCCTTAATAATTCTATGTTACTATTAAAATCCGATTATTATAAATTCTGCTATTACTAGGAATAAAAATGAATTCACAAAGATGAGACACACAAAGCTAAATTGTTAACAGATTTTCCTTCCGACCTGAAAGACATAAAACTGTAATGTTCATCTGGGAGAAAGATGGAGCCAAATACATATGCACATTGCCTTACTTTCCTTTTTTTTCTGCCAAGTATTTCTCCTTCCTACAGCTGGATGATCTAATGCAGGCTCAAAGGCTAACATAGGAATCATACCCTGAAGGATTAACTGTAACATTTAGCAATAGCTCTGTGCTAGGGGAAGTGTAGCTCCATTCCTCTCTGAAAGGCAAACTCTTTGCACAACTCTGTGTACTGTGTCATCAAATCAGACAATTCTTCCCCTCCCCTCAAATATTCAGTTCCCTTTCCATTTTTAGGCAGGAAGTGGGGTGAGCTTCTGGCCTGAGCCACTCCCTTTCTCTTTTAGGATATGCAGCTGTGCTTTTGCTTTTATGAGCACGTGCAGATAGACTTGAACTTATTTTGTCTGTACTCCAGGGTATGTGGATGTGAGCCAGCTCCAGTCTGTTAGTGAGCTGGCTATGTTAGCTTAGAGCTATACCAAACCTGCTGAGCTCTGCTGAGACTCTGCTGTTATCGCTCAAGTACAATGACACACTAATGCATTTTCAGAGCTGAGAGATTGGACCAGGGTTGGGTCTGGTCAGGGCAAAACCTTCGTAGTGTGTGTATGGATTTACTTCCAGTTTTTGTCCATATCTTCATTTCATGATGGATAATGTATGAAAAAGGTAATGGAAATAAGGGAATGCCTCCTATGCATGCCTTCCCTTCTATTTAAATTTCTGGCATCAGGGGATCGAGTTAGCCCTGAAATGGCTATAAGAGAAATTAAGGACCATTTGTGATCATTTAATTGATGGGAAAAAAAAAAAATGACATTCTTTAGCCTTTAGTTTATTATAACATGCAATATGCATGTTTAATCAGGATCCTTTGGATTATTCCATCTGATCTGATGCCCCGTCCCTGGAGGCATTCAAGGCCAGGCTGGATGTGGCTCTGCACAGCCTGATCTAGTGGTTGGTGACTCTGCACACAGCAGGGGGGTTGAAACTCGACAATCATTGTGGTCCTTTTCAACCCAGGCCATTCTATGATTCTATGGTGCTATGATTCTATTCAGAATGCGTCTCATGGGCATAAGGGGGAAAATATATAATAAAATGTAGGTTACAGATGGACAAAATTAAGGCTTGAATAGAATATTTGGATAATAGCTTTGTCATAGTGTCAGATGATAAGTGTTATTTAATTATACAGAGGTTCACAAGAAGAATTATTGGCTAGGCAAACTAAAAGTAGCCAGACTGAAACTGAGGAAGAAAAAAGCAGCTCAGAAGTTTACTTTCTGGTAATACAAAATACCCCTGCAAAACTTGGGAATTTTTATGTAATGAAGTCTGAAGTACTAACTAAAGGAGAGTACTACTGAGAGAGAAATATCTAAATAAAATCATTTTATTATCCACAGCAAGGGTGTCTTGATTGAACTTAATGTCCAGGTTCTGAAGCTTGATTTTAGATGTCTACATGTGAGTAAGGCATCTAAGTTCTATGCATTCGATGTTCACTCAACATTGTCACCAAAGTCTAGAGGAAGATTCATAAGGCTCTGTATGAATATGCACATTATGGGGAATTAAATCACTTCCTAAGTTTTACAGATCACATTGCCAGAGCCTCCATAATCTCCATAATGTTAGGTTAGATATTTAGTGCAGATGTCAGCAGCTGCAGTGATGGGTGTCTACAGTATGGTATCTGATGCTGGAATTAAGCCTCAAACTACCAAGATTAATTGATATCAGACAAAAGTATACTGTTAAAAAGGTGAACTAATTGTACTTATTGCAACTAATTGTAATTGAAAAGAGGTCTCCTCCACGTATCATCTTACATAAAATTTGAGCAAATTAACTATCTTAATTCACAGTACCATCCAAAAACAAAGTAATTCCTCCAAATTATGATTTAGGATAGGGAAATTAGGCAAGTATTTAAGGCTGCCACTAAATTTTCTTCCTTTGTTCTGAAGAGAGCTTGTTCCCAGGATACACGAAGACAACAGATGAAATTGCACCAGAACATCCCTTATATTAAATGATCTTCCCATACAATCCCAATAAGTCCTATGTGGTTCCAGAAACACAACTTTAAGGTCATTTCATGTGCCTTTCACTGAAGAAACCACACATGTTGTAATTATGAGAGAAGAGGAGTCAGAGACAAGTGTGTCTCCAATGCTGTATAGTTCTGCCAGTGTGCTTTAGAGAAAAGTGCTAGCATATTCACAAAGTCACTCTGCATCAGGTAGCTTGGGGAATCAGAGACCACACTGCCTGGCAGAAGCATTTGGCACAATAAGTACGGCAGTAATGTATTTAAGATGGTGTTATAAAAATACCTCTCATTAAGATGGTGTTATAAAAAATACCTCTCATTCAGATTATTCTGGCTACCTGTATTCAGAAAAGAAACCAAACTTCAAAAGAACTGAATCCCTGAAATCACATTTGGCCCAGACAAGAAGTGATGTACTATGAAATACAGTTCCCAAGAGAAGCTTTGGATATCGAACGTCATAGAAGTAGCACATTTCAACAACTGAATTTCAAACAAAAGCTGGAAACAGCATGTAAAAGTGTGAACACACATCTGTGGATCTGTAAATACTTTACCACTTGAAAAATGTAATGCTATTAGTCCCAAAGCAATTCAGGCCCCAAATTTACTATTTTATTCTGGGAAAAGTCAAGGCCAGATTTTGAAGTAAAGAGATGGAGTCACTGCTTTGCATGGTTTCTCTTTTATAGTCTGGATACATTCAGCCATTCATCCACAACTCCCAGGTACTTCCACTCCTACTGAAATTTGAACAGGGGTTCTCAGACTTTCAAAAAAAAAAAAAAAAAAATCTCTTTATCCGGTTGGCTTTCTCAGTCTGGTTCTCTTCTGCTTCTTATGGTCCAGCTGTTTCAGTTTGAACAAAATACAAAGCCAAGGAGAATTATTTGTTGGCTTAAACATTTCTACACTCCCTTAGAATGGCTTGTCTTTCTAAGTATTTCAAATTTGTACAAGATAAAACATGTCAGGAGAAGACATTAATAATATTTAATGACAGAATCCCTATGATCCAACAGTTGTGGCACTTTCCTGGAAGGTAGTAAATGTAGCTCAGCACTCAAAGGAAGAAAAAATAATCTGCATCACTCTCACATATGTAATGGAGATCCAAGTGAAATATTTATTTTAACCCAAGATCTTTCCTCCCCTCTCCCATTTAGACACACAAATGTAATGCTATTTTGGACTGAATTGTAAGGAAAGGAGAGGATTGGCTTTTCAGTTGATGAAAAAAACCAAACCAAAACAACAACAACAACCAAGCAACCAAAAACAGCAACATAAAACAACTGGCAGTGATTGCACAAAACATCTGTAGTTGTGGAGATTATTGAAAGAAGATGGAAATATGAAAAGTGGTCAGTTTAGAATTAACCCCACCTAAAAACTAGAATGATTAATTCTGACACTTGCTCACAGTCTAGTGCAACATTTTTTATTTATTTTTATTTTTAAATTAAATTGGAAAGTTACTGATCATTGAGAATAGTTTGAAATTTCACCCAGGAGAGCTATGAGTGACATCCTCACCTCCCTAATGTTAATGAAAACATATCTCTGTTTTCCCCACTTAAGACAGTATATTCAAAATGAAGCTGCTTTGAACTGTCGAGCTTGGCTGGAAATTGTTTATACATATTTGCAGAGCCATGTAGAGAATTCAAAACTGTCATTAAGTTAGTAAGCTCAGTCTTGTTGAAGCATCGCAGAATTTAACACACAGTATTGTCTGAGCAAATCATGAAGATAGCCTGAATGAGATTTATCTTAACAGTTGCTCTTTCCTACTCTACACCTGAAGTAGTGACCTTATATCTGTTCATAAACTTTGAAGAAAAATAGGGAACAATTAATCACCTCATGAATAAAAAGCTAGTGTAAGCCAGATGACCTGCCCCCTACCTGTTTAGTTCTATTGACTACATGGAAAGAGTAACTAGATCAGATGTAGAAAAACATTATATACCTGCAAAGACATATAGGATGAATGTCACTGTCCATGACCTTGTCCTTGTGTCCCATATATCTAAAGTTTTTAGCACTCTATTGCAGCCGAGCAAAAAGTACCTCCGGCATTCTTTCTTCAGTCTGTTTTGCCAGTACTCCTCTTGGGGATTTTTCTGAGGTGGAAATAGGCAGAATTATACAGACAAACTTTTATAAAGTTTCACTGGCCTGTTTCAGAAATGAAAAAGGAAGAAGAATAGTTACTAAATGGATTCTTAATTATTTTTTCCAGATTCTTCACCATTCCTAGCATGCTGGACTGTATAGTAAGAATGTTGTTTTAACACGGTGTAGAGGAGCAGTGACAAACCTCTCTGTAAGTGTTATTAGAAACTCCAAGTCTTCAAACCTTCCTAAGTTTCAATAAATGGGAGACTACAAGAAAGTCAACAAAACACTAAAATGTAAAAGATTTATTTTTTATTACAACTTTCTTCCTTACAAGAAGAAAAAGTAATATGTTTCCTTCTATTTAGCACAGTTCTTTTCAATCTGATTTCAAAAAACGAATCACAAAGATAGCTTTTAGTGCTTTATAAGAACTCCACGGGCCTTTTGTGTCTGCAAAAACCTTTCAGAAATTTCCCAAGAGAAGACTGTGTCATGCAGTTTCCAAGACTTAGAAATAATAACTATACTATAACTTCTGGCTAGCAATGGAAAGTAGATGAAAATCAAAATCAGGAATGATACTTTTTTTTTTTTTTCCAAAATGTAGTTTTGGTTTAGAATTGCCAAGTAATAAGCCAACTGTCATTTAAAATTATTAAATTTCCATTACTCCATTTATACTGTTGAATTTCTAGTGACTTTTTTTACTTTAACTTCCCTGAAGACATTTATTGTCTTTCAGATTTTTAAATAATAGCAGGTAAGTTCTCTCGCATCAATAGTTCCCATGAAATTCACATTTAGGTCCTGATTTAAATCCAGACTTGAGGAGATCTCACATTACAAGAGCCTGAAATACTTCACTAGTTGTATTTCCTCAGTTATGATTCGTTTGTTCATTTTCAGCTGGAACAATAACATCATGATAACTATTGTAAAACGATATGTTGCAGTATCTCTATTAGCGGGATCCGATCAGGAACCCTTGCTGGCAGAATGGTACTCTCAAAGGCGCAATCCAGACTTCAGGGATTCCCTCAGTACAAAAAGTGGAGACTGTAGCTGTAAAATTATCTCCTGAAAAACGTGATGCATGATGAGCAGTATCCAAGAACTACTTGGTATAGTGAATCCAAACTCGGCTGTTTCTCATAGTCTAGTCTGAAGTCATTAATATAAAATAGTTTTTTCCTGGGACTTCCTAAACCTCAGAAGCAATTAATTAGGAGTTCCGTTTGTGGCCTTTATATCCTCAACCTTCTGAACTATTCAAGGGAAGAGAATCTAACCTTGAAGTCTCCGTTCCAGATTTTCAGTTTCTTTTCTGTCTGCGTAATTAGAAGTCTTTTTTACTCAAAAAGTTCAGTTAGCAAAGCCTGAGTTTCCTTTTTCTCTCAAATAGAAGAATTTAGTTGAATGGATATACTGAATTTACTAGTATAAATAAAGGCTATAGTAGATCATCATTATCAATTTATATTCAAAGACTGAGAGATGAGAAAACTACCAAAACTTTGGATATAAATCCAGACTGAACCTAAACTCTATTAAAAAAAAAACAAACACCACACTATCTTGATTCGAAATCCTTAGTTTTTTGTCTTCCAATAAAATTAATGAAATACATATGAAAATATGCTATGGGAGAAAGGATTTGTGCTGAGCTGAATATGAAAGTAGTTGGGAAACCTACAGGCTCAGTGCCAGACAGAAGATCCCCCAAATTCTATCTGAGCAACCTGAGTTTGAGACAGATATGGGATTTCCAGATTTCAAAATCTGTATGTATGCACAAGTGGATGACAGAATTAGAAGGTGAAGAAGAGTAAAAAAATCTGTTGCTACAGGAGAAGAAAAATCATTTTACAGCACACATTCTTTGTTCACTGATCCATACAGTACTGCAGAAGCTGCCTATTGACTTGGCAGTGAAGGAGACTAATACAAGTACTGTGTTATGCTTATAGGGGAGGAAACAAAAGGGACCTTAATGAAATAAATAAATAATTGTTCCAAGTAACCAAGAGCAAGGATGTGCAGCAATAGGTATTTGGCACAGCGCAGGAGGAGTAACAGGCTTTCACCTGTGTCTGTGTAGCATAGAAAGCCTACTTGAAACTCTGTTCAATCATGACCTCAGTCTGGAGGACCTCATCTCTAGATTAGAATTCAAGGGATCAATGATCTCAAGATTGTATGGGATTTTACAGAAAAACAGTAGCTTTCCTGCAGCTTCCCATAGTGCAGTTTCACATAAACATTGGCTTTAGACAGATTTTAATTCACATCCACAGCAGATCATTGTCCATTTGAGAAACATATCTAGTATACAAATACAAACTACAAATCTCACGTTTTTCACCTTTAACAAAAAGTGAGAAAATAACACAATGATGGACGCTGTTTGAGCTAGAAGACAGAGAGGTGAAACTTGTCCTACAATTTTGGAGTTGTAGAAGCTCATTGGGTAGAAAGGTGTATTTGTTCACACTGCTAAAATGTAAGTAAGCTTTTCTATAGGTTCCTTTTAATGGTGTTAGAGAAGTGGACGTACATACTATGTCTTTAATAATATAAGGGAAAAATAAAAGTATGCTGATATTGTTGAAATTGTTTTGTACCTTGGAGTATTTGAATTCAAAATTTCATACGAGTTACTGGAGTTTCTGTGTCTGATTCATACTACATAACTAAAACAGGTAGATCTGTCAGAGTATAGGTAAAAGTATTAAACAATGTAAAGGTGAAGTAAAATAAATACTAAAATTGAAATTATTTATTTTTGTATAATTCTGCTTAGAAAAATTTATTCTATCTCCAGCCTATGGTTTTACTTGTTTGTCAAATCTTCAGTGAGATTCTGAATTGAAGCTACATGTGTATTTATTAATAGATACATTTGTACATAATATATACTAAAGGAGAAAGACAGTGTACTCTAACCTTTGTTTTCTCATTTGCAGAAAACATGTTCTCCTGGTCTTGTATGTTGTTTTATACATCAGGGTGGCATGTTTTATATTTTAAAAAAATATATTTGTGTATATGCTTACATACCTGTATATATTTGTATGTATGTGTGTGTGCATATACACATGGACATATGTAGACATACTTTTTATATAAGTGTATGAACACACACATATTTAAACAATGTTTTGCTGTTCTTTTACATTTCCATAATAAGAAATCTACTTTACACTGTGTGAAGCTATGATATTTAGGGAAAACAGACTGCTGTAACTAAGTGACTTAGTTGGATCTACTTACCTGACTACGTATCTATGTATCCATCTATCTATCTATCTGTCTATTTGTAAGTCAATTTCTGTTCCAGTGATTGAATTTATATGGAGCAAAAGTGCGCAAAAAGCTGTCACTGACGATCTAACTGATGAAAACCAACTGGCACATTTATTTTGCAGTTCTAGTACTTAATTAAATGAGAAAGGGGAACAATAACAGAGTAAATTTAATATTAATAGTTGTGGCTTTGATTAAATATTGGTAATAAGGTGTCTTATTTTCTGGATAACCTAGATGAAGGTAGTAATTTTCAACACTTCTTCTTTGTACAGTTTTACAGAACTCTCTGAAATGGAAGGTAATGGGAGATAACCTGTGCAATTTCATGCTCAGGAGAGGGCCAGTGTGGATCAGGTTGCTCAGGCCCATGTCCAGTTGGGTTTCATCAGGTATGCAAATTTCACATCCTCTGTGAGTAAGTTTTAACTCTCTTCACAACCACAAAGGTTTTACTTTAAGCACAAATGAAATTTCTTTTATTTCCGTCTGCAGAATTTACTAGAGGAGCAAGTATTTCAATTAAATTGTGTCAAAGAAACACATCACCTTACTAGAAAAACAGCAAATGCTCTACTTATTTTAAGAAAGGAAAAACTATTTATTTATGATGAAACAAAATCTTTACTCTCAATGATTGTTTTTAAACAATGACAATGGGAGTATGCAACATACATTCAGAAAAGGTAATCAGATTTTTTAATGACTTGTCCTGAGGCTGTTCTAACTTAATATTTTCATTGGTAATATTGGCATTAGATAAAAGATATACTTTTACTTTTATACTCTGTTACAAGTATATCAACCGTAAAAGGAGGACCAGGGAGAATCTCCATTCTCTACTGGATGAGGCTGGCAATGTGACCACTGAGGAAAAGGAAAAGGCAGAAGTTTTGAATGCCTTCTTTACATCTGTCTTTAAAAGTCAGACCAGTTATCCTCAGGTTTCTCCACTCTCAGACCTGGCAGCCTTGGCTGGGGAGCAGACTAAACCCCCCACAATTCAGGAGGAAACAGTCAGTGACCTGCTACTCCAACTGGACTGCCACAAGTCCATGGGACTGGATGAGATTCACCCGAGAGTGCTGAGGGAACTGGTGGAGGTGATAGCCGAGCCGCTTTCCATCGTCTATCAGCGCTCCTTGTTGACGGGTGAGGTCCCAGAAGACTGGAGGCTTGCCAATGTGACTCCCATCTACAAGAAGGGCTGCAGGGAGGATCCGGGGAACTACAGGCCTCTTAGCCTGACCTCGGTGCTGGGGAAGATTATGGAGCAAGTTGTCTTGAGGGAGATCACGCGGCACATGCAGGACAACCGGGGGATCAGGCCTAGCCAGCATGGGTTCACGAAGGGCAGGTCCTGCTTGACCAACCTGATCTCCTTCTATGATCCAGTGACCCGTCTGGTGGATGAGGGAAAGGCTGTTGATGTGGTCTACCTAGACTTCAGCAGAGCCTTTGACACTGTCTCCCACAGTCTTCTCCTGCAGAAGCTGGCAGTCCATGCCTTGGACAGATACACTCTTGACTAGGTAAGGAACTGGCTGGAGGGCCGGGCCCAGAGAGTGGTGGTGAATGGAGTTAAATCCAGCTGGCGACCAGTCACGAGTGGTGTTCCCCAGGGGTCGGTGCTGGGGCCTGTCCTGTTTAATATCTTTATTGATGACCTGGATGAGGACATTGAGTGCACCCTCAGTAAGTTTGCAGATGACACCAAGCTGTCTGGAAGTGTTGATCTGCCTGAGGGTAGCGAGGCCCTACAGAGGGATCTGGACAGGCTGGATAGCTGGGCTGGGATTCAACAAGACCAAATTCTGGGTCCTGCACTTTGTCCATAACAACTCCAGGCAACGCTACAGGCTTGGGGCAGAGTGGCTGGAAGACTGTGTAGAGGAAATGGACCTGGAGATGTTGATTGACGCTAGACTGAACATGAGCCAGCAGTGTGCCCAGGTGACCAAGAAGGCCAATGGCATCCTGGCTTGCATCAGAAACAGTGTTGCCAGCAGGAACAGGGAAGTAACTGTCCCCCTGTGCTCAGCACTGGTGAGGCCGCACCTCGAGTACTGTGTCCAGTTTTGGGCCCCTCACTGTAAGAAAGACATCGAGGCCCTGGAGCGTGTCCAAAGAAGGGCAATAAAGCTGGTGAGGGGTCTGGAGCACAGGTCTTATGAGGAGCAGCTGAAGGAGCTGGGATTATTCAGTCTGGAGAAGAGGAGGTTCAGGGGAGACCTTATTGCTCTCTATAACTACCTGAAGGGAGGTTGTAGTGAGCTGGGGATCAGCCTCTTCTCTCGGGTGACTAGTGTTAGGACTAGAGGGAATGGCTTCAAGCTGTGCCAGGGAAGGTTCAGGCTGGACGTTAGGAGATACTACTTCTCTGAAAGAGTGGTCAGGCACTGGAATGGGCTGCCCAGGGAGGTGGAGTCACCGAGCCTGGTGGTGTTCAGAGAGTGTTTGGATGTTGTGTTGAGGGACATGGTTTAGCGAGAACCATTGGTGAAGGGCGAATGGTAGGACTGGATGATCCTGTGGGTCTTTTCCAACCTTAGCGGTTATGATTCTATGATTAAATCTGATGACAAATTTGGTAGATGCCATCACAAAGAAGTGTTATGGTATCCAGAAAGAACCAGAATAGTTTGTGGTTCAGTGTGATGGTAATGAGTTAAAATGTAATAATGTGACATCTAATTTAGAATTTTATTTATTACATAAGAACAATTATGATACAGAGAATAATTCATTGTAAATGGATAAGAAGGATTCAGTCCTGTACATTAAAGTCAATCACAGCATGACTATGTATTACCGGTGTGTGAAACAGTGAAAAATTTGAATGTGATCCCAACATATATCTGATCAGGTATCTCAAGCAGAAGCCTTAAAGCGATATGATCACAGCTTCTGAGACTTAATTTGCAATCTGTGTGAAAAAGCAAAAGCAATTGCCTATATTCAGGAACAACTGAAGACAGAGCAGTTAAGATAACTGACAGAATGGAAATCTCGTTTTATGAGGAGAATAAAAGAGACTGCTTTTTCTGGCATTTAAAAGTGAAAATGGACGTGAATGGACATGTTATTACTAAGAAAATTAGATTACTAAAAGTAACTAGAAGTTATTAAATACAAGGACAATCTTGACACAAAAATAAATTACTGCAAACTGTAGATGAATTCAAAGAACATGTAAAGCAAAATGTTTCTGTGCAATTAAAAGGATACTTTGGAACATCTAGTTCTTTAAAATAATAAGATTATAAATGCTGGACAAAACTATTAAGGAGATTATATGTTCTGGTTACAAGTAGAAACAATAGACTCAACATGCTGCCCTTGGTCTGTTTCTCAAAGCTGATGTGTAACTGTTTTTTGTGCTGTAATTGATGGAGATAGGCAAGTCTTGCAAAGCTCTGCCTGTTGGAGCTCTACATGTTGGAGCTTCACAAAGAATGGACAGTTTCAAATTTCTTGAACTTCCATCTTCAGGCTGAAGTGCAAGTGTGTTAACCTGGTTAGAATAAAAATAGCAGAATAAATCAGTGAGAGGTGATCTGTTAAATAATACTTTTAGTGGCAGATATTCATGAAATTTGTTCTTGTATACATCAAAACAAACTTCCACTTTAAAATAAGCTAACAAATTTCATACAGTTTTTCAATGTTTATCTGTCATTTTACATTTTTCATAAATGGATCCATCCACTTTTTTAATAACTTATTACAGTTCAGCAGCATAACTGTCTTAGAAATTACATCCTAAGGTAATGAAAGGAAGGAATTGTATGCTTCTGAGTTGAAGTAATTGGTGCTTGAACTTGATAGTGCTAAACTGCAGTTTCTGAATTCATATGTGTCTAGTGTTTGCCAAGATGTATTAAAACCAGAACACATTGCTAGCATTCTTGTATTTTGGCTTCAGTAAAATGATATTTTTTTTATTTCAAGTATTATAACTATACAGTTTGGACTAGTTCCAGTGCTGGTTTTCAGCATCATGAATCATTCGATAATTAACTTTCCAGAGCCAAGATATTAATTATTTAATTGTTTTTCTCCACCTGAGAAGTCATAGAACAAAAGGTTTTGGTGACTTTTGTTCATGTTTATTCAAATCCCTTTCATCAGAAAGTTGAGCTGCAAATCTTGTGAGAACAGTCTCTCTCAAGAATGTTCCTCAATCCAGCCTGAAAATGATTCAAAAAATGGCTTTATTTTTTGTTATTTCACAAATTTCAGTTCTCTTCCTGTGTCAGAACTTAATATTGCAGACCGAAGGTGGAAATGATAAAAGTTCAGAGATTTTATGTAAGTAAAATTCCTATTTTGGGCAGCTGAGGTTTACTGTCTGAGCTAGGGGCAATAGTTTTAATGTTACATTAGATGGAAAGTTATTTGAGAGTCCGATGGCTCTGATCTGAGTTTGCTGAATTACTCTGTGCAGCTATACATATACATACCTTCTTTTAAATGGAGCAAAATCATACTTTGTAAAAAAAATCTGTATTTATTTGTCAACAGACTACACACAACCTGAATATTTAAAAGGTCATTTTTGTTGTAGTCACTATTGTAAACATTATTATTGCAGCTTCATCTGGAAGTTTTATGAATGGTCAAATAAACTTAATTACTGCTAAAATTTGGTCCTAATGCATATTTAATTTTACTAGATTCTTTTGAAATTACCCATCAGTGGTGATGTGTTTAAGCATGTGTTTTCCCAAATATGCTTTTCTTAAATTCTAAAATTATTCTAACTTGTTCATTATTTTTATTACTGATTAATATGTGTGATACGTTTGCATCAATTAATAGTTAAACTGTGATTTGTATAAGAATCATAATTGCTTACACGATGCTTCACTCCCTTGCAATTTTCCAATTGCATAATAATAAAATCAAATGAGTGTTTTATTAAGAGAAAACGTTCCCTCCCAAGGAGTTTGAAAAATGCCTCAAATTATATCTGACCAAGCCTCTACTGTTGTACCACTAGCTTTATAACTGATATAATGGTTTACAACTGTGGTACCTGACATATGTCATATTAACTAGTACAAGTAACTATTTTATTAAATGTATGCAGTTTGAAAAACCTAGAAGCCTTCCCATATGAAGCAGTGTGAAAACAACAATTCATATTGTCTATCTTCCATCCATGGCTGGGCAAAGATCTCAGGTCACATAGGTTTCAATGACAACATTTACTACAAGTCACTGAGATATAAAAAAATTGGACAAATGAAACACTTGCGGTTTAACAGAATAAGAGAATGACAGTTTGTCTCCATCCCCAGGCAAGAAGAGAAGGCTGTTTTATTTTAAAGGTGATGCAAGACATTAGACATTGCTTGCTACTTACTGTAGCTGTAGCTGTATCACTCAGTGTTCACACAATGTTGAAAGCTAAGCTTTCTAAATAATTTCAGTTGCAAGCTCTGAGGTCAAGGTCTAAAATAATTGCCCAAGCAGCATAACTAATAGCTGCAGTTCTTGAAACTTGGCACCTACTTCCAGCAAGGATATTCAGAATAACAAATTTGGCTGAGGGAAAGACATCTTTAACATACAGTTTTATGTGTGATGTCTTTTTCACTTTAAAATGTTGTAGTAAAATAAAGTTTGAAGATCAAGAAGTGGTCCACAGATGCCAGGATATGAAAACACTTTTAGTCATCTTCTGGTTCTCGAATTTCTGCATCACTTTTTGTTTAATGCCTAGCTTCAATAAATCAGAATAGCATCCTTCCCAAAATTTCTATGTATCTTCATTCTCCATAATCACCAAGGCCCAAATATTCTCAATAGCATGCCTTAGAATATTTTGGGGAAAATATAAGGATAGAGTTAAATTTCTGGACATTGGGGAAGGCAATGGACTCAATATTCTCACTTTTTAAAATTATTTAATATAGTTCTATTATATAAATTATGTGATAAAAGTTACTATTGCAGTGACACTATGTGAAACCAGTGATTTATGCTAAAACCTGAATTTGAAAGCATTCATACTGAATGTTATTTCATCAAGGGCATGCAGATTTGAATATTTCTTTCCCTTGGTCCTGAAATGCAGTTGCTGTAAGCAGGGGCTCCATAACTCAGAATGCTTCTTTGCTGGAGTGACTGGGGAGGAAATGTGAAGGCTGAATTGGGAAGTGATTGATGAGCTTGGAGTGCAGAGCTGGATTATGGGTTTTCTGGGTTATGGTGCTGAACTAATGCACATACCTTTTGGTAAAACTCTAGCTTAGGTATTGAAATAAGTCCTCTAGGTCTTCTGCTGTGAAACTATCAGGTCATGCTAATAATTGCAGTTTAGAAGCTATGGAATTTAACTTCATATCCACTGACGATCTGTTTTCCTCACAGGTAAAATAAGACTACTTTAATATTCTTCAGTCACTGCTTTAAGACCTTCTAAGAATTAATTAAGAGCCTCTAACAATTAATCCATAATAGAGTGTGTAAGCATACAGTCAAGTGGTCAGAACATATGAAAATCTGCTCTGGGTGTGCTTATTCCAACATTACAAGGAGGAGGTAATTTTGATGGTTTGATGATCACTGTTTTCACAATAGTTGAAATACAACAATGGTATAAAATATTTTTAATTATGACACATTTGCTTGGGGAGGAGAGAGCAGTAACATAGTGAATCTAAGAGAAATAATTGCATGACAAATCTTCAAACACCTATCAAACTTAGGAAATCAAAGTGAAGTGCTGATATTCGAGTGAAATGAGTTGCCTTTGAATACAACTATGAATGTTATTAAGCAGCACAAATTTTATAGTCAGACATAAACTTTTACTGTACAAAATATCAGCACTGAAATCAAACAATGTCATAACAAATATATATATGAAGACTAAACAATGTTTAAGGTTTTAGGAACTTTTTTTTTTTTTTTCAGTCATGGAATGGATGCAATAAATTTCAAGTACGGGGTGATTTGTCTTGGTTTTATTTCATTGTTTTATTTAATGGAGTAGCAAAGTAGCTAGTACCTGCAGAGCAGAGGCAGAGGATGACAAAAATATTTTTAGGAAAAATATTTTTAAACTTTCAATGTGATTTTATTTTGCATTTGATCCTCTAAAATTTGCTCTTTATCATTAACCGCCATTCACAGTAGTGTGCTGTGGGAATGAGCTGAGATCCCTTAAATCACAACCACCAGTTTAAGTGGCTTTTGTTGGCAAAGTTTTGTCATTTTGTTACCCACATCATGATAATTTCTTTCAGGAAGAAAAAAATGAACAGGAAGTATGAGAGATACTGGAGACAGTTAAAGCCATCTGGACATGGTCCTTGGTAACTGACCACCTGCTCTAGGTGTTTCTACTTGAGCAGGATCTTGGACCAGGTGACCTTCAGATCTCAGATCTTCCTTCCAACCTCAGCCATTCTGTGACTCTGTGGTTCTGTAAAAATGTAGAAAGGTGCTCTGTATCACTTTGTTTTGGGACTCAACAAGGCTTGAATGATGAATGGCATTTCTCATCATAGTTCAATCATGACTGAAATTAAATGAAGTAAAACACCCCAAACTGATAGGACTTCTGTGCATAGTGCTTTACATTGTTTTATGGTAGTTGCAGTATCTTTCTTTTGCTGAATGATAAGGTACCTAGAGGAAGAAATCTGACATAAGCTTTTTAATTTTATAGTTTTTTTAGAAAAACATTTTTTTCCCCCATCTTAGTGAACACAGTCATGTAAGAGAAACTGAGGGTGCTGCTCTTCCTGTTCTTTTCAAAATTTGGACTTAGCCGAGATCAACATTTTGGCTCCGTGAAATCATTTAGAAAACTCCCATTGACTCTACTGAGGTCAGGAAGGTAACATTAGGTAATTGGCGCTATGCTGTTCTCTCTATTGTCTTAATAAAAAAGTTAAGAGGTGGTTCTAAATCAGATTTACAGATGTATAGTTTTCAAGCCCAAATTTTATTTGAAAGAAAGCCGAGACACATGTTCTTTAAATTAGTGTAGCTTGTTTGTGATACAGTTAACTTACAGGGTGTGTTTGGCAGGGGGAAATGGTGTATACACTCAGGATTGTTTACACTGCAAATCCTAGGCAACAGTCTTCCTTTTTGGAGTTATATGTCAGTAATACAGGATCTCTCAAATCTAACAAGATGAAAATAAAACAAGATTAGGATGATAAGTTTTTATATAACTATACCTGTAAACTGTAAGGATTTCTTTTACATTTATTTGGAAAAAGTTACTTAAATTGTTGCTTGCACTAAGTAGAATGGAGATTCTAAATATTGGCTGCTGAACTAGCTAGGGAGTAGCCAAACAAAGGAGGAGGAAAGAGAGACAAAGAAATGTGACTAAATGTCTGAGGGTGACCTTAAGCATATGCAGATGTTAATATGCAATAAATTGAAGTCTTATACAACGTATACAACTGTCTTATCAACTGTAAGTTGGTCTATACATTACCTATGAAATAGTGCTGTTTTTCCAAAACTATTAGACTAGTTTAGCTGAAGCTTATGTAATGTATGTGGGATTTTTAATGTACATGCAGTATTTGCAGTCAGTTTTCTATTTGGATGAATTTAAAATGAACATAAAAATATATTTGATTTTAAATTAAATTTAGAATACTTGTTCCTATTCATACTGATAAATGATGGTTTCCAGTTACTCAAAGATTTAGTCTCATAAGAAGGCAGAGCTTTGGTGAAACCAACAACAACAACAAAATAACAACAAACAAAATCCTTAATGTAAGTTTTTGAAAGGATAGTATTATTAAAAAAAACAACAACAACAACAAAAACCCTTTAAAGGCCAACACAAGAAAGATATGGGGCTTTTGTAGTGTGACTGGAGGAGAGTCATAAAGGCGATTGAAGGACTGGAACAATTCTTCTATGAGGAACGACTTGATCATCTTGGAGAAGAAAATGCTTTGAGGAGACTTCATTGTGGCCTTTCAGTCCTCAGGAGGGAGCTTACAAGCAGGAGGGGGACGCACTTTTTACACAGTCTGATCGTGATAGGACAAGGGGGAATGGCTTTAAACTAAAAGAAAGGAGATTTAGTTAAGAGGTTAGAAAGAAACTCTTTACTCAGAGTCGCCCAGAGAAGCTGTGGATGCTCTATCCCTAGAGGCCACCTGATCTGGTGGGTGGCAACCCTACCCATAGAAGGGGGTTGGAACTAGATTATGTGATTCTGTGATAAAGAGAAGCAAAAAGAAAAGAAAGATATATTTCCAAGAAGATTTGGAGTCAGAATATATACTTAGGAAAATGCAGGTTTCATAGAAAAAAAAAAAAAAAAAAGGATTAAATTCTCAAATAGTAGAAGCAAAATTGAAAATGTAGAAATCAAATTTCTTCAAGAAAGAAAATCTGTGTGCTGTTGTGGCATTAGGAAAGATAAATTTGTGTGTGGTCATTTGAATGCAATAATGATATACATCTCTAATTGAAGGAAGGGGATTTTGGCCCACAAAGTCATTGTTTACCAGTCAGAAAAGAGATTTAAGAAACTACAGCCTTGTCTTTATTCTAATTTGTAGATTTTGAGTAAATCAAGGAGTGCTCTGTTTAGATTAGTTTTTGCTGAATGTCCCTGTTTACTTGTACTAAGTGCTGCTCAAGAAATTGAGAAGACATAGACCAGACATTCTATAATTTAAACAGACTGATAACAGAAAACATACTGTATGCTAAGGGGAAGTGTCTGTTGATTTTGCCTTCATTTTCATTCATTTATTAATTTAAATAGATTTTAAGCCACCTGCATCAATTTGTCCATATTTGACTAAGAGTTGGCCATAGACCAGGATAGCAGCAGAATCAGCTCATGAGAGTGAAAGTTCTGTTGTAGAGCTAGAAGTACAATGAACTTTTGCAGTATAAATGAAGACTAAGAAAATGTCCATGGCATAGGAACTGTTTTATACATAAGCGCCGTGTGGGAATTTTACCTTAAGGCTTAGAGTGCGGATGCAGGTGTGTATGAGTTATGCAGTATGCTACCTAAAAGTCTGTCAAATGGGACCCCAAACTGGAGCCAAAATCCTGAATCAAGTTCACTGGCTCTCCAGTCATTTTGTGGAGAGAATTAGAAATCTCAGGAAGATGGCTAAAAATTTGCACTAGTAGAAATTTAGCACAGAGCAACATCTGGACTCTTGCTCCATCTTTGGAACTTTCAAGGTGCAGGCTTCTCTCAGCTCACAGAGGCCCAGCTCCTCTTAGAGGTTATTTGGTAAGGCAATGTTTAGAATAGACTTCATCCCACCTGCTGAAAGAAGTGTAAGATCAAAACATCACCAAAGCCAGACATCCTAGGAAAGAGTATGACTCCATATTTAGTATTTAACGTGATAAACTTGATGGTTTAACTCAGTACAAAACTTTATATCTATGGTGCTGAGCTGATGTCGGCTGTGATCCCAGATGTTGGGACTGCGGCTTGGAAGGAAACGTGCATTCCATCCGCGTGCTGTGATAGTGCGAGTGTTACCAGAGGGGCTGTGCTTCTCTGAGCTTAAAGCCGTACCACTGGAATACAATCTGTTTTCCAGTCTTCCCTTCTGACCTATCCACTAGTGAATTCTGGGGCAATTTCAGCAGTAGAAGTCTGCTTCCTTCTTGGACCCACAGAGTGATTAGGGCTTAAAGATATGGGCTTAAATCCCTATAAGCAGGTTGGAATATTATTACAGTCCTTTCTCATCCAACTCCTGCGGTTGGCAGCCAAAAATAACATCAAAGTGGTATAATTTTCTTCCTAGACTTAGTAAAACTTTTGGTAACATGACAGGTATAGAGTGGATAGCCGATAGTTTGATCTTGTTACCAGTGTGGAAGATGTATGCTAATTGTAATGAATTCAGTTATTTGTCACTCAGAAGCCTTATTTTCAGTAAGGTGGGAAAAAAAGGTTGTCCCTCAGGATTTCTTTTCCGTTATTCTTTTCTGAATGAATTATATAGGAAATAATTTTACTCAAGACTATTCCATATTAGGAGAAATGATAATTTGTTCCTTTCTGAATACAGAACACCCTCCAGGCTTCCCTCCCCCACCTTCTGCCCTGACATCCTTCATTTTTTAAAGGCTTTTCTGCTTGTACTGAACTGCGTGTGTTAATACTTGCCCTCCTGCAGTACACGGGTGGAACGTACAGTCCTGTCCCAGATACAAATGTTTGGCACAGTGTTTTCAGCCTGGAACAGACTGTTTATGAGTTTCCTCAGCAGCATGACAGTGCAGTGTGATTAAACACTTTCATTTTTCTCTATGTTTTACTTTAGTTTATGTTGACCAAACATACGACATTCAAATTCACCTACTTGGAACCTCACCAAAATGAATTATCATTATATTGTTTGAGATCATGGCTTTGTTAACATGCCAAAAAGCTGGCTAAGAAAGTAAAGATACAATGGTATATAAATAATAAGCAAGGTTATTTCTACATAGAAAATGAAGGCTCTTATGAGCAATACAATGACGTGCTGATATTGACTCCACGTGCAAGAGCAGAATCAACTGACCTAAGTATAACAAGATTATTCTAAAGAGTTGAGTGAATTTTGTCACTCTGAAAGTAATTTGCTGTAAAATATGATTTAATCCAGTTCAGTACTATTCACAAACTGGCTAACTAACTAGTTTTGTACAGGAAGAAATGAAGAGAAGGAGGAAAAGAAGAACTAGGAAGGAAAGAAAATCCCCTTCATTCTGTAGGTCAGACTTTAGAATCGTCACTGTATTCATAAATATGTTTGAAAGTATTTCCACGGGTGAATAGTTTGTTTTCTCAGGCATATCTCTGTTCATCAATTCACAATGTATACAGCAGTGGAGCCAATGGAGCTTTTTCTTTATGTAATAAAGATGTAAATACTTAGCACAACACAGAAATACATTTACAGTAGTTTTAACTTGACGGTGGTTTGTTCACCAGTAGAGTGGGTAGGAATTTGGCTTCCTTCCTTTAGTTTAGGAAAAACTGTGTGCTTGTAGAAAGTATAACTGCAGCAAAGGAAAATATTTTTATTCAATGAAAATTTTCCTGAAAATTTTTAGTGGAGCTTACTTAAGGATATTCATGCGGAGATTGTTCTTCAGCTGTGTAACACACAGTGCTGCCTGCAGAACAGGCTGCTCTATAAACAAACACTTTTGCATTCTCACTTTTTGAGGAAAAAGTCTGACATCATCAGTCTCCAACTTCCTGTTGTACTACATCTCAGTTTTGTGCTGGTTTCTGGTCAAGTTCGGGTTTGTTTGGATGCAGTTCATTTGATTAGGTCCTTAAGATGAATCTTGGAGAGGCAGAAGTAATAACACAAACATGACCTAAAGAAAGTCAGGCTTGGATTTTTAAAGTTTATGTTTTTCAGACATTATTGTCCGGGAAAAATTCCAAGGTAAGTATCCAAAAGTTATCTATCATACTCCTGGAAGACCTGTCCTGATTTCTAAGTTTCACCTGACTGCTTGTTCAATTTTAATTCAAAACTCTGGTCATTTTCTACCTCTCTTCTTCAATGCAAATTGGTGGAGTGGACAAAAACAACAACAACAACAACAACAACAACAACAACAAAAACCTTGATGAATTGCAAACTACAGAACTTAGTAACATATCTACTTTTAAAAATGCTTTTTAAAATAGGCTGGCACAAAGGATAATTTACTGCAGAAAAGTTGACTTACAGATCATCTCAGGAAGATCCAAGAACAAAGAATGGTGACTGCTATAACCAGTGAATTATCAAAAGGAGGAAAAAAAAAAAAAAACAACTCTTTTTTTTTGGTGTGTTCTTGGGTCAGTGCTGCAAGGGAGGTGGTAGGGAATGTATAGCAGATTCAAAAGCACAAATGACTGCTAAGAGAGATTGTGCATGGAGAGAAACACCTCAGCATGGCAGTAGGACTTAAGAAAGTACTCACCTGCCTCCATCTTTTGTCTTTTAGTTTGTCTAGGGAACTACAAGCCAAAGTTGGAAATCTAAAATTACTCATTCTTTTTATTCTCATTGTCCAGCACCATAGACGTTATACCCAGAGCAAAAGGATTCCAGGCATCTAATACAAGATTTGTTACTATATTTTGCTATTCCATTTGTGATAATGAAGTCCTGTGTGGTCTTGACCCATATACATATTTTTTTCTCCACTAACACAGTTTATATGGATAAAAATTTAGACCTGTTGGGAAATTTCTTCTCCAAAGCAAAATAAATTAATATAGCCATCAGACTCTTGAGAAATGGCAGTGCTTAGGCCTTAGTGTGATATCTGTGACCAATTTATGGCATTACAGGTGTTCAGAAGACAAGAGAAAAGATCTGTGACAGTCTTTCTGTGGGGAATTCCAAGGCTAATTGGTTAGGTAAAGGAAAAAATACAGAGATTATATATATTATATATATATATATATAAATGTTAAAATAAAAAGTGGAAAATAAACACCTCAGTAAAATAAAGGAAGGAAGGAAGGAAGGAAGGAAGGAAGGAAGGAAGGAAGGAAGGAAGGAAGGAAGGAAGGAAGGAAGGAAGGAAGGAAGAAAACTAAACTATAAATTGAAAGAATTTTTATCTTTAAACTACCACATTGTTTCCTTATTTAAAAGGTTTTTAAAAGACAAGGAAGTATTTTCAGCGAAAATATTATCTTCCATTATAATAACCACTAGAAAAACATTGAACAGCTGTAACAACTATAATACAATACAGCATGTAGCAAGCAAAACATTTGCTTGAGATATACAATGGCTGGCAAGTGCAGCCTGACCAAGTTCAGCAGGGGACACCTACATGAATAAAGGTCAAAACTCCTCTTTCATGATTTTACAAGTTAGCATTGTCATAAAGAACAAGTCTGACTGCCTACTGCGGTGACCTGGAATAAGCTGATTAAATATGTTCTATAAATTGGAGGATGTCAAAGAGCTATGTGATGGCAACAAGAATTCAAGATCATAAAAACAAAAGCCAAAGATTCTCTCAAGTCTATCTCCACCAGTAGTCCAGTTCCTGAGGTGAGGAGAATCTCACGTCTGACTGCCTCTGACTTCACAGTAACAGTGACTCATTTATATTTGAAGGTAAAGCTGTGAGAGTCTTTGGAATAACTCACATTTTCTGTAGTGTGGAACCTTAAAGATTCTATGATAATACTTGTAAGCCAATCAATACGTGTTTTTTACAGTGAGAAAACTTGCGTAAAACTAATAGGAAAAGTGAAAAATCTGATGCTAATACTTCCTATATTCTGGAATCTTAAAACTAAAATTCTGATTTAATTATCTGAAATATATGCATAGTATGAAGATCTTTAGTATTTAAATTATCTTGCTTTAATGTCGGAATAAATATAGAAAAATGTTGAAATATGGACTTTGTCCTATAATTTAAAATTCTTTAAATTAGTTAAAAAGATGGTATACTTCTGTTTTAGCAGTATTCTTTTGATTCCCTGCTGTGTTGGTTTATTGATTTTTCTATAAGCAAGGTATTTGCTTGGAACATTGGGAATGCTTATATAAAAATAATTTCCTTAAGCTCTCCTTAGTATGCCTCCCAAATCCCAAAGCATGAATTAGAAGCAGATTTCATATACAATGTGACCACCATAAAATGACCAATGTAATGACATCTGTCATTGTTATGTCTTTCATTTGTTTACAGGCCAGAAAAACAAACAAATAAGCAGAAAACCCATTGAAACAACATTTATTGAAGCCAATAATAAAAATACACATTAATTTAATTAGTTTACATTGTGCTGAGGCATCCGGATTGCCCCTGAGGGAGAGGGTTTCAAGAAGGCTATATTTCATTGTCTCAGAAATTTGTTTATATGTTTTCTTGTAATGGACATCTCAGGGTACAAAGTTAGCCCACAACACAACTGCTTTATCAGAGTCAGTGCATCTAAATAAGGAGTTAATAAGGAGCAGGTATGCTACTCTAAGTTTTCTCTGTAGACAACCCCCTAGATCATAATCCTACAGTAAGTTTCATGTAGACTGATCCAATTTCATGCTGACAAATTTGGCCATCATTGCCACTTTCAGTTGCAGAAAAATCATGTTCCTCTTCTAAAAACATAAGATTGACTGATTAGTAAAGTAATGCTGGCAAGAAAAAAAAAAAAAAAAAAAAAAAAAAGCCCAAACCCCTCTTATTTATACTCCAGGTTTTTAAGTTTGTAATATATGCCCCAAACTTTAACAATCCAGAAAAATTGGATGGAAGGGAGGAAGGGAGGAAGGGAGGAAGTGAGGAAGGTGGATTAAGGAATTCACCCTAGTTTTATTGATTGTTTCCAAAAGTCACCAAGAAAAATATCCTGAGTGATATTAAACATTCGAACTTTCAATATTTTTTGTCATTACAACATCAGAATGTTAACATTTAAAAAATATATAAAAGTAAGAGAAATAAAGATACGATTTTATTGAGCCTGAAGATGCAAAAAGAGCACCACAGACACTGCCATCTCTGCTCTGCCTTCAGTGCAAATTTTGTTAGATTAATGTGATTTTAGTCTACATTTTCTTCTGTCTTTCTGTCTTGGAGTTTCTTTTGTTGCTTTTACGTTGCCTTATATGAAAGTTCTGTGGTTAAGTTAAATATTGCCTCTCCTTGACTGTTTAAGATTCTCTTATTTAGTCACAAAATACATAAGAAAACATTCTCTTTATTCTGTGTAGTAGAAGATAAAGCTGCAATACCAATCTTCAAGAGATGGGTGAATGCCACAGAAAAATATGGTTTTACAAAAAGGATTCAAGAAGCATTAAGGATGGTATTTAGGCAGATGAACAGCATTTCTCCTGAGACATGGGTTGGTCCAGGAAGGAATTTGTTTTCCCGATAATAAGCCCTTGGACATTTTCCCAGGTAATGGAACTAATTTGTATGATACATTTGTATGTCTTAACAATCAAATATTCATATATTAACTCAGGGTTTTTTGTTGTTGTTGTTTTTTAAACATACATATTAAAGTTTCACTCCTAAGCCTTCAGTTAAAATTAATTTATTTATCCTCCTTCCTGTGGCATGTATAATCTCTCATCTTCTGGTTGAGCTTTTATTTGGAAAGTATTTGAAAATATCATTTATTGTAAACAAATAGAAAATAAATAACTGATTTCAAATTTAATGTTCAGGAACTTTTGAAAGAAACTAAAAACAAATGGATTTCTAATATAATATTTTCACTATTTACATTGGAAACAGCTTTAAGTGGATGAGTTTTGCCAGTGTTGTATATATGAGAAAGTATTTCCCTGTGTATGGATCGTGTTGAGCTAAAGAATGAGCAGAACTGTGAAGGTTAGAATTACTATGTTAGAGATATCCAGAAGAGGCAAAAGACTCCCTAGCAACGATTTGCTTGTTCTTATCCAAATATCTTGCAGGAGGGGAAAAATAAATAATAAAATAAAATAAAAGGAGACAAAGCATTTTACCTACACAGAGTTGATAAACAAAGTATTTCCTGCGTGAGCACTTATTCAGTTGCTTCTTTACACAGGCAGAATGCTAGTCATAAACCAAGTGTTTATTTCCTTTCTTTGTCTTCTTCCTTGATTATAGGATTACAGACTATGATTTCAGGGTATGGGTTGCATGCTCTCTGCTGTCAGTGTTACTTCATTCTTTTTTCTCTGTGCTACTTCAGAGGTCCCATTTTCAAAAAAATGTTTTCCAAATGCCATAAATTTCAAATTAGTATTTCAACTATGCTGGTGTTTGAATTTCTTTCCATTTGATAGAATGGAGTTTGAAATCTAACTGCTCAAACTGGAACTTTTTAATTTGGCTACCAGAACAAAATGAGTTTTAGGCAATCTATAGAGCACTGCTTAAATTCTATTTCAATTTCTACTTTTTTGTTGTTCAGTTGAGGAGTGTGGTTGTACTGAGAAGGTACAGAAAAGCAAATGTTTTCTCCTATTCTCTAAAGACCAGGAGAGTTGAATCAGATTATAAAACAAGACCCAGCTGCTGCAACTGATTTCATTTTATTTTATTTTCCGGATCATATGATTCAGTGAATCAGATGTAGAGCTTTGCATAGTCCTCTTCACTTCTCCTTACAATCCATACCTCTGACACACTCTTGATAAACACAGCATAACATGTTGGCATATTATAAACCAGATCATGGCTAGTTTGAGGCAATGAATATTCCCTATATTGTGGATTCCAGTTGCGTGGAGCAACCGCTTTGGGAGCTGAGGAGCTATTTCTCACTGTCCGAATGATTAATAGAAGAAATCAAACAGCGAAGTTTCTTTGTAAAGTGACTCAAGTAGAGCATGACAAATAAATTAGTAATTTGTATTTAATATCCTCACCTTAAAAAAAAAGAAAAAAGAAAAAAAGAATGTGGCTTCAACATGTAGAGAAGTGGACTTCAACACTCATAGTAGCTTAATTTCTTTGGTGTAAACTGCTAAAATATCTTAATAATTTAATTAATATAGTCTGTCATCGTGGGTTGCAGTTGATTTAGTTGATTAAAAATGTCTAGATTGATTTGAATGGACAGTTTTTATTGTGGTTAGGAACTGAAATAAATGGTTTGAATGCTCTGAACAAAGAAGTGGCTGCATTTTGTAGGAAAAAGATGATGAGTGAAGAAGACAAAAAGGAAGTTATGGTGTGAGTGCCCATAGAGAAAGAGAGATCAGAAAAGTGAAGGGAGCAAACAGACGATGGTAGCAAGGATGAAATTGAGAGAATCAGGCCATACAATGGGATTTGTAATTCGTTTGTTTCTGATAATCTGATTTTGAAATTTGGAGTTTCTGTTTTCTTTTTTTCTGAAGGCGGCAGGTTTGGGATGTAGTACAGAGAGACTAGAGCCAGTTATCTTAAACTAAGAGAAGTAAAATTAAGTAAAGAGGAAAATGGCAAGAGTGAAATCTTGGTAACAGGACTTGTTTATAGAAATTTAATTTGCACAAGATAAAAGTCAGCATCACAGTTCACAGAAAACCATATAACTTTTCTTCAGTTTAAGAAAAAATAAAACAGATGTATAAGTTTGCATGTGTTTATGGATATATTCTAATAGATAGATATTGCCGTGGCAGCCTTCTGGCAGAAAGAAAGCAGGCAGTTCGTGAGACAGGCAGAAGTGGGGAAAAGTATCTGGGAAAAGAGGCTCTCTGGGACCCTCCCAGCCATAAGGAAAAAAACTCTGAGTAAAGCAAGACCAACCTGTTCTCTCCTTAGCGCCTCTTTCCTGACTGCTAGATCCAGATCTGAGCTAGGATAGCTACAGCTGGGTTATCATAATGGGTTTGATTTCTTCCTTTCAGCTCTGGCAGAAAGGGAAAAGGCAAAGACAGGCACTCTGCAGAGCCAGGCACGCAGGCAGCACAGCCTCAGCACCTGTTGCTGCAGCTACCCATTACCTTCTCATAGTGATTTTATTAACGCCCAGTGCCACATGATGGAAAGTTAATGCCATAAGGATTAAAACAAAATCCTGTGGGGCAGCAGTACAATCTTATTGCTGCTGGCAAGAAACATTGAGTCAGTACTGTATGTTACAGTTAAAATTCTATGCTACTGCTGTCAGTGTAAACAGTAATGAAACTGCTGAAGCTTCACTGAGGGAAGTGCTTTAATTTTGTTTCTTCTCCTCCAAATGCTAATAATAACAAAACGTCAAAGCACAATTGCCAAATGTGTATCCTTTAAAAAATCAGCAGGAAGTGGGCTCAGAAATAAATTACTTTGGGATTACCAGTACTCACCAACCCCCCTCCCTCCCCAAAAAAGTAATAAAATTCACCCAAATGGTGCAGAAAAGTGCGGGGGGGGGGGGGGGGGGGAGACAAAAAAGAAAAAACAAGCAAAATATGTGTTGAGATCTGTGTAAGAGTGTTTTGGCAAAAGAGGAAGCATTTCTCTTGAACAGATAAAGAAGAAGCATTCCATTACAAAGACCCACCCTTCTGAGATATTTAGTAGATATCTGATCTTTTCTTCTATATATAAGTATCATGAAATTAGATAATGAAGGCATTTGCTTTCACTTCTTATTGACTCCTAAAATTATATGAGTTTTAAAAAGTGAAGATGTCTATCTTTGCTTGGTAAGCAATTGTGCTTTCCAGTATTTCCATTTGTAGGAGACCCTCCATCCTGTGGTTCTACTGTGGGTTCTTTGTTACATCTGACTTGCATTTTCATCCAAGGTAAAAAGAGGGTAAATAAGGGTTTGTATCTGGAAGAAGAATTTATAGGAAACATTGCAGGAAACAAAGCCAATAAAAATACTAATTAGCCAAGTAAAACTGACGGGGTTTTATATATATATATATAATTTTTTAAGAAAGACCTGAGAGACTTCTGTTTTACTAAAAAGCATGCGTTAATAATATTATTAAAAAGGTAATATTGTAGTGTTATTATTAAGTGCTTTCTATATATTGCAAAAATATAAGAATGTGGAAGAAGAAAGATATTAGAAGAAAGGAGTTAGCAAAACAGTAGGAAAAAGTATACATCTAATGGACCAACAAATAATACTGAGGGCTGTAATATCATATGATATATATATGTTATATAATATAATATTATTATAAGGACCTAGACAGGCTTGAACAGTGGGCCTAGCTAGGGTAAGAATGTAAAACTTAGATTTGTATTCCTGCACTTTTCTGAGCTATGGAAAACCTCTTAAAAGTACCTCTGGACAGGGATAATTTTTGAAAATAGTTTTAGTACTACCTCATTTTTGGTTGGGCTAGACCTGCTTTGTTAGTGTACCAAATCACTGAAAAGTGGGAAGAAGATCACAAAAGCACTCAAGGCAGCATGCAGTGAGGCAGAAAGTGTGTGTTTCCCAGTTCCACAAGAAGAAGCTGCAACCATGGTTTTGGATACTCCATTTGCAAAAGTCTTTTTATGTTGTGCTACTACTGAATGTAACTCAACGAAAATAACTTTCCCAGAAAATGCTTCCTCAATCATAATGATGCAGCACTGGATCTTGCAAAGGATTTTTCTGAGAAGAGCATAGAAGAAAGTGACTTTTTGCTTGAACTGAATGGAAATAATCCAGACTTATCTGACAGCAAGCTGGAGCAGAATTTTGGGCAGAGGTTCTCAAAAACAGAAAGAAAGAAAATATGCAATTTTAACAGGAAAAAAAAAAAAGAATAAATGGAAAGAAATATCCTATTGTAATTAAATCAAGAGGGAAGAATTAGCACCCCGAGAAGGTAACATTGGGTTATACCGTCCCACACAAGTGGCCTAAGGACCACACAGAAACTTCTCTGTATCTCTGTTCAATTAACACCTCCCTTTCTTGAATGAATGAACGGAAAAGTCACGCAAGCAGAAAAACCAGAAAGATCTTGTAAAAAATCAATCAAACAAAAAATCCCTCTAAAAACAGTAGACATATTTGACGTTTGACCCAGCTCGGACAGCCAGCACACTTGGGGAGAAAGAGAAGATTCAGTGACACATAAGGAATGTAGAAACTTGAAAATAGACTTGGCACTGAAGGAAAAGCTGAATTTGATGACCAGATGATGGATGGCTAATATAAAGTGACACTGAACAGAGAAAATTATTTCCCTAGAGAGCAGCATTTTTTGATAAACCATCAGGACATGTGCCTGTAATTTTTTTTTTTTTTTTTTTTTTTGTGTGATTCTGGAATTAATCATATCTTCTAGGCATATCTTCACCAATTTGCGAGGCCTCCTGATGTTGATAGTAGATTCACTGTTAGACTTTGCTATTTACAGAGTTGGAAAAAAGACGTCTTGCAAATTTGAGCTTTTGTACTTTTCAAATTTTCTACTCTGACAAACCAAAAACAATAGGTTGTTTATTTTAAAAAAGAGGTTGTTTTCTTGTTGGTGTAGATTTTATAATCAGAGAGGACAAGCTAGTATAGAAAGAACAGATTTTTCCAATCAAGAGATTCCTTCTTTAAAAATTTAAAGTCCAAATCTATTCTTAAAATACAGAAACTTTTGGAAACTGCATATACATATAAGACCTGAATTTCTAACCTTTTAATAGAATCTTACACAATACATATTTTAAACATAGTTTTGGATGTGATTATTATCTCCTAAGTATTAACTTTTCATGTTAGCAGAACCATCTTATGAAAAGTGAAATTACCTAGATATAAAACAGTATGATAAATCCTATATGATACAAATATTCTTTTAGAAAGCACAGAGAACCTGCATTATAGTTGGTTCAGTATGGAGAAACACTCTAAAGAAATGTATCTGTTTGCACAGAAATACATCTTTATCTGGTCATCTGTCTGAAGGGTGTTTTGGAGAAAATGTTATCATTTAGAAAACAAATTAGGATATTTTATTAGTCTCTTGGATGCAATACTTCACTCATATCTCCTATAAATTAGATTTTATATTAACTTAGTAAATTAAAAATATGTTGATGCACATAAAATAGCTGTCTCTACTAGGCCCTTCAAACCACATCAAGGATGGAGATCAAATTATAGCTGCCATAAAAAAATCTTTAGTGCAGAGATTTAGCAATTATAACCTGCCCAGAGACAGAAAGATGATATATCAGATACTCTGGGATGGCATTGCTGTGAAATGCTGACTCTGTAATGGTGACTGCTTTGCTTGCAGAGTGGAGTACTGCAAGGAACGCTGTGCAGAATTTAAGGAGAAGCAAACAAAAACCAGGCAACACATTGTGGCCACTGGGTCAGTTGTCCTGAGGACCTATTTAGTGCTGCCTGAGCATCTATATGTTGTATCCTTTGTTTGCATATGGTTCTGCATTTGGTTGTAAACTATTAGAGTCATGTGTTGTAATTTATGTGATGTATTATGCTGGTAATTCAGACTCACACTTCTTACTAACTCTTCTACAAGGTAGAATAGCATTACTGATGGAGTCAGAGGGGGCATTACCTCATTTTGTTGGTGCTGCATTCAGGTTGCCTAGGGCCTTCCAATGGCTTACCTGCAAAATATCAAGGAGATGCAGCTTCACAGGTACGTTAAACAGAAAGGCAGAGTATGTGGTAATATTTGTGAGCACTGTTGCATGAATATCCTTTTCCTATACTTGTGTAAAGTGTTCACTGTTTGTTTAATGAATCTTAGGCCTCATATGCTATATTTACTCTTCCATATTTATATAAGGTTGTATAAAAGTCTGTCTGGGATATTCAACGTAGCTTCTTGGCAACAAGGATATGTTCTATGAAGTTGTTTGCTGTGTTACAAAGTACTTACTGTTGTTTTTGTTAAAAAGACAAATCCATGTATTTTCTGGTTTCTGACTTGGGAGTTTTATTGCATGCTCTTACACCTCATAATTTGAACATTTAGTGAATTGATAGTTAATCATCTGTCTTTTTCCTTCATCATATTCACTCATTAAAAACACCGTAGCTTCAAAACTTGAAAGTGTGTATATAAAAATAGACATGTGCAACTATACATATCAGAAGGAAAGGGAAATGAGATTTTTTTCTCCTTATCCACAAGACTATAATTCTATAAAGATTTGTGTAATCTCTGCTGATGAAAACTAGTTATTATGTATGTATGTGAAAAAGGCAAAAAATTAAACTCTACAAAGTCTTGGATTCTAATGCATTAGTTGTTTTTTTTTGTTTTGTTTTGTTTTTTGTTTTAACAGTAGAGCTTTTATTCATGCTCATTTGTGGCATTACAATTTGGACATCATTACTTTTCTAGTCTGGCTGCAAAGATGCTGATGAGACACATGTTTCTGATTGCAAACAGTATTCGGCTTGTCTTTGAAAGACTAGATAATAAATCCGTTCTTTCTTGTCTACACAACAAAGGCATTATTTATTACTTTATCTATTTCCTGTTATTATCAATTTTTGTTGGTATAAACAAAATAAAATATAAACATAAATATTATCTGGAAAATCCTCAGGAATTGCCAAAATGTTTTTCATTATGAGGCATGTGTCCAGCCTCTATTTCTAGTTTCTACCATAAGTGTTGAGCAACATATAGTTGCTGACATGAAAAAAAAACACATCCCATGCATTAATGTAGCACCTCTGATATACTGCAAACAGACAATTTTCTGTGCAAAAGAACAGATTTAGAAATATTTGGAATCCAGATTTCCAGCTCAAACTTTTGTTCCTCCCTTGAGAGAGGGAGAGGTTGTTAGTCTGGAGCAGTTCATGTAACAACATGAAAATTCTGTGTGTCAGAGGCTTTTAGTTGCTGTGAAGTCATGAATGAAAAATGTGTGTTCAGATTGCCTGGCCTTCTCCAGATTACTACAGAGAGCAGCAGGTGCTGCATGTAACACGCACAGGCTCAGTTGTATAGCTGATTCAAAGCAGCAGATTACAGACTCAAGGAATATTGTTCTCCATTTTTTAGCCAGGGTAGAAGTGCATAAATGTTTCTGATATTGATTTTTCAATCTCTAACCTTTTGAATGGACAGAACAGTGGCCAAATGATGCTTCTGATGTCCTAAGTGCTGTCTCATTGACCTTCCTGTGAGAGTCTGTTTGGCCTGTGTAGTCTCAGTCATGCTAGACAAGATGTTGTTTACCATTACCATCCTCAGTACCACCGGCAGTGATAGAAGCTTCAGCACTCTTTGTGTTCCAAAGGGTATATTCAGTCACTATTGAAAGGCAGCCTATTCTGCGTATTTGTTTTGCCATCTATTCATTAATAGATCTTTTTCTAATCACACCTTATGGAGGGTTTGTAAGCAAAAAACAGCCCTTTCAAGGAAGTTGGACTATGAATACCTGCTTATTCCTCATGATCCTGATGTTTGTCAAGTGGTCTACATGGTATCAGTGTAAAGCAAATTACTTCTCTCTGAGGCTATTTTTCTTTCCAGGACATCGAGGAAATTAAATTCAGAGGCTTGAGAAAAATGTGTTATTAATTTATTCAATTAATCACAGAAATTAATTAAAGAACGTGCTGGGCTTCATATGGCCTCTATTGAATGTGTAAAGGTCAATATATTGTTTACAAAAGACATATTTTGATTAGCTCATCTTCATCAACATAGCAAGTTTAAATAGTCGTTTATTCAGATTAGAGTTATTTTTAACCTGGATTGTTTAATCATCATCATCAGTTATCCAAATTAAAGCATAGCCCTTAGAACAATTTCATCAGTTAGATCAAATGGAAGCATGTGGTAAGATGATGGTAGCATTCGTCTGGAGGTGGAAAAGTAATGGACTTAGATTGATTCTGTCTCCAAACCCATCCAGAATCAATAATCTGAAGTTATTGAGTGGATCTTTACCTAAAGTGAGCAAGTCCAGACACACGTTTGAACGTACTACACAAGTGCTCCAATACTCAGTTCAAAGAATTTGCTTGGTTCCCAAATTTAAGGTTGTTCTAGTTCATGCTTTTGAAAATTACTCATGAGTAGATTTGACTAGACTGGGTGATTTGGTCACAAGGGATATGGAGAAAGCTGAAGTGGTCAATGACTTCTTTGCCTTGGTCTTCAACAGCAAGGGCTCTAGCTGCACCACCCAAGTTGCAGAAAGTAAAGGTAAGAACTGGGAGAAGACTTGCCCACTAAATGAAGATTAGGTTTGAGACCATCTAAAGAACCTGAAGTCCATGGGACCCAATGAGATCCATCCACAAGCACAAAAGTGGAAGCTATATGCGTTACACAGGAAAAAAAGAAAGTGAAAAGAGAATAAGAATGTAGGAAAATAATTTATGCAAGGTTCTGCTTATCAGAAGTATTTTCTTTCTGGATAAAATATACTGAAAAATCTTAGTTTGCCTACTGATATAACTTCATTACTGCTGTGGATGTATTTAGTGTGGTGCAGAGATATCCAAGTAAATCAAATCATTAGGGCAAAAGGCACAGAGCACCACACTCTGCATCCCAGAACTCAATCAATCCCAAAATAGTAAGTACCATGAGAGAGCAATATTGTTGCTGAATGAATAAACAGTGACTGTTGTTATCATAGATGCAGTGTCATATGTACTTTACTCCTTGTTTGAGAGCTGACATAGTCATTTCCGGAAGGTTTTCTGTGTAACTCACCACTCTAAGTTGTAAATGCATATGAACTGTAAAAATAAAGGAAATTCAGTTAAATGTCAAGACCCAAGTGCTGAATTAAATTTTTGTCAAATTAAACTTCAAATAATTTTAAATCCAACAATTTCATACAATATTCCTTCAGAATTACTCAGTTTTCCTTCAGAATTACTCAGTTTTCCTTCACATAAGACTTAATGTTTTCTTATTAGGCAGAAATTAACAAATAAATAAATAAATAACCAGAAAAATTTTGCCAAGGAATAGTCAGAGAGGAGTGCTGAGAAGAAAATGCTCATCTGAGAATTTTCACTTTTCAAAGCACTAAAATTTGCATTCGATTGAGTAAGTAATGATTATAAAGCGTTCTTTTTCCAGATTCAAGAATAGAAGGGAATGGTAAGAAAAAATCTCTGGAGAACTGACAAAAGCAAAGTGAGAGAAATATAAATGAAAAAATAAATGAAACAGATCATTTTAAAGTGTTAATGATGTGTAGCTATGAAATGGCATGTTGAATCACCAGAACTACAATATATTTTTCCTGCTAAACCCCTGGTGAAATCTTTAAAAACATTTTACTGGTATAACTGTGAGTCAGTATTTTCTGTGAAGTCTTGGGTATGCAGTTACAAAAAACGGCTGAACATTCCTTCTGGTCTCCCAAGAAGGAGTTCCAAGTAAACCCTCTATGATTCTGGAGAGTGAAAAAAAAAAATAACAACCAAAATAACAACAAAAAGAACCAACAAAGTTAAAGATTCAGAAGAGCAAACAATCTCACACAATCAAAGTATTTTTTCCCAATACTGCAGCTTCACAGACACAGTTGGGGTTATATTTGCTAACAGCCCTTTATTTTGAGTACAAGGCATCGGGTATGCAGTTCAGTTCACTAGTTGCTATAGTCTATAGAAAATGTTCTATAATTTGAGTGAGTTTTGGAAAGTACCCTACATTTATGATCTTATTAATGATCTTGTTAATGTAGAAGAAAATGACACCTCTTTATTTAAGTCAGAGATAGCAGGAGGGTGGATATGTGGTATATGATTCGACCAAATCTTTTTATATGGAAAAGGATGAAAAATTATATGACTTATTTCAATTATTTACAGTTCATCTTTTGCTATTGAGTGACAGACACTTTTAAAGTTGCACATCAATGAGTTTATCAGGTCATATACCTCAGAAGTCTCAAGACTATCATTTGCTTTACCATACCTCTTTAGGGAGTGTTTAGGAAGAGCTTGGTTGGATGCCATCATTAACTGGCTATCCTACTTCAAGTACACTTTGTCTGCCTGTATGTTTACTGGGAAGGGAATAAAGAATGTAGGTTGTGCAGACCAAAGATAGCCAATATCTGTGCACTGACAGCAAGCAGCTTGCTCACTGCTACAGTTCCTCAAGCCCTGACTTCACTGTGAGACAATGCTAGATCCCTCATCAGTATAAATATAATCCAGAACATGTGCAAACCAAACTAACTAGAACTGTATTAGCTGGCATTTTGTGCTTTTATGGCAGATTTTTACCATCTGTGTGAGAACAGATGCTCCCTAGTCCAGTGCATAGGCCTCTAGTTAATCCTTCAAGATGTTTTGAACAAATCTGAACCAGCAGAGTGGGTTTACACTGGATCATTGTTTCGTGGCATCTGGCCATGGAGTTTTGGATCTGATAGGAAGAACCCCAGAGCCAAGTTTTCTGTCTTGTTGAACCTTAGCCCACGTAAACATGAAAATAATTTTTGTTCCATAGTATCAGATACTGCCATACTGAATGGTTTACAAATGGGACATATGTGGCCTCTTTAAAAGAGAAACTGCATTTTTCTTTACGGTAAGGATTGTACAATAAAACTGTTTATTTCTATTTAGGTAACTAGGGAATAGTGCTAATCTCATGTTCTTTGCCCCAAGCTTGTATTTATTGAGCACTGCTGCCTGTATCTGCACGTCATGGACCCAGTTTTGACAGAATGACAGCACTCCTCTCCTTTTGCCTCAATACTGAATAGTGTTCCTTGGAAAAGATACTAGCCAGAAACCCAACCAAACCTGAATCTTTATGCACAGTGGGCTACTGCTCTTACTCCTTTACTTGTTTGTAAAAGTAGACTACTTTTTACTTGTTAAACTGCATTATGACAAAGGAAAAAATGGAAACTCTACCCCTCTACCCTCCCCCCCCCACCCCCCCCCTTCTCAGTGAAAATAGATAAATAAATGAAATGACTTTGGGTCAACTTGAATTTATTAGGGATTAATAATGTATAATTACAGCCATATTCTACAACCAGTAGCATCAAGAAACATTTTTCTGTCTCTCTTTTTTTTTTCTTCAATAAACTCATTTTAATTAACTATGATGAGACTCAGGGGTCTTTTAAAGAGGAACATGCTGATAAAATAAATTTATATATGAGACAAATAAGTTAAACATGGAACGTTACATAGTAAAAGCATTAAGTCTATTGTAACTTCCTAAATAAATCATATTTTAACAGCAACTAACAACCTCAGTACAGAGATAGTTTAATGAATACCAAGGGACAAATGTGCTACAGAATTAGTACTAGCTGATTCAAGTAAAGAATCCTTGGTTTCTTACTAGCATAAGACAGAAAAAATTTTTCCCTCAAAACTTTTCTTCCTAATATCCAATGCACTGAAGACAGCAATTCAGTGGGGGCCTGTTCCATTTCCACTGTAGTCAGTAGAAAGGACTCCAACTGGGATCTGGATCAAGTCCTTACTGACACTGTAGGGTGGGGTTAAAAATGTAAAAAGCTATCGTTTCCAGATCTGGCTATCTAAGACCAGATGTGCAAGGCAGGAAACCATATGATTATATTCAAACAATAAATAAAGAAGGAGTTGCCCTTGTTTAGAAGCATTTTCCACAAGTGGAAATTTTCTAGCCATGACAACATAGTGCAGGATTCAGTATTAAGTCATTGAATGACTGAACCTCTGTCCAGTGAAGCCTACTGAATCTTTGTGGACTCCAGATAAGCAGAAAGAAAAAATGTAAGTGGTCCCTTCGTGTCCAGCTAAAGCCAACAAAGGTTTTAATACTGAACTTTCTTCTGGTTTTCATTTTCTGCATTTTGAGTTACTTATCTCCTTTGAATCTACTTTTGCAGGATTTTTTTTAACTTTTGTAACATAATGCCAATTATTAAAAGTAGGCATTTCTTGCAACAAGACATGTTCCTTGAAAACAGATTTCCTTCCCTTCCCTTCCCTTCCCTTCCCTTCCCTTCCCTTCCCTTCCCTTCCCTTCCCTTCCCTTCCCTTCCCTTCCCTTCCCTTCCCTTCCCTTCCCTTCCCTTCCCTTCCCTTCCCTTCCCTTCCCTTCCCTTCCCTTCCCTTCCCTTCCCTTCCCTTCCCTTCCCTGTTTTTTCTTCTTCCTCATCTTCTCTTCTAATTCTTCTGTGTAAGAACTTTTTTTTTTACATCAAACTGGAAAAAGAGGAAAGAGGGAGAGTATTACAAAGGCAACAAAACCAAACCTCCCAAAAACAAACAACAACAAAAAAAGAAACAATAGCAAATAACAAAAGAAAACTAGCCCAAGTGCTCTGCATGAGTCTTAAAATTACCTGATCATTGCACTTACAAAAATTATTACCCTGTGACCCATTTTCTCTTTTACACATTGTTCAAAATGGATTAAAAATACTTTAATTCTGATTTGTAGCCCTTTTATTTTGCAACAACTTTTGCAATTTTTTTTTCCAATGTGACAAATGTCTAAGAAACTTCAAGGCATATCTTTTCTTTTTTGCTTCATTTACACTTCATATTTATGAAGGGAAATTCTGACTCTGACTCTTAATGTCATTTACCATTGCAAAATATCCAATCACACATGCAACATGAAGAAAGAGGGAGTTATGCAGTTACTCATAGCTGGATCAGCCCCCAGAACCTAATAAAATATTTGAGCAGCATTTTCAGGATAAAGGGCCCTGTGCTAGTAGGTCTTTAAGACCAAAAGTTTTCACAACTGTGAGTAATTGGATTAGCGTCTAGGAGCAGCCACTATGAGGAGGGTGCTGATGTGAAAGTCTTAGACATGCTTAAAATCTCTAAATTTACCAGTCAGTCAGTACTTTCCCTTTTATTATTGCTGTACAAGAATGCGAGGGTTTATACATTAGCACAAAGGTAGACATTGTCTCGTTTTCATTTCCATACATTTCTCTGTCAAGGAGGAAATAACATGCACCTGGAATCCAAACCTCCCCTGTTATACAAAGACAGCTAGAACAAAACCCAACTGTTATGAATCCCAAGGCAGATGCTATGAAAGTTTCTTTCTCCCTTGCCTCTAGTATCATGTTTAATAGTATAATTAAAAGATCTATATAATGTGTCAATACTTAATGAACTATAAGGTTGGGTGCTTTTTTTTCTTTTTCTTTTTTTTTTTTTTTTTGACTCCACAGAGGAACGTATTATAGGAATATGACTTTCCCAAATGAGAAAATTGTCCAATCTCATTGTGTCTATTTTTTTTTTTTTTCTTAAGAAGGAAGAACAGAAGCAATATTCTTAAATGATGTAATATGGTACAAGAGGCAGAGGATGCGTTTCTAAGGCTATAGTTCAAAACTACTGCTGAATCTGCATGCACTGGAGGAATCAACTCTTCAACTTGATGGAGGTCATCCCTGTTCCAGCTGGGGTCAGTGTGATTAGTTTGGGCAGCTACTAGCCAGCTGGCAGCTGGTAAACAGATGCTTTCTTATAAATCGATGATTTAGAGTAAATTAGGCCAAGTACTTTGATAATGGTTAACATGAAAAATATGACAACTACAGCCTTGTGTTTTCTTTATTCTATTGTTAGAAATTTTTAGGTTGCAGAAATATTTTATTATGTTTAAGTAAGTAGACAGCATGTAAAAGTCGTGAAAATGTGCAAAAGATTTGCCTGAGATACACCACCCCCACCAAAATTGCTACTGTAGTTATTACTGTAGTCACATTTGTGGGTCTCTTTGACAATCTGGTGAGAAAAGTGGATTTTTGAGGTATGTTGCAGTCATTCCCTAAAGCATCAAGCAGGTCCCAAGGGAGAGCTCTTTCCTATGAGATGCTGCGTATGCCTAACTATTACATGGACACACTTCTGCTGGATGCAAGGAAATCATGTCTGCTGTAAGGAATTTTTTTGCCTTTCTGTGAAAACAGGGATGATCTCCCATCTCTCAGAACCAGTCTCAACATTTAGTTCTGAGGAGGCTTACCTCCATGTACCAAACTCCACTTCAGAAATATGAAGAAGCTGGATTTCCCCTAGAGATGAACAGGCAACAATTCTTATTGTTATTCATTCTCTTTGTCCTCTCTGAAATTAATGAGATTATATCAGAAAATTTACTTTCACTGATAGTTGCCTGTCGTTTGCTTTTAAGTAAGCATAGCCATGGATAAAGTGAGCTAGATTATCCTACTACTTCCTACGTTCCTACTTACTCTACTCACCTAGAGGCATACCACTGATTTACACCAGTGTAAATAAGATCCATCTGTTGACTTCACAGACACACTGGTTGTTTCTCTTGTTAAATGATACCTCTGTGAATCATAATTTCTGTATGAATCTGGTCCCAAGGTAATAAAAGCAGGAGGTGTGGAGACAAAGATGAAGAAGAAGGTCGGTGCATGTGCCCTAGATCTGCAGAGCAAAAACACCTGTTGCTGGAAGTGTCAGATCTGACCATGTCCGTAGCCAGCAGGAAAGCTGCAGTTACTCAGTTTTATGATCATTAGAAAATACCAAAGTTGAAGATTACTGTTCACTTTCTTCTTTAATTTGCAACCAGCAGCATCCTTTGAAACAGAAAACTGCAGAGCACACCAGCATGTTGCTGATATTGGATGCACTTAGTAACTTGTAGATGCTGCTAACACTTACAACCAATGTGCTTCATAATTTTCTTACAAAATTTGGCACATATATGTCATTTACAGCTTAAAAATGTCAGCATATAATGTGCATATATTTGGACTAAGTCACAATGTAGATGCTGAAATGAATGTGAAAGGCTACCTCATTTTGTCACTTGGAACCACAATATAGAATAAAATTTGAATGTCATTATTTGTCATAGAAATGTGGCCTCAATTTGTGCTGGGAGATTCAGATTGTTCGTTAGGAAAAGCTTCTCTGAGGAAGTGGTCAGGCGCTGGAATAGGCTGCCTGGGGAGGTGGTGGAGCCACCAACCCTGGAGGTATTCATGAATTGTTTAGGTATTGTACTGAGGGACATGGTTTAGTGGGAAATAGTGATAGGTGGATGGTTGGAATGGATGATGTTGGAGGTCTTTTCCAACCTTGGTGATTCTATGATTCTGTGATTCCTTAAATGTGAGACACGTTGCATCTAAGCTAACAGGACCTAGACATTGCTTCACGCTACTGAACTCGGTATAAGATGGAAAAAAAAGCTACAATTATTTTTTCAAAAATAGATGTCTGTGATAATAGATATATTCTTTTCATAAAACTTTATATTGACGCATATTTTTACAATATAGAGGAGAAACAGTTAATAGAAATGTTACAAATGATGGGGAAATTCTTTGCAACTGAGAAATGACTGGAAATTGAAAATGCTTTCTTAGGCTTAGGTCAGCAGATGTCCTGCCATTTGGGTTCAGCACTGTTCATGCTCTCAAATCAAAATCACATGAGGGCCTTTGGGAAGCAGAGTTTTCAGACTGCTTCTCTTTGCGATCTGTCAGAAGTTTTCCATTAAGGAATACCACCCTGGACTGGATCTTGTTAAGATCATGATTCTGATCTCAGCCTTCCTTTTCTCTTTAATAAATGACCTTTCATAACGACTCTTTCACTACTGCTTGTCTATTCTTTTCTTTCTCCAGATAATTTTTTATCCTCAGTAAACATTTTTTTCCATCTGTTCCTGAAAACAGATTCTAAATGTGTAAATTCCCTGGCGAATATACCTCTTTCCAGAAACAGAATGAGAATTAGCTCGAAGGAAACTTTTTCCCCTCCACTTTCCAGTCCTAAACCTGGAGGTTTCTTGCTTATCAGGAACTGTGCTTCCAAAAATCTGCCATCAGCATCTGGGCACTCTTCCAGGCATTGCCACCATGGAGCTGCTCCTGGTCCTTCCCCTGCTGGGAAGCTGGAACAGCAGTGACAATGCTGCCAATGGTTTTTGAGAGCACGTGGACACACAACATTTGCCATCACTCCTAAAGCTGTGCTCACCTGTTCAGCTGGTTGTGTACTCACCAGGAGGACTGACACAGTCAAAAGGTTCTTCCTTTTTGTCCATTTGGGAGCAAGTCAGGTATAATATGTCTTTCACAGGTATCTGCTTTCCCAGTAAAAAAATAATAAAAATAATAAAAATCCATAAATTAAACAACACTTATGGTTTGACTCTTCGTATGATGAATACAGCTGGGAGCCATACACACAGAGGAACTTGATATTGAGTACAGACTTTGCTAAAGGAAGATACAGATTTATTTTACTTCCTGATCTCATATATCTCATCTATTTGACTTGCAGGCTGATAGACCAAAAGCCTGTATTACACTTGACTTTGTCAGTGAAAGTGATTAACCTTGCCATGAAAGTGTATCATACTGCCAGGAAGCATGAACAAAGGCTTAAATGGTCAGTCTGAGACTTTAATCTGAGCTCCAGTGCTGCAAATGCAGCAGAGATTCTGTGTTGCACCACCTCTCTTGGACCTTCAACCCCACAGCTAAAACTAAAAATGCCTGTGATTTGACCTGTACAATTAGGATCAAGGTACTGGCTGAACTAGATTTAAGGATTCTTATTGCTTTGTAAAAGTTCCTTCATCTTTCTTGAATGTAGCTGTTTCCACTCAGACTATGTTCTGTTGAGCTCAGAAATGGTTCCTGAACACATCCTCAACCATGGGTAAAGATGCTTTTCTTTCATTCTTTCCACATTGCCCGCCTTCCTCACATAGACCTACCACAATGTGTCCTGAAATGTGTAATCAGGCATTGACAAGAAGACAAGAATAACAAGGATAAGTTTTGTGGTTCACCACATACATGGCAGCACTGACTCCTATTCTTTGTGCCAAAGTAAACCCCGGTCACAACCACCTCTTTTGTACTATGTGTGAGTTTTATTCAAGTGGATCTGACAAGTGATATGCTGAGATCTGCTGTGCCTAGATTAATGTATTTATATAAAGAAATCAATAAACCTCAGCTAATTACTTCAAGAGAAGCTCAGGATGAGGGATAATTTCAGGACAGTAAAATAAAAGAGTCTGATTTGATCAAAGCAACCATCTAAACCAGTGGTGCTTAGTTTGCTTCTGTTCGTGGTTCAGTTTGGATTGCTTGATTATCTGAAAACTTCAGGGATATGCTGAAATTCTTACCCTGAATGGGAGTAATCACATATCTCCACAGCTGAGTTCTGATCTTTGTCTGTTTTAGATTATGTTTATTATTAAAAAATGCCTTATGCTTTCTATTATTTACGTATGTATTTTATGATGGGTTAATTGCTGATTATTGTCTGTGACACAATGCAAGCAATACACTGTATGTGATTATGATCACATCTGTGGAAGGTACAGAAAGTTACAAGGCACATATTGATCTACCTGGTGTGGCTATTGGCTGATGTTAACAAAGCAGCTAAAATTACTTACTGAGATAAATCATCATACAGTGAGGATTGCCAAAGGTCAGAGGAGGATTTCTGTAGTTTCAAGGCCCGTGCCAGTCTCAAGGCCCACCATCTTCAGTGAGGCCTATTTCAACTTTCCCAGTAGGTCTGCCCAGAGTCATTCCTATACCACTCTTTTCTGCCTGTTTTGCAGATATTTGCCAGGGTAATCTCCATGCTCTGGTGTGTAATGACGGGAAAGGTGAGATCTAAGTCAAAATATTTCTTAGGTCACATTCACATACAATGTCCCCAAATTTGAACATGTTTCACATTAATATCAGCTGCTACCTAAAGTTTCCAGAGCCTAACATCTGAGATAGAGGGGACTTGGCTGCAAAGAGCACACAGTCCAAACTCCCTGTTCAGCTTCCTCTTGTGTAATAAGGATCTTGGATGTGACAGCCCTGGAGCTGTTTCAGGTATTTCATAAAGATAGTTTAGTAGGTAGTCAGAGTACAGCCCTCTCAGCCTCCATGGTGAGAAGCACAGAAAGTAAATTTTCCTTCCTCAACTATAAGCCTGCTGAGTGTTTAAGGCAAATGTATATATTCATGGTAGAGACTGAGTCAATAATTCCAAAGGAAATTATATGTTGTTGTTAGAATTGATCAGAAATGTAAATAATTAAAATAAGGGCTATGTATTTATATCAGGAAAAAAATAAGAATTTTAACACAATGGAGAATTTCTCAATACAGACCAAATTTTAACTTCCAGCCTATGTCAGCCAACAAGACACAATGCATTTTTTTTAAATCTTTGTAGCTGATATATATTGTCCTCCACTGCCTAAAAAAAAAAAAAAAAAGATAGAAATTATTAGAATAAAAAAGGCAGTATGTACTGTTTTTGTTTTGTCACCGAATGTTTAGAATTTATGGATATAGTAGGGCTCTGCATACAAGCATATATAGGGCTAAACGTTCCAAGAATCTTGTTATCCTAAGATAAACTTTGCCTATCAATATACACAGTATTGATGCAGTAAATTCATAACACTTTCACCATTGACATAAAAGTATAGTTTCAAAAATTCTATTTTCTGGGAGATTTTTACGTACAGAAAAATGTTAAAAATCTCTTAGCTGACTCCCTTCCCCCCAAATAAACAAAAATAAATCTTTTTCCATATTTTATATTCTTATCTTGCATTTGTGGATTTTTTCTCCCCTAGTTTCTAAAGACATCCCAATTTTCACCTGTTGATAAAAAGTAACAAAACATCAAGAGACACAAGCTTGTTGCTCAATTTCATAAAGATTATAGCTTTAACTCTGATTTTGTGCTGGGCTGTAAACTTGTAGGCAAGCCCTGAATTAGTAACATTTTAGGACCAGCATTCCTTCCTTATCTTTTCTTCCAATTTACCTTCTTAGTTACAATAAGACTTCTAAGTAATTGGTCCAGAACTGCATTTGATAATCAGAGACAACTATAAAAAGATGTGTGATCTGGCTGTGTGGCCTCAAACAAAGGTATATCTTGTAGAATATTAGGTAATATTCTGTTCATTTTACTCATGTGTGGTCTTGCACATTTCTTTCCTGTTGTTTATATTATACTGAATATTTCTTCAGGTTACTCAGAATATGACATAGATATAGTACCACTTTCCTATTTAACTTAGTAAATTCTTTACTTTCAGCCATAAAACCTTCACTGATGAAGTTTAGGATCAAACTAGGAATAGGTGAACGGATGTTTCTAGTGGAAGAACTATTTTTAAAACTATGTGAGGGTAATGATTTGTGATAAACATGCCTTTGTATGAGGACTTTTTGATGAAGCTTATTACACAAAGGAAAGCGTTTCAAGAAATTTTATTCAGGAAAGTCCATATGTTTCAGTACTAGCAGGAAGAATAAAACCACACATTTCATCTATTTTAGTTAAATAAACATTCTTACATCTCTTTCTTTCTTTCTTTCTTTCTTTCTTTCTTTCTTTCTTTCTTTCTTTCTTTCTTTCTTTCTTCCTTCCTTCCTTCCTTCCTTCCTTCCTTCCTTCCTTCCTTCCTTCCTTCCTTCCTTCCTTCCTTCCTTCCTTCCTTCCTTTCTTTCTTTCTTTCTTCCTTTCTATCTTTCTTTCTTTCTTTCTTTCTTTCTTTCTTTCTTTCTTTCTTTCTTTCTTTCTTTCTTTCTTTCTTTTTCTTTCTTTCTTTCGCTCTTTCTTTCGCTCTTTCTTTCTTTCTTTTTTTTTTTTCTAAATGATTCTGTTCCACTTTACAGGCTTATATTTTCCCATGAAGAAAAGTGATTCCAAGAGTTCTTCATTGAAGCAATATTCCTATGATTGAGAATAAAAGAACAGAGGAATTCTATCTGTCCATGTGTGTGTGTGTCTGTCTATCTATCCTCATATTTTTGAGCTTCCAGTCTGTTTTCAGACTTTCAAACCTTTTATCCTATCCAAAATTTTTTTTTTTTTTTTAGTGCACTGACTGAAAACATTTTTTTTTTTAAATGTAGTCTTGCAACATGTGAACCTAAGACCAAATCTAAGAAGGTGAAGTAAAGCTGCAAGGTCTCCTCATTGCAGACCACTAGACACGGTATGTACTTATTTTGGCAATATCCTTGCACATAACCTGCATATACATCTCCCTTGCCTTTAATTTTAATGATTCCCTGCACATCTATAAGTCTTTTCCCAAGAAGTTCATAACAAGATTATGTCTCAGAGTCTCGTAGGGAAAGACTCAGTTTATAGAATTGAACTATAGGATTCCACCCTCTTTAGCACTGAAAAAAAAACCACTTAAAATAGACCAGATGCCTTCCCAAAAATAAATATGAGAGAGGAATAAAAGCTTCTTTGATTCTTGATACAGACATTCATTTTTAATTGAGACTAGGGATTTGTTCTAATTAAGAATCTGTAATACTGTCGTGATTTATTTGGGCCACGGTGATTTTCTCTATTTGACAGGATCATTTATAATAATTAAACTAAACAATTTCCATATTAAGCCACCAGAGGAAGAGAGCAAGAGTGTTAAATTTATCTGAAATAAAAACTGAAATGAACTGTGGCATTGTTCTGATTCTGGTACAGCTGTTTCAATTTTCAAACTTCTATTATTTTCCTCCCTCATGGTTTAAAATGTAGTGTGAATGAAATAGAAATGAAAAGAAAGCGGGAAAGAATATATTGCTCTGAGTATTCTGTGCAAACAAAAGAGTAACAGTTAAATACAAGTGCATCTATTTTATCTGTTTATTTATTTCAAGCTACTTAGAAATATGTTGTTCTGGCAAAACCCTGAATGCACATACAAAAGCTTTTGTAATAAATACTGAGAATTAAAGCCAACTTCCATATATCATAGAGAAAATTAACATGTTGAGAAAGAGTTTACAAGAACAGTTATCTGTCCTCAGGTGTGTGTAGAGTTTCAAGGGAAAGAGCAGAAGGAATATGTGCATCCCTTCTCTTATGTCTCTGGATCTACGTAGAGATTTACAAATCATCAGGATAAAAGAGCAAAGTAAAATTTTCAAGTCCTCATATTTTTCTCTGGTACAAATGAGGATCTCATCTAGTGCCATTTCTGATCCTGTATCTAATATTATGATAAATTTCAAAGGGTAGTGAATTGTGTGCCTATATATGGGTGAAATGTGAAAGAATATCTTGCAAATACCCATTCCAAGACAATCTTTTTCATGTTTTTCTGACCTTACAGTTTCTCCTCAAGCAAATGGACAAAGAAGATGGTAGATGAAAGGAGCCTCAACTCCATTCTGAAACACACTGGCTAGCAAAGCTGAGTCAATTACTAGGAGTGTTGTAATATTCAGTTGGTGCTATTCAGAACAGGAATGAAACTTCAAGATTAAGGCAAAAGAAGCACATGGACCACCACTAGTACAATGTATGCAATACCCAGAGTCAAAGACTACACCTCAAGCCATGAGGGAACTGCTGAGCACTGAGTTTACGTCATTGAGCTGTCCTAAATGACAGTAGATCTGTTTATAGTGACAAAAGTTTTAGCAATTAATTTTGACTTATCTCTTTGTTCCATTTAATTTATTTCTATTTTATGTCTGAATTCTATTTTTACAGGAAACTGAACATGAACCTTTCTTAAAAGCAGGTGGTTTCTTGAATAGGCCTTCTCATTTTTAAGTATTGGGAAAGAAATAAGACTTCCGTGGTCTCCAGACAAATGAGACTTAGAGGTTGTAAGTCTTTGACTTTCAAGCTGACCTTTCGTTACTGCTGAGTTGCTGTCAGCCATGCAAGGCTTGACAGAGCCAAAGCAGGATTAGATTTCAGAGACTTTAACCGCCATACTCAGTGGACCAAACTCTTTAGTGCTTGACCTGAAGAGTAATTCTAGCTTGCCACAACATATGGCTATACGTAGGTCCTAAAATCAAGTTCATTAAAACATTTAAATAAACATGACAGAAAGGAGGAAAAAGTGGAAATAAATGAGCAGCTGCTAACAGAAGCTGGATTTGGCAGCTATGTCCACTTCAAAAAGTGATTACATGGATGTTTCCATCTTTTAAAAGGGTCTTTAGTATAAAACAGTCAAACACCAAAAGAACAAATTAAAGAGAAGGAAATTAATTAAAAATTGGAAAACTTTAATGACTTTTGATGTGATTAAAGTGGACATGTTTTGTAGAGATTTCACCTGTTCTTTAATTTCCTATTCTATCTGGCTGTGATCTGTCCCTGCATTGTTCTGCAGTGCAAGATCTCGAATCCAAGCATGCTGTGCAACTCTCCTTTGAAAAAGACTGAAATTATATGTAATTAATGCAACTGATGTTTAACATGTTTGAAGGGTCAGGAAGAAGAAATCAGAACTCTTTCGTCTATAAAGTCCAGGAAATGAGACTTCATCCACCAGCTGCAGGTGTGATTTCAGCCCTTCATGTTCTCATTCTCCAGTCCTTACTGAAGCAAGCTATCTCTTCCAAAACAGTTTAAGGTAATAGCTGAATAAAGCATAACCTTCCCAGGAAATTTCAGGACTTTATTATCTGCTCATAGACAAAAGCCAGAAATACAAAGACAGATAATGATAGTAATAATAATAATAATAATAATAAACCAGCAGGCAAAGAATAAAAACAAATCTCTTTTTTATTAAAGCCTCTCAGGGAAGGAGATAGACCCAAGTGAAAATCTGAATTTTCCCCTAATCGCTAAGAAATTTTTGTATAGCTCAGGAAGATTTCATGTGTAAGAAATGAAGTCTAGGTTTCAAATCTAAATTCCTTATTTTGGACGTGCATCTAGTTGGAAGTTTACACTTGGTTGTTCCTTGGATTAAAATATAGTTCAGTTATATTGAGAGTATTCTGTCCTTTCCTGATTTGTTGTGGTTTAACCTAGCAGATAGGTAAACACCACACAGACATTTACTTCCTCCCTTTCCGTGGGAGAATATTGAAAAGCACAAGAACTCATGCATTCGGTTAAGGATAGTTTAATAAGAAAGAGGTAAGAAAATGAGATAGTAACAATAAAAAAAAAAAAAAAAAAACACAACTGAAAGAAAACAACAACAAACACTACAAATAAAGCAACTGATGAGCAATGTAATTACTCATTGATCAACCAGTCCTCTAGCAGTGGCATATGCCAAAGCCAACTCCTTTAGTTCTCTGTTTCAGCGTGGCATCATATGGTAGGGGATAACCGTTTGTCCAGTTTGGGTCAGCTCTCCTGGTTTTATGGCCTTCCCTCTCCTTGTGCATTCCCATCTCCTCACTGTGTGCAGTATGGGAAGCTGAAAAGTCCTTGACTTAACATAAATTCTGCTCAGCAGCAGCTACAACATTGGTGTGTTATTAGCATTATTCTCATCCTAAATCCAAACCACAGAGTCATCCCAGGCACTAGGAAGCTCAGCATAAGAAAATGTCTTTTTGTCCCCCCCTAAAAAATTAAATAAGCTCTCAAAGAAAATAAAACAATCTTCAAGCTTCTGGTAGTGGATCAAAAATGCTGAAGGCACATGTTACTAAGTACAGAACTGGTACATGTTCATACTGCTGCTTCGAATTTTTTCTAAATATTTTGATAAGGCAGTTTTGTTCTGGCAGACTCAGGATCAGATCAAGTATCATCTGTTCTGCAGCTACACAAAGGCAGCCCAAGCACCATATGGTGTGCTCTGGCACAGCACTCATGGCATAGCAGAAATATAACCAAGCAGTCACACCAGACCTAGATCAGATTCCTATTGCTTTTGAGTGTATAAATCAACTATCAATGAATATGGAACCACTATGTGCCATTGTTTTGAAATAAATACCCCTCCAATACCAAGTATTAGCCTTAATGTTTACAAGGAAACTATTTGTACGGATGCCCATGTGTACACATTGGACACTGATGTTTTCTTAGAACTTTCTGGCCAATGTCCAATTAATTTTTGCTGCAAAATGTATATTTGATAACTTATTTTACTGTGATCTTTCCTCAGAAAATTTATTTCAGTCCTATGGGAGTAAAATTCATTAAATACTAAATAAGTAGTGCATAATGCTGCCCACAGGGTTTGCACAGGTACTTGCTGTATCTCCTTTTCTGCTTCCATATATATAAAAAGTGTCCATATGTTTCTACTTGCTGTTCAGAAAAGGAGGCTAATGAAATAAGGATAAAGTTTTTAGATCTCTATAATCAGATATATCTTTCAGATAATTTATATGTAGTCATTTTCAAATTTCTAAAAGTTCTCTGAGAAAGAGATAGAATTTTTAAGATTTCTAAGAAAGTAAAATTGGAGAAGATTCATTTTAATTTTTTTTTTAAACACAGTTTTGTGGAAAATAAATATTTGTTTCAAGCTTTTAAAAACTTTAATCTTCTAAGAAACTAAAGAGAAATTCTTAGTTAAAAAGATATTTCAAAGAGATCCTTAAAAATATTTAAACATCTATTATTTTCTTAATAAGTTAAATGTGCACTTGGAAAGCAATTCCATAATGCAAAGCAATTCCATAATGCTAAGCATGCTTTTTTTTTTTTTTTTCTCTCCTATGGAACATCTATTTATTCTACTCTAATCAGTTCACACCTGTGCAAAATGAGTGTACGCAGATGTATAAAGCTTCTGTTATAATGTGGTTTGGCTTCCACTCACAGGGGAGATCTCAGCTCCAAGAATGTCAGAGATTTTCTCAGACTCATTTCTTCACACCTAATTCATGCTTCATCTTTAAGAATCGGTGATTTCACACTGCTCTAAATGTTGCTACTCCTACTGGTACAACTGCCAGATCATTCACATTAAACATTCTTACTATCACAACAATTCAGAATTTTTTACTTTATCAAGGGCCAAAATAATGGTTCATGCCCTTGGTATTTCCTGTCTAGACTACTATATTGGTCTTTTGGACACATTTCCTGCTTTTTCCATAGTTGTTTTAAAACCAAAATGTACAAAACTCTGTAGATTGTTTCTTACTTTTTTAAGGTCTTGAGAAGATGATAGATTTTTTTCTTGGCTCGAAGTACTGGAAGACTGTATCCCCAGTCAGAAATCTATCCTTTATTTATTCTTGAGTTATGATTACATGAGAAAGCAGGAACTTGTTCTGGAAGTTAATGTACAATAGAATCTCCTTTAGATAATGACGAGCTTGCAGCAACAGCCTCTGCAGAATTCTAATCATGTTGTAGAGATGAAAGATGACAACTCCCTGCATTCAACCAGTCAGTAGAGACACTGAGAGGTCAAATATTCAGGTGAGTTTCATTCGCTATTTTATTCTGACTGTACTAGAGTTAGCTGCCCCATCTAAATTAACCACATCATCTCTGTTCTGGTCATGAGAAGATCAGAGGATGTGTTTGCATCTCCAGGTAGTTATCCATCTGAATTGTTGTAGATGTTTTTTGAAATGCATCATAAAGAGCTTCTACATGATGACTGTTTCAGAGGGTCTCTAAGCTTAGACTGAATGATGAGTTAGAATCCATGGAATAGATAGATGTTATTAACTGATTTTCTTGTTTCAGGTTTTTTTTTTGTTTTTTTTTGTTTTTTTTTTTTAGTGGACAGTGATTTATTTCCCATACTTCTTCCCCTGATATTTTGCTGTTGGACTACTCAGAAAACTGTGACCCCGCTGTTACTCATGGACACCACACTGCATTCTCATTTGCGCTGGGAACATATTCTGCTTCATGGCCCGTGTGATTTTCTTACATCTGGGATTTCAACTAAGTACCTTTGTTCTTCTATAATCACGAATTTTATTTTATTCAGTTTCATATTTGACATGTTTTTATACAGACAGTGTTATTCATGCATGTTTCCTAACCAGTACTCCAACAAAGCTCAAGTGTTCTGTTGATACTATTGTGAACAGTTTTTAACAAAGATTTTTGGAAACTTTCCAATAAAAATGCAACAGAAGCAGACAAGGAGAGGTTAGGCAAACAGTGCTGCATTATACATGACCACATATAATACTGTACTCAAGAAAGGCTAAAGAAATATATTTGCTCAAAGGGACCATTTATGGGAAGTAATGGTAATAAACACAAGTAAATATTTGAGAATCATCTTTAGTTTAAAGAAACAGCAAAGACCAATGCCACCCCTACTACAGATGATCTTGTCTCATTACAATACTTTCTATTTTTCAAACGTGTGTGAAACAAATGTTGCTTCAAAAATAATACTTTAAAATGCTTTCACAAATAAAGAATTTATTCTAAATCTCTGTCAGTATTGGTAAATACAAAATAAGGTTGATAACTGATTAAGGCTCTGCATGTTTTATTGTTTGAGATTGCTATAAGTAAAGAATTGTGGCTGTCTTATGCTATTCTAGAAAACATTCAGCAGTCTTGTCTAAACTGCAGTGACATACACTATTTTTATCTACTCCCTTCTTCTTTCAGAGATTTTTTATTTACCTTGTCAGATCGGCAAGCAAGAATTCTCCATGTTCCTTTCTCTGTGAAGATATCTGCCAAGTCCTCACTCCCTGTATTGGGATAGGTGAGAATGTACATGGGCCTCTTTGTCATCTCAAAACTGATGCATCCTTCCTTAGAGAACAGGACTGAGTAGGGCTACAGCAGTCCCTGGGTCATGCTAACAGAGAAGTAGAGGGCCTTAAGAAGCTCATGACTGATCCAGATTCTTTTCAAAATCCTGATTATCAGGGAAATGAAATAACAAATTTGGCATGAATTAATTTAATATGAAAGGTTTGTTCCTTCTCTGTAGTACCATTCACTCACGTACTATCATAACAGATTCTGAGTTTTGTAGAAGGAAACCCCTCAAAAGCAGTTTCATTACTTTAGGCTTTAATGTGAATCCATGACAATATTGAATCCTTATAGCATTGATACAAGTGTCAGTGCTGCAGATGGAAACGCTCTTCTGATAAAACAAACCTGACTAATTCTACTAATGCTCTTGTTCTGTTCCTTTTTCTCAGAGATGCATCAAAAGTTGAAACCTGGGCTTCCAGGAAATGGAGATTTTCTCCAGCAAGCTCATCACTATTTATATATTAATAACATCTGAGCAACATGCTCTGGATATATACCAGATTTACCTCTTTACTTCACATCTTCTTTGAATCCTGAATTTCCCATGATTATAACATCAATAGAGAATTTGTCAGAGCTTGCTTTGCAGTTCTATTTCTCCAGTACCGATTTCCATGCATTAGTAATATGTGATATACATGTATTTCAACTCTAATAATAAATTTCAAATGCATTTTCATCATCACATCTCTTCACCCCCTCTCAGTATAGAATATAATATTTCGCCCCTCAGCTGCTCTGCTTTTTTAACTCTCTTCTAGATGTTGCACAACAATTATAAGAAGTATATTTGTGTTTAATTTTAAAATTCTGAATGAAAACCAGTAACATTAATACAGAAATTAATACTTTTAGAAGTTACAATAACACATCTTTATTTGAAATAAGTTAGTAGAATCTTAGTAGTGTTACCCTCAAAAAAGCTATGAGATCCTATAGTTTGGTAAAACAATTACTGAACTTTTGTAACTTCCAACAAGCCACTGTAAAAGTAGGGTTTTTTTTTTTTTTTTTTTTTTTTTGGTCTAGACATTGCCTAATACAATCAAGTGAGCTAAAAATTACAAACATATTGGCATCTCATTTTAATGCTTATAAAGTTATGAAGTGAGATGATTTCATAAAAGAATGAAACAAATAGTTTGCTCTCAGCAAACACATGGAAATATAATGTATGTCTATACCTCACACTTATTCCCAGGCTAGTATCAGTCTGCATTGTCAAGAGGTTACTCAGTATAAATGTGCTGCTGCCAGATCTGAATTGCCTTACTGGCTTCAAGGTTGAAGCACACATCTTTCTAGTGCTGAGAGCAGAGAGGGACGGTTGGAAACCTCCAGCAAAGGAGGCAAACCTATTGGATGGGAAAGGGACAGGAGGCAGAGGATGTCAGGAGTGGGACTGTGGTTGTTTGTTTCTTTTCCCCTTCTCTTCATTGTTTGTCAGCTATCTCATTTACCCAAAGGTGACCCTTAGATGATGCCATTAGTGAGAAATTTCTCCACTGAGAATATGCTTCTGTTATCAAAGAGCTGGTAAAGGAATTTTGTTGTTGTTTTTTAAGCTAATGTAATCATTATCAGGATTAGATCTTGATAAATAAACTGTATTCTTAAAATCCATTTTCCAAGCTAAAAGTCAGAAATTAGAGGATTGTCTGATTACTTTATCCTTGTCTTGTCTCTCAAGGCCTAACAAGACCCCCAGACTTAATACACAGACCAGGATCTCTCTGAGGTCCCCTAATTTAATGTGATGTCATAACAGACTCATAAAGTCTCTTGACTGGATTTGATCATCTATTCTTTCAAAGTACTTCCGTAGGCAAAGCTGAATGTTCTCTGGTGAATATCTGAAGGGAAACCTCATAAGTACGTGTGATTCATATGTTTTAGCTAACCAGCCCCCAGAGCCACTCTATTGAAAGCCTGTGCAAAACAAAGCTGAGATTTACAGTCATCAGAGGAGACAAAGTGAAGCTCTCTGAGATTGTAAAGATAATGTAGTGTATATAAAATGTATGCAGTTCATACATTCTGGATTTCTTTTTTTCATATTTTACATTGATCACAAATACAAATTAAAAAGTTACTATGCTCATTCTACACAAAACTCATTCACATGATACACAGATAAATGCTACAAAAAGAAGAAAATCTGTACTTTATAGAGGTGTAATTCTGTATGTGTCTGTCCAATATATATTCATTTTCTGTTTAGTTCTTATTTTGTAGAATGAATTCACATGGGTTGCCCAGGGATAAGAGCCACTGTTGAAATGATAAATGGGAATGGGTAGCATTGGGATTGGGGGCACATCTTCCAAGTTTAAAAAGCTGCAAGGCATCATCAGTAGCTTAATTTAGAAACAGGCAGTGCTATAGACTCACATTGCTCTGTTAGATAAATTAGACTAATCTGTTTAACTTTGAATGCAATTCCAAAGAAATTACTGGTGTGTGAGCTTCACATAGCTGCAGAGAAGCTGGCAAATTGACCATGCACTGTGCACTTAGCAAAAGGATTCAAAATCAGAAAAGGTATCACAAACTATGATTTCAGTTTGTGAAGTCTTTGAGAGAAAGCATGCCAATCAATAATTAGAGTAACTGACAAAAGCGATGCACAATGAATGCAGCAGAGGCAGATTTTAATATACTGCCTGCAATTTGTGTGCAGGACAGTAATCAAAATACGGATAATGTAGCAGTGAGGCAATTAAAAAGAAAAAAGAAAGAAAAAGACAAAGTATTTTAACATTTTTCATGTACACTCTGTTTAGTCAATGGAAAGAGACAACTCTGTCCAGAAAGCAATTTACCTTATTTTCAAAAGAAAATGAATTGCTTTCTGGAGTGCATCACTATCTACTCATTTGTTATGGAAAATGCCCAGCTAAGTGGCAGAGAATATACCCTATATTTTGTAGGAATCTATAATAGTTTAAAAACTTTTATTGAAAAAGTTTTTCAAACCTGTTACATTCAGATAAATCTGAAAATAATAGTAATAACAATAACAGTATATTGAAAAAGTAATTGCGTGTTTAACATATGCCTATATTCTACACCTTTATGAATGCCTATGCACACTTTTTCTGGAATAATAGAATCATAGAACAGCTTGGGTTAGAAAGGACCTTAAAAATGATCTAGTTCCAAAATGTCAGCTGTGGAAAGGGTTGCCACCCAGCAGATCAGGCTGCCGTGGGCCCCATCCAACCTGTCTTTGAGCACCTCTAGAGATGGGGCATCCACAGCTTCTCTGGGCAGCTGTGCCAGTGCCTCAGCACCCACTGACTTTTTCTCTATGTATCCCCTCTCTTAGTTTAGAATAATTCTCTCTTGTCCTGTCACTATCAGGCCAGGTAAAAAGTTAGTCTCTCTCCTCTTTATAAGCTCCCCTCAAATACTAGAAGGCTGCAATTAGGTTTCCCCGGAGCCTTCTCTTCTCCAGGCTAAACAGACCCAACTCCCTCAGCCTGTCTTTATTGGAGAGGTGCTCCAGCACTCTGATCATCTTCATATTCTCCTTTGGACCCACATCAACTGCTCCAGGTAGACAAGCATTTAAATCCATACTTACGTAATATTCTTAAAAATTTTCCAGAAGTTCTCAGTAGTTTTCTTACAGTAAGTACTGTATTATTCTTATAACAGAATAATCTGTGTTGCAACTTGAAAGTATATTCTGATATGTTTGTATTGATAAATAGGTTACAGTTTACAGATACCGAGTTGCTGTTCTAATCTCAACAATTTTGTGTTTTTTTTTTTTTAATTTATTTTTCTATATAGAAAGGATTTTCTGTTTGTGCTTTTCTTCTTTTTATTTTTTTAAACTAAAATAATTATAGGTGAAATTTGCATTCATGTAAACCAACCTACAGACTTTTCAAATCCTTAAATATCCTCTTAGAAAGTACATGGGGAGAAAGTAAGCATGTAATACATTATTCAGAAAACCTGTGAAGTCATGTTTGAACAACCAGATAGTTCTACATCTGTCCTAATGATGAAGAATTGGCAAAAAAAATCAATTGCAAGATACAAATAGACCATTGGATTATTCAAAAACTCATCATCTGTCATTCAAACTGGTCTTCAGAAACAAAGATGATCCTTTCCATTAAAAGAAACAAACAAACAAAATGACCACCAACAAGAAACAATAACCACAAACCCAACAACAACAAAAAAGGAAACAGAATAAGACAGTGAAATTCTTCTGATCTTTATATAACCCTAGAAGCACAGATCAGAATGAAGGACCTGACATCTGCAAACTCTATTCTAAGCAGCTCCCTATAGTTAGTGGGAGGAGGTTTGCATGTAGCTCAAAATATAACAAACCTTCTATTATTAAACAGTGTTTTGCTTTCTTTTTCTTACTGCTCAGTCTTTACAGAGGTATTAATTGAAGTTTCTGGAAGAAAAGGAATAGTTTACTTTTTATCACTGAACTTCACTGGTATCCTTTGGTACTTTAAAGTAAAGCTAAAATATGTCTAGGTAAACAAACCCATTTATGTAGCTTCTTAAAAGCATATATGTTGCTATCTCATTTGATTATTTTGCTAATAAATCCACTTAACTCTGATGTCTGACTGCCTCTGATGCCTCAGCAGGCAGTCCTGCTGAGAGGATTTGATGCAACACAAATCAGATGGTAAAAAGTTACTACTGTAAAAGATGTATTGTCAACTCCTGCACAGCTGCCTTTTAGCTGCAGATCACATCCTGAAGGCAACAGCACCAGGGACAGAAAACCTGTCTGGCGGATTTGTATCTTAGAAATTTGTAATCTCACATTCCGCATGAGACAGGATGCAGAATCTCTCCCTGTAACTTCAACATAAAACTCATATTTACTTTGCTGAATCAAAGTCTATACAACCACTGCTTCAAAAGTAATGCTTCTTATTTTATTCTGTTGATCTGTGATGTCAGAGGCAAATGTTGGTGGTATGACAATAGAGACTGAACCTTCCCACATGTATTTTGTTACATTTTGATGCTGTGTGACAACAGAGGGGCAGTCTGACAAAATGGTGTCTGACACGGAACTGTACGTGAAACAAAGATATATCAGTGAATTCCTCCATGCAAATAAAATTGCACCCAATGACATTAACTGACATTTGATGAACATTTATGTAGACAAACCAATGGGCGTCAACACAGTGAGGTGGTGAGCGTCGCATTTCAGCAGCAGTGACAGCAACAGTGGGTCACATCTGCTGGTACAGGCAAATACAAGCACAGTACGCAGGCTCTTGTTCATCACTGGTGAAAATGCAGAGCTAATGGTCGTGACTGTTGAGAAATAGTGCTCTGTAGCTTAGAATTTCTGTCAAATAGTATTATTGTGTGGTTTGTACCTGAGTCTTCATGGAAACAAACAGGAGGCATTACTTCTGGAGCAACCTATGTGTTTTTGAATTCTATTCTTTCTCAAATTGATTTTTCAAATGAAAAAAAGTAGCTACATACAGGAGTTGAACTTTACTCTTTTTTGCAGCATGTGCTGAAAGCAGGATAAGTTGCACAATGCTATGCAGGAGTGCTCTTCAGTGAGTTGGTAGCAGAGCACAGCTTGTAACCCATGGATGGAACAAGGAAAGTAAAAAGGCAACTGTTTGGATGTTTAAGTTTCTGATATACTTTTTTCTCATTTATGTGGCATAATGCTTTATGCTTGAGATGTAGTTACAACTTTTATTCAGCTGACATGTATTCAGCTTACCTAAGTTTAAGAAGCAGTTTGGAAGAGCTTTGTCTTTATATGAAACAGAAAACTTCTCAGCCTAAAGGAAGTCTGTTTAGGAGGAAGCTGTTGTAACCAGCTGCTAGAACCATTACAGCCCAAAGTGCATTCACCACCCATGAATATTTTAAGTACGGTGGAGAGTTGTTTTTTTTTTTCCATTAGTCCTTGAGACATTTAACATATTTGAAGATAACACAATAGATCATGCTAAAATTATCAATAACTTGCTTTAATTAAGTTACTTATTTATATTAAATTTTATAGCAAAAAGAAATTTAAAGCCCTAGAATCATTTCCTTCATGCAGCATTTGCTGTTGCATACAACATTCCTTTATCATAAGGATGGGAGTATATCATGTTTTACATTTCTGCAGTAAATACTTTGGAACTTTTACAGTCTTCTGTCTTCAGATAAACAAGTCTTAGCTCTGAACAAAGAAAGGGATCGCACTTAAATTGGCTCAGTTACCACAGAAAAAGAATTGTCTGACAAATGCTGCTCTTTGACTCTGTTCATGAGCCTCCCTTAAACAATCCCTTTAAACTTGAAATTGACACAGAGACCCAAATACTGATTCTGTAACAGTTTATTATAAAATGCTTTATTACTTGCAGACTCAGTTAGCCTCACTGATTTTCTTTTATACTCCATCTGTATTTTAAAATAAGACAGCACAGGGTTCACTCCTCAGCCCTCAGATGCCATGATATACACGTATTAAAATCTCTCCCTCTGCTTGACATGACACCCTTACATGCACTCACTGTCACAGTTAGGAACTGTCCTGGTCTCAGCTCAAGGGGGCACCAGTCAGGAGCACAGCAGAGAGCATGTTAGCATGTACCATGTGCTAATGTTTGAACCTCGGGTCCTACCCTGCTTACTGTAGTAACAAAAATGCAACCCTCAAATAATTCATGACATGTAATGCTTCAAATCTGAATTGTAGTTTTCCAACTGTTTACTTAGTTACAGATGATTATGTGGCTTGACATCAGCAGAGGACAAGCCAAGCCACTTATTGTGGTACTGCTTATTGTCCTTGAAAGGTTTTTTTTTCTGAACAAAAAATAGTGAATAGAAGAGACAGCTGACCAAAAAAAAAAAAAAAAAAAAAAAAAAGAAAGTCAGTGAAATCTTCAGATCTCACTGAAACAGTAACATTTACAGGGGTTGTAACCAGGTCTACTCAAATAAAAATAATCAGCATTAGTTATGCACTATTTGCCACTTCACACAAGAGCTACGATTCTGTAGCAATACAGATCAGACAAATTTCCAAACATCAAAATGGAGAAAAAATTCTTTGTGAAAAATTTTTGTGAATAATACATAAAAGACAAAGACTCAATGACAAAGTGTATAGCTTCTTAGGATCTCAAGATCTTTAAAGATTGTTTTGTTAGGTTATTGTTTTGTTAGTTATCCAAATCTAAGTCTTAATGTGTACTGATAACTGCGCTTTTAAAGGAAAGCAAAACTCAGTGAAAAAGAGCAACTGCACAAGAACACCACCAGACATCTTCTGTTTGTACTCTGACGTGGTGTTCTATCTTGGACTTGATGATCTTGAAGGCCTTTTCCAAAGGGAGCAGTTCAGCGATTCAGTGATCCTGTCTACACCCAGTAGGCTTTGATGTACTTGGGGTTGGAGGGGAGCTTGTTCTGCATGCATACTCTAAGGAAGATCTGAAATGATACTGTATTACCCTGGTAGCACAAAGCAAGAGGAGCATAGGCTGCTGTATGGCTCCAGTATGTGTCTCCTGTGCAACTGCTCTGGATGCTGAGAATGAGCAAAATATCTTTGGCCACATCTACTCAGAAAAGTGAGTCAAGACTCTTGTCTTCTCAGTCAGTCACATCCAGACAGTTTTAGTCAGTCAGATGCAGGACAGGTCTGAGATGAGCAGAATAGTCCCCATAGAGCAGACAGTGTCAGCTATGACAGGAGCTTAAATACCAAGTTCACTTGTAAATAAAGACGCTGCGGGCACCTTCATGTGTCTTAATCTTGACCTGTACCTGACTTTGAGGACTTTTTTCCGGTGCTCATGCACAGATATCTACTGCTGTTTGAGACATCTTAGTCAGCTTGAGATATCTGTAATTTGGTCTGAGGGAAACCTCAGGCATTTCAGATCAGCAGCTGAAGTTCAATAAAGATACCACAAAACATCTTATATGTGAGCAATGTCATGAACTGAAAATGTCAGGAAGTTAATAAAGGTTTGAAAGAAACTCGGTGCTCCACCAAATCTTTGACAGAAAGTGCTATTTCTCCATACTCCTCTTACTAATGTATCTCTACTTGAACTCAGTGTATCCTTCCTAAACTTCATTTCTTCACATTTCCGTTTGTAGGTGGTGCAGACTTCCTCATGATCCCAGACCCAGTCTCTCATCCTGTTCTACCTCTCAAAGCATGAACACATTCATTTAAGATGAGTCTCAGAACATTATTCTTTGTGAATGTGCTGCACTTTGTGTAGCAGATAGTCAGCTTCACTGTAGTAATAATGAGTTCCAAGGCTTTTTCACACCACAGGTACCCAAGGACACATTGTCCCTCACCTCTTGTACTACAGTCCTAAAGAAATATTTGAAATGGCTGTATCTGTAAAATTTAATGATATGATATAGTTCCAGAACATTCTGAGACTCATTTTGTAATAAAAAGACAAGGAGTCAAAATGCTACATTTACTTCAAAGTTTAGGAAGCGTGAGCTGATAATTTAGTTTTCTAAATCAAACACTCTCTTGGTGTGCAAAAATATAAGTATTTTTTCAGAAAAACAAACAAACAAAAAAACAAATGAAGTTGTGTTTTGTACATTCAGCTCTGAAATATTAACAAAAAATTGTTACGTCAACCCTGTCATTCCAAATTTGAACTAGGACAGTTTGCTTATCTTCAGCAGATGAGTACTCTAAAAAGAAACACTGGTTCACCAAACTCGGACCATGACAAGACGGTTTGAGGTGACTACTGTCTATTGATGATATGATATGAAAACACAATAATCAAAAGGTTTTTCACTACAGTAACCTTGAACAAAAGGGGGAAAAGTAGAGAAGATGAAATCACCTGTTCAAGTTTCCTGTAGACTACTTGTCATCCTTTTCTTTCGGGTATTTAATGGAAGCAAATCTCTTCCATCTGGCCACTCGATTTTACATATTGAATTTCAAAATCTGTTAAAATTGCTTTTCCAAGAGGTGAAATGAGGAAAAAGCTCTGTACTTTGAAAAAATTAGCGTTCAACATAACTGAAAATGCTTTATAACCCGTATGCAAACTCAAGAAATGAAAATACTGTCTTTGCAGAAGCAAAACAAGCAAACTGTAAATTTGGAAGCAATGATGGAATAGCATGGAAGCTATAGCAGTGATTTCTGGCTGACAAATGAAAAATCATGATACCCAGTAGAAAGCATTGGTCTTTTTATTAGGAAAACATATCAGTTCAAGGTTAAATTATTTTCTGAAATACTCATATGATTTCCAACCCTTATTTTTTCCCACTTTTGAAAATGTGTTTTCAGAGAAGCTGTAGATTTTTGCATGGCAAGACCTTATTTAGAAATACAAACAAGTTCATAAAAGTTTCAAATAATTAAATGCATTAGATGCTAAAGCAATCCTGTTTGTTTTTAATAAGCTCTGTTACAGTTACAGTACAATGAAAACATTCCAGTGAGTGAATGCTCCTATTTCCAACTTTCTAATCTATAATTTTCCTCAAGTTAGATCAAGTACTATTTTGATATGAAATCTAAAATAAGTGTTAGTGAGGTATGTACTTAATGAAAACTGTTACAAATGAGTTACATTGCCTTTTCCAACTGCTAATTTAAAGGCATTTCCTGCAATGCCAAGTGTATTTTATGCTGTGAAAAAACATTTGGGTAAAGACAGATGCAACAGCTGTGACATTTTATGCATGTCTAGATTGTTGGGATTCTTTAGAGTAGTCCTCAACAAAATGGTGCTGCTGCTGCTTCCATAATCCATGTATGACAATCCATAGCACTAAAAGCCAGGCCACATTCTTTGTTTTTATTTTAAATCTACTGGATAAAAACTTGGCCTCAGTAAAGTCAAAATAAAAGTTAGCATTCACTTGAAACAGGCCCAGGTTTCTCTCATGAACAGAAAATGAATAGTTTTGCTTGAACGTCTAGATTTGATTCAGCATTTTAGATTTACTAATTAACTCCACAAATTAAAGTGCTATGTGCATTTTTTCAGCTAATACATCCGTTCTCTTATGTATTTTGTGCTTATTTATTTTTTCTGATAATGCAGACAGGAAAAACATATTGATCAATGTTACCCTAAGTGTACTGTTTGTATGCATATATCCACTTGATAGAAGTGTTTCTTGCACATTGTACTGCACTAAAATGAATCTTACTTCCTTCATATTAACATAGGAAAAAAATAGAAACTAATTTGTTTAAAGTTAAGCACAATGTTGTAATTTGTAGAGGTACTGTGGATAAAATACCAACTACATTTCTATAGATTCTGGTTATTCTATAACTTAGCATTCAAGTTATGTGCATGAGTTAATAGTTGGCTCAGAAGCACAATAACTGTGTTAAATTATAAATATGTTCTCAGTATTTTAAATTGCACATGGAAAAAGTTCTTGAGTCTGAGGACTGGATGCTTCAGATGTTTATTAATTGAATACAAGTAACTTGATTGAATCAGTTCTAAGTTAATAATACTGACAAAGAAAAAAAAAAACAACAGAATATCTAATAGATGTTTAGGAAACTTACTGGAAATCAGCTGACTGCTTTAGCCCCCATAGTAGGACAGACATTTCCCTTTTATTTACACAAAGCTGCTATCAGTCTCCACACAATTTCTAGCACAGCTGGTTCTGCCATTTGAAAGGTAAAGGAAAGAGCAGTTACTACTAGTTTAGAGTTCATCTGTTAGTGTGGGAAAATATTAATAGGATAGTTTCAAGTAAGTTTATCCTTTTAAATAGTAAGAAAATATGAAATTATTCTCTGTAAAGCTAAAAATGTAATGAATTGTCTGAATTTTTCTTTCACTTTAAAAAAAAAAAAAAACAACAAACAGTATCATAAGGATTTATCCTTCAGTAACAAGGAATTCCTCAAAAGAACCTCCAGGGACAACGACTCCACCACCTCCCTGGGCAGCCTGTTCCTAATGTTTGACAACTCTTTCTGTGAACAAATTTTTCCTAATACCCAACCTGACATATCATGCTTGGGATTGCCGTAACCCAGATAAAGGACTTTGCACTTGACCTTGTTGAACCTGGTCAGGTTCTCATGGGCCCACCTCTCAGTCCTGTCAAGGTCCCTCTGGATGGCATCTGTTCCATCTGTTCCCTCCAGTGTGTCAACCACACCACTCAGCTTAGTGTTGTTGGCAAACTTGCTAAGGGTGCTCTCACACCCATGGTCCATGTTGCTAACAAAGGCAACTGGTCCAATAATAAATAATACTGGTCCAAATACTGTCCCCTGAGGAATATCATTCATCACTTGTTTCCACCTGGATACTGAGCCACTGAATGCAACTCTTTGAGTGTGACCATCTAGCCAAATCTTTATTCTTTACAGTACTGCTTCTATCAGACCTATTTCTCTCCAAATCAGAAACAAGGATGTTGTGCAGTATAGAATCAAATTCTTTGCAGAAGTTCAGGTAGATGAAGGCTGTACTGTTAATTGTAAAGACTGGTCTTTAAATTCATGCAGCTGCCAATGGTCATTAAATTTAACAGCATTTATTTACCTCGTTTAGTACTTAAAATCCAAAATCATATACAAACTTCCCTGTGGTACAGAAAATGCCTTACCAAATGTTGTGGTCTGATAGAATTTAACACACTCATTTCAATTCTCATAATAAAATTGCAGGTTTGAAGCATCTAGATTTTTTTTATTCAACCTGATTTTATGTAATTAATTTTGCCTGAGTAGGCAAACCCAGTACTACTTTTTTTTTTTTTTTTTTCTTCTTTTTTACCCCAGATAAAATGTACTCAGTCAATTGTATGTCCAGGAATAGTATCTTGGAATAGCTCAAACAGGAGCAAAGAGGAATCTACTTCCTTCTTTTCCAGTTCATGGTACATAGCCGTATAAATGCACGTGACTTCTGTCATTTCTGTTATATAAACATTAACCTTAGCATTTATACTGTGCTGATTAGGTATTTGTGGCTAAATGAATACATTCAGATTAACAAAAACTTTTATGTGTCTGATGGCATCCTGATTCACTTTTTAGTCTGCCAAAAATCCAAGAGATTACAGTGGAATTTAGACTACATTCTGATTATATCTATCCAGATAAATATGAACTGTATTCATTCTAGTTCATAGAATAAATCTCTGAAAAATGAAGTAAAAATAAAAGGGAATATTTTAGAAAGAAAATCTATAATCATTTGATGCCAGAATATCACCACAAAGAATATTTGAACTTGACTGGACAAATTGTATGATAGTCAGACCAGTGGGAAAGGAAAGAGAGAATGCACTGCAATTACCACAGCTCAATTCATAGTTTTTACCACTGCAGTAAGAAAGAATAAATGTAAATCTTTATGTACAGACAAAGTACTTAATAAAATAAGATTGTGTAGGCAGGCAGGCATACAATAAACCGACTCTGTACCTTTCTGCGGTCATTGCATTTTTCTTTCTTCTCTTGGCATCCTTGGCAAAATGGATTTCTCTCTCTATCTTGTTAAATGTCAGGCACTCTAAACACTGTAAAAAGGCTTTTCTCTATTCCAAGACAACATTGCTAAGTCAAAATTAGTAGATTGTCACTATGATAAAGCTAGTAGAGCATTGGAGTTGCTGGATATTACTAGAGCATTTTGCAGTTACATGGTGGTTTAGTATTAAAATGCTTGAATGTACAGCTGATGTGCTCTGAGACTGAGGGGAACAGAAACATTCTTTTCAGCATGAGATTATTTCCTAATGTGTCTGTTCATGCACAGTACTTATGTTTTTTGACCACTGTTTGTGGCCCGAAAGATCAGAGACGTACTATTGTCCCATAGAAGTTTTCCCCAAATATTTGTATTCCTATGATATACAAAAGTCTGTATTTCTGTCCCTTAAGGGCCATTTGTTATACATACTATAGATTGTCATTCATTATTTTCTCCTTCCAGATTGAACACAAGATCACTAAAGCCATTGATTTTGAATATGGATAATTTTAAATATTTTAATAAAAACTATTTAATAATGATGTGAACAATCAAATACGTTTGTTTGTTTATCCAGGCTTTTAAAGAAATAGGAACTTGATTGATATCATATGAATTTGTTTTTCACTTGAGTAAGGATTTGTTCTTACAAATACTCAGCTATAGTTTTAGTTATAGATTAGCTTTGAATGGTGCAGTCTATTAGAATAGTTCAGACTGAACTTCATTCAGAACTTTAACCATGTTTGGTCAAAAGGTGGGCTAGCTGGTCTACTCTAAAAGACATCTTAGCAAATAACTAACTTTTATGAAATGCTGATGACCAAAAGTATGTAGAACATTGATATTCAAAAATTAATCACAGGATAGAATTGTAGAATACACTCCCTTGAATGTCCCATAAAACAAGATACTAATCTTTCAGAAGTCAAAACAGAAGGGAAAAGTGTCTACTATAGTAGTTTGGTGTCATTTGTTAGTGGCAAACCTCTATCCTGATGCCATAGGTCAGACTTTACACAAGTAGGAGGAAATTCAGCAGCACTTGTCCTAGGCTTTATGATTTTCACAGACATTGATTTGAAAGCCTTTCTACACCTCTGTGTTGAATTGACCAAGAATCTTTTTTGTCTGAAACAAAAGCCGCCTCCTTTGTTCTCCATGACAGTGGACTGAGACCAAGGTTTGGAATGTGGCAGCTGGATAAATAATGAAAAATACATAGTAAAAGTCATTCTGTTAAGAGAGTTAGAGAGTTTATTTATTTCAGTTTCAAGCATTCCTCCCTGACCAAGTCTCCAGAACGTAATATAAAGGGTTACTTTAGCTGCAGACAGACTTTCTGTGGAGGAAATATAATATGATCTGCCCTAAAAGTCAGGAAACATCAGGTTTTTAAGTAAATATTTTATAGATTGTGTAGAATGTACCACTATGTATCAGGAGAGTAAATTGCATATATTACCTGTACTGTTATATAGACTTATCTAAGGTTAAATATATTGTTGGCTTTGGAAAAAACAGTATGAGTATTGTGTACAATTTGTTGTACTTAAAAATACAGAAGAATAAAGACTTTTTATGACCATTCTTAGCACTTTCAAAATTTTAATCGAAGCCACTTATCAGATCACTTGTAGACTAGGATAAAAGAAGGAAGAATAAAGATTCAAAAAGAAGAAACAGAAAAATATAAACCAGTTAGGTTTTCAAGATCACCAAACAGACGAGTACAGTAACAGGTAGACAGTCTTTAAAAAAAATCTGGATTTTTGTTTGCAATGAACTAAAATGAAAATTTGTAACTTACAGATATTATGGGGTAGGAGATGGGTAAGTAGGTAAAACTAAAATTATGTTTTGATCCTAAAGAGATTAACTAGAGTATTAATGTCAAGCAAAAAAAATCTCCCTCATAATATTGACCTACTAAATTGTAAGATTTCTTAAAATTAAAGCTACACATTCAGAAGTACAAAAAAAGTTGTTTTCTGTTGTCATTTAGTTAAATTTCCCATTAGAAACATGGGGGAAAAAAAAAGTAAGGAAAAAAGATTCTCTTTCTCCAGTTAATGAAAAGAGAAACAGAGGAGTTGCACAGTTGATGTGTGCTCACTCACTGTTTGAAATACGATGAAGTTTGAAACTGAAACTCTCAATCTTACATCAAAAGAGCTAAGGTAATGGGTATACCAACTCTGTTGATACTAAAAGGGTTGAAACATCGTAATTCTTTTTATAAGTCTCATTGCTTGAAGTCTACTGAGAGTAAACACAAAATCTGTTTTGAGTAGATTACCTCAGCTGCCTCATTGTAAAAGAGGAGCCTCTAGAACCTCCTTTAATGCTTTCGGAACTTGAGAACATGTAATAGAATTCCCCCTTGACTAACAACTAACCTCCACGATTTCTCCAATTTCTTAATGGATTTTTAGATTTTCTTTCTTTAGAAGTTCAGGGTGCTCACTGAGTTGGAAGGATTGACCTATTCACCTGTAATCATTTTAGGTGTAAGAAGACTTCTGAGGGCCAAACCTACAAAAGAATCTGAAGTAGTTAAATTTATTTTGCAAACAAGGCTGTTGAAGATACCTGGCAAGAGCTGTTGGATATATATATATATTTTCAGAGTACATAAAATTCAGTTTATTGAAAAGAGAAAATAAAATTAATGAGAAAAAAAGAAACAAAACAGTAGTTACATATCTTCATCTCTTTTGTACATATATTGGGTATAAGTGGGTGGTAGCTCGGTGTGGAGGAGATGAAGCATCTAAATATTTGTCATTCTAATCATTTTATTACTGATTCCTGTATCAAGTCTGTTCTGATTGTGACAATAAGTGATAAGTGTGTTTGCTGTCTTCATTTTCACCCACAACTTTTCTCTCTCATCCTTATTTTTTCCTACTGTACCACGGATGACAAGAGTGAGTGCATTCAACTGCTGGCTGTGATGCATCTCAGTTTCTTATGTTTGAGTTTTTACCATTTTATATCAGTTTTCTACTTTCACCAATATCAACAAGCTTACTTTGTCTCCCACATCATACAGAAGCATTCTTATTGGAAACAAGTTTATTACTAGATTTTAACAGAACTGTTTTAAACTTAACCAGTCTTCAGTTTATCTACAGTCTTTCTTTTTTTATTATTATTATTTTTTTTTGTCTCATCAGAGGGCTGCAGCACCTCTCCTATAAAGAAAGTTGAGGGAACTGGGCTTGTTTAGCTTGCAAAAGAGAAGGCTCTGGGGAGATCTCATTGTGGCCTTCCAGTACTTGAAGGGAGCATATAAACAGGAGGGGGCAACAGCTGTTTATATGGGTTGATAATGATAGGACAAGGGGGAATGGTTTTAAACTGAGACAGGGGAGGTTTAGGTTAGATATTACGAGGAAGTTTTTCACACAGAGGGTGGTGACACACTGGAACAGGTTGCCCAGAGAGGTTGTGGGTGCCCCATCCCTGAAGACATTCAAGGCCAGGCTGGATGTGGCTCTGGGCAGCCTGGTCTGGTGGTTGGCGACCCTGCACATAGCAGGGGAGTTGAAACACGATGATCCTTGTGGTCCTTTTCAACCCAGGACATTCTGTAATTCTATGATTTCACTGCACTTCCTCATCTCTTGTTTTTCATTCCTTATTCACTCCTAATATCCTTTTTGAGATGATTCATTGAATTATGCCTGGAGATCTCCTCCTAGTTCTGTTCACCTTGGCTACAGTGTTGATTACAGATCATTTGTGCATTTTTGATTTAGAGAAGTTCCAAACCTTCTCCATGCTTGTAAGTTATTATAAGTTGAAATAAATTTATATTATGTATTATCTATTATTTTGTACATTTATTCTTGGACAATACACTCCAGATGTCCTTACTCAAGCAGAGTTGACTTCTGGACTTCCAATCTAACCCTTCTGTAATTATTCAAGGTCTATTTCTGCCAATATTCTGTGACATTTCATTACCATGCAACAGACGGCAACAGAGGTGCTGTCTAACAAAATGGTGTCTGTCATAGAAGTGCATGTGATGCAAAGGTGTGTCATTGACTTTCTCCATGAGAAATAAAATTGCACCAGCTGACATTCATTGATGTTTGCTGAATGTTTATGGAGACTAAGCGGTGAATGTGAGCACAGTGTGGTGCATGATGAAACATTATGAATTAGTTTTTGGGTCATCTCTGCTGGTACAGATTTTTACAAGCACAGCATGAAGGATTCTGTTCATCCCTGGTGAAAACGCACAGCTAATGGTGGTGGCTATCTTGAAAAATAGTGTTTTGTGCCTGATAATTTGATCTATCAAATAATGTTATTCTGCTCTTTGTATCTGTACAAGTTTCCATGGAAATAATTAGACGTCATTACATTTGGAGCAACCTACTTATTTGTTTTTATTTTTAAAAAATCTCATGTCTTATGGAAAAAAATAAACAAAAACAAACAAACAAACAAACAAAAAAACCACCAGAATTATCTGTTGAAGAAAACTTAACTGTGAAATAAGAAATATTAATGTGCTATTTCAACAATTACCTGTACAACCCATTTCCTGAATTAAAGTGTTCTGTAAATCAACAGTTCCTTGTGTTTTACCAACCAGGCCATCCTACCAGTCTTACTGACATTATCTACCTCTATAGAATTTTCTTTAATATTGTGATTCAAAACCAAAAATTCAATAATATCCTAGTTGTTACTGTACATTTTTATGATTTTGTTTGTCTGTTTGTTTCATTTATCATTTCTCTATCTCTTCATACTTTAGAAGAAGAAGTAGCTGTATAGAAATACTGGCAATAGTCCCCCAGATTTGGGAAGTGTGTTTCTCTGCTATGAGAAAACAGAAGTTATAAGATACCTTAGATGAAGCAAAAGAAGTACTTTCTTCTACTAAGATGGGAACAGAAGCTTCCCTTCTAGGAATCATTGTTTTATTCAGGAAATTATTTCAGCAGGCGAAGACTAATAGACCTGCATTTTATTTTATTTCTTTATGCCATCAGTTGAATTTTAGTTCTTATGAGCATTGGATGCAACTTCCAATTAGTTTTGGATGGTTGTGCACTAGAATTTCTGATTTTTTAGATTTGTCCACAGTGTAGCTTAAATGAAGAGTAATGTATTATGGAATGCCAAGTATGACAATCACATAATAGTTGTTTTTCAGATTATATCTATACGTAGGGTTATATAGACTGGATTATATAACTTGGGTAGAATTATTGAAATATATTCAGTATATTGTACAGGATTTCTGGCTGTGGAAAAAAGAAATTGATTCATTTCTGTAAATTGTCATTTACATAGGAATTACTGTCCCATTGATGCTGTCTATTTCATTTTAACACATCCTTGTTGCATGAAAATAAGCAGTAACCTACATCTGCAAAACAGAAAAGAGATGAATCAGTCACAGCCGGGGTATGTTTCATATGGAGCTTGGCAGGAATGCATATGAAAATCTGATGTCTTATTTTAAACAAGTAATCACTGAAACTTAACAGACACAGTTCTCCAAAGGAACCATCAAAACTTTGTAAACCATAAATGTTTTCAATAAACATTTGGAATGTAATTATTCTACAGTAAGTATCCTATTAAACTTAGAGTTGTATTTAATAACAGTTGCATAGTTCATACAGGCTAGAACAAATGGCTAGTATAAACAGATTTGATAAAGACCAACAGTCATGAAGGAGATATGGATACCATATATACGTCTTTGTATTTATACAAATAAATTTTCTTAATGCTTCCATATGCTTGGATGAGTATGTCCTCTATACTTTCACATTTCACACATCCAGGCTGGATGAGACTTTGAGCAGACTGGTCTAGTGGGAGGTGTCCTTGCCTATTTCAGAGGAGCTGGAACTAGATGATCTTAAAGATTCCTTCCAACCAAAACCATTCCATGATTTCCATTATTATTTGTACATATTTCCTTCCTCATGCACGTGTACATCTAGCCCATGCAATATTCCTTAAAATTCTGTAAAGTAAATAATTTTAAAATAAAATTTCTATTTTTTTTTGCCTTTTCAGATCCAGATGTAATTTATTTTCAAGAAATCACCTGATTAATATTGATTTTGCATCAGTGCCAATACATGAGAAAGACAGAGTTAAACCACTTGTCTGTATACTGCAGAACTCTTCTACAGACAACTACTGTTAAATTAATATAAATATCTTATTTTCTGATCATAGTTTCACTAATATCTCTACAGTTTCTGGTGAAAAAAAGAAATTTTAGAACATTTCAGTTGAGCTGTCTTAGTATTTGGCAGGAACAAATTCACTATTTTGCCTATCTAACTAGTAAAATAGTCTACAGTAATTAGCATAGATATAAATGTGTGCATTACAGGCACATGAATTACATAAATGAAATGAGATTCATAACTCCTACAGTTAGGAAATTGCATAGTCAAGCATTTCTGTTTACACTGGCAATCTATGAGGTAATCACAAAATGAATTTAATTATTGTGCTCTGTAGATAAATTGTTCTATACCAAAATATATGCTAATCTATATCATAAACACCTACTGAAAACAGTGTGCTTTGCTTCTATTTACAGTGTTTTTTTATAATCTGAAATATTTAATTCTAATTATGAACATAAAGCAATTTGCTATATGAGGGCTACTTCAAAAGTAATGCCTCCTGTTTTATTCTGTTGGCCCACAATATCAGAGATGGATGGTGGTGGTATGCAGGAGAGACTGAACCTTCCAGCCAACCTCCTATTACATTTTGTTCCCATGTGACAGATGTCAGCAGAGGGGCAGTCTGACAAAATGACATCTGACATGGGAGTGTGTATGAAACAAAAATGTGTAATGGAATTTCTCCATGCAGAAAAACTTGCACCTATTGACATTCTTTGATGCCTGCTGAAGATTTATGAAGACCAAACAGTGGATGTGAGCACAGTGAGGAAGTGGGTGGTGTGTTTCAGCAGCGATGAGAGTGGCATGAAAGACAAGCTATCTTCCATGTGGCCATTCAGGCTTATACGAGCATAGCATGCAAGCTCTTGTTCATCACTGGTGAAAATGCATATCTTATGGTGGTGTCTATGTTGGAAAATAGTGTTTTGTGGCTAAGATTTTTCTCTATCAAGTAGTGTTATTGTGCTCCTTGTATCGGTTGTAGTTTCCATGGAAACAAATAAGGAGGCATTACTTTTGGAGCAAGATATGTATAGTTCAAGTGTCGGTCACTTTGAAATACTGTGACAGTTTCAGTAACAATATAAAAACATGATTATTCATTTCTTTTTCTTTGTTTGCTTGCTGTAACATATTTTATAGGTATGTCTTAATGACACAAATCTTTATCACATTAGTCTTCCCTTAAGTAAGAAAATACTGGACAATTTCCAACCCATTCTTTTTTCAAAGTAGAACATCTGTCATTTTTAAGGGAGGTAGGTTAGGTTCGATCTCATTTTGCATTGCTAGGAATGGGTTTATGATATTTTTGCTCTTAATTCAGTACAGTGAGAACTGACATTTTTCAGTCTCACTTGTAATGAAACTTCATTGATTCAGTAGCTTCATTGCTTTCAGTGATATTAAATGCAATGAAATGACAAGATTTGATCACTAGAAAACTCTTGCAGTTAGCTTCAGGTGGAATATTTACACAACCACACCTTGTTAGAACACTGAATGGATTATTCTGGTTGAGATACAATCACTTCCCTGAAGCCAATCTCGACTATAAATCTGACAGACATATCAGTATCTACTTACTCATCCCAAATTCTTAAGCAGGACCTATGCTGAGCTTTTCTGGCTCCACAGTTTCAGTCTGGCATGAATTATACAGTAAAAGTAAAAAAGAATGCATGACCTTAATATGATCTGATAGAATCAAGTTTAGAAGCCACTTATTGCCAACACCCAACTTAAAAATAAAAATGACATTAACGACAGAAATCTGCTGTACAACAGGGTCCACGTGGAAGATAAATTGATAACTTGAGCTTGGGAGAATGTTACAGGAGTACTGTTCAGGCACAAGATAGGCACAGGTCAAATAGAAAAAAAAGTCCTTGGTCAGAAAGAGAGGACTGACTACTTTTCCCCACCCTACATCCAATCCAAACCTAGTTTCTCCTCAGTTTTAACTCCTCTGCACATCTGCATCATTTCATGGGACACAAACAAAGTAGAGAAACAATTTACTATGAGTCTTTTAGCCTTTTAACAGCTGGGAGATCTCCTGCGAAGAAAATGCATATTAAATGACAGAAGACTATAAGGATACAGTACAGAGATCTTAAAAAAAAAAAAAAAAAAGAAAGAAAAAAAAAAAAAAGGAAATTAGTTACTAGAGTTACTAGAGAAATCTGAAAAATGTATTAAGTGTAAGCTTTACATCACAAACAAATGAATGTCTTAGTCTCTCAGACTCCACATTGTGGACTCTAAGAGACTTTGTGTTGATTATAAAAGTATGACATAATAAAGTGATCTTTTTAAAGATTGATACCTACAATACTAGCGATTTTTTCTGTTGGTTCTGTTGGTTCCAATGTAAATAGATCATTGGATCAATAGATCACTGAGAAGTGAAATACAATACTACATATTGTAATAAGTACATATTTTGATGAGGAACTGTCTGGAAAAGTGAAAAAGACCAGCTATACTTCACGAATATCTAAATAACATTTTCTTTGTCTCTCAAAAAAACAGTTGAATTCCATTTCCACTCCTGTGTGGTTTCTATATTTTTTCCTTATTCTCAATATATCACATAAACTTTTTATTTTTATTCAAACTAATTATGAAATTTGAGAGTTATAGAGAGAGCTGCTGGATACCACTTGAAATAACTCCCTCAGGTCACACACTAAAAAAAGCTATTTTGTTATAATCATGGTATCATAGAATCACTAAGGTTGGAAAAGACCCACAGGATCATCCAGTCCAACCATTTGCCCATCACCAATGGTTCTTGCTAAACCATGTCCCTCAATACAACATCCAAACGTTCCTTGAACACCTCCAGCGTTGGTGACTCCACCACCTCTCTGGGCAGCCCATTCCAGTGCCTGACCACCCTTTCAGAGAAGTAGTATTTCCTAATGAGACTGCTACTCATCATCTCTGCAATAGGAACTGACTGTGTATATTCTTATCTCACCTGAGGTGCGAAATAAGGTGTGTCATTAATGTCTCATTAATGTCTTTTATATCACAGCTTGGAATACCTACAAGCATTTGATACATGAATAAATGCTATCAAGATTCAGTGTCCAAATTACTCTCACTAGCATGGTTTAACATAGCTAACTTTTTTTTTTATCACTTGCATATAAGAGTTTTTAATGTAAGTTTTGAACTTATATATATGACTTATTTATTATCCAGATCCATTTTAGTTTTGAGTATCTGTTAATTCAGATGTTCAGGTTTACTGTTGATAGGAAATTGACAAAGTCCCTGGAAAAAAAACAACGAAGTATTACACATTGCTTAATCCTTGGAGGGAATAGAAAGCATAGTATGATAAATTCCATTCCTATGTGTCTATTTGAAAAACTGTTGATAATGCTGATAACAAATGTAATAAATTTTGGTAATTGGAAATCAGACAGGGTTAGAAAGAAAAGCAGAGCATGAATTTTTCTCAATCAAAGTGGATCAGCAGGTGCTTTAGTTCAAACATGAGAGCATTTACATTCCCTTCAAATCAGGCACTGATTTCAAAATGAAGCAGATATGTTGATGGGTCCTGGACCTGCCCTGTTCAGTTGACTTATAACTAAGTAAATATAAAATAAAATGAAAAGTAGGATGACACTGAGATTTATTAGATTCTGTCACTTCTCTGAATCTACATTTTTCCCATCGCACGGTCTAGTGACAATTATCTAGAGGGACAACACTGTTTGGTTTACTTGAAAGTGTCAAGATGCGATGCCTAAAAAATAGTAATGAATAATTTCCGATCAGATATTTATGTTAGAAATTTTCAGCCACATTAGACCACAAGCATGATTGATTCCGAATACTTACTATATAGAGATACGTAAGTGATGATGGTATTAAAATATATGTTGTCATAACATGCTTATTTCAGTTTAATTTCAATAGTTTGCTCTTTCTCTGCCATCCAGCTTGCTTATTCAATCTCCTAATATTTCTGGAACTTGTCAAGTATAATGTCACTCCCTTGCTCGTAAATTTTCATTTTCATCCTATCCTTTTTGTCACTTCAATATCTTCCTTTCACGCTTGCCCTTCCTTTCCTTAGTTCTGTCTCAATTTTTGTTCTTTCTTCCCTGTGATGTGGCATGAAGATCATTGTATTTCTCATCTCATTTTCATTGTTTTAGACCAAGGTAGACAACACAAAGTCACCTCAATTTCATCCTGTACATGAAAAGTTCCTCATGGGTTGTTTCTGGGATCTGACATAGCCTCTATGTCTTCTGTGGTACTTCTGTGACTAAGATTGCATTTGTGACTGTCTAGTGGACGTTAAAGACTCCTTGGGTTTTACAGATACATTTAAATATGAAATCATAACAGATGATTCAAAAGTGTATCTTGTATAAATTTACTATTTATTATCTATGTGTTGATATACCACTTCTTCAGTTACTGGGTTTCCAACATTTTTTTCAAGCCAAGATTAGGTTAAGAGTCTGCATACAGAAGAGATCAGAATTTTTTTTTTTTTTTAGAAGAGTAATATACCTGTTTATAATCATTTACAGCTGAATATGTTGTAAAAAATGAGATTTTGGCCCTCCAGTGAAGCTCTGTAGAGCTGAGTGGCTATGGAAAATGAGTCATTTTCTGTTTGAGTTCCCACATGATCAGCAGATCTGAACAAAGTTTCAACAGCAGGAATATGCTTTGTTCACAGTTTTATACTTTCCTGCTCAGTGAAATTTAAACTGGAGTCAGAAATTGAAGACAATAAGGTGCTCCCAGTAGATTTCATTTGACAGAGTCTTTAATAATTGTGTTAATGTAGAAGTCAGAAAGAAATCAAAGCAGCTTTCATAGTTTCCAGTACTTACACTTAGGAAAACTTTCTCTGCAGTCCCTGAGAGACAATAAATCCAGAGCCTCACAATGCAAATTTTACAGAGCTGTTTTCTGAGTAGAAGCATGCCGAGGTTTTACCTTTACAGCCAGGGTTGTCCAATAACATTACAAGGGTAATGTTATTTGTCAGTAGTTTATTTGCCAGAAACGTGGTTAAGACATTCATGAATTTGCAGAATGCATTTAGATGGTCAAGAGAAGCAGGAAACATTAGCTGCTCTTTATTCCTCAAACATATCTATAGTAATGTAGTACCAGAACAGTATGTCACTCGACTATGATATTGGAGATGCACACACTTTCCTTAGTTTGAGGAAATTCATAAACATTTTCTTCATAATTTGCAGGAAAAAAATACCTTAAGCTTCTATAAAATAGGCTGTCTCAGAAAGAGGCAGAATACAATTTTACACGCAGATATCGTAATCACTGGGCAAGAGAATCAGCCCTAGTTTCTGGTTCTGGCCTAGAATATCAAAGCAACTACATTCATAATTTCACACACACAGATAAATGTATCCTCATAAATATATTAAAAGGAGATTTAGCCTACAAGGTTTTTGAAAGCCAGCTGTTGAATTTTGAGCAGGAACCTGAATCAGTTTGTCAATAGCTGTACAAGAATGTGGTACAACACACAGGAAAGATTCATCACATTTTTACAGTGATTGGAGAAAATCTGGGGAAAGTCATCCAAAGAAGAGAACTGAAACAAGGAAGAAGAGAAATGAAACAAGAAAAGAGCAATCTCAGTCTCACTTTTTTGAATAAAAGAAAATTATTTACTTTTACTTCCACTGTTGCCTTTTTGTTTGTTTGTATTCCAGGAAAGAAACATTTACTTGAATAATAACTTATAATAAATAATTTGACTCATATTTTGCTATCTAAAGATAAACTGTAAATAAATACGACTGCTGTTTGAGATAGTATCTAGGACTGAATCATGCTTCTTCACAGAATGGTATTGAAAAATTGCCATTTGAAATAAGTCTTGTTAATAGGTGTAGCAGCATACTCCATACAGGCACAGAGTGAACACTAAAGCACACTGATTTTGCATGTGTATGCATGCACAGCTGTCTTTCATTCTGGTTCTCTGACTTGCAAGCGGATGTTCGTCTAATGAAATCCATTACTCCCAACAATTAACATATTGTTTTGTATTATTAGAATATTTTTCAAGGGGGATTGGAGTGTTCTTTGTGTACATATTACTGCTTCTTTTGCTTTGGCCAATTATGATCTCAGCCATAGTATATGTAAATGTAACACAGCACTACCTGAAATGTAATATTGTTTCTCCCATTTAGGACTAATTTTATACATTTTGTTTTTAATTAATTCAGCTACTTATTAAATTGTCCAATTGTCAACGGTTTAAAGGGCTGGTCCGGCCCGGTTCCGTGACTAGTGGGGTGGAGGGATTTCACAAAATCCGCGCCTCCAGGAAAGGAAACAAGGGACCCCAAAATAATTAAAAACAGCGGCAACAATCTGAGGAGAAACAAACTAATTTACTAAATATAGTATCGGAATGTAAGATAACACACTAGAATACAATATAAATCAACAATAATTGAGAGAAAGATTGTCCAAGAGCCAAAGACCTTATGCTAATACTGAAGCCTTGTGTGCAGTCGGGCGCAGCAGTAGTGAGACAATACGACAGGGAACATGGCGAGACGAGAAGAGGGGCAAGTCAGATGACCTGCGCCCTTATATCTGTTCCCTGGAGCAGGAATAATAACAGTACTTGAAAAGGCTCTTGGGGAACGTAGTTCTCTTCCAGACAGGTACCCAGAACTAAAGCATTTGCTCTTTAACTCCCAGTACACTGCATGATGTTGTGATGTGGAATACTGATAACCAAAATCATAAAACCATGACACCGATAAAATAAGTTTTATAAATAATAAAACTTGTATAACATATATAAATAATAAAAATTAGTTTTACATCTCATTTAAGTCTAGCTTTTCAGCTAATAACTGGATGTTGACATTTCTAACTCCTTTAGTGAGTTCTGTTGATGATTCAGATACTTCTGGTCTTCAAGCTATCCTCAGTGTTAGCCAAGAAATGGAGACTGTCCAAGAGCATTACTTCAGAAATGAAACTGCAGTGATCTTATTATGGGAGAATGTGCTGCTGGTTAGAATGAGCATTGCATTTTAACCACCTCACAATGTGAATATCTGAAATAGGATTAGATGATGGAATTACTTATATCTACAAAGATAGAATTTCCTCACAGATCTTGTGAGGACATTTTTCCAGATGTCTTTTTTCACTCAAGAAATGATGATGATAGGTTTTCAAGATAGTCTTTTATATCTCTGTTTTCTTGCTTGTACTTTGTCAAAGACTTCCCGAGAGCTTAAAGAGCTCCCCATGCCTTGTGACAGAATATATAGCCTTCCAATTATTTCTGTCACAGAGAAGCATCTCAGCCACTCTCTGTCCTAGTGGTATGTTAAACATTAGGGGTGGGGATCAGCTTTTGGATAACAAACTTTGTTATAAGGAGCATCCTTGAAATTAGTTGTAACTCAACCTAGGTTAACTAAAAAACCAAAACTATTTGCAAGTCCCAGTGTTGTAATGTGCACCACAACTGACATACTTGTGTATCTCCCTCCTCCTCACATCAGCCTTTCATCTTGTCGTTGTGATTCAGCATGCATAATCCTGTGGAAAGTCATTAAATCACTGTGTTTTATTTTCTGTACAAATGCTTCCTTTCAGAACATGTAACCAAACTAAATGGAATGACTGTAGAACATTTGAAGATTTTGACTGAAAAAAAAAAAAAAAAAAAAGAGAAAACAATGTCCTTTCACTCAGAAATGTCACTGGCCCAGAGATGGGTGAACTCTGACCAGTGACTTCTCAGCTCCAACATCCTGTCAATAACAGTTGCTATAATCTGCTGTCTGCTTGGTTGATTATTGTCCTTAGTAACTTTACCCAGACATTATTCTAGATCATTCACACACTGTACTTCTGTGTCTCAGGAATGAACTATTTGTTGTTACATTTTTAGCCTACTAGATTCAAGAATAAATTCCTTTTAATGACCTGATCAGTGATGCAAAATATTGATGCTGAGTAATCTCGAAAAATCACAGTGATTTGGCAGTTTTCTCTCTTCAGAACTCTGGGCCTGTTCAGAATCTTTCAAAGTCTGGTACACATTACCCTCCAAGTTTTATGAATATTCCCAACGTCACGCTGAAAATGAAGACTAAAAAAAAATTTAATGTGAGACAGAGTGTGAATATTTATCACAGAAATCATATATTTATATTTATTTATTATATATTAATTATTTACATTGGAAAGGACCACTAAGATCATCTAGTCCAACCACCAATCACCAATCCATCACAACCATACCCACTAAAACTTGTCCTTCAGTGCCACATCGACTCTGTTCTTAAACACCTTCAGGGACGATGACTCCATCACCTCCCTGGGCAGCCTGTTCCTATGCAACACTACACTTTATGAGCTGAAACTTTTCTAATATCTAACCTGAACCTCCCCTGGAACAAGATAAAGCCATTACCTCTTTTACTATGTTTGTTACCTGGGAAAAGACTGACCCCCACCTCACCACATCCTCCTTTCAGGCAGTTGTAGGTAATGATAAGGATTGAGCCTGAACCTCCTCTTCTCCAGATTAAATAATGCCAGCTTGCTCAGCTGCCCCTTATTAGACTTGTGTTCCAGATCTCAAAGATACTTTGCAGAATATACTTCATGTATTTTAAACATTCCCACAAAGGAGGTAACAAAATAAGAAAATTCTGAGAAATTTTTTTAAGATCCCAAAGTATTATCAGCTTCACTATTGATTGCAGAATTGCCTGTTCATTGCAGGTATCTCTATGAGTGAGAATTGTCTTCCATGCTGCTGAATATGCAGGTAGGCCCTAACAGTTCCCTGCCTGCGAGAACAAAGGACAGTACTCTCACAGTAGGTTTGTGAACACCAGCAGCAAGGTTTATGATTAAAGATCTAGAACCATATTGTTTGTTTTTCCAGTAATGACCAAAATATACCAAGTTTTCCCTGAGAAAGTGGACATGCTTTCAGTTGTGATGCTTAAATGAATGCAAGGAGTAATATCTCCATATGTTCCCCCTCATCCAGTTCAGTCTGAATTACAGGAGAAATTCCAAGAAATCTGGAAACTGTATAGTGTCACTGTAAACCAAGGACTTAAGATGCCAAGCAGCTTCAATCTTATCCAGATCCATACCACACCCTACATACGGGTTGTGTCTAAATGTTACAATGTTAGCCTAACTATATTTGTTAAGGAGTTGCATATGTCCTTTGGAACAGAGCATTATATTATCTGTTCTTCCACTCCTGCTGTGCTGACCAATAGCTGTTGATCAAACGAAGAGTGAAATAAAAAATAAAATAAAAAAATCAAATAAGAGCTTTTAGTTTTTACAAGCAGATCAGGAAATTCATAGCATCTTTGTAAACAATAAAGAAAAAAAATGTTGATCAAATAATCCTACTTCAAATTATATTCATTATTCATTTTAATTCAGAACATCAGCAACATATTACTGGTTCAGCATTTTTTTTTTTTTCAGAAGTGTCACGTGTGGCTTATTCTATACTATATAGCATGACATAAACCTATACAATATCAAAAATCAATTGCAAGATAAATATTGCTCCAATAGTTTAATGTAGAAAAAGGACACAATTACTGAATCTATTGTTGTCATTTTATTCAGAATTGGTAGTGTACTTTTGAAGAAACTTTGTCTGTCTGTCACAACACTAGCAGTGATTTTGCAACCTAGAGCAGCCTTGAAGCAGGAAGACTGGACTTCCTTCAGAGAAAATGAGTACAGAAGATAAATTCCTTGAAGATACTCTTAAAAATGAACATTTAAGTTCTCTGGAAACAGGCAAGAGTTATTCTAAAATACAATCCTTTAGATAATGTGGTGTGGATACTGCATCCTCAAAACCAACAATATTCTGTAAATCTGTTGACATGAAATGCTTTACTCACTAGTCTAGGTTTAGCCACATGAAAAAAAAAATCCATTATTTAAATGCTATCTAAATTTCATGACAGATACGCATAAGGCTTATTCATCTGATTGTCTGCATAGGGAACTTATTTCATGTCCACACAAATGCTCACCTTCTGTGTCTCTATTCCTATGAAGTCATTATTTAGTATTCTCCTCAAGTTTCATGCAGAGTAGAGGACTACTACACAAAGTACTAGCAGGTTACCCTCTGGAGAAAACCATTTCACATTGGTATAAAGGCAGAAAGGACTTCTAGCATGAAATGGAGATCTATTCCTATCAAGTAAGGCTAAAATATTTTATTCAGCTTCTGAAAGCAAAAGATGAGTGAAGACATGGGTTGTGGAAGGAGTAAGAGTATAAATCAGTAAAAACTGTCTGTAAATACATTTAGTTGGATAGCAGAAGACAAGGTTTGTATATTAGAAGAATGTGCTCCAGAAATATTCCTTTTACAATGGAGAAAATAAGCTTATTAACACTGACATGAATATATATAAAAATTTGGTACTAGTTTATGCAGACAATTAATTATATATTGTCAAAAAGATACAATATCAGGAGCTCACATTCCCAGTTTCTATGTATAAAGCTTTATTTCATCATTTGTTTCATCTTCAAAGGCCACCATAAGCCCTCTGTGTAAGCTGGTGTATAATTCTTCAAAATATCAATTTGTTTATTTCAGATAGAATCTAACAGCATACACATCATCATTTCTTACATTGCAGTTCTTTCCCTTATAATGCTTATACATTCTTCTCTTTTTTTTTAAGAGAGAGAGAGTAAAAATTGCGTGTTTTCTAATTTAAAGGAATGAAATAGCCTATGTAACAGTGTCTGTTGTCAAGTGCATTGAATTCTGACATTACGACATAACACATCCTAGTATGCTTTTGCTATGCTATCTATTGTTAGTTTTATATCTCCACCGTTTTTAAAGCTACGTGTTCCATGTCAAGCATATGAATGTTTCTTTTGAAAATGAACATGTACACTGCTATTATGTTGTAGATCCAAGCTGTTTATAACGCTAAGAGCAGTGACTGATGTAACTCACCATAACTACAGTAGTTTCAAGGTAAAAACCTGCTATTCAAGACCATTATTGTTGAATTTAAAATAAAGTCTTTTAGTTCTACATCTTTCTAGCAGTCTCAATAAGTGTTCATGAAATAAAAAGTACTTGTCCAATTTCTATAAATAAGTGTTGTACAAACAAAAAGCATGAAAACAATTCATATTTTCAAATAATATATTGTTTCATGTGAAAAAAAAATGATGATTTTTTAAAATAACTGGAAACCTTTTTTACAAATCATTCAAGTATTGCTTTCTTTTTTTAAAATATATATAAAGTGTTTTTGAAACAATTTTATACAGAAAGAAATCAAGTGTGGTAAATAAGCATGAAGAAAGTAGTCTAATTTTATTTTAGACTGTAGTTACACTTTTGAAGGAAGTTACACTTTTGAAGGTAATTCTTTTTTATCTCGTCACAGATGGTGGAATTACATAAAAATGTTTCAAATTATAGAATGTTGTGCCTCATAAAAACTCCTGGAACTTCTACTGTTCTGACTTACAGTCCAAGCAATCTCACTGATGTCAAGAGCCTGTGGACTTTTTAAAAACACTTGCTTATCATGATGAGGCATATGTACATCCAAAATGTACTAGGGATGCAGTATAAAATCTGTCTCACATTAGGGAGAATCTAAATGTTGTATGTTACATATCACACTTGCATCCTATTAATAGACACTATGGATTCAGATGTATTTTTAGGTTAACACACTTTAGCATAGGGTATTTTGGAGTAAACAGCTCACTGCATCTTAAATTAATTCCTAATGGAATGTGACCAAGGACAAGAAAAAACTGAGGCAGATTTGAGTGGATGAAATTCTATGCTGTCTCGTGGTTACCCATGTTCAACTTTTGTTGTATTATATATATAAATTTGCTCAAAACAAATGTTTTAAGACACTATACATAAAATATTAGTTAATATTATATAAAATATAATTTACTGCTGGGTGTTCTGTCCAATATTTATTTTCTTAAATAAAATAGAGCCGTTATAATAAGCTGTTGCACTTAAATTTAAAAAAAAAAAAAAAAAATTGAACCCAAGAAGTGCCTAAAGCAGAATAGGAAATCCAAATTGCTAGCATTTCTTTATCCTGTAGTCAAAAAACAGAAATAAACTAAGTGCATTTTTGAAATATACAACAGACATATAAAAAGCAAAGAAAACAAGTCAAGCAAATGGAATATACACATTGTTTACTGGTGTCCCTCAGTACATCTTGTGACTGGTGGTCTTTTAACATTTTGATCAATGACAGAGACAGTAGGATCAAGTGTACCCTCAGGAAGTTTGCAGACATCAAAATGAGTTGTGCGATTCGAAGGGACCTGGACAGCCTTGAGGTGGACCTCTTTGAACCTAATGAGGTCCAACAAAACCAAGTACAAGTGGTTGCACTTTAGTCATGGTAATCTCAGTTATGAGTGTGGGCTGGGAAAATAAATCATTGAGAACCATCCTGCGGAGAAGGACTTGTGTGGGTCCTGATGGACAAAAAGCTGGACATGAGATAGTACTGTCTGCTTGCAGCCTGAAAGGCTGTAGGTAACATGGGCTTCACCAAAAGATGAGTGGTCAACAGGATGAGGGATGATTTTTCCCCTCTGCTCTGCTTTGCCCTTGTGAGACCCCATCTGGAATACCACCTTTGTGAATATCCCACATGGGTCTCCAGCATCCAGCACAAGAAAGATGTGGTAAAGATCTTGGAGAGATTCCAAAGACCAGAGGGATCATCAGAGGGCTGGGACATCTATCCTGTGAACTGAGGCTGAGGGAGCTGGGCTTGTTCAGTCCACAGAAGCTGTTGGGTGACCTCACTGCCTTTCAGTATTTAAAGTGAGCTTATAAAAAAGATGGAGAAAAAAACATGTAAACCAGGGAGTCTGGTTTTAAACTAAAAGAAAGGGAGATTTAGAAAGATTTTAGGAGGAAATTCTTTACTCTGATGAGGTGAGGTACTAGCACAGGATGCCTGGAGAAGCTGGAGTTACTCCATTCCTGCAGGCATTCAGGACCGGATTGGATGGGGCCATGGGCAGCTTGGTCTAGTGTGTGATAACTCTGCCCATGACATAGATATTGGAACTAAATAATCTTTAAGTTCCATCTAACTCAAGAAATTCTATGAATGGTTATATGATTTTATGGTTTTGAAAGTGACAGTACTTTTGTCACTATTAATATCTTACAAGATGTTTGTAAATGTCAAACCAGAATATCTTTTCTCAGTATTTTACAAAGATTTTCTGTGAGATGAAAAGCTCTTACCTAGCTTTTTGTGTGCATGCTTGTATTTCGGGAGCACTCAAATGCAAACAGTTTTCTGCACAAGCAGAAAATTTGGAAAGATTCATTCCTGCATGGTAGCATTTAAATCTCAACATAGAAACACAGGAAATTACTGATTCTATCAAAAGGAAGAGAAAAACTGTAACACTGAAAAGAAAAATTCTGAGCAGAAGCTGACTATCTGAAATGAGTTTAAAAGTAGTATTTTTAGGCCCATAATTAGGTTATTCTGGTCTTTCACAAATGTCTTAGAACATTTGATTTAATGTATTTAACCAGTATTTTCCACTTCACTTGCTATCAACTCCATGTTAAGCAGATTCATCATGTTTTGGTAAAATACTGTAAAATACCATAGTACCATATAATACCATATGGTAAAATACCATACTGGGGATAGTCACCACCAGGATCCAGCAGTAGTCCCGTTGCACGACGTTCCAACAGTCCAGGGCAAAAATGCAGGGGAAGAGCAGCAGCAGTTTGGCTGGTCTTAGGCAGCAAGAAGGTGCAGGTACTGAGTAGGTCCAGGAAGAAGTCCGGGAGGAAGCAGCAGGTCTCTGGTAGCAGGCCCTGGAGAGTCTGTCAGCATGCAGGCCTTCCATAGTGAGGGATCTGATGGCAGACACCTTCTCGGAGGGGAGAGCAGCAGCAGAGGGGCCATCCTTAGGCAGCAAGCAGGTAGAGCACAGAGCAAGTCCAGGAGGGAGAGGCAGTTCGTGAGGCTTCTCATGTCAGAAACCTTCTTGTTCTTCAGCATGCAGCTCTCTGGTCATGAGGAATCTATTGTCAGAAACCTGCCTTCGTGGTTGTTGGACCCTCTTTTATTCTCCTTCTTCCTGGGTCCTGGTAAGAGTCATGTGAGCACCTCCTGAGATGGCTGTCTCCCTTGAGATAAGTCCACACAAAAGACTGTTTCCTGGCCATTTAGCTGCCACTTATCTCTCTCTCTTTGCCCCCTGCCTTGTCCATCTGTTGTCCCTTCAGACAAAAGATTTCCCAATCCTTGGTCAGGACTTGCTTGAACTTGTTCCTCAGCAAGCTTTGAGGCAATGGCATAAAAGAATGACTCCTACACATGCGCACTAGCAGAATTTTTTATTTATGCTTTTTTGTGTCTTTGTTGAGAGCAGTGCATTCTGATATAGAAAATAGAAGTGAGGAGACAACTATTCAGGAGCAAATGTGTCAAAAGAAGGGAAACTTTGGGAAAGAAAGCAGATTACAAGTCAAACAGAAATGTGTCAATCTTCAGATAAATGGAGATGGAAGCCTAACAGTCCCTATTGGTCAAAATCCTTTCTTGTTTCTTATTTGCATGATACCCATAGGGGAAACCAGCTGTAAAATAAAGGAAAACAAAACAAAACAAAACAAAATAACAACAAACAAACAAACACAAACTGAAATATTTCAACACTTTATAGGAAAAACAAGGAGAAAAACTCTGAAAATGCAAGCTCCAGCAGTACATTACATGGTCCTAGTGAAGAGTAAGAAAGGGTTCAGTAAAAAAGGGGTATGGAGAAACTAAGGGTAAAAGGATTAGAAATAGCTTACAGAAGCAAATATGCAGAGGCAGCTAGAAGAATGGGATAGTAACAAGATGGGTTTAGGACAATGCCGGGGTAGAAGAGATAAAGATGAGGGTGTGAAAACACCTCAAAGGCACCAGGCAAGCAAGATGTCCCCAGAGTAAGTTAGAACTTCGGGGGCTACCCCTCCTTCAGGGTCAGAAGTTTACAGTGAGGAAGACTACAAGCCTTCATCCAACGACCACCAGGAGGAGACCCCCACTGCTCATGACGCATGTGTGAGGGGGAGGGACCGTACGCTAAGGAGTTCTCGGAAATATAATGAATATGGATATGAATTCCAGGAAAATCATTGATTATGAATTAGCTCTGCCTATATCTATACCAAGTTTTTGTCTTGATGGTATGCAAGTTAGGAGGAGCTATCCCCCTTGCATCCAGCTCTGTGCAGTGTTGATTAAAACATACCTGATTTATAACTACTTTGTGGTTATAGAGCTTGATTCCGTAAGTCATTAGAAATTATGACAGTGATTAAAATGACTTCACTCATATCCATTTATACAACCATATTGTGGACGTGAGAATACAAGGGTTTATTTTCAAAATAGAGTAATGTGCCCTGAACTGGCAAGTAATTGATAAACTCATTAGGCTACTGAATCTATTTCTCTCACTTTAACACAGTTGCAAATAAAATATAAAAGGAGTAAATAAGAATTTTTGATTCATCAGTAGGGAGTGATAGGAATGAAATCTGTCTCATTAATTTCAGTGGGATAATTTGGCTAAAATAATCTACCAAACTTAAAACACACTTTTGGAAATCCCACTGGTAAATAATAATAGAATTACTCATCAAAAAAAGAATCACACATAAAAGAATTTCTGCTTTCATCTGTATTCCCAGCATGCAAGAGTAATTATTTTTAGTCATTTCCTATTTCTATTTTGTATGCGTGAAGCACATACTTTCAATGTTAAAATCTTTTCATGTTATAATTATTAGATTTTTCCATGTGTATGAATGTGTAATTATTTTTAATTGAAGATGGAAAGAATTGTAGCTAATGTTCCAAACATAAAGTGATTATAGTGTTAGCTGTATTCTGTTCATAACTTACCCTCAGAAAAAGGATACATCTTATTTCCAGAGTTTATAGATTCAGTTTTTAATTTAACAATAGTGATCATAGACTGTGCATCGGTGTAGAAAATCTTATGTTCAAATTTTACTGCTGCCATCTATTGAGTAGGTAGGAGTTACAATAGAAAAAGTAGAACACAATTGTAAGAAGGCACTTGGATTTTTTACTGCAAATGGCAAAAAACATTGTTGTAATGGTACCTATGTGTATTAAATGGAATTAATTAGTGACACATCAAAGATAAATTGAACAAAATGATAGAATCACAAAAAGTCCATTTTGGAATATATTTCTGTGTCATCTGCCCCATGCTCATTTTTTCCTATTCAAAGCAAGACCATCTTCAAAGTTGGATCCGACTTCAAAGGTTTGCTCGGAGTCCTGTCCAGATGAGTTTTGAGTATTCACCAAAATAGAAATTTTCACAGCTGCTCTGGAAAACCTTTTCTAATGGTTGAGCACCGTCAGTGGGAAATTTTCCTATTATTTAATTAGAATTTCTTTTCATGTAGCTTGTACCCATTTCCTCATTTTAGCTAAAATAAAAATATGAGATCTATTTTCCTTGCTTAAATTAAAAAAAAAAAATAGTAAAATTTCACAAAGCTTTGTTTTCATTCATTTTAGAGGGACACAGTATTTTCTCTCACTGAAGATTTCTTACAAGAGAGTGGAATAATATATGTGGAAATTGTCCCTGAAGATCTGCTTCTGCCACAGAATGGAAAATTCTAAATATACTTCCTGGACTATTATTATCTCTACAGTCATTGAATCATCTAAGTTTGAAAAGATCTTCAAGATCACAGAGTCCAATCATCAACCTAGCAAACCAAGTCCAATCACTAAATCGTGTCCCATGTTATCAAGAAAGACAAAAGATGACAAATTCAAAACTAAATATACTAGCTTATCTCTACTTTCAAGAATATCACAGAATCACAGAATTGTAGGGGTTGGAAGGGACCTCTAGAGATCATTGAGTCCAACCCCCCTGCCAAAGCAGTCTCCCTATAGCATGTTGCACAGGTAGGCATCCAAGCGGGTCTTGCATATTTCCACAAAAGGATTACACAACCTCTATGGGCAGCCCTTTCTAGTGCTCTGTCACTCTCAGTGTGAATGAAGTTCTTTTACATACTGGTGCACCAATTTATTGCCATTTACCCTTGTCCTTTCCCCACAGACCACTGAAAAGAGGTTGGCCATGTCTCTTTGTCTTAGGGTAAGACGATACTGAAAATCAGTAATCCTGAGCAAAGGAAAACAATACGTAGCAGGGAGAAGAAAATATGGAGCTCTTCAGACTGATGTTTGGAGTCCAATCCTTTTTGTAATGAAATAAATGACAGGAGGCATGGAGACAAAAAGTCCAAAATATTTTACTGATATTCCAGTTCAGATACGATAATCTTCAAAGGCTCATGTGTTTCAGAGCATTATTAAAGATAATTATGATTTACTTCTGTGCAAATGTTCAGCTTTTCTTTGGAGGACAGAAAAAGAAAATGATTTTTAATATTTATGGAGAATCCCACAAAAATATTCACTGTCAAAAAGTCAGATTTCTAGTAAGAAACTGTGAAAGCTGTTTGGTGAAGAATTTTTAACCAGTCTTATCAACATCACTACTATCATATATGTCCTCTGATTGTACACATCTTGACTCTTCACTCTATTTCAGTCCTCACCTTCTGGTTTGCCTGCTTGACTGTGTGTCTGATGGCAGCAGGGAGGAGGTGGACAGTTTCCTCCCATTGGGTTCTTTCTTCATGAAGGGTGGTGGCAAAAATCTGTAGGAGAGAACAGTGCAGGATCTCGTTGAATTGGAGAGTAAGTTAGTCTCATTTCACATTTATACAGTTAATTCTTTCCTAATGTCACTTTGTTTTGTTGCTATCATCTTTTATTTATTCTCTATGATTTTTTTATTATTATTTTAATATGCAGAATGTGAACTATTTGAGATCCAATGTTATTTACAGTGAGAATAGTCAGAAGCTCCAGATGTTCATAAAAAACAAAAATCAACTTAGCCAGTTGTCTCCTTCATTCCTTGTTATAATTGAGAAATGGTTAAACTAATCCAGATGTATCTATGCTTTTAATTCTATCTCCGTCACATATAGCAAGCCTGTAGCTGTCAATGAATTATTGTTTATTAATCTGTAGAACACTGGATGTAACTGTTAGTCTGACATTCTGTTAAAATGCTCAGGATTTTGTTAATTCTTAAGCAGTCATTAAGAAGCAGAGTTTTTCCTCCTTTTAGCTATGCTTTCATGGAAATGTTAATTCTAGGAAAAGATTCAAAAAAAAAAAAAAGAAAGAAAGAAAGAAAGAAAACATGAATTTCAGAACAAAAGGCAAGTAGCAAGAGCTACTTTATTTATTGATTTATCTAACTGAGAATGTATGGTGATGGTTTATTATTAGTTTTATTTCTAATTCTATAATCCCCAGGCAATTCTAGTAATGGTTGATGGTTTGGTCTTAATGCTTTTGGTGATGTCAAAACAACATAAATAGAGCAGATCTGCCCAGGAACAAAGTAACTTGGGTGGAACATTCAACAGTTTTCTGCATATTAAAAAAAAAAAAAAAAAAGTGTAATAACTTTTGACCATAAAAGCTGTCTCTTCAAATTAATGAGCTGCCCTCAGTCATGTCTTTTTCCAGTAACAAGCTGTACCAGCAGTAAATAAAATACTTTTGTAAGACAAGAACAAATCTCATTTTAGGCAGGGTTGTTTATCTAAAGTAACCTTGGTCTGCCAGGGCAGTAATCTGAAGTATACTTAGGGCACCACAGTGTTTGATCTCTTGCCTGAGAAATCGTTTCTTATAGCACTTTATTTGCAGCTAGGGGCAAACTGCTTCCTGGCATGTTGTGCTAAGAAAATGGCTTCATCTCAAAAATAAATAGAGTATCACCTTGTTTTAAATATATGGCTTTGAGGTATGAAGATTATAATTACAGAGCAAAACTAGGAACTGTCAACTTTCCATGCTCAACTCAATCTTTTAAATCTTTCTTCTCAGGGACCATCATACCTTGAAACCACTTTTGTAGAACACCTAGTTACATAATCAGAAAATTTCTGAAATATGTTCTAAAATCAGAAAGATTTCTCAAATCAACAAGCATGCTTGTGACCACGGGAAAGCAAGTTTCCATCCCACCTGAACATCATTAATCAACAATCATTGTACTTTTGTTTTCTGAACTGTAAAACAGAGATGAGACATACTCTGTGACCCATTAAACAGGATTAGCTCTATTTCATTGGCACTGCAAGATGACAAAGGGGCTTTTTTACTCTTGTTATTATTATTACTTTTTTTCATTCAATCTTTATGTGTCAGATACCATTGCCAGCTGAAGGTACACACAAAAAAGAAAAAGAATGTGTTGTTACTACAACTCAATCTTAAACCCAGTAACGTCAATGTGTAGGCTTCTATTAACTTTAACAATGCAAAATTAATCTCTTAAGAAGATGAGAGAAATAAATAGAGAGAAAAATAACTCAAGTATGTCATTATTTTGCTTTCTGTCTTGTTAGATAAATCGGAAAAAATAATAATAGTTTAAAAAATTATCTCAATTTGACCATTCATTATTTAGGCCAAATACCCATCAAATAATTCTCTACTGCCTTACTATACCACCCATATGACTTATGTGTAGTATCAAGAGATTTCTTGTTGAGTTGCGTGCCTGATTCACCTCATACTTCAGAAGAGAAAAAGAAGTGAAGAAAAAAATTAGAATGCCAGTACTCATAAATTTTGATGCATGATAGTTTCTGTGTGTTATATGGATACTTTAAGAGTCAAATGGCTTTTTTTTTTTCTTTTTTTTTTTTTTTTCCTATTAAAATTAGCTTTGGCAGAAATCCAGAACTCTAAAAGAGTGGAAGCAGAATGCATTGAAGTAGAAAGAATGCACTTATTGCTTGTGGTTTTCTATTCTTCATCTTGCTGAGAATATTACCACTTTTCTAGCATTGTATGAACTACTTTCATGCTGATTGCTTCCAGAGCTACTGTCTTTTTCACTAGTAGTTTTATACTACAGCATCCATTAGCAGAAGGTATAATAGAGTAAGATATCAGCCATATAGTCAGCAGCAAGATAGTGTTTGCTTTAAGTTAACAATTTAAAACATTTAGAGAACAGCTTAATGGATGAGCTCATTTAACATGGATTTACAGATAACTTAGAATTACAAATTCTCTTCTAAATCTTGATGTTTGTTTTTAGCCACGTGAACTCCCATTTTGGCTTACAATTAAATTAAAAAATCTAAGGAGGAACAAAAATATAGTGATCTAATGTATTGGTCCATAGAAATCTCTAAATGAAAGAGTAGGTCAATTTGTCTCATCTGCTTTTCATGTATTAAACAGGAAAAGCTCATATTAACTTCAGTGGTCCTTGAATCTGAATGCATCAATACCAGTTCAGAACTGCTTGCCATATTTAGCCATTTCTAATTTATCCTTCTCTCATCAGTAGCTTTCAAAAGATGTCTTTCCTCCACCCCACAGGAACTAAGATCCACTCATCCACAACAAAACGGTATGGTGATAGTGGAAAGTATATGTTCCATGAACTGCCATTCATTTGCTGCTGTGGAAAAAATAATGTTGTTACTACTTTAGGAGCTACAGAGCAGAAGTGATAAAGATCCTCTGAAAACCAAATATAGGCCTGTTATATTTCATTTTCCGTATAGATAGCCATCATTATGAAGAAAGAAATCTTTTAATTTCGTTCAGCTCTTTTAATAAATCTTCTGGAAAGCTCCTAATACACTAGAAGATACCAATATTCTCTCATTCTGTATCATAACAAAAACGTAACTTTTGATTATCTGATCATTTTTTGTAATGTTTATTAAAGACAAACAGAGAGAGATGAAGAAACACTTAAAGGGTTTTCATACTTAGTAGTGATCACTTTGATCAAGAAAAATAAATATTTATATATTCAGGGTACAATTAAGAACAAATTTAGGTATGGTCTTGTTTGCTTTAAGCTTGCTTTTCTGTTTGTCATTATTTTTACAGTTTCAAACAGATAAGGGACAGATGTTCTCTCATCTGCTCTGAGACAAGATACTACTTACATGTGTTTGTGTGCACAGATCTGACAGAAGAAGATGAAAAATCGACAGTTTGGTAGGATGCCACAAAACATGCTCTGGTCAGGTCCAAAACTATGCCTAAACAGAAGAAATGCAAGAAAGGTTTATCCATCTGAATAATTAAATCACTGCAGATGCATAATAAAGATGATGTATATTAAGGTATTTATTTTATCACAAATAATAACAGAATAAGTCCATTTATGAGCAGAAGCTTAATTTCTGCAAAAACTGCCAAATAAAAAGAAATCATTCTCTTCTCCCTCTTCTTCTAACCACAATGTGTAACGTGTGAAGAAAAACATATTGAAATAGTTACATTACAGACACAAATCCATCACTATGCTTTTCACTGTCACTACACACCCAGCCCAGTCTTTGTACACATGTAACTTTCACAATGGTGGTCATTAGGTTACAATTCATATATCAGATCTAAAGTTGCTTTGCTGATTTTTATGCATCCTTTGTGCAACTTTATGATTGCTACATTAATTCTCCATCTGTCTTATTCTTTAGCTGACCACTACTGATGGAAATGAAGGCCAATTCAAAGTTTTCTAACAGTAAGATATTGAAAGTGGAGTTCTACATACCTCAGTTAGATAATTAAGTCAGCAAGTGCTGGCAAGTTCAAAATGGAAAAAGGATTCAGGATGTTGGATTCAAGCATTCACAGATGACTCATATAATGTGGAAAATGAAGGGTTTTGGAATTATCGTTTAGAGCAATAGTTTAATTTTATTCCAGGAAATAAAAACTTCTTATCATGACAAGATGACAACAGGCCTCTGTGATAATGGATCCAAGGAATTCAGTTTTTGAAGGGTGAACTAAGGACACAGGGATGTTTAAATGTACCCACCTCTGGGTGAATTAGCAGTTCTCTATGAAAATTAGAAATATAAAGGAAACTTCTACAGAGAGCAGAAGAATGAATATGTTTTGTTTTTTTCCTTTCTGTTTTTTTTTCTTTTTTGTCTTCACATTTTAAAATCACTATATTCACAAAGTGAACAAAATTTTTCTTGCTGAAAAATATTTATTTTCTTACTTGTATGTAGTCTAGTATAATATTTCCATCAGCTTAATGACTGATTATTTTCCTGACACATTATGAAATATTTACTTTATTTGTTTTATGAAATGTGTTTTCATTATTTTTATTGTTATTTTGATATATTGGCTGTAGGTATTTAAGGCCTTTTTCTGGTTCAGTACACCACATAATTTTGCTAGAAATTTGCTGGTCACCTCTAGTGTTCTGTCACATGTAGTGAAGGTTAAGACTATTAGCAAGTCAAATAAAAATATTCCAGACTTTTTAATACTCTTTAATGATTATCTCTTAAACTAGTCTGTAAGCTTGTACTGAAAGGCCCCTTTAACTCTGAGAAACTAGCTGAGACCACTAGGTTTTAGACTGACAGCTAGAGAAACAAAATGTTTGCTGGTTATTCTAAAATGATCAGCAACACATTTTCATTAGTTTCAAACATTGGCAACAACATTTCAGAGTTTAGAGAGATATATATGGAAAAGAAAATATGTTTAGTTGTACCTGGATTTCACATTCACACTAACAGGTTTTCTCTTTTGCTTTCCCAGTTAACAAACTGCAAGATCAAAAGAAGTCGCCCTTCTCCCCCAGCTGTCTCAAGAGATATCTGGAACTGACTAAAAACTTATATATGCAAACCCATCCTGGGGCTCTATTCAGACCTATTTTTCTGTCTTATCACTTAGCTGCCAAGTCTATCCCAATGAGTTTAGAAACACGAGTGGGAAACTGAAGAATTTTGGAATACATGCCACATCACAATTCTGCTCTTCCATAGGTTTCTAGTCAAAAATGATTCAGTTTAAACCTTGACTTGCAATTCAGACTCAACCTTAATTTCCAGAAATTTAAAGTCACTTTTGGACAATCATACTTTGTTTTCTGTTTATTCACCATTAAGTGACGTCTGTTTTAAAGTCTGAAACACAGTTTATTACTATTTAGTCGATGTTCTATCACAGAGAAGGATGAGAAAATGAGGATAGATGTCCTAGATATTGTCATGATTTGTTGAATCAAGCTGCAGCAAAATGGTAGACTTCCAGTCCCCTCCTATACTAAACTTTTCAAGTACTTTCCATTAAACAATACAAACGTTTTTTTGTTTTGTTTTGTTTTGTTGTTGTTTGGTTTTTTGCACAGTTCTTTCATCTCTTCTCTCCCTTTGATAAAATAAGAACACTGAAACAATCTTTCTCCCTTTGTTTACCTGATCTAATTTAAAACGCTAAGTGAAGCCATCTGATCCATTGCTGTACTTACAATAGCTCAAATATTAGGATTTCCATACAGATTAATCTGTTTATGCCTTATGTGATCCAAGTTATGTAGAGTTGAATCTGTGTGGTCTGAGGTCTTTTACTGTTAGGACAGGAAACAGTAACTTGCTACCTGTTCAAATAAAAAAAAATAAATAAATTCTTTGACATAGCCATTATAATCACACATAGGAAGAATAAATATGTCATATCATAGTAATGAAAAAAATCATTTCTCACAGTATTTCCATGCTTCAGAATAAAATAAATTATTTTCATTCTTCTATGTAACACTTTGTCATAGAACTTGGCCTCATCAGTAAAATTCAAGACATTTTCAATTATGCTTTGATTTTGAATTATCCAGTATGAACAGAAGAATATTTTCAAAGTATCCTTGATTCATAAAACTGATACTATTTTATACAAGTAGCATAACCTCAATGAATATATGCAAACTCTTAAGTATGGTATAATTTGCATGGATGAAAGGATTCAATTGTTCCTTAAAAAGTCTGGATATATAACATCTTTTTTTGCTATTGCTTTGAATTCATTTGAGAAAAAACACATCTGGGATTACTCATCTATTTCCAAGAGTCGGCATCGGTCTTATTGGTGTCTGACAACACCACTTTGATATACTACTGCATTATTGGCCTAATATCCTGGTAAAGGTTAGCTGCAAGTGCAGCCTATAAGACTGAAAATAAAGTAGTATCTGAACAGCAGTGCATTTCTTTTATTGTCTAAAGGGGAAAAATAAAATAAAATAAAATAAAATAAAATAAAATAAAATAAAATAAAATAAAATAAAATAAAATAAAATCTCTGTTCTTTATTTCATTTCCATTATAAGGAAATGTGACTTTTTTCTTTATTTACTCCTATTATTTGAATAAATCAGAATCATAAGATCCTCATTTTCAGTGAGGAGGACTGTGCAACCATAAAGGGTATAAACACGTATCAAAATATCATAAAATCCTGATAAAGCAGTTCCTTCTACTCTTAGATTTTATATCACAGTAAATATAAATGTGAGACAGTGACTTAAGCACTGCTTCCAAACATCCACTCCAGTCCCTATAGAGTTGATTCTAAGATGTTTTTTTCCTCTTTTCCTTTATATTTTTCTTCTTCCCTTTTTTTCTTCCAGTTAAGGTATTCTAAACCCGGATTACATCTGTAATAGCAATGATGGCATCTGGAAGGCATTTTAGTAACAGAAACTCAGCCAAAATATCAGAGGAATGCAACATGTGGACGAAGTGTACTGACTTGGTTTATGCAACCAGGCACTTAGTTATTCTACAGCATTAAAACTATAAAAAACTTCAAGCTATCTTTTGATGTACAGCAGTAGGACTCTGATACAGTATGTTCATGCTTCATTAACTTCTTTTAATGATATTAATAGAGTCAATACTATATATTCTAACTTGGTTGGAACACTTTAAGAAAGGCTGACAGCCTTGAATGTAAAAGCAAGCAAACAAACAAAACCCAAACTAAAGCACTGTAAAATAGTATCTCTACTTCTGTATAAAACATAAACTGTTTTTTTTTTAATATCATTTGGAAATCTAAGATAATTTTTTTAGTTGTACCTAAGTAAAACTTTTTTTTTTTAATGCAAATAAAATATTACTTTTGATTTTATCCATACAAATTTGTATTGTAATCAGTTTTCTTGTTCAGAATAGATATTGGAAATAAACAATGAAATATATATTTGACAAAGTTATATTCTAAAAAAATGTGTATGTTGTCAGGACATGCTCAGAAGTACTTGATTCACAAGTCCAGTTTGTCTCATTGGTCCACTTTTCCTTGTTCTGAGTATAGCACCTACACAGTATGCTATAGTTGCAGCAGGCCAATACATAGGAGACATGTCTTTCCCACCTGTTTGGCTACATAAATCCTATTCTGACCTACCCCAGAACCATCTGTAGTCATTCATCAATTAGCTTACAGAAAACAAGTTGTAAAAATTGTGCTGAACTAGATAATTAATTTGAACTTTCAGATACCTAGTCTTTAATCCACATGGAAACCACCAAACCTGATCGGCTATAGCTAAGAAAGTATAATATATAGTATATATAATGATATTATTCTTATATATATATACTGTCATGCTGGGCAAAGTCTGATGCTGCATCTCCTCGGCAATTCTGATCCTTACCTCTATACCTCAGCCTGTTCCCATCCCTAGTGACATACACAGCTGCCCCAGCCTTTCCTGCTTCTGGCTGACTGCACAGGCCCTGGCTGCCAGGCCATGTGTGGCAGTCCTGGGGAGCCCCACTGTCTCCAGCACCTAAGGAGTCCCTTGCTCTCCCTGCCCCCAGCAGTGCAACCAAAAACTGTGTTGGGTTCAGGTACCCCTGAATGTTGAGGGCCATTCGCAGACAGCTGTGAATTTGCATTCACAGCTCTAAAGAAAAACCAGGCAGGACTCTGATCTTTTATTGTGCAGTCACTCCTGTTAAACCTTTAAAAGAATTACAGACTTGCATTCATGACAGGATCCTTATTATTTCTTATTTTGTGCCATAGTATCAATATTTGGCATGTTTTATATAACAGTCACTGTATAATATCAGCAGTGCTACATAAAGGGAGAAATCGCCCCTTATGCTTTGACTCAGAGTCTGTGCAATTCCTTTAGCAATTCAAACTGATCTGGAGCATATTTCTATTATGATTTTATGTCAGCTACAAAGATACACTGACGTTTTCCTCCACCATCATATTACTGAGACCTGGCCTGAATTTCTGAGGAGAGTTATATGATAATTATTTATAATACTGAAAGAAATGTAATATTTTATATGAGAGTGAGTGTTGGAATCTTCCTTATCCTCTTCATTACTTCTTTTTAGTTTTGCTTTTATCAATTTGCTTTTCAAGTCTGCATCAGTACGTAGACCCCTATGAATAAAAATGTTACCTCTACTGTAAAGGAAATATTGAATGAGCTAGAACTGTTCCATTAGATTATATTTCTGTCATGACTAGTCAATCTGAATAATCATTTCTGAGCACTGTGTCTATTTTTTTGTCTCCCAATGCTACTCAGTACATCCTTATAACAATTTCAAGTTGTTTGTTATCTCTCTGATGCTACCGTCAGCATGTTTTCTAGTAACCCTTTACTTGTCAAGGTTGCCATACTGTAAGGTATTTAGCTTTGTCTGAACAACCACACCGCTGTAAGTACTGATTTTACTACCCTGGGAATTAAGCACTAGCTTTCACACTTGTTTTCTCCAGTTATTTTTTCATCTGTCTATACTGGACTTTCCTCCCTTGAATTTCTAGTCCATGTAAATATATCTATTCCCACATCATTATCATTAGATCCCCTCGTTTTAAATTAGCCTAGTATTTTATGGCTGTTTAATTAGCAATCTGCATAGCCAGCATAACGTTATTATGTACTGTCAGTAAACCAAGGTTTTCATCCTTCAAGAGTGTGCTGGACATCTCCACTTGTAGTTTCAGCCAGTTTCCAAGTCACATGACACCACTCAGCTACAAGGTAATTTAAAACATTGCTTTGGAAAAGATCTGGTAAATAAAACCTGGTAACTAATTTCTGTGGTCTAACCTGGCTGGCAGTTAAGCTCTACACAGTCATTCAAGCCAGCAGGATGGGGGAGAGAACTGGAAAAAAATTGAAGCTTGTTGGTTGAGAGAAAACCAGAAACACTGATTCATTCTATGCTTGAATATGTCATAAGAAGATGTCTTCTCTATGAAATGAAGATGTATTCTTACTGACAGGTGAACTCCTGGCTCCATCTCAGCCTCTACAGGGAATTGTAGGAAACAGGCGACTTCTAGAGCTGCAGTGTAACACGCCATCAAGAAAATAAGATTCCTCACTAACACATTTCCTCCTGGTTATTTTAGTCTAGCTTTATCACAAGATTTAATTCTTCTATAAAAAATGATAAAAAAATAAAAAATATTCCTTTTTTAATAAACCTATCATCCAATGAGCCTAGCAATCTTAAGTCTTCCTTCTCAACCTCTTTGCACTATATTGCTGCTTGTGTTCAGGCTGCTGATACAAACTTAGCCAGAGCAGTCATGGCCTGCTCTTAATTCTTGGTCATTACATTGCTGCCTTTTGTTTGGAGTCATCCACTGATAGAAAACCCACACATAATAAATCTTCTTCATATTGGAAAATAGGCTATCTCTAACAAAAATTGCTGGCTGAACTTTTTGGAATTTATCTGTTCTTAGTTTCTCAGTGTCAGCTTTCCTGTAAGAGCTGACTTCAGGCTTAATTCTCTCTCCAGTTTCTTTTGGGATATTTCTTTACTGGAAACCAAAATGTCCACATAATTTGTCACATGCCTAAAAAAATTCAGACAGCATGTTCATTTTGATTTCCTGTGAGAAATGACAATTAAAAAGTTGATTTTTTTCCCCCTAAAGATGGTGGAATGGATTCCTAGGATGACCTCTTATAGGAAACATCTTCATGCAGAAAAAAAGTTGTGTTGTACCTCCTCCAAAACTGAAGTTTACAGTGGAAATAAGGACACCGCTGAGGACTGAATTACAATCAGAAAAATACACTGAAGCTTTGATGAAAACTCTCCTTTATTCACCAAAATGCTTTTTAATGAATTTTGAGACTATGGTAGCGTCACTGTCACTTATCTAAGATTATGCTTCTTACTCCTCTTCTGAGCCTGAACTATGCTTGTTCCATTACATTTTAAAAGAGCTTTATTTCTCATAACTTCTTTTTCTGTTGAGCTGCTCATGGATATCAGTGTAGTGTAGCCTTTTGTTATAGTGTCTTGAGTAATATAAATGGTAAAGCTGCTGGAATAAATTGTTGGAAGTTAGATATATTCAATCTCTGATAGGCTTTTAGTAAATCCATACAGCATAAAGATAAGAAGCTTTTCATTAGCTCTGAAATAATTTATTTCCCTGAATTATGAATACTGCTGGATAAATTTCTGCAAGTACTTTATCTGAAGCATTTAAGTTCATTTGCTTTAGTTATTCAATTTACATCTCATGTACTCATGAGACCTTACTCTTTGAGGGCAAAATGAATGATGTTTAACCACTTACAGTTTCTACGAGTCTATTAGAATGTATTGATATTGCCAGGCACATGGTAACTGTTTTAAAGATATAATGTTTTCTAAAATTAAAGAAGTAAATTGGTACTATTAGCCATATCTGCATGAAAAAAACCACAACCCACATTGATTCCTACAGTTATGTGGCAATGGGGGGAACTTTCCAGCATTGCTGCAAGAGGAAAAAACAGTGATTATTAGCAATATTATGGAATATCAGAAAATTAGGAGGATTTTGTACACAGCGTGGAATGTCCCACTGGACAGATATTTTAAGGTAATCAAAATACATTGTTAAGCTGTCATATTAAAAGTCTGAGCCATTCAGATGTATTATTTTACTTACATTATTTTTCTCCGTTCTACTTACATTATTTTTCTTCGTTCAGTGCTGAATTGTGTATTTTCTCATTCATTCACTTTATTTCATGCTCATAAGAAAAGCTTTCGTTTCTGACTTCTTGGCTGGTTCTCCATTCTTTACTTCTCCCCAAGAACAAGAAATAAACAAACAACACAACGTAACAAAACAAAAGATCATAATGACTTCAGACACAAAATAAATAAATAAATAAATCTATTTCTAATACTATAAACATATACTAGTAACTTTACAGTGTTAGAGAATGATTCGAATTCATCAAAAACCATCTTCTCTGTCAGAATTATTTTTAGAAAAATAACATGAAACAGCAGAAACTTGTGGAAAAATTATTTCCTATTGGAGCATTCATTGTAGATGTCTTCACTACCAAAGAAAAAAGTATATATCATTTTTTCTTTTTAACCATCTACTCTTAGAGTGTACTTCCATTTCTGAGACCTTTGGTAGATCATGTTCAATTATTCTTAACAATACAAGTGAAACATTCTCACTTCCAGGATATGAAATAACTTTGTTTGTGTACATGGCCCAGTTAGCCTTTATGATCTATAATACCCTGTGGTGAACAGTCCTACTGTGCCTGAAGAATTATTATTTTCTTGCCATGTACTGTGTTACTTTTTTTGTGTGTGTGTATGTGTGTAATCTAGTCCTTGGTGATGATACTTCCAAAAACACATTCTTACCATGACACTTTCTTCTATGTACCTAGATATGAAACATTGTAGAAGTATGACTCTTACCTGTGATTCAGAAAAAGAAAATATATGATTCAGATATAATCTTGCATCTTAAACTCAGAATTAGCAAATTTATAAGCCCTGTGCAAAACTATAACTTATCCTGATCTTGGATATATTTAACCTTAGATAAACAGAAAATAGAACAAGAAGATACCAAGACAGGTTATCTCCTCTAATTTTAGCAAAGCAATTTACAGATGACATTATTCAATTACTTCAATAATAAAAGTTGAACAACTTTCCTAAGGAAAGTATTCCAATATTTACCTATTTTTAATATTAGAAGGTTTTTTTTTTCCTAATGTTTAACTTGTCTCCTTGCTTATCTCCATAGAATTTACTGCTCTTTGCCACGTTCTCAGTGAGTGTGGAGAACAACTGATTTCCATTCTTTTGGTGACTATTCAATTGAAGATATTTACAATGTCTTCTTCAATCTATCTTTTTATTAAACTAAACAATTATTTCTGATGGAAGTCACAGATTATGTCCGTTGGGCAGGTGTGTACCCTTGTTCAGCAAAACCGTGCCTGTGGCTCTGCTTATTAGACAAGCCACAAAAGAGACACTATAACATGCAAAACTACCACAGAGCTGTGATGAAGCAAGTCCACTGTTTTTAGACATTAACAAGATAAGGCAAGGAAACCTAATGATGACTCCAGATATTTTCTTTGCTATCTTTTCTTACATGATTTTAAATGCACAACCTGCTCAGCATGCTTTGAGTTGATGTTTTCTAGCTGTTGCAACATTGGCAGAAGCAGTTCCTTAATTGCTGCAGTTGCTATATTACTATTTCCTCCTTGAGAAAATCCCTCAGACACAGTACTATTGTCATGCTGCTACCTGGTAGCAGCGTTTGTTTTTCAAACCCTGATTTCTTCTCTTAAAATATGAGGACTGCTTGGTGTCAGAGTGGATGTTGGTGGTGTGGTAAAGTTGAACCTTCCCACCAATATTGCATTATATTTTGTTGCTATGTGACAAGTGGCATCAGAGGGGCAGTCTGACAAAATGGTGTCTGACATGGAAATACATATGAGGCGTAGAAGTGTAGAAGTGAATTTACATCATGAGGAAAAAATTGCACCTACTGGTATTCATTAATGTTTGCTGAACATTTATGGAGATCAGTGGATGTTAGCACAATGAGGTGATGTGTGATGTATTTCAGCAATGACACCATCACAGCAACTGTGGAACTGTAGGTCATTTCTGCTGGGCCAGATTTTTGTGGGCATGGCATGCAGGCTGTTGTTAATTGCTGGTGAAAATGTATGGTTAATGGTGGTGACTGAGTTGAAAAATAATGTTTTGTAGCTGAGAATTTGTTCTGTCAAATAGTGTTATTGTGCTCTTTGTAGCTGTTGTAGTTTAATGGAAATAAATAGGAAACATTACTGTTGGAGCAACCTACATACAAGCAGTTGAGGTTTCTTGTTTTAGTCGTGTTTAGTACAGGTACTTATGACAGTGAAACCTCTTGGGATAAGTTCTTCAGTGACACTTCGTTAGCAGTGCAACTACACAGACATCTCAAATTATTACTGATTTTTAGTCCTTCCAGAGATTTTGAGCACTCTGTTTCGTAGATGAGTTCTCCAATGCCTGTCACAGTAGACACATAACTCCATGAGAAGGCTTTCGTTTGAAAAATTTAGTGGCTTTCATGGGAAGCCAACATAGTTTTTCCTCCTAGATGTGTTTGTTTTCTTGGCTGAAATTGAATGTCCAAGGCACCAAAATTCTCATTCTTATTCTGACTGTCCCTTCATGTATTTCACAGAAACCTCAAACATGAACTTATGCTGCTAGGATATTGATAAGTATTGTGTATTTGTGTGTGTGTGTTGCTTCTTTTATTCCTTTTTCTTTCTTTCTTCCTTTTTTTTTTTTTTTTCCCAAGACAGCTTCTTTTAAACAAACAAAAATTAGATTTGATTCATGTATTACAAACCCCTCCTGGGAAATTCTGTTTTCATGACTAATTTCTCTCACTAACCACAGCTTTACAGCCTATGACCTTACAACAGCAAGCAAGCAGTAAGAAAACATGGGCTTGTTGTGATGGTTATGCCTTTGCTCATGTTCCAGGTCCCCTGTGGCTTGTTAACTCTCCACACAAATTCTACTTCAATTGCCTTCAGGCCAACAGCAGTTGTTGAATTGCTGGGGATCATGAAAGCAACCTGCCTCCACTGGACAGTCCAGATTAAAAATAAAAGAGGTTCTAATTTATGTTAAAATCAATAAATATTCTTCTCAGTTTCAATGCATGAAACAGAATTCCCTAAAGGAAAATATTATTTTTAGTCTTTTGTAATCTTATATTCTGTCTTCACTGAAAATAATATTTCTTTGATTTAAATAATGCCAATAACAAGCAATAGACAACACATTAAAATGGAAGAGCTTTTATTGGCATTTTATCACACTGGAAACTATTAAGCTACAATGTCAAAATACCTGTAGGTCTATCTAATCAAGTGAGTTATCTGTATTGTTTTAAAAGATGAATGTCATGTTGCCCTTCAAACACAAACAATAAAATCCTTGATGGAGTTCCTTCTAAATGCAACTTTATTTCTAAATGCAACAAAACACCTGGTATGAAAGAGGCAAGTACAGGAAAATAGCTGGGAAGTGGTAGGAGACAGCTGTATAATATATTCTACATAGGTGCACGTATAGTCATACAGCATATAGTTTGTACGCTATTTTGTAGAATAGAGTAAGTCCTGTGAGTTTTTAGGTTATGAGAAGCAAGGTTTCTAAACAAACTATTTATCATAATCATATAATTTCAAGCTAAATATTTCTTAGTCTGTTCTATATCTAGAAAGAATATCTAAACGGGGAGGAAGTAGCCTGAGAAATTTCATAGCTGGAGCCTTCTTTGTGAACTGATACTGCATCCATGACCTGCAATAGTGTTGAGGCATAGCTTGCTATGAATAAATCATTAAAACTAAGTTAGGCACCTTTGATCATTAGAAGATCTTGTTGCACTGCTTGCAAGAGTACATGAGATGTTAAACTTCGCTTCTGGACAAGTTTTAAATTGGTCAATTTAAGTCCGGGCAATTCAAATTTGGTAATATTCCATGCTATTTCTGTAACTACAGACTCATTAAAGGAGATCTTTCTTCACTTCTCTCCCAAACTGTAAAGTTTAGTATTACTGCCAAAGACTAAAAATTTTCACCTAAATTCCCACAATATGTTAAAAGCACATTTATTTGGGCTCAATGGGGACTTTTGATTTCAGAATAAAATCCTACTTCACTGTAGTCCATAGCATTATACATGAATTTTACACTTTTTTTACTTAAGAAAAAAACTCAGTTTCAGGTAGCCTCTTTTATGTGTCCAGAATAATTATCTCTTTTGGATTAATCCAGGCATCAAATGTATTCAATATGGACTTACACTCCATTGGCTAGCTGTGTAGAGTGATTGAAGTTGCTTACATCTATTTTTGACTGCTTGTTCTGTTTAAAGGTCTCTGTAAGTTAATTGCAGCAGAACAGTTACTCATTTATATTTAGAAAATTAAAAACCTGTTAACAGGGCTGGGTTGTTCTCTTTTAACTTTGATTTCCTGAATCAGACCTTTACAGTCTGACTATATTTTCATAATTCAGAATTACTCTCAGGTCTTGTCTTAAGTGTGAGTGAAGTTATCTCTTTCCAGATCAGGTGAAGATGAAAGTACTAACATTTGCATTGATGAAATGGGAAGATTTCAAACTCCACTGCCTTTTTGAGATGGTGGAAAGATATGTATCCCACAACCCTCAGCAGTCTTTTTTTTTTTTCCAGGTGCCAATTTTTTCCACTCAAAACTGCTGAAGTTGAGCTATTGTTGAGAGGTCAAGATTGTTGTGGACAGAGAAAGTGCAAGAACATAAAAGATCAGTTCTGCAGTTCTGTGAAATAAATTATCTGGGGGGGAAGAAGGAGTTTAGGCCTTGTTCTTTTTCAGGAAATGACTGTCAAAGAATTAAGCACTGAGGCCACACCTATGACTTTTACCATTCAGTGGTTGTATCTCTTTGAAGGAAAAGACAATGGTGTCAAAAACAAATCCTAGTGATAACCTTAGTTATCACTACAAATGCAAACTGCACTTTATATGTTTTCAACACTTTCATTCTGTTTGAGTTGTAACACAGATGGAATCTAGGGGGTCTAAATACCGCTGTTGTTAGACATTTTCCAAGAAGTGATAGATGTAAGTTGTTTGTTTTTTTCTCCCAATCATTGCAGCATATGCTACAAAAGTAATGCATGTAACACTTCATCAGTTAATGCATATTTAAAGGAGTAAACATTCTTAATGAGAGTCTTATAGCTTACCTTTGCACCCTTACATCCACAGTGAAAGGCATTTTCGTGACATACTTAGCTATGCTAAACAAATAATTGATGACAGAAAGGAAAGGTCAAGTTTAACTCACAGTCTATTTCTGCATTCATCAGCCAATGATGAATAACTGGAGCAATTATTACGATTTGTAGCTAAGTAGCAAAATGTTAATTGTATCACTCAGACACCAAGTGACTTGTTACAAGCATCTGTATTGAATTAAAGAACCATATCGAGTTAGAAATCTATGAATATTATATGCTGGTGTCCAGACCAATGAAATTTTACAATTTTCCATTTTGAACTCAAGCAATTCTTTGTTAAATTTAACTGCAGAAATCTCTTTTTTAATTATTCATCAAGAAAGGACTTTCTAGTGATTGAATACTATTTTTAGGTGTAACTGTAGTTTTTACTTTTATAATCCATTCTTGACTTTATTTTTTTAATGGAATGAGTATAACAGGTAGGCAAGAGGAACACTCTGTTAACATTATACTGAAAAATGATAAACCTTGAATTTGTTTTGATGCGTGTACATAGAATGCAACTAGTGAGATTATAAAATAGCCAATCTTAGCAGCACTGAGATAATTTATTTCTCTAATTCTAGTGTTCTTAACTTCCTAAAAGGAACATAAGGTGTTTCAGAAGGACAGTCAAGACTGTCTATTGTCTGTTAAATAGTCTGTTGTCTATCTGCTAGTTGGTGGATCTATGTAGTGCAAAGTCACCCACAGGAAAAACAGAATGGGTGAGGGAGTGCATAGTTCAACAAAAACTAGTTCAGAGAGTAGCAAAAGACTTGTCTGTTAGCTGTCTTTTAATTTTTTTTTTTTTAATTCTTAAAAATAAGCAAGAAAAAAAAAAGACATGACAAAAGCAAAAGAGATTACTTGAGAAAAGAAATTAAGTCAATCTTTAATGACATCTATGGAATAAAAATAAAACATACTGCCAGATAAAACCAGACAAGACTTTTCTCCTACAGCTTCCTTATAACATCTAGTCTAGGTCATAAGCAATCTTTAGGACTGGATTCACTCTGGGTATCCAGAGTAGTAATTTCTGTATCAATGATCTGAGCAAGAAATACAGTATTTCACTCCTTGGTCATATTGTTTTTTCTGCAGAGGCATAATAATACATTTTGGAAATGTAATAGGCTATCTGTACTCTATGTCAGATATTTCTGATTTACTCAAGCAGAAATAAGCTTTCTTAACTGCTAGCAACATGTACTGAATTCAAATGTAAAGGTAGCACCAGGAATGTGTTGGGTGGAATTGCCCTGAAACCTAGGAAGAAGTGTAATAAGCTGTATTCCTCATGAGCTAATTTTCTCTATTGAAATCTATTTGCTTAATAAACAATTTTTAACAGTATAATAGTAAAAAAGAAAAGAAGACAGCCCTAACAAAGCCATAAACATTGCAGGATGCAAAACCTAATTTTCGTGCATAACTAATTCAATTTCAGTCTTCTTTGATGAGGCAACTGCTAAGACAGCGGGTTCCTTCCCCTTTTCTATGGTAATACCTCACTCACACTTTGGGGCTGTTAAATATTTGCAGATAGGAGACCCAATTTAAGCTGCTCTGCTCCTGTCAACCACTCCTTATCATACCCCCCACTGCTCCTAGTGCTGGGGCCTGCATTGACCTTCTATTTTAGATTTGTTAACATGTTTTATTCTTTCAGTTTATTCTAAAAACTTATCCAACACTCTAGGACTAATACAGTTTCCTTCAATACATAAGAGACTAACAAAATGCCTTTCCTGGTCACTTATATAAATCTCTAAAACAAATTACTCTGCTTTCTGTACTGTTTTTCCTCTTAATTTTTTCACACCAATGCAAGACACTACTACTGCTCAGTGCATGCTGGCCCCTGTGCAGACACACTCTGTGTAGTTAATTGCTTTAAAATCTTGTGTGTAATCACAGTGTAAAAATGTTCTGTTTTATGATATGACTATTTTGATAAAAGAAATATTTTCCCACAATATGACAATATATGCAAAATAAAGATATTTTAGTCAACTCCATTTGTCCCTTTCTTTCTCTCCCTGATTTTGAATTTGAGGTTTACTTAGAATTTTATTTATAGCGGTCATTATAAAGTTTCTGCCACCTTCAAAAACTGAAGTGAAAATGAAACTGAATAAGACAGCAAAACTAAAGACATATAACTCTTCCTAAGCTTACCTAACACAAATGATTTCTACGTGTTACTAAAAGGCATGATAGCCTTCATTTGTATGAGGAAATGCTTTGGAATAGTTAGTTACCATGTTAAATCCTCGTGTAGTTTATCAGTGCTGCTGCTACCAATAATATTAATGGATAATGATATTTCAAAGTGTTTCTTCTTACAGTCTCATAGACAGAAGTCACTAAACAATTATGCTATAAAAATACAAACTTAAATGTATATATTTATATGCAGTACATGTTGAATTTAAGTGCTTAGTTTTCTATTAGAGATGATCAGCAATGTTATTCTCTCTCTTTCCACTGATCCTGTTCTATTTTCATGTTACATTATCCAAATTCAGAAATATAACCTCACAAAGTCTGAAAAACAAACTTCAAAGAAAAGATAAAACAAAGAACTGCTAAAAGTGAGTGTAATAATATCAAAAACATCTGGATTTTGACATTATAGAAACATGAGAATTTTATCAGCATTTTTTTTTTTAGATTGGGCAGCACTTGCATTCTGTAGGGGATAATATACTTCATCTCTGATGGGAAATACTCTACAGACTGTTACCATTCTCACAATGTAATTACATTTATATATTGTATGATATACATTTGTATATTGTATATAATATATATATACATTTACCTTTATATTAAAGAAAAAGTGATCTTATACACTTAGTACATTTTTAAATTCCTTCTTGAAAATTAATCTGGTTAGCTGAGCCTCATCCAACTTCAGTAGAAATCAATGGGAAGGCTCTCTCTGGTTTCAGTAGCATTTGAACTTGATTGTAATTAAAATATGCAGTTGCACATCTTTTCATGAAGCAAGCCAATAGCACAATGAAAGGGTAGAAAGTTAATAATACACTTGAAATCACAGCATGCTACTGAATATCAAATACTGTTTAAATAGACTGGGCAACTTCGGAGCACTTCACCTTCAGCAAAGGCCTGAATCACTTTACCTTAATGTGCTATTTTTGTTACCTCTTTTCTTTTCTTTTCTTTTCTTTTCTTTTCTTTTCTTTTCTTTTCTTTTCTTTTCTTTTCTTTTCTTTTCTTTTCTTTTCTTTTCTTTTCTTTTCTTTTCTTTTCTTTTCTTTTCTTTTCTTTTCTTTTCTTTTCTTTTCTTTTCTTTTCTTTTCTTTTCCTTTCTTTTCTTTTCTTTTCTTTTCTTTTCCTTTCTTTTCTTTTCTTTTCTTTTCTTTTCTTTTCTTTTCTTTTCTTTTCTTTTCTTTTCTTTTCTTTTCTTTTCTTTTCTTTTCTTTTCTTTTCTTTTCTTTTCTTTTCTTTTCTTTTCTTTTCTTTTCTTTTCTTTTCTTTTCTTTTCTTTTCTTTTCTTTTCTTTTCTTTTCTTTTCTTTTCCTTTCTTCTCTTCTCTTCTCTTCTCTTCTCTTCCCTTCTCTTCTCTTCTCTTCTCTTCTCTTCTCTTCTCTTCTCTTCTCTTCTCTTCTCTTCTCTTCTCTTCTCTTCTCTTCTCTTCTCTTCTCTTCTCTTCTCTTCTCTTCTCTTCTCTTCTCTTCTCTTCTCTTCTCTTCTCTTTTCTCTGATGAGAGCATTTACTATCTTGTTTTCAAATACTTTCCATTTAAAAGGAGTGTTATAGTAAACTAACCCTAGGTTAAATATATGAACACTCAGTGGTTTTTGAGTCTTCTATAGACTGTCCTTTTCCTGATTTATTACTATAATATTTTCTATTTGTATAATAAACCATTTTAGTCAATCATATCTCTGTGAAATGCTTATATGAGACATATCATGTCAACACATAATCCTGGTGTGAAGATCTTAAATATCTTTCTGAGCAGCTGAAGGAAGGTACAGGGCAGTAACACTGAGTGCTGTACGTTATCACCTTTGAAAGTTGATTCTCTATATTTTATATTATCTTCAGAGAATTTGTAGAGGAATGTAAATATTGTTCTTAGTGAATGGTTTACAGATTAATTCAAGTGAGCTATTTCTGATGACAAAAATAGCAAGATATAAAGTGAAGCCAGTAAAAAATATATTCAATATAGCCATCAGTGAAAGGTATAAAAAAATTAGAATGTTATGTTTAAACAAATTAGAAAAAATAAGTGAAATTAGTCATGTGAGTGAAAAGCATTGATTCTGAAGATACTTGGTGTAGTAGAGAAGGAGAAGGATGCAAAGCAAAGGGGACCTTGTCCAACCCTGAATAAAAGTAATTGCAGACCAACCTACTCATTTACAAATTGGTCATGAACACAGGGAATTCTTTAATTGTTTGGATTTGAAAAAAGGGTGAATGATATCTCCTCCTGTGCAATGACGTGCTATGAACATTTAAAGAGTTGATACTGTGAAACTAAATGATTAAATATTTACCTGAGGTGCTTAAAAGAGTTTTCACAACTTCTCACAAAGGTCAGAGGCATCAGTCTCCTCTGTTTAACTGATGTTTCAAGGAAGACAACTTAAATTACATGGTTAGGCTCATAATCAAGCTTAAATGAGTGGCAGAGATGAGAACAGAGTTTAAGGGGTTCCAGTTTCCATGTTGTGAACCACATCACTGAATTATATAATCAGATCAAATTCTATTTCCAGGAAGCATGGCTAACATTCACAGAGGCAAGAGAGTTCATCACCCCCTGAGCAGAGAATATTTTCCAATCCATTCTGCCATACTGCTAACAGTTCTCTATCATAAGTCCCGCTGTTTTTTCCCTCAGTGTGGGAGCAAAAGTCTATCCATCCGGGAGTTCACTTAATGACAACCTGAGGGCCAAGGTGTGTTTGTCAGGGTAGCACAATGTATATAAGGGGTCAGGAGAGAGCAGCTGTGTGCTTCAGATTGCTTCTTAGAAGGCAGGCCAGCTGTCTCGCTGCATAAGGTATGCATTGAGACAGCTGGACAATGTATTTTGGAAACATATGGGAGCAACATATGTGCTGTTCCAGGTCACTTGGTTACTCATGCTGTGGAACGCCTTGTAAATCCTGCACGTGGATTCATACTCTGGAGACAAGTAGCTAGCACGACGGGAAATTCAATGACAGGCAAGGAGTCAGCTACGCTTTAATTTAATATTTAGCAATATGTAGAGGAAGTGGATAAGTGCGGCAGAAAAAGCTATTGAACAAAAGAACATTGTGCCAGGTGTAACTTGAGATGGATGTTTGGTCTCTTTCTTTGTACTTCTGTAAAAGTACGAAAAAGACACATTTGTCCAACTGGCATTTTACAAAATGCTCCAGCTAACTTCATTGTTGCAGTTCTATTTGAAACATATATATATATATGCTGTTCTAGCAATAAATAAATAAATAAATGCATGATCAGAACTTCCATATGTTCATCTTTTAAAATGTGTTGCTAATTGTTCTCTTACCTTAAAAATGTGATGACCTTTTGGTGGTGTAGCACCAATTCTTTTGTGAAAATTTACATATAAATATTTTTTTCACACGGGAAAATAAACACCAGATCTTTTAATTGTCTGATTAATGCTCCACTTTCTGCCTTGTTTCAGGAAGTTTTCTATGTATGTTGAAAAAATCCTGAGGCCAGTATTTTGTCTGAGCAACAACAAAAAGCAACCAAACAAATAAATGAACAAACAAATAGAGAAAAAAAACAGTGAAACAAAATAAACACTGCAAGCAAACAAACCAAAAACACTTAAAAGACCACAGCTGCACACTTCATGAAAATAACAGATGCACATGAGGTATTCTGGGATTCTGATGTAGGAAATATAAAAAATGTGGCATCTTAAATAGCCATTACCATGAAGTATTTGTCTTCTTTAGATAAACTACAGAAAGTAAAATATTTATTATATTTAACAAATGTTTCCACTGTATTTCCATTTATTGACATAGTTTTTTTCCCAGACATTCTTCCCAGTACTTTTCTGGGAAGAAATACTTTACTGAGAAGACTGCAATATATATCTATATGTTTATTTTTGTTTATTTGTTTCTCCAAGAGAGTATTATTTTATAGCAATTACTTTTGTTTGGTTTCTAGTTACTGTTTTTCTTTTTACTTGTTTCTGTTAGTCTTTTATCTTACACTTGACTATGATATGATATTGCACACTTCTAATCTGACTGTTAGCTTCCATTAGTGTATGTAATATATTTTTTCCTAAGAATTATCATCATTCGCTATAAATACACAGAAGAGATTCAAGTAAAACTCTACATGAGTACTTGAAAGATATGAATCTTATTCAGAACTCCTCATGTTGAACAATGCTGAGTGCAATTTTCTCCTTTGGTAAAAGGAGAGTTTCCTTAACATTTCACTTTGATACAGAAGACAGAAAGAAATTCAGAGAATAATCGAAGTAGAGAGAACACAAGAGGATAATATAGAATCGCTAAGGTTGGAAAAGACCCACAGGATCATCCAGTCCAAAATCCATATCTCTGCAGAGGAAGAAAAAAGCAAACACCAAACCTTACTACCATACGTATAAGCTCATAAAATAGACAATTGTAAAGGTGCAACAGGAGATAAAACCTATTTATCTTAGAGCTTGTAGACTGAGGTTCTTTTCTTTCCTGCTTTCTCACAAATGCAATGTGCTTCCTGTCCTACCTCTGGTCTCCTTTTTCTGGGAAGAAACTTGAATTTGCTAGTACAATATCATAACAAACTGTGAATGCTGTGTTATCTAGTGACAACCAAGAACAGTGCAATAACTTCTAATATGCTAAATACACATGTAAAGAACATTTTCCTGGTACTGAGTAATTATTTTTCAAAGCTAGATCTAGATCTTGACCCTTTTTTTTCTAGATTGTTATCTACTGAATAATAGATTTCAGTAGTTCATTTCATCTGAGAAACTTTAGGGAAGAAAAGAAGCATGCAATAGTTTTTACAGAACTTTTCTATGGCTGGCATCAGGCAGCAATATTTGTTTGTATAATCATTTCCAGAAAATCTTTTAAAAATAAAAATACAACCTCTTTTTTACAAATGTGATGAAAAAAAAATTAAAAAAACAGATATATCACTGTTCGAATGGTGAACTATTTAAGCACTTTACTTGATACTGGGACATTTAACTGGGAAAATTTTCATTGCTTACAGACCTCAGGTTTGGATCAGTACATTTTCCCTCTAAAGTCAGAAATTCTGAACTGTGTATAGGTTATTTATCTTTACTTTTAATCTATTATAAAGAACAATGAGATCATAAACATTTTTCAAAGAGGCAGTTAAATAGTTGGATTTTTCTTCTCTCTATTCAGTGAATTCTGGAATATTGTCTTCACCATTTATTTGAAATGTCCACTACCTTAATAGAAAAATACTCCCGATTTTTAAAAGTGTCTTAATTTTTATTGTGTTTGCTCTTAATTTCTAAACACATATATTCAGAATCTGTATTCCAGCATACATGTGACCTTATTTTCCCAGGGTAAATTAAGACATCTGCAATTAAATATGAACACTCGTTGTTTTTTTGTTTGTTTGTTTCTTTGTTTGTTTTTTCAGTCTATACTATGGTTTCCTGTCAAACAAATTCCTTATCCATTTAAAGTTACACCTTCTTTTAATATAAGTTCAAAGCTATCAACTTGCCAAGAGAAAAAAAGGAAAAAAGAAAAAAAAATACACAAAAGATATAGCTAGTCAAATTATGTATCTATCATCTAACTGCTATTAGTTTAACAGTAGTGTGTCTACACTTATCTAAACAACGTTCTTCATTATGTTGTGTCAAATCGGAAGTCCATGAAAACAAGTGGGAAGACTCCCTGTAACATATTTGCTCCTATGCCGATGTAAGAAAAAAGATCTGATACATCTCAGACAATAATTTCCTTGTTAAACTTCACTGGAGAAATCTCTAGTACATATTTACCTCCCCCTCCCAAAGTCTAGGTACTTAGCTTGAAGGAAAGTCATAACATTCCTTCTAAAGTGAGTGTTAATTATTAGTCCACAGTGTGAGCAGAAACCTTACCTGTCCATGCCTGCACAATATTTGAAATATTTGCAATACATATCAAGAGAAGATATACTTTACATTGTTCACATTCTGCTTTATTTAAATTTCCTGAGCATGCTGAGAGAGTTTTGTTGAATTCCATGAGCATTTATGTTGTTACTTTAATACTTTCATTTTCTCTCTCCAAGATTTCTGAAAGGTGATACAAAGATATCTGGTGATACTTGTAAAGTCTGCATTTTTCTAACACATAAGTAAGTGTGAGAAGAGCATTAACAAGGAAGAAAGAGGTACGGTTAACTGTTTGCTTCATGGTTTTGTTATCTTTGTTTCTGGAATACATTTATTGTAATGAGTGTATTTTTTGTTTTATTTCTTGCCATCAGTGAGCAGAGTGTTCCCATAAAACTGAAAAAAAAGTTACTTAGGCTTCCTGAAATCATTAAATAATTTTAATTAAAACTTCCATTGCTGTATGCATGATGGATTTGTTATGAGACTCTTAGAAACATGTGATGTGAAGTTATTCCGTTGCATGCGGCATAGAAACAAATATCCTTTGAGGATGAAGTAACATATGTTTTTTTAAAAACACACACGCAAAACCAGAAACATATGGAGAGAAACAAAATAATGAGAAACTTAACTGGATGTTGAAATATAGATAGTGGGCTGTAGAGTTCACTAACCACAATGATTTGTGATGCTGGAAGGAAGTGACGTGATATTCTAGAGATAGACAAAATTACCTCTATGATTCTGTCAGCATTCACCTCAAAAACAGTAGCTTGTCTACTCCAACTCTTCTGGTTACTTCTCCTCTGTCTGTTTCTATAATTAAGCAAGTCCTTCTTCTGGATGAATAGATATTTTATGATTCTCTGGAGAAGAACACAATGAAAAGAAGTCCTACTAATTCTTACGTAATAATATTCTCCACACACATTTATCTAAGTCACTGATGACAGATACAAGTTATAAATTCTTCTGAAATTTAATAAATATTTATCACTGAATCTTTAATTCCTAACTACTATTTAAACTATTATTTTTATAGCTGAGATTTTATGCAGTGGTACACAAGGGTATATGGAGCACATGTATCCATGTCCTCTGGTCCATAAAATCCGGAATATATAGTCACTTTCAGAAAAGTGGATTTGTATTTCTTTTTCTTTAAAATGCCACTGCGCAACTCTTGAAGCAACATTTTCTCCCTCTCATGTCAGAACAGTAAAGCCATATGCCCAAAAAGTTGTTCACTGTCTTTGTTGTATTTGAGATACCAGCTGAAAGTGGTATCATGATATGATTAGATATACTGAAATTTATGTCAGAAAGACTATTCAGATAATAATCCACAATCAGTTGCAATCTATGTGGGTTTTATAACAGCTGTTTTATTAAACAAAGAACCAAGCCTGAAAGCCACCGAAGTATGGTTTTAGATGTAGTTACAATTATATTCACATTATTTGCATATTTCTGAATCTCAAAAATCGGTGATTTTTTTGTTTGTTTGTTTGTTTTTCTTTTCATTTCACGGAGAAATAAGACATGTCAAGGAATAGAAATCTTTTTTTTTTTTTTCCGTCAGTACATTGTGATCCTTTAAGAAAGATATTCTGATTGTGATTTAAATGATTTAAATGATTTTAAATGCTCAAATATTATTATAACTTAAAAGAGAATGGTTCAAATGCAATTTCACTTCTGATCGATTTTTTTGCTTATGTGACAGGTTTCTACTGCAACTGGGAATTTTCTGAGCAATTTCGCTGAGATATGCTAGGATCAGAGAAGTAATATACTGTCTGGTTTGGAAGAAAAAGTTGGTTAAGTCTCACTAAAATTTACAGGGAGATTATCCTATGCATAGACACAGACATGCTCAGCTCCCATAAAAAATATTTCTAGCAGAAAATCTGCAACTTCTTTGACAGTCTTTTTTCTTTCTTTGCAATGTGAATCAACATATAACTAAACCATGATTTGCGGTTTGTTTTCATGATCTTAAGAATGATGCAGTACTACTGATGTTATTCACAGTAGCCTTCTGTGATTAGATGACAGTGAAGAACAAAGCTATGATAAATCAGTCCAAGTCTTCACAGTTAGATACAGAAATGCAATCCTGAAATATTCCACATCCTTCTGTAGGCTGTGTAGTTGTGTATATAAATATGTTTCTTGAACATCAGTTACAGACTTCCTTAATACACTGCTAGGTGTCCAAGACAGGTTCCCCAAAGTTGTATTTTCTCTATACCAGGAGTAGCTTCACAAACAGCACAAAGCAGCTTTTCCAGTCCTGAAACACTGAGATGACCTTCCACTGAGTTCATTTCTTTTTATAAATGTTTTTCTTGTATTGGGGGACTCCAAAACAGATGAAAATATTGTTACCAAATTAACTTAACTTGTTATCCACCATCTTTCCATTCTTTCATTAGTGGCAGGAAGCATCAAGTTAACAAAAGCATAGGATAGAAAAATCCTTTAAAAACTCTACATTACAGTGTATGCAAACAGTGATATTAACCAAAGGGAGTGGTACCGTATCATGAATTAATGACTACATAATACCATCAACCTTCTAAGTTTGCTTAATATGATTATAACGTGATATAAATCATCTGACAATAGATATTATTTTAAGTCTATGTGTTATTGGTAGTGTATACAAAGTTGAGGTATTTGTGGAGGGGTGAAGTGTCACTAAGAAAGGTGATGACTGCCTTCTTAGCTGTTATGGTTTTACTCAGAAGAAGATAAGAGTTCCCATATGTACAAAAGATGATTGTAATTCCATAAAATGCACTTCTGGAAGATGAATCTATGTATATATCTTCAAGCTTATCTGTATTTGGAAGCTCTAATAATTCACTTAACTATAGACCAACTGTTATTTGACCATTCCTAAAACTTCACTTCTTAGTTTTAGTAGAAAGAAAGCAAACTTAACTTGTACTTTATATGACTCAGATATCAAAATATATTACCTTTCTAAGGTGTTCTTACCTGAAATTCTTCAAATTGGATTTTGCATGTAGTCTGTCCAAAACAAATCAACAGTAAGATAATGAGATTATCTTAGTGATTAGTTCTATCATTAGTACCACACATGCCAGCAGTTTACATGTTTCTGGATAAATTCTTATTAGGAAAAAAAAAAAAAAGAAAAGTGTCTTTCGTGATGAAAAGATGGGAGGAGGGTTGTCTCTGTGAACCAAGTAATCCCAAATTTCCTGTCACCAAGCTCTTCTGCACTGATTTATGAGCTCTGTGTAGAGTTCACGTCAAACAAAGTTACAGTAATACAGTGAACTCCCAAGAGGTAGCACTTTTGAACTCTGCAGACCTTCAGACCTTCACTAGAAGTGTTTTCTAAGGTTCTGCACAACTGATGTCAGATTGAATACATCTGGGATAGATTTATATCAAATTTGTTTCCAGTAGAGCTGTCCAACTGTTCAACACTTATTGAAAATCATTCTTATCCTTGAGATAACTGTGACCTATTTATCATTTTCTAATATATGAGGATACATGAAAGGGATTATGATCCTCTATAAAGCGAAAAAACCTGGAAGAAAAAAAAAAAGAAAAAAAGGAAATATTCAAAATGAATCTATGCATATTTAACCAAGAATGCAAACAAAAAACTGTTTATAAGTATCCTCTATGGACTCATAGCATTCAGCATTGCCCATGCATGTGTAATTTATTGGAGGTGTTATTAACTTCAATATAATGAAAAAAACAAGAAAACCCTTATATGGTATGTATCTTAACAGCTAAGAAGAAGGATGAGAGATGGCAGCACAGAGAAAATCAACAGAAATAGAATTTCAAAGGACATTATTGGCATACTCAGCTAAAGTTTGCAGTCTGCCCTTTGCCCACAAATTCTTGCACTATCAAAATCTTAATTTCTTCCATCTGAAATGTTGCTTACCACAATCAGAGAGCAGTTTGCACAGTTTAAACCATAATTTATATATTTTTTCCTACTATATTTCCTTGATTTATTCTCTAACATATTAATGGACAGATGGAAAAATGAACACGCATATTGTCATTAGCAGTATATTAAGGGCAAAAAAACATAAATCTCATACTTTGAACATGGAAGAAGAGTGTAGCTGGCATGCTCTTTTTCATATCTTTTTCCAGGGCAGTTGTGAATGCAAAAAAATTGAATTTATTTTTAATAAACTCAGAATTTGCATCTGTGATTTTACCATTAACGTAAAGAAAACAACAACAAAAATAAATAAAACAAAACAGAACAAAACAGAAAAACACTCTGAGAAGCACCAAGTGCTTGCTGTACCTCAGTGGAAGGGAAATGCTGTTAGAGCAAGGCACTGATATCTGAAGAGCAAACCAAGAAAACAAACTTGTATCTGTAAGTTTGTTTTCTTGTATCTCACAGCTACAGATGTGGACATAGGTGTTATGCAGTAGAGGCTGAACCTTCTCATCAATATCCCATTACATTTTGTTGTCATGTGATTGATAGCAGCAGAGTGGCAGTCTTATGAAATGGTATCTGACAGGGAAATGTTGATGTAGCAAAGATGAACTCAGTGTGGGCAATACTGACTGCAAATGCCTGATGACTTCTAAGTACTTCACTACAGGGATCTGAGCTCATTTTCTATTTCAAATCGTTTTGTGATGAAACAATATGGACAAGTACAGCATAGTTTTGGGAGAAAGCTGGGAAAAAACTTGAGACTATATTAAAAAAAATAAAAAAAAACACTCAACTACAATATATGTCTGGAGAATCTGCAACAAGTGATGCCCAGAGAGCTATCAGCAAGTTCCTGGAGAGCTGACAGTTTTTGATTAAATCTAAGGTATATCAGAATATTAGGATATGATAAAATGATATCAGGATCATTTTATAGATATGCATACATTCAGACTTCTGTCTATTCTTTCTGATATTAAGATATGGTCCTGGTATTAAAATATGGCAATTAATTATGACATTATCAATTTAAACGATTTTGCCTATAAAGGTTTCATAAAATTTTACATAATTTGAAGATATTATGCATCATTTTAATAGCTACTGAACATGAACTTTTTATGTCACCAAAGCTATTCTGACATCCAGAATTTGGCAGAAATCCTCAATGATTTTTTATTCTGTAAAGATCTTGCTAATTAACTATTAAAGCCTAATTTTTATTTTTTTTTTCTTACTGTAAAAGAGAACTGGAATCATACAAGAGCTTGATTTCTAAATATGGTATGATCAGATGTAGCTTTTTTTTCTGCATGAATTGGTTTTCCAGTATTATTTAAGATTTCACATTTGTGCTTATTTCTTCAATTGAATTGTGGCTTTAATGAAAAGTACTAGCTTGAAAATATAGATTGACAAATGCAGTTTAAAAATGCATCTTACTCAAAGAAGTAATTCTAAAAATAAATATTTCCTTTTAGATGAATTAAATGCCCATTTTTTGTATACTTCGGTTTCCTACTATAGATAAAATTATTCCTCTACTTCAGTGAGATTTGGAGAAATAAAGCTATATCTCTTATTGATAGAGAAGTTAGAAGAATAGATTGTGAAAAAAATACTTGAGTAAATACAATTTTGATTACTTCTTCCACCTAATCTTTCTTCAGATTTATTTATAGTCTGTGCAATTGTAACAGTAGTAATTGTATGAAACAACAGCAAAGTAGTGAAAATTACTATTCTGACAAAATCAAGAATAATTTAATTTACCTAACTAATAATGATGAAATAGGTTGTTTACAAAGGCCATTAACTTGTGAGAAATGAAGAAAAATCAGTAGCTTGTAGCTGGAGAGAGAAAGGAGAGCTTCTTCTGTATAGAATTTGCTATGTTAGAAAAATTAATCCTCCAGCCAAGGCTTCAGATATACATCTTCAAACAGAGAGTTGACTTCAGACATTGCCATCTACCTCATCCCATGATCAGTGCCTGCTAGACTATTGAGTTATATGAAGCTATTGCAAATTCTTTGGTGGAGAAAAATAATGCAAATAGTTTTGGGCATAAGAAAATAAGAGAAGCATGTATTCGAAATGTTGATTGTATCCTTGGGTATGGAATTCAAAATAGAAAAACTTCCTGACCATTGTTGAAGTTGCAAGCATGAGTACTATGGTTTTTATTTTTATTTTTATTGTTTCAAAATCACATTCCCATGTATTCTTGAAAATCACTATGAAATTTATTAAATATGATACTACAAAGAGATGTTCTTTTAAATATTTGTAGTGGTTTAAACTTTAACTACACAATGGACAAGTCATTAGAAACATATTGAGAATAGAGTATAAAGATGGGAGAGCGCCAGAAATGAAAGCCCCTGACCTGGTGCACAGCTGAACACAGTCAGAGTACTGGAACTAGTCATACAAATATTAATCCAAAAGACTTTTCCATGTATTAAGTTACCTCAGAAATCAGATGACTTAATTTAATGTAATGGCATTATTTTTGATTCTAATACAGCTCAGCTATGAAAACATCACCTGGTTCTTTTTAAAACTAGAGATAGATACTGCCGGATTCTCAGGGCTGGATATCAAATCAGAAAGATACGGGCTGACAGGCAGGAGGGGAGGCAGAAGAAATGCTGAATCCAGAATTTTGATTGAGATTACTGATAATCATAAGCATGGAGCTAAAGCCAAATATCCTGAAGAGTAATAACAGGAGGGCAATTGGATAAGGGGAGAATACAAGTGCAGAGATAGAAGACAAAGGTTATTTCCTATCTTTGTTAATATGCATGTGAAGGTATGCAGTTTGGCCTCTTCTGAGTGTAAAGCATGCATATGTAAATATGTTCTTGCTTTGTCTAGTACAGTCTGCACATCATAGGATTTTACTGTGCACTACGGACCATGGCCCTTTAATCTCACACTTTTTGCATTTTCACAAATATTGAATCATAGAATGGTTTGGGTTGGAAAGGACCTTTAAGATCATCTAGTTCCAACCCCCCTGCTATAGGCAGGGACACCTCCCTCAGGTTGCTCAGAGCCCCATTCAGCCTGGCCTTGAAAAGATTACAGAGATATCACTGGAAATCATCAGACCAAATGTGGACATCTGAATGTGTCTCAAGTTTCTTCTAGGATGACATTCAATTGCAACTTACTTCAAGTTAGGTAAATTAATTGTCCCTTGAAAGTAATGATTTCTATAGAGCACCAAAAGTGTAGAACCAAAAAAGGCAACTTCAGATGTTAATATGTTAACATCTCCAGTTAAGTCAGACAGTGAATCTCACCCAAACATTTAGAATTATTTATTTAAAGAAAATTAACTGCTAATGATTTGATAATTTGAAAAATGTTATACAATGTTATATATTATTCAAAGTTCAAGTTTAGCTTATATTTTATAGCTTTGGAAGTAGAAAAGTTCATTTTAACCATGGAAGTTTCTGATCTTTTTTAATTTGATCCCCAGATCATTAAAGAAGAAATATCGATTTTATTAAAAAAATTTGAATTCAATAATGAAATATGTTAAACTGAAGAATATTATGGAGTGCAATATACACTCAAAATAAGGAATTCAGTACTTCCAGTAAAAGCATAATATGTATAGATTATATTATATTATAACTCAAGATAATATCAGTTTTCTTGTTGGATGAAAGTATTGGTGTATGGCATTTTAAAATTTATCAATCTATAAAATTTAATGTGCAAACAGTAGCTTTGCATTTTTTAAGTTTATATATATAGGGCATTTTTTAAACACAGCATGCAGTAGTACTTCCATGAAGAATGCTGTTTATTTCTGCATTGCAGTGACAGCATGCAGAACTAATGTTATTATTTGTTCTGACAAAACTTAACTATATATATACACGCACACAGTCTTGTGGTGCAATTATTCTATGCAAGACCTTCGTCGGTTATGGAAAGGCATGGCTGCAGTCTGGATAGAAAGGACAGGCCACATCTTTAAATCATTATGGAGTTTTACTTTGTAAATGTTCCTTGAACTATCAAAAGATCATCTGGAGGACCACACAAGGTCTGCTGTTTAAAAGATTTGGGAGATCATAGTACACAGAGATTTCTAATAGCTCCAAGCTTTGAAGATTTCAAGTGGTCTTTGTTGATTCATCCCCTCGTAATTATTATCATGAAGCACAGTACTTGACATGACTGGGTTTAAATTTAATAAATTTCTTAGACGTAAAACTTTAGGTTCAGGTAGCAGAATGTGTCATGCTCCTGTATTAAAAACATACTGTATCTAGTGAATGCTTTAAAGTGTCAGACATTTTACCTGACTTTTAAATTTTTAAAAATACTGGAACACACTTGTATATTACAGGCTCAGATATTTTGCTTCACAGGGAATTTTTTTTCCAAGGCACACTGGACTGTCAAATTTCTTAATGCATGCTGGGCTGCAGCATGAATATTTTCTGTGTGAGCAAAGGCCAATTATTGGTGTCAGTCTAGAGCTGAAAGTTCTTTCCTTGATTTCTAGGGCCAGGAATTGCTCTTGGTCACACCCAGACAACCTCAGGAGGCAGATGTATTTAGGCCAAAGAGCTGGTTCTTTGCTCCAGAGATGAATGAGCTCACCCAATGGCAAAGTCTGGCCTTTCAGCATCAGTGTGTAAAATTGGGAACAGAGACAAATTGCTCAGCGTGGACTGTATAAGGCTATAGCATCACTCTGTTCTTAGAAATTTGGGAAAGGGAGAAGTTTAATGAAACTTGTGAGCAGATCATCCCATCCAAAATTTTTGGAGAAATGATGGGTTTTATCAGCAAGGCTATGCCGGCTCCTAATTTTTGGGTACTACTCAGATGACAAACAAAACAAAACAAAGCAAAACAAAACAGAGCTCGATGTATATGTTATCTTTAGCTTTTTACACATTAATTAGTGTTACAAGTATACCGTGTTCTTTGCAGCTTTCTTGAGTGGTGGGGACTGGAAGGGAAAGTGAGATCCAGTGAGTGTGGCACTGGGCTGGGAGTGAGTACTCTCCTTCAATCTCAGGAATAGCTCCATATCCAGATCCCCTGTGGGCATATATCTGTGGTCTCACTTGAGACACCTGAGAAGTCATGGGACAAAATCCTCCTTCTGATAGCAGGAGCAGAACAGAGTGGAGATGTCATGTCTGTCCAGGGAGGACCAGGCAGGATGCCTGATGAACCTGCTTCTTTCCCCTTGCCTTGACAGGGAACAGCAGGATTTGGGCTCGGGGAAGGTGAGCAGGGAGGTGAGGGAGTTTCAGAGCTGGCAAGGCTGTGGTGGGGCTGAAGGTACATAGTATGGCTTTTCAAGGATGGTAGGTCCTGGGTTGTAGGCAAGTCCAAGGGTGAACAGGGATGACAGGGGCAGTGAGTGAATGAGTGAGTGTAATCAGGCACTATCATCCTCCTTCCCATGGAAAGTTCTTTTCAGCAGCCCTTCTTTTTGGCAAATCTGTGTCTTCCAGCCCCACTAGCCCCTTGTTTCCCTGGTTTTAACAGTTTACACACAGAGGCATAAATCTTGCATCCACTGTCCCATGTCCTGTTACTAACTGAAGAACTCACCTTTGAGAGTTATCCTTAGTCCAGGTGCTGCCGTAAATTATCTTGCACTGATTCCAGCTTGCAAGTAATAGATTAATGCTACCCAAAAGCACCAAATATTGAAAGTTTGAAGATTCAGTTATGGATTTTCAGTCCCCCACATGTAACCTACCATTTGATATTTATATTTTTCATACAAATCAAGAGTCATTAGAATTTTTCCATGATAAATATGAGAAGAAATCGTTATGTAAATCTTTATATGTTTTTGTGGTCCATGTCTGATTTTTTTTGTTTGTTTGTTTGTTTGCCTCATACTATTACAGCTCCTCTGTGGTTAAGAATAGCTTTTGTACTTTGCTACGTATCATAAATAAATAAATAAATAAATAAATAAAAATCTATACTTTGGGAAGATCGATCTGTGCAAAAGTGTAAATATCCTTAAATTAAAACTACACTGTTAGAAGATTAGGTCCTTACTAATGGATCTGAATTAGTATTACTCATAGGATGACAGTTTATTGACATAATTTAGGATATTTCACTCCTTGTAAAATGTTGTTTTTTCAGTTGAATTATGTGTTTTCCTTTCTTGTGATTATGTCACATTCACAGAGCAGTATGCAGTTGACTGTATATATTACTCTATGTTGCTTTTGTGTGTGCATATAATGATTAGAACTTGATTTTGTCAGCTGTTCTGAATATTTTGTCATTTCAAGCATTTGTAAAGTAAATATAAAAAACAAGCTGTTTCACTAATGACTCCTGTTGTCTATTAGTACATTTTTTTCCCAAGCGTTACTGACATAAAGACAATACCTAGGCAGAATATAAAAAAACCTGCTAATAAATCTTGCACTTCTTCTATTTAAATTACCTGCAGTGTATAATATGATATCTATAAAACTAAAATGTTAGTGGATTAGTTAAAAATAATTATATATAATATAGTTAAATATTACAGAAAAACAGAAGAAAAAAGTGGAAGGAAGAAAGGAACGAACGAACGAAGGGAGGGAGGGAGGAATGACTTTGAGAAACAGTAGAAAGAAATAAAGAAGATGAAATTAAAAGAAAAGGAAGAAAAGGAAGAATGTAGGAAGATCAAGAAAGGAATTCAAATTGTTCCCCAATTGGACTGTTAATGTCTGTTTTTGTTTGTTTGTTTGTTAGTTTTGTTTGCTTTGATTTGGTTTGTTGGAAACATCTTTATTTTTAGAATTTCCTGAAAAATAATGCTATAAAAATTACTTGGTACTGCAACACTTCTTTTTGATTGGTGTTTCTTTGGCCACTGACTTGTTTTCTGGATGTAAGCTCCTGTAAACCAGCTGCTATAGTCTCCCATGGTACTCCAAGAACCTTGGCAATAGCTTGAGCACATCCTATCCAAAATGCCCCACCCACCATTTTCTGTCATATGTTAACCATGTAGGGCCTTGTGATAGTAGAAGACGATGTGACAAAGGATTGGAAAGCCAGAGCAGATGCAGCAGGAAGAGCACTCTTGTCATGACAGAAATCTATACAAAAGCAGCACAGACTAGTATTTATATGGAAAAGAGGTATTACTTCCAAAGAAGTTATAAATTAGCTGATCTTTAAACATGTTTGTAGAACTTGCCAAAAGAAACATACAGAGCCTTCCAATAGGAAAACATTATTAGAGAGTGTTAAACTGTGGCATTTAAGCGCAGAGCTCCCTCTGGGATGTTTCAGAGATGTCACCTTAGAGTAAAAGCATCTCCATAGCCCTCTCTGCCTTACAGGATGACGCAACACTCCCAGGGAAAATCATCTTGCTGTGTGATGGGTTTCAAGAGGCCCAAAACTCTGCAGAAGTCATTCCACAAATAATCATGGCTGCATCAGAAAACAACAAGCTGACAAGAATATTTTGAAATAAAAATGAGCTAACTTTCCTTCTTTCTCAAGAGCCTTGCTGGGTTGGAATTTGGGAATGACAAGCTGATGAAGGACAGTTGCTCCTGATGCAAAAAGAAGAACCAGGGAGCATTCTTTGAAGCAAACAATTCAGCTGACTTGAACAGTGAAGACTAGAATTGTTAGGTACCTTTTTAATGTTTATAGCATAGAGTACATAGGTTTATCACCATTCCATGACATGAACTAGTCAGACTGGTTTTAATATCATAGGTGTTCTACTCATTTCAGTGACTGGTATTCTATTTGGGATCTACTTCTAACTGAAGGTTAACTGAAGTGAACAGAAGGTTGTTGTTCACTGTTGTAAAAATAACTGTCAGCTATAGACTTTGATCATGAACCTACAACAAAATTTTCAGAGTATCTTATTAGCCTGAAATGGGAATAGGCAAGATAATAGAAATAAATCTTTGTGCAGCTGAAGAGAAGGACATGTGGAAAACATTGGAAGGGTGATGTACTCAAGGTTTGCTAGCAATTTTGATAAACTTCTAATGTTCTTTTCCTTCCTTAGACAAAAAAATTCTTATTCATCTTTTCTTTTAGTAAGACAGAGACAGCTGGAACACTGGATGCCGAGGCACATCTTCTTGAGCTATCAGTGAGGATTTACAAAATGAAGATTTACCCCAACGTCACAACCTTCAATAAAATGTAAATAACTTTTCATACAGGCAGTGAAGACTTATGCAATTCATTACAACTTCTCCAGGTCAATAAGAAAGAATATTTAGAAGTATGAGATATGCTTATAAAAACAAATTCCTCAGATTTCAATACTAACTTTGTTTATATCTGTGCAACAACATAAATCAGTTGATCCTGTTAAAAAAAAAAAGTTTTAACTAATGTATTCATATAAAAATAAACTATTTTGAAAGTTTAAAAATGACTGTGTTTTAGGAATAGTAGCTAGTTGCCAAAAATCTTTGGTTTCAGAAGGTCAAATATGATATATAATTCAAATATAAGATTTTTAAACAACAGTAAATCACTACTTATCCATGAAGACAGTGCTTACACTTTAGCACCATTACACTGATCAGGATTGTTTAGATTATCAGAATGGGGAACAAAAGTACCTTGGCCCTTGATAGGTGGTAGTTTATCATTTTTTCTAAAATACCCTAAGAAGAGGGAAGAGTATAGTAGATCATCATAGCAGTATTCCACATTTTATTCTTTATGATTTAACATTCTAACACTCATCTTTTTCAAAACAGAGATCCACCTAGGATTTTTTCTTAGCAAATTTTTATGTTCAGGTATACTAAATTAGTTTTTTTTTTATAATTGTTGTTGGAAAATCCATTGTTTTTTGTTGCTACTTTTTTTGTTTTCGTTGATTGATTTTTTTGAATCTAGCTCTAATACAGTGGCTATGAAAGAGATTAAATAGACTGTGAGATTAGATAGACTGTATATGAGAAGTTTGTAGTACGCTTAGTACAGCTACCACCTCAGCTCGTTGTAGTCACTGCACTAGAATTAATTTAGATTACAGCATTTCACATGATAAAACTTTGATTCCTCTCCAGATTTTTTGATGGCCCCTCTAACACCAAAGCAGTAAGACAAAGATCTTGCTTTTCTTTTAGTATTTACATACTACTTTAAGGCAAACTTCAGATTCCTGCAAGCTGTTGCTCTACAGCAGGATTCCTAAGTATTCTGAATGAGAGCCCACCATGAATGACAAGGTAACTGGAAATAGTCAGCATTTACAGAGTCAGAATTTACAAAAGGGAAATTGTTCTTGACCAATCTTCTTGTTTTCTGCAATGGAGTGACTAGCTTGGTGGAAAAGAGGTGAGCACTTAATATCTGTCTTTGCTTTAGTGGAGACTTTGACACTTTTCTACAGTGTCATCATAGGCCAACTGACAAAGCATGTGTTGTCACAAGGTCAAGTTAGAGGGCAGTCACTGGTGGTGTATCTGAGTTTGGTCTTGCAGGAAATGCTGTTCAACATTTTTATTAATGAAAGATGAAACCATAGTCTTCTCAGTGGTGTCCAGTGACACAAGAAACAATGGACACAAGATAAAACACATAAAATACCATCTGAAGAAAGCACTTCTTTTTTTCTTACTGTGAGGTTGATCAAGCATTGTAACAGCTTGCCTAGAGTAGTTGCGGAATCTCCACCTTTGTAGATACCCAAAATCTAATTGGACTTGGCCCTGAAGAAGCTGACCTAGCTGGTCCTACTTGAACAGAGAGATTGGGCTAGGTGACCTGAAGAGGATCCTTTCAAACTAAAATATTCTGTGATTCTGTGAAGACATGTAAGTTTGTGTGCATGAATATGAGTCTACACACATATATACAAATGACTGTATGAATATAAAACTTCCGTATTTCCCAAGAAATAATATTTCCAGACATGCTGCAAGCACAGTATTGGATCACATTTTAAACTGGTATCTACTGTTTTCAGTACAGGAACAGAAGAACTTAATGGAAAATTGCATGCAACATCTGAATTTTCTAGCAAAATGCAGTCCCAGGAAGACACAGGGATATGCCTCTGTAAATGCATACCCACACCTACACAACCTTTCCGCAACACAGAACACATTTTGTTTAGATCTGTCAAAGCTCCTGTATGTTAAATTTTTTTCAGAGTAAGTAACAAGAGCCATTACCTCAAGTTTTTTGACTGCAGTCAAACTTCCTGCTACTGTTTGCAAACTGAAATTAAACAGGAAGATCTAAGACCTCTATATAATGTACACACATGCATACAAATATACACACTCTTACAAGCAGACAATTCTGAATGAAGACCACCTCCAATTCAGTGTAAATCTATCCATGTCTGTAGTCTTTTTCTCCAGACTGAGTACAGTATTAACTCTTTCATTCCTATGACAGTCTTCTAACACATTTCTTCAAAAACATTCAAAGAGGTTGCAATCATTTTCTAAGACATTCTGCAGACTGCTGTTTTGGTGATTACTTCCTACATTCTGCCAAATAGAAATAGCGCATTTCTACAAACCTCTGTGCTCTTGCTACATTTGTAACCAGATAGACTGCCATAGGTAATAATTTCTCTTTTATAAAAAAAGTTTCCTGACTAGCTACAAATTTTTCCCAGATTCTACCTGGAACAAAGGAAGATCATTCAGTGTGCTGTGTGAAAATCTAAATCCTGAGAGCTTTACTACAATGAGGCAAGTAATTTTCACTTTTGAAAAGTTGACTTTAGAAGGTGGTACTGTGCAGTGCAAAGGAGGCTAGGGAATTATCCAACCGCTCTTGGAGAAGAGATTAAAAAATAAAAAGAAATTGAGGAGTTCTCAGTTCCATGAAGAGAGAATCCACCTTTAGTGGATGACAATGAAGGAGTCCATAAAAAGAACAATGGTTCTCTCCTAATGGAGTGCTGATAATAGGCATAAATATCAAGAGAGAGAGAACTAAGCAAAGATTTTATGAAAAAACACATCCTGTATATCCTGTATCTCATCCAATAGTGAGCTGCATTTAGCAGCTGGATGTGTGAATAGTCACAGTTAAATAAATGTTGATGTGTGACTCCTACAGCAGGTGACTGCAACATACACCCCAAAGTGGCTTTGCCACATGGAGTTATTCTTCCTGAAGGATTATGATAGTAATGAACCACAGTCAGTAAGTAAATATTTACATATAGATTTTCCAGGTAAGAGAAGAAGTAGTAAGCAGAACTGGGGACAAACAAGTAGAAGAGAAAATCTCTTAAGTTAATTCTACAGACAGAGGTAATGATTCAGTCACATCTTTAATATTTTTCTCCTACATGTTCATAGCAGAAGACAGCTCCAGAACATCTCCTCTACAGTGGTTAAGAGATTTTTCAAAATCAAACATAGCATCAAAATTTCCCCTATGAGTTTCTACATTTTAGCATAGATGATCTTCCCCTGCCCAGATGTGTAATTCCTTCTTCTACTCCAAATTCTTTCTCAGAATTCACTCTCCTCAGCTGAATAAGTCTGAATATAGTTTTAATTTTCCCTTGTAAAACTAATTTTGTTTTCTTGATTCTTTAATTGTTGTTATTCTCATCCTATTAAAAATCTCTCCACTTCTAATGGTTATGTTCAAAAGAACATCTAAAAGAAAATATAACCACATGTGTTCTCTGTCCTCATTATTGATTTTAGTTATTCTCAACTAAAAAATGCTTCTGAATTCTCTATAACTAAAACTCGCTGGCAGTTTTGATCACTATTCTGAACTCATCACTACATTTTTTAGCTGATACCAAGAAAACCTTCCAATTTGATTCATCATAATTTATTGTTTCCTGTACTTCTCAATAATTTGTTATCTCTCTTAGATTAAGAGCATCTACATTTATTTTATTTTTTAATCTGGAAAAGCTGCTTTTTCACTGAACATATTGAACAAATGTCTTCTATAAACACACATTTCAGTCTATCTTATTTTCCATTTATTTCTCAGTTTCTGATTATTCCTTATTTAGTAACATGCACAGTTCATCCCTTAAAGATTGTCTCAAAGGACTATTATGATCTTCTCATCTGAACTCACCAGACAAAGGCAAAGCTCCTTTGAACCATAGCAATCAATTCACAGAAGTTACTTGCTATAAGTTTTAACAACCAATATTTTTAATCTGATTGATAAGAAGTACATTAGTAGTCCTTATATGATGACTTTTGCAGGACAGTTCTTACACTGTTGAAAATACGAAGCACAACTCCAATGTTGTTTGAAATGTTCACATGAAGAAAATACTTAACTTAGTGGTGATTTTTGAAAGACAGCACTGATTTCTAGCAGAAGGTAGAGAATTTATTTGCTTTAACATTCTGAACTGAGCCTTGAATTACTCCTATATTAAAATAATGATTGTATCTTACTCTTTCTTAAAGCACATTTTATAAAGTAACATAGGAAACAGAAGACTGAGATAATTGAATGCTTTTTGGCTGTACTTTTTGCCTCATAATACTTTAGAGAGACATTCTTATAGTCACCACACCTCTGTTTTTGCATTTTGGCTCGCAATAAATGTATCTGTGGAGGCAGGATATACTAAAGTGCAACAGACTGAATTTATAAGTTTGTTATGAGCTGACTTCTTTCCTTCCTCTCAGAAAGTTGTCCTAAGAGACTTGCCAGGTGAGAGTGCATTAGCGCAGATTAAATCTTTGCATGTTTCACTGAATTCTACAAGCCAGAATTCCTACAGCTAGTTTTTATTTGGCAGAACAAATCATGAGAGTTACATCTGAAAAAAGGGACTTCTGTAACCCTTTTGTGAAGCTAGAATCTCTCAAGAAGTATTTGATATCTAGGTAGTTTTAATTAACAGTGTGAAGTATTACAAGCCACCTCCTTCAATCAGGACTTTTTGGGAATGAATTCTTGGACCACATTTATAAGATTGCTCAAGAATCACTAAGTGTGTATTGAAAGTAAACCACAAAATCACAGAAATGTTGGAGGTGATCTAGTCCTATGTGTGTTTCAACAGCTATTTTCAACGACAATGCTAGAGCAGATCAGTCTTAACTTTGCACAGTCATACCTTGAAAATCTTCAAGAATTGCCAGCCTCCCTAGGTGACTCATTCCAAATATTCCTGATATCCAGTCTGAACCTCACAGGTTGCTGTCTGTGGGCTTTGTTTGTTGGCTTCTGCTACTAAATCTGCTTCAATTTTCTTTGCAGTAGCCTTCAAATAGCAATAGAGTGCTATCAGATGGCCTCTTGTCTTCCTTATCAACAGAGGAAGCAAACTCAATTCCCTCAGCTTTACTTTATGGTTCATGAGCTCTTGGACCTCAAGATCTTTTTAGGTGTATGGCAGACTCTCTGTAGTTTTTTGACGTACTTCTGGAAATAGGAGCCCTTGGTCTGGACAACATTTTCCGGTAATGGTCTTGTCATCAATAAAGGAAATGTTCTAACTCAACTTGCTTGCTGTGCTTCTTTGTAATGTATCTCAGTATGCAATTTGTGACATCTGTGATTTGTTTATTTATCATATGTATTAAACTTGACCTCAACAAATGCACCAAAGTACTTTAAAATAGGATCACTAAATTCTCATGTACTGTTGTGTGGTGTTATTGTGCTTTTGCTATCAAGCTTAGCAATTTCCAATGTAGAACTTTAGGAAGTTTTTGTTTATTCAGTCATTAAAGTCCTTCTGTACTGAAAGACTTGTTACAAAAATTTGATATCATGAAAATTTTCACTAAGTGTAGAATCTAAATAAACATGTAGAATGTTGAATATTCTGAACAACATGAGTCTCAGCATCAACTTTAGTGTATACAGATCTATACTGGCCTCTAGCAAGACACTGTTGATATATCACCTTCTGAACCCAGCAGTTCATTTAACTGATGCTTCTATGTGTTTCTATCTATCATATATGAAATAATGAATATGAAAGTATGATCCAAATGGCTCAATAAACACAAAGTAAGTTAATAGTTTTCTGAGGCCTATTTACAATGTAAAATGACACATTTTAAAAGTGTTGCTGATTTTGGAAAATAATTGTGTTACTGAGTATCTGGGCAGTAAATACTTATTTTTCTGTAATGCTGCTAGATCAGTAACAGTTTTTGGGACCAATAGAAGTGTGTTCTATGGAGGAAAACTGTTATGCTAGGTGAATTAGTCTCCTACTGGAATAAGATCTTTCATATGCCTCCAGTAACATCCAAAAGATAATTCACCAAATATTCTATAACAATAATAATTAACTGACATTTGAGAAATGATCCTTTAGGTAACCAATAGACAACCCCCCCCAAAAAAAACAACCCAAAACAAAAACAAAATAAAACAAACAAACAAACAAAACAACAACAACAACAAAAACATCCAGTAAACTAAACCTCTTCAAGAACACAAATGGTACAGTAGCATGCAGAGCTGATAACTTACCAAGTTTAATCAATATCAGATCATCTCACAGTAGTGCCTTACCCCAGTCACCTAACACAAAGTTTATATGTTCTTACAGATTTCACTTTCCATTTCAGTGCAACTTCTCCCAAGAAACATGACTTCCCCACAAAGCTAACTGGAGAAGAATCATAAAAGGATATTTCTTAATTACTTATTTCTGTCAACTCATTACAACAACAACAAAATCTGACAATCAAGCAAACAAAATAAAACACTTCTATTTTACAGAGCTGAGAGTGAACTTGTATGAGGCTTCCCCATTCCTTTAATTAATTTCTGACTGCAAAATTCCTTATGATATAGAGGGTAAACAGTATAACATAAAAACAGACAAATTGAGAGCTTCTAAAAAAATAGCCAATTAGCAAGAAAAATTATAGGCTACATATACATCCTAGTCTTTTTCTAGAAGAAAAGAACTTCACCCATCCAAGGTATTAGACTTCATGTGAGAAAATAGTAGTCTGCCTGCATTTCTTATGCGTGTGAAAACACATGCCATTTCTCAAAAAAGAAGTCAGAAGATAAAAAAGCTATCATATTTAACACATTAACACCACATGCCATTTCAGACAGTTAGATAAGATATCATGGTGAGTAGGCCTAACTGTTGGTATTTAGGCTATTAATCATAACCTCTCCTTTCCAACAGCATGGGGGGAAAAGTCAACATAGTTAACATAGTTCCCCTGTATATGCTAGCCTTTACTTCTGTACTGTAAAATAGTTATCTTTTTAATACCTTTGTTTGATCCATTGTGTCTTTTAATTTTGTTGTGGATTACAGTAATCAATGACAGATGCAAAGGGAAACATACTCAAATATAGTTCCATTATTTCAGATCAAAATGGAAACAAAATTTAACCTTTATGTCATGGAATAAATTAAATCTTTTGTGTTACAGATTACATTATATATGTAATACATCAATCATATCCTCTATGTATTATGGACCTCTTTTTCATCATGTTTCTTGATGACTTTTCAGTGTGTTCAAAGGACAATATAATGAAATCATAGAATCATAGAATCATAGAATCACTAAGGTTGGAAAAGACCCACAGGATCATCCAGTCCAACCATTCGCCCTTCATCAATGGTTCCCGCTAAACCATGTCCCTCAACACAACATCCAAACGCTCTTTAAACACCACCAGGGTCGGTGACTCCACCACCTCTCTGGGCAGCCCATTCCAGTGCCTGACCACTCTTTCAGAGAAGCAGTGTTTCCTAACATCCAGCCTGAATCTTCCCTGGTGCAGCTTGAAGCCATTCCCTCTCGTCCTAACACTAGTCACATGAGAGAAGAGACTGACCCCCACCTCACTACAACCTCCCTTCAGGTAGTTATAGAGAGCAATAAGGTCTCCCCTGAACCTCCTCTTCTCTAGACTGAACAACCCCAGCTCCTTCAGCCGCTCTTCATAAGGTCTGTGCTCCAGACCCCCCACCAGCTTGGTTGCCCTCCTCTGGACACGCTCCAGGGCCTCGATGTCTTTCTTACAGTGAGGGGCCCAAAACTGGACACAGTACTCAAGGTGCGGCCTCACCAGTGCTGAGTACAGGGGAATAATTACTTCCCTGTTCCTGCTGGCCACACTATTTCTGATACAAGCCAGGATGCCATTGGCCTTCTTGGCCACCTGGGCACAGTGCTGGCTCATGTTCAGTCTAGCGTCAATCAACACCCCCAGGTCCATTTCCTCTACACAGTCTTCCAGCCACTCTGCCCCAAGCCTGTAGCATTGCCTGGGGTTATTGTGGCCAAAGTGCAGGACCCAGCATTTGGTCTTGTTGAATCCCATCCCATTGGCTTCAGCCCAGCTATCCAGCCTGTCCAGATCCCTCTGCAGGGCCTCGCTGCCCTCAGGCAGATCAACACTTCCAGCTAGCTTGGTGTCATCTGCAGACTTACTGAGGGTGCACTCAATACCCTCATCAAGGTCATCAATAAAGATATTAAAGAGGACAGGCCCCAGCACCGACCCCTGGGGAACACCACTCGTGACCGGTCGCCAGCTGGATTTAACTCCATTCACTACCACTCTCTGGGCCTGGCCCTCCAGCCAGTTCCTTACCCAGTCAAGAGTGTATCTGTTCAAGCCACGATCTGCCAGCTTGTGGAGGAGAATACTGTGGGAGACAGTGTCAAAGGCTCTGCTGAAGTCTAGGTAGACCACATCAACAGCCTTTCCCTCATCCACCAGACGGGTCACTGGATCATAGAAGGAGATCAGGTTGGTCAAGCAGGACCTGCCCTTCGTGAACCCATGCTGGCTAGGCCTGATCCCCCGGTTGTCCCGCACGTGCTGCGTGATCTCCCTCAAGACAATCTGCTCCATAATCTTCCCCAGCACCGAGGTCAGGCTAACAGGCCTGTAGTTCCCCAGATCCTCCCTGCAGCCTTTCCTGTAGATTACCATTACAGTGATCATTTAACATACCTTGTCTAATTTATATTCCTACAAGCCATTACAATACAAACATATTACAAATCTAAAACTAATATGTGTACATTATTATTGTTATTATTATTATTATTATTAACAGGTCAACCACTAGTTCGGCAGGTTAGGCAACAGAAGTTTAAGAATACAAGCTAGAACTTGTATAAATCACCAATATCAGTTACAGTAAACTTCAAGTGTGCTGAGTTCACGGATTTATGTAGAGGCACGTTTTGCTTAAAGCCTGATTTTGATTCAGTGATGCAGTATCACTCAGAATAAATGTTGGATGTGCCTCATATTCCTTCTCTCTCATTAATAGGTGAAAAGAAATGGTTTCAATAACTTATTTAGCTCATCTCCCATATTTTCCCAACAAGACTTAGGTAATGATTAAAAGAAAAAAAAAAAAAAAGTTGGAAAAGCAGTATTGACTAGGATCACACTAAAATAACCTAAATAAAGAAGTAAGTATTGCAACGGATAATAAGGAAGGCTGTAGCATTAGTCCACTAAATCTGTAAAATCCTCATTTCTTTTTCTGAAGAACTGTGTTTAATCTAGGTAATGTAGTGTTAACACACATAAAAACTGAAACCTGAAGGTATCATGTTGTGCATTCACCTTTTAATTATTAGAGTGAAAAATGTGTCCACACCTTGATGAACTTAAGTAAAATTTGATGTACATATGTGGTCCATGGAAACCTATAACTTCAAAGTCTGTTTTTAGGGTGGGTTTTTTGTTTGTTTTTTTTTTGTTTTTTTTTTTTTTCATTTCAGCATAGATTTCTATTCTGTGAACCACTACCAAAATGAATGTTTGACCTTGATGTTTTCAGAGATACTGAACTTTAGTGATCATCATTCTAAATAAATATCAAAATGGTTTTAGCGCAGAAAATGGAACCAGATAGTCCCCAAAGATCTCATATTTAGTTAAATTCTCAATTTGTATCATTTATACAAGACCAAATCCATATCAAAATAATTTATTTATTTATATTTGCTCCTTGGGCTTGCATTTTTTTGTACTCTTCTTGCTTGTTCAGAGTATACACTCAGTGCTACTTAACATAGTCAAGAGAGAGCTATCTCAAAACGGAAATTGAGGGGCTACACTTGAAAACACTTAAAATTGCATACCAGCCTATTTTCTTTAACATGAAGTAGCAGTTTATATGGTGGAAACCATTACCAACTCTTACTTTTCCCTCATATAAGCGAGGTGTGGTTCAACACAGACGTAATCTGTTCCTTCTTAAGTAAAACTAATTCTTGTTGCCAGAGCTTCCCCAAGGAAACTCTAAGAAGTGAATAGAAACTTGACTAAGTGCCACACAGTATAAACCTTAGATCCATTTTCAAGGAATTTGATTTTTGATATTCAGTTTGGAGTCTTACTTTCTTTATTTTTACCTCATTACTTTTAAGCATGTCAAGTAACACCAAATTTCTCTAAGGATAGTTTTTATACGGAGTAAAGGTGTGAGGGAAGGTTACTGAAACCATCTGAGATCCTCAGGGTAAAGAGCAATTTGTCCTCTGAGTCGCTTTTTTGTAATCTCCTCCTCTCGTGTTTCAATTTTTTTCTCTCCAGTTTTGTCATTTTCCTTTGGTAGTTTGAATGTTATAAAGGAAAATTTAGATACACTGTCTTTAGACCCTGTTGAATAAATTAGTCTATGCATATCTGAGATGAATATATTCTTTGCAAACCTTGAGACTGATACTAAGCTCATTCAAGTCAATAGACAAATTTTAGTAGTGCAAGGTTGGGATCATAACTATTGTAGTTGTGAGACAGCATGTATATATCTTGAGAACATATATTGTAAAGTCAAAGTGTATAGAACACTAGAGTCAATAACCTCTTAAAATTACCCACAAAATCAGTGTTTAAGTAAGTGAACACCCACACAGCAAATTAAAAAAACATCAGATATTTATCAAATACCATGAGTAATAACATTTTTAAAAGTCCAGTGAAGACATTATTGCTTCCTTTAAAAATAATTCTGTAATTGAAAGTTCCTGAAAAAAGAAAACAAACATTCCCCTGTAGAAATCCATAGGCTCTAATATAACTGCTATTCCTTAATGAAAGAAAATTGCTAAGATTCTGACAAGGAATGATTGTATCATTAATTGAGAGACTGATCACACCCTATCACTTTAATAACATCTCTTAAAATGACTGAATGTATTCCAGTATCAATTTTCACTATGATTTGCTATAAAGAAGGTATAATACTGTTCTCAGCACAGCAGCTTATGCTGATTTCTGATGTAAAATATAAGATTATGCACATATATTTTATAAACAAAAATAACTGTGATACTACAGGAAGAATGAAAGAGGAAATTTAATTGTTTATTTTTGGGGGGAGAATCTGCAGAACACCTCAAGGTGATTTCACAGTCCAGGCAATATTTCAAAATGAATAGATTTCAAAGCTATGACAAATTTCATCAAGAGTACTATAAATTCTAGAGTAACTAGTATACAGAGAGGACAGTTCTCTTTTAGGTCAATTTTTTTGTTTGTTTGTTCATTTTGTTGGCTTTTTTTAAGAAACATTTATTATTTAGTAATTACATTTCTCCTTCACCTCTTGGGTGAAGTAAAAATTTCTTGCACTGGATATGATGACATTTAGTGTTTTAGAATACCTTTTGTGTATGTGTGTACATGTCTGTAATTCTTCAGCACATAGCAAAATTTAAGTAGAGTGCAGAATGAGTGCCTTCAATTCCAGTGTCTCTATTTTTCTTATGAAGCCATCCAATATAACTTCAAGCACGTAACTGAAGTGCCAAGGATAAAACCTTATTCTCCTAGGCTTCCATTTTTTTGCGTTTTCAGTTACTTAAGCCTTTTTCATGCCTCACACAGTGCATGATTTGTGGATTATAGAAGAAAATCAAGACAGGAGAAGAGGAAATTATTTAGGTGATGAAAATAATAACAAAGTAATTTTGAATGTACTCTGCACCATTTTTCACAAATCTCTGAAGGATTTTACTGGATATTTCCTATTACCATGAAAAGTGGCCAACAGCATTCTATATTCTAACCAGCTCATTATCAATATGAAGATCTTGTGCCCAGTCCCATGAACCATAATTGGATATCCAAGAATTCAAGATAAGGAAATAGCAAATTGGAGTTTCCACAGTTTGTATTTCCCATGCAACCTCAATATGACTCAACATACATACACAATTACAAATTAAGTTTTCCAAAGCTGTTATGTCTTAATCACTGCACTGAATCAATTATATTGCAAAATAAGTTAGAGCTCTGCATCAGTATTTTATTGCAAATTTCTTTCCAACATATGTGGAAGATGAGTAGTGAATGACAAAGGTTATGTGTTGGAAAATGAAGCACTGTTGGACCTTATTTTCCAGTATGCAATTCACAGATGCACTTTGTGTGGTTTGAGCAGCTTGAGTGATGTTCTGAGTTATATACTCTCCAAGAAAAAGCCAGTAGATACCTCAAATTAACAGATTCTTTTGATTTAATAAGTGCATCAACTTCAATATTTCTGACCTTTTCCTGTTTTCCTCAGCCACCAGCCTCACTAGAAATGTTGTGAAAATTGGTAAATAAAAGTAGAGAACTGAGATACCATAATGAAGAATACCATGTCAAAACGCATACTGAATTTAATAATTTATTGCAGCTGCTACATTTTGTGCAGTCAACAACAACTTTGCCTACATAATAAACACACTAAAGAGAGTGCCCAACATTGATTAGTTGCTCTGTAAGTGAGTGCTCCCCATTCTCCATACAAAGAGAGGCATGGAGTACGTAAGATTATGTAATTAAAGACTATGTGCATGTAAATACACATAGAATAACCAGAATAAAATGACAAATGTAATTGTGGGCTTTCCTGATACAAGTGATCAAGTGCTTTAAAGTATAACCTTAACAGTTTTTAAATTAATTAACGAATTTGATTAATTTTAAGAGAATACAAATAATTTTCAGAGAAATTACTGAAGTAAACAAACACTAAACTAGCCACATTTGCCAGCTCTAACTTCTGTAAATAAATTTCATTGACATAGTCCTATTCAGTTAATCATTCTATTTCTGGCTTGAGATTTTTCACCAAACTATTTTGACAGAAAATACCAGTTAGTTAAATCTGAACCTCCTAAAGAAACAAAATAATAGCAATATTCTTAGCAGGATAGCCTTGCTTTAGCCAAGAGGCAACATCTATCGAAACAAGTACTAAAGTAAGATAAAAGATGAGGAAGTGAAACAAAGAAATTCAAGGGAACAGACTACCAAAGATCTGTTGGTTGAGTGAGTAAGGCCTTGTGTGAAATATTGTCTGGCTTGTTTCAGACCAAGGACTTGAATCAGAATATAGTTTGGGCCTTTTCCTGGAGGAGGTTACTGCAGTTTATATTACTAGTCCTCTCCAATTTTTCATACATAATCTAATATTCCCTGACAAGGGCGGATAGGAGGGTCAAGAAATAAACTTTTACTCTGTGTCAATAGAGATATGCGACAAAAGCATTCACCTGGACTTTAAAAATGTATTTATTCAAGAGTATGTATTCTCTTTATTTTTCAATGCTGGAATACAACTTAGTATTCCCTGCTCTATTACCTAGTGACAAGAATATTAACCTCATCATTGGGTGCTTCATGTTTAAGTATTTCACTGATAGCAGCGTGGCTTTACAAGCCTATGGTTCCCGATGATATTCCTAATTATAGTAACTATTTCAGGGTTAAGAACTAGATTTTATTTTATTTTATGTCTAATGCGAGTTATAAAAGAAAAATGTTCAATTTAGAAATATTTCTCAACCTTAAGCAGATATTAGAATGAGTTACAGATGAAAAGATTAATTAAAGACATCATAAAAAAAATAAGTGATGCAAACTGTAATATATGTTTTACAAAGACAAATCTTGTCAGAGATCTCTGAAAAGGTAACTTTGATAAGGAAATCTAGTTCTCAGCCAAAGGAAATGCTGTAGTTTTTGTCCCTCTGTACTTTGGTAAAGGATTTGATATACTGGCAGAAAGGAAATCCTTGTGAAATGAGAGAAGGGACTAGCAGAGGAACTAAATGTTGAACAAAGGGATGTCTCACGGAAGTCAGCGATTGAAGAAAATAGTATCAGGCTAGAAAAAGGCTTTTAAATAACTTTCCTGTTAATCATCTTCAGAAGAATCTGATTTAAAGTTCCTCTGAGGAGATTCAAACCTGATTAAAACTCATTGATATAAACCTATGGGTAGCAGAAACCGACATCTTTATGGAGTAAGACTGAAATTGCCATCCGGTAACTGAAGAACCACAATGGCCAACAAATTTTCTGTGGAGAGATCTGGAACTCTCTTTAAAAAATATCAGTTCAAATCAGGAGAGATCATGCAAAGAATTGCTGCTGGGCAGCAATTAGGAAGCAGAAGGAGAACCTGCCACTTAAGAGAAAACTTAGAGAACTGAGATTCTTATCAGAAAAACATTGTAGAGGAAATAATTTCTACCCATAAATATACAAAAAGAAGAGGAAATGAAGGCAGTAGGACAGGTATTTAAGATGAAGTGTTCACAGTCACAGCAAAACAACATTAGCAAAGCACAGATAGCTAAAGGAGCTGCTGTTCTCTACAAAAACAGAGGATCAAATCTGACTGGAGGAAGGCCAGGTGGTCTTCCATGTTGTATCTCTGGTCTTCCATGTAGTATCTCTATACCTGTGATTTTATGATTCTGTGATTCTATGATCTCTGTCCTGTTTGATCTGGATGCACAATCAGTCTTAAGACATGCTTCAATTTGATCTGCTACTAATGGCTATTAATGTAGAGAAACCTACGTATGAATGTAGTAGCATTTAAGAAGTACAGCATTTACCTTCTTTTTTCTTTCTTTGTTAGCAAGAATATTTTGATTTTGAAACGCCAAAATTTGACTGCTGCACTACATACTGTTTTGATCTGACTGAGATCATGGGAAAAACTGAGTTTTATAGGCATGCCTTCCCTGTCCCCTAACCATGCACACAAAAGGTCTTTGTTCCAAACTGTCTAAGCTTCTGGTTTGTACTTCCAAAATGTCACTGATACTAATTAACAGACTAAGAATGTTGTTTTAAGTACATGTGGGTTAAAAATACCTTTTGTATTAGTAATCTCAAAAACACTGCAGAAAAGGACATATATATATATACACATACATACATATCAGTCCTTTGCCTTTTTTGAAAGGCATTTTTTTTTCAATTTTGTCAATGTGTTACACAACAATCACATGATATTTCAGACAACTGATCTTATCAAAGAATCAAAGAACTGTTTGAGTTGGAAGGGAACTTTAAAGATCATCTAGTCCAACTTACCCGCAATGAACAGGGACACCCACAGCTAGATCAGGTTGCTCAGTGCCCTGTCCAGCCTGGTCTTGAATGTTTCCAGGGACAGGACTTTCATCACATCTCTGGGCAACCTGTTCCAGTGACTCACCACCTTCACTGTAGGAGACTTTTTCCTTCTATCCAACCTGTAGCTACTCTCTTTCAGTTTGAAACCATTTCCCCTTGTCCTATCACCACAGAGCCTGCTAAAGAATCTGTTTCCTTCTTTCTTATATTTCTCCCCAACTTGTTAAAAATATGCATACATTTATTAAAAAAAAAAAAAAAGTCACTGCACACTTTTCCATAAAATTCTTTTCCCTATCCTTAAAATGGAGATTTTTATGATCTAGTGCATTTAAGCTCAAGTTAACTGTACTAATTCCTGGAAGAAATACTGCTCCCAGTTGACCTTTTTATTTAACATTAGGAAGAAAAATCTTTGGTACTCTGTGACTAATACTTGATTTTTGAAATATACTGTATTTTGACAGGGTTTGAGTAGGTTGCCAAACCATTTTGTGATGTTTTTGGCTTTGAAAGCTTTTCAGGTATTTGGCCAAACAGCTGAATGGAAAAAGAAATAGCAGACTCTAGATTTGATTATTTGAATGTCAAAATTGTTCCTTGCTCATTCTTTGTTGTCTTCAAACTGCATCTTTCAGTCATCAAATAGCCATCCAGTATAAGTAAAGTCATAGCTTGCATCTAACTTGGAGGTCAACAAAAAATGATTTTTGTCATTTGAGGGAAGAGGAGTATGCTACTGAATATTCTCACCTTTAAAATCCTTATTTTTTTAACACAGGATACTTTCCCAATACTATTCAGAAATAAAAACAAAACAAAAAAAAAGTACAAATATCATTCCAATAGTTTTCAACAAATGCTGAGAATTTTTACCTAAATGCATATTGAAAAAATATTCATTTATATCTACATAGGTACTGTATGAACATCCTTATAATTTTAACAATACATTGGCATTTTAAAATTTTAAACATTCTATAAGACGACAACTCATCAAAAGGGGATTATTAAAAATCACTGCATAAGAATAATTTCATGTAAATTTATATATATATATATGTTAATTTATGCAGTGTTTCTGCTGATGTGACTGAGTAAGGAGAATTATGACCTATACTGAATACAATCTTGGATGGAGAACCAGGAAATCTTATTTATTACCACCTTTTCCTCTGACTGACTGACCATCTTCAGTACACATTTGCATTAGTCAAATGTGACTTCTAACCAAATTCCTATCTACTTACTCTGCAGTCTGCCCTGAAGGATTTCCTGGTTGTGGCTATGCCTGAAGTTTTAGCAGCCTCATCTGGTAGATTAGATGTGTACTAGAACTCAAGTGTTCAAACTATGAACTCAGCTATCTTAACTTAGTATTAAAATAAATAGAATTTACATATAACCTTGCTCCTGAATGCTTACCATTCTCTTGGAGCTTAATGTTTTAATCTGATTAAATGTAAATAAAATTATGATCACAGTCAATATTCAAAGCACTTGAAGACAACATTCTATCCGTAGTGATAAGAGCCTTACACTAATGAGTATTACATACTTTATTCTTTAAGCCAAAAGGGGCATTTTGTACTTGCCAGGATGTCAATGTGATATATGTCAGTTGTTTTTAATTCTAATGAAGTTGCAAGCATAAATAATAGGTAAATGTCAGAATTAGTTATTAGATTTAATAATCCTAATTAGCAATACCTAAAGAATGATGTTAGTTGTAGGAGCAAAGTCAGTTCAAGTTTATTTATAGAGGAATGTACACAGACGTAGAAGTATCTGCTTGGAATAGAAGCTATTGCTTGTAGATAGAAAGATACTTTTAGTTTGTTATCTCTCAGTTTCAGAAAATCTTTGCTGGATTTAAATTTAAAAGAGAAAATGTGAAAAATGCTAGACATAAAATTGCTAATAATAAATTTAAGATTGAATTAAAGGTGAATAAGGCAGAAAATGAGTAGTTAATGACACAATTCTGACTCAGATGCCAACGGTCATTTTAGAAGTACAGTAACTAATAAAAAGAAATTAAAAACAAAAAACAAAAAACAAATAAAACAAATGCACAAAAAAATACCCACAACCACTTTTGTGTGTATCTGAAAAAAAAGGTACACAGAAAAAATGCTTTCTATAATTCATAGCAGCATCTCTTCAATTCAGAACTGTAGATAATTGTTCAAATCTATAGAACAATAACTACGTAGGTTGCTCTGAAAGTAATGCCACCTATTTATTTCCATAAAAATTACAACAGATTTGAAAAGCATAGTAACACTTCATGGTAGAGCAAATTCTCAGCTACAAAAACAAGCTTTGTCAGCATAGTCACCATCATTAGCTATGCATTTTCGTCACTGATGAACATGCTCTTCTCATAACAATTTGCTCCTGTGGAGGTGACCCACCGTTGCTGTTGCCACTGCTGAAATACACCACCCACTGTCCACCTTGCAGAACTGCTACCCACTGGTTGGTCTCCAGAAACATTAAGCTTCACATTCAGTTGATGTAAGTCAGTGGGTACAGTTTTTTCTGTGTGAAGAAATTAAATGACATACCTTTGCTTCATACTCACTTCCATGTCAGATATGATTTTGTCATACTGCCCCTCAACTAACGTCTGTCACACAGCAACAAAATGTAACGGAATATTGGCAGGAAGGTTCAGCCTCTACTGTCATACAAGCAACATCTGCCTCTGATGTCATGGACCAAAAATATTCCAAATATTCTCCTTCAGGCTTATGAGAAATTGACAAATGTTGTGTCTGATCCTGCATCATTTAAAGACTATGTCATTCTAAGATTGTTGTAGAAATGGTATTTCATTTAACTGATTATATTTACTACAACTTTTCAATAGTTAATAACTCTATAAATAATTTTATCCAGCCTCTATGTTTAGCTAAACCTTCCCTCCTACTTCAATTTACTGTCCTATATAGCCTCTAAGAAAAAAAAAAAATCCTTTAGGCTGTCTTTCATTTTGAATTTAAATTACATCTTAATTTCACCAAAGAAATAGATACCTGCATCAATGTCTTGTCAAGCATAGTAACTTTTTCAGGAAAAGATGCATTGTCTACTGTAAATAAACAAATAGAAAACAGAAAATTTGAGCATAAGGCATCAAGTTAAGGATTTTTTTTTGTGTGTAATTCAAAATAATATATAATAAAGCATGAGACAATTTCAAATAAAAATGTTGAAGGAGCTTCTGTACAACCTGAAATAATTCATTTTTTTTGCAGTAATACTTGTTTTGAAACTAGTACCACTGCAAGAATAAAAGAATGTAACTCATTTGACCATAATTCATATTCTGATGAGTTTAGAAATATACGAGCATTTGACATGATGAAATTCTACCAGAACACAAAAATTAGCTGCCAAAACAAGATTTATCTTATAAAAATAGGGTACAAAGATTCCAGTGGTCAACCTGGAATAATCAGTGTGTCCATTTAATAAAATTGAGAGGGAAAAAAATGTACAGTTTAAAATTGCTTGCATGCCCACAATTACTAAAAATTCTGTATCCATATTTTCTGCATTTTTTTAAATTGAATTTTCATGTCCACCCTATCTCAAGTTTACAAATTAATGCCAAGCTACTTTGAGCATTTTCACTTCTAAATCGCAGTTCACTGAGATATAGTCTTATTTCAAGTTGCCAGTCTGAAGCCCATATATTGATGGACTAGCAAAATGTTATTCTGTGTGTAGAGCTAAGACTCGGAAAGAAAATACATTTCTTTTTCCACTCAAGCAAACAAAACTTTGCTTTAACTCTGGTTTAGCAGAACTCTCTAAAGATCAGTTAGCTGAAATAACTTTTAAAACATTCACAGGAATGTTAAAATAAGTAGATTCTACACACCTTATATATTTCCTCAGATTAGACAACTTTCTTGTGAGTCATAAAAAGGATTATCTATATAGTCTCTTTAGAGGCTATTCTTTCTTCCAGGAACTGCTGTAAGCTTTATGACATAATTTCACATCCCTTTCGGTCTGCTGTTATCATCCACTTCATCTAATCTGATTATGTGCATAGAAATTTGGCAATAATGCCAAACATTTGTATTGTTTTATACTGTATTGCTAAATATTTCTTATGTGTTCTTTTAGGGAAAAAAAAAAAAAGAGAGAAAAATGGTTACTTTCAATTATATTTTAGAGGTGTAATTTTTTAGTACATGAAGTAAAAACTGCTTTTATCCTGTTTAAAATGTCCAAGAGGTACGTGTTCCTAAGCTAGTCATTGTAAACTGCCTTTGTAATCAACACAAAGAAAATACAAACTTCAAAACCCAAGTCACCTGACTTGTAAATAAATTGCTGCAGAGATCATGAGTGGCTCTCTAGAAGTGCGTATTTTTCTCTGTTAGCTTGAAAAAAAACAACAAAAAAAACCACTACAGGAACCAGCTAGAAAGAGAAGTTGAGTGTTCGAAGGTTTCATTTGGATCATACTGCTAATGGTCACAGGATCGTGTACCCTGCAGTGGAGCCAAGTATTTCTTGAGTACAATTCTGCACATCTCCCTTCTACTGAGAACAATTCTCTTCAGTCTATTAACTGATTTTTTACAATCTAATAACTGAAAAAGAAATGGGATATCTTTCCTATCTCTGAGTAGGTTTTCAGAAGCGGAACTTGGCCCCCATTAATCAGACCTCAAGGGTGTGATTCTATGATTACAAAGCATCATCAAGCAAATACAAAAACTGGATTTTCTACAGGTTTAATCTACAAACTCCTTAATCTTCAAGAAGTTTTAAGCATCCATAGCTTACATAGTGAAAAAAGAAAAAAAAAAAAAAGGTTATTTGTTTTGATTATTTATATTTCCATGCCTTGCGCATGAGCTGTAGACCTTAAGTGCTTAGTATATTTTAGGTACATTTTAAGTTAAAGGAAAACTGAAGAATTCAAGATATTTTCCTTCCTATATCTGTGTTATGCTTTGTCAATTAATATTATTATTTTTGCTTTTTCTAAGACAGATTCTTGTTCACTTTCAAAACTCCATGCTGCATATGAATTAAGTTCTTTCAGTAAGGCATGTGATAATTTCGTATGAAAATATAAGTCCTGATTCTGTATTTTCTTTCCCTCAATATGAGGGTTGTCATAATAAGTTCATCCCTGTGAACCTGCTTAGTTAATGAGAGTTTTGGTGCCTGTCTCGGATGTGCTCTTTTCATAACCTATGTTAATCTCAGCAGCAGTGCTTAAGTAATGCTTTTATTTGAACATTTTTACTTTCCCACCCTATCCTCGTATAGTCTATATATCTCAAAATCTGCATTTGATCTGAATAAATAAAATGATCTGCTGAGTGTTCTTACTGTGATGGGATGTTTCAGATTCATTCCACATGGTGTTGTTTGCTTTTTATTGCTTTTTTTTTTTTTTCCTGTTTGCTATTATGAGTCTTTTGAAGTTTACAAGACAAGTTCTCTCATTTATACAAGTGCAATCTCATTAACTCAAACAGGTGAAAGGGAGGACAGGATTTGGACCTATTCTTATCTCTTGTTGAAAGCTGCAGGCTCCTCTCTAGACAGGTATCGTAGTTATTGGTAGTTTATTTTACATTTTCTTTTAATATCGGCTCAAAGAATGTGCAAAGATAAGCATTTATCATAACATGCCATGGATTCTGCAGTTTCTTTAATAAAAATAACCCAGCATGTGCTTGCTGCAAGTTTCAGCTCAAAAATAAAACAGCTCTTCTCAATACTTCATTCTGAGTAGAGGTGGACAAATACAGAATTAAAGGTTAACCACAGGAGTACTTCTAATGTCTGCAAAATTCAAGTAATAAATATACATATATATGTATAACTTATATATAACTATGTATGTACATCCAAATATATTTTTTCTTTCTTGTTTTTTAGTATTCATCTAGTTCCAGTAGCTCAAATGGCTGTCAGGAACAGAATGATTTCTACTTCGTAAACTGCCTTAATGAAATATCATGAGTATTTCGGCAAGTTAATCTAGAAGCAAGTATATTCATGATAAAAAATACATCCATTCATTAACCACACAATCTTTCCAAAATTGGAAGATGCTTGTGAGAGTTGCTGAGCCTATTTACAACGTTTACAATGTTCAACTCATTTTGAACATGTTCTTGGTTAACTTTCTCAATGCTTTGGAGAAGCTGATTCAAGTACAGAGAGAGAGAGAAAAAATCACACTAATGTGAAGAATGAACAGGAAAAAGTATTTTTTGAGATATTAATGAAGTATCAGATCCATCTACATCCTCACTCTTGGCTTTGCTGAGCATGCAACCTGCTCATAATAAGGTCACTGGTAACAGTCTTGAGGCCTAAATACAATTCCCAATCAAACTGTAAAAACTCACTTCCAGAGAGAAAGCTTCAGATTAGACATTGCTTTCAACTTCTTTCTGAATAAGTAAGGAATTTTTAACACAAATATAACATATTTTATCAACTATCAAACCCTATACATCCATGGCTCACCTAGTAATACAAACAATTATGTATCCCTTGAAGAACTGCTGTACTGCAAATCACATTTGAGTGTGAAGATTTTGCTCAAAGTAAGGCCTTTGATGCTGGCTCCCACAACATCTTTTTCTCCAGATTGGAAAGATATGAATTTGTGAGATGGACAGTTCGATGTACAAGGAATTAGTTGCAAGATCCTGCTGAGAGAGTGGTGGTCAATGGCTCAAGGTCTGGAGATAAGTGATGAGTTGTGCCTTTCAGGGGTCAGTACTGACACTGATGCTCTTCATCACTGACATTGACAGCAGAATTGAGTGTACCCTCAGCAAGTTTGTGGATGACAGCAAGCTGTGTGGTGCAGTCGGCACACTCAAGGGATGAGATGACATCCAGAGAGACCTTAGACGGGCTTGAGCAGTGGGCTGAGGAGACTCTCATGAGGTTCAACAAAGCCACATCCAAGGTCTTACACCTGAGTCTTGATAAGCCCCACTTTCATAAAAGCTGGGGGATGTAAGGATGGAGCACTGCCCTGCTGAAAGGGACTAGAAGTTACTGGTAGATGGTAAGCTGGACATGAACCAGTAATGTGCCCTTGCAGCCCAGAAAGCCAACCGTATCCTGGGCTGCAGCAAAAGAAGCATGGCCAACAGAGCAAGTGATCCGGCCCCATTACTCTGTGCTGATGAGAACTCACTTGGAGAAATGTGTCCACATGGGGAGTCCTCAGTACAGAAGGAATTTGGACTTGTTGGAGTGTGTCCAGAGGAGTGTCACAAAAATGATTCAAGTGATGGAACACTTCCCCTATAACAATAGGCTGAGAGAGCTGGGGCTGTTCAGCCTGGAGAAGAAAGGGCTCTGAGGTGCCTTGAGAGTGGCCTCTCAGGATCTAAAGAGGGGTTGTAAGAAAGAAGGAAACAGATTCTTTAGCAGGCTCTGTGGTGATAGGACAAGGGGAAATGGTTTCAAACTGAAAGAGAGTAGCTACAGGTTGGATAGAAGGAAAAAGTCTCCTACAGTGAAGGTGGTGAGTCACTGGAACAGGTTGCCCAGAGATGTGATGAAAGTCCTGTCCTTGGAAGCATTCAAGACCAGGCTGGACAGGGCACTGAGCAACCTGATCTAGCTGTGGGTGTCCCTGTTCATTGCGGGTAAGTTGGACTAGGGCCTTTAAAGTTCTCTTCCAACTCAAACAATTCTGTTATTTTATTTTCATGTTCATGCTCAAACAGGAGATTCACCTCTTTGAAGAAGTACAGTTCCCACTGGTTTTAGGAGGATAGCTGTTCATGTTTGAATCTCCTCTTTGATTCTCCAGTTTGAGCCTTGACATATGAATGCAGCCTGTTTTTAATCAGGACATGGACTGATTGGATCAAAGTTATTAGTTTTGCCTGGAGGCAAAAGTTTTTCAGTCAGTAAAGTTTCTTTTGAAGTATCAGAATTTGCTTAAGCAGAGGCTAAGGAAAAAATAATATGAGTATTCAAAACTAAACAAGTATCACTCAGTTCATCAATAAACTCTCTAGTAAGGAAAGCTCATAGTGAATGTAATGCTGCCTGTGCTGCGCCTGCATTGCGCAGCACAGTGCTCTTTTGGTATCATGCTGATTAATTATTTTTCTGAACAGATGAGGCTGAAGATAAGGACACAACATTGAAAAACTGAGAAACAGCTCGTTAGGTAAGTACTAAAATAGATAATTACTATGTCACCTTATCATCTGATCAGACCTGATACAATTTGTTTTCTGTTAATGATGTCTTGATATGCTATCCTAACACATTTTGAAACTGAACTAGTGATATACTATGTATTTCATATACTTTGATATTATTGCCAGGTCCCAACCTGACTTCTAAAATTTGAAGACCTGCATTCAGCAGCAAAATATCCTGGCTTTTCATCATAGATATATCTGAAAAAAAATTAATGGAGTCAGACTTTAATAAAAATTACAAAGCAAATTTGAGGCTTGGAGCCCTTCCTTACCTACACTGTTTTTGTTGTTGTTGTTTTTCAGTATTTCCTAATTGCTTTACTGTCATGATCCTTTTCCAGCAAGAAAGAGCATTTTCTTTCAGTAGATTGTTCTAACACTTCCAGAAATAATCTCTCAAGCAAAAAAATAAGTCTCCACCATTAACATCTAGTTTTCCTATATCTTGTGATATTCTAGGCAGTGTATTTTGTTTTATAGTTATCTGATCATATGCTATCTGTCTAACTAGAGATACTTGGTTTCAGTAATTATAGGATCATAAAATTATTTATTTGAGATCATCAGGTTCAACAACATAAGAGGGTTGCTCTGAAAGTAATGCCTTCTATTGTAATATGTGGACCCATGACATCAGAGGCAGACGTTAGCAGTCCGGCAACAGAGGTTAAATTGACAATCAATATTCCATTATATGTTGTTGCTATGTAACAGATGGCAGCAGAGTGGCAGTCTGACAAAATGCCATCTGATATGGTAGTGCATGTGAAGCAAGGGTGTCGAACTGAATTTCTCCATGTGGAAAAAAATTGCACCCATTGATATTCACTATGTTTGCTGAGCATTTATGGAGTCCAAAGAGTGGATGTGAGAACAGTGAGATGGTAGGTGGTACATTTCAGCAGTGGAGACAATGACATGAAAGACAATCTGTGTTCCAGATGGCCATGCATAGCTGGTGCAGATAAGTTCAGCATGCAGGCTCTTGTTCCTCACTCGTGAAAATGCATAGGTAATGGTGATGACTATCTTGAGAAACAGTGCATTGTAGCTGAGACTGTTCTCTATCAAACAGTGTTATTGTGCTTTTAACATGTGTTGTAATTTCCATGGAAATAAATAGGAGGTATTATTTTCAGAGCAACCTATGCATCTAACACTGAAAGTCTACCACTAAACCACATCCCTAAGCACCACATCCAAATATCTCTTAAATGCTTACAGTGACTCCAATACCTTCCTGTGAAGTCTGTTCTTGTGCCTGCCCATCTGCCCATCTTTGAAGAAATTCTTCCAAACTAAATCTCCCCTTGAGGCCAAAACTCCTTGTTAGTTTTCTCTTCAGAAGTTTTGCTGCATGGGATTGTTACGACTCAAGTGCAGCATTCAGCATCTAACCTTGTTGAATGTTGTACAACTGGACGCGACCATTGACTCAGTCCATCCAGAACATTCTGCAAAGCCTTCCTGCCCTCAAGAAATGTAATGTTTTTGCCCAGCATGATTTAATCTGCAAAATTACTAAGGGTGCATTTAATCCCATCACCAAGATCATTGATAAAGATACTAAAACTATCCACAGGGCTGAGTGCTGGGGACTAGCTTGTGACCAGCCACCAGTCAGATTTAAGTCTGTTCACATTGACCATTTGGTCCCAGCCATACAGTTAGTTTTTTACCTAGCAGACAGTACAAGTATAATAATGTTTTTATATATTGATGTTTGTCAGGATCTTCATGAAAACAGATGAGAAAAAATGAGCTACTGGATGAAATGCTCCCTCTGCTGTCCAAGGAGAGTATCAGTAGTGGTAAATTCATTCTTAATGCAGGAAACATTATCAGGGATAGACAATATCGTGATCCATTAAGTGTGTTTCTAACTGTACTGGCTAGGTATGCAGTCTCAAGGGCAAGCTCTCAGCTCTTACCTTTAGTTTGGATGAAACTTAATATCTGAATTTGAACATTTCCTCTGGAGCATTCAACTTTATTAAAAGAGATAAAGTAAAGTTGGCCCAGTTCTTATACCATAAATTGTACTGCTAATCTGTTTCAGATACAGTGTAGGCCGTCAGCAGCTGGCTGAAAGCCCTCTGAATCAGGACAAGTTGTTCTCTTGACTTTGCAGCTCTGCACTGGAATGCTCGAAAAAAAAAAATATGACACTTAATTTCTGTTGTTTGTTTTCAGCCAATCCTCCAAGCAAACATGAGAATGTATGTCCTGAAAATAAATGTCATTAAAGAATGGGATACAACCTGGATGTATGAAATGTCTTTTAATGGCAGAATGTAGGAAATTTGCCCTTGACTATAGCAGTGCTAGGATACCATCCAAAGAGCTCCGCAGGAACAGTGGTATTCTGCTGGCTACTGAAGTAATGCCTATCTTTGCCTGTAAAAGCTCAGTTTCCTACACTGTGCTAAAACAGTTAGTGTTGGTTTGGTCACGCAAAAATTGTAACCATAATTGCTCACGTACCAGGTACCACATGAATGTACTTTGATAATGCTCATAAGTTCTTTTATTCACCTTTTGAGAACTGCTGTACAAGCAAATATTTGTTCACAAGAATATTTCCAGTATGTAAAAGGTGGCAAACATTCAGGCAACCAGGTACATATGTGAATATTTAAGCAGTAGTTTTTGAAATGTCTTACTGAGGTTAAGGATCAGAATGAGGGAGATTACTGCATCTTAGAACAAGCAGCAATAAAGCAGCAACAAGAACATACCCCAAAGATACCTCAAAATAAAGAATAATCTGGAGATTTCCCAAATCATAATGTTTTGTTATACCATTGTTACACTTGTCAGAACTCTAATCTCATCTTCAAGTGAGGTCATTATTATGCTAACAGAAAAAACCTTTTAAAATATGACTTATTCCAATTAGAAAATTCAATTAACAGAAGAATAATTTTCTTCTTTGGTCACTGATAGAAACAGACCATGAAGGAGAGAAAGTATCCTAGAGGAAACTCAAGCTCACTAGAAGTGGGCTTAAGGTATTCAGTTCTCAGTAGCGCCTCCAGAAATTCTGCATTTTATGCCATTCATAGATTTTATTTTAGACAATTCTGGGCAAAAGTCCAGAAATAAACTTGACAGTAGAACTGCCTGCTGCTCCAGACTCAGCTGAGAGCTCTAAGATCTCAGGCCTCCTTAAAGTGTTCTCTTTTTTGAGCGTATGTTGGTGCTCATGTTAGTATACGTTGGTCTCTTACACATTTCTACTTCATAATCTAGAGTTGATAACATTTTTCTGTGTGAATGTTCAGGATTGAAACCTCCACAATTTTAGGAAAGTCTGAAATGGAGGATTTTTGCTTCTGAGGACATATTCTGTCCACAGAAATGCCATCACTGCAAACTTGCAGCAAAACAAGTCAGTTACATCTTTAATACGCCTAGTAATATAGTGCTCCCAACAAGGACTCTTGTGAATATAGCAGGAAAAAGATTTGTATTTACTTACTTCAGAGAAGGTACTATTCATCAGGACAGGTTTAGATTACAGGGGAAGATTTTTCTGAAATTTAAAGCCCTATTTATTAATTAAAGAAAATAATATTTTATTCCTAAACTACCTTCTTATACAGTAGTGTCCAAGTTCACCCAGTTCCTATGCCTAAATACATGCTTCCCTGGAAGATCTCCATAAAAGTCATCATACAGCCAGATCATTTTAAATGTAGACAAAGTCTCACACATCAAGTAAATCTCCCAATAGGCCTAGTCCATTTGGCAGATCGATCTGGAAAAGCGGGGACAATCTCCAGTCAAAAAAATCAATCAAGCTAGTTGGAAATGGGTATAAGGTATTATGAGGTCTGTAACTTCAGAGATCACTAGAGTTCTGAGGATTTTTCTTTGGAGGCCAGTGCTCCAAAGACAGCATACATGGTTGTAGGGTTGTCCCATTTGGAGGAGAGCCACATCTAGGAAGTTCCACTTGTTGCTCCATGACACTGTGCTACTGTCCCTGCTGAGCTGGATGCCAACCTCACAAAGCAGCCCCATCTTAATATTTAACTCCTATTTTCATGTGATTCTGAAACACATTTTGTTCAACTGTCTGGTTCAGTGTCTGGCTATGTGTTAGCTCACACTTCTGATCAATATGACAATAATTGGAGAGCAGGTTCAAGTCTGACAAGGAGTATATTATTACTATTTATCACTGATGCATTAAAATAATAAATCAAACAGGAAAGACTTGCGTAAGTCAACAGTAAGTCAATTTGTGTCTATTACAGAGAAACCACAGGCCAGAACCTCAGCAGAAAAGCAGTGAATTAAAGTCAAAGTGTAAGCTGCACTTTCCATAGCTACGTGCAATTACACACAGATTCAGTTTCTTTGAGAGAATTTGACAGGAGACAATTTAAAGTAAATGTTTCTGATAGACCAATAAATCTTGCCTTCCATGACTCATAACTGTCTCCTAGCCAAAACAGAAGTCAGTCACTTTATTTGTGTTTGCATGTATGGCTAGAATTATAATGACACATAATTTGTGAAGAGTTAATTCCATGAAAACTATGCCAAAAAAAAAAAAAAAAAAAGATTCTGGTCATATGCAAACAGACAAAAAATATGGGAGAGTTTCTACTTCATAGAGGGTTCCTACTGTATCTCATTTTGGCAACAGTTTGGCTCCTAATTCAGGTTTTTAAGCTTAGACCCTATAGACATTTCTGTCTCTCTCTGCTGATTACGTGGCCTTGGAGACTGACATAGTTATCTTCCAGTGTAGGTAAGTATTAGGGAAGCTACGTATAGTGCACAGTTAAATAGACTATAACTTTTATAATAACTAATGAAAACTGACACTATACCCCAAATCACACACAAACATTGCCAGGGAGGGTTGGCTGGAGGCAAAGACTAAGTTTGACTTATTGATAACGAGTTATAAGGTTGGATTTTCCCAGGCCAGCTCATTTTCTATGCACTGGTCCTGTTTATTCATGTATATCCAATGTGTCTTTTTATGTTCATCACTTTACCTGCTTCCTGGTAAAAGATGAGTTGAAAATCCAAAAATTAATGACATCAAAGTGCTGAGAAATATGTTCTTCATCTGGGAAAGGCATATCAATGCTAGTTTCAAGGTTCCAGAGTGCTAAGCTGGAAAATCTCACTTCTGTTGAAGGAAATAACTACCCAAAACACCAGAAGAGGCCAAAGAAAGACTTGATTTCCACTCAGCTCCAGGATGCCAACTCCTGAATCTGGTATGTTGGACACAAGTGTAGAGCTACACTAATTCTTTATGAATTACATATCCTCAAACATCAGTTTGTTTTAAAGATAATAAATCAGGGTTAAGAGAACTAGTAAAACACTGAGTTAACAATGACTGAGCATCCTTCTGGATATGCAAGCATGGCTTTTCCCATTGTGTACATTCCCTGTATATTCCCTGGGTCTCAGCAATCAGGCTCAGTACCATCCAGAGTTTGTCCTGGGACTCATCCATATTCATATGCTGCTGCATGTGCCTCCATGGAGTGCTCTCAGTGTGCAGCGACAGGAGTGTGTGTAAGTTTTTGGCATTTCAGGCTGTGTGGAACAAGCTGCCAGCAGGCCTTTGCCCTCACTGCAGTGGTGCCGTTCTTACGATTGGGCAATCACATTAGACAGGGAAACATCTCTAATGTGTTGCTCTTTTTTCACTCAAATAAAGGTTTAAAAGTTCCAAAACATTCTTATCTTTCTCTTTTCTTTAGGAGGATGAACAATGTGTGCTACTATTAGATTTTTAGATTCTTCTTTTTTTTTTTTTTACTTTGTTGATTTCCACCTGAAAATATTTTTCCAGTTTCTTTCTGAATTAATTCACTGCTGGCACAGAAGCTAGCAGTTCTGCTCAGTGCCTTCCCAGGCAGATAAAGTTATAGTAATTCCTGTATTTGGGGGCCTGTGATGTAAGTTGTATGGTTCAGAAAAACTGAAAATAGCATTACTTATTACCACCAAGTACTTCATGAAAACCTTAGAAAAGGTCCAGTCCATAGCCATGAATAGCCACAGTATAACATAGTATAACACTTCATAATGCTGATTTAATTGAATTAATAAGAATTGAACAGGAAACCCTAAATTTATGTTAAACAGCAAAACTTTGATACAAGTATGAGGACTGTCTGAATTTTTATTCCATGCATTTGAGTGAAATAATTATTTTTCTTTTTTTATCAGAACTTCTCTAGGGACATAGATATTACGTTTTTGTATGCATTGATCATCTCTCCCTCTCACTGATTAGCATTTTTTTTGTGTGTGTGCATGTGTTTTTTAAGTGACAGAGTCAGAAATCGTGGCAGTATATGACTATGGACAGTTTGGTATCTCTGCTATCTACAGTCCGCTATTAAAGACACATTTCCATGTCTGCTGTGTTATAACTTTACATAAGGAATTACAGCAGGACACATCCATAACACTGTTTGGAGCACTTGTATTGAATCTGTGGTAGCTCATCTTACATAGCTGAAACTTTCTCACAGGCTTAAATGAGATCTCACTGAAGGCAGAAAGAATTCTCCACTCAGCTCCGGTGCAGATCCTGAAAATCCTCCTGGGTTGTGGGAAGGTTAACCAGAGCACTGTTCTGAGCCCTGTGCATTTTAGACAATGCTTTTTAATGATACTAAATTCTGAGGAGGTATCTGCTGTTTCCTGATATCTCTGTCTATGTGAAGCCTAGAAAGTCTTGTTAGTGCAGAACTTTGTTAATACACATTCCTGAACATTCAAGTCTATGTGGTGAAACAAAGGCAAGTTTAAAATTGTCCTGCGCTTCAATAAATGTTTTCCTAAGAGCTTTCCATTTTGTTTTATTTCTCTTCTCTTGAAATCCACTTTGACGCCAGACAATAATACCATCTAACGAAGGGCTAAAGACCAAGCCATACAAGCACGCTGTGTACAAAGGTAATTGTCTTTGCTTCCCAGTGATAAAACATATGAAAGAAATTACAGCTTTTCCCTGTTATTTGTGGGGCTGATCCAAAGCCCACTAATACCAATGGGGAACTTTTATATTAGAAAGTATTTAAAAACATGAGTAAGAAGATTCGTGATGCAAGGCCAGCATTTTTGAAAGTGTCAGGAAAGATATTTTGGACATGAGCAGAAGTAGAAAAACAGTCAACTCAGATAATAGGTTACAACTCATTAGCAGAACTAAAATTACTATATTAACACAAGTAAATAACCAAAGCACAATATTAATTTATTATGAAACAGAAGATAATAAGTCACATATTAATTTAATTCTTTTTTTTTTTTTTTTTTTCTTTTTTAGCTGCCCATGGCTGAAGAAAGATCATTGATTCACTACATCTCATTTGGGAATTTCCCTCATCTTCCGTATCTTTCTAAAAGACTCATAATCAAGCTGAAGGGTAATCTGTTCTTCTGGAGTAGTTTTTTTGACAGTATCTCCCATTATAACTATACTTCATTTGAAACACTACAACATTAACTGGAAAGAGGAACAGAATAGGACTCATCATGGTGAATTACCTAGAGTAAAATCCAGTTGCTCCCTAGCACGTTAAACATGGGATTCTTGTATACATTACAGAACTGACACAGATGAAGCAACAGAAACTGAAAGTTCAAATACTGAAACGTTTCTGGATGCATATTAGATACCTTTGAGCAGAAATATATGTATCTGGCAAATTTTGCTAGCAGAAATCTCTGTAGCTTCCTCACTTTTAGCAGAACAGCACTGTGAACATTAGTGGTACCTAACAAAAGTCCTTCTTGTGAAGCAAACCCTGGATGCTGCAGGTTTAAACCAGTGAGAAGTTTAGCACATGAATGATGCAGAAGTGTTGATTGGTATATGTCAACACAGAGTCATAGACAAAGTGTTGATGTAAGTGCTTGTCATCTAGAACGCTGAATTTCAATGCAAGTGTGGCAGTGAGACTGATGGACCCCCAATACTGACAGGATATGGCAACTGGGTAGATTATGCTCATCTCAAACTTACAGAAGCAATCCCTTCACTATTTTTCCTATGCATATTAGCCTTATGTAGATTTGAAACCAACACAACTTCACAACCTTCTGATGTTTCTCTTCAGAAAAACAAACAAACGAAGAAAGCAGGGACAGAAGCAACAGCAGTACTGGTACTAAGCAGTGGAGTGTAGTGGTCAGATCAAATATTCTGAAAATTATGTAGCATGTCATCTTGACAATAGCCTTGACTTAACCAGAAACTATTTTTTGTAATTAGTATACTCAGACGTTTTCTTTATATTCAGAATCCAACTGTTCTAACGTTCTGAAAAACAGAACAAAAAGAAAAACAAGCCTTTAAACCAGTCTGACAACTGCAATTAAATCAATCATCCACTCAAATTCAGGTATTTGTAACATCAGGTAATTTAACAAACATCTTTCAACCATAACAGCTCAAGGCACATTTGTTTTAAAAGCACTTTAATAGAAAATTTCAGTATACCTCCCCCACTAAGATCGTTCTGTAAAGAATGCACTTCTAACTATAGAGGATCAAAAGGACTGAATAGTCACTTTATAATTTTCAACATTTATTATAACTTCTTAGGGAACTATGCCTAGTTGTGAACAAATCAAAAATTGCTTCTGGAGGGAAAATATTTAATGAAAAGAAGATTATTATCGTATTTTAACATAAAGATAAATTTAATACAACTAATGGCTACCATTCCTATTATATTCTTGTATGTTACCATCAGACTTTTAAATGAGAAGAGGTGCTTGAGTTCCATCTGTGACAAAGCACAGAAACAGCAAAAGAGCTAGAATATTCAATTGCTTACAGTTTGCAGTTTCATTATACCATGGAGATCATGAAGAACTGAAACCCAGACTTATAAGCCCAATAGAGGAAAGCGCTCATGGGAAACTGATTGAAAGTATTTTGAGGTAAGAAAGATTAAGGCTTTTTTATGCTTTTCCTAGCTTTGTGCCTGGGGACAATATACTCTAGAACATCTGTAAAGTTTACTGGAATTTTTGCTGATATACCTAATGTTGACCTCATTATCCACATTCTCTATATAATTATGATGAATGATTTTCAGTTTAGTAGACCTAGCAATTTACTTGTTCTTACTTTACTAAGCAACCCCATTTTTCTCCTCCCTACGAAGAATATAATCCAGCGCTGCAGTCAAAGGTAGGATTCAAATCTTAACCAAGGGAGGAGATGCATAGACTATACATTTAATCATTGAGATTTAATAATTGCAGATTGATGAATAATCTGTTAAAGTAAAAGCACTGTATGGGCTCCATTCCTGCACACACTGATACCTTTAGCAGGCTCTGACTGCCTCGCTATTGCAAGAGCTGAAGGGCTATTCAGCTGAGTAGTGCCCACACATTAGGTCTGATGAAAGATAGACTGAAGCCATTACATTCAGATCTGATGATGAGAGTGAATCACATAAATTGACAGCATGGTCTAACTTTTTATCAATATCTGATCAATATTATTGTTCAGACAATAAAAGGCAAGCACTTCTTTTCTTGACAGGAATAAATAGGTGCTTACTGTTTCATACAGAAAAGGGATTTTACACATACAACCTAAAGGTCTACCGTTCCTATCAATGTAAGACTTCTATATTCTGTGGGAGAACACACAGTGGGCCAGAGGTGTAAAAAGTCACATATAACAGTATAGTATCAGATCTCCAGCTTTGGAATAACTGAGCAAATTTTTAGAGTTTTGAAGAAGACAGATACACACATTATTCTTAGAAGAAGCTGATGAATCACTAGCAAGTATTTACTAACCAATGTTAAACACCATTATTTCAGGTTCCTTGATACATTCTTAATACAGTATTTCTATAAATCAGTTTTTGTATGAGAATCTGTTGAGGGTAGCAGTTGCTAAAAATACAAAGTACATGTAAATCACCCAAAACAACGAGATTTACTTGCTGAAAAAAAGAGATTTCTGAAATAAGTAGTATGATATGTGGAGGCTGAATCACTCCCAGTGGTGCCATCTTTTTCTCTGCTGACTTTTCTGGAGATAGGAAAGCTAAATTGCCAAAATATGAATTTAATCCCATCTATAAAACAAACAGTTTTTCATTCCCTGTGCAGCACTAGCCTATATGTACTTCCTATTTTTATAACACCGCAAATATCTATGTCATGTTGTGCCTGAAATACAATTGTTTTCGAATGAGCAGACAAACAGAAGAAACAAGATTCAGAAAAAAAAAACCTTACCCGAAACATTTTGAGGAAGCTAATGTTTTTTTTTTTTTTTCTTTCTAACAATAAAGTTCCAATTTTATCAATATTAAATAAGTTCACAAAATTCTTCTGACTGGAGCATCACCCTTTTGGCAGAAAAGATAATGCCTACATATCTCACAGAACACTGGTGAAATTGCATTGAGGGAAGGAATTCATATTTAGGAAAGGAACTGAGTAAGAACTGTGAATTCAATTAAAATATTGTTGTAATATGGAGAAGACTGCTTATAAAGACTGAAATAAAGATTTCTCTAAAAATTTTAAACACTTTTCCCATTTTATAACTAAGTCATGACTGCATCAGAAAGTAGTGCATTTGCCAGCAGTCTTGGTGCATCAGCTTGAATATTGTGTTGCCTTGAACAGGGCCATGTGACCTCACTGCAAACCAGGCTGCAGTCACTGCAGTGTGTCTTTATTCCTGGGATACTCAGCACTGCATTTTGCAATAATGTGTAGTGATTTAAGAAATATTTTATAGAACAATATGCTATAGAATACTAGAATTGGGCAAATAAATTTTTATTTTTTCCACCTTATGTTACAGCATAAAAACATATTTCTTTAATGTAGTTTACTTCAGTAACCTAAAATAATCTTGAATAACTAATCCAGTTTCATTAACCAGTGTTAGAAAAAGAGAACACTATTTTTCCTCATCTGCTGAATCAGGGGTCTGATTTGTACTGTAAATATTCAGAGACAAAAAGCACTAGAATTCCTGGAGTCTTCCACTGCCAATGGATATGATCGTTTCAAGAGACAGCTATGGGATGGCATGTAGTTTACAGCAAGTTTACTCTAGGTCTTTGGAACACAGGCATGAAGATCGTTGTTCCTTTATAGGTAGCAGTCAGGATGTGAAAGCTTGCCAGCTTGGTCTGGAAATTACTTTGTGGCTAGAACTGGACACTTATTTTCTAGTGCACAAGATCTTGAAGAGTTTCCAGCTGCACAAGACTGTATTTATTGCACTACGTAGGAAATAATAAAAAGTTTTGAAGTAGTCTGAGTAGGAATGGTGCTGACATTCATATTCTGTTTTTATCTATGTATGTCAATATTGTAAAGAACTTTTCTTCCAAACTATAGAAGATTTAGCAGGTAAATAAGTATATTTATCCAATAAAGTCTATGATGGTAATTAACTGCTCAGACTCTCTTAATGAAGCTGTTTATTTTAAAGGACTCAAAAATTCAGATATTCCCCTTTGTATGAAAATGAGAACAGCACAACAGCAAGGACTTGAACCTGAGTTTTTTCACCTCAGGCAAGTTTCCTGCTGAACCCTTGTTTTCTCTTTGGTGGATAGTGGTTACATAGCGTAAACAGTTAGAAAATTAAGAAATGAAAAATGTATCTGAATGGCCTCATATCACTTTACATACTCTGTAACAAATACCATCACTTTCTTGATAACCAAGTTGTTCAGTGTTTAACGATCTTAATAGATGTAGGAACCCAGTATTCATATGTTTTCTTTGTCTGTCTTGGAGTATGGGATAAAATTCAGGTCTTCTGCTCTCCACTGAGTAGTGTTCAAGGAGTACATGAAATTCTGAAGCTATAACACGCTACATAAAACTGTTTGTTAAGCTAGAAATCTCCAGTCATTAAAAATATCTGTGAATCTTCCTGAAGAAGCAGGGCATGTGAGTCCTACTCTCTACTCCGTGGGCCATACAGAGCCATACAGGGAACATAAATCCTATGTCTGAAGAAAGTAAACTCTTTACTTACATTAACTTTTGAATTAAAAAACTTAGAACACAACAAAACTACTTGTTTCTCAACAAGTCGAATAAACCATTTTTTTCAACCAAACATTTGTAACAATTTTCTAAAAATGCCTTAAAAATCAATTTCATTTGCCTCTTGTATGTGAAGCTAACAAGTTAAAGATGTTATATGTACAAGCCCAGTCTTAGGTTAGCCCTAAGACTACATTTCCAAATGTAGCCCTAAGACTACATTTCCAAATGCACTAACATTTTTGTGGAACCAGAAAGCCATTTCTACTTCACTAAGTAGGAATAACGAGAATATAATATAGCTATTACATGTGACAATATGATTATGCAAAGGGTTTACAGATGTGAATCAGCAGAGTACTAATGAATTCAGTAGAGTTCCACTAACTTACATTAGCTGATTATCTAATTTTTCTGCATTTTGGATGAAAGGAAGAATGTGTCCTCATTTCTTTTGCTTTCTTTCAGAGATCCCAAGCTAATTTCAAAATTCTGTAGTCCAAGTCCTGATCAGATTTTGTTGTATATCAGATTACTTATCCCTTCAGTGTTATTCAGAATAAGTACAGAGCAAATTTTAAATAGTAAAAAACAAAGGAACTGATAAAACAGAAGTATGTAATAACACAGACTTCTAAGATGATAGCAGCAGAAGCACAGATGAAAATAAATGCCACTTTGAAACAAATCAAGTTGGCATTACATATGCAGGTTACTTTCTTCCATTTTCAGTGAATCACTGATATTAAATTTGCTGACATCACTCTTCAACAAGCAGATAGGGATTACATGGAGCCCAGGGAGAAAAATGCAGACTGTCATTCTGTAGCCTCCGTGGCTTGAAAAAACTTGTCATAAAGGGGAGATTATGAAAAAAATGATTTTGAACTGAGGAATCTGACCTATCCATGACAGTTTTTATTATGTAATTAGACTTTCCATTGCAATACTTTCTACTGAGGTCTGAAATGTTCTGGTTGTAAGGAGTCTAAACCTCAGAAAATTCAGCAAAATAAGATTCACATTTTACATATTTCATCATGCGTAATATTGTTAATTCCTGAACAGATCTTCAGCTTCCATATTTGTCTATTGCTTTATGTAAATGGAATAAATATAAGTCATCTTCAATTTTGCTTCATTAGGAGAAAATTTGTCATCAGTCTTTACTGAGACTTAGGAAAAAAAGGAAAAAAAGGTGGCAAAGTCTAAGAATCTGGACCATGAAACCTAACCACAAAAGATATTACTCTGTCTGGACCACCAATACAATCTTTTAGGGGAAAGAACTAAATGAAAACATCTTTCCTGGGAGGAAACATTTACCTCACTTTCCTGAATCCTGTACATTTATCTGTCATGCAAAGCGATGCTTATGAAATTACTGTAGGTTAGGATGTATCTTATATCATGTTGTCAATCAGTCTCTAAAGGGAAAAGATCTGGAAGCACTGGACAGCATAGCCATTTTCAACCATATGAATATGCAAAAGCAGCGTCAGTAAATAGTGTATGAGTGCTTGGCCTCTATCCTGATTTTTTTGCCTTCTTCAGCAAATAAAGGATTCAAATAGAAAAACCAAATCTTTGTTCTTCAAAAGGTGAAAAATCTCAAAGGAATACATGAAGAGGGAAACTTCACGGACTTTCTGTCTTCTCTGCGTTCTTTGTTTTTGTAACTGATTGATCTAATGGAGACCTGACTGTGTTAAGCTCACAAGCAAAGACCTATTATTTGTAAAACTGACATGCTTTTATTTTCTGCACTTAAGTAGTTTTCTACTTCTCTGCTTTTAACTTCCTTCAGGAATGAGATCCAAACTCTGTATGTATGAGGTATTATATCTTTATAATAGCAGATGCTGCATGTGCACTATGTGAATTATCAGGTACAAGGCTTTCAAAGAGACTGGCTTGTTTGCCTACAAACTTTACCCAACTTAATAAAATTTATTTTATATACTACAAAATGTGTGTGTGTGCATTTGGGCTGTGCTGCATTATGTTAGAAAGGCTTGAATAACTTAAGAGATTAAACTGTAGTTGGTATTAAATTCTAGAAACAAGAACATCCATAATGAAGACAACATAATTACTAAAAATGCGCTTTACTATCATGTCAAATAGTATGTTCTTACTCACTATGATTTACAGAGTTAGGATGGCGAGGCCAAATTCTATGCAGAGATAAACTGATATTACTGACTTCAGAGGAGTTCTGCCTGCTGTTACTACACAAAATGTGTTTAAAAACACAATACACTATAGAAGTTATAATAGACCTTCTCATGTTTTCTATTACAAAAATAGTCTGTGAAGCTACCACAAAAATACTTTTTCCATAAATAAAGCAATACATTAGAAGTCCATGATATGCCCATTCATACTGGTATACGTGCCATCATGAGATGGGATTTTTTTAGACCATGAATCCAAATATAGAAAAGGCTTGGAGAATGGTTCAGGTTACTAAAGTTTAGCTCTACATCCAGGAAAAGAAGAATGAACCAGCATTTTCCTACAACAGGACCATTCAGAAATTCCAATGAAATACAGATTTGAAAGTCCCTGATATCTGCAGACTGCAGGAAAAGAGCTTCTTAAGGTCTGTTTATAAAATACTTCAGATGTTAGTCACTCTGTCATGATTCTATTGTAGATTTAAAATGAGTTTATTCCTAACAGCTTCTGAGTGACTGTCAGAGGCAGTACAGTTCTCTTCAAGAAGCAGAGAAGTTGTGGAAAAATGTATGGGCACTTTTAGAAATGCTTCATTTAACAAGGACTGAACTTGAGGATACAAAATTTTGAACCTTAAGTCTGAAATAGATGTTATGCATATATCTGTGATTAATGGAGACAAAACACAGCTTCAGAAGGGGAATTCTAACCTGACATACAGGGAAGAGTCTATAAGATACCCATTTCCCCTTACACACTACAAAAGGAGACATATACCTCATTTGTTCAACTATGGACGTTTACAACTAGGTGAGATGAGTCTCGCTTATTTAGACAGGAAGCTTTATTTATCAATATATAGTATTGAAGTGTCTTTTTTTTTTTTTTCTTTCATTAATGCAACCACAAGTCCTTGCTGGCTTTGAGTTAAAGTATGAGAATTCCTGAATTCTGTTTAACTGTTGCTGTTGCTGTAGTCTTAGCCTAGTATAACCCCTTTAAAACAGATTTCACAATGTACTTAAATGTTTGGATTAAATGACTGATACGAAATGTAGAGTTGAAATCCCACAGTTAAGGTTGGATGGGAATACTTATTTCATTTTTCTGACCTCTTGGTTAGTAGTCATTTTTGCATTCGTTAAATAGGCTCCATTGGTCTTTGATCAAAGGAAAAAATTCTAAATCTGCTTTCAAAATTTCTGTAATTTGCTCTAGAAGAGATGTGCAGGTACTCCAAATGAGAATCTACAAAGAGCTGAGGGGCTGATACTGGTCCAACATGTTCTTAAATGCCTGGGATTTCTACATATTGATGGAGTATATAAGCAAATTCAATGCTTATAAACATACCTTTGCCATTCCCCTCTGCATAGAACGGGATAAATCGTTTCCATTCTCTCTTTTCTTTCTTCACCACAGTGAAGAAATGGAAATACTGCTACTGCTTTTATTATTATTTTCATTTACAAGCCTGTTTTTATGGTTTAGTAATTCTTTTGGAATATTTTAATATGAATTAGTGTATAAAATTAATAAATAGAACCCACCTATAAATTCAGTTGTGTTTCAAAATAGATCAGCTAAGTTTTTCTTCTCTTTACCCAATTGCTGCATTGTTTTGCTCTAGTACATGAAAATATGTAACACAGTTACATAGAATTTATTAAGATCATAGAAGCATAAAATCACAGAATCGTTAATGTTGGAAAAGACCTCTGAGAACATCGAGTCCAACTGTCAACCCACTCCCACCATGCACACTAAACCATGTCACCAAATGCCACATCACCACAAAGACGTTTAATGATGGGTACTAAATAGACTTTTTTATTACTGTTAACAGGCTAACCACAGTGTTTGAATTTAGGAATATTCAAAGTCTCTGCCTACAGGGAAAGAGTAATTAATGTGAGAAGAGGTTTTAGAGAAAGGTTAGGCATGCAAGAAAAATATTTTCATACTACTTAACTTTCTGAAGTAAAGGAGACTGATATTTGTGTTACTTCATTTCAAAGTTAGTACAGATTTTCCTGAGCAGACTGGCATATGCCTAATAATTTCTGTAAAACTGCAAGGAAATCTCCCATTCCACTTTGCTTAGATAATATTTCTTTGAACTAGCTTCCAACACTGGACTCCATTCATAGTACATTTAATTCAAACAGAGTTTCCACTGTCTACTATAGAGGGGTAACTTGCCCAGGTTTTATAAAGTACAGCATATGGAATTATACTTGTTACTTGTAACAGTTGGTGTATAAATTACATATACTTTAGCAAAGACCTTTCTCCTACAAGCTTTGTTGTATAGCTATGCTTTGCAATCTGACAGAAAACCTATTCTTATGTCACATAAATAAAAAGTGGAAAAAAATAAGGAGCCTTTTATTTAAAATAGAATGTGTATTGCAGGAAAAAAAAAGTTAAATTTTCACAATTCATGGAAGCAATCTTGGTTAAGAATCAGAGCTGGATGAATTAATTCATCAAACAGAAAAAAATATTATGTCTCCCTCTTATAGCATGCTCCCTTAACTCTCTGTTTCCAAATGTGGAAACGGGCTATTTTATACAAGACAGCATTCACAATATACAAGTTAACCTTGTGTACTTTCAATTAGATGTGAATGCATTCTGTTATATTTATAAGAACAATACTGCATACTTGTTCATATGCTAGCTATAAACAACATAATATCTAAATTTTTTATTTAATCTATTAAAACAATTTTTTAAAGTAACATTTATTTCCTGGTTGGTTTGTTGAAGAGATATCTGTTATAATGAAAGATGATCCAGGTGCTAGATGAGCTAACTTGGAATTCCATTCTACCAGTCAGGGATGCCAACAGAGCTACTACTGTTTTGATGTAGAAATCACTGAATAATTTTTAAGTAATCAGATTCAAAAAAAAATTGCAAAACACATGGGAAATATATAATGGTGAGGCAATACTTGCATTTAGAAAGGTCTGGGATCCCATTCTTTAATGCTGTGAAATGAGATGAAAAAAAAATAACCGCATTTTTGTTATACTTTCTTAAAATATCAGCTAGTTTCCTCTTCAGTCATGCAGAATCACTTAATGTGACTTAACTGCAATAGGAAGAGCTCAGTTTCAACCAACTGTTCTCCATTATGCATTTTTTTGATGCTGCACTCTTATTCTATTTACTTTTTGAAAGGTGAACATGAGAGTGAATCCAATTCTCTCCTCTTCCAATGCCATAATCCAGAAAACAGTTAAGATAATTCAATTCCCAAGTGATATTGTGCCAGTAGAGCTTTTATTTATAGAGCTTTCTCTTTTCCCAGAAGGATCTGAGCAAATTTTGAGAGGGATGTTGGCCTGGAATACTGCATCCAGGAAATGGATGTGAAAGCTGTTGGAGTGGGTCTAGAGGAGGCTATGAAGGTGATCAGAGGGCTGGAGCACCTCTCTTGTAAAGAAGGGTTGAGGGAGCTGGGCTTGTTCAGTCTGGAGAAGAGAAGACTCCAGGGAGAGCTCATTGCAGCCTTTCACTATTTGATGGGAGCTTATAAGCAGACAAACTTTTTATGTGGCCTGATAGTGACAGGACAAGGGGAAATGGCTTTAAACTAAGAGGGGAGTTTTAGGCTAGTTGTTAAAAGGAAATTCTTCACTCAGAGAGTGGTGAGGCACAGGAACAGATTGTTCAGAAAAGCTGTGGATGCTCCATCCTGGGAAGCATTCAGGGCCAGGTTGGATGGAGCACTGAGCAGCCTTATGTGACGGGTGGCAATCCCACCCACAACAGGGGGGTTGAAACTGGATGATCTTTAAGGTCCCTCCAAATCTAAGCCATTCTGTGATTCTTTGATTATCGGCAATTCTTATAGTAATTATATTACTTTCTCGGTGAGCTCTGGGAAAAAAAAATTAAAAAAAAATAAAAAATAAACGCATCAGAGATCGTAGAGATTATAGCAGGCCCTTTGACATATGATGCTGATTACTTACCAATCTTTTTTGGATTAACTGTGCATTGCTAAGGACACTACGGCCCTCTAATCTATGAGAAGAGTAGTTTCTCTTGTATTTGGAAGATTATGACTAATGGCAATTTCCCCTTTCAACATGAGCAAATGTTCCTGAGGTCCAGAAAACCAAAAAATCCAAAAGTAAGAACTCATTACAGTTATGAAGTTGATTTTGTCTGATTTCTTCATTCTATTTCTTTAACAATCATGAAGCCTGAAAGGGGGAGGAGATGTGCCATAACTGAAGATTTACCCATTCTTAGACTGGATTTTCTATTTTTTAAAATAATAAGTAAATAGCCGTGAATTTAATAGACTCTATATATGTGGAAGCATTCCATAGTTTGCTCAGATTTGAAGATGAAGCCACTACTGAAATATTCATCAACATTTTAGTTAGTCTTTGGGAACTTCATATTTTTGCTTTCTGTACACAGTTAAGTCAAAGCTAAGCTCAAGCGGTTAATATTATTGTGAACTGGGGATAGCTTGAACTTCAGGACATTTAAAATAAGGGCATATGGCTTTTAGAAACATTAGATCCTTTGTTATTCATTCTCTTTAGTATTTTAGTAAAGATTTTAAGCTGACTCTTAGATTTAAGATTTCTTTCAGATATCAGATTGCAGGCACAGTGGAAAGCAAAACAGTTATTGGGTGTTATCCATTAAGAAGAATTCAAATGGCAACTGTTAACAATCTGTAACACCAGGGTAGTTGTGGGCTTTTCTCTATGTCATAATAGGACCTCAAAGTTACCATAAAGCTTCATTCACTTTCAGTGTGATAGGTTACACATGTGATGGTTTATTTTACAAGCAAAATCTGCATGTAAGCTGTAAAGTGCCTGAATGCTTGAATTACAAAATGGAAAAATAAACAACTTCAGTTAAAGGATCAAGTATTCCAGTATTGCTGCTATTATATCACATGACTTTATTTTCCTAAAAGCATTTCAGAGAAATGTCCTGACAAATTAGGAAACTTAACCTGTTCTGAGAAGATCTACAATATTAGTCAGGAAAATATTCTATTCAGTGGATATTCTTCACAAGACACTCGTAAAGAAATGCCTCACATTTATGTCAATACAACAAATACAAAGAGCACAATAACACCTTTTGATAGACCAAAATCTCAGCTACAGAACACATTTTCACCACTGATGACTGCATGCCATGCTCATAATAATTTGCACCAGCAGAGGTCATGCACTGTTGCTGTCATCACTGCTGAAATGCACCACCCACTGCCTCACTGTGCTCTCCGTAAATCTTCAGCAAAAGTAATGATATCAGTTGGTGTTATTTTTCCAAATGGAGAAGTTCAATCACATACCTTTGCTTGACACACACTTTCAAGTCAGATGCCATTTTGTCATACTGCCCCTCTGCTGCCATCCATCACAGAGAAACAAAATGTAATGAGATATTATCAGAAAAGTTCAACTTCTCCTGCCATACCACCAGCATCTGATGTTGTGGGCCAATATAATAAAATAGGAGGCATTACTTTTGGAGCAGTCCCCGTACTCTGTAAAAACTGATAGAAAGCATTTTCTCAGAAATCATTCCTGAATCATGTATTAACTTAGAATGCAATTTAAAGCTATTTAAATTTCCTACTTAGTTTAATTATGCATTACTTTTCCAAAAGAAATTGAGTTTTTCACAGTTCTGTTCATCCAAAAAAAAAGCAAGTTGTTTTGGACACTCATTACAAATTAAAACAGATTCTTGAAATCTTTGTAGGTTTTGAGGGAACCTGTCAAGTCAGGGACTATAGAGCTAACATCTCAAGATTTTACTGCATTGCACACTGTGAAGTTCAGGAAGATCTTGTTAAAGATGTTATTTTCAACATTAGATGTATTTAATTGATTACACCACAGAAAACTACTGTACAGCAGTATTGCAAAGAAGTCTGCTTCCAGCTGTTTGGTTTGTAAATCAAACAGTAATATTGAATCCAGATACCTGATGAAACTTAAACTAAGCAACATCCGCATTACTGAAAAAATTGGTATTTGTCAGCGATTCACTTAAGTATGAACATTTTCACCAGTTATAAACACTTTCCACATCTACTTAGAAAATTGATTTTTTAAGGATCTTTGTGAATATCAACTTGTAGAATGTTACATTTTTTGGAAATGTAGGAGATTACTTTTTATCAATATGCTTTAACAAATTTTGTTACATAAATTATTTTTTCTCAAAATCCTACTGGGCTGTGTAAGTTTATCCTAAATGATTTGTTGGGAGTCTGATCTTCTAAAGGTCTTTATTTTAAATATATTTTAATCTTATTAAATAATGGAGCATCAATATCAGTAAAAATGATGAAATTTTATATTCTGCACTAAATTTGTCTATTTAATCAAAGCAACCCAGTGAGGTGCAGGAACATATAAAAATTAAAGACAAAAAATGAGGAATGTACAAAATGACCAAAAATGAAATAGTATTATTCCCAAGGTAGAATTATGTATATTTTCCTTAATGCAAAATATCTTTAATGATCCTTAGATCATTATGATTAGATGCAGATTTTTGCAGACCATCAGCAGAAAAGTACCTAATTGCCCAAAATTCCCACCCAAGAAAATGCTTTACCTTGATTTTGAGGAAATAGTGCCACCTACTGAGCCAACGTCTTCCATTTCTGTAGCACCTGAGAACTGTCATAGATACAGATTCAATCCAGCCTTTTCAAATTGAAAAATCTGCCACTCTTGGATATTTGAGTAATATTCTTTTGTTCCTAACTAGGATTTTTTTTTTTTCCTGCTAGCTGCTCTTAAATTAAAGGTTAAAATGCTTGGATGTAGGCCATATCTCTTAATGGATTTGCACACTACAACACACAAAGCTCAGAGTTTAAAGTGATATTACACATGCTATTGAAATATAAATAATGAAGGACACAGCTCCAGGCTCTCAGTTAAGGAAGGAAGTCCACCCTTTCCAGCTGAAGTTTATTGGCAAATACCAAGGTTTTCACAAATAAGTAAGGTAGGGGATTTGTTACAGTTTAAGTTAAAATAAAATGTATCCTATCCATCGATATATAAGGTCAATTCAGTGTTTAAGTTGCTTTCTTATCAGGCTCCCAGGAGATAGCAGATGATCCAAGTAAAACAGAAATGTAGAAGTTTTGTCTCAGTTTATAATATTTTATTGCACAACATTTACTATATCCTTGAAGTTATAAAATGACCTATGTCTTAGCTAAAAGTCCAGTTAGGAAACCTATAAATCAATTAAAAAAATACAAAGTAAATGGAGTGAAAAAAAAACATTGTTCTTACAATGGACATTTTTATCAAAACAATTCACAGCCAGTTCAGGGCAAGATACGTGATGGCAAAGACAACAGTCAATTCTTCAGTTACCCTTTCAATTTAGGAGACAGACAAAGACCCAGTGTGAAAACAGCTGTGGGGTTTGGCATCCTTAAAAATTATTGAGGCTCCAGAAATGAGTCAAGGTTTCACTTTGATTTACACAGAAAGCAGGGCTGAAATACTCTCTCCACATTTCAGTGATTGAATTTGCTTTCTGAATTCATCATCATAAGTCTTAACAAAATATATATTTTTAAACTATTCAGTGAAATCTTTAGAAAAAAGGAATCATAGAGCAATATATTTAAAGCTCTCACTATTTTTTTCTCACAGCTCTTTAAGTTTGTGCTAAGTGTACAGTCATTTTCCATTAGCCTATCTATTTCATTTGCAGGGATTTAAATTGAAAACAATTCTAATGAAGTTCATTTCAGTGTGTGAAATCCTGTAATTACTGCTCTGAAGAGCTCTTGATCTGTAGTTCTCAATTATAGTTCCGATATTTTGCTAATCCATCTATTTCTTGAGGTGTCAAAATAAGTGTCCAATTAAAACACTGCCTGTGATTAATGACTGTGGTATTTGAGTTATAATTTGCTTCCACATTTTCTGCAGTTAATGATGGATGAGGAAAGCCATTGAGCGGAAACTCCTGTCTTAACCAAGACAGAATGTAAATCAGAGTTCAGAACAAAGTAGAATGCTCACGCCATTTTCAGAATTCATTTTCTAAAGGGCAAGAGAAAAAGAATCAACACATCTATGTGGAATTAAAAGTTAAAAAATAATATTGCTTAATTTGGGGCTAATTAACCATAAATTTACATCTGATCAGTTTATTGCAGTGTCAAATGGAAACCGTAGTTTTTCTGTCATTTGCTTTCATAGCAGAGTCTAGATTGAAGAATATTGGTCTCAGGAGAAGAGTTTTGCATTTGCCTGAGTGACTCTCAGTAAATTAAACAAGAATAGTATCATATTCCAAATTACTTTTTGGCAGTTTGAAATTCTTGGTTGAAAACTTACATGGAGCACAGTATAATGGACTATATTTTATTTTAGGCAAAGTGCTGCTTAGCAAATAACAATCTGTCATGTGGCAAATCCAGGTACCATTTAAAAACAAATAAGGAAATCCGGTTAGGCAGAATATTTTCCCTTCATTTGAAGAAGGTTGATACAGAATTTGGCTCCCTTCTCTAGGACTAGCAGACAACTTACAGTCTACATTCGCATTTCAGGTGAAGCACATGCTTAAATAGAATGATACAACTAAATCTCCTACTTAAAACTGAACAGCTTACATGCTTTGTTGGGTTGAGACCACTCCAGAAGTTCAGACTGGTTTTGTAGAAATATCAAAGAGAAAATGGACATGTAGTGGTTATAGCAAAGCTTTAGAAGAAACATCTGTGCATATTGTTCTTGAAAATGTCTGTCAGTGGCTTTAGAAAATCCTTGCCTGACAATGGAATCAATGAAAAAACATGTAGAGTTTAAAGGTAGTCTGCCATCAAAACAGTAAAGTAGTTCCAGGCACATTGATGCACCAATTTAAACTACAAAATCTCTTGCATTCTCCTGCATAAAATAATCTGCAGAGAGTTTATGCATTAAAATCACAGGTGACTGAGAGTTGTGACTCAACCAAAATTGTATTTGTGAAAAGCAGGAATAGCTTTTTCTATGAGAAAATCTGTAAGAGTGGTTTTGTTCAGCTGGAACGTAGTAACTTTCTGTCTGACCCACCCTGTGTTTGGGAGACAAGATATTGCCTAATAGGGAGGAGGGCTTAAACAGAATACATCTCTCCTTTTTCTAACTGCTGTGATAATACTATTTTATCAGTAATTCAACACAGTAAATAAAAAACATGCACATATACAAGCTCATATGTATTAAAAACAGATTACTTTTTTACATGCTTCAACCCTAGAGCCTAAGCTGCAGAATTGTTTCAAATACCAGATGTTGTGATAGAAATGGAGGTCATAGAATATAAAAAGACAAATAACAGGAAAATATGTTTTTAAAAAGTAGTGGTAGAACTTTAAGGTGTATATATCAAGTGTAGGGACAGATAGATTTCAGGTCTTCTGAGTCTGGATGTAAGAACAGTGATTACCTGTTCCACACACAGAGATATATGACTCAAAATTCTCTCAGGAGCATAAGAAATGTTGTTGCTTACTAATTTCAAAAGAAAGAAGGTGTATTTTTCTTCCTTCTCCAGTGCACATTTCCTTCTGTCATTGGGTATCTTTCCACTAGTTCTAACGTCTATCATATAGACAGAGCGTCACCAGGATACTTCTCTTTCTAAGAGGTAATTTATCTTCTGTATTCAGGAGTAGCTCTTAGAAGACACAGCAGAAAAAAAAAAAAAAAAAAAAAAAAACAATTATAAAGATTTCTTTCATGGAGTGGAATGGAATGAACCAGAATGGAGTAGGATAGACAAGCTAGGTTGGAAATAGAAAACTGATCCTGCTTTCCCTAACTAATATCTAAGATAGCCAATATCACTGTTCAAATGAGAGCAACAAAATGAGAATTTGAAAAAAGATAATCTAGAAAGATTTGTGTGAGTGAAAAAAAAAAAGATGAAATGATAAACATGAGCCTTATGAATGCTAGGATGAGCACTATCTAGTTTGTGTTCCTGTAAGATTCTCAATTGGTAGTGGAAACAAGACTCTGTTACATGCCAAGCTAAAACAGATTTTACTACAGATATTAACAAAAAAAAAAAAAAAAAGGAAAAAATAAAGAAAAAAAGAAAAACTGTCAAGAAGTGTTTAAGGGGTGGGGACTATAGTAGCAACAAGACAAAAAAGTTCATCATAAGCAGTCATTCCCCTTTGAAATAGATTGCCCTGGTGTCATTGTTTAATTGTCACTGGCCTAGTAAAGGAACAGTACTCTACAGACTTCTACAGCTCATTTCTAGATGGGTATTTTCGTGAAGTTCTAATTCTTTTGGTATAATGTAACATGGTTATAGCTTATGAAAGTTCTCATTCTTATTAAATCCTCATAAAGCCATAACAGTAGACTTTACAGTTTATAAAACCCACAGAATTTATAAAGCTTCAGGGTTTTATCAGAGTGTAATTAGACTCTTTTAATTCAAGCTTTTTCCCAGCTCTGGTTCTGAATAACAGTGTGAGTAGTCTGTTAAAAGGGTAGTCTGTTATTCTTCCTTGATCATGAAGGACCTGAAAAATAACAATCTTGATCTAGAATAAAATTTCTAAGGTTAAGTTAGATCAATAATATCTGTTAAGCCACATCATACAAGTTTTTCATTTCCACTGTGATTACAAGAATATGTGTTCTAATGGACACATTAGCATGTCTTTTTTCAGCTTCAATTTATACAATTATTGTTTGGTATGAATAATAGTTTAGTCTAATTTCTTCCTTCCCTTCCCTTCCCTTCCCTTCCCTTCCCTTCCCTTCCCTTCCCTTCCCTTCCCTTCCCTTCCCTTCCCTTCCCTTCCCTTCCCTTCCCTTCCCTTCCCTTCCCTTCCCTTCCCTTCCCTTCCCTTCCCTTCCCTTCCCTTCCCTTCCCTTCCCTTCCCTTCCCTTCCCTTCCCTTCCCTTCCCTTCCCCTCCTCCCCTCCCCTCCTTCCTTCCCCTCCCCTCCCCTCCCTTCCCCTCCCCTCTCTTCCCCTCCTCCCCCCAGCCATAGTGTGACAATTTAGTCAAACACCACTATTTTTCAAGGCATGAAATGGGTTACACTTTTCAGTACAACAGCAAAGAAGAAATCAAATAGGACAGAAATTTCTTCTGTTCTGCTGTGCACTCTTAACTCCCACTCGCAAGTAGTGCTGCTTGATGCCAGAGAAGCACTAGTTCTGAGACATATGGCATGTTCCAGCTCCTACTGAAGTCTACTGAGTTAGATCATGTTCTTAAAATGGGCTCTGAACAGGCCGCAAAGAGCATAGATCAGCTCCTTATGAAAAAGTTTCATTGTAGTCTGGCATTTCTGAGCTAACACTTTTCCCCCTGCCTTCTCTCTGAGGGTCCAATAGCAAGCTGACCATCTGTCTATAAAGGAGAAAGCTTTGATATGTATGAACAGTTTAGCTTTTACTCAGCTTGGAAGCATGCTGGACATTAGTGTGAAATGCTCTTAGAAAATCTACCATGGCAGTTTTATGAATAGAGTCTATTGTAAATTTTACTTTGAAATAGTGTTTATGGACAACTCTTAATGATTAAAACAGGAGTCAACTGGAGCGGGTATCTTGAGAGGTCTTCTGGCTCGTGAGTAGCAGTCACCAAAGTGAACCAAATTTTACTTTTCACTTCAGAAAATGATTTCTTGATTTGAAGAATGATTTGGACTCTCTTCCACAGTGCTGACGGAATAATGTAAGCAACTGAACAAAAAACAAACAAACAAACAAAAAAAAAAACAAAAAAAAAACCAAGAACAAGTGAATATGCACTAAAAATAATACACATTCATGAGTGAAAATGTACACATTAATAAATATGCAATAAAAAAATACAACAAAAGAATCAGAAAAGCATTTTTTGTTCACGTCTATAACAACATCAGTTCATTCTCTGTTCTCCTTTTCTAGGAATTTTAAAGAACTATGTTTATTCTGACCTTTTCATGGTAGTTAAATGCAAAAGGCTTTACTTGGCCCCAACAGTGAAAAAGAATCTGGGAATGAACATCTTCTGTCTTCACTGTTCAGATGGAAATCTGCTGATTCTCTGGCCCCATTTGTGGCTAGGTTTCCCTTTAGATTTCTGGGATTATTAAACTCACCCATAATAAATAAATAAATAAGTAAATGGTAGAAGCAAACCTGATTTAGCATAGATGTTAGTGGTATCTTGAGGCTCTTCTAATTCCTTAGTTACTCATGTTTTTGCTTTCCTTAGTTGTCTGATCCAAGTCCTTTACTCTTTTCTTTACAGTTTTTCCAGCTAAATTTTAATCCACGTTTTCCTCTCTGAACTCCTCTGCCTTTCTCTCCTTTATCTCTGAACCCTTTTATACTTCTCTTCAACTTCCTTTCCATTTCTTCCCAGCTGGCAAAATAATTTCCTATCTCCACTTAGCTACTACAAACCAAACTATCAAGTGATCATGGAATTTCCTGTCCTCCACATATTCTTTCTGCATGGGTATTTTACCTACTTCTTTTGCTATATATCTTTTATTTCAGAACTGAGTGCTTATAGGCAGAGTCTAGTTGGTAAAGGTGATTGGGAGAATGAGAAGAACTAGTTTTATTAGATCTGCATTAGAGGATATTTTGTTTTACAAAGTCTTTGATCTAAGTCTTTCTACAGACTATAATGCATGGTGCAAGAAGTGAACGAAGCATCTCCAAGTTAAATATCTATCTTCATCTTCTCTCCTTCTCAGAGAATAATATTTTTCCCAAACTGTTTCACTTTGCTGATTCTATGATAACACATGCATTCTGACACCCAGAAAAAAGCAGCTTCTACACCAGGAAGGACGGAAGCACAGAACCATCCTCCATGTGGCATTTGTAGGACACAATGAAGGAAAGAAAACTGCATTTGTGCTCCAGTTTGCTCCAAATATAATTTGTTGTTACATTAACTCCAGAAACTGTTTTTGTACTCTGGATTATTTGAGTATAGAACAGACATCACTTTTAAATCAGCATAAGTAAACATTTCCAGTATTTTCTCTAGTTAAGTATTTTTACAACACACCAGACTTACTTAACACTTCCTGCATCGTAAAATTTTACATTCCTTAAGCTATATTGCTTTCATAATCTTACCTTTTCCCTCAGCTGTGCATATTGCATTACCTTGATAGCCTGTTGTATTTCATTATACAGAGAGACTTAAGCTGTCTTTCTGAAGATGTTCTCTCAATTATTTTCAAATTTTATAGTGAACTACTCGAATCTCAATATATAATATCACCATTGGCAACAGCAATTTGAATAAAGTAGAGGAATGCATTTATTAAAAATGAAAATTATTTCCCACCTAAACCTAAATTGTTAGGAAATATTTTTTCAAATATGTGGGAAAAAATCCAACGCACACACACACTCATTTTCTACTTTGTCCTTAATGTTCAGCAAGTAATATTTTGATGAGCAGTTGACTAAAGAAACAAGCAGAATTGTTTCATATGTGTAAGGATATCTTGTGTATTGTCTCGGTGGAGGGAGGGAGGGAATTCATAACACTGGAGGCTAACACAACAAAAAAGCCTGAATATTGTATCTCCTTGAATCATTTATTTCTACCACCAACCATGTGTTAGAACCAAGCCATGAAGGGTCAGTGCCAGTCTCAAAATGAATGTATGCCTCAGTATAATCTGGAATGAGATTCTGGAATGTTTTCAGGATCTAGCAATAGGGTAACTAGAGGGGCCAATTAGTAAATGAAATTAGTGGCTTAACTCTGCCATAGTTCCAAAGAAGACAGTGAAATTAAATCAGAACTGAATTCAAATCTTTCCCTCAAAACACGGACAAAATTTGATTGAAACGCTGGTACTAACCAGCTATTTTTTCTGTCTGACTTCAGTCTAGGCGTTCATTGAGTGCTAACCTGTTGTTGTATTAAAAAACAAAACACATCAATTTTACAGAATGCACAAATAACATATTTATGATCAGTGCTTTCTGCTCATATATGCATATGGTTTATTTTTGTGTGTGTGTTTAGTAGACCAAAACATAGAAATAGTATATTCTTCGGATAAGATTCTTAAAATTATCAGTCATCACAGTTTCTTGAAAATTATGGGGAGTTAAGGTAAGGAGTATCCTGATCTTCAAATTATTGATCCACATAGGGCTTATATCGTATATCTTATAATTCAATAGCATTATAACTGGGAAATGAGCTTCTAGAATTGCCTTTCACTGGCAAAGATCAAAGACTGAATTTCTGTCTAAGAGCAAGCTTTATTAGTTATATTGGCTCCTTATTTCCTATATTTTCTGTTTACAAAAATAGGGTTTCAGACCCATTAAACGTTGCATGCTCCCTGTATAAAACTTTCCGTAATAAACTCATATGCATTTTTCTGCTCAGATTCATCTTGCAGTTTAGATGAATTCTCTTTGTAAAGACACCACAGTATAGGTAAGGACTACCCTCACCTCAGTGAGTGAACAAGAAATTGATTCTTTTTCACTTTTAGAGAATGTCACTGTAGCTTGAAAGAGACTGTGGAAACAGATTTTGAAGTAAAATTACTTAAAGTTTTCCACTGGAAAGCATGTAGTCAGCTAATTTATGAGGCTGCATGGATTTATCTGACCACTAGGCGAGCTAGCAAGCACTCAAGAAAAACAAACTACATAAACAAAGTGAAACAGACTAACAAATGAAAAAATATATGTTTGAAAATATCGTTCAGCCTGAAATCTTATATCTATACATATTATCATCTTTTTTTTTTTTTTTTCCTAGAAAGAACAAAGTTAGATACAAATGAAAATCTAAAAAGCAGAAAAGGTTCAACAGAAGTTGAATAAGAAGTTCAATCAAGCACAGTACAGCTTCTGAGGAGAATGTGTTCTGTGATTAAACATGAAACTGATCTATGCTTAAACACATCACAGTTCTTGATAATACAACCAGTGAACAAAAGCTGTTCAACAAAAGCTGTTCAACTGAAAATATGCTTAAAAGCCTGAATGCTACTTTTCCATCAGATTGCCTCTGCCTTCTAGCAGAGTTAGGCGCAGAAGGAAAACAAGGTTGGTTAAACTAGAACAGTCTCTCTTGTAACTTTTCCAAAAGTGTTTGAAAATATAAAATATTTTATTCCGACATTCCTAAAGTCATTAAATCCAGGTAATCAATACAAAGAATGCAAATGATTAGATATATATTTCTTTTCCCCTAATTAATGGATTAACTTCCTCCTCCTTCATTGCAGTAGGGTACTATTTTTCATCCCCACTGAGATATTGGCAGCACTTGCAATTTCAATTGCCCCTTTTAATCAACAGGAATTTAATCTTATGCCTCAGTTACCCACTGCCTTATTCTACTGGAAATGTTTGTGCATTCCTTGATTGCTGTAAGTGATGAGACCACACACAAAATAAAATCAGGCTAAGAGCACAAAAAAGGAAAAAGAAAATATAACCCTATCCCTTATGCTTATCATGTATCTTAGGCTGAGCAGTGTTCCATGTTGCTCTATTTCATAAATTAATCCTTCTTGAAATTGGCAAAATGTATTATTCTGAATGTGAAAACAATGGTGACAGCAATCTGTTGTGTGTTCTTTGGATTTTTAGCTGAATCTTAGATCTTCTCAGCAGATTCCCAGTACTTTCTGCTTTCAGTGAGCCTGAAAACAGCTTCTGAGGATTTAGATTACAGATGCGTTCATTAATCAGCTTAGCCACCAACACTTAAAGGTTTAAAACTCTGAAGAATTATGGCATCACTAAGGTTTTCCTCCCCACTCCCTGAAAAAGTAATTCTTAAACCAGTAGCAGCTTACATCTGCATATAAACCATTAACTAATGGTAAGGCTAAAATTTCTTACATATACACATATATACATACATACATGCCGTATCCTGAGTTGGAAGGGACCCATAAGGATCATCAAATGCAATTCCTGGCTCTACAAAGGATCACTCAAATGCAAATGCTCCTTCAGCTGCGGCAGTTCCAGGCCGTGCCCACTGCCCTGGGCAGACAATTCTCTGCCCACTGCCCTCTGGTGCAGACCCGTTCCCTAACACCCCTGACCGTCCCGACACAGATTCATGCCGTCCACTCGGGCCCTGTTGCTGTCACAGAGCAGAGCTCAGCGCTGCCTCTCTACTCCCTGTGAAGAGCTGCAGCCGCAATGAGGCCCCTGCTCAGCTCCTCAGTGCTGAGCAAACCCAGGGCCTTCAGCCTCTCCTCACACACCTTGCCCTCCAGAATGTTCCCCATCTTTGCAGACCTCCTTTGGACACTCATAGTTTTATGTCCTTCTTATGATGTGGCACCTGAAATGCACACAGAGTTCAAGGTGAAGCTGCACAGTACAGAGAGGAGCAGGACTCCTCTTATCCTCATCCAGTGTCAGTGCTGGCCCTGATGCAACCCAGGGCTCTGTTGGCCTTTTTGGCTCCAGGGCGCACTGCTGGCTCAGATTCAATTTACAGCCAACCAGAACCCACAGACCCTTTTTTCTGGGGCTGCTTTCCAGCTCCTCATCCCTCAGTCTGCAGAATCCAGCACTTGCTCTTCTTCATGCAGATGGCAGCCATCCTTGAATTTGTCAAGATTTTGGTGCAATGCCTCACTATCATCAAGGGAGTCAACACTCCTCCCATTTTAGCATCATCCACAAATAATATAGCTTCAAGATCTTTATTGGAGTAATAGATAAAATCATTAAAGAGAACCTGTTTGAAAGCAGAGCCCTGCAGAATCCCACTGGTGGCAAGTAGGGCAATTGTCAGATAATAGCAGCATGGCTCAGCACATTTTAGTTGTCATGGGACATCCTTAGAGTCACATCCTCCATGGCTTTATGATGTCACAAGCCAACTCCCTGCTAACCCCTACGAATACAGGGACCCTGACAAAGGAACACCAGTCACTAAACTGACTTGTGTCTTGTGGCCTTCTGTCACAAGAAGTGATTTCGATAAAGCTCTCTCTCCTGCCTCAGTGGAGGAGGATCCGAAGAAGCTTAGGCTTCAGAGGAATGGCAGGAAACCTTAGCCAATGGTTGCTGATCCTCCTGAAGGAGACATTGGGCCCATGGAAGTGGATCTGCCTCTAGAGAAAGAACCAATGGAGGTGGATCCATCTCCATATGGGCAAGGCAAATGCTATAACATCATGCTTGTCAAGAGACATCACCACATCTGTTGGTGGCACACCAGTGGCTCTTGATTTCCATCTTGGTGTTGAAATGTCATCATCTGCCATCTGCCCCAGTGCCAGCTGCTGTTCCCTTCACCTTTCTTTCCCCATCCCCCATCCTCATATTTCCCCAAGAGCTCTCACCTCTTCTTTCCTGAGCTCTGAGGAAAAGGGCAGGACTGGAACTGGTGTCCCCTGAGCTGCTGTGCTGGGGCAATGGGAATAGTCCAGCAGGCAGCCCCAAGCTCCCTGCAGGCCGCAGGTGAGCCCTGAAGAAGGGGGCAGGACTTCTTTGAAGCTGCATTTTTGCCATGTTCTGTTGAGAATCTCTAGAAGGTAGGTATTCTCTCCTGAGTTGTACAAAGTTTCTCTGTAGCATCTGAATAATCGCTTTAAAGTAGTACAATTATATCATTATCTAAATAATAATAATAATAATAATGATAATAATAATAATAATAAATTGGTAAAGAACTAAAAAAATATTTAAAATGTTTAAAAATAATTGTGTTTTACTGATCCTCTTACTGTTATTTATAAAGACTGAAACTGACCAACCGCCCTCTATGCAGCTGTATATATACAGCTATTTCTTCTTTGTCTGAATATTAAGCAACTGACTTGTTTGTATTTCCTCCAAACTCCTGCATGTTGGACATACTGTGTTGCTAACAGGAATTACCACAGTGCTTGAAAAGAATAAGTCAGTAGCGCTTGAAAAGTTGCAAGCTGTAATTCTAAAATGGTGTTTATGTTTTTTAGGCTCTCCGTCATATCCAAATTCTTGAGTATTTGATCACTGACTGAAATTTAGGCCATCTGTGATTCCCCTGACACATTGCAAAACAGATAGCATGCTGCCTACCTGGCCTGCACGTCTGGCAGCCCTGATATATTTGCACTTTAATCAAAATGCAACATCCATCTGAATACCATGGTAATGCGTACTTCATCAGTGTATTGACTTAGCTCTGAAGCAGACAATGTAAATGTTTGCTGTGTGATATCTCAGGTGTAAGTGTTCTAAACAGGTTGAGTGAAAATCATGTTTTTTTTTTCATGGGGATTTGGAGGAGGGATCAAAAATTATTCTGAAGCATATAGTTTATTTATTGCTGTACGTTTGAGTAGTAGTAATAAAATGACATTAAATTTGGAAGGGCCATCTGTAGGAAACAATTTTTTTGTAAATGTTATTACTTAAAGATTAAACCTTGGTTTGGTTTCTTATAGGCATTTAGTTCAGTTTACTAAGGAAAGGAGATTTATGTTATCATAGCACGTTCTCCTTTAATAGGTTTTGAGCATAGGCTGATTTGAAAAGGAAAATAAATAAATGATAAAATGGTAGATATCTTTAAAGTAATTAAGGAATTCAATTTTTTAAAAGTAATTGTTAGGTAGAGAGTATTCATACTGAGATTTAGAATGAATAGATGTTCATTCTATCCAGGAGAGAAATTTTAAAAATGCCACAACTGTGGCTTCCATGTGAGTCTGCAAATAAGAACCAGATTTCATTTCTTGTGATTTTCACAAACCTGAGTTAACAATGGGGAAGCACCATTATTGAACTAAGAGAGCAAGGATGGCACATGAGCACTTACTGGCTGAAATGGCTCTTAGGGAATGACCAGAGCCGGAGTAACAGCCTGTGCCATTCTGTCACCTCTAACATTTATTAGCTGTTTCTCTAGTTGGCTCTAGTTTTCTCTAGTGTACCACTTGTAATATTTGGTTTCACTGGGAAATATTAACAATGGATGAGTCAACTGCTATTGTTTTTGTTTAGATAGCTGGGGTACAGATATGAAACTTAGCTAATAAGCAGATGCCTATCTGCATGTGACAGTTTTTTAAAAAATATTTATTCATGTTTTCTAAGCTAATGTGAACACTGTGCATATCCTTTACTATGAGCTGGGATTACTCAACAGATCTGCTAATTCCCAAAATGAGTTTTTTAAAGGCTGTGGAAGTAGAAAACAGCTCATCCCTTTGAAGGCTTGAGACAGGCTAATATTTTCAGAAAAGATAAGAATGAAACATCAGGAAGCAGTGGTATATATGGAGAAGTGATGCTTAAAGGCAGCCTTCTGTTCAGAATTACTCTGCCAGAGAAGACTTTCACGTAGTGTTGCAATACAGGCTACTGGTGTCGGCAAAAAGTTAATTCTTGAATAAAATGCATTCTGGAAGTTAACCAAGTGGGGCAGACATATGAACTTAAAATAAGAATCAGATTTTGCTCAAAAGTATGCCTGTATCTGGTTCCCCAATACTAAACTGACAAGAAAGTCACACACATTAAAAAAATAAAATAAAATAAAATAAAATAAAATAAAATAAAATAAGATAAATAAAATAAAATAAAATAAAATAAATAAAATAAAATAAAATAAAATAAAATCCCCAAACTCTCAATAGGAGAGTTTGTTATTTCTGAACCTTTTAAGCCAACTAAAATCTAAAAAAGTCTAGGTGAGTTATCTTCAGGTAAATCCCCCAAAACTTCTCCACTTTGTGGTTACCTGGGCCATTTGTATTCATTTGCACTCTTCTTTACCTTCTCTACCTGCTGTGATCCATCTGCACAGAAAATGTAACTTACTGTCAACTGGTAAACACAGGTGGCTCTACAACAGGTCTGAACACTGAGAGTTACTTTTTAGAAGTTTTCTTTCTGACAATATCATATAATATTTTTTTCAGGTCACAGAAGGAATTTGGTAAGGTTTATGACTAGGTGTAGGGAGAAGTGCTTTGAAGAGATCAACAACAGACACACTTGAGCTAATAATTCAAAATGTAGTTTTTAAAATGTTGTATCAGGTCAAGAATGTGTGTCAAAATATACCAAAGATATGCTTTCATCTTACCACTTAGTATTTGATGGCACCTCATCTTTCCAACTCCCAAAAGCCTTTCAGACATTTAATTTTCCTTTCCAGTGAATGGAGATAAACTGAGTTTTACATGGGTCTACAAAATCTAAAAAGGTTGTAGAAGTGGCTCAAGATAGTATGGTATTTCATATTGCGGCCTCAAAAGCAAACAGAATTGTATGAACATCTCTTAGATATCTGGATGAGATCCCCTTTAAGTACCAAAGTACTCTCCTGGCCTCAGGTCATCCTCATGGCACGCCTGTGGGCTCATTCTAACATGTGCTGCTTTCGTCATGCCTGGCTCTGGCTGGTGCCGCTTTGCTTATCTCCTCTTCCTTTATCTGTTCTAATACTAACATATACATTATACTTTCATAACAATAATAATGAATAAGACAGTATTACTTACTTAAGTGTTCATTGTTCCAAGCTGTCTGTTGCTTCTGGACAATAAAAACTGAAAATCTATATCAATTTAGTAGAAAAACATTGAAATTTCTCTCTGGAAAGCTGTAGATATACATTACAGGAAATAGAGAAGATGGGGTTTTACAGTTCTTATAGGTCCCTAGTGAACATAAAACTCCTACAGATCTTTCAGGTCTCAAGAAAATATGGAAAAATTATAGCAAAAATAGATTGTATCTAAACTCATCTCAATATACTGTTCTAGAAACTCACTTTGTTTTTACGCAAGCATAAAATTTCTCTCAAATAGGATTTCTACAACTTACATCATAATACAGAAGACAGAGATTTTCCAAAAAGAATTTATTTAAAATTAAATTGATTGTTTCCTTCCTGCATTAAGGAAAAGGTACCAATGTACTGTCTTAAGGGATTTATTTTAAGATGTCATAGAAAATAACATCTAGAGGAGGTAATGGTTGAGGATAAATTTGATTGTATTTCTAAGTCAATATATAAGAATAAAATTTTACATCAGAAAATTCTAATATAGATTTACCAGTCTACAAACACACGTGCTCCTATAAAAATCTGTATATTTAGCCACTTATGCTATAAAACACATAATTTAAAATATACACAAGTCTCCAAAGAATTTGACAGTTAACTGCAAGCTGTATGATATCAGCATAGAGCCTGAGGTCAGTTGGAATTCTCCAGTATTTTCTTAGCTGCAAAAATCATTCTCTGTGTTCTCTGCAGCTTCTAACAATTGGGAGAAAAATCTAGCATGCTATCTGCAAAACTGCAAATACAGTCTGTGTGGAGGTACCATGATCTTGAATGGATTCCTATTTCTGTCTCTTTCAACAGCTCTTTGCTATCCTTAGTAATAGCTCTTGGATTGCCAGAATATTTTTGCAGCAATACTTGAAATTGTTTGGAACCTGTTACATCTGGATGTAGCAATTTATCCGAATCCTTGTACTTCTCTAGCAGTGTTCCATGATTTTTGGTTCAGTTTCCATCTGAAGACTTAACTTTATTAGTAGGTCTTATCTTTTTTACCTTTGTTGTTTGATTTGAAAAACAACAACAACAACAGCAACAACAACTACAGGAATAGTAATTTAAAGCTATCATAATAGTAATAAGCAAAGATATAGAAACCTGTTTAATTTAGCAGAAGCAGCAAGCTGCTATAAAAATGAGTATCTTTCACAGAATCGTAGAATGGCCTGGGTTGAAAAGGACCTCAATGATCATCTAGTTTCAACCCCCCTGCTGTGGGCAGGGTCGCCAATCACTAGACCAGGCTGCCCAGAGCCACATCCAGCCTGGCCTTGAATGCCTCCTCTTTCTGAAGTTACATCAGATTTTACAAATATGAAGGGAAATATTTGTCCCTCCTGCTGCAAATACTGGAACAATAGGCTTATAGAGTTTACTGAGAACACTGTAAACAATGATAGGTGAAAAACTTGCTCAGTTGTCAGCTGGGACTTACCTGTCCTTATCCAAAGCCCTGGGAGAGTAGCTGTGAGCCTCCACATGCACCACAAAACGTGAGCTTGTGTTATTTGGAAAGAAGAGTCCTAATCACAAAAACACTTCAATATCTTACCCACAGGCAACTCTGTTCATCAAAACGAACAGTTCACTGAACTCCGTTCAGTGCAGTGAAGCCACATGAAGACAATGACATTGAATTGTCTCACAAAAAGCTGAAGGTTAGAGAAAAGAAGCTGGGGATGCAGTAGATATCAGAGCTGAGAGCTGGGCACATCACATCTACTGTACATTACTTTAATGGGAATTCCTCAAATGAAGAGAGGAGTACAATGAAGAGGACATAAGCACGACAGCTTGTATCTGAGAAGAAAGCAAATGAGTGTTTTATCTCAAACAGGGAAGCAAAGGAAATTAGAGGATGTATAATTTCCTTTCAGTTCTTACTACTTTGCTGCCATAGAGAAGGGGTTTTTCTCCTTACTCTTTAACTTTACAACTATTTTTAGCCTGTTTGTAACACTTAACTCTGGGATGGTTTGAACAAACAAATGTAATCAGATGGATGAGAATGACAGGACAATTGAAAGCATTCAAGCTTTGAAGTGATTTTCTTCACTTTGAAGTGATTTCTCACAGCAGCTGAAGAAGGTGGTGCTTGTCAAAAGACTTTGTATATAAATTGCTTTTTCTCTGGCTAATTATTGTTACGAAACAGAGCTGGGGAAAGAAGGAAGGTGAAATGTCTCACTCAGCAGTCCTTGTTGAGTGCTCCTTTTTTTATCACACAGCACCTATATACTCTTGACTAGCCAGACGTTACTGGACAGAACTGCTTTCACATTCATACAAACTGTAAGTAAGGCATCTTTATGCCAAGTACCCATGGACCTATGTCCAGATCTCACTAAAGGATCTTCAATAAATTCTGCTTCTTACAGCTGTTTTCTTTCCCTTGAATACACCCTCTGTTACCCAGCTGCTTAACGCTGCTGTTGATCACAAAGAACATTTGAATCAGCCTTTGGTGTACAGCTAGTCACTTATATTCAGAAGCACATTTTATATATTCATCCTTATTTCCTCATGCTGAATGCACTGTTACCGTGACCCCATCACAAAATCCAGAGTGAAAATTGTGGACATGCTATGGAGATCAGCAGCTTAAATGGATTTAATAGCCTGTCTTTGGGAGAAAACAAGGTCATTCTGGAAGAAAAAAAAAAAAAAAAAAAGAGAGATACAAAGAGCAGCTAACACTTTTCAAGCCTGGGTGGCCTTCCATTGGAAGGTTTTTCATGGACAGATGACTTTGCCTGCAGTTTTCTCATGGTGTTAACAGCAGATGTGAATACTCAACACTTTGCACTATAGAATGTGTAATGTGGTAGGAGCTGTATTCCGTACAAGGGTTTAGCTGTTGTATACACATTAGTATGTGCAGTCTCTGCGTAGGATGTAGTAGAAAGCCCTATGAACTCCTTTGAAGGTGGATAACTGATGCATGGTTGGCTTTACCAATTTTCCAGTAAAGCACATTAATTACATCTTGTTGAGAAGTATGACGTTCATCTAAGGCTGTGTCTGTACTGCAGGCAGTATCTCAAGAGACTAACTCTCAGACCAACTGAGGCATTTCTCTGTACTGTGAAAGTACAGTTTGGGTACATCAGAAAAAGCTGGTATCTGCTGCTATTGAACTTCCTCAGTTTGAAGATGATTATGTAAGTTAGTCAACCACAGAAATTGGAGATGAAGTTTTTCTCTCATCAAATAGCAAACGCTCCACTGTTTTTGACATTCCTTCAGCAACAGCAGCTCTCCAGTTTGCTGCAGCCCTCCCACTCCCCACAGACCTCCATGGGCTGGCTGCAGCCAAGCATGCCATCCTGCTGCTGCCATTGCAGAAAGGAGCAAGTAAAGTGCTGCCCCTGAGTTATTCATCCAGAGAGCACCCTAAAACTTTCAGCTGACATAGACAAATTAATTTCCATAAGGGCTGAAGAGCCTTAAAGATTCATACATTATATGGCTGAAAGTGCAAGAATCAAAAGGAAAGAAATGTTATATGCAGGCTGCCACTCCAGCTCAGAGCAGTAAGGACAAACCAAGCACAAGTCACTCATTCTGACAGTTTGGATTAAATTGTTATGCTAGAGGACTCTGAATACTCTTCAGTAGTATTAATTCCTTCTCATTCTTTCAGTTTTCCATTTGTTTTTCCTGGAATACCAGTAGGAGCTGAAAAATAGTACTTGTGATAGACCTTACATCAGGACAGCCTTTCAGCTTTTCAGTCCTGCAAGTCAGACTGGGGAAGATGCTTCACACTGCTTTCACAGTTAATACCATGGGCTGGCTGTTACACAGCACACAACGCTTGAGCTAGTACAATATTTGGCATTTTTATTTTGCACTAGAACGGAATGTTTAAATTACTGTTAACATCAAAAGTCAGAAATGAATTTACAAAACCAAACTAGGTGGTTGCTTCTCTCTTATTTGTATGTTATCACAGAAGGTGTATGAAAATTCCTCTCTGCAAGACTTTTTTTTTTTAATTGCTATATTCAGTTTTCCCAGTGGAAACTAAGGTTTCTAATTATAGTGCAGCTTGCGTAGAATGGTACACTACAAACTTCTACAACATTGCAAAGTCTAAGAAGATCAGGCAAACGTCACAAATTTAAAGCAACTTGTTAAACCAGACTGTAAACTGGAACTGAGCTTATATTGAGCCCAAACAATACATGAGTCAATCCCTATGGAGGTGTAACAAACTTTATGTGTTACTTCTGAGACAAAAATTGGCCCAGTTTACTGCTCTAATTACTTCTGTCCTAATATTTTCTTTAGATTCTAGCACTTTGATAATGTTCAGAGAACTATGCATCATAAGACCAGTTTTATTTCTTCATTCCTTCTGTAACTGCTTATTTATGTAATTACCTCTGACTCTCCTCAGATTAAAGGCAGTCAGAACAGCTCTCCCTCACAGTCAGGTGAGACATTTATAAATAATTTGTTAAGTTCTGGATCTTCTATGAAGGAGTAGCTAATAATACTATAAAAGCTTGAGCACAAATTTTATAATACAGACTCATCTTTTAGCATAGTCTAGACCTTGGCCAGAAAAGAAGCAGATTTGTGTCAAGAGTTAGCAGTTGCTCTACAAGCACCCATCAGCATATCCAAAAATAAATCACTTCTAGTTTAAGGTACTTCTAACTCAGTTCCTGTTGCAGAGATAACTACGTTGGTTACAGATTTTCAGAGTTCACACTTTACGCTCACCATCAGAAGAGAAAGCTCAGTGGGATCAATGTGTATAAATTCCCTGCTGAGAGAAGGGTGCGTGTTTGGGGAAAAGGAGAGAAAAGAGTGCCAGATTAATTATCACCACCATAAACTCTTCACAACATTAGCATTATGACTGTCTTAACTGGGAATATTTGTAGATAATATGAAAAATCCAATTTTCTTATTCCTTTCATTTCTCTTTTACTGTCTTTTCCACTGATAGCTGGGAAAGGGCGAAAAAGGGTTTACTGACCAATTGTAAACTGTTTTCATTCAAAACTAATCTTGTTTGTAGCTGATGTTGGGATGCTTATGGTGATAAAGGATTACCCTGCTTTTTGAGCCTTACAAAATCATTCACGCTGTTCCCAGCTGTCATTGATCACCCAAACCCTGCAGCATAATTCACAAAATACATGTTAGTGATGCACCAAAAAATCTTTAATATCCTAACTTCTACAGGAATAAATAGGACACACAACTAGATTACAGAGAATATTCTCTATGTATTTTAACATGCCTTTTTTTTTTTTTTTCTGAAGAAAAACTATATTTTTTTTCTAAAACACTCAGAATTTTTGTTCAACTATGCCTGAGGTTTTTTCTTGACTGAGGATAAAGGGGAAGTTTGTAAGACAGGTTTATTGACTGTCTGGAATACTTTATATTCCAGTTTCTCTTGTCACCTATACAAGTAATCACATGAGTTTTCAGCTTAGTTCCAATGCTTGCAGCCAGACCAATGTCTGCTTTTTTATTTCGGAGTGTCTAGGCTCTGGCTTAGAGAATTCAGAGCTCTGCTGAGCATTCATTGCTTCCATACAAAGTACAAACAAAACACATGCTTCTCACATCTGCCAAGAAAAAGAACTATTCCTAGCTCTGACATACTACTTTTCTTTGCTCTCCTAATGCATGAAGGGATGTCCTACCATCTTTTCTCATCTGTCTACTGCATTAGCTTTCTCCATGTCCCAGCACTGGCCTGTAGTTCAGAGGACTTGCTGCGTCAGTAACTAGATACACTATCAGAGGAATTCATTTTCATTGCATTATGTCTCCTATTTATATTGAAAACCTGGAGAATGGGACAGGAACACAGCTTTACCTGATTCACAGCTGGCATTTTATCTGGATAGCATCAATACACAGCAGTGCAGGGCTACATTTCAGAGGAAAGAGATTTTATTAAGGTAGAGGAGTGCCAGGAGAAGCACTGTGTGTTTCAGCAAAGACAGATGTGAGGCTCTGTGTCCAGGACTGACTAAGCCTGAACATTAATATATGTAGGGAAATGTCAGTGGATCAACAAGCTAAATATGTTAGCAGTGAGTCCTTGCAGTGTGTAGTCTTACTGCACATGGGCTATTTCTTCAAGGGCATAGCCTTGATTACACCAATGAGGACTGTTGGATGATCTTAGAATTGCATCTAACTCCATTCTGATGAAAACATTGTCAGTGCCTTCTGTTGACAAATCTATATATTTTGGTATTTTACTATTGGTCTGGACTTTGATAGTATTGTAATACAAACCTCACTCCAGCAATTCCCTACTTCTATGGCTTATAATGATACTTATCCTGTTCACATCAGAGCTCTGATACAGATTATACTTTTATCATTTCTAACTTTTCTTTGTTTGAGATACATAAGAAAATTCTTCTCAGCTATGTGGAATCAGATTGGAATGCAGACTAAAATTCCTTTATTTTGTGTCAAATATATAAATATATATATTTCTTTCCTTGTTCTTTCTTTGTTATATTTGGAAGCAAGGAGAATTCCCTTACAGTATGCCAGATGGCAGATACTGGGCTAATGAGGTAAAGTGCTTCTAAACAATGTCAGGATGAAGAAGAATGCCAGTCTAAGCTTTGCACTCTCTCCCTCACCCCTAAACAGAAAACAAAACTGTTTTGTGAATGTCTGAAAGTGGGGGTTAGACTGTTTCTTCTGTGAAAAAAAATAAGGCGGAAATGACTGGAAGACAGCTCTCTTAGAAGCAGAGTAAAGCCTATGTTTGCAGGGCAAAATAAAAGATGCCTGTCCATAGCCTCTGAGTCTGACAATCCATAGCTACTGCAGTAGTTTCAATTTTGTTTTAGGTTATGAGCTAAAAGACTTTTTAAACCATTTCAGACTACACAGAGGGAAACAAATTTGATGTGTACTAATGTGAAGAGACATACTGAGCCATCCTCCCCGATATGTAGGTTGTCTGCACAAGTTATTAAATATATTCATATTTACAAAACAACACAGAATTAGAACTGTGAGCTTCAGTAGTAGAAAGAAAAATGCAAGCAAAAGCTAAAGTAAACAGCCTGCTTTCTTTTTTGATAAGATTTGTTTACTGCCCATCTGGCATGGTGACAAACATTTCCCAGTTCTCTGACACTTCACAAAGAATATGAGCATATGCAACGGGTACTATTAAAGCTAGACTGAGTATCTGAACCTAACTCAGTGTCACTGAAAAAGAACTGTAGAATTTTAGCAGTAAAGAGATATAATTCATATATAACTTCTTATGATTTCAATGTGTATGATTTTTTAAGATTTTCAGAACAGTTCTGTAAGTATTTTAGAATTTTTTGGACCAAAGAAATGTTCATTATTTTTGATACGATTAAAACATCAAAAATAAGGGGAAGATTCTGCTGTCCAAAAGCAGACCTCTGTTTTAGACATTGAAGTTGGAACAGGCAAGGTCCACTTTGCAGTCACTGAAAAGAAATACAATAGACTGATTTAAATGTGGGGAGTCAGAGGTTATCCTAAGTTGCTGCAAAGAGACACCTATTTCTTTTCACTACCAATTAAAGGAGTACAGTGTGATTATATCTACTCTGCTGAAAATGCAAATCAGTTAGTAAGAATTACACTTGAATGCAAATATCTTCAGTTAACTTGCATTGGACTTTTGACTATTTTTATTCTATTTACAATTCAAGAATCTATGTAGGACCTCCAGAACATACTGGCAGTTTTAGATATCTCTGCTCAAGCCTCTCACTCCTGACATTCTTCAACTCCTGACATGTCTTCAACAGAAAGCATGAAAGACATAGGAAGACTTGGCCACGCAGACATAAACATAGCTCTTGCCTCCCATTTCTCCTCCTTTGTACATGTAGCTATTTCTCATCCATTATCTTTGACCTTACTCTTCTAACCTGAGCTGATTGTTAATTTGCTTCCCTGCTCTTTCTTCTATCTGATCTTTGATTCACCACTTAGATGTCTTTTTAGTCTTTTTTTAATGGAAAAATAGAACTTTGATGTTATTATCCATGTTATTATGTAGTTGCATCCTCTAAATCTATTCTATAGTCTATCGGGTAAAACAATTATATAAATAATTAATAAATCAAATCAAATCAATAAAAATAAAATAAATAAATAAACTTACATATCTTTCTTAAATATCCCTACACAAGCTTTCACTAGCTGAGGTTGGAGGATCACTCTGAAGGTCATCTGTTCCAACCTCTATTTAAGTAGGACTCACGTCCCAGGACCATATCAAGATTACTTTTGAGCACCTCTGAGGATAGAGACTCCAAAACATCTCAGGAGTCTTTCGAGTAATATTGTATCCTCCTCTTCAGAGTTCCCCCAATGCTTTATCTCTGTTTTTCTTGATAGTTTGTCCTCATAGATGGTGGGAATCTAAACTTCTTTGGCAAATTTCTCCATTTAATTTTTCTCTATGTGCCTCAGAGGATTTTTCTCCTTTATTCCTTTCCAATATCTGTGAACAATTTGCCAGATCCCTTTGTTCCATTTTATTTTTGTTGTAATTTCTGTCTGTAACTTTTAAAATACAAATTAAACTACATGCTCTAAATGGACAACTTGTAATTGTTTCCCCTCCATTTGTTTATTCCTATATTTGCAAATTTCCTAGACTCACTGCTACCTTTCCTCATGCATATTGACAGAAAGTATTTTGAACTTGCTTGATAACAGCCATGATCAATCAAACACCAGATTGCTACATCTAAATGTCCATGTGGTCATGGTACCTTCCATACACCATGCCTAGGATATATCCTTTGCAAACCATCTTCAGCTGAATTTCTTGTCCAGTCTTTCACCATCTTTTACTTCTGTTATAAAAACCTCTGACTTTGACAAATGTAGTCTTATATATAAAATAAAATATGAAAGCTACTGCAGCTTTCTGCCACATGCAATATCACATCCGCTTGTCTGCAATTTAAGGATGCTTCTATCAACTCTGATTCAATACTGAAATACTAGCATTGTCTCCAGCCTTACTGCCAGTTTTCAATGCCAATCTTTCAAACTGTCTAAATTTTAAGGCAAGAGACTTTGATTTGTTTCCTCATCATGTCTGTCTTATTTCATGTAGCAGTCATACAGGTGTTGTGTTATTTACCTTGAAATCCCTCCTGAAACTTTCTTTCCCTGACAGAGAAGGAAGCTAACCATTGGAGTGTTGGTGATATGCTGCTGTTTACTTTGTTTTAAGACTTTCTTACAGTCTCAGCTTTGTCTGACTGTATTTATTGTTTCTTATACTGCATTGAAATGCAAACACTCCTGATAAAGAACAACTTTTTTTTTTTTTTTTTAATATATATATTTCTCAATGCCTTGTATTGCAAAAGGATTTGGTCCATGAGTCAGGCTTCAGTAATCTATTAATAAGAGCAGTCGAAGTTGTGAAATATATTTATAATTGTGCTTTTCGCATGTTTGCATGCTTGCTGTCAAATGTATTAATAAATGTATTAATCTCTTTCTGATATATTTCTGTGAATCAGTGCACTAGATAAAATATTGCTGTTACTGTAATCTTCAAATATTTTTTTGGTGTAGCTATAAAATATGTTTTCTGTGGCTCTGGCACTTACATGATACTCAAAGTTGGCACCTAATAAGTCAATAGGGGTTGAAATAAGCACTGAGGGATTATCAGTGTTGGTCATTGGCTGGAACTGAGTGGAAGTCTATGAAAGTCTATCAGTTTTTACTCACTAAAATCTAGCAGGCAGTCTGGAAAAAAAAAAAAAAAAAAGAAAAAGAAAGAAAGAAAACCAACAAGAGTTTCATGCTGGCTCTTTTACAAGTGTATCAGTTCAAACAGTGTCTGGCAGTGGATTAATAATATTACTCCTGGATGTGACAATCACTGGAACCTTGTTGTAGTCAGAAGCAGACTGGAATGTGAGAACAGTAAATCATAAAATTGTCTGAAAATACATGAGATCTTATTGACAAGATGTTAGGAAAGCAGTTCAAGCTTGTGACATCTCCTGTTCTTCTTCAATCAGGTTTACAAGATTTAAAGGGAAAGTTAAGGGTGAGAAGGAACTAGTAAGGAAATATTTTTTGTTATTTCTGCACGTAGATGATGATTTAAAGTATAAATTCATCAATATTATTCAAATCTGCATGGTTTCACACACTTGTGTTAAAATTCATAAGTTTAAGAACTGTGGTACCCAGAGGGATCATAAAGTATGTTCTTTTTTTTTTTTTTTTCACATAAAGAAAGGAGTAAATCTCCAAGTTGGACTTTATCCAATGCTTCTTTTTACATTCTATTTTATTTTTTAAGAGCTCTGCAGGCTTCAACTTTTATAGTAACTTAAAATCAATTGATACATTAAGAAACACTGAGTTCATTGCATGGTAATCATTGGTGCAATCTAGCATGCAGTGAGATGACATATTCCAAGTGAAGAAAACTTTAAAACATGGAAATAATTATTTAGATAGCATAGTAGTCTACTTATCATTGTTTGACATTTATTAGGTATTTCTCAATTCTGTATTTTTGCTAAGTCCCTTCATTTTTTCACATTCTCTTCTTCCAAGGATGGACTTTTCTTAACGGAAAATTTCCAATGATGTTCTTTAAAGTAAAGCAAGTTTTCAAGATAACTCTCTTTGTATGATTAAATATTTTATAGAAATCAGCATGGTTGTACTTGCTTCAAGCTAAGCAGCTGAACAATGGCTGTAGCAGTCCAAAAACTTTCACAGAGCTGACCAACTTAGGCAAACTTCCTGAAGCACAGACCTACCTCCTGTTCTTTCAGTTTTAAGGGGTAGGGGCCATCAACTTATGGCAATATTTGAGACTGCTTTGTTCTTTCTTACCATCAGCCAGTTGTTAATCTACTATTAATTCCCTTCTAACTCATAGAGAACATGAACTGTCATGAAAATTACAGTTAAGATGTTCCTAAAAAAATGCAAAACTCCTTGGAAATTCAATTTGTCAGTAATGCAAACTGATGATCCTTGATTTTCAAATGAAGAATGTAAAGCAATTCTCTTTCAACAGGGTTAGGGGAGGTAGAGAAGGAATAAAATCCTGCTGGATATAGAGGAAAGAAAACATGATATGTTTTAAAGATAAACATAGAAGCAGTGAGCTATTAGATTTGGCCATAAAAGATCTCCACAGGGAAAGAGGACACAAGACACATATACACTTAGAACAAGAGGTGCCGTTTTTCTAAGATTCAATGACTTGTAATCCCAGGGTATTTCAACTAGAAGAAATTGGGGTCATATCAATCTTTTCCTTGAAAGTACAAATTTTAAAAAGCAGCAACAATTATTTACACATTTTGACCTTTCAAATGACTTCATCTGTAATAGGGAAACAAATTTTAGAAGAGATATACTCAGTTCTTAAAATATCATTTTAATTTTAAGCAGTTACTTAGAATATATTTCTTTGATATTAACCTGTGTTTTGGAAGCAGTTGTTTTAATTCTTTTTCTGGGTTAAATATAAACTTGGCTGATAAAATTTACATTTGTTTAGGTAACTCATTAAAAGAGAAAATTTACTTTCCATAAATTAGAAGAGGAGGGAACTTGAAGGTGAAGAGCTGTGTATAATCACAAGGCAATGTGTTAGAAAGTTTGCAGAGCTGCTATTTTCAGCAGGCTTGTTTCCAGCCAGTGCTCTAAAGCTTCTCCAAATGCATGAATAAAGTGCCTTCTGAAGTCCTGTTGTGAACAGACACCAGAAGGAGATTGAATTTAAATCTGACTTTCTAATATAGAGGAAAAGAACATTGCCATAACTGTCTCATCATAGAAATAATAGGTGAGTGAGGTACTAAATGGGATTCTTTCACCCTGAGTTGTGGCTAAGTAGTGTCTTCCCTGGAGTTTCTGTGAATGCAGCCAGGAATTAAGACAGGCAGTTACAGGAGCAGCAGAATTTATCAAGCCTGGATTTTCATGACATTCTTCCAGTTCTCTCACATATTGTTTCTGTAGTATCTAACATAATTTTCATTCATTTCTTCATTCATCAGTGGAGGTAGTCAGCTAGATTCCTCCTCTAATCAGCGACCAATATTTTAAAAATATTTTTATATCTCTCTATCAGCCATGAGTAAAACAAGCCAATAAGTGAAAAAATTACTTGGTAGCAATGGGGAGCTAGAATGCAGATAAAGAAACAGTTACTATAAAATACATTTTTAAAGCAAACACTTGGACAGATAACTTAACTCTCCCTTGCACCAGAGTATGTTCACAACAGTTGGGTACACTCTTAGAGACCTATTTGTCTGTGGGCACTCCAGTTTTGATCAGTCTATATTGCATGAGAACTAGTTACTAGGCGTAAATAAATAAATAATAAATCTACAGAGGTTCTTGAACTTCATTAATGATCATAGTATCATAGATTAATAGAATGGCTTGGGTTGGAAGGAACTTCAAGGGTCATCAAGTTCCAACTTCCCTGCCACAGACAGGGTTTCCAACCTCAAGTACTAGATCAGGTTGCCCGGGGTCCAATCCCACCTGGCCTTGAGCACCTCAAGGGACAGTGCATCCACAAGCTCTCTGGGCAAACTGTTCCAGTACCTCACCACCATCTCAGTGAAAAACACTCCCATTACATCTAATGTGAGTCTTTCCTCCATTAGTCTAAAACCAATCCCCCTTGTCCTGTCGCTATCTAGCCATGCAGAAATTTGATTTCCCTCCTGTTTATAATCTCCCTTTAAATGCTGGAAGGCCATACTGAAGTCTCCTTGCAATTTTCTCTTCTGCAGACTGAACATTCCCAGCTCCTTCAGCCTGTCCTCACAGAAGAGGAGTTCCAGTCCTCTCATCATCTTTGTGGCCCTCCTCTGGACCCTCTCCAAAATTTCAACATCTTTCCTGTGTTGGGCACCACAGACCCAGATGCAATACTCCACATAGGGCCTTATGAGCATAGAGTATAGCACTGTCCCTGCTGGCCACTCCTCTTCTGAGGCCGCCCGGGATATCATTGGCCCACCGAGCTGCAAGCACAACCTGCTGACTTATGTTTTTTACCTACCAGGACCCCTATGTCCTTCTCAATAGGGCTACTCTCAAAGAGTTCTTCTCCTGGTCTGTATACACGACTAGAATTACCCTGACCCAAGTGCAAAACCTTACATTTTGCTTTGTTGAATCTCATTAGGTTTACATGGGCCCAATATTACGAATTTATCCAGGTCCTTCTGGATGGCACTCCTTCCTTCTGCTCTATCTGCTGAGGGTGCACTTGATCCCATCATCTACACCATTGATAAAGATGTTAAAGAGTACTGGACTCAATATAGACCCCTGGGGGACACCGCTTGTTACTGACCCACACCTGGACGTAGAGTCATTGACCACAGTCCTCTGACTGCAACCTTCCCTTGGTGAAGCCATTCTGGCTGTCTTGTATCACCCGCTAATTCTTCACATGCCTTAACTTGTCTTCCAGAAGGATCTGTGCCATGATCTTCCCAGTCACAGAGGTGAGGCTCACCAGCCTGTAGTTCCCCAGGCTTTCCTTCCTTTCTTACAAATGGGAGTAATATTTCCCTTTTTCTAGACACCAGGGACTTCTAGCATGGATTTCATACCTATACAAAGCAAAGAGGTCCTGATACCTACTTTGCCATCATGTCAAAGAAATTTCAAGGTGACAAATATCTATGTGTTTAGACAAAAACACATATCTAGAGAAAAACTGTTGCTTCTGATAATTTGTAATATGCTTAATTCATGGCTGTACATTGGCAGTGTAAGTATAAAATAAATGCACATAAAAGCTGATAAACGTAAGTAAACATGAAAATACAGCAAAATACAGCAATAGAATCTTTTTTTTTTTTTTTTTTTTTTTTTTTTTTTTGTGAACCTCAGGTATTCTAGGGACACTTCAAGGACCTTGATAATCTTTATTCAAATCCTAGCAGCCACTCACTTCTGAGAGAGTTACATTTATTTTCATCAAGGTACAGGAAATGATCTTAATTCAATCCAAAATAAACCTGGATTACTTTCTTCTCTGAAATAGAGAATGTAGCCCACAGCTGAGTGATACTGAGAGAAGCTATAGGAGTTAGCGGGGTAAGGTTTCATGTTTATGTTTGGAGAATTACAATTCCCACATCACAGTGATGTGTCTTGGCTTAGCGTTGACATGTAGTATCATCTTGATTGTCACCAAAGCTGTTGCAGAGTTCTCAAGCCTGGGCAAAGCCAAGAAAATAATATTTTGAAACATACATTGTAATCAGTTCTATTAGAAGGTTAATGGCCTCTTCATTTATTTTCACATAATAAATACTAAGTTTCTTTACTTTACACTGTGCTTGCTCAATCACATTCTGGCTAAAACTGCAAAATTAGTTGCATGTGAGTGATGTTGCCTCTAGGGGATTAATTGCTCAGAACAGATGTAGAAGATCTCCCCAGCCTGGCTTGCAGTTGCTGTTCTGTATCAAAAACCTGTCAAGCGGAGCCAGCCAGGATTGCCCTTCGCAGGAGATACTCAACTTTCAGCCTCTGGGCCCTGTGGATGTTAGAAGAATGACAGGAGACAGACACTGTCTGAGGAGAAACCCAACTGCTTTTCCATATTGCAGCAACTACTCAACTGCCTCCAGAACTGTCTTTCACCATCCAGCTTCCAATTTATTGTCTGGCCTTGTCGACTTCAGTGTGATTTGAGCATGCAGTCGAACTTAGAAACATCATTTTATATATTTTTTTTCCCAGACTAAAGGTAAGGCCATGACACTGTATGTGAATATTTGTGACACATAGAAGTCAGGTAAAATATCTCATGTCTCCCTTCTTCCCATCCCCCACCCTTCCCTGAACCCTTTGTTAGCAAACCAATACACACAGTAAAACTCTGTGCTATATAGTTAGGAATTAAAATGTATTATTATCACAAACTTGATCATTAGCTATATTTAATGGTTAAATTCATCAGTTTTTCTTTACTCAAGTTAATAACTTCTCAGTAGCTACACTTGTTGACTTGAATTGCATGAGAAGAAAGAAGATATTTGTCTGTGTACAGATAACTAACAAAGTTAATACAAAACAAAATGAAAAACTGCTTTTTGTCTGTTTGCTACTAAATGTTTGATTTTGAAAACACCCTAAATAGGGGTGAGCTTTTATTTCTCACTATGCTTTACTTAGCTACTAGTGATCGCAAAAAGTGTAATAAAGTTTTAAAGCCAGTCTTTTAAAAACCTGGGTTTCAAACGTGAGCAGCTTGAAACTTCTTCAAAATAAAGACTCTAGCTGATTCCACTAGTTGTAACTGAATGTCTCAGTGATGCAGATCATTATATAATTATGATTTATTTTATAATTTGCTATCTCAATTCCTGCTTTTTAATAGCTCAGTTCTTATAAATTAGTCTGAATAGGCTTTGATATATTTAATTAATATTTTTCCTTAGTGTGCAATTTATTTCAATTCTTTTCCAAATAAACAGTAACTTCTTGGCTTACCAACAACATGTATTAGGAGAAATCTTAGATTTATCACTCTAGCAGAATTCTGAGACTTTGTCATTTATACATATCACAAGAAGGTATATAGCTGCTAAAATTAATGCTAAAAAATGGTGCTGACAGTGTTTTGAGACCTCTGTATTTCAAGGTTAAATCAGCCTCTTATGTGAAATATTAAAAGAAAATCTTACTGGAAAGAATTATTCCTATTGTGAGTTCTTTGTCTCTCTTTCAACATGTCTATTTTTTTCCTCACTAAAAATTGGTTACTAGGAGAGACCACTGCTTTTCTCTTATGTGCTGTAGTCCATCTCTTGTTGGGCAAAAGACCTCAATGCTGTTAGTCCTGTACAGAAAGCTTATTTTTTGAGTGTTATTGTCTGTTCTTTATAGTTCTTGTAAGCCTTAGAACCTGGAAAAAAAAAGTCATTGAAAAATAAGAGGTTTCGTTTTTGGAAAACTTAACAGTATCTCACTCTTTCTCAAAACAAAGACTTCTTTTCAGCAATATTAGACTGACTACCTGGGCCTATTGCTGTAGTTCAGCCTTTCTTTCTTCTCTTCTTAAAAGCGCAGACAGTTTTATTTCTGTGTAGCCTGAGTACAGCTCCAGATGATGGCTGCTTGCTTTCTAAAGCAGCATTTGAATGGTAGGAAGCCTGATCCCAGGCAAGAGAACAAAGCTTAGTCTTGCACTTCCTTAGAGAGTTTTGTCCAAAAAATCTAAAATGTAACTGATGTTGCTGCTAGAAGATATGGCAACTAAAGGCTTCCAGCTCCTTTAAGCTGATATGGTTTTGAGTTTTTTTCAGTGTTCTGCTGTGTGACTGTTCTTGCTCTGTCCGTTTGTTTTCTATATAAGAGATCCACTATCTAATGTGCTAAGTTGTTTTGGTTTGCAGGAATTTAGAGAGGTTTTAAGCCATGTGTACTCTTATTTTTAACCTATTTCTTTTTTTTTTCCTTTTTTTTTTTTTTTTTTTCTTCCTCCATGTCTATACAGGATAATTTTCAGGTTTTGTTCAGACTTAGTTTTCTCCCAACTGACTTTTTAAGGAAAACTCATACCAAAATGGCTGGTTTTAACTAGTACCACATTTTTAGCTTTTTTTTTTTTTTTTACAACTCCAACTACTTACTTATAATTTTGGAGCACAGTAGGCAACCAGCTGGCTAGCAGCTGATTTTATATATGTAATATCTAAAACATGTACTTCTCCAGGATCACAACAGTCTTCATATTGTGTATATAATATACATTTGCAGAAGAGTTGCATCCTGTATTTCATGCACGCATTAAGGAGTGCTTGAGTCACCTCCTGTAAAATATATATCACTATGCTTTGTGTTACCTCCAAGCTTCAGGTTAGAGTACACTGCACTATAGACAGGCTTTCAGAAATGCAAAAATAAATGGGTTAGGCCAGATGCTCAACAGCTTAATAAATGAGACAGCAATGTTGCATAAAGGAATAGAGAGGCAAATCTTAATTTTCTTAAATTGACTCTGCAGGTCTGTGAAAGGAAAGTGCTGCTGCTTGTCTACCACCTTATTTACAAGGCTACGGGGCCCAGAGAAAGCTGCCTGAAATTAACAGAATTTATTAACGCTGCACATGCTTTCTTTGTACATGATTAATAACTATGGGTTTGAATATATGTTCTTTCCAGGCTGTCACGCATTATTCACTGAGTTCCAACCACAAAGCTTCAACCCATGAAGGAAATAGTGTAATACGCAGTATATGTACTTTAACAGCTCCCATGCAGTTCAACTTTATTAATAAGTAAAAAGAAGCAAATATGAGAAAATAAATATAAGAACATTACCTTTTAATGTTTTATAAACTGCAAGAAATACCCAGCTTATCAGCTCATTAAAAAGCATACTTAAAGCATTCATATCAATGCAAGCTTTTGTCTTCAATCTATTCCTGACTTTTCCATGTAATTCCTCTCTCATAATAGGATAAATTTAGTGATATTAGGATTAAATAGACTTTGATATTTTTTTTATTTTCTGGTGAGATACTGCTTATTAAGCAAGTTTACTGTTGTGTGATATTAATATTTTTATATCTATTGTTTCATGGAACAAATAGGGTTTTTTTCTGGGGAGAAATGAGATTTTTTTAAATGTGCTACAGGTTTGATTAATTCATTTTATTGAGGTGATGGATGTAGAAGAGTTAAATCAAGCTTTAATTATACCTTTTATATTGTATTCTCAGGAAAAATCTAACATACTAATCACCTCGCCAATAGTTGGGAATTATAGTGAACTAAATTTCCAGAAATTCTTAGTATATAGAATTATCACAGAGCCATAAAATGACTTGGATTGGAAGGGAACTTAAAGATCTACTTACAGCCCTCCGCCATGGGCAGGATTGCCATCCACTAAGTCAGGGTGCCCTAGGCCCCATCCAACCTTGCCTTGACTGCCTTCAGGGACAGGACATCCACAACTTATCTGAGCAGCCTGTGCCACTGCCTCATCAGTAACCAAAATCTCCCCTCTTTTAGATTAAAGCCATTCCCCCTTGTCTTATCACTATAAGAACATGTAAAGAGTCAGTTTCCCTCCTGTTTATAAGCTCCCCTCAAGAACTAGAATGCTGCAATGAGGTGTCCCCAGAGCCTTGTTCAGGTAGACAAGCCCAGTTCCCTCAACCTTTCTTCATAGGAGAAGTCTCCAGCTTTCTGATCATCTTCATGGCTCTGAGAGAGGGTTCTGAGGCTTAGAATGTTGTGGTTGTTCAGTTTACAAAAGCGAAGACTCTGAGGGGACCTTATAGTGGCCTTGTAGTACCTACAAGAAGCCAGAGAAGGAATTGTGGTCGGGGAGCATAGTTGCAGGACAAGGGGGAGAAGTTTTAAACTAAAAGAAAGTAGGTTTACCTTAGATGTCATAATGAAATTTTTCTTATGAGGGTTGTGAGGTTCAGAAACAGGTTTCCCGGTGAAGGTTGCCCCATCCCTGCAGGTGCTCAAGACCCCTTGATAATCTAATATAATGTGTGGTGTCATTTCCCGTAGCATGGAGGTTGAAACTAGATGGTCTTTGAAGTGCCTTCAAACCCAAGATATTCTATGAAATAAAACTGTTCTTATTTGCTTATAGAGTATAATGTCTAGTAAAATCATCAGCATTCTACTTCTGGGTAGTGTCTGGAGGAGAATCATAACACCTGCCCAAAATTTAAATTATTAAGTGCTATTTTTAAGAAAGACCCTTAATTAAGTTATCTTGCCTTAGAGATGACATCACAGCAATGGTTGCAATTGCTTAGGAGAGTGAAGGCAAATGCTTACAGTGAATTTTATCCAAAGAATATATATGTATGAGATGTTTTTATTTGAATAAAATATTCAAACAATGTAAATCTTAATTATTATATAGCTATATTCTAGTATGTCATCTCTGGACTAGCTGGCACACAAGATAAGTAATTTCCATATTGTATATATTCCCTTTAAATTTTACAAATATGATGGGACAAGTTCATGAGATATGATACAAGTTAAACTGCAGAACTTACTTGCTGAGGAAACCTCTGCTAGCTGTGCTCTTCGAGTGCTATGCATCTTCTACATGCTGAGCTGAGAAACCAAGAGTCTACAGGTGAACTTGCTGTATGGGAAAACATGGAGACCAAGTAACTTCTGGCCAATGTGAAACATGAAGTGTATTCATCTCTTCACACGAAATCAGAGACAGCTAGTAGTAGCTTCTAATGCATTAAATAAGGAAGTACTAAGTAGAATAAAATCATGCTATCTTTCAATATATGTCATTACAAAGACTATTATGAGTCTACTATGTCCTGTTCAAATACAAGTGTATTATAAAAGTAATACTAATAAAATTAAAAAAAGATTCAGTGAAACTCTAATTATGCAATTCACTGCTCAGCTAATTTTCTGGACTAATTCTAAGCAGAAAATATGTTTTTCATTTTCAGAATTTTTCAGGCTTTTAAATGTTTTTCTTCAAAGTAAATCTGGCCTCTTTCTTTTGCCTTCTCTCATTTCTCCCCTCCTCTCTTCCCCTGAAGAAGATCAAAATAGGTAAAATCCACAGTCAGGACCCTGCAGAGGGAGTGTTGATACATCATTAATCTATCACTTTAGCTGACAAAAATGAACTAGAGAAAGTGACAAAGTACAAACGCCCTGTGGGTAAGAGATATTGTTCAGCAAGTGCTCTTGAACAGACAGAACAAACATTAAAGTTGCCCCAGACTAAGTTAACAGTATACATCAAAGTTGTCAGCTGGAGGTGACTGTGTATGAGAATAATTACTTGTTCATTGGTCTAGAGGAATAACAATAGAAGTGTTCAATAGATAAACCAGAGTGGGACATACAAGAGACAAGTTCAAATCCCTCCATATGTCAGAGGCCACACTCACCTCAGCTGGATTAAATTTCATTTCAACTTTCTCTTCCTATAACTTTCTCCTATATACTTGAAACAATATATAAGAAATATTTTTGGGGAACAAAGCAAAACGTTTTCTAAATTCCAACATCATAAATATCCACAAGCTTACTTTTTTTGTTGTTGTTGTTTGTTTGTTTTGTAAAAAGATAAACTGAAACATACACTTTCTAATTTATTTTTCTACATTCATCAAAAAATATGAAATAAATTGCAAGTGTGGTCAGTCACAGACTTTTTTTTTTTTCCTTTGTATAATGGTGAATTTCCACTTTTGGAAGGAAAATGTTTAAGTATGCCTGTTCTAAACTGCAATGGCTTTCATGCTTGACAATTGCATGACACATCACCTGTGAAAATACACATAGGGACTTTGGGGAAGGATGAAAGGTGGAGCCCTGTTCTTGTGAGACAGGCTGTTGCTTCAGCTCATCTGAACCTGCTTTGTCTTAAAAAAACCAAACAAAATACTAGGAGTATATCTATTGCTTTTTGTTGCGGGCAGAGTTTGCTGTGAGTAGATCTTTATAGTACTTTTGGAGCTATTTGGAAGCAAAATATATGGTTGCCTATGTCTCTGAGTCCTTTCTTTTGCCTTCTTTAAAAATTGTAACTGCTGTTTGTTTAATTGTTCATCTCTTGCTTGCAGCGTATGTTGTGCTTTACCCAGCATGAGATAAACATGGTGACAAGAGGGAACACAGGAATTACATCTACCTGAAAAATTAACTGGAGAGCGAATGTTATATTCACCTCACTGTGTTCATATCCACTGTTTGGTCTCCATAAATGTTCAGAAAGTGTCAGTGAATGTCAAGGGATGCTAATTTTTCAGCATGGAGGAATTCAACGACACACTTTAGCTTCAAACGCAATTTCATGTCAGACGTAGTTCTGTCAGACTGTCCCTCTGCTGCCATCTGTTGCACAGCAACAAAATGTAACAGAATATTAGTGGGAACATTCAACCTGTACTGCTGTACCACCATTTGCCTCTGATGTCATGGTCCAACATAATAAAATAAAAGGTATTACTTTCAGAGCAGCCATCATTAAATAGCATGCAATCACTACGATCAGATCCTTCTGTTAACAAGATTGTTTGCACAATAGTTTTTCTGAAGCTCTTTTGTAGGCCTGGAAGGCAGAGTTACTGGCAAGAGGAAGTTTTGATGTTTCTATTTACGGGTATAAGAAACATGATGTTTGGCACATCTCCTATATTCAGCATCTTGCCTGACTGTGAAATATTGTAAACTACAAATGAGACTGTTTCAAATGAGTGGCCTGTACCACTATTCTCAAAGTCCTTGCAAAAAATGCTCCTGGAAGTTTACTCTTGTTTCAACTATGAGAAAATGAGATACACAGTCGTTTTATAAATATATAGGAGCTAACTGCAAAAATGTGTGGCTCTGTGTGGGTGCTGGAAGGGCCAGTGCAGATTCAGATCCCAGTGGGACTGAAGAGCCTGAAGATGAGATAGATCAGCATATAGAGTGGGGAAACACCGATAGTAGTATATAGACAAGCATCTTAAATGGATTAGTAGAGGGAAGATATTATAGGTATACAAACTTGCCTGCAGTCCATGATAATCCTATCCAGGAAGAAGAAAACACTCTGAGGCAATACTGACTGTATAGTTATATATGTAGATATTTATATCTCTATTAAACTTTTCAAACACATGTGCTAACACAACTCTACTTTCCTTTTGAATGAAAGCAGACTCAGCTCTGAGTCTTTTATCCAAGTCTGTAAAAGCATACAATATGAAGTATTTTTTTAATAGAAAGCACTCCATAAAATAAAACTCTACTGTTTTATTTAGTTGCTCTTTTTAGAAATATTTTCCATTGTGTTTTATATATTTGGAAACTAAATAAATGATAGATTTAATTTTAAATCAATCTGAACATATTTTTAGGGGACTGAGTACTATAGTGTAATGAAAAAAGTTTGTTTAAAATCGGTATATGTGGTTAATGGTGTCTTTGTATCTACCCTTAATAGGGAAATTAAAAACCGTGATTAACATAGTGAGTTATTTTAAAGTCTTGGTGGCTTAAATATTCTGTTTAACTTCTGTTGTTTTTTCTCTGTGGTTTGCAATGAAATTCAAACTACATATATAAAAATTCCATTATGGATTATTTTATTTTATCCCAAGATTTGGTAAACTTAATATTTAGGGAGAACGTGAGTTCATGTGCACCATTCCACTTAGTTATTAACATTAGAGAATTTGGTGTTGTGTCTTTTTGATGGTCTAAAAAAGAGAATCAGTAAGCACATAAATCAACTACTCACGTATATCTACAAGCCCAAATAAATTTTTGGATACCAGTTTGATGAGCACTGAAAGCAGTTCAAGTTGCATGCAGAGCAGAATTGGTTGTACCCTTATAAATTCTACCAACCACAGGACCTATAGATTTTGTGGAGAAAAACCTGAAGACATGAAACAGATAGTTAAGCACATACACTCAGGTCAGTCTTCTACTTTTCAGAGATCTGTTATTTTAGAAGCAGCAGAAGAAAGATAGGATAGATTCTCCCCCCACCTTCCTGCATTTTAAATAAACTAGAGCTGTAAAACTTAAGTTACTCGAAGAGAGACACGAAAAGATGGCTTTATGTGGTGATTTTCTGTCACATTCAACTACTATTAAAAATTCTAGCCAAATGAGCAGACATACGTAAATGAATGAGACATATATGGGAATCCTTGGCACTCTGTTTTTTTGGGATTGCTAGCAAAGGAACAAAGCTGCAAGATCATCTTAGTAGCAGCACTCCCAGAATCACTGAAACTCTTAAAGGCTGCAGATGAGGCACAGAAAGCAACAGCTTCTGGAAAATTTAAGAATCAATGAGGCAGTTTATGAATGATTTAATAATACAAAATCACACTTACTGAAACTCTCCAGCAATACCTATGTTTCTACAGAGAGTGTAGAGTTTCTCTTCTTTTAATCCATGTCAGAGAGAAGGCAGCAACATGGAGTTAACAAAGTCCTTTTCAGTTTATGTTTTCAGTCTGTCGTCTAATTAGTTTATTTCAGTCTATTGTCATGCTGAGAAATGTAATTAATCACAATCAGAGATGAGCAGACAGGGACAAATTCTCTTAAACTGCTCATTTTCCCAGTGAAAATGTATGTGTCATTATATAGATGATATAGACTAATAGACCTCAGAGAAATGCAACTATCAGTGCATTTCAGTGGGAAAGAAATAGCTTCAATAAGATTGATCAAAAATGAGAATCAAGATTTTATTTGGCAGGTATCACACCCAATTCCCTGGATTATTTCAACCAATTTCTTCCCAAAAGTGGGAAGAGAGTGACTACAGCACACTCCACTGACACAGGTCAGGTGCACCAAAACAATTTCTTAAATGTGTTCTGAGCAAGCTGCTGCACATATGATCTATAATCATGTGTTCTAAACAAGCAATGTATTTGCATATGACTAACCAGTATTCTAGAGGCAAATTAGAGTAGGAATGGGTAAATTATGTTGAGTAATGTTATGCAAATTTTGGGGACGGTAAATTGGTGTAGGAAAGGTTATACAACCTGTCTCGTCAATGCATCCATTGCAGGATGGGGTCTGAGGTCTTGCAAGCTGGCAGAGGATCACAGCCCAGCTGAGGGGAGCTCCAAAAACTGTCCTCCAGCATCCTGATTTTAGAGCCCTTTTAACATGTGGTTTGCCATGATAAGAAAAGGTGGGTGGGAAGTGGGGAGGGGGGCAAACTGTTACAGATATACAGACTAAGATATAAACAGAGGTGTGAAAAGCATGTGGCTTGTGACTTTGCAGAAACACAGAGAAGTTTCCACTGATTCCTTAAGACTTCATTTTCAGATCCCAAAACCAAAAGGGATTGTTTATACATCAGTCATCACACAGTTTTATGATCTCCATGCTTTTGCCAAAGGTGGCACATTCTCTTTTGTCTGACAAATTCTGGTCATACGTCAGTAATAGGCTGCACATAGTTAGACGTAGATAAGCAGAGGGGAGTGACAGAGGCATAACTATGGCCTAATCTGGGCTGAATGGCTGGGGGCAGTTCTCATTGTAAACCAGAGGATGGCTACTGGACCATCCCATCCCATTCTCTGGTCTTACAAGACCTCTCCCCTTCTTTAGCAGGCTATGCTAGGGCCATACTCCTCATCAGGGGAGTTGTTGGCAAGGATGGATCTCTGGAGGCAGGAACTGAGACGCTCTCTCAGTGTCTCACTTCAAAAATTGACGTGATACAGCTTATTTGTGTGCACATTGAAAGAAACACTCAAAATCTAAATGAGAACTTCCATTTGTGATAGATGAACTTATCTCTAGAGGTGAAAATAGATCTCATTCAAATCAGAAAGTACCCAACACAAGGTACATTTTTCAAAAAAAAAAATAAATATATATATATATTCCTTTAAATATGATCTCCCTTTTTATTTGTTTCTAGAGTACTATAGCTTTATATGATGTTCAAAATAATATGAGGTCAGCACCCCATCTTTAACATAAATTTTACCTTTTTATCCACCATCATTGAGCAAAGATTTGGATTTATGTTTAAATTCAAAGAGAGAATTTCTAACACTGAAGGTTATCCATCTCTATATTGTTTTCTACTGAAAGGTCCTCTTTAGGAAAAGATCATATTTGCATCACTCACAGCTAAGATGATGTACGATCCCATACTCTGCTTTATGTAGAACTGCTGCCTTTATTCATTGGGTACATGTGGCATGCCTTCATGTATGGTTTCAAGACTGTCTTCATACCTATCATGCAATTTGATCAAGATTTATATCAAGTTGATCAGTCCAAGCAGTGATTTATCTATCTTTCTTAAAGTCTCACTTGCAAGCGTGCATGAAACAATTACCGTGACAATTACCCACCACTAGAGATATTAAATAAATAAATAAATAAATAACTGTTTTTATGTGCTCAGTGAAAGAAAACACTAATTTGATTTGTGGTTAAAGCACCTCAACTGACCATTGGAGATATGAAAAACTGGTGTCTCAAATACGTTTGTCCAGCCACAGTCCTGTAAAGGTGTAAATGGTACCTGCTACTTGACAAATATTTCTCTTCTCCCTTCAGAAGGTTTTAAGGATGCTTTTAAAATTGTTGTTCATACTCTCCTACCTATCAAATCTCAGTGGTTGATCTCCTCTCTGGTAAATCAGTCAGATAAAATTAAATTTAATAAGAACATATCTTAAGGCTCTTATTCCTAGAAACTCTCACTCCTTTCTATTTTTCATTCTCAATTCACTGAAATATTTCAAATCACCATTCAATTTTTAAAAGCGTTCTGCAACTGTTATGATTTTCACATTCAAAAAACATCTTAACTGTAATGCTGAGAATCACATTATATTCATTCTTTTCACCAGATGCACCAACTCATCCTGTCTTATTAAATTACTTAAAGAACAGTATGAAAATGTATATACTTTAACAAAAGCAGCAGATATGGCCAGACACTTAACTGTTTGTCCTTTTGAACCACATTCTGAAAACTGATTAGTTTTTCAGTATTCCTGAAATCCTTTGTTTTGTTTGTGCATCCGAGTATATGAAAAATCAGTTACTGAAAGCATAGCATACTTACCTATTAAACTTTTGGTTCTGCTATTGTTTTTTTGTTTGTTTGTTTGTTTGCTTTTTTGTTTTTCTTTTCTGATCAGTGATTTTTAATTATTATTATTTCAACTTAACTAATTTAATCACACTGAAGATCAAGGTAAACACAGAGCACGTATTTTTAAAATGATGTTTCTAGACTTATGTGGGCCAAATGGAATAGAAACTCTAATCCAGATCGTTAGTGACCCCAATTCTACTATAAAATTCATGAAAACTTTGTAAATATACTTTTAAGTTGTGTTATGACATTCATGTCTAGAAAAAGGGACTTGATTAGTTCATATGAAAACTACCAGAGTAGCTCCATTAATCAGATTTTGTTTCTTTGGCAGATCTGAATGTAAAAAGTTGAGCAAGTGCGAGTTTGTGCAATGTGTTTATTATGCTACCCTTTTAACCTCATGAACTGTTTTGTATATTTAATGTGGAAGTGCATTAATCATTCTTTTCTAGGCAACACGCTGTGTAAAACCTTTACATTCCTAGAAATCTCATTATAATAATAAAAACAAAGAAAGAACATGGTCAATATATCAAAAAGTTCTGGACAAAAGGAATTTTACTCGTTTTTTTTAGTATACTCTGGAAAAGTAAGTCAGTGCTGTCCTACAGCATGATCTCATAGACTGCACCAGCACTGTCCTTAACTTTTCTTTTTATTGGCACAAAGACGTTGGACAGTGCACTGCATAGCCATTGCTTCCCAGTTTAGACAAGCTCAATAGAACTGAGAAAGTGTGATGGAGTTTAGAAGGTAATTACAAGTACAGGCAAAGCAGTAGTAGTCTAATTGGCACAGGTGTACAATGGCAATAGATAGATGACCTGGACACCTGGGTGCCAATGTATTTAAAACACTTTGTTGTGGGGGAGAAGAAGACAAAAGTTCTGAAACACCCTAGCAAGTTTCCCACAGAGTTGTCAGGGAAAGGTTGATAACTTCTCTGCCAATGTGTTACCTCTTTTCTGACAATGTATCTATCTGGTGATCCAGACCTAAAAAAATCAGTGCTGTATGCAGCTCATCACCACAGTTAAGAGCTTTCCTAGGGGGCAGGAGATGAAAGTTTTAAACCTTCCCAATCTAGAAAGACCTTTAAACTTACTATTCATCTTGTATTCTAGCCTTTAAACTGCTAAGTGGCTCTTTCTAAGTCTATGCTAGTGTATGACCAGTTACAGTGCTGGTGAGTTACTCTGCATCCTCACTAGTAGCGAGTGGGCTCATGAGTGACATGGTTTCACTGTTCTTCCCCATCAAGCAACATAGATGTGTTTTTAAATTAACTTCATTATGTAGGAATGCAAAATATTTTAGGATAAACTGAGACTAAGAGTTCCTCAAAATCTGTTTCTCTTTAGAATTAACATGTGAGTTGCAATGAACCAGTCTTTCATCCCCATTTACCTGGCAAATACTCTTCACAGTATACAAAGTGATTTATTAGGCTGGTCTCAAAGGGGAAACCTCAAAGTAATTTTACATGTACAACAACTAGCAAAAGGTAAACTCAATTTATTTTATCATCTTATTCATACACTGTAGTTGTCCAAATGAGATGATAATCTCAATATGAAGAGCACTCTGGCCTGTTTAGTCAGGCTAGAAAGAAGATGGATGAAGAAAAAAGAGTAAGAAATTAAAGTCAAAAGTGTGAAAGAGGGCAGAATTTCAGTGAATGAGTGGATACACAGTGCATATGTTGTATAAAAGCAGTGGATATTTAGTACCTTCTGGTAAAGGATTATACATATTTATTATAGGAAACCCCGATATAAGAAAGCTAGTTTGATAAATTAACCAGCCTTTAAAATGTTTCTGAGCTCAGTAAGATCATCAGAATAGACACAAAGTACTGAATCAAAGTCCCAGAGTAACTTATCTCTCAAGAAAAAAGTACATAAAGTGAGAAAAACATAGGGTAATTTTTCATTTTGTAGACAATTTTGCCAACTTTAGGCACTGTAAGAAATCCTGAACTAGACATTACATTTAGGCATGATACACATTTACATCTATCCATCATAGAATGGCTCTATCTCAGGTGAATTTGTATAAACTGCTTTTTAAATTCATTTATGCTTGTGATCAGAATCCCACAACAGTGGATCCTGCAGTTTAATTATGTACATTGTGTAAGTGTACTGCTTTAAAATTTTCTACTTGGTCATTTGTGTGTCCAGAGAAATAACAATAGCTTCCGTGTGTTCCCAGTTCTGTTTGTGACTCTACACCCCCACAAATTCTTCCACAGTCAATTGGTTTCCCAGTGTGTATGTACATATGTGTCCATGCATACGCTCTAATGCTTATATAGGCTGTTCATAGGGTCTGCAAATCTTTGCTTTTGAGAACAGTTTCAATTTCATGAATTTGCAGTAACTGAATGCCTGACTCCATTGCTTTCAACTAAATGCAAGCAGTGTCTAAGATTTTGCTTGCAGGAATTAATATTGGTAAGAAATATATGGAAAAGTTTTACTGTGGGCATATACTTTTTATGTAGTAAGTACAGCACGGTTTCTGTAACTTGATTTGGACTATTGATTACGTAATGGTTGTCTGGTAGGAAGATACCACACTTGGCTACAACCAGATCAATATGCATTTACCTCTGAGTCCACCAAAGCAGTGGAAATGACAACAGTATGTCCAAAGTATATAGTTTGCCTTTCTTTACTATTTTAGACTGTTATGAATGCCGTTTCATGCTGAGCTACTATGTTTTACCAGATTTACTGCAGCTACTAGATTTAAACTAAGCACAAAAAAATCCACTAGATGGCATTTGTTAGCTATAAATGAATTAAATCAGCCTCTCTAAAAAAGCACTAAAGGAAAAAGATTTTCCTACTAACATCTGTGATATGCATTATTTCAAGTGAACAGTACTGTTATTTACAAAGGAGAAAAAAGTAACATTAAAACTGTATGGTAATCCAAAACATCAGAGACATAAAGGATTTTAGGGAATAGGTAAACATGGTTAATCCTACAGCAGAATTCCTGGCAAGGTAAAAAAAAAAAGTATGTATTTAAACCTGACTGACAGGTGAACAAAAATCTCCTCAGCGCTTCTCAAAGGTAAGTTCTGCTTTACTTTCCTGGCGTAGAAGGTGTATTCCAACATGTCCAAGAGTCTCAAAGCTGTCCTTCTTCCCTGTAAGTTTCATTTCACTAGGATCCCACCCTACACTGTAGGGTCTCAGACCCACTTCTTCCATCTAGCAGCATCTCTGTACCTGTGATCCAGTGATCCCATTCTGGTTGCTGAAGCTATGTGGGCTCCACCAACCATCTCCCAAGTTTCTGCAGTGCAAGAAGAACTGCAGGTACATGAACAGCTTTCTTACACGTGCAGATATGAGCATATCTGGGTTTACTCACTTTCAGCAGTGACCCAAATGTTCCTCTTAGTGCATTTTCTGCATATTCCTGCATATATAACTGATGATATATTTTTGTCTTTTTTTTTTTTTTTTGGGGGGGGGGGGGGGGGACAAAAGTAAATAAATAAATACATAAGTAATAAATAAAATAAAAATGTAAATAAACTTTAAGTCATTTCTAAAACCACTGTTGGTTATTTTTTCCTCCTCAAGCAAAGAGATCTTTTCAAGAATCATAATAGTAAAAAGTCCCTCCTCCCCAGCTTTTATGTAGGCCCCCTTCAGGTCCTGGAAGGCCGCTCTTCCTCAGAACTTTCTCTTCTTCAGGCTGAAGAGCCCCAGCTCTCTCAGCCTGTCCCCTGCACGGGAGGTGTTCCAGCTCTCTGATCATCTTTGCAGTTCTCCTCTGGATCCACTCCAACAGCTCCATGTCCTTCCTGTGTTTGGGGGCTCCAGAACTGGACACGGTAGTCCAGATGGGGTCTCATGAGAGCAGAGCTGACGGGCTGAATCACCTCCCTCAACCTGCTGGTCATGCTTCTCTTGATGCAACCCAGGATACAATTGGCCTTCTGGGCTGCAAGTGCACATTGCTGGCTCATGTTGAATCTTTCATCAACTGACAATTCCAAATCCTTCTCAGGGGTGCTCTCAAGACATTCTCTGCCCAACCTGTATCTGTGCTTGGGATTGCCATGACCTAGGTGCACGACCTTGCTCTTGGCATTGTTGAACTTTATGAAGTTGGCATGGGCCCACCTCTCAAGCCTGTCCAAGTCCCTCTGGTTAGCACCCCTTCCCTCTAGCATGTCAACTGCACAACTCAGCTTGGTGTCATCTGCAAACTTGCTGAGGGTGTACTCGATCCCGCTGTCCGTGTGACCTACAAAGATGGTGAATAACATCAGTCACTGAGGAATGCTACTCATCACTGTTTTCCATTTGGACCTTGAGACATTGACCACAACTCTCTGAGTGCAACCACCCAGCCAATTCAATATCCAGTGAGTGATCCATCAATCAAATCCACTTTTCTCCAATTTGGTAATGAGGATGTAATGTGGGACATTGTCAAATGCTGTGCATAAGTCATGAGCAGCTCTGCTGAGGGTCACCATGCAGGAGCTCTCTCCTTCCTTTTGAAGATGCTTTGATGCTAGAGCACTCTTGCTTGGCTCTAGATGTTCACTCTGCTCATCTGAATCTGGTTCACTGACTTGACTTTCTGGCTAGGCCTCATCATGCTCTGGCAATCCCAGGCTGTCTGACCTAGTTCCCCTCACCAGGTCTGATCCTGAGCCCCTCTCACCCATTACCTGCCCCCAGGAATGGACATGCCAGCCTGGCTCTTGTTGAATTTTTCTGTGCAAAGAGGTCACGGAACTATAAACTACAGACTAAAAGACAGGTCACGGAACTCTGCAAAAACAGGAGAAAAAATCCTATCTGAAAGCATTCCTCACAAACCTCAACTGCAGTCTGAAACACTTGCTTGAAAATATTCCTTCAAAGGCTTATAAAAGTTGTTTTTTGCCTCATTTCCTGGCCTTGCAGCCCAGTGACTCCAGACTGAACAGCTCTGTCCTGCTGAAGGCTGGAGCGCATCGAGGGAGTCATGTGATTATAGTGTGGTGTGAGGGCGAGGGCTGACCCAGATTGTGATGTTAGGAGCTGGAGGGCATTTCCAAATCTTCCTGTTATGTTTTGTTTTCAGCCTAAGGCTTTTCAGCTGTCAGGTGTTCTCTCTTTCCAACAAAAATAAAAGATTAAATTGTCTGAAGAAAACAAGCACATTCCAAAAACTTTCCTTCTAAAGAAAACTCAATATCCTGTTGGAAAAATAGCTTTGGTGGAAAACAACCAGCAAGAACCTTGTGCGGTTTTATCCCAAGGTCAACCATTTCTTTTTAAACCTAGCCCATGTTTGCAGAGCCACAACCTGCAGTTGTTCAATGTAAGGCAATGAAAAATAAAATGGAAATCTTGTTCAAATGTTCACTGAAGGGACTGTGTCAAATGTTAACACAGAATAATTTATCAAGCATCTGTTTGTTTAATTAAGATGACTGAGACACAATTAGGAAGGCAATTCAGTTAGCAGTGCTGTTGATCTGCTTTGGGCATTTTGCCAATCGTTTTAAGAAACGAAAGAAGTATGTACATATCAACAGCTTATAACATTAGCGCTAATACATTATTTAAAATGGAAATTACATTCAAAGCCTGTTGCAAAGCATTCAAGTGTGTTTAAATTATGGCATCCTGATACTGTGTATAAGACACAGCTTATACTTGATTTTTATTAAGATAATTTAATTTCACACTGAAGACAGCTGAAGAGCTGGGTGTTACCGATGCTGACTCTATCTAACATTGAATATTCTTTGATGATCATTGTGTTATAATCCAATGCTTGTATTTCATGTTTTACCATTAAGGAAGTATTGCAGGCCTGTTACTGAAATGCAAAAGAAATGACAATGAAAACTTAATTGAGATTTTATCATGATACTACACACATATACATAAAATAAAATTGAAGAAAACCCTCTTTGTCCCCTATTTCCAAACATCATTAACATAATGGAGAAGAGGCAACTGAATTACACAATGGGTGGGAATGCAAATAAATGTTAACAAATGAGTGCTCAGTGTTCAGACAGCTTTGCCTAGCCAGGTTTTACATAGAGAGATGTGATAGCCCAGGCGCTAGAGTGATGATATTTTAATGTCAATAGAATTCAACACATTGATGATGCAGCTATGCCTGCAATTTGTGCACATAGCAGTGGTACTGGTCTTTTGAACTTCATGCCATCTGAAAATGAATCCCATCATTTCCCTCACAGAAGAAGCCTGCCCGCTGTGCAAAGCATACCTCAAATGTGCCCAAAGCTGTTTAGTCATTCTTGGAGACTCTTGGAAAAAAAAAAATATCATTCATAGTTCACTACTGTCATCTGGTGGCCACCTTGAAAACGAACCTCATTTTTTTAGAAAGTTTTCTTTTTCACCCATAGTTAAAAGCTGGCTGTTGAGACCTGTGTTTTATAACCAGCCTCACCAGAGGACGAAAATCCTTCTCTCTGTGTTTTTCAGTGCACTTCCTTTTCACTCTGTTGTTCTCTTCTGGTTTTCACTCTATCACCCACCCATATCTGAGCACAGATTCCAATCCATGTCCATAGAGGAAAACAGTGATCCGCTGCTTACCAAAATTTGTGAGCTCCCATCAGTAAGGAAAGTCTGCTCTGAGGTATGTGGGGCATTCCCACAAATGTGCAATTCTCCTGCTTGTCTTACTCTCTGAGCTGCACTTAAGGCTGATGTAAGAAAAATAAAGCCATTGGGTTGTGACTGTGAAGAGAGCAACTGAGATTTGAGCTCCATGAGAAGCAGGAGAGAATTTAAATACGGTCTAGATTTAATTCCTGACATCTGTGCTATTTATTCTTCTTTCCCATAACTGCTTCTACAGCTCAGCTACTCTTTGTTGACTCTTGGGAATTAGTAAGTTCAGAGATGAACATGATTAAGATATAACAGGGATGGCTGAAAGCTAGCACATGCCTCTGACATCTGCACTTAACTGGAGGAGGAGGAGACACTGAAGGGCAGAAGTCAAGTTTCTCCTCCACTCCATTCTTAGGAGAGCCAAGAACAAATAATTGTTCATTCTTATTCATGGGAATGCAAGATAGAAAGAAAGGTAGAGAAAGCCAGAGAGGCAGACTATGCTTATAAACTGTACGTGAGGAACATTTCAGTAGAAAATGATTTCTTTGTATGATGGTGGCAATATTCACAATGTTACACTTGTATATATGTTTAATATAAATAGAAGATAATTTCTTAATTACAGCAACTGCATGATGAACCTGATAAAAAAAAAACAAAAAAAAAACAACAACAACACCAAAACAACTGTATAAACAGTTCATACATTAATGTTGCATTTTACCTCGGCATAGAACATTTTCATCATGTATCACTGAAGGCTGTAGAAAGATAAATCACTGTCACCAAATTGCATGACATCTATTTCTAATATTTTTTCCCACATAGAAAACAGTAACTCCCATAGTGAACACTCCCCTCTGGTTTCCCCACACAAATTGTGTTTGTTGGACAATAATAAGCCAGGCTTTTTTAAACATCTAAGTTTTGTATTCCATCCTTCAGGGAACAACAGTACCATTAATTATAAATCACGTTTACTTTAGTTATTTATATAATCTACTTAAAAAAAGCTGCACAGTAAATATCCAAAATGAATCAAGAAGTTTGTTTAGCAAATCCTTTCTGTTATCGTACTTCACTAAATAAAGAGCTGCACAATAGTTTCATCACACATATTATTATTACGTAAACTGTGAGGCCCTAGAAGTACTGAAGTTCAGTTTTGTCCCAAACAAGACAAGAAGTTAAAATCTTTAAAATTAAATATTTTGAAATGCGTAAGTTCCATTTGTAATTGAAATAATGACGTCAAAAGGAATCACTTCATTCTCATTTGAATGCTTAGGTCGATTCACGCAATGCATTGTTATAACAGCTGTGAATTTTGCTGGGCCAGTTTTCTACCTACAGACTCTTCTGGTACAAAATGTTTGGAGTGCTGTACTCTTATATTCGAGCCCTCCTTCTCTTCAAAGCTAGATACTAAACTACCCTGCCTAAATTTTAAATGCAACTGCTGTGAGCGTTCACACTTCAAAATTGGTATGTACAGAAAATTGATACTAAACATGCAACACTATTAGAAAAAAAGAACAACAAAAAACACAAAATGCATTTGCTAATGTAATGTGATGCAAACATTTGAAAACAAACGAAAAGTAGTTTTCGCCTTTCTTTTACCCTTTCTCTGTGTACCTATTTTCCTGCATAACTTGCATCAGACAGAGCCTTGACTAACTTCCCCCAGGGACTACATCTCTCTGAAGAATTTCTGTAGCCCTTATAATCTCAGCATTTTAGGATGCAAACTTGAATGCATTCAGTAGTACCTTTTCCTGCTTCTATAAAGTGGGATTGTGATGTTGTTTGTATTTTATACATGAGAAAGTAGATTTATTGTTACCAAGCCAGCACTACACCAGAGTCTCCCAAGTTGATAGTCCAATCACTGATGCATAAAGAAGTCTTCTTTATTTGTTTTTAAATGTCAGTCAATCCACAGAAAACTTATTCTTTTTTTTAGGATAGATCAAGAAAAACTGAGTTTGAATATAGAGTTTTCAATGAACAATGCAAAAAGTTATGATTAAGTTCGTTCTCATTAGCACATGGAAAGTATAATGATGCCTGGTATATAATATATTTACTTTTTAAAAGATTAATTAACAGTGATACAAGACTTAACAAGTGAATAGTTCAAGTGCAGTCAATATGCCTGTTTATGTGCAGGTAAGAAATTTATATAATTTTATATAATAATCTTACAGAACTAGCATCTCAATTCTTATATCTTCTGATTTCTATTTTCTCCTACATGCTTATTCATAATTATAGGAATTGAAATACATAGAAATTCAAATGCATAAATAAAATCTAAGCAAAAATGTTATTTATTTGGGAAAACAAAAACAAAAGCAAACATACAAACAAAATACAAAGAAACAGAAGAACCACCCACTACAAAAAACAAAATCATTACAGGATATACAGACATAAAGTCAGGACTGCCACTATGTTTAATAGTGTATGAAAACAATGATGAATGGCCCAGTAAAATGAGATTCAAACTAATAGAGAATTATTTACCTGGTTGACCAAAAAAAAAAGAGCGTGCCATTATGGGTTTTCTTTTCATTACTGGCACATCAGTAGTAAAAATCAAGAAACATATACATATAGATGATCTAGAAGTAATCATCTTACCTTAGATCACAAAACAATCCTCACAACATGATAATGGAAATTCCCTTGATGCTTTTGCAAGATGAAGTTTGTTACGCCAAGTGTCCTGGACAAATGCCACTACATCTGGGGTTATAATGAGAATAGTTTTTCTGCTGGTACTCAAGTGAATCCAAGTAATAATTTTTATCTGATTATGCTCATGATTCCTGTGTGTTCAATTAATCCAAACATCAGTTCAACTAAACCTATGAAATTAGCTTAGAGATACAATTCTGTTACAGAATATGTGTTCTTCTTAAGCGTTTTAGGATTTAAATGCAAGAAAACTCAGGACAGAAGTAATAACAAATACACACTGTAAAAAACTTAGAAAAAAAAAAAGGTTTAAAAAATCCACTATTTGTCCATTCAAATTAAAATTGACCATTTTATTTAAATTAAATAAAAAACATTATCCTACTTGTTCAGTATTTTTTTGTGGTTTGTTTCAGTCCCTATAAGCATTCAGATTTATATTTACCTGAATATTTCATATTTTTAAATAAAATTTGTTTCTAGTCCTACAGGAAGAAAAGTTTTAAGTAAAGCCCCACATTTTTACCTACAAAGACTCATATTTGGATTAATATACTGCAAAACATTGCTATCAGTGCCTCCTCAACAAGTTGTCTTTCACAGACTTCTTGTTATCATTACAATAGTCTTTTCTCCCAAGTTCCTGATGATGTCACCTCAACTGTGCAGTCATTGTGCTGGCTTCCTATTCGGCAGTGATTCTTTTACAAAGATCGTGAACACAGACACAGAATTCTACTAAAATATCAGGCGAAACAGTTTATCTGTCCATACTTCTTCATGCAACAAAAACAGAAAAAAACCCACACTAACAAGTCTAAACAACTTCCGCTGTGCCTGTAGAAATGCATTCAAACAGAGAGTTTTTTACCATTATCTGAGCATTTTTCTAAAACCAATGTCCTATAAAATATTCAGTACATCAGATGTGAAATTAGAGAAGCATTAATATCAGGACTATATTGCTTCATACTTTTTTTTTTTCTTTCTTTTTTTTTTTTTTTTTTTTTGGTTTGTTTAAAATAGAACTTTACATTTCATTAGAAATATGTTGCGGTTTCAGTTGCAGTCACTACATTGCTTTATTTGATCCAAAACTGTTTCGCTTTCTGGCTTACTCTACTGAAATTCAGCCCCTTAGCTTCCAAGGACTGACCTTCGTAAACAGCCTTATCTCTGTAACAAGCCAACCCACAAGCTTGGATACATTTACTGGAAATTTTTGCAACTTTGGTTTCAGCATGAACTTGCTTTCTAGGCTGATTTTGATGACAACATAAAAGAGCTAAATTTGGAATTGCAACTGAGGAAATAAGGGTCTAAACAGCAAACAACAAAGTTGTCTTAATCCAAGAAGATATCATGCTGTGCAAGTAAACTGTTAGTGAGCCTTGAAATGTTAAGAATTATGATATAAGATGTAATTGAAAGGGAGGAAATAAAAACTCCCCTGAAGGAGAGAATTATTTAAAAATATTTATATTTTTAGTTGTAAATGGTATATTGGTATACTTAGGTATAAATGTTAATATTTTGGTGTTTTTCCTGTTCAGACAAAACTCCTTGGAAAATATCAGTATGTGGTATACAAATAATGAGGAAAATACAGGGGAAAAATAAATAAATTAGACTGTAAATAGTTAAATGCTCTATTTTCACATCTTTCCAGAAGATGGTAGTGTAGCCTATTGTTACAGATGCTTGCAAAGCTTATCCAGTTTTGCAATATGGTATTCAGTGTGTTAATACAAAAGCTGAAACTAAAAAGAAAGTTATTATAAAATACTTTAAAAAGCTTCACTGAGAAGATTTAAAATGCAGAGTCATCTTTAATTTTAAATTTAAACATGATATTAACTGACACGAAGATATTAATATAGGAGTAAACTACAGGAGAACTTGGAAAGGGGATCAGAATATATTTCGAATTCTGGAGATTATCTTAATGTGCTTGAGGAAAGAACCTTTAAACAAATCCAGAATGCATTGTCCTGTGGAAAGCAAGCATAGCTTGTGCTTATAATTACAGCTAGTGCTAATGCTCCTCTGAAAAGTTTTTATGTGTTTTAGAACACTTGAAAGATCTGAATCTCTATTTAATACAAGTAAGTAGGAAAATAGGATATAAAACCAGAAAATGTTGCTATGTTAAATGTGTATTTCAAAATGTGAAAGTATGCTGGCTGCTCCGAAAGTAATGCCTCCTATTATATTATGTCAGCCCACAACATCAGAGGAAGATGTTGGTGGTATGGCAGCAGAGGCTCAACCTTCCTCCCCATATTCCATTACATCTTGTTTCTGTATGACTCATGTCAGCAGAGGGGCAGCCTGACAGAATGGCATTTGAAATGGAAGTGCATATGAAGCAAAGATGTGTTGTTGAATTCCTCCATGTGGAAACAATTGCACCCACTGACATCCTTGATGCTTGCTGAACTTCTATGGGGACCAACCAGTGCATGTGAGCACAGTGAGATGATGGGTGGTGCGTCTCAGAAGTGGAGATGGCGTTGTAAAAAACAACTCATGTTCTGGATGGTCATGCATGGCTGCCACACCACAAAATGAAGTGTCTCAATTAACTCATCCATGCAAATTGGCTAAAGGTGGTTACTATGTTGAAACACATTGCTCCATTGTAGTCAATGGAGTTTCCATGGGAAAAAAATAGGGGACATTATTTTCAGAGCACCATATGTAATTGGACAAATACCATGTAGTAGTATTTACTTGATTTATGAGTTTAAGCCCTCAAGAATCTTGATAATACATAGTAAAACTGCAAATTTTAGATCATTTTTTGCCTTATCTACAGAGGCATTTAGACACCTCGTGAAAAAACAAAGCAGACAATCAAACAAAAAAAACCCACAAGAATTGCTTCTGATAATATTTTCAAATAATACATTCTTGGGTTCCATATGTGGGATTTAATTAAGCAATTACTGAACCAGCTAAGTTGTATTTAATTAAAATATATCAACTAGAAAATCATCTAGTATGAAAGAAGTAGAGAATTTTCTTTCTTGGTACTTTTCATGTCTATTAAATCACAGTAAAATTGTCTAAATCAAAAGTCCTGATTTCAATTTCAAACTATATGGGGATTTTCATATATTTCTAAGTCATAAGAAGTGCTGAATGTTGCTTAATACTTTTCCCTGAAGGTATGTAGGTATTGTAAGTTAAGTTAACTTTCTGTAATGGTCACCTAGAGTCCTGTCTTTCTGAAAAAGAGATCAATCTGAAACATTTTTAGAAACTTGAGTTTATTTAAGGGGCATCACACTGACAACTTCTCTGACAGATAATTCTTAAACCTATGCATTCTCCTGTGATCATCCATCAGACATTTTAATGGCAATATTCTAATTTCACACATCAAAGTGTTGCAAGCGTTACTGGCTTGTGACATCCTAGTCCCCAAGAATAAGAGAACCATCCAATCATACAGAAGGGCCTTTAAATATTGATCCACAAATGTTAGAATACCTAAGCCACTGAAGTCCTCAGCTCCCTGTAATAGTAAGTACTAGGACTGGAGTAAAAAATTGCAATCATGACTTTCTCCAAAGACAAAATGGAGTCTTCCATTCAGACCAGTCAGTTTTTAACAATAACATTGCTGCACTTTCACCACTTTTTCTATTTGTCACAGGTAGTTGTAGTTTGAGATATCTAGTATGATGATCCACGGTGAACCCAGAATCTTGCCACAAAACCAAGGCCAGAAGAGTCTTTTTTTACTTCTATTCCAAACATCACAAAAATTAACCATCTATCTTTCAAACCAAATCTTCTAATTACAACATGCAGGCAGTGATGTTTGGTTAGAGTGACCCTGTGCATCAGTACAGTTTGATTTCCTGCATTTTTTTCCATACGTGACTAAATATTTGCATTCTTTTAATTTAAAGTCTTCTAACTAAATGTCTCTGAATGTTGCAAAATATATGTGCAAACTAACCCTGGCCTCTAATATATCATCTATATCCCTAGTAGTGTCAATGAATGCTCTAAACCCTTGTTTTTAGAATGTTAATTTCTTGTATATGTGGCTTATCTGGAAAGCACTATATTTTTCTCATAAGTACATCATCATACCTGTTTCAAAATGAAGAACAGAAGTAGTTATAGAAGATATATCCAATTCTGATGATCACTGCCATCTTCATTCATTAAAAGGCCATTACAGCTGCTCAACTCTTTAGTATTACTAAAATCCTTTAGAAATAATTATTTTCCTTCAGTATTTGCTGGATTTTCTTTTTCTTTTACTTTTTTAATATCTCCTTTCCTTTTCCTTTTCCTTTTCCTTTTCCTTTTCCTTTTCCTTTTCCTTCTCCTTATCCTTCTCCTTCTCCTTATCCTTCTCCTTCTCCTTTTCCTTTTCTTTTTCTTTTTCTTTTCTCTCTCTCATTATAAATTAGCAAAACATTCTGTATAATGATTGTAGTCAAACACCAGAACAAGTTTCATAGTGAAGTGGTTGATGCACTAAGCATGTCAGTGTGTAAGAGCCATTTGAATAATGTTTTTAGCAATATGGTTTAACTTTGGTTAGCCCTGAAGTGGTCAGGCAGTTGAGCTTCTAGATTCACCTCTCTCCCCTCCCCTCCCCTCCCTTCCCCTCCCCTCCCTTCCCCTCCACTCTCCTCCTCTCCTCACCCCTCCACCCCCCTCCCCTCTCCTCTCCTCCCCTCCCCTCCCCTCCTCTCCCCTCACACATTATCCATGATGATTCCTCATATTAAATATAATTAGATCATGATCACAATTGCCTGGGGACTCATAATCTTCCAATCTTCTTATTAACTGATCTTTTTTTCGTATAACAAGGCCTAAAATAAAGTTTCCTCATGCTGGTTGAGACATCTTTTGTATTATAAAATTAATATACACATTTTAAAAAGTCGTTATTGGTTTCTTGTATGTTTGGCATTTTTTCACTTTATCATTTCAAAGTATTGTCCAAGGAGTAAGATTAATTTATTCTGTTTATTTTAACACATCCCCCCATCTATCCTTTTGAATTTGCTTAACTAAGATCTACTTATCTACACTCACTAGAGAAGGTGTCCATTAGATTTCATAGAATTGTAGAATGGCTTGAGTTTGAAGAGATCATAAAGACCATTTAATTCTAACCCTTATGCCATGGACAGGGATACCTTCCACTGGATCAAGTTGCCAGGATACAACCTGACCAGGGATGAAGCATCCACAACTTCTCTGGGCAGCCTCTTTCAGTGTCTCATCACTCTCTAAGCAAAGAATTTCCTTCTTAAATCTTATCCAAATTTCCCCTCTTTTATTTTAAAACCATTATCCCTTGTCCTATCACTACACTCGCTGATAAAGTGTCCCTTCCCAGCTTTCCTGTAGGCCTCCTTTAAGTACTGGAAAGCTGCTATAAAATCTCCCCAAAGCCTTCTATTCTCAAGATAAAACAACATCAACTCCCTTAGCTTCTTTTCATCAGGGTGATGTTTCAGCCCCTGATCAACCTCATGACCCTCTTATTGACGGTGTAATATTTGTCTAGTTTCTCTGATGGTATCTTCCATACTATTTGTCTTACAAAACATAAACTTTTATTTCCTATTTTCTATGTGATTGCAAAGTTATTTCATTTTTTTCTCTTCTCTCTGTGTCATGTGTATACCACCTTCTTCAGCATCTAATTATCTCAGATCCACTATTGCCATTCTTTTCCGTGAGGTTTTGGGACATTTTATTTTTATTCTCTAGGAGCAGTTTCCTAAAATTACTATCCCACCTCCACAACACTAATGTGTACTGCAAAGTCTGTACCATGGATTAGTATCCCAATTCTGTGCTGGTGGGCTGAGCACGCAGGACAGGAGGTACCAGATGAAGCCTATAATTGTTATATAGTCATGGACTAGTTTAGAGAGTTTTCAAGTAACAATTAATTGGTAATCAGTATTGAAATAATTGATTAGAGGTGAACAGAAGGCTGAATTAGCAGTCTTTGAATTCTTACTGGAGATGCCTGAAACTATATAACTATATGTGAGAAAGAAAGAAAGAGATTTATTTCAATATTATGTCACTGAACAATGAAATTAAAGGATTTAAACTGTTACTATCTGTTATGTCTGGTCTGTAATTATCCTGATGCTCCAAGGTTCTTATGACTGTGGCTTCTTGATTCCGTTTTCTGTCTTCATGCCTTAATTGCTTAGCTGGCTATCTCAACTCAGGATTGTGTTATTTTTTGAAATTTGGACAGGTCATAACAAAGTGAAGGTCTGCTTCAGAACAGTGTATCTTGAGAAAATAACCAGAAATAAATAATATACACAAAGAATAAACTTGACGATTTAATATGAGGCTGAGCCTCATCCAATTCCACTGATCTGTTTGTGAGCCTTTTACTTAACTCAGTGAATGAGTAAAAACATTTCTGCCTTGCTCCTGAGAAGGAACTTTTAAAAAATCTGTTTAGTGGAACTGAATGAAGCAGATCCAAAGTTGTGATTCATGCATACAGGTGCCGAGCAGTGAACTCTGACAATTCCCAGACTCTTCACCAGTTGGCCTCCAGACTCCCTAGGCTATCACAGATATCCCTGTTCTGAGCTGCTGAGGGCTGAGCTCCAGTTGGAAAATATCATCAAAGTTCCCTGAGTGACTAGGTTAAAGAATCAGAGATGTTAAAAATGAAAGAGATAGAATTTCCTAATTTTTTAAATAATGTCTTAAGACACAGTACCAGTCCTCCAAAACATTTCTTCAAAACCAACTCCAACTGTCATGCTGGTACCAGACGCAGAGTTTTGAAGAGGCTATAAATCTCATGGGTCAGAAAATCCAGGCTTTTTATTAATCTTCATTCGTATTATATTATTTTTAAATATATAAGAGGAGCTTTAGGTTATCCCAGTTAGAGGAAAGCAAACCTACTTCTGTTCTTTCAAAGAACAGGTATGGAAACTCAGGCCTGAAAAATGGAGGTAAACCAATTACTGCATAATCTGTGGCAAAGCACAGGATAAGATATAATTCTATATTTAACAATTGCTGTCACATAGCTTTGTTGCTTGCTGCAAGATGTGCATGTTTTTCTGATTCTGGTTCAAGATGCTGGTTACCTTGAAGATATTTAGGCTCTGCTTTTCCTTTTTCCATATATCCACAAATTCTGATACCTTGCTGTGTTCCAATTTCCATTTTTTATTTTATTTTTGCATGAAAGTAATCTGACAGTCGAATAACCACAGATGGTGCTTACCATGTTTTGCATGAGACAGATTCTACTTGTACACTGGCTAAATTGTACCACTAATACCATAGAATCATAGAATCATAGAATGGTTTGGGCTGGAAGGGACCTCAAAGATTGTCTAGTTCCAAACACCCTGCTACAGGGAGAGACACCTCCCTCTATACCACGTTGCTCAAAGCCCCATGCAGCCTGGCCTTGAATGCCTTCAGGGAGGGAGCATTCACAGCCTCTCAGGGCAACTTGTTCCAGTGTCTCACCACCTTCATGGTAAAGCATTTCTTCCTAATATCTAATCTAAATCTAACCTCTTCCAGTTTAAAGCCATTTCCCCTTTTCCCACTTCCCATTTCCCACTACATGCCCTTATAAAAAGTCCTTCCTCAGCTTTCCTGTAGGTCCTCTTCAGATACTTGAAGGCCACTGCAAGCTCCCCCATAGCCTTCTCCAGGCTGAAGAGCCACAAATCTCTCAGCCTGTCCCCACAGAGGAAGTGCTCCAGCCCTCTGATCATTGTACTGATCCTGCTCTGTACCCGTTCCAGTACCATTGCATCAAAGCACCACTGATGCTTTTGGAATCAGTGACCAGAAAGTTTATCTATAAGAATGATGGAAATGATCCATATATAAAGAGAAAATAGGAGATCTACAAAAGCAAAGAAAACCTGGGAGATACTGACATACAAGAGCAAGGTAAAATGACTGTAGCTGACTAGCAATATTTATGTCCTTTCACAGACACATCAGAAAGAGATGCACTCATGGGCTGAGCTATTTAGGGTATTTCATTAAAATGCTTTACTGCCAGAGAAGGAATCTATTATTATCCCCCAATTCTTAAGTAGAAAGGCATCTGAAGAAAGGATTCAAAAGCAATTTCAAATCTAGTTATATACATGACATTAGTATTCCGTGACATAGTAGTGCAAGCCATGACAAGAAAGCAAGTGTGATATCAAACAGAACTTGTAGGAAAATACTTGAAGATAGAATATGGATATCCATACAAAAATTTGGCAAAGATACTGATTCTTACAAAAATTGGTGTATCATAATTAAACAAAAAACTGTTCCTGGTTTATATCTTTTCTGAGACAAAGAAGGCTCCAAGATAGTATGGCCTTACTTTTACTGGCTAAGTTTCATGCTGTAAGTATGAAAAAGAAAGCACAGTGTTGAACTGTCACATTTTCTTCCAACATAGTTACAGCAATACTGAGAATTACTCTATTTTCTTCTTAATTTTAGGTAAGAAATTCTGCACCTAGTTAGGAGTGCAGTTGCCATAGACTTTCCATATACGTAGTGTGGAATAAGTTTCCACATAGAAAGATTCAGATGATACTTCTAAATATTTCTATATATTTCTAAATTTTTTTGAAAGTCTTCTTCCTCTTAAGTGTGATTCTTAAACCCGTAACTCATTGAAGTAGGTTTCACCTTTTGAAAGACATTTATTCTTATTTTATTCAGTGATAACCAAACTCTCATAATATCAGACAGACTGTGATCTTATACCAGCAATTTGAGCCCATGTGGTTAAATTCAAACAAAAATTTCACCTACTGATCACTTCACAAATGTTGAACAGAAGGAACAAGGACTCAAAAAATAAGGTGTTAACCAGGAAAAATTAAGAATCTGATTTTTCATTTTGAATAAGAGAAAAGAGAATAAAGTGTATCTTTTAGATCATCAGGATACTTTCAGATAATTTGTACTGAAATTTTCACATACTCAGGGACTGGGATGGAAAACGTCTGGCACCATTTCAAAGAAAAATCAAACACTAGATGTAGCACCTGTTGCAGGCACAATCATATTGATGCCAATAGCAGGCTGAACAGTCATTTTTGGAATCAAATGTACTAACACGATTGCTCTTGAGGTCAGCTGGATAGCTTTGTTTCCATCTAATTCAACAGACAGTTCAATCATTGGCTGCCAATGTAATACCATGATTTGTTCAAAATGCATCCTGCTGCAAAGTTTAAGCAGTTGCCAGAGAAAAAGTGTGATCCAATTATTTGTATTGCCTGGAAATAATGAACTTGTAGACTAAAAGCAAAAAGTAGAAGGTTAAATGCCAAGGTTTTTCATTTTTATCATGCTCAGTCTAGTTTTAAGTTTATAGAATCTATTGCATACATATAGTCCTAACATTTTTGGCTTTTGTTTTTGTTTTAAATTTTTGGAGTAATAGAGAGCTATGTTATTACTGTGTGTTACTACTACTTCTTACAATATAATATAAAGTAATTAAGCAAATACTTATCCACACATTCCAAATAGAGAAAATCATAGAATCACAGAATCCTTAGAGTTGGAAGGGACGTTTAAAGGTCATGTAGTCCAGCTCCCCTGCAATGAACAGGGACATGCACAGCCAGATTAGGTTGCCCAGTGCCCGATCCAGCCTGGACTTGAAGGTCTCCAGGTACGGGGCATAAGTCATACCTCTAGGCAACCTTTTCCAGTGCCTCACCACTCTCACTGCAAAGGACTTTTTCCTTATATTCAACCTAAATCTACTCTCTTTGAGCTTGAAACCATTTCCCTTTATTCTATCACAGCTGACCCTGCTACAGAATCTGTCTCTTTCTTTCCTGTAGCTCCCCTGTAAATACTGACAGGCCACTCTCAGGTCACAGCCTTCTCATCTCCAGGCTGAACAGCCCCAGATCTCTCAGTCTGTCCACACAAGAGAGGTGTTCCAACCCTTGGATCATTTTTGTGGCCCTTCTCTGGGTACACATTTCCACATGGATACATGTCCACATTTCTCCTGTACTGAAGACTCCACATCTGGGCACAATGATTCTATGATTCTGCGTTTTATTTTGTCTCTTTTCCGTGTTGTAATCTGTTAATGGTAAACATCTGTAATTTATAAAACATAGTTTATTAGTCTAAGATATTTTATTCCTACTGTATGCTCAAAATCTTGTTTATTGGAAAAGAGGAATCACAAGACATGCATTAAGCACAGAATTTCTTGTTAGCATAATTGAAATACTAGGTGTCTAATAAGGATGCACTATGAGACAAAATATTTTTTTTTTAATTGAAATAGCAGAAGTGTAAAGTTAAAATGAATAATGCTATAATGAAAAAGTGTCATTATTGATAATGATAATGATGCAGTTTAAATTGTTATGCAGAAACGTAAAAGATTCTTCCCCTTTTCCTGCTGTTGGACTCACTTGATTCCTGTTCATCCAGATTCCAATCTTCTGCTAGAGGGTGTTATGCTGAATTGTTGGGAGTATTCTCTGGAAGGAAGATGATGTTTCTATCAACAGTTTTATGTTGTTCTTTTTTTTTTTTTTTTTTTTCCTTCTTGCTTTATAATCTACTTGGGCTGTGTTTGCTAACAGAGTTTTAACACCTTTTCTCATTCTGCATTGCTAAATCTTTATTTACTCTATCCGCTAATTTTTGCATATGTTAAATATTTCTTGTTGTTACAACTAAAATTTGTTTAGATAGCATTGGATTTGTATTTCTTTAACTGACAACTTACGAGTAGTTTACAGCCATTGGGTCACGGGATAATAACCTATGCCCCATCTCTTCTCACACCAGCCCTGCACTCCTCTGCACTGCATCTTGTCTCTTGGCTACTGAGCCAAGACTCCGTGTCGCTACATGGTGTTGTTATGTTAGTGTTGAATATATTCAGTTCTGTGCAAAATAATTACTCGTCACATAGGGTCATAGAATCATAGAATGGTCTGGGTTGAAAAGAACCATAATGATCGTCTAGTTTCAACCCCTCTGCTATGTGCAGGGTTGCCAACCACCAGACCAGACTGCCCAGAGCCACATTCAGCCTGGCCTTGAATGTCTTCAGGGATGGGGCATCCACAACCTCCTTGGGCAACCTCTTCCAGTATGTCACCACCCTCTGAGAAAGACTTCCTCCTAATATCCAACCTAAACCTCCCCTGTCTCAGTTTAAAACCATTCCCCCTTGTCCTATCACTATCCACCCTCGTAAACAGCCGTTCCCCTTCCTCTTTATATGCTCCCTTCAAGTACTGGAAGGCTGCAATGAGGTCTCCCCAGAACCTTCTCTTTTCCAAGCTAAACAAGCCCAGTCCCTCAAGCTTTTCACATAGAAGAGGTGCTCCAGCCCTCTGATCATCTTAGTGGCCCTCCTCTGGACCTGCTCCAAGAGCTCCACATCCTTCCTATACTGGGGGCCACCTCCCTCTCCCTGCTGGCCACCCCTTTTTTAATGCAGCCCAGAACACAGTTGGCCTTCCGGGCTGCAAGCACACACTGCTGGTTCATGTCCAGCTTCTCATTTACCAGGACCCCCAAGTCCTTCTCCACAGGGCTGCTCTCAAGGAAATCTTCCCTCACTTTGTATAAATACCTGGGATGATAGCACATCTGCCCTCCTGAAAGTGTGGTTGATAAGTAAATGTAAAACAATCTACCTATGGTCATCTGATCAGAAGAAAAATATATACGCCCTGTTGCAGATGAACTAAGTAAAAAACAGCTCAATCACTGAAAGGAAAGTTTAGACAAGAAAATCTGACAAATCTCAGTTTCTCAAACCTTGCAAATTCATGTACAAAGTCTATTGCTATTATAAGCAATGATTTGCTCATATCTCACGTAGTCCAGTTAAATAAAATAATTAGATGTAGACATCTTCTATTACATCTATTTCTGAAATTTCAGATCACAGTTAAGGTGAAAATTCTGATTGCATCCAAAAGCAAATTGTCATCTAAGACAATAAATTCTATGTGGAGCTTAGCCACCTGCTGGATTAAGCCACAATACAAAGCTAATAGAGGATATTAATGATTTTGGTTTTGCTTTACACCCTCTGGATGGCTAAAATGTTCTCTGGAAGAACTTCCAATCACTGATAATCGTTAAAGCATTGGTTTAAGTTTTAAGAGTACTTGGTCATAATCTACTAATACTCCTCTTCCCTTCTATGATGTTTTTCCAATTATCGAAGTTTGTACATAATATTCCAGGGCTGTGAGCCAAATTATGCTTGGCAGACTCTATGTTTTACCACAGGTCAATGAGTTTCCTATTACCATGTAGAATAATGCACTAATTTTGCTAAATACAGCTCATGTGTGGTCTATATTAGGCAGTATATATTGCCTAATTCTGGAGTATATCTTAGTAAGTATTTGTCAATGGCTAAAAAGGAAAAGCTGAATTCTGCTGCTCTTAATTGTCTCTAATTGCACAGAACTAAAATGGTATTTATATAAAATCAACCTGTGATGAAAGTGTAAATTACTACTTGTCTATTGCTATGTGTCACTCCAGATTAATTTTCAAAGGCAACCGCCAGTGATTAGCTCCAGAAGGTGCACTGCCAGCCACTGTTTTAATGCTTAGCAGAGAGCTAATTTTATACAGACTGTGATGGTGTCTGAAGGAATAACCTGTCAGACAGTTATGCTGGGAATCTATATGTCCTTATAATCTGTTCCCAATTAAAAGAAATGAATCAAACCTTGACCACTCAGCTAGTCTTTTCTTGTCATGATGTAAACAGGAAAGTAGTTCATAGAATCATAGAATCATAGAATCGCTAAGGTTGGAAAAGACCCACAGGATCATCCAGTCCAACCATCTGCCCTTCATCAATGGTTCTCGATAAACCATGCCCCTCAACACAACGTCCAAACGCTCTTTAAACACTACCATTGTTACTAGCTCGGTGACTCCACTACCTCTCTGGGCAGCCCATTCCAGTGCCTGACCACCCTTTCAGAGAAGTAGTATTTCCTAACGTCCAGCCTGAACCTTCCCTGACACAGCTTGAAGCCATTCCCTCTCGTTCTATCACTAGTCACCTGGGAGAAGAGGCTGACCCCCAGCTCACCACAACCTCCCTTCAGGTAGTTATAGAGAGCAATAAGGTCTCCCCTGAGTTTCCTCTTCTCCAGACTGAACAATCCCAGCTCCTTCAGCCGCTCCTCATAAGGCCTGTGCTCCAGACCCCTCACCAGCTTTGTTGCCCTCCTCTGGACACGCTCCAGGGCCTCAATGTCTTTCTTACAGTGAGGGGCCCAAAACTGGACACAGTACTCAAGGTGCGGCCTCACCAGTGCTGAGTACAGGGGAATAATTACTTCCCTGTTCCTGCTGGCCACACTATTTCTGATACAAGCCAGGATGCCATTGGCCTTTTTGGCTACCTGGGCACACTGCTGGCTCATGTTCAGTCTAGTGTCAATCAACACCCCCAGGTCCATTTCCTCTACACAGTCTTCCAGCCACTCTGCCCCAAGCCTGTAGCGTTGCCTGGGGTTATTGTGGCCAAAGTGCAGGACCCAGCATTTGGTCTTGTTGAATCCCATCCCATTGGCTTCAGCCCAGCTATCCAACCTATCCAGATCCCTCTGTAAGGCCTCACTACCCTCAGGCAGATCAACACTTCCAGCTAGCTTGGTGTCATCTGCAAACTTACTGAGGGTGCATTCAATGCCCTCATCCAAGTCATCAGTAAAGATATTAAAGAGGACAGGCCCCAGCACCGACCCCTGGGGAACACCACTCGTGACCGGTCGCCAGCTGGATTTAACTCCATTCACTACCACTCTCTGGGCCCGGCCCTCCAGCCAGTTCCTTACCCAGCGAAGAATGTATCTGTCCAAGGCATGGACTGCCAGCTTCTGCAGGAGAATACTGTGCGAGACAGTGTCAAAGGCTTTGTTGAAGTCTAGGTAGACCACATCAACAGCCTTTCCCTCATCCAGAAGATGGGTCACTGGATCATAGAAGGAGATCGGGTTGGTCAAGCAGGACCTGCCCTTTGTGAACCCATGCTGGCTAGGCCTGATCCCCCGGTTGACCTGCATGTGCCGCGTGATCTCCCTCAAAACAATCTGCTCCATAATCTTCCCCGGTACCGAGGTCAGGCTAACAGGCCTGTAGTTTTGAATACTTACCTTATTAAATACTCCATTAATGATTTAGCAAGTTAAATAAAAATGCCTATTATTCTCTGTGATTTCCCTTTACTTTCAAAAATAAAATATAATACAGTCAATCCATATTTACATAACGGTTGATCTAGTTTGAATTAATGATGTGATAGGCTGAGGAACAGCAAGTAGGCCATGAAGCTGTGAATCAAAGAATCATAGAATTTTTGGGGTTGGGAAGGGACTTAAAGATGATCTTATTCCAACCTCTCTTCCATGGACAGACACCTTCTACTAGTCCATGCTGCCCAAAGCCCAAACCAACCTGAAATACTTGAACACTTGCAGGGATGGGACATCCACAAAATTGTGGGCAGCCTGTTCTAGTGCTTCACCACCCTCTGAATAAAAATTTTCCTCTGTAATATCTAGTCTACATCTACCCTCTTTATTTTCATGCTGTTACTCCTTGTTCTATCACTACACTCCCTCATAAGGAGTCTCTCATAAAGAGATGACTGCGATAAAATCTATTAACAAGACATCAAAATCTGCCCTGAACTTTGCAGTAGCCAACACAGGTTAGAAGAAACAAAATAACTCTCTTTATCCTCAGATTCATGTGGTCTGTTACACATCTGCTAGGCCAAATGCAGAAGGCACCTGACCACCAAAAAGTCCAAGCTAAATAGATAAAATCAGTTGCATTCCTTTTATTGATAACAAAATACATGTCTGAAAATATTATACAGAGTTGGGCTTCTCAGATCTTGCTCACCACTGTTCTTCATTCTGTCACATCATTAACTTAAATTATATCAGAAATATCCAGACATAGTTTACTTCTTTCTACCCATTCTACAAACAAAAGTCAATTAGGCAAAAGGTTAAAGCATTTTACCAAACAAATATTTCTTTCCCCCTCTCCCTCAGTCTCTCTCTTCCTTTTTTTCTTTTTTGCTTAGCCAAATTTGAAAAATACTATAATCAGTCTCTATGATTAAATTGCTTTCAAAACTGACACTTGCTAAGAGCGAAGACAATATTCTGGTGCCAGTGCATTTCTCCAGCGGAAATATGCAGACTTAGATGTAAAGGAACTCTGAAATATATTTCAAAGCTTGTATGATTCACATCACATGCTAGGTAAGTATTCTTTTTTAATTAGTTTTTAAGATAGCTGTAATAGTAAATGGACATCTCTTTGGACTAAAAATTGAACAGGCAGCTCACCCAGTGTGTAAGTGTTGCCATATTTCCAGCTTTTCTGAACAGCTCTTTTTCATTTAAAGAACATGTATAAGTGATTTAGTGGCTTGCAACTGTAGATTTTTCTATACCTATGACTGGGTACATAGCACTCACTGAATTGTTCTTGGCTATTTAATTCAATAACCTTATGAGTGATGACAGTATGTTATAATGTGAGAAGAATAAGCAACAGCTAATTTAAGCAGAGCTGAAAAGTGCTGTATTGAACTAGCAGAGCAGCATACCTGTACGCTCAGAACAAGGAGGCAAAAAAATAGCAACAACTGAAAAACACAAAAGTAACATCATTTAATCTTCAGAAGCTTCAAGAAAACTCATTTCATTTCTTTAAAGTTCAGACATCTGATACAATCTCTTCACCTAGATTTTATATAGAAATGAATGTATATTCAGAGACTGATTCATACCATCCTATAATTAGTATTTTCAGGATGTTCTCTTGCTTTCAATTAGTCTTGTGCCTGTATATCAAATTTTTGTCTACTAAGCATTACAGTTAAATCCCAAGTCAAACAGAGACATCATATCTACTCAATCTCCTCTTCTCATCTATCATTCTTCCAGGTGGAGGATCAAGAAGGTAGAAAAAAATTCCTTCCTTCAGTGTGGGGATCAAAGTTCTGCCTGGTGGAAGGAGTTAAAATTGTCCAGAAAAATGCTGAGGTATTTGGTACCTTTTAGTTTTTTACAAATATATTTATCCCATTCTACTCACAAGTGACTTGAATATTCTGTTTTGACTGTCCAATTGCTATTTGTCATCTAGTGAATAACTCACAAGACACTTAGTAAGAATCAAAAAGATAAGTGACAGCAGACATCAAGAACACTTGATACAGCTTCTGCAAGATGGACATGTAGAGTATCTTTCTTTCATACAAGTGTGAAAAATTTAGTCGTGTATTTGAGAGATTTCTATGTGCTTTCATTAGTGAATTATTCAAATCTCTGTCTGTAAAGGTATACTAAAGTAATTTGAGTTACATACATAAATATAAACAAACAAAACTCCATAACCATTTATGAGTATGATATATTGCATAATACCTCTGAGAAGTATGACCAAGGTCTTTTATTTTTAGCTGTATTTCCCTGAAATTCTTCTAACAACTTCAATTTTTCTTTTGTGTCATCACTCTATTTTCTGTAGAGTCTTACAGACAAGTAAATTAACTAAAAAATTACCTTCTTCAAGCTTTTTCTTGGAAAAGTGATTATGAGTTCATCAATATCACTGCTTGGTACTTATGTCAGAAGTAGCTGTAACTGTCTTTGTGGTTTGGTATTTCTCATCAAAGTATTCCCTGGTACTTCTGTTCTTATATTTATTACTTTCAAGTTTTGCAGCTCACTTTCTTAGTTTAATGCGGCATTTTTTAAACTTGGCTACCTCTGTATTACTTAAGTACTCTTCCTTCAGTGATAATTAGTCATCTGAAACATAAATAACCCTCTGCTCCAGGTTAAACTGGTGTCAGCGTGTTGTGTTGGCTGGAGCATTACTTTTGTTTGCCTTCACATACATTTCAAGACTAGTCTTTCTAGCATGCCGTGGGATAGTCTGTACAGACCTCCACATGTTCACCTCTTGTGTTTCGTTCGGACTCAGCCTTCCAGAGAGCACTTCATTGCTAAATGGAAAGTTTTAATTTGGCTTTCCCTATTTTTAAAATATACATGTACTTGCCTTCCTGGAAGTCTACAATATTTCACTTGTCTCAAAGGACTCTTGGCAGACTGCTTCAGTGTCAGTTTTGTGTTTGACACATAACTTGGCTACAACTTCTGTTTGCATGATTGGGATGAGACTTTAAACACTTTGAGGTTAAAGGATTCCTCAATAGTGGGTGGGCATATTGTGTAATTTTCCTTTATAGCAATTGTATTTTCATATCTGAATCCTACTTAGTCTGCACTAAAGATGTTTCCATGATCATGATAGCTTTTGATTTTTCTGGGTGGAAAATTGATTAAATAAATCATGGAAGGAAAATTATGTTTGTAAGTATGCTTTTCCCATCACAAGATCACAAGATGTCTACCAGATAAAGACCAAAAATTGCATGTAAACCTGTAAACAGTGAGACAATATTGTTAGGAGAGGAGTTTTTTTGTTGTTATTTCTCTTTTGTTGTTGTTGCTTTTGTTGTATATTTGTGTTTCATTTTGTTTTGTTTTAATTTTCCTACCGTTACTTATGGTCGTGAATAATACAATACAGTTAACAATATTTGCACAAATCTAATAAAATGCAGCCTTAAAAAACATATCACAATCTATGACATAAGTGAAAATAAGTCTAAATGGAATAAAATAGGCCTGTTCAGTCCTTGTGTTTGCCTCCTGCTCTTGGTTAAGTTTCAGCCATTTAACTTTATTTGCATGTACAATTACTGCACTTTACATAATTTGGTCCTGGTAATGAAGCTTTCAGTAGCTTCATTTGTAGTAGGTGTATAAATCTACTTTTTGTAGTGAGTTTATTAAGTGACCTCAGTTAAAATGAGTATCAAACTCATTTTTAAATTGTATCTATTGAATAAAATCAGAAATTACAAAATTAAAACTATTTGTCTGTATTAAAAACATACTTGTTTAATAAACAGGAGAGGAATAATGGAATCTGGTCATGTGGCTACTCATAAATAGGAACATAACTACTGTGATCTAGAGAGGAACGCCCTATCTAGAAGGTAGGTACTGCTTCCCAAAATCCTATGATGCTGGATTTTGAATTATTCATGTAAAATAGTTCTCTTAGCCATAAAAATAAAGGAAAGGATGATATAACAAAAATAATAATAATAAAAAAGACTTTGTGTGCCTCAGTAAAGACAACTTCTAACAAAAATCCAGTGCATAAATTAGAACAACACCATGCTACAGATATTTAAGTGAAATCTGAAAGTAAATGACAGTCCTGCTGATATGCTACTGATAAAGCTGATCATCAAATGCAGTAAGACTTTGCAAGCATGACTGTTATGCCTTGTAGACAATCAAAAGCCCAGTGTCCATAAGTGTGACAGATTGTTTGACTCACATCTATGACTTGAAAGAATTGAATTTAAAGTATATAAATCCTTCATAAATTGAACTTTAATATAAACTGTAACAATATAATTATAAAACTACAAGTGGCCAATGCTACTCGCAGATCACAAAATCTTCCCTTCACTAGACTGTTTTGCAGTGTTCACTAGAGGGAAGTAAACAATTGGAATCCCCAAATTAAAGCAAACATTTATGATTGTGAATCATAGTCCAGCAAGCAAATAACAAAAATAATTTGAGTTTTCATTCTGCCATCTTTGTTAAAGAGTAATCTTATAGTTAAAATGGGAAGATCAGAGACTTATAACAAGATCTGAAAGTTAGGAATATCTAAACATCTTTAAATTATGGACCTTACTAGCACCATTAGGGAATCCAGAGTCTCACTCATCTCACTCTCAATGATTTTTGTAAGTACATATCAGCATTGCTACAGAGTCATGTTATCAGTCATGTTTCTCTTTATTACTACTTTTTCCTTTTTGTATTGTTTTTTATTTCCTTATTTTTTCTCAGAGAAATCTACTGTGTTCCTAAAGCAGTGACACCATCATTTCTATAACATGATGATATAAACAACCACTGGATCTAGTTAGAGAATGATCTAACGCACTTTTTCTTTTTTTCTGGTAATCTTTAAGTGTCATTCTAGCAAAGAAAAGAAAACACACACACATACAAAAATAGACTTTAGTGCCACAAGACTGCAATTATGGGTGGCACATTCTAAAGGTTTGAAAAATGTTATTCTCTGTCTCAAATGTCGGTGGACTACAAAAATATCCAGCTGGCTTTAAATGGTCACAAAAAGTGGCAAAATATATTTTCAAAAGGGACAGTTTTTCTTTCTAATAATTGAATTCCACTTCTGCAGGACTGTAGCTGACTTTGCATACCAGAGTAATGGTAGATATCTATGTGTGAGCTGATTCTTCAGGTTCCATAATAATCACCTTTGATTAAGAGCAATGCGAGTAGTCAGATCTGACTTAACGGAGCTGTCAAGGGTCTTTTGATTTATTTTTCTCCCTCAGGATAAGCAGAACCTGGTAGGACTAGCTCAAGTGCAGAGTTCTAGATTGTCACTAAAATTCAGCAGTGACATTCCAATTGTATATGTGAAGCCTGAATGAAAAAATTACCACTGACATAAATTTCCTTGGGTACACAGTGTGACATCTGTAAGAGGAAATTGGCTTCCAGCCCAACACTATATATTTTAATTTAAAACAAAATCTGAAAAAAAATACATTTGAATATTTATCATTCAAAATGTCCTTCTATTTTTTTATCTGAAAATTTCTCAGGGAGGACACACCAAGATGATTTACCTCTCTTCTAGATTGTACTGTTGTTTCCTACCTCTAGGCAGTTGCTTGTTCAGGGCTTTTTTCTTTTTGGAGAACTTCAGAAATTCATCATTCTTGCCAGCTCTTCAGTCCAGGGACAGGATTGTTGTGGAATTTGAGCTTCTCAGTAGAGATCTCTAAAGCAATTTGTCTCTCTCCATCCACGAACTACCTCTCTTTTGAAGTTTGGTTGCAGTTTGTTCAAAGCATTCTTGGACAGCTGAGACATGTTGTATAAGGCTACAGAATGATGACATATTAAACGTGGATCTAGAGAAGAGACAGTGAGGATAAGAGGATTTGGAAGGCTACAAAATAGCTAAATCATTTAATCTTTATTGTCACTATACTCACTTTTCCGCAAAGCAGAGAAGGGGCAGAAAAGAAAGAAGAATCTGTAAGCTTATTTGAGCTAATGACTACTCCTGTCTTAAGTACTGACAACAGTTCAGTGCTTCCAGGATCAGTGCCTCCATGTGTAGTCAGTAATTACTAACACATTCCAAGTAGAGCTTTTGGTGGAGTTAAGCTGGACACAAGATAGATTGCACCAGGACAGAAAAAATAAATAAAAATGTTTATTTTAAGAAAAACGTAGAATGTGATTGAACATTTTATATTAAGTGTTCTCAATTTAGATGATATTATATTGTTAAAAAAGAGTGAGTCATAGCAACAGAAAATGTCATTTAAAATTCCGTAACTTAACAAATGGTAAACCAAGCAGTAAACTAAAGAAAAGTCACGACTAGTTAAGCATGAAATACAGCTTACTATATTATGCATCAGATAAAATAATATTTGTGTCTCATCCTATAGGGTGATGTTTTTATTTATAAACCTTAATTATGATTTAAAAAAAAAAAAAAAAAAAAAAGGCTGTTGTATCTGAGCAATCATTGGAAATCACAGGAAAAAAAATAAAACATAAAACAAGCTCCATGTCATCTATTCCAGGCCCATGATAAGAGTAGGACTAGTTTAGAATGCTTTGGTATACTTAGGCTGTGAAGATCTCCTAGGATGGATGTTCCCCAACTTCTCTGAGGAATCTGCTGTCCATGCTTTTACTTGGGGTATGATGCATTTATCATTCTCTGTAACTAGTCAGAATTCATGCTGTTGAAATCTATGACTACTGCTTTTTGTCTTCTTGGTTTGCATCTCTTAGAAGATTTTTGTTTCTCGTTCTCTATAGAACACTTTTAGACATGAAGACTGAAAATAGGTCACCTGTTAGTCCTCATTCTTAGACTGAACAAACACAGATCTCTTAGCTTCTTATTTTGTGTCAGTCACTTAAACTAAGTGACCTTCCACAGAACTCTCTCCAGTTTGTCATTCTGTCCCTCACATGACAACACAAAGCAGGATGCCACATTCAAGCTGAAAAAACATTAGTTTCAAGTGGAAAAAAAAATAATATTGCTTCCATTGGCTATGTTCTTCTTGATGAAGTCAAGTATGCAATTAGCCTTTACTGACACAAAGGCACTCTGCTAAGTTGTGCTCAATTTGTCATCTAACACTTTAAGTCATTTTCAGCAGAGCTGCTATATAGCCACCCACTACAATCTGCACTGATACATCCAATGTGCAGGGCTTTGCATTTGCCTTTGCTTAAAATTATAAGGCATCTTTTGGCCCAGACCTCCAAATCTCTGCCCTTTTCTCATAAGTACTGCTTTCTGCAATTTCTTCTGAAGTGCAAAATTGTTTTTGACAGGGATTGTTCATTTTCTTTGTAGAGGGTCTTATGATGCTGTGTTTTGGATTTTTGATGAAAACAGTTGTAATAACACAAAAATATTTTCAGTTGTTACTGATAAATACTTACACAGAGACAGGACTTTTCTGATTCTTATGCTGTCCTGTCAGCAAGGAAACTGGGGGTTTACAAGGATCTAAGAGGGCGTACAGCCATGACAGCTAACCCAAATTGACCAAAGTGATGTTCCATACCATATGGGGTCATGCTCAGCAATAAAACTGTGGTAAAGAAGGGTGACTCATGGACTCACATGGTCCTGTGATGGTACATCAACAGCTGGTGGTAAGCAATAATAATAGCCTGCTATTAACATCCTTCATTAGTTCCAAATCAAGCCAACTCATGGTTTACCCCTCTTAATTCCAAAAGTATTTGTGCAATCCTTCTAATTTTCTTCTGGGTGTACCCTCCCTGCTTCTGCCCTGTATATATTTTATTCTTGTAAATTCTCTAGCTATTCTCATAAATAACAATTTAATATTACAATAGACTGTTTTTCACAATTTTTAGTCAGGGGCAGATATTCAACAGCAGTTAATCTTCTTAACTCTGGCTGAGTTTAGTGAATATATTTATGTACCACCTCTGAATCTGATCATTCATTCATTCATTTTTAACCAATTATAGCTTACAGTGATAAAACTCTATACTTCATGACAGTACACAAAACGTACTTACGGTATCTTTTACAAAATAGTTCGGAATAAGAGCCCATACACTGATGTATAAAAGAAATAATATGAGGTTCTACAAGATGCACGATTATGTCTTGCTAAACAGAAAAATATATATTGAAAATGTAATCCTATCTTGCATTTAACGACTGTTTATGAGGGTGGATAGTGATAGGACAAGGGGGAAACTAAGACAGGGGAGATTTAGGTTAGATATTCGTTAGATATTAGATATTATTATTAAGTTTTTTACCCAGAGGGTGGTGACACACTGGAACAGGTTGCCCAAGGAGGTAGTGGATGTCCCATCCCTGGAGGCATTCAAGGCCAGGCTGGATGTGGCTCTGAGCAGCCTGATCTAGTAGTTGGTGACCCTGCACATAGCAGGGGGGTTGAAACTAGATGATCATTGTGGTCCTTTTCAACCCAGGCCATTCCATGATTCACATTGATTCTATGATTCACATTCTATGAATCACACTGTAATGATGGCAAAAGCAGTTTTATGTCTGATGAGATCAGGCCTGATACTCAAGTTTTATCTATGACAGAATATTGAGATTTTGCTTTGGTTTTTGGTGTGATTAAAATCTTTATGTGCTTGGCAAAATAAATAACCACACATTTGTTGTTAGTTGTTAATTATAGAATAGGACGCAAAAGATCTAGGTATGTGATTTAACTAAATTTTATTTGAATATACAACTTTGAATAATTTTAGATCATCATCAATTACTATAACTAGATATACAATTGAAAGATTAAAGAAAAAACCCAAAGATTTTATAATAGGTTTACTCTGTCAGATTAAGCTGTACAGCTTTTTAAGAAAGGATAGAGTCTATATGTTGCTCCAAGTAAAACTCAAGAGAGTTTCCCAAACTGCCTCCAGAAATAGCACTTTGAGCTTATTGAAGCTGGCCAGGCCTGATTGACAAATACAGCTCTGCTACACAGGGAGTCTGGGTGGCTGTTATCAAAAGCTTTAAACAACTTTGTGCAGGCAGTGAAACCATGCACATTTACACTAATCAGTTTTACAGTAACTGTGACAGAAATACTAACTAACTTATGATTATCATCATGATTGAACATACTGGAAGACAGGACAATGCAAAACAGAGAAGAAATCTGACAAAGATAGACAAGAGGGTGGGTAAATAAATAAATAAATAAATAATCCTTTGTAGCTTCTACGCAGTCCTGAAGGGGAAATTCCTGCTTGCTTTGCTCCCATGTGTACGTGTGTATTTTCCAAATACATCCCAACTCCTGTGTCGACAGTGGAGTGCTGCACCTCCTGGCGCAGCAAAAGCCTGGGGGTCTCTCTGGGGAGAGATGCTGCATGACAGCTGCTGAGCCTTCTCAGCCTCAGCCCAAGGCTGAGCACAGTGCTCTTCTAATGAGCCTGAAGTTGCCAGAGTTTTGGCAGCTGACCTTAACATTGTGACCTCTCTGCCTGTGCTCCTCATCAAAAAGGACCCCAACATGCCCTAAATTCTCCAGCAATTGTGTTGCGCCCAGATCCATTTAGTCAGCCTAAATCAAAGGAATCCCCACACATAAATATGCTGCTTCGAGCTGATGGATGATTTGTTCTTATTTATATATAGAAGTATACACCCAGTATTAATAATCTGTAAAATATATCTGAAATATACATTTGCTAGCAGACCATTAGAGCTGGGGTATGCTAAAAAGACAGATTTAATTTTATTGATTCCTGATGTCCAGATCTTGTACTGTGATTCTCTGTCCTTGCCTCAATTGCTGAGATACGCCTTATTTTTTTATAGTTTTATAGTTTTGCCCCCCTGCTCCCTCCCTAAAAATATCTCTGCATACCTATGTTTTTTGTTTGGTTTGGTTTGGTTTTGTTTTTTTAACTAGATGGGAGTGCAGTGTATTATTTCTGGACAAATGTCTTGGATAGTGCCTAAAAGGAGATGCACTACTAGTTTGATCTAGTGACTAGTAAGTCAAAGAAAATGATTGCATCAATTTAGTGTTTTTGTCATTGGTATCTCACAGAATCGCAGGCTGGCTGAGGTTGGCAGGGACATCTGGGTCCATCCACTCCAACCACTGCCCAAGCAGGGATGCCCAGAGCTGGGTGCCCAGGGCCACCTCCAGGTGGCTTTTGATGATCTCCACAGCCTCTCTGGGCAACCTGTACCAGTGCTCCGTCAACCTCACAGTAAAGACCCTCCTGTGTTTCAGTTTGGGCCCTTTGCCTCTTGTCCTGGCACTGGGCACCACTGAGAAGCACCTAGCTCCATTCTCTTTGAACCTCTGTTTGTGACAGCATCCTTCCATCAGAAACATAACTCATACATCTTTTATTTGTACTTACGTTTTATTAAGCTGAAATCGTTACACTGCTAATGTGTAAAACAAATTCATCTTTTCCATAAACATAGATATAGACAATCATTATTTTACATAGCATAAATGTATATCATTAGAATCATCTGGGTAATTCACTTGGAAACTTAATCATATGCATGAGTCCTTAGTTTATCACAGCCTTATAAAGTTGCACTTACTTTGAGTTGTTTGTAATACTCAAATTACAAAGAGAAACAGAAACCAAAGAAGAAAGAGAAAATCCTTCACACTTATGTAGATGCTTGGCAGGGGCAAGTTTGGAACAAACTGTCAGATTCTGACAAAATTACAATATGCTTATAAAAGGCCATATATCTTCAAGCAATGGGTAATGCTATGTGAATTTTCCTGCTGCTATAATGGTAATCGGTATGTAGAATATATTATGTAAAAATCAGTAAGATTAATAATATGTTATCCCCCCTCTTCCACAGTCAAAGGAATCCATTTGTTATTAATGGCAATATATTTAATTTAATTGATTAATTTGGAGCCAGGTCAGAAGTTAGGAACATTTAGGAAATGATCAGCTTGTAATTCCATATGCTAAATATTAAAAAAAAGTGCCTTGCACTGGTACTCTGGTAGATGTCACTTCACAGTGAATTAAAATTGCTTCAGACCTCAAGAATCAAAGAAGATTTCAAAATTATTCTGCTATATAGTCACACTCACGGATATAATTAAAGGTCTGTCAGCACTTTCATCACATAAACCCATTTTTAAGCAGTTCATAAGTTGGCTATGACATTTTGCTTAAAGCTGGAAATGGGCTGTGAGTTTCCTGCCTGGGAGTGAAGTTTTGTTTCTTATAAATGTAATTGGAATCAGATTATATTCCTGTGTTTTTCATCCATGACAAAGGGGTTAAAGAACATTATCTGTTTTTTATATTCCTCCCACACGTACAGAATAGCTCTGTACTTCAGTTTGGTACCTTGCAGATAATTAGGATCCAAAATTATTTAGGCATATCCAAAGCATGAGCTAGATCACTGTTCCACAGTCACGCAAGCTAGTTAAGACACTACCCTGGTATGGTTTTGGACCATGACAGTTGGAGCCTTCCCAATGATCAAGGGCACCTTGGGGAATGTCACAGTTCCAGGATGGTTTGGATGCAGTCATGCCATTTTGGACATGTGGAGGAAGTGATAACTCATACATAAACAACGCTGAGAACAATCCCATGTGCTTTTCTATTTGTTTATAGGTGTCAAATAGATGTCTGTTTTATTTACCAGTAGAGACCTAGTCTTAGCATATTTCACAGAAACAGAGTGATCCAAGATCTTTCCATTTCAGCATGTCCTCACCATAGTGGTTGGTATGTAGTTATGTAGAGTCATTTTAAGATGCCAATTTGGTTTGAATATAATTCCAAGTAAGAAGTCAATTTTCATAGCAGTCTCAAAAGAGACCAAAAAAAATCTCACTTATTACTACCAGTATTTATCTAAAATGTATTAATATTTAAGCTTAGAGCTTACTGAAAAACAAAGAGTGAGATTGTTGCAACTTTTTTTAAAGAATGGTTCACAGCTATGCCGCTTAACTGACTGTTGTGGACTGTGGAGGTGATAGACGAGACAAATGCGTGCACGCTCTTTGCCAATGAATCCTTTGAAAGGAAAGTGCTTGCTCATTCCTGTGAGAAATCATCTGAAGATGAGAAATCAGCTGAAGAGATTAAAGGAGCTCAGCATGCCCATCCACCATTCAAACAAACCTTTTCCATTATATGGAGTATTTACAGCCCTTCTCTCATCACTTTGAACAGCATCCCAAGTGGAGTCACAAGTTGCTCTCACGAGTGAAAGATAAGCAGTGCAGACTTTATTTATTTACGTGCAAGTGTCATCATAAATCAGGCAATATGACTGAAATACTTATTTTAATTTCATTAGTAGATAGAGTACTTTTTAAATCAGAAAACTCACAAAGCATTAAATCTGTGGGGAGAACATTCCTGGAGTCTGTTCTACCTCTAGTCTCACTCAGGAAGGTAACTAGAAGAACTTGGAGGCAAGCTGTTTTGGGAAGGTCAACACTACATGCTTGAGGAAGACATTCAGAAATTTACCATCAGCATAGGTTTGGTCTTTCTTATAAAAACACAGGCAGTATGTTAATACAACTTTTGACATGTTGTCTTCCTGGAAAATATTAATTACAATTAATATAATGTCACCAGTTCACCTGAGATAGAATAATAAGGTATCTATTTCATTTGAGCAGGTACTCAGGAGACCAAATTTATTTCTGTAAACATTATGTGAGCACACATACAATCACAGTTTATCTCTCGACCATGTGTTGTAATTAAAAGGGTATTTAGTTGCAGCTGTAACAAAATCTCCACTTTCAATGAAAACAGAGTATTGATCTGACAGGATCCTGCCTACCTGGCTGAGAAAATCATCCCTGGAAATCCCCAACTGTTTCTGAATTTGTGACATTATGAATATCTGTAAAGAAACTTATAACTTGATGAAAAAAATGAGAAGCCAAATGACATCAGGGAAGAAAAAAACAATCAAGCAAGCAAACAAACAAACAAAAACAAGGAAAAGAATAGATAATGCAGCTTCATTAAAAAGGGTATGAACACTTGCTTCTGTTGAAATGGCACTAAACATCCATGGCACATCTGAGCTGTGAGAACTGGAGAGAGAAAAAAAATGTTTTCTCTTCAGAAAGACCATGACAAGCTGAATTCTACCTTGAGTATCAGCACTGACTTGGAGAAGCAAACAACAGTATTGAGAAGGGACAGTCTTCACTGTAGATTGCTTTGCTGGAAAAGCAAACTAAACAATTAAAGAAATGTAAGTATTTGGCTTGAGACTTTCACTCCAAGTTAATGGAAGCCTCAGACCTAGTGAATTATGGACTCCATCTGCTGCAATTACTCTCAACAAGTTGTAAGTAAATATAGTCTCTGTGTCTTACGCAGAGAAGCCATGTGTTTTTCTTATTATTTTTCCAATTTTCACAAGTATACTTAATACAAAATACAATGTTGATGTTAGCCTGACATTCAAAATGGTTGTGAGGTGACAGAACACAGAAAAATTCTGAAAAAAAAGAAGGGCTTATCATTTACATTATTTGAAATAACAGGTACTTCTGCAGCTGTAAAAGGCATTCGGTTGCTATCACTGTCCTTACCGAAGCCTTCTCATGAGAAGCAGCAAAGTTTTCATAACACAAAGAAATTATAATCAAATAATATCTAAATGAGAAATATTATAAGGGAATAACTACATACGTAGACAAATCAGATGGATATTGAAATTTGTTTTGAAGTACCCTGTGTAGAGCCATAAAGAAGTAGAACATAATACTCAAGGAACCACTGAAGTGGAAAAGGCCTGTTTTGATTATTTGAACATTGTCTGTAGCATTGTATGCCAGTTGATATAAGAAAAAGCACATTAAGCCTACATGAACTGCTACACAAAACTATTTTTTCAGATCTTGGCAGTAATTATTTAATCTTTTGCCCGTTTAAGAGAGTAAAATTAAGCAGTAAACACATAACTATTTTCCAGGTCTATAGAGAAGGTGATTTTTTAAATTCAGCAGTTCTAAAACAGTCTATTGTAATCTATGCAATCATCAAACATTCAAGCATTTATTTATTTATTTCTCCATTTATTTTACTTTGGGCTAAAATCCACACAGATTTAGGTTTGCGGTATACTTTTTAGATACAGACTAAAGTATGGAAACAGAAATAATTTATCCATCTACCTTGTTTGTGTGATCTGGAAACATCTTAGCATAAATCACGTGGCTTTATCTGCTATATCTGCAGTTACTATCTAAAAACCTACTGAAATGAAGCTGGTCTCCATTGTTTACTGTACTACATGAATAATCTTGTATGTGTTCTGGGTTTTAATATAGGACTCATTCTAAAAAGATATTTTGTCCTCAGAACTTGTGTTTACCACTATTGAATTTCTCAAACTGCATTTTTAGGATGAAAAAATATTACCAGTAGGTGCATCTGGGATCTGATCCTGGCACTAATTAGGAATGCAATGGATCCATGCACACTGGTCCTTGGAGTTTGGAAAAAAATTCCATGGAAGAAATTTGACGTCATAGGAAAATTAAGAATAGCATGACTTCACCCTTCCATGGCCTACTACTTCAAGGAACCCTCCCATGTGACAGTTGAAACAAAATGGATAACAGGGAAATGATTGATTTGAGTCACTGTTCTGCAGATGGCCAGAACAGAGCTATTTTAAGTTCACTGCACTGTGATCGTTAAGCACTGAGGGAGAATAGAGAACATGAAGAATAGAGTTTATGGAAGGCGTCATAATTCTCATAAAATTTTTGGTGATTTTTTTTTTTCCTCTATGCATGTATTTTATATAGATAACAAACTTTCACACAGTGAGAAGATGTGCAATATGAAACAGTTCAGTAAAATTTTAAAAACATGCTTTGACTCTGTCACAGCCCCTTTATGATGATCATGGATATTGTATGGTATTTTCCTATCAAGTCTTTAACATTATACTATGCATGACAATATGAATACTCTATCTAAAATGCATAAAACTTCAGCTTAAGCTTCATGGTTTTGTATTCCAAAATAAATAAATAAAATATATTGTATATTCTATCTTAAAATAAAGTAGGTCACGCCATTATATAACAAATATATAATTATACAATTATATATAACTGTTAATTATCAATGTCAGAATTCAAGGTCAGAATAAACAATGCTATCAGTTCCCTACCATCCTTGTTTGTCCTGTGTTCAGAAAAAACACAGAGTAGTTGATGAGGAAAAAACCTTGCAAAATTACTACTAACAATCTATAGTTGTTTCTTTTTCAAAACACAAGAACACAGTTACCTTTTTTCCAGCTGTAAGCAAGTGAAAAATAATAATAATAAAAGCAACATCAACATTTGACCTTAATAGGCTGATTTACCTTCTCTAATTTTCTGTAAATGATATTTATGTAAGAGTTCACAATAAGGCCATTACTACTGGCCATAAATGGTTAGATTTGTTTCACCAACACATTTTTAAGTGAATGAAGATTATTGTTTGCTCTGAAAATTTCGATTTTTCTAAAAAATATTTCTGAAATTGAAGTAATACCTCTTGGAAAATGGGAAATTTCCATTTGTTTTACTTTCTTGCATTACATTGTTTAACTAATCAAACTCAAATACAAGGCAAATTATTTTATAACCAGGAACGTGGGAAATTTCATGCAGTCTGTAAGTACATTCAAAAGTAAAAAGCTAAAGCCCTTTGCTGAATAAGCCACAGTTACAGTTCCTGTCAGTAAACCTAATCCTATTCAGGAAAAGTAAAAATTTTGCACAATTTGTAGAAGTTACAAATTCCAAATGTGCTATTCAAACTTTGAAATTATACTCAGACAATGAGATAAATGTTTAAATGAACAAGCATCCACTCTTCCACCTCTCTAGTTTTTATTTCTGGACTCTAATAATCCATTTTTTATCTGAAACTTAGCATCACCATGCAGAAAAACAAAGATATATGCAATACATTCACAAAGGACTTTAAAGTGAGCTAAATATTAAGACAAGCTATAATCATTCTTATTAATGCACTGTAGGTCACACTACATGCTCAGTTTTGGACTTACAGTGAATGTGCTGATTTTCATGGTCTCAGGTTTCCATATCCTAAAAGAAAAATTAATAAAGATGTAACACATCATAATAAAGCTACATTCTTTCTTCTGTGTGTTATAGTAGGTTCTAAAATATGACAGAATCTATTTCATTATCTTCATATGCAAAAAGCCTTCTATACATGTTCATAAATTCATAGTTAGATTTTTATCCTGCCTCTCTGACAAGTGTTGTTAAGCTAAGAACTCTACTACTAGCCAACACAATTTCCAAAGATTTGAGTGATTTAGTATGTTAGATTACGATTTAGTATGATTAGATTATTCACTTACCCTTCCTATAGCAGTCTATGTTCAATGCAGAAACTTATGATCCATTAAAAGATATTCATAAAACAACTTATGGTTCAGATTCTGACCTCAGCTACATAACTGAAACTCCAGATTTATAGCTGCTTCTATATGCCTGCAAACTAAAGGTATAATAATTACAGTATTTTGTTAGTTCTAAGAATTTGAAAAAGACACCTTTAAAACCAGACAATATCTAACATCAAGAAGCAGAGGATATTTTTTACTTAAAGCTGAATTAAAAAAACACTTTTGAAGTAATAATTGAAAATAACATTGAGGTTATTTCTTTTCTCTATCAGGAAGAACTCTTCAGCCACTAGGAATAGAAGACTTCCTCTTTTTCTTTTCACTCCTCAACTCCAAAAGCATGATCAGTATCTAAATTTTCACCTCTAATATTCTTTTGTTATTAGTATTCAATTGTAAACTCTTAATAATTTTAACAATTACTGGCCTGAGAAGAAGTGATAGACAGAATCGGTCAAATTGTTTTTTGTTTAATTCAGTCTTGCTGTCTCCCACTCCTGACCACCTGACCTGCTTTTTTTTTACCTTACGTTTCCCCTTATTTTACAGTTTGCAGCACATGCTATACATATCACTGGCCTGCACATTTGAATTAATTATGTTTTCCTGAAGAAGAAATGGGACAAGAAACTAGGCCAATTATTAGCTGTTAACCAACAGAAACACATTCATACTAGTGGTCCCAAATGTTCCCTGGCCCTCTGTTTAAAATTAATCCATCAGAAAATCACATGGAGGATGCTCAAGAACCCCCTCCAATTATTTAAAATCATGTCATTAAGCAGACAAATGCTGGCACCGCAACTCAGCAGGCGCTAATTTAACCCATATGCTTTGGGATTGTTCCTACATCCATTTGTCCTGGCCAGAATTCGTTCAAGATTTTTTTCTTCCCTATAAAGTAAAATTTGTATTACAAGCTAACCATGCAATTTTATTTCTAAATGGAAGCTGTATAAATATGAAAAATCTTCTGGTCAGAAAAACATATAATGACATCCTGGAAACTTATTTTGTAGAAAGACGTATTCAAGGGGTTCAAGAATTCTGAACAGTGGAACAAAGGTGTGCAAGTTCAATGACCATGGAATTATGTTCCAAAATAAAAATAACCAATATAAACTCCTACAGATATGGTGTTTTGTTGTTGTTGTTTGTTTGTTTGTTTGTTTGTTTTTCCTGGAAATGCAAGTTTTCTAAAAATATTAAATACATATCATCATCTCAGCCTCATCATCAACCTGTTTCTCTACAGTTCTCTTCTTTTTTGTAATACTGCTTCTCTCCTCATTCTTTCCTGCTTTATCACATTTTTAATATCTTCCCATATTTCTCTGTTTTATCTTTTATTATTATTTCCTAATCTTTCTCATTTTTGGTATACCTTCCTTTGAAATCAGTGCATGAAATGGATAAAATAGGTTAAGGCCCAACACCATTTGGTTTTATGTAAGCTGATGTCTGTACGCTCAGTGCAGTGTAATTAACTTATTTATCAGCTTTCCATATCATGATTCATTCAGAAATGCTTAACATCTGTAACTAGGACAGGAAACTATTGATTAAATTATGATGAAGTGGTAATTAAACTGCGGCTTTTTTCATATTTGAAAAATATATTTTTATAAAGCACTAAAAATTTGTGCTTGTTAAAATACTAATGAAGAGAAAAAGTAAGAAAAAGAAATAAAGGTTTCTTAGCTGTCTGTTTACTATGTGGTTAAATGTGTTTTGGAGCAGTAATCCCAGAAAGATGACAAAAGAAGTAATTATCTACACAAAAAAATGCATCCTCATCATTTACAGCTTTGATCCTCATTGTGAATCAGTGTACAATTTAGTAGTTTTATTTGTTGATTTTTGTTGTTATAGTTTTTGTCTCTTTATCAGCAACTTAGTACCTGGAAATGCTAAAAAGTGCATAAAAATATGATATATATATGCAGAAACAATAAATTCCTTATTCAAACTTTCTTCATTTTGGGCTATTCTTTTGTATGTAAGTTGCACTTCTCAATTGTCATTTGATTTTGTTTCTGTAATGGTTCATCGCCATAAGAGTTAATTATATAATTCTGCAGCATACCTGTGTATTAACAGATATTTCAGCCAATTAAAGATTAGGTCTCTGCTTACAGGAATGTCATGGTACGTACGCAGTTCTGACTGAGGTATTTTTCTTTGATTTTATGATTAGTCTGTCCTCGCCCTGATTAGTTATGCCCTTCCTCACTGACATGAAAATACAATGACAGAGAAGACAGAAACTGTAATTAAGAAAGTGATTGATGTATATCTATAGTTATTTCCATAGGAAATTTCCAAAGCTGGACTTGTTGAACCAAGGCTATGGAAAGCTGAGGTATGGGACTTTATCAAAGTTGTAGGGAGAACAGAATAAACTATTCATGCTAGCAGAAGACAAGAGGCTATAAAGGGCCAGAATAGATATGTTACACATTGCACATTAATGTGTTTCTAGAGTTCCCAGAAGATACTAGACAGAACAGGGAATGCATTTATCTGGGATTTTTAATGAATTTTTTCACTTGGACTCAACAGCTGGGATTTTTCTGGGAAAGACTTGATGCTGTCTTTCCAGAATTTTGGCTCTACAAGAAGTATTTCTGGTCAGTTATCAAAATGCGATATTACTGAGAGAGCTGCACAGTCAGGAGTTTGTGTATATTGACTAGCATCAAAATTACTCATAAGCTGATCCTTTTACGAAAATATGAAAGTTACAATTTGCTTTGAAAAGAAGACTACACTGAAAAAGAACATACTTCAGGTCTCAGCCAAGACAAACTCTAAATTTCCACTGAATACTTATTCCCCTTCACGTGTTCTCATTAGATATATATGTGACTAGCTGTCTAAAATATTCATCTGTACAACCTGCTTTCCTCAGGTAGAACTTCAGGGGAAAACACAGATATGAACATTCTAGCTGAGTCAGTTAAAACAGGATTAAAATATGTAAAGCCACTAGAGAAATTAATATGATATAAGAAGCCATATAAACTAGAACAGCAAAGTCATATTATAATTTATACAGCTTTTCTGAAATTATTTATAATTTTCCCCTCTTCTCTGAGCAGCTGTAAAGAATTCTTGCATTCTTTCTTGTACCCAGTGAGATCCAGGAAAAATGGCATTGTCAGCTTTGACTCTGGGGACACAAGAAATGACATGTATGATACAGCATATCTTCAGGGAGAATAATATTTATTGCCAAGTAAAAAAAAAAAAATACTTCATCGCGGTTAATGTGAAAAATTAGGCACTCCAAGGATGTGATTAATGAAATAGGTTCCACTAAATATAAATAAGTACAATTTAATTCAAAGCTAGTCATCTAATAATTTAAAATTCAGTTAGATGTTTCCCTGTATGTGTCCTTCTCTCCATGTCTGCCTTTTTGCAGACTCTAATAGTGCGCATTCCACAGGTTACACTGGATTATCTTATATTTGCCACAGTGAGGAGCTTCTGATACTCTCTAGTATTTCATGTATTATGACAGAATCTATTTAGAATTAGCATTAAATATCTTATGATTCAGTTTGAGCGCAACAGAAAGTCTCTCGAGTATGTGCACTGGAGTTGTGTCTAATCTTTGCTTTTGTAGGGTACAGTTTTCCAAAGCATCTCTCCTCAACTTCAGCGCTGAGGAGATTGTAGTGAAAATGTATGTTAGCATATAATTCCGAACTGAGAACACGGTTTTATAAATTTTAAGTTCAGCTACATGTTAGCTGCTAAGCTACTAGGTAAGTGTCATATACAATAGGAGATAATGGAAACTCTTGGAGTAAATTTTTTTCTGAAACCTTGCCATTCCTATTGTCTAACATTCTTACCCTTTTCATAGGACTTTTATTGCACAATGTATCTTAAAGCAAAATTCTTATTTGAAATCAGTAGAGAGAAATAGGGAGAGTTTAACAAAGAAACAATTTTTTTTTGGAATAAACATTGCTTATAGGTCATTTTGTAGTCTTACTTTAGAGTCAGTTTTATAATCCAGAGTTGGTTCAGAGCTTTTATAAATCATTCGCTATCTGGATCCACTAAAAAGAATGTAGTTGTTTTAGCTAAAGAATGCAGAAAAGAAAAATGAAAAACAAAATGGTTAAATGAACAACATGATTTTTTTCCTCATGTCTTTTGAGAAAGTAGTCTTTTGAAAATAACATTCTGTGAATTGATATTAATCATATGAGGACAGATCACGTAAAAGAAAAAAAAAAAAGAAAAAAAAAAGGACTAGTGATCCAGTTCCAAACTTCAGAAGGACTGTGAATCCTGTTTAAATTTTCATTTCCATGCTTCCCAACGATTTTTATACTGTAACATTTATTTTTGATAATGCTCAGAACTATAAATCATTTTTTTTTTTTTTTTTTACAGCCCTTGAGTCTTAGGATTTATGAATGCAGAAGAAAATCTGTTTCTTATTTGTATGCTCTACTGTTTGGAATTACATGCTAGCAGAAGAAAATCTTTCCTTATACAAATGTGATAGCAAAAGAATATATGAAGGTGCCCTTGCTTAGGTATGACTAGTCAGACTTGATTGAGAAGATCTGGTCTGTTATTTTACTTGAACTTTGAACAATAAATAAAGTTCTTGGCTCAGGAAAAAAAAAAAAAAGAGGAATGATATTACAATATATTTGAGTCGTATACTCCATTCTGTTTCTGTTTTGTAACTGCAATTTACTGTAAGACTCACAGGAAGGGAATCAAGTGTTCCTAGTTTTACATGACTGTATGAACTTTAATCACAGTTAGTTCTCAGTCTGGACATTGGTTCTCTTAGGTTGTTAAATTCTCTTTTTTGTTGCTGTTGTTCAGTCCAATGTTCTATTATGGAGGAGAGTGACTGTTTTCCAGTACAAACTACTATGCACTTGCATTAAAAAAAAATCATTTTCATCAACAAATTCTCACTCTCATCATTGCATGCAGGGGATCTTGCTGTGTTTCAAACACAGCGCACAAACATTTACTAAATATATTTGCTTTCCCTGCATAAGCATAAAAAAACTTTCAGCTAGCAATAGGACTAAATTAATACAAGTTTTCTTTTGTTTAAAATGAATTTAAGCATTTAAATAATTTGGAAGAAAATGTATGCAATTTGCATAGATTTCAGAGAACCAATCAGAGAATTGTTTGAGGTGAAAATGATCCTTAAAGGCCATCATCCAAATTCACTGCAACGAACAAGGACACCTACAGCTAAATCAGGTTGCTCAGAGCCCTGTCCATCCTGACCCTGAAAGTCTCCAGGGATGGGGACAACAACAATTCTCTGAGCAAACTGTTCCCTTGTTGTGAAAAACTTTGTTCTTATATTTAATTTAAATCTCCTTTCTCTGGATGTGCTCCAACAGGTCCATGTCGCTCCTGTGTTGAGGAATCCAAATCTGGATGCAGTACTCCAGGTGAGGTTTCAGCAGCGCAGAGTAGAGGGGCAGGATTACCTCCCTCACCCTGCTGGCCACTCTTCTTCTGATGCAGCCCAGAATATGGTTGGCTTTCTGAGCTGTGAGGGTACATTGCTGGCTCACATCCAACTTGCCATTCACCAATACTCTCAAGTGTTTTCAGCAGGGCTATGCTCTATCCTTACGTTCCACAGCTTGTACTGATAGTAGGGGTTTCTATGACCCAGGTGAAAGACTTTGCACTTCACTTTGTTGGAACTCATGAGGTTCTCCTGGATACATTGCTCAAGGCTTTGTAGATACTGAGTGTATAAAACGCACCACATAGCCTCGTGTCATCTGCAAACTTACTGAGGGTCTGCTCAATCCCACCATTAATGTGACTGATGAAGATAAAAAGTATCCATTCCAGTACTGACCCCTGAGGGACACCACTTGTCACTGATCTCCATCCAGACATTGAGCTATTGATTGCCGCTCTCCAAGAACAGCTTTGTTACCAGTAATGACCAACCACCTTCTTGCTGTGAGCCACCGCAATTTCACAAGAGAATCATGAGCTTCACAATTCAACTCTGGACCAACTATAAGGACAAAAAAAGATGACATCAAAACCATAAAATCTCCAAAGTGGCATTTTCTTCTATTTTAGGGTAGTGAAAAGACTAATGCAAGCTGGGAATATTAGCAGGATTTCCATGTTCTTGATCCTACAGTGTATTCTGTCAGACTCATGTATCTTCAGAATTCATGCTGAAATTGAAGAGTTGCATTCAAAACAAATATCTGCCTAATTTTCACTGCAACGCACATGCAAAGAATTAGGGGAAAAAAAGGATAAATATTTCAGAAAGCAGAAATTAAAATAATTGGCATTTTCGTTCAGTCACATGTAAAATTAGCCAAAAAATCCTTTCTTTAAGCAAAGTTTATCTCTTACAACATATGTGTTCCATGCTGATAAGTGAATGTCCTAATGCTTACATTTAAATAGCATTTCTGCTCAAAAATCCATCTGTTCAAGTGCTGTTTCAATGAAGGGCACTCAAGCTTTGTTTGACAGGCTTAACAGGCTTCATCATCTTAGCAGGGCTACTTCCCTCACTGTTTTTTTCAAGGATTTAGATGGACGTATCTTTGTCTTTTCCCAGGGTCAGTTGTTCAAAAACAGCATACCTATGATTCAAGTGGAGCACTGCACAAAAGCTCTTAAATACTGTCTCTCAGCAACTCCTTCTCTTGGAGAAGGCTCATACCACCTCATTTTAGCTGTCTCCCCATGGAAGGCCTCCATCCAGGCATAGCCAATGAGAAGTCTGACTAGAAGTGCACAGCAGAATATGTAGGAAATTGTTTCAGTGTGTCTTATAATCTATCTCAGTGGTTTCTTTGGGATATGCAGCAACTGTATAGAAAACTACTGAAGATGTACATTTCAGGACTCAACGCTGAAATGTCTAGGCAATAAAATAGCAGTTGGGACAAATTAGCTTGACTGAAGCAAGTTTTCCTAGCACCAGTGAATTGCTCTCCTAATCAGACCTTTTTGAAAGGCCCGGTTTTATTGACATATAAATAAGTATTGCAGAAATACTCTCAGCACTGAGTATTTCAGGTCATGAGACAAAAGCTAGCAAAGAATTAATTGATTTCAATCAACTTAACAATTAAAAAAATAATAATTAACTCAAAGAGGAAAAATGAATAAACACCCAAGTATAGTTAAATATCCTTGTCCAACAAAGGCAATATGTGATGTAAAATGATAGTCTTTCAAGTAAAATTCAATTCAGAATCTGAAGGATGAAGCTACTGATGCATTTTAATTCGTGCCTCAAATACAGCTATTCACTAGAACAATTTTACCTTAACACCTCTTGGAACACAAAGATAAGGCAGAAGAAGAATTAGGAGCTACTGTGGTCTTTTCAGATGCCTATCTTCAAGTGGATGGTGTTCCTATCTGTGGTGGCGGAGTGGTAGTAGATGATCTCTATGGTCACTTCTGACCTAAAACACTTTGCGACTCTATGATCCATGATGGAAAAGGTCCTTTGCTTATCCTCTTCAGGGCAGGTGAAAGTGTATTCACTTTAAACAGCTATTACATACTGTTCCTGTTATTTCTCTTTTAGCCTCAGAATATCTGCTCTTTAATCCATTTTATTTACAGTGTTATTCCACATCACCACCTTGTTCTGATACTTACTTATCTGCCTTAGTTAGAAAGGACTTGCCACAAACATTTGCTTTACTATCTCATGATATTCCTCTATTCTGTTCCTTAAAGGTTTCCCTTTAGCTAAAAACTGCTCCAGAAAATGTGCCAGCTGACTACTATTGTGAACAGCTTTATTATAATGTGTCCCCACAATTTATCATGTTTCTGCAGCATATTTCTTGTCTCAAACTGCATTCTACAGCTCAGAAATTATTTTGTACCATTGGACAGCTGTCATGCTAAGGTTCTGGTCCATTGAGCAAGGTGCTACTTTATGTAAGGCATTGATATGCTTTGCATTGTTAAATATACATTCTGCCTGCCTAGATACTTTGTCTTCATGACAGTGAAAGAATTATCAGATGTGCTTAAAATATTGCATTTACCAAATTGCAAAGATTATACATACCACGCAAATAAAACAGAGACTATAGTAAGAATTTGCACAGCATACTTGTTTTTTGTACCCTGGAAAAAATTTACAAGCCAAATCTACATTGGCTGCTACAGAAGGTTGGCTTAATAACTCAAAAGAGAATCCAGGGCACTTGTTCAAACAGATCCTGTACTGCGTGCTCTTAGCAGAGCTAGCAAAAAGTGGATATAACCAGGCAATGTTTTGAAAAGTGGCTCTGAAGTGAGGGGTTATGCAAAAGGCATGTATTCTTACTCTCATCTTGTCAGGGATGATTTCCAGATCCTCAGTTCCATTGCACTCCACCTAAATAGACTGAATTTACTTGAATTCTGTGACTAGACCTAAGTTTTCTCAAGGAGCTATCTCAAGTTTCATGATGAAACATTACATTAGGTATAATGGTATTACCTTGTATTGTTAATCTTTAGTTCTCGTATAGCATGTTGTAGGATTTTTCTTCTTGCCATATTAATGACCTTATATTTGCTGTCATTTCAGTTTTACTTATAAAAGTCTTCCCTGTACACTAATTTATGTTTGAACGACACTGTTCTATTGAATAAACTTTGAAGTTCAATGCTAACTTGCCTGCTCATGTAAAAAACAAACAAACAAACAAACAAATTAAAAAAAACACAAAAACACCCCACATGGTTTATGATCACATTATTCATTAGTACATAGAATGAAATTTAGAAAGTCTGGTGTCTCTGAACTTCAGAGGCACTGGGTGAACATTGGGCTTCTCAGTATTGTCAAACAGGTAGATGATGTACCATGCTACTTACCAGATATTTATTTTCTTATTTAGGAAGGGAAAAGAGTAAGATCACATCAGTGGTTGCTACTGTGATGGTTTTTAACAGCAATTTTAACTGTTACTAATATCTGAGAATGATGGCCTATCATTTCATTATTAATATTTTAAATTAAAGTAGTTAATAACATTATTTTGAAATGGCTTAGTGTGCTTCATGGAAAAATCAATTTCAGTCAGTTCTTGCCAATAGGACATGTTAAATGCAGAATTCAAATATTGATTTTTTATTTATTTTTAAATAGGTAAAATCTACCAGAACTGTTAAGACAAAAAAGAAAATGTATCATTAATAAGTTTATGGAAAGAGGCGCTTCAAATATCGATAATCAATATAGCAGATCCTTGTATTGTGCCACTAAAATTCCTTCACAGTAGAGAAATTTCCAGATAGTCTACAGTCAGCATAGCTGCTTCATGCCATCTACAGACTCAAAACTGAATAGACATCAAAGTTTCCAGCTGGGTATTTTTTGTTTGTTTGTTTTTTAAATATTTGTGAGCATAAATATAACTAGCAATAATCTCATTATTATTATTAATGTGCTTTTGTTTTGAAATCTGTGTTAACTTGAGTGTAGTAAAGTACAACAATGATGAGCAGGTAGAAATATTGGTATTAATTCTTGCTTTGCTAACAAATTTATTTTGATACTGAAATTCTTATCAGAAATTTATTTTATCCAAACCATGAAGAATCCTTGGAACTCTAGAAATTCCACATTTGAAAAAAATATTAGTTTTATTATTGAACTGAAATCAAGAAAATATTGAATTAAGGCTTAAATGCTGTTGAATCAAAAACTGAAATATTTTAGAAGCAGGAAAGAAGATGATTTATTTGGAAAATATTAAAATAAAATAAGATCAAAAGTTGTCCAGAACACAATTAACATGTGAGAGATGATGTAAAAAGTATGAGTAACTGTACTGAAACCCTGAAGAATAAAGAGATAAGCAGCTTATAATGCTGTTTTAGAAACAGGAAAAGACATCTGGGCTTCAAAGAACTATGCTGCAAAAAGGACAAAAAATATCAAATCTGCTCAATAGAGAAGATATTTTGGCGACTGTTTAGGGAGGTTCCTCAGCTGTAACTCCTCAGGGTAAATTGTTCTAGTTCTGTTGACTATCAGTGACAACAAGTATCTACCAAAATCATCCTGCAATCTATTTCTGGTCTCAAAGTATAAGATTACCAACTGAGTTAGAAGAGCAAACCCAACAAAATGCTTCTAAAATTTGAAGAACCGCGGTATTTTGGACTCAGTCCATATTAAATACTGTTCTATTTCAAATATATGAGAATATTTACTGGTATTAAACAACTCTGGGAGTTGTCACTGTCATGAATGAGATTAGTGTCTTGTGCATTCTTCATGGTATTTTCAACTTCTGAACCAGCCAGCGAGTAAATTTTTATAATGAAAAGCTTTTGCTATACTAATACTGACTTCCTTTGTCTCTTAAATGCTAAATGAACTTTAACCTCATGAATCTAAAAATTCTGTAGAAACCAAAATTTTATCATTCATACATAGAAATAGAAAATATTGGACTTTCTAATATCCAAGCCAAACACTGTCTTTTAAACAGAAAATGAACAGGTGAGAAGACTATTTACATCTCTGTCAGTTCTTTTCAGTCTTCTTAGATCCATTCCAGCAGGTCTATTTTCTGTCACATTAATAGAATGCACAAGAAACAACCTACATCAAAGGCTTATTTTCTCTAGAGAAAGCTCTGGCATCTTTTACTCCCAAACTAGACTTTTGCAAATAGACTGATGTGAACAACATTTTTACCAGGTGAAATGAAATGTGTTTGAATATTAAATAACAGCTTGTTCTACATACATAGCCTTTCTTAGTCACAATTTTCAATAACATCATCTTCTCACAGTAAAGAACATCAAGGAGGGAAGAGTTACTTTCCTGAAAGAATAACTCTGTTTTAAATAATAAAACTCTAGTCACTCATTTTAGTGTTAATGTATATCTATCTACATGTGCATGCTTCTTTGAGTAATGTGATGTATTCGATTTTGTCACCCTTCCTGGAAACTCCTATTTGCTCTCTGTTTCCATAATGTTTCAAGAAGTGATCAACTAATACTTGCACAGAGCAATTTTCTTTCAATCATGACACAATATGAAGAGAGACATTATTCTCTTTACTCTATTCCTGCTTTATTTGTCAAATATTTTCAAATTTCTCATCTGCAAGATTGTGTAACTCTCATTAATATATATTTATATCTAAATTTTAAAAAGTATATATATTCACAGGCACTACCATAAAATATAAAATAATATAAAATATAACCACTGCAAATACAATTTCATACATCTATTCTTTCATGAGACGTGAGTTTCAAAACTGTTTTGAAAAATGTTTCAGAACTTCAGTCCAAGAGGAATGAATTTTCCAAAAGTTCTGGTACTTATTTTAACTTTTTGCACTGGAAATCATATGAAAGCTATTCTGGACAGAGTTGGAAATCTAGCTAAAGCCTAACTCTAAGGTTTTCTTATTTGTTTTCCATATCCCCAGTAAGTGAATACATTTCTATTTGGTTTAACTGATTTTCATTAATCAGATTTTAATCTCAAATTATTTTTACGATAATAATAACGGAGGGGAGTTATCAATACGATAACAATATCAAAACGATAATAATAACGGACGGGAGTGGTTTTATTATAATGATGAGCTCAGTCTATAATGTGAAAAATCTATAGCTATTTAAATTGAATTAGCAATCAAGAAAAATAATGAATTCCTCTCTAAGAGCTCTTAGTTCCCAACTATTGTCAGTGGATGAAGATGTACATAATTACAATGAACACTAACTAATTGACAATATTTTCTGAGTATTCTCAAAGACAAATCAAAATCAGACTGCTCGCGAGATCTGAAGTTTTCTTCTATATTGGGAATAAGCCTCCAAGAATTATGTTGCAAAGTGGTAGCAGAAAATAACTGGGATATTTCAAGACTTTCATTATGTATTACTGCTGCATGAGAATTGGAGTCATTGCAGAATTGTCTGTGAGTCAAAACTAATCACCAAATTTTCACTTATATACCTGATCTACTTTCGGTAGCACACTCCTGGCCAGATTTTGTGCTCTAGGAGAAACCCCGCTGTACTTGCTACTAAAAACTACAATGATATTGTCCTGTGACTGCCTTAAAACTGGCCAGACAGGATGCTTGCCTAGGAACTTCCCCCTAAGGTACTATCCTAGGAGAGTTCCTGGATCATTTCTTGAAAGACCATGATATATGTATCTGACATAAGGCAGACAGGGCTTTTTTCTCTAAGAAAGCTCTTGTCATTCATATTTTACCACTTGCAAAGGAAACAATTTTGAGAGGAAAAAAACAACATCGCCATTCACATATTCTTTTAGTAAATTTACAATTAGTTATGTGTTAGTTTATCAGGAAACTGAAAAATATTGATTCTGAAGTGCTTTCTTTCCCTATGGGGAGGGAGGTTGGGAAGCTGTTTTAGATTGTCAGTTAACAACTTTTTACATCAGTAGAATTATGCTGTTATTTGTAATGACACTAGCACCTGAGTAAAAAGATGCAAATGCACATTTAGAAAATGTGTGTACTTTTCTTGAGAGCTGAAGTATTTTCTTTTAATATGGTATTTGAAAGGATTTCACATACTTCCCAGATAATTTGAAAGTTCACATTTATGAAGAGAATTTATATGAGATATAATTAAATCATAATTCAAGCGGAAGACTTCAGAAAGCAAAGAAGACATTTGAGAGGTAAGGTTACAAAACTACATCTTCTGTTAGTTAAATACTCTTACACCTTGATTTGGGATTGTGCATCAGTGGCACAGTCCAGGTAGCTTCCATTTATAAACTACAGTTTTAAACCCACCTTTGCACCTCATGTTTTAAAATAGTAAAAATCCCTGAGGGGCTTGAGGCCTTGTAGAACTATGGCTCATTAAAGGGACTTCTGCCTATTTCTTCGAATGCTTCTGCATAAACTTATAAGGTTTCCTTTAATGAGGTAGCTTGTAGTAGAAAAGGAGTGTGCTCTACTTGATCATGCTTGTGGAATGTCTTTTGTAAAGCAAAAATATTTTGGAAGCTGTGTTCATGGAATGAATGCAGACTCCAAATTTGACTTTGTCCAGTGTTCTTAAGTGATTGAGTATGAAGAAAATCCAGAACTCACTCAAGTCAGTGTTGAATTCTTGTAAGCTGCCAACAATTTGGTAAGATTTTTTCCTTCCAACAGCAACAGGATCATAAGTTTGGCTTAGTTCTGTAGCTGTAGGCTTCATCTTTCTGAGGCTCACTGAGCCAGTGATAAATAGTGAGATCAGCTGTAACACTAGGAATCATGATAAATAAAGACTGGAGCAAGTCAGAACACTTCTAAAGGAAGAAGAAGACAATAAAATCCTTGTGCCGGTTTGATTGACTGGTGTAACTTAGCACTTGAACTAAGTTCTTCCTTAAGGCCTCAGCTTAGTCTCCCAGCTGAATGTCTTATTCAGGCTCTGACACTCCTGCAGCAGACCAAGCAGCTGCATCAGTTTAAGGCATAAACCCCTCATCTTTCTGGTTTTTTTTTTTTTTTTTTTTTTTTTTTTTCTGCCAGAAGTTATGCAACAGAACCAGGGGTAACAAAAGCAAATCTGTTTATGCCTCAGTAAAAATTAATTTGTGCAACTCCAGCAGCTCTAGTTTCAGAGTTGCAAACATATTTCTTCTGCCACTCATTTCCAAACTGTCCAGCAAAGCAGTGAGGTAAAAATTAGACAGAGCTGTCAGTCCTGTGGGGTTTATTAGCTTATTTTAATCACTTTAAATAAAATATTTTTCAGTGTTACACTTTTTGTGTTGTATCTCTCATTATAGTATACTTGTGAACTCACTGATCACATTATTCCGACCAGGGACAAAATAGCACTGGTAATATCTTCTATTTTTTCTCTCTTTCTACTACTAAGAAATTAATTTTCAAAGAGCAAATGACTAGTCACTTTCAGTTAAAAATGAGGAGGTGTATGAATCCTTCCTTGTTTTTTAGCTCAAAGTTTGCTTTCTGAGGCATTTCTTGTGATAAGACTCTGACTTAGATGAGAGGTGAGTGTCATCGTATGGCAATCAAAATCACTGTGTGGACAATTTTACATTTGAAAGCATTTCTTTGGAGCTGTTTGCCTCCAGAAGAGAGTGCTCGGGAGTGTTTACTGGTGGAAGATCTGGCCTGTGTCTACATAGCCCTAACTTGGTATGGGAAAATTGGGAATGATACCGTTGTGTCCTGTGGAAAACAGGATGCAGGTGGGTATCCCTGCTCTCTCTTATCTGCTGGCAAGGCCTGCAGGTGGGAACAAAGGAGTTTCTGCTGAGATCCCAGAGCCAGAAGCTGCCACTCCAAGGAGAGCTGACTCAACCACTTTGGAGTCGAGCTGTCACTGACCACTTTGGACTACCATTGAAAAGTCATCATTGTCAGTGGAAAAACACCCAACAGCCCACCACTACTGAAGATCAATGACTGAACTATGAACCACGCTGGACCCATGGTGGTGACTATCTCCCTCTTGCTCCCTGTAAAGACTCCTTCCATTTCCTATCTTTCCTGTTGCCCTTCTTCCCTTACCCATCACCCTAATTTGTAATAGTGACCATCCTCCCCTTCCCCATCTCCCTGATTAAGACTTGTAATAAACAGGTCGGACCAACATTTGAATCATTGCTTCTTAATCTCACGGCAGGTATACATACATCAAAGAACCTCTTCTCCCTCCTATAAATTGGAATGAGGCAGGAGGTGCCCCAAGAGTTTGCAGAGGAAAGAGAACAAACTGAAGCTTGTCGGTTGCTTACTCCACCTCAAGCTTGGTTATTTCATACTCAGAATATCTACACTTTCATAAAAGAGATTAATGATATGCTCAGAACCTTGTTGCCATGGATCTCAAGCACTTAGATGAAATGAAATACACAGAGCTGGGTCCTAACCAGTGTTTCAAGGAAGCAACAACAGCTCAGGCCAACTCAACATGTAATACTTCCTTTAGATATTTTCAAGCAAATTTTACTTTTTTTTCTTCTCGTTTGTTTGGACATCTGGTGATTTTCTGTCCTCAAAGTACTGCTAAGATTGCCTAAGAATATCAGAAGATCAGGAAATAATATTGTTTTAAAACTGTGTACAAACCTGCTCCTACATGAGACACTCAGAACAACTGAATGTGAATTTATATTTTCTCCTGCTCTCTTTATAGGAAATCGCTTAGAAACAAAACACAATTGAAACAAACACTTCAATAAGCTTTTCTTTTTCTTTTTCTTTTTCTTTTTTTTTTCCTAGGGGTCTGCAAATACTTAGGTCAGATCACAGTTGATAGCAGTTTGTTTTGTTTGTCTGCCATAGTTGCAGATGACAGAGATCCAAAACCCATTGATTTGAACAAGCTCTGAATTGACTGTAGGGGAAGAATTTGTACCAGAGACAGGAGCATTAAACACAACCATTTGAGACTCTTGTTTCAGAAAAATGATTCCAACCTCTCTTTTTCTCTCTTAAACACACAGTTACTTAGGTTCAAATCTGTCTCCTTTATTCACGTTTGATAACAATAAAATCACTGAAGCCATTCAAAGAGATAGGTGAAATCAGATGTGAATAAAGCTTTAAATGCTTGCCTAAGAGGTGGGAATTTTCCCTTCAGGCCTTGTTGAAAAGTTATCAGGCACACATTCAAATGAGGTCAGTAGATTCCATATGTTTTAATATACAATATTGTCAACAAAATAAAACCCTTGCATTAAGATCACATTACGTTTTAAAGTCAGGTACTTGGTGGCTTGAGTATGCCACAACCTGTCGTTGCCATTTTTCAACACATAAAAACAATCTAACCTCAGGCTAGCTGTGCTTTTCCAGGATTATAACGCACAGACGTAGAGTGACTACTCCAGACAGCACTCACCATCACATGCAAGTCTCAGACTTCCCCAGAACAGCTGAAAACAGGATTGATTCAGTTACTAAGAACAGAGGACTGAGGCAGAGTAGCCAAGTAGCTTGCTGCTATCAATCATTTGTTCTCGGCTTTCAAAAGGAAAGAAGCATTTTAAGAGTGCCAGGAGTGCATGAGGAGAGTAATGGGGAGGGAGAGGGGAAGAGGGAGAAAGGAAAGGGAGCTCTGACTCAGTCAGTGAATCATTCTGTCGTCTTTCCCTCACAGCAAAAGTTCAAACATTTTGTGAACAACTGGAGATCTTCTGAACTGATAACTTAACTGATAACTTAGTCCAAGGAGAAAAGTAAGGGTTTTTTTTTTTTTTCTCTTGATGATCCAGGCATGAAATAGTTATTGCATTCATTAAATCCACAGATTTCGGTGCTAACCAGAGATTCAGCTGTCAAGATATTGCATAAATTAACTTGGAACATGAAAAAAAACATTAAATATTTTTTAAGAGAAAGATGAAATTAAATGCTGAACATGACTGAGATTTCCAGAATTACCCTAGGTAATAAACACACAAAGTGATCAAAACCCTTACATACTTTATGCATCCATTAGGACTTGCTGGGGATTCTGAAGATTTAGGTGCTTGTTCTGTCTCTGCAGTGGCCCATTGGATAATACAGATCACCCACTTCCCTGCCCATGGCAAGGGGATTGGACATAGATGATCTTTAAGGTCCCTTCCAACCCAAGCCATTCCATGATTCCATGATTTTATGATTTTGCTACTGTACTAATGTCTTTTCATTACCTTGAAAGAGAATCAGAAGGAAAAGAATGGAAAAGATACAAGACATGAGATATGCTGTACTCAATACTTTAAAAAAAATATGATAAATAAATATAAAGAATGTTATTTCAGTGTATTCAGGATGCATTATTGGGATATCTCATATTTGGCAGCTAATGGTCTGTTATATTCATATGTGTTTCCCACAGTCCTTTTATTTTCTTTTCTATATTTACTTTCTGAATTGTTATAAAAAAATATGTCAAAAATGTAATCCCATTCTTATCACTTCTCTCTGTCAAGGAGAATGGATTGAGAGAACTTAAAAAACATTGCATTCTTATCCTCAGCATTGTTTTTGAAATAGTACATTGAAAACAAAACTTCCTGGTTAAAACCAAATGCATCTACTGCATCCTTGTGATAGTCATATTACATGAAAACATGATTTCTGTACTGTGGACTTAAACATCTGCCTAGTATTATAACAGCTATATGAAAAACTATTAGACCATCAAATTATCATCTTGAGAAGCTGGGAATAACATCCTATCTCAAGAGAATTTGGGATATTAGACTGATGCAATGTTTGTTCTTAGCCAAGTAAATTCTATGCTATTTTATTTGTTTCATTGCATATAAATTTGTACATACGATCTTTATAGACTGTATATACTACATAAGACCAGACCTTATTCACAGCTGTGAAATTAATCATCCTATATGTACAGGGGATTTCAGGGAAAATTGTTTTATATCAGTGTTCTGCCTACCCACAGTGTTCCTTTTCTTGTGCGGTAAAGCTTTAAGGCCATGCAGAATAAATTAAAACATATACAAAAGCATAAGCTTATAGGCTTCAAAGCATAAGTAATCCACCCAATGCATTAAATGTTTCACATAAGAGAGGCATTTAACTCATTAAGAGTTCCTTCAGTGATTTCCTTCCTGCATGTGCAGGTGACAATAGTTTCTATGAAAAAAAAATAAATAGAGGGATGCTTCTTGGGGTGTAAATACAGATTCTAAACATCCTAACACACAAAGAAGAGCAAATTCATTTTTGTACTGCCTTATACACTGAATTTCCATTTATGGTGTTTTTCAGCTGGTGATTTTATAAAATTACTGTGACAAAGAGGCAACAGGAAAGAGTTATAAATTGCCTTTTGCAATGAATTAAATAAGAAGTCTGGGTTCTAAACACAGAGACTTTTTTTTTTTTTTTCAGTAAGGGAGCAGCTATGTTGTTCAAAAGTGGAACCACTTCTACTTCCAGACATGCTGCTTGAGATTGTTGGTAAGAAACCAATATTTAGGAGGTCTTTGTGTTGGGATTAATTGCTAGTGCATTATAACACAGTTGAAAATCATCAATTCTTAGAATGATCAGGGTTGGAAAAGACCTTGAAGATCATCTAGTTCCAACTCCCCTGCCATTAACAAGGAGAAGTTCTAATAGACCAGGCTGCCCAAAGCCCAGTTCAAGCTGGACTTAAATGCTTCCAGGACATCCACAACTTCTGTGGGCAACCAGTTACAGTGCCTCATCACCCTCAAAGTGAGTAGTTTCTCCCTTATATGCATCAAGTGGTCCATCTGTCACATCCATGCCTCTTGAATTTGGAGACAAGGATGGGATACAGGATAGTGTCAAATGCTTCACACAAGTCCAGGTAGATTACATTAGTTGTTCTTCCCTTACTCACTAATGCTGTAAACTCATGATAAAGGCATGATTTTCCCTCACTGAAGCCATGTTAATTATCACAAATCACCTTTCTGTTCTCTGTTTGCCTTAGTATTATTTGCAGGAGAATCTGCTTCATGATCTTGCTGGGCACAGAGGCGAAACTAACTGGCCTGTAATTTCCCTGTTATTATTACTATTATTATTATTACTATTACTACTACTACTATTATTATTATTATTATTATTATTCCCTTATAAAAATTGAGATTATGTTTCCTCTTTTCCAGTCACCATGAACTACTCCAGATTGCCATGACTTCTCAGATATGATGGATGGTGGCTTAGCAACCCAGTGCCACAGGACCTGTCGGCCCTCTGTTTCCCTGAAACAGAAGCTGTGGAGCAAGCAGGATGCATACAGCAGTGGAAATGACACTAGGCAATGATGACAAACAAGTCCTGCACATCTGTTCTGCATTTTTTTATTTTTATTTTTGAGAGAGATCTAGAGTCTTTCCAGATGTGGAACTGTTAGATGGCAGAATCACCCATGGCTTGTACAAAATATGTTATTTCTTCATGCTTCCACCCTTCTCTCAGGAAATACTAGCACAGAGAGGCTCTGGGGCAGTCTTAAGTAACAGAGAAGAATTAGATCAAGAGCTCCAAAGATCTGATCAGCTTTCTGACCCAGACTTACTAAAAACAGACAATGGGGAAAGTCATATGTTGCTGAAGAGTAATTCTGAAAGTTTGTATAGTGACGAGATGGAGATTTGGTAAAAGAGGTTAGCATCTTCCTAAGAAATACTTGGAAGTATTAAGTGAAAATGAGAAAATAATTCCACTAGCAGCGATATATATAAGAAAATTAAAAATAAACAACTGACACCTAAACCTGGAAGACTACTTCAAACACTAAACTATAGTTTCATAAATATTCTGAACTTCAGCACTAACTTGTATACAAAAAAAAAAACTTTGAGGAGAGGCTATCAATTAAACTACCATCTTTGGCATTTCCTATTAACAGCCTTAGCACCATTTTCAGAGCCTGCTGCCATCTGAATACACAAGAATCAGAGTGCAGATATAACTTTGCATTGTGAATTCTGCTCCTATGTTTGTGGTACCTGAATTTTAGGCAACACACTGCTGAGTTGAATTAGACCCTAAATCTTACCGAAATTCAACTGAACCAAAGGAATTTCCTTTTTATTTTTTTGCTTTCTGAATGTTGGATTTCAGCATCTCTAAGATTTTTTTTTTTTTTAACTTAAGCTTTTTCTGCCAATTCTCCATTTGACAGTTTTTGTAGAAAGATCTAGGGTCTTGGTTGCAGCTTTACAGAAATCGTAGAGTGGAAAGAATCTTAGAAAGGAAGACTAAATCCAAAAATCAGCAACTGAAAGCTGTAGAACGCACTGTCCTTCCTGAAGGCATAAGACCACGTAGAGAACAAGAAATCATTAAAGTTAATAGTATTCCATTCCTTCTATCCATACTAATTTTAGGACTTTACTGCTCCAGACTGTCAGAGCCAATCTGAAATTATGATTTGCCATACAAAATGGGAATTGGAACATACTCATTTTTTTAGCTCTTGACAGTTAACTAGGTGAAATCATCTTGTTTTAATTAAAACAAAAATAAGAGTGTTTTTTATATTAAATGATTTCCCCCCAGTGAAATGTAAAAGATTGTTACTGTATATCAAAACATACAACCATCTCTTGACAATGAAGAAATATATTTTCTGTCTACTACGTGGCTAAATATTGTTTACTTCTCTATTTCATACAATGCTTTAGTTAAAAGCAACTTTTCCTATAAACTAGGCAGATAAACAAGATTTGACATAGTTGAGGTTCTTCTGTATGAAGACTCTTAGGGAGAATGTCTGTATGAAGACATTTAGGGATAATGATTCATATGTTGAGAAATCTTAATCTGGAATCACAGGTCAGAAAAGTGGGTTACAGTAGTCTTTTTCATAATGGAAGTATTAACAAAAGTAAGATGTTCTACTCATAATCAAGTCAAGTTAAGCACTGGAAATATTTCTCCAAACTGTAGGCTATCCCTCAACCTAAATGTTGAGTATTTATTACATTGTTTGGATTGACACCTTTAATTGTCAACTGAAATAAAAGACCTCATGTCAAACATTCCCCGTATCTTGTAAAAGATTTTATCCTGGAAGTAGTTCTGCAGTTCAGAAAATGTTTAATTCTACTTAGAAGCGCTGATTTCTCTTGAAAACATAAATGATATAGGCATTCATTCAGAAAAATGGCTGCCAGAGAAAAAAACTATGTTCTTTTCTTGATGCTTTTCTCAGTGCCAGATAATATACTGAGGCAAGAAACTTGGATTCAAAACTCCTCAAAAGTGATCTCTACTAAACATATTCCTCACTCAAGAAGAGGAACTACCAGTGTAAGATGTTGCCTGCTCATCCCGTGTTTCTGAAACAATTTCTGTATGGAGTTGGAGAAAAGAAACTTAATTCTTCCAGTCTGTGAGCAAAATGTGCACCTGATAAGATCCTCTGTTCCCTCTACTGTTTCTGTTGTTTTGCACTGCTTTTAGCTGGGACAGAGTTAATTTCTTAACAGTTGCTCCAGTGTTGCTCTGTTTTGGATTTATGATCAAAATAATGAACACTGATGTTACAGCTATCTCTGACCAGTACATACATACTATTTCATGTGCAACTTTTGCTTCAACTCTTACACCACCCTTATCTCAACTCATGGGTTACCCTTTTGAATTTCTTCCCCATAACACTTTGGGGGAGTAAGCAAATGGCTGTTTGGTGCTTAGTTACCTTCTAGGGTTAACCCTTAGAGTTTCACATGATGCCTCCTCGAATAAGGAGTTTTGGAGAAGGAACTAAAAATTGGAGCCTTTGTCAAAATATGTTTTGCAGCCCTTTTCAATCCTTTCTGTGCTGATCTCTGGGAGGGCAGTCAGGATCCTTTCTTCATATTCAACAAATTATTGAAGATTCCTCTTGAAAAAGTAAGATAATATATTGACCTTTTGTTAGCAGGAGGAACACTGAGCGTTTCACATGACCTGAAACAATGCTTCTACTGTTACATTCTTTTTTTAAATTTATTTATTATTAGTGTTTTTCTTGATTTGTTTAGACAGAGGTAGCATAAAATAGTTTTCAAAGCTGTAAACTCTAGTCTCAGGGACAATGAAACATTTGAGCTTCTGTAATAGAAAATGTTTCTTTTTCTTCAAATATGCTATTAACAGATGTGTGCCTCCCACACTCTCTGCAAACAACTGCTTACAGGTGGCAAGGAAATTGTTTTAAAACAATGTAAGACCTATAGTAAATATGAACCTCCTATTTAAAGAGACTTTAAGAGATGCACAGAAATTCATCACAGAAGATATACACGAGGTTTTAGAAATGGAGAGGTATTCATCAAAAAGAGGAAAATGCTTTCAAGCAAGGGAAGTCAAATAAACTGTAAACTCTGGCAAGTCTGGAATAAGAGAGGCCAAAAATCTCATCGCTGAATAATTGCACAAGGGATAAAAACTACTAATAAAACTTCTTTAAACATATCAAAACCAGGATGCTTGCCAGTTTCTCTTCAGGGTTGATGGATAATATAAATGACATAGAATAATTCCAACAAGATACAGCCATAGAAGAAATAGTAAGTGAATTATTTGCCTTGGTGTTCTCGACAGAGACGTATAGGTAAGCACTAATGCTGAGCCTTTCTTGATGGCACACAAATTCGAGTAAATAACTCATACTGACATGCACTTAGATGAGTTTTAGAGTTCTGATGAGCTTTTTATCATTGACAACATGAAAAGAGAAATTTCTTTTTCCTTGAAGATTCAAAACTATGTTATGTTTGAGGTTATCAGAATTGTTCAAATCGTCCTGGATTCTGGAGGACTGAAGATACTGAATGAAATTGTGAGTTTACAAGGAATAGGTCAGAAGAAATCCAGGAAAGCACACAGCAGTATGATACTCTTTCCTAAACGTACTTGGACTGCATAACTAACAACATGAATAAATAAGAAGTAACAGTCAATATGAGGTCATGAAAGGTGCAGATTCTTTGAGAAAGATAAGGATTACAGGTGAGCTAATTAATATCTTACACACGGATTTTCAAAGACTTTTCAAACATTCTCCACCTAAGTTCTTAACAGGATAAGTCCCTTCAGAGATCAATGCTTAGTTAAAAGTTGGGAAATAAATAGTGAAAACAAATAATTAATCTAGAAATTAATCTAGTGATAGACCATGAGGATCCACACTTCAGTACAGCCAGCTAAACAAAAAATGGCTTGGAGTGAAGAGAAAAACAAAAACTTTGTGGACATATATTTAATACATTTCAAGGAAGTAATGCACGATTGTTGAAGACTGATTTTATGATAGAGGATTATTAGATACTAAAAAGTCAAATGAAAATTAAGTTGGCAAATGCAAAATGGTTGAAAGAAATTATATCTGCTTATACATCATGATGCAGTCTCAATAAACTGCTCTCAAGGAGAAAGGGTGTTTGGATCATTGCTGTTTCTTTGTAACCATTAGCATTCAGAGAAAAGTAGAATGTTAATGAAGACAGAATAAGGAGAGTTGCACGACTGCAAAATCTGCAGCAAACACAGGCTTTCCATTCTAGGTAAAATAATATTCATACTCTTCTCCAAAAAGGTACAGCGAATGTTGGAAAGGTATGGAACTATAAGAAGGATTGTGAGAGGCAAAGAATACTTTCTGTACGAAAAGATTTTAAATAGACTAGAACTCTTCCCATGAAAAGAGTCAACTGAGGGTGATCTGATAGGCAGGAAAATCATGAAGGGGATGCAAAAGGTGCCAAGGGAATAATCATTCACTATCTTATAAAATGAGGATCAGAAACCACCAAGTGGAATTATCATGCACTAGGCCTAAAGGGAATAAAAGGAGTACTTTTTCACATAACACCTCATTATACTTTGGAACTCAGTACTACAGATTTCTTTCATTGCAAAACTGTAAATGGGCTTGAAAACACATTAAGCAAATTTAGGAATGGAATATTCATCAGAATCTAATAAACCTGATGAGGTGGTGCCAATCTTCAGTTTGAGAAATCTCCAGTCAGAGATGACTGGAAGCTTCACGGCTGAACAGTTATTGAAGCATTTGCTGACCACCATCAACACCGTGATATTGGCACAGATGAGTCTGTGGTTCAAAACAGATGTTCTTATATTCATAAAGTCTTAAACTTTGTTATAATTTCTAGCAAATTTCCTTGACCCTGAGCACAATTCCTAAGGATCGTTCCCCTTATATTTAGTCATTAGTGATAATCTTCATCCAGTTTAATTTATTATTTGCGTTTATATGTTGCATATCTATATTCTTATTCATCTTCATCATTTGAATTATGCCTATAACAATTTAGTTCAAATGAGTTCAATCTGAACATGATATTTTTCCTCTAGTGGTATCTGTCCCTTTCCTTGACCCACTGAAGTTTTTAAATAAGGCTTCTCAGTTCCTTGTTAACAGTTGAGTAGGACAGATTTGGGAAGTAAAGTAGGTTTAGATTGCTTTGACTTTGTTAAAAATAAAATAAAATAAAATAAAATAAAATAAAATAAAATAAAATAAAATAAAATAAAATAAATAAAATAAAATAAAATAAATAAAATAAAATAAAATAAAAATAAAATAAAATAGGAGGTGGTGAGAAGAAAGGTGAAAAGAAATTTAGAAACAACAGGGGAAATTGTGATCAGTAAGATATAAAAAGTTAAAATCATCATTAATGACTGTATTGTGTTAAGGGGCAGCACTCTGAGAGATGTCTAATCTGACACTAAGTTCGGGAGTGTTCAGTGTATGAATTATTATGATTATGGATCCCCAGGCAGCACAACAGGTATTCCTATTGTGTAAGTCAGCTGATCCCAGAAGTCTGTAGGTGTTCTCATAACGTGTCTGTGAGAGCATATTCCCTAATCTTCCCCCTCTCTAAAGCTATTTTCATACTATTTCTTATTTTGCAGGTGGAGCTTGAGTGTCTCCAGTCATTACATATCTTTGTTCTGATTGGTATAACATTATCTCGTTTCACATTTAAAGATATAGACTAAAAATTACAGAATGTATGATCAGTGAGGAGTGGTTGTACCTTAGAGGCAGGTAGCTTTTGGGATGCAGATGTGTTTTGGTAATATAATAAGTATATAAACAACAACAACAACAACAACAACAAAAAAGTCACCAAAGGAAAGCATCTTGTCAAAATCAGAGAATCACAGAATGGTCTGGGTTGGAAGGGACCTTTAAGATCATCTATTTCCAAACTCCCTGCTATAGGCAGGAACACCTCCCTCTAGACCAGGTTGCTCAAAGCTCTATCCAACCTGGCCTTGAACTTGTGGCTCCTCCTTGTGGAGGGGCAATCCAGACCCTCACTGGGCAACAAGTTCCAATGTCTCACCACACTCACAGTAAAGAATTTCTTGCTAATATCTAATCTAAATCTACCCTTTTCCAGTTTAAAGTCCTTTCCCCTTGTCATGTCACTAGATGCTCTTATAAACAGTAAAGCTTTTTCATAACCGGTAAAAAAAGACTCAACAAGCTAAGAATCATCATCATACTTTTCTCTGCATATAGATGAAGAGATTCAGCCAAACAATTTATTTATTTATTTATTTATTTTACTATGCTATCTTATATCTTATTGCTAGTATTTTCAGGAAGATTTCTCTAATTCTAAATCCACATTTTCAGGGAAATGATGAAAGATTGTTCAATGTTTTAGAACATCATTTTTCACTAAGAGACTGATCCTCATGTCTTGATATTGCTGTCAAAAATATAACAGTGGTATCAGCTTCTGTAGATTGCTCTCCAGTTCACTTCATGGGCAAGTCCATCCTCATCTGAAAAAAAAAAAACCAGAAAGGGTTTAAGTTGCTATTATGGACTTTGAATATTCAAATCAATTGATAAATTTACATAGGTCAAGGTTCTAGAGCTTACAATTGTCTTTTTTAGGTCTCCGAAGCCAGTTCTCAAAATCTATCATGCATAATCCAAGCAATACTTTGAATGACTTCATGTCCTTAACTATAATTTTAAACTTTGGTGGAACAATGTTATCTTATGGAAAAGTGACCTGATTTTCATGGGTAAAGAATAAACAGACTTTTATTGAGATTCTCTAGATAAAAGTAGAACATTACACATGTTTGAAAATGTTAGCATACCTTTTCTTTTGGAGGGTCTGGGAGGCTGGATGTGGCTCTGCGCAGCCTGATCTGGTGGTTGGTGACCCTGCACATTGCAGGGGGTTGAAACTAGATGATCATTGTGGTCCTTTTCAACCCAGGCTATTCCATGATTTTATGAACCGTATTTTTATATCACAGCAGCACCCATGACATTCTGCTTGCACTATGTCAAAGTAAAATGAAAAAAAAAAAAAAAGAAGAAAAAAGCAGTATTATCCTTTGTACTTTGTTTCTGGGATGCTATCACTTTGTGTTTCAAATAGTGGAAGACTGAGAAAAGGTGTTCCCTTTCAGTACTCAAATTTCATGACACACTGCTATTTTTCCCATCACAGGGGAAATCCCACACATGAGAGAGGATGTATGAGTAAAACTTGCAGTTACTTTGAGATGACAAATACCATGGTGAAACAAAAGAAATTTCCCATTAAAATAAACCACATGTCAGATTTCAGCTCAGATTCAGCCAGGTCTCAACTAATGAAATGTGACTTATTTCTGTAAGACTGTAGATCACAGAGTAAATACATATCTGCTTTACTAAAAGTGGCCCACAGAGGAACAAACAGAAATATAAGCTAGCGTTGAATATGAGTATAAACAGAAAAGCTTTCCAGGAGCAGGCCGACTCATGCTATTACCAATGTACCCCTGAAGGAAAAAGATGCATCTTTTTCCTCATCTCTTCGCCCCAGGCAACACTTAATTATCTTATATAAAAATAAACTGTGGAATTCAATGCCAAATATACTCAGTGAATGCTGGACCTCATTATGCTCAAGGTTTTCTCCTGTGGCTGGATATAACAGCCATGAAGAACCGAAGTTTTCCACAAGGTCCGGGAAAATATTATAAATTTATTTTTCCATAGCTAAACAGATTTCTCAGAGACTTACATTTATCCAATTAGGAATAATGATAACAGTTTATAGCACTAAATTAAGTAGTGGGAAAAGAAAGAAAGGAAGAAAGGATAAAAGGAAGAAAGAAAGGAATGAAGGATGAAGGAAGGAAAGAAAGAAAGAAATTCTCCTTGTTACAAGTGATTACCTTTCTCCATCCCTTTACTAGGCAGATCAGGGAGATAAGCTATGTGTATAACACTTAGGTTATTCCCTTTGGACTCTCCAACTCCACACCACACAAAAAAATATTTAAGCACTAAGGATTTTTTATATTATTATTACTGCATCATTGTATGAAAAGGGAAAGATTTTTCAAAAGTGCATATATTAGCAAAGTAACTTTGGAGAATATCTATCAGGAAGAAAATTCAGAGCAGGCATTACATTGCTGCTTCTACCTCCTCAATCTTCCTTTCATTCCCCCATCCTCAACGTCATAAAATCTAACTTTGTCTTGACTCAGATATTCATCAAAATCTTCACAATGTTTTCAAGTCAGCCTGCTTTTGTGTAATCCTTTAGATAGACACAGGGGAATAAAGTCTTCCAGAAAAAACAGGTGAACTAACTTTCCTGATGTGAGAAAAAGAAGTCTTGAATGGCTGACAAGATTTCAGGCCTGATATTTAAATGCAAAGTACATCTTGTTCTTCTTGGATGAAAAGTCAAGATTAATATATATATATATATATATATTAAACATACATTTCATTCAATCCAAGACTCAGTCATGAGTCAGTTTTGTTTACTTTTGCCTCTAAGAAGCATTTGGAAAACTAACATTTCTCAAGAATATCATGGCATTATATTTCTTCCTTTTCCCTGCCCCACAGGAAATAAGTCATCTGCCTCTTTTTTCTCTCCCATATAATATAGCTAACTTAGTGCTCCTTCCTATGTAAACATCTCTTCCCTCCTTTTTGTTTCACAGGCACAGGTAGTATCTTTTCTCCCTGAAGATCTAATTGATAATGCATATACTAAACCTCAGAACCAAATCTTTCTGACTTTTAGGATTGCTTCAGAAAGTTATCTCCCACAGAAGACCTGTCTATTTTTTCAAACCATGCCAGATGCTCTCAAAAGATGTTCCCTTACAGGGACAATGCTGCCTCAGTACACGAATCCATTAATTAAAAATTTGGTTTCTGCTATACATAATTTTAGTTCAATAGTCAAATAGAAATAAAATGTGACTATAAACTAATACAGAGCTATTATAATATGGCCAGTATAGTATGATTGGCAACTAGTGACATACTAATTGCATAACATTAAGAATGAAATATTTATGAGTATGTCAATTACTGCTTGTGCTGGTTTTGACAAGGATAGCATTAATTTTCTTCACGGCAGTTCCTATGGTCCTACATTCTGAACTTAAGACAAAAACAGTGTTGAAAATGATAAAGGGACTAGAGCATCTCTCCACTGAGGAAAGGCTGAGAGAGCTGAGAATCTTCAGCCTAAGGAAAAGGAGGCTCAACAGTTTATAGTCTAAAAGTCTATTAACACTTGATGAGAGAGTGCAAAGAGGACAGAGCCAGGCTCTTCTCAGTGATGCCCAGTGGCAGAACAAGAGGCAGTGGGCACAAACCGGAAAGTGGGAAGTTCCATCTGAACATCAGGAAGAACTTTACTGTACGGTTGATGGAGCGCTGGCATAGGTTGTCCAGAAGATGTGGAGTTAACCTCCTTGGAGATCTTCAGAAGCCACCTGGATGTGGTCCTAGCACCCTGCTCTGGGTGTCCCTGCTTGAGGAGAGATTGGGCCAGGTGGTCATTTTGTGACTGAGAACACAGTGATGATTTATCTAGTGCTATGTAGTGCCACCATAATCTCTGTTTCTCACACTGCGTTGCCAACAAGTAGGCTGGGGATGCACACACTGAGTGGGGACACAGTCAGGACAGCTGACCTCAACTGAGTAAACAGATGTTCCATATCATATGACATTGTGTTCAGTGATAAAAGCTGGGTGAAAGGAAGATGGGGGAGTCTGGAAATTTTGAGGCCTGTTAATTTGGAAGTAGCTGTACCTCTGTCTGCTGTTGAAAAGTAGATAATTAATTCTTTTTCTTTGTTTGTTTGTTTGTTTTGTTTTGTTTTGCTTTCATATGAAACTTTTTTTTTTAAGTTATATTCAACTGTTGTTTTCTCAACCCAATACGTTTTCTGTTTTACCCTTCTGATTGTCTTCCCCATTCCACTGCAGGGGGAGTGAGCAAGAGGCTCTGTGATGCTTACCTGTTTAATAGAATTATACCACATTACTGAAGTTCAATGTATTCACAAATGTAACAATCACTGAAAATGACACACAGAAACAGAAATTTACAGAGGTTAGTATTAATGATTTAGGAAATAGAAAACTAACTTTTCAATGAACAATCCAGCCAAGTTTTAGCTATATCAAGAACTTGCAGACATCACCATTACAATTATAGATGGAGCTGTATCATTTCACCTTTTTCTGTATTACATTTCAAAAACACTTTGTTGAAAGAAATGGCATGATAGAGACTGAAGTGATGAATGCACTGAAAAATTGCTTCCTGTCATAAATGACTTTATAAACCCACTGGGAAATTTTTCATGTCTACATCTGGTAGATGGTGACTAATGCAGGATAATCAAATTAGAAATCATTCAGCCAGTTGGGACTAGTGACCACACGAAGGTCCAGTGTGTAAAGCAAGATTAGAAGTTGATATGTGTAAATCACAAGTGATTCTAATCAAAAGCAGATGCCTGATTTCAGAATGGTCTTCATGGACGAGTTGTCAAGAAAATTTAGAAATAATTGAATAGATGGAGACAATGAAATGCAGACTACATCATAGTACAAACAATTGACAGTATTTTATACAAATGGGTATGCGTAGTTTAAGAGCACAGTGTCCACAGAGAATATGTATATTTAATAATAATAATAATAATAAAATGTGGACTTTCTAACTGATGGTTGTATAACTGAGTAATACTCAATGTGCACATCATGCACTAACATTTTGTGAAAATTTGCAAGAAAATAGACATTCTCTGTTTTTGATGAAGTAACACCATTAGAATCAAATGCTTGTTATTAATCTATAGACTAAAACTATATTTTGTATGATTACACAAATATATTTACCCTAAAACATATCAAATTGGAAATATACATTTTAAAATGTTCCGAACATTGAATATTTAGAAACAAAATCATAGGATGGTTGGGGGGGAGGGGGGGAAAAGCTGTTGAACTTGTTACATCAAATTATTTCTTTTCTTCTGGATATTTTACTACACTTCCATGAAACTTCTACAGTTTCTATCTATCCCAGTCATTTCCATAGCCTGTTGTCATAATTCAGGGGTTTTGAATATACATACGTGTGTCAGTATTTTGAAGAACAAAACATAGCAAACATATAAGGCCACCTCTTTTTTTTTTTTTTTTATTTAGTGTACCTATATTATTCACGTAGGTATAGAGAACCAAATATCATGATCCATCTACTGTATTACACAGGTCTGAATTTGTGCATTATGTCTTACATAGAGTATGTCCTATACCCATAAGGAATTTACAGCCTATAAGGAATGCATAAAGGTATGTTTTGCCGGAGAACAGATTGTAGCACTAGCAGAAGACAACAATAAACTCTTTATAAAGCCACAAAATATTTTGCCAGTAACTGGCACAATGGTGAGCATTAAAAAAAGAAGTTTGACATTCAGATAAATAAAAGATTTTACCAAAGGTATTATGAAATGCCAGGGTACAGGTTAATTTTACTAAATGAGACTTGTTCTATGATACTTTAATACTGAGTACTTTTTTACTTTTCATTATGTGATTTTCAGACAGTATGCCATCTTCTCTATCTGAAAATTCATGTGATTCATTATAGATTACTCACAATGTTTGATTGGCCAAGAAACTTTCACATGGTTCTATCTCCTGCCTAGCTCACTATTTAACATAAAAATGATGTTTACTGATATTTAATTATAATTCTGTATGTAAATAGTTCTGTGAATTGAGATTTAGAGGAACACATACACAAACGAAATTGTCAGAAATGTTCTTCCAAGCCAAAGAACAATTTGAACAAAGTAAGAGCCGGAGAATATTAATAGGTGTGTGAATCAGAGGCTTTCCTGCAAACTGTGTAGGTGGGTGAGATTAATTGAAAGAACTGAGCACACAATAAATCTACATCTCTACTTTTGCTTGCTGAAAAGGATCACCCAAAAATCAATTGGCTTATTCCACTTATGTATTTTAGTGAAATGTTATTGATTTTAATGTTATGATCTTCAATATGGTTTTGTGTATAATGCAAAAAATTATTTTTCCACTATCACATTTATAATATACCTGGAATCTTAATAAGGAAAATGTGATGGCATTTGGGTACAATTCTGCTCTACTGAAAACAATGTTAGAAAGAGCAGGCTCAAGTTGCTGGCTTCTAGTAACATGTACACTAAACATGGTGTCACTAATCCAGAGACGAAATCATACTCCAATGGAGAAAATACTGACTTCAGTTTACCCAACAATACACAGCAGTTTCTTAAAGATCAAGTCTTGTATTATTTCTACAGTGACTGAAAGATTACGAAAAAAGTTTGTGTGAGTGTATACAGAGTATATTTAGAAGAACAATTCATGACTCAAAACATACGTGTAATTAACATCTAAGTCCTTTTCAGCTTCTGAATGCAAACACTTAAAACAGGATAAAATAGTGAAAGCAGAAAGTACATTGCACACACTCAACAGAGAGGATTTTTTAGCATGAAAAAAACACTCTTTTGTTAATTCTTTGAATTAACAACATATGTTGTTTACTTATTGTTGCATCTTGCAGAAAAAACAAAGTTGGCTTCAACAAATAATGAGCAGATGAATTTTGGAGAAAAAGGACTGTGTAGCTAGAGTTACGAATACCAGACAGTAATACCATTATATTGTGGGCTTTAGGTTTTTCCACAGCAAATAACAGCCTGCCAGGCAGACAAACAAATTAACTGATGATGGACCTCCCTGTCAAAACTAGCCTTTAATCTAAGACAGCCCATTTAACTAATGAGGAATCCTCATCCTGTACTACTATGATAACAGGAAAATGTTGTGGAACCGATAAACTGAAAAGAGTTGGTCAAGATTTTGACCTTTCTCCGAAGTGCCTTTGACATTAGTTAGATGAGAATGCAAGGACTCAGCTATTTGAGTAAGTCTCCAGTGATCTAGTCCCTAGAAGGTCTCAAATAACTTCCTTAGTTGCAACAGGCACTTTGGCCTGACTCACAAAGCAGAATAACACGCAAGTTCAGCTCCTACTGATAACTGTTAGTGGTTTCAGTTCATCTCACTTAGCTTTAACCAGTTTAGATACAAGGTTCTAGACTAAATATTCACTTTCCACAATCCCCACATAAGTGCCTAAGATTTTCTCTGTTCCAGCTTTGAAGTCTTTAGAATTCTGCTAGAATTCAGATGTGCTCAGTTTGAGTAAAATACTGTGAAATTGCACTTTTCTCCTGCCAGACTCATAGAAAAGCAGTATTTGACCCTCTGATGTCACCTAACAAGTGAATTCAGAGTACATGCAAGTCAGGCGGATGACATGCAGCTCTTAATCTACTCCATTTTTTTTTTTTTCTACTTGATCATTCACATGATGGAGCATTCATCTTTTCAATCCGCTGCCACGTGGTGCAACTCATGCCCTTCACAGTACAGTAGGACTAAGAATTAAAGAGTATGCTAGCTATTAAACTCTTTGGACAGAGGGCTTAAATGGAGAGAAGGAGTGCACATTTTCTCTCTTTTTTTTTTTTTTAATTGAAGCTGGTGTTAAATCTACAAAATTAAATGAACTAGGTGAGGTTGTTTTGCCTGACAGCACTGGAAAAAAAGTCTGAAATGTTTAAAATGCACTATAAATCTAATAAGATTTTAATACATAAGCAAGTTACTTTTACAGAGCTGACAATGTTACATTAGTACATTAGTACTGCTAACACAAACTGGACACAACTGTGGGCACCGAGTGCACGTTCTGGGAGCAGATTTTCACATTACCTCAGTTGCCATTGTGATAAATATTATCTCTCTTTGCAGATCTATTAGCATACTTACATTGTCAAAAGATAAGTAAAAGAAAATATTAAACAGAAGAAAGGTTTCTTTGGACTGTCAGAGCTTTCATGAAAACGAGTGGAATTAAAATATAGACTTTGAAATCAGGAATTTTGCTCAAAATAAACCCTGTGCCTTTGGTATCCAGAAATAATGACAAATGGCTCAATCAGTTATTTACTTTCCTGAGGGAGTCATTGGGGAACTTCACTGAACAAAGTTCATGTCATCCTCTGATAATCAGAGAAGAACACTGGGACTAAGAATTTGTTTATACAAGAGATAAACTGCAGCGATGATAATTTCACAATCTAAGTTTTTGTGTCTTCTTTTCCAGTTTCTGAAGAAATGCTTAGTCATTCAAGCCAGCATAGCTTCCATTCTAACTATATTTAGGACAAAGGCAAAAGGCTAGGCAAGCATATCTTGACAAGGACAATGCTTGTGACTTACTGTTTGATTTGGCAACTAGGGCTGTAATCAAAAAGCACTGATATTATTGTTCTCAGGTGTTCTTATAGATTAAAAAACATTGTGAGTCATCATTATGAGACTTATTTTTCCATACCTTCCCCTCATTTCCACAGCACATCTCCATTTCCAGTTGTCATGGTTTTGTAACTTCGCTATTGGTATTCCACATCATAACATCATGGACAAAAGAGAAGAACTACGTATCCCAGAGGACCTCACGGTCAGAGAAGGAAGACACATCACGGAAGATACGTCATCTGGTTGCGCACGGTGCTTCTTCACTTTCGCTTGCTGCCGGGAGAGGAGTGGGTGTGCTTTCCAAGCCGGGCGCCTTCATCAAGTAAGGCTTTCGGTTTCGGAAACTCTCTCACTCTCTCTCTCTCTCCCTCTCTATCGCTCTTTCGCTCTCTCTCCCTCATTCCATTTGGTTTATTATACTTACTCCCAATTAGATTGTATTGTATCGTGTCATCTTGCATCTCAACATCATAGTTAGTAAAATAAGTTCTCCTTCTTAGATTGTTGCCACCGCTTCGTTTTTCTCGGGAAGTGAAGGGGGAGGGGGGCCCACAAGCCTACCGGCCCCCTGTCACGGGCACAGATCTATCTAGGTAACTCCGTGACACCAGTGATGTGTTCTCCCTTGAAGATGGAGCTTTTCTGATTCCTCCTACTCTTCTTCTCCACTCTCCTGAAGATCTCATCCTTATGAAATCTGGGATTACTCTTCTTTCTCATCAGTTACTCTAAATTATTCTCTCTGCCTCATGCTTTCTTTGAGAAGGTGTTGCCTAGGCAGTAAAAGGTTGATGGGGGGAGGCTGTGAGATGCATTTATTATTAGGTTTCCAGGAACAAGAGATGCTCTGAAGGCAGGTTGTGCCTCCTTATAAAATAAATAAATAAATAAATAATGCAAGACAAAGTTAAAGAAATAGCTGGACTCAGAATCATGTCAGTGAAGAAACAGCTTTGGGATCTCATCTTCATCTTTCAGTAGTAACAGTACCACTGTGATTTATGAAGAATGTTTCTTGACAAGACTTATCTCCCAAAACACATACATTGTTATTTTGATAGGATACTTCAACAGAATAATCATATAGGCCACAAAGCTGACCTTGACTTAATGTATGAGTTTAAAAGTTCTATATTTAAGATTTTAAGAGCTAGGATGTGACCTCAACATCTCACTACATAAATAGATAAGTCTCATACTTTCATTCATGTAGCACTTCCAGCTTCAGTAGCACTGAGCATTTTATCTAATGGCAAACAATTATTATCACATAATCATAGTGAATGATCATACAAAATAATCATATATAGATCAGGTCAAATATTACTGACTTTATACTTCATTCTTTTCTCTAATCACTACATTCTCAAAAATCATGTCTTCCTCCCAGTCTGAAATAGCCTCCATTATTTTAGAGGTAAACTTCATATACCAATTACGTGAAGATGAGCACATAACCTATGATCCTTTCCCCAGAATGATATAAAAGTATCAATAAGATATATGGTATTTTATTTTACAATCACCTTTAGTACTATATGAACTAAAAATAGACAGCCCAAGTTCAAGAGAGAATATATGGCGTGTTCTTACTATGAACTGAGAGGTGAAGTATCATGTACATTCTATTTTAGCATTTCCAGGGAAAAAAAATAAATTATCTTGCAGTAAGTTGCAGAGGCACAATTTGCTCTTTTAGTACACCATTGGTGTCCGGAGTGGATAAAACGTAGGGTCTATAACAATAAAATAATAATCCAAGTAGTGCAGAATTGTGATCAGTTTTTTTTTAAGAATATCATTTCAAAAATCAGAATAGTATAGCCTGTTATAACATTTGGTAGCCCCAAAATATAGAAAGTTTCCCCAGTAGTGCCAGGGTTACATGTTTTGGATGACCTAAAGAAAAGAGTGTTATGACATTTAGGGGTAAATTACCTTCAAGGTTTGCTAAGGTTCACAACAGCTAAAACCTGGAAGGAAACATCATTTTATCTAGAATTCACTGTAGAAACAGATGTGCAACAAACACAATATTTTGCAGTAGAAAACAGCATAAGTGAGAAATGTATCCCCCTTATCAACATACATGCCTTCCCACAGCTTACCTGATTTCATTTGGAAAAGATTTTTAATATATTTTTGATTCAATGGCTTCAGAGTTCTGATGCTGTCTGTAGATGCTGTGTCCTGTTCTGTACAGCTCAATTAAATAGACAAATTCAGTCAACTTATTTCTCTCAAAAGTAGTTCTAGAAAGAAGGCCATGCATGTAAGGATGGCAGACAGGAAAAGCCATCTACTTCAGTCAAAAAATAACTTAAAAAAAGCCCAAAACATAAAATTAATTGCTCAGTTTTGTTGAATCATTTTTCATCGACATAATTAAACGACACTTCAAGATGTACTCAGTCAAAAAGTAATTTAGAAATTATTACCATTTTAAATGACCCTTCAGAAAAGTCAGGTTCTCCCTTTCCCATGTTCAGATGTCATCTACAAACATTCTGTGCTCTTTTGAAATTCAGTCATCATCTGAGGCATCAGGAGTTGGATGTTAGCAGAGGACAGATACAAATAAATGGTGATTGTTCTCTAGATGGATAGGACATGACAAATTTTGTTCTGATCTGCCTTGAGGCATAGGATATTGGAAGGATGCAGTGCAAAAGTCTTGATGTAAAATAAATTGTAATAATTACAATAACTGTCTAATTATATATTGCGTAAAATAAGCCTCATTTTCAGTACATTTCAGGAAGATCTAATGAGGTCTGATTTTATAAATATTTATTGGCTGCAAACCAAGCTAATATTCCCATCTAATCTGATTGGCTCTGGCAGGATCAGAACCTCTGGCATCACAGTGATAAAAACACTGAAAAGAAGATAATACAGTGTTTTAATCTGTATTTATATTAAAAGCAACATTTGCCTGACTTTTCTCTCTTTTTTTTACCACTATTTTGAAAATTAGATTTCACTCTTGCAGCTATCTTCATATATGTCTTATTTCACTGGCAAATGGAGAACTGTTGCACTGATGGAATAGACAATTGAAGTTATGAAAACTATAAAATTCAGATTTTGTTCATGAGTATGATATTATGCACCTCATTCATGCCTAACTAACAAGATGTGTTGTATCTACCAGCAGCAGATGCTTGATGGACAGAATGCCATCCAGTGCTGGAAATACAAAATACAGGACAAAAGACGGGAAAAAAAAAAAAAGAAAAAAAAAAAAAAAAAGAGAGAGAGAGAGAGAGAGAGAGAAAGAGAAATTCTAATGTCATAAATCTCAGATTTGATGTGATTTAGACGTCTGCAGGCTACCACGTTGAAATCAGTACTTCTATTTTCTGGGACAACCTAAACTTGACAGGCAAGGAGTTCACTTCAGCTTCACCACAAGCACTTTTTCTGATGAGACAGAAGACAGTCCTTTAAAAACAAACAAAAGCTCTGCTGCAGTACATTTTATGGATGACCACACTAGAAATCTAAGTGTTCTGGAGCAACATCAGAAGCATTCAAAGTGCTTATTTCTTTATTAAACTGTTCATAGAATGCAGGAAGACAAAGAGGGTCAGATTTTGCTTCTTTTCATTTCTGGGGCCTGGTACTTCAAACTGGAAATGAGCCAGTGCCTAATCTTGATAGACGAGACACCAACACATTATAGTATTAAATCCTGAAAGAAGGAATGCTAGTCTTTGGTTTACATGAGAAGCATAAAGGTACCTGTCTGAAATGGAAGTCTATAACTGCGAATCAACCTGCCATGTACTACCGTAAGCCACGTCAAGAATAAGAAACCGCACATGAAAATACAAAAATCTATCTGGAAAACTACGGTCATCTTCTTCTATCATTAAATATGAGGAAAAGGGCGAGGTTAAAGCTCAACTTTCCATGTAATGCAGCAGTTTCCTTTCTCTACTAGAAAAAAAATATATATATTAATTTAGGATTGAGAATCAGTGTTTAATGGAGAGATCCAAACTTCTCAGAAATGAATCATAGAATCATAGAATCGCTAAGGTTGGAAAAGACCCACAGGATCATCCAGTCCAACCATTCGCCCTTCACCAATGGTTCTCGATAAACCATGCCCCTCAACACAACGTCCAAATGTTCTTTGAACACCTCCAGGGTCGGTGACTCCACCACCTCTCTGGGCAGCCCATTCCAGTGCCTGACCACTCTTTCGGAGAAGCAGTGTTTCCTAACGTCCAGCCTGAACCTTCCCTGGTGCAGCTTGAAGCCATTCCCTCTAGTCCTATCACTAGTCACCCGAGAGAAGAGGCTGATCCCCAGCTCACTACAACCTCCCTTCAGGTAGTTATAGAGAGCAATAAGGTCTTCCCTGAGCCTCCTCCAGACTGAACAATCTCAGCTTCTTCAGCTGCTCCTCATAAGACCTGTGCTCCAGACTCCTTATCAGCTTTGTTGCCCTCCTCTGGACACACTCCAGGGCTTCAATGTCTTTCTTATAGCGAGAGGCCCAAAACTGGACACAGTACTCAAGGTGCGGCCTCACCAGTGCTGAGTACAGGGGGACAATTACTTCCCTGTTCCTGCTGGCCACACTATTTCCGATACACACCAGGATGCCATTGGCCTTCTTGGCCACCTGGGCAAACTGCTGGCTCATGTTCAGTCTAGCGTCAATCAGCACCCCCAGGTTCATTTCCTCTACACAGTCTTCCAGCCACTCTGCCCCAAGCCTGTAGCGTTGCCTGGCGTTACTGTGGCCAAAGTGCAGGACCCAGCATTTGGTCTTGTTGAATCCCATCCCATTGGCTTCAGCCCAGCTATCCAGATCCCTCTGTAGTGCCTCGTTACGCCCAGGTAGATTGATACTTCCAGCCAGCTTGGTGTCATCTGCCAACTTACTGAGGATGCACTCAATGCCCTCATCCAGGTCATCAATAAAGATATTAAACCGGACAGGTCCCAGCACTGACCCCTGGGGAACACCACTCGTGACCGGTCGCCAGCTGGATTTAACTCCATTCACTACCACTCTCTGGGCCTGGCCCTCCAGGCAGTTCCTTACGCAGCCAAAAATGTATCTGTCCGAGCCACGGTCTGCCAGCTTGTGGAGGAGAATACTGTGGGAGACAGTGTCAAAGGCTTTGCTGAAGTCTAGGTAGACTACATCAACAGCCTTTCCCTCATCCACCAGACGGGTCCCTAGATCATAGAAGGAGATCAGGTTGGTCAAGCAGGACCTGCCCTTCGTGAACCCATGCTGGCTAGGCCCGATCCCCCGGTTGACCTGCATGTGCCGTGTGATCTCCCTCAAGACAATCTGCTCCATAATCTTCCCTGGCACCGAGGTCAGGCTAACAGGCCTGTAGTTCCCTGGATCCTCCCTGCAGCCCTTCTTGTAGACGGGAGTCACATTGGCAAGCCTCCAGTCTTCTGGGACCTCAGCCGTTAACAAGGAGCGCGGACAGATGATGGAAAGCGGCTCAGCTATCACCTCTGCCAGTTCCCTCAGCACTCTTGGGTGAATCTCATCCAGTCCCTTGGACTTGTGGCAGTTCAATTGGAGTAGCAGGTCTCTGACTGTTTCCTCCTGAATTGTGGGGGCTTTAGTCTGCTCCCCAGCCAAGACTGCCAGGTCTGAGAGTGGAGAAACCTGAGGATTACTGGTCTGACTTTTAAAGACAGATGTAAAGAAAGCTTTCAGAACTTCTGCCTTTTCCTTATCCTCAGTGGTCACAATCCCAGCCTCATTCAGTAAAGAATGGAGATTCTCCCTGGTTCTCCTCTTACTGTTGATATACTTGTAAAAGAGGTTCTTGTTCCCTTTTACCCCAGTGGCCAGGTTGAGTTCAAGCTGGGCTTTTGCCTTTCTGATTTTCTCCCTGCACATCTTAACAACTTCTTTGTATTCTTTCCGGGTTGCCCATCCCTTCTTCCACAGGAGGTATATTCTCTTTTTCTCCTGGAGTCTCAAGAATAGTTCCCTATTCATCCACGCTGGTCTTCTTCTGCACCGGCTCATTTTGCGGCTCAGGGGGACAGCCTGCTCCTGATCCTTTAAGACTTCCTTCTTGAAGAGCAACCAGCCATCTTGTACTCCTTTACTCTCTAAGACTGAGCCCCAGGGGACTCCTCCTACTAGTCTCCTGAACAATTCAAAGTCTGCCCTCTGGAAGTCCAAGGTAGCAGTTTTGCTGTTCCCCCTCCTGATTCCACCAAGAATCGAGAACTCTACCATGTCGTAGTCTCTCTGCCCAAGACAGCCCCCAACCTCCACATTTCCCACCAGACCTTCTCTGTTTGTGAACCACAGGTCTAACGGGCCAGCTCCTCTCGTAGGTTCTCTTACCAGCTGCATCAAGAACTTGTCCTCCATAGGACATAGGAATCAACACCTTTCGTGTTATTCAAGAAATGAATAAAAAGGAAAATGTCTTTTAGTTCTACTGGGGTACAGTGTCCAGTTCCACTGCCTCACAGTATGAGAAAGACACGGACATATTAGAAAAAGCCCCGGCAGATGGCCACCAGGGTGATGAAGGGACTGGAGCATTTCAACAATTAAGAAAGGCTGAAAGAGCTGGCACTATTCAGCAGAGAGAAGAAGAGGCTCAGGATAGGTTGTACAAAGCACTGCCTGAGGAGGAACTGAGTTTCACAAGTAACCAAACTGATTTTAAAGGGAAAGCGAGCTGTAATCCAAGCAAAGCTGGCTGATCTTTGAGTGCAGAACAATGCACAGAAACCATGTAAAAGTCAAGTAGAACTGCATCTCTTACAGTCAGAAGAGAGGATACTAGAGTAATAGTATGCATAATATATTTTCAGAGACCTAATGGAGATATTTCATAAATACAGAAGGCTTCACTGTCTACCAAACAGGTCCATCTAGCATTTTTAAACTGCTGAACAGTGTTTCATCAACAAAGTGAGCACACCAAAAATGTACTATGAATTGAATTAGTTTCTTTCCCTCTTTGCTTTGACATATTAACTAAGACACAGGTTTAAATTTACACCAGAAAGCTTTATAAAAACTTGGCAGAAATCAAGTACAAAACCCACAGGGAGTCAAAATTATTGTCTTATGTAATACAATAAAATACTCTGGTGATGATTCAAAAGTCATGAAAGAAGTCTGAACTGTCCACGTAATTTCAATATATTTAAGAAGAAAAAAGAAGCAGACAGAATATTACTTCTCACTGAGGACATTTCTGCAGTTCCAGACACCACATGGGAATAATACTTCTTTAGATAGAACAAAAATATTTTCATAACAGTGAGTGTAATCTCACTGTTACACTGTTGGAACTAAACTATAGTTCTCTGAGCACACTGATCTCCATGGTTTCTTTCCTCCAGACGACTCCTGTGTGTTAATTAAACAACATTTCTTCAAAAACAAAGCTTTATATTATTGTGTGCGCATGTTTGTGCGAGTCTAAAAGAAAAAAGTCATTACTTTTTTTTTTTTTGTCTAACAGCTGCTTTTAGTTGAAGTAGTTTACTGTTGCTAAAAGCTCTGACAATCCAGATACTTCTTGCTATCAAGGTTTATCTCAACCTGTTAAAGTCTAGATAAGGGGTTGCCAGTTTTCCTGCTTCAAAGGAGACAAGAGTAATTGGAGCTATAAACTCTCCCATTCATCATTAAATTGCACGTTTTTATAGGACCACAGAAAGCATCTGTATCTTCACTAAGACAAGGCATGCATTAGACAGATTTAAGCTGAGACGGCTCAATACTGCAGATCACTTGTCTGACATTTACAGATGTTGATGTGCTCACACTCATTTCAGAAGAGGGGAAAATAGAACATGCATAGTCAGAAGATTAGTTTACAAAATGAGGTCCTCATACAGCACAGTTCTTTGTTTTAGATGAAGCCAAGAGCCCTTAGTCCTTCACCAGATGGACTTGGAACTTGTCATGCTTAGGTTATACAATTCTTTTTGGTGCAGTTTCTCTCACTCGTGCCTTGATATAAAGACAGTTTTATACAATGTTCAAGACTTACGCTCTCCTGAAGATGATTTCACACACTGTGCCAAGGCCAAGTCTGATAACTGTGCACTTATCTGTAGAGGCTTCTAGCAAAAAATGGAATCTACCTAGCAACTAAATATTCTTAGTTTGTACATGATGTTCATACTTCCTTATGGTTCATTTCATGGAGTTTTCCTGTTTAATAGCTTGCAAATTCAACAAAGACAGAAACACTTTCAAAGTGAGTTAAGCTTACTCATGTAGGATGCCTTTATCAACCAAATACATAATATCCACAGAATGAAGTAAGGTTTTGCCAGAGAACAAGTTCAAATATAATTTTTCATTTCCTCTCCCCTGTAATCAGTAATTCTAAAATGAATCTCCATTTGTTTCCACTGGAATAAAAATGGAAAAAAAATGTTGCCTAATAAGATGATCATTGGTTTCTCTAGGAAAACATAATTTATATTTCACCTTTTGTTATCACAAAAGAGGATTTTGGTTAGCACAGCACTGGCAGAAAAACTTACAGTAGTGCTAAAAAATTCTAAAGGCTTTTGACAAATCTTTTTCAGTTCATAAGCTGTCTCTATATATTTTACAAATTGTGGGTTTTGCAGAATTTGTGAATAACCTCCAGTAAGCAAAATTACTAGCTCCATGAGAATGAATGAATAAAAAAACAAATGCAGAGATATTTTAAAGATGTTATATATACGTGCAGAGGTGAGTTTCCTAAGGAAGAAATCTCACAGATTCATAGAATCGTAGAATGTCTGAGGTTGGAAAGGACCTCTGGATGACATCTGATCCAGGAAACTCTACTTAAAGCAGAGTCACCAAGAGCAGGTTGCCTAGGATGACTGGATCTGGTCTTGTTTAACTTATTAATCAGTGACCAGGATGAAGGGATAGAGTGCACCCTCAGCAAATTTGTTGACAATACAAAGCTGGAAGGAGTGGCTGACACACTGGAAGGTTGTGATTCCATTCAGCAAGACCTGGACAGACTGGTGAATTGGGTGGAGAGGAACATTATGGGGTTCAAAAAAGGCATGTGTAGAATCCTACACCTGGGGAGAAATAATCACAGGCATCAGCACAGGTTAGCAGCTGACCTGCTGGAAGGGATCTCTGAGGAGAATGACCTAGGTGTTCAGTGGACAACAGGTTGGCCATGAGGCAGCACTGCACCCTTTTGGACAAGAAGACCAATGGTTTTCCAGGGCGCATGAAAAAGATTGTACCCAGAAGGTAGAGGGAGGTGATCCTCCCCTTCTACTCTGCCCCGGTGAGGCCATATCTGGGATATCACGTCAGTTCTGGGCTTGCCAGCTCAAGAAATAGAGGGGACTTCTGGAGAGAGTCCATCAGAGGGTCACAAAAATAGTTAGGAGTCTGGAGCATCTCCCTTTTGAGCAAAGACTGAGAGACTTGGGTCTGTTCAGCCTGAAAAAAGAGAAGGCTGAGGGGGGATCTTATCACTGCTTACAAATATCTAAATGGAGGGAATCAAGTGGATGGGGCCAGGCTCTTTTCATTGGTGCCTAGAAACAAGAGAAGAGACAATGGGCACAAACTGGAACACAGAAAGTTTCACGTGAACATGAGGAGAAAACTGATTACTTCAAGGGTGATGGAGAACAGGAAAAAAAATGCCCAGAGAAGCTGTGAGTCTCCTTCTCTGGAGATATTCAAAACCCACCTGAACACTTTCCTGTGCAATGTACTGCTTTAGCATGGGGTGGGACTAGATGATCTCCAGAGGTCCCTTCCAACTCCTATGATTCTGTGGTTCTGTATCAGGCTCCTACAAGTGACTGGCCGGTCTCACATTGAAGAATTTGCAGAATACAGTCTGGGGTGGTTGTTTAAGAATACTAAAATAAAATTAGTTCTGAATTTCCTTTCCTCAAAGAACTGCTGCGTGGTATAACTGAAAGGATTTTAAAACTCATTTTAAAATCTGGCAATCTGAACAACACTGGCATATAATTTTTCAGCAAGATGAAATATGCATGTACAAGAAGAAAGAAAAAAGCAAGATACTTGCAGTCTAATCTATTTAGCAATCTGTCTCTAATTTTAATGATGTATTTGTCATTTTATTACTCAGAAAATGTCACTGATATGAAACTGTCACTATGATATTAGAGGGGAACAGCTTGTGTTAAACTGTGCAATGTCTCTGCCAACTTTCAATGTTAGTTAAATTCTACCTCCTTAGAATTTCCCTAGCACTTTCAGTATAACACAGATACTTTACTTCATGTACTACACTTTTGTACATAGCTGCTGTACAAAATGTGGTGGATATCATAATTTATTTGGTTAGTTTGTCAGTATGAAAGTTAAAATAGCTAAAACCCACAAATCTTAGAGGCTTGGATTTCAGGTATGTCTTATTACCTTCCTATGGTTTAGTGTCAACAAGGTACTGTAGAGCAATTTGCAACATTAAACATAATGCAGAGTTCTTATAAAGTTGTAGCTCAAAGCTCACACTCAAAGAAGGAAATGTTTGCATTTGAACTAGGTGAACTTCCAGCTGAATTAAGACGAAAGGTGTTTATTAAAAGGGACGATTTCTAAAATGAAAAGTATTATTTAGGAAGGTCCAAGAAATTTTATTTCTACAATTTCTGATGTTGAATCTGTTGTTTCCATTTTGAAACAAAATCTGTCTCTTAATGATTCCTTATTGTTTTTTGTTTTTTTTTTTAATGGAAATTTGAAGATTTAAATTACTGGGCAGTTGGAAGGATTGTGAAGAATGTTTCATGTCAAACAAAGCTCAGGTGGACATTCCTTCTTACTGGCTCAAAACATTCACAGCAGAAAGCTGTAACAGGATCTTTGATTTTATACTTCAAATAAAGAATGGATGCCCAAGTCAGCAGCATGGTAGGCTTTGGGCAGCAAGGACAGTCCCAGACATGGGGAACTGGGTGCCTCCCTGGGGCTGGGGTGGGCTGAGGCGTGAACAGCCAGGGAGGGTCTGTGGTAGAGCTGGATACAGTGTCCTGTAAACTTGCTAGAACAGGGACCAATGGTCCTGGAGACTTGAGAGAGATTCCCGCGTCCAGGGCCATGGGTGGGGTCAGGAGAGCCTAGTAGTTAGGCAGGGACATTAGGGCCCATGAGTAACTCTTCATAGACAAGAAATCCAGGAAAAAAAAAAAAAAGACAGAAAAAACAACAACAACAACAACAACAAAACAAAACAGTTTCATAGCTTGCATTGTCTTAAAAATAAAAAAGAGAGAAAAAAGTTTAATCACTATAAAGAATTGATATATACATTGATTGCAGACGACTATTTAAGAACCCATTCAACTCAGCAGCTTCTATGGAGGAGCATAACTTCCAAGTTCTTCCCCGTGAATCCTCCACTTGTCATCAACATTTTACTTTCAGTCCATAAATCCTTAATGCTCATCTCAAAGCTTTTGCCCTGTTTGTAGAGCTGTGGAATCAAGTTTTACTTAATTACTTAGGATTTTTTTTTTTTTAATACTGTTCAGTTGTCTTGATCAAACAATTTATTTAATTTCAGTATTTGTTATACATTTTTCCTTCAATTCATTTCTAATATATTTTAAGTGGACTAGAGTTTAATTCAAGTTTGGAATACCAAGATTTGGGACTTTTGCACAAGCACACATAAACTTGTATTCTATAATGTAATCATAAAAAGGTTTTGACCCTGCCACATGTGAATGTTTTGGACTAAATTCTGATCTTAGATGAAGCACGTATCAGGTACAGCTATCGTCATGTAATAAATATATCTCTATATTCTATCAAATAAACGTCAGGTCTGGTATACAATCTGTCATTTGTAATTCTGAATCCTGAGAGATGTGTCTAGACAAGTAATATAGATGCTGGAAAGATATATACTCTAAATTCTGCTCCAGAGCAGGGGCCAGTTATAGGTGTTCCCCACAGACTCTGAAATAACTGGACTGAATGTAAATATATTAGTGTTTTTTCTGCATTGTCTTTCATCTATACAAAGACATATAATAAGTCTCTGAATAATAAGCAACTGCACCTTGTCTATTTCTATGGGAGTTCATAGAATCAGAGAATCAGAGAATCAGAGAATCAGAGAATGGCTTGGGTCAGAAGGATCATCGAGTTCTAATGCCTCTGCCACAGGCAGGGTTGCCAGCCACTAAATCAGGCTTTAGATCATGTTGCCCAGGGCCCCATCCAACCTGGTCTTGAACACTTCCAGGGATGAGGCATCCACAACCTTTCTGGGCAGCTTGTACCAGAACCTGTGAGTAAAAAACTTTTATGTGAGTAAAAAACATTTAATCTAAATCTCTACTCTTTTATTTAAAAAAAATATTTTATTAAAAAAATATCCTACCGCTATCTACTCATGCAAAGAGTTGACCATCCTGTTTATAACCTCCCTTTAAATACTGGAAGGTCTCAATAAAGTCTGTCTAAAGCCTTCTCTTCTCCAGGCTGAACTCCCAACTCCCTCAGTCTGTCTTCATAGGAGAGATCCTCCAGCCCTCTGATCATCTTCACAACTCTCCTCTGGACTCCAAAAGCTCCACACCCCTCTTGAGGGGTGGAGGACCTGGACACAGTAGTCCAGAAGAAGACTCATGAAGACAGAGAGGGACAATCACTTCCCTCTCCCTGCTGGCCCCTCCTCTTCTGATGCAGCCCTGGATACTGTTGGCCTCCTGGGCTGAAAGCACAGAATGCTGGCTCATGTTAAGTTTTTCATCTACCAGGACCCCTAAGTCCTTCTTAGCAGGGCTACTTTCAAGGAGTTCTTCAAATCTGTATATGTATCTAGGATAGCCAGGCTTAAGTGCAACACTTCACACTTGGCCTTTTTGAACTCCATTGAATTCACATGAGCCTACCTTCTGATCTTGTTCAGGTCCCTCTGGATGACATTCCTTCCTTCTGCTGTTTGAACTGCATCTCTCACCTGGGTATCATCCACAAAATTCCTGAGGGTGCACTTGATCCCATCATCTATGTCATTGATACAGATATTAAGGAGTACTGGTCCCAGGTCAGGCCCTTTGGGTACACCACTTCTCACTCGCCTCTACCTGGACATACAGTTATGCAAACTGAAATTAAACCAAAAGTAAATTTGAATGTATACCCTCATCCATACATTTCCAGTTGTTGAGACTTTTGATGACAGACTATGCTCTATTTTTAAAAAGATAAAAGGAATGTGCGGGAACCATTAACATTTTTAAGGTCAGTTTTGGAAATCTTATTTATGTTTATGGTGTTTCTGGCTTAGGTACTGTATAAAAAAGTCCCTCCTGCAATTGTTACCCACATTCACCCAGTTAGAGCACTTTACAAATTTAACTAATTTAATTGTGTCTTCAAAGGAAGGGACTTATCAATGAAACTTAAATTTATGCTTGAAGCTAAACATATGTTTATGAAGGAACCCAAAACAGATCCTAAGAGGTTGTGTTATCCATTCATGTTGATATTATGGTGCTAAATGTGTCAGGAGCTGAATAATCTACACATTCTGACTGAATCTCTGTAGGCATATTTAGTATACAGAATTAATATTGCAAAGTCTGCATATGAGATTGTCTCTCACCACTTTGAACATTATGACAGAATTGAATAGCTTAAAAACACACAGGATGGTGATAAAATGTACAGATTCTTCTCTTGCTAGATGTATGATGTTTCCTGCTGTGAAATGTTTAAATTGGACGAAACCTGATGTATTAGTTATCATGGTCAGCTATCTTGTACATGATAAACTGACTGTTTTCTTTTATGCAATATGTCCAAAAGCAGCTATGTTAGGATTCACATCAAAGATATCCTGTTAGGAGAAATATCCACAGCTGATTCTTGTACTCTTCCAGCTACCAAAGCTTCACACAACTAGCAGCAGAGTCCCTAGGAGCTGTACCTTAGTTTTTTTTTTTTTAATTTCATGCTTTGACAGACTGCACTACATCTGCCCATACATAAGAATTAATCAAATGAAATATCTCTGCTGAGATTTGCCAGCTGCTTTTGACTGCTATGTGGCAGCATGAAGCTGTACAGCAGTTGAAGAAATTTATGGCAGCTCTCTATCATCAGAGACACACAGCAAAGACAAAATCTGCTGCTGAGCCTGACCTTGGCATATTTCAGAATATTTTTATACTTCACATCATCATTCAACTGATTCTTACAGTAGAACTCTAGAGATCACCTGCATGAATAGTAACATTAATCCTATGTGATAGAGCTGACTGACCCTCTAGCATATATTACAACAAGCACTAAGGTGACGGAACCTCCTGTAATCAGATCAGTTCTATTTCATGTTATCTTTCTACTGGAATAAACATTCAAGTTTTTTGGGAAACCCTAGCCCATTTAGTTATGCCTTAATACACCACTACACAAACTGTCCCTCTCTGCAGCTGCAGTTTTGTGCCAGATTACAGGCAGGCAGTGTTTCATTGTGAAAAAATCTACATGAGGGCAGTCCTCAATAATGTGAAATACTGGACAATATCCCTAGGGCTTTAAAGGTGAAATGTCAGGTACTTGAAGATCTTCCTGGTTTTTATATTCTATGAAATATTTTAATTTCCTTAGAGCTGATATTGTGTTTGTTTTGAACTTAAGACAAAATATTAGAAGAGATCTGGAGGAAAGTCCAGCACACAAGTGACTAATAACAATCTAATCCCCCTGTACTATTGGAGGAAAATATGTTTTTGTTTCTTTCTTCTTAGTCAAGTAAACAGATAAATATTTTTCCCCTGGCTTCAATTACAGCAAGTTGGCTTTACAGAAGAATCCTTTCAGTTTTGATTTCCTGTCAGCTTTACTGAAACATGACCACAGAGTACAGTATTCTCTTGATGTGATTTTTATAGACTCTAAGCCTTAAAAGGAGTGTTTCTAAATCAAATAGCAATACATTCCAACTTGGATGGGTTGGTTTGTTTTATCTCTGCAGTATATCTCCACTTTTAATGAATGTGTGAAACTGGGAAAGTGGTAGAGAAAGGATGTGGCTTGAAAGAAAACATTTTTTAAAGTTCTCTTACCTTGATTTCCATCTCCTAAACTGAATTCAAAAGCTTGACTAAATGCACACACAGACATAAACTGGTTCAAGCTGCTTTTTCAGTCTTCCCATAGCAGGTAGAAAACAAATAAAACCAAACCAAACTGTCTTTAAACCCCATGTACAAAGGGCTTGTCTCGGGGAAGTCAGCGCCATACTGTCATTTTTCCTTTAAGCGGTGCTTTTTATAGATGGATCTTCCAGAGAAAGAGATCTAACAGCAACAGGTGTCATGAGCTGTGATCAAAACCTGCATGGTTCCTAAGCTGCTTTCTTACAGCTTGGTGCCCTGAGAACTAAAATTACTGTCCTACTTTCTCATTCATAAATCTCCCTGAGTGTAGCCCTGAAAATATTTCCTCCTCTGTTTCTACAGAACTGTTCTATTTCAAGTCAGACTTTAATTCCCTACTCATGTGCAAGTGGTAGCCAATCTTGAAGAGAAATCAAAAACTGTATAAGGAGCAATCTCTTCTAAAAGTTACTGTTTTTTTCTAGAGTGAGTGCTATTTTTCTTCTCTCTCACACACCATGGAGCTTAGTCTTTACAGGCACGGTCGTTGAAGAGAGGAAGGCAAATGCAGAAATGCAGTGTGGTGTGATCACAGCACTTCATTCTTTCATCATGCTCAACGAATTATTTGCTCTGTACTTTGCAGAATAAAAATGTCCTGCAATAGAAGAGTAGACAGTTCAAGCACATCACTTGCACCAGTCCTACTCTTCCCTGTTTATTTTCTCCTGGTCAGCATTAAAATAGAATAATAAAGCAGCAAGCAAACAAATACGAGCAAGAAAATCCAGCTGAGAAGAAAAATAATTTGAGTTGTTGTTTGTCAGCAGTGTTGAGGAATATCCTGGACCACACTGTGCCTATGCAAACACCACTACCTTCTCTGCCTCCATTCCAGGAGGGGAAGCCATGAACTTATGTTAAGTGTTTTAAATAAACATTCACAGGAATAGGAGAATGACAAAGCTGCATTTAAATATTTCAGAGAGAAGCACATCCAAAATTTTTGTTTGGCACCCAGGTGAGGTGTCTTCCAGTAAACCTTGGTTTATTAAGCTCACATGAGCTTCACAGACTCCCTCCTGTATTTAGTTAGAAACTGCTTTACAGGTAAGGAATATTTTACGAAGTGAAGTATTTGTCAGTGAAAAGGGAAACAATTTCTGTACTCAGTGGGGAGAGTCTGGAATTGTTGTGACCACCAACCTCTCAGAAGTCTGCCCTAACACTGACAGGGTGGAAAACTACAAAACTCTGCTGCTGCTTTAAAAGGGAATGCACAATCCATAATCAAATAGGCAGGGATACACCTCTCCAGAGGAAACTACACAGAGAGGGATCCTGGGGAGGCAGGCTGGAAAGAAAACAAATAGATTTCAGTTGGAAAGCAGCCTGGTCTCTGTCAAACATGATAGTAAAACTGACATAGTCTTGCAGACAGAGTTGGTAAGATCAGTATGTCATGATGGAAAACTCGCTGATAGGAAAATTTGGGGATAGATTTAATGCAAAGGCTATCTAAAGAAAATATATATATTTTTTAAGCACGTGCATAAACAAGAAAGAAAGGTAAATGAAGCTAAATGAAAACTTCAGAAGGAAGTTAAACTCAGCAATTTGAGTTGCATAGACTAGAAAGTCACTAACACTAAGTAGAACTAGAGATAATTAAAGAATACCATGTTTACAGTCTCTTTGCTAAGATAAAGTGGGATGTCAGCCTGGAAAACCCATCCAGCAGTGTAGAAGAGACTCATAACCAAATTGATTAGGATAGCAGCCCAGAAAGTGCGCCAGTAAGAAAGCAGGTTTCTACAGGAAAATGTTTTGCTTTAAAAACAGACTTAGCACTAAGCCCTGCCCTTACTGATAACTAACAAAATTAAAATGCAATAAAAGGGAAAAAGCATCTGGAAGGGTCTCTAAGGGCCTGTGCACCATTTCAATAGACACTGTGGGTACACATGTTTAGCATTGATTCACTAGACTGTTTAGACATCTTTAGAGCCAGGGCTGAGCTTGTTCATTTCTAACATTTAGCGCCTTGATGTGCAGCCTACAGTTGCACTGATGGGTCCAAACTTGAACACAGCTGGTTGAACACTAATCGAGTCTATTCATCTGCTTCCAGGACAATAAGCACCAGTGAGAGGGCCTATGTATTGCTTTAGGCAAAACAGATACTTATGCTTGCACACAGAGAGAAATATGCTCACACAAATACATATGTAAACAGGCTGTCAGGACAGAAATGAATGGATTGGCTTGGACCAGCTATTCCAGAGTATGTTTCTAGGAACTCATTTTCGTGCATTTTATTCATGTAGTCACACTGCAGTTCCCCCAGCCATGGCACTGGACAAAGTACTCTGTGTGTTAGGATTGAAAAGATTGAGCAGGAAATGAAAGAAACCAGCTGAGGGTAAGTGTGGCACACAAGTCCCTCCCTCACAGTTCCGGTTTCTATTACAGAATTCTGTACAACATCAGGATGTGAAAAATTCGTACTACTGAATGTCACCACTAACCTTACTCTTGTTTTTCTTGATCATCAGACAAAAATAAACAGTCCTGGTGTACCTTTCCTCTCAGATTGTCCTATTCCTAAATCAAGGCGTTCCAGTTGGCATTTTGGATTATAGGGAAATCCCAGGTTGTAACTTTTTTCCTGAAGTATCTGCGTGGACTAAGGAGTTCTGAATGATCAGCTAGATAACACTGCAAAGGCAGCTGCATGCATTTGTATGAGCGCGGTGCACATATGGTTGTGTGCCCACATGTAATCTGTATCATTTTGTGTGAGCCTCTGGCTATTATGAACAGTTTGGAATGGATGGCTGCAGAGCACCTCCCACAGATAACAGCCTCACTGATGTGGAGTATGTAGAAGCCCCTAGCATCTACCTACCGTTCCCCTGTGTTAATACACTTGATCACAACCTAGGAACAACTGTGTGGGTATCCTGGTAGCTGTGAACATTTCAGGACAGCAGGTATTTTTCACATCCTATAGGTATTCTTGGAGACTTATACTGAAGATGTTGAAAAGCAGAAAAAATAATGCTATGTGGGGACTTTTCCAACAGAAACTTAAACTTCAGAAAATGATAGTGTTGGGCAGTCATGGGGACTCATCTGCCTTGTGGTGAAGCACCTGCTTTTCTCAGCATTGATTTAAGACAGAGAGAGAAGAAACTAGGTGGTAGTGGTAGTTTTGTAACTGCTACATGAAGTTCCAATACTGTTAAACTCAGTGCTGAGCAGCAGATGGTATATTTATGCCCAAGACGTGAGACTATTGTTGACATGGTTTGTAGCAGCAATGTTGATGTAAATGCCTATTTCCTCAGATTGTGTATCATGATGACATTAATCCACAAGGAAAGAAAACCATCTGGAAAATTGTCAGTTAGTATAATCTGAACTGAATTAAATACCATAAACTCATGTTACTTAAGGTAAAAATTCTCTTAAGCTGAGAAAAGGACTATACCACTTGTGGTTCAGCTAGCCTCCTCTAATCCAATCTGTTCTCCTAATGTCTTATTTTCTGCCTCGTTTTTAATAAATTGCTGTGAATTACACTCTCTTGTATAACTTCTCTTCCAGTAAGATATTTTTCATAACCAAACTGAGGGCAGCACTATCTTAAATAGACATATATCTCAAGACATCCCTGAGATTTCTTAGGTTCTGCAGTTTTACAGGTTTTTCCTATATTGCTTTTACTCTATGAATAAATAAATAAATAAATAAATTAATTAAAACTAACTGCATACATCACATTGCTGTTGTTATTGGTTTTATCATCATCATCATTTTAATGAAAAAATATTTTAATTGGAAGCAAATTGCTCTGACTGAGTAAAGCTTCAGTGGAACTTCAATGACCATGTTTGAATGAAAGCATATACTTTTCTTCTCCGCCACACAGGATCAATTTGGAACATGCCTTGAGTGCTTGAAAAAGAATCAGAGCATTTACAAGGATGGCCAAAAGGTTCAGGAGGAGGATTTAGGATCTGCCCACTAGCCCTAGATAATGGGCTGACATTAATTTCAATGCAAGTAGGATTAGATCTTCAGATATAGAAGCACAACATGTATAACATCTTCTGTGACCATATGGTATCACTGCACTTTCTCAAGTGTCCTGAACCAGAGTCAATCAGCTCTTATGTTATTCTGCTGCAACTTTTCACACCAAAGAACCTATGGTATAAAAATTGAGACTGAAAAATTTGTCTGTTCATTTTAGGTCTTACTTAGGTCTTGAACTTTTTATGATTTGCTTTTTTCCTCCCAGCTGTTTTCTTTCCTATTTATTGTAAGTGGTTTTTACTGGGACATAGTTGACCAGAAGTCGGTGCTTTTGAAGGCAGAGTTGATACACAACTGAACTCTTCTAAATGGCCTGCTCTGTTTACACAAGGCTTGCTAAATAACAAAGAGCAGAAATCAAGTACTGATCATCTGTGTGGTTTTCATCATTTATCATCTGCAGATTACAGTGTTCTTGCAACTGCAGAAGATAAAACCTTAACAGGAGGTTGTAATAGAAAGGCAGTATCCCTTTGTAGATCTTTGTTATTCAAGCAGTTAATTCTCGTGGCTCCCAGAAAGTAGACAGGTGACAAGTTTTGACATACAGACTGCACCTAGATTTTTATAATTTTGGAAGCATGCCTTCATGGTTGAAGTTATTGGCAAGCTTCCCATTGGTTTCAGGAGTTCTCCATAAAATCCATTGATTTTATGAACCAATTAGAAAATCCCCTTTTTGGACTACAAATAAAAAGAATGAAATATTTGCAATGGAAGATTCATAATCAGAATTCAAACATCCTGTACATGAAATCATTTGAGGAATGATTAATTATTTATATAGCTGGAGATGTTGCATATATGTATTTAAACTATCAAAATTTCAGTGTAACCAGAAATGCATAGAACTTAAAAATTTCATCTGGATAATGAAAAACAAGCTGTGAACTTACTGACCCTTACTTGAACTTGCTGAACCAGATTGCCATGATGTTATAGGAGCTTGACAGTACTCAGCTGGACAGAGATACTCATCCGGTGATGCTAGTAATGTTCACAATTGTTTCCTTTTTTTTTTTTTTTTTTTTTTTTTCCCCTAGCAAATGCTGTTGACTGTTCTTGATATTAAGTACATCTAGTATAGCGTCTAGGTTTGTTCTCTTTGCATCAACTAACGTACCACTAATAATACTAAATAGTAGTGGAGGCTCTTTCCTGAAATGAAATTGATCATGCTAAGAGACATATTTTAAATGCCAAACAAATCACAGTGGAACTGTAAGAAACTAGAAGCTTTGTGTCAAATACTTATGTTTAGATTAAGCACACACTTTTCAGTCCAAATTACTCTCCCTGCAGTATGCTTCGGTAATTGTCTATGCAGAATTCCAGTATCAGTCTCTTGAACAGGCTCAGCAGGATCACACCTTGATTTGGTTTTCTCTTTCATTTCATGCACGATCTCGGTATCGAATACATGAAGATCTTTAAAGTCCTCTTTACTTGGCACAGTAAAATTCTTTACTGAATTTAGGAGTGGTAGACATTCATTTTACTAAGGCCTTTTTCAAATAATGCAGTTCCGAAGATTCTTCTTTAAATAAGAAATATAGTGCTAATTAGGTTGATATTTTTTTATAAAATACTTTATTAAGAATAATAAGAGTAAACAAGGTTACAAAAATACCAACTTTATTAACTAGTGAAGATGCCATTAATTACAGAAGATTATAATACAGGTTATAACCACAGTGTTCCTTTTTTGTTAGGCATTCGGTCAGTTATCATTATTGGAAGCATTATTTTTCCCACTAAAATATGAAAAAATACTCTTATCATACACTGAATTCCACAGGCAGCTCCCTGAATTGATCCCACACAAGGAAACACCATACACAAATGCCCAAGATCATATCTAAAAAGGAACACTGTAAAATTTTAGGATGAAAAGCCATGTCAGTTCCTGCCAGCAGCCCTAACATTCATAAAACAATAATATACCAGTGCATGTGAGGGAGGAAGAAAATAACTGATAAGGAAAGACTAAACAACCAATACTATTGGTTTTATATAGGTTTCATGAGAGTGAACTGGTTTACAACCAGCCTTCCATAAAGATGGCAATAAAGCCTCGCCTGCTGTTGCAGTTGCTGCGTAGTCCAGAACTGGGGTGCTTTTCGGTGTAAAAGGATGCATGTAGTTCAGTGCACAGCTGTAGGGAAAAGCACTGAGCAAATTTCAGCCCCTACATTTACTGATTTCAAGGGACATTTTGCCTGAGTAGATTTTGATCCTCAGAAGTATATTTGGACCCTAGTCTGAAAAACCATACCTCAAGTGAGTAGTTTTGTCAAGTACATTGGTATTACATACAGCAAAGGTCTGCAGAATGCCTGGGAGAATTTTAATTTCAAACTACAGAAGATTTCAGCCGTAGCAGCAAAGATTTGGACCAGTACATTCCCAATGAGAGCTATAGTTTCTCTGAGGATCATGAGATTTAGGAGAGAAAAAGAGAGAGGGAAAACAACCAACCAACCAACCAACCAAACAAACAAAAACTTATTTTTAAAAGGCGAAATATTTCCATTAAGGAAAGGAAGAAGCCCCAAAAAAATCAGTCATTGAGTCAAACTAACTTCAGCAGCTCAAAATCAGGTTTTAGGTTAGAAAGTTTTGTATCCAGTTATTACACTTTCCAGAGTCCATAGATTAGTTGCAGCAAGGAAAAGGAAGGCAAAATTCAAAGGAATTTAAGAATGTCCTTAGATAAGAGTTTAGGTTCTGTATCCTTTAATTATAATATTAACAAAATAACATCTGCAAAATAAAGTCCAGATCCCACTGAAGTTAGTAAGAGGCTTTTCAGAAATTTAGATGGGCACTAGATTAGGTCCACCTGTTATCATAGAGAGAAATATGTCAGAACAATGAATGAGTATCTGTAGAGTGTCCTTTCTTAAGAGAATCCTGTAGTTATAACAGTTGCCCGGCACGGTACCATTGGTACCAACAAGAAATATTCACAGGAATAAATGAAGTACAAATTCATTACCACATACCATTATTCTTCTCTTCCCTTGCTTTTCAGAGTCTCATGTGCCCTCCATAAAGAGATAGGGAGAGCAAGAGCACCTGATAAGCAAGTGCATACAAACATGTGAAGTTCTGGAGCATCAACTCTGCACAACTTATTTTACTGAGGTGATGCCTAGAACAAACAGGTAAAATTCCTTACACATTGTCTAACAAAAACCAGTATTTTTTAATCATATATATATATATGTGTGTGTGTATATATATATAAAAATCACGGCCTTCTGCACAGCAGAAGATTACAACTAAAATATTTTAAGATTCAATTTTTTAGATAGACATAACAAAACGCCTGCACATATAATACAGTGAGCACATAACAATTCCTAGGGTACGAAGAGTGAACATGGAGTTATGTATTTCATCCACATTCTGCTAATGGCTGAAAACAAAACTCACTTGAAGTTTTTTCATAAGTCTCTCTCAAAAAGTTAATTCTTTCAATATGCTGTGTTCAGTATATGCTTAGTAAGAATACAGTCTTTACATAAATGGCAATAGTTAATTGTAAATACAACAGGCTAAGTCCTGCCCTCTTTAATCCTGGTGAGTAAGAGAGACCAAAAGGAGTATGAAGGCTTCAGAAGCAGCCAGAATAGATAGACCATCCATCTAGCATCCATACCTCCAGGTCTCCAGTATAGGGAAGTTGCTTCTGTTGCAAAGAAACTATTTACATCAGGAGGAATTTCAGATGCTCTGCTTCCTAAAATATTTCTTCCTATGCACCAGTCGATGTTGCTGGATGCTTGACACAAATCTCTGTAAGCCAAGCCATTTAAGCTTAGGCTGAAATTCATCCTATTTGACTAGGAGATGTAAGCATATTTGAGACTCACTGTAGCAAAAGTGCATTGCTGAAGAAAATAATTTGGTGAGTTAACATGAGAATGGCCTCCCATGACAGCTCTTCTGAAATGGTTACTTTCTGCCAGGGCAGAACTCAGCCCTGCGTCTTTTGAATGAAATAAAATGTTCTTTTATATGTCTACATCATCATGTCAAGTTAGTGGCTATGCAATTAGATATGATCCATATACCTTACAATTTGCTACTGGAAATATATACAATTACACTGTCAATAGTGAAGTAATAGTGCAGTTACTTATGCGATTGCATGTACAGTAGTAAAAATAAATGGATAGGTGTTGTATTTACTTTCTAGAATTTACAAGGTAGTCAGTGCCACCTATAACATATTGCCAGCTCCTAATTGTATAATAATTCCAGACATAGACTTGCATACCTAAAGGGGAACAAGCACTTTTCACAGATGCTGATTATTTGTCCCTTTTCCAAATCAGCATAAAGGGAAATGACAGTTCTACATGCAGGCAGGAAACACAAGGTGCTTAACTACTAGTGATGTTTTCCCCATTTTGGACAAGATTATCTCCCTGCAATAATTTTATTGCCCTGAAAGGGACTATACAAAGAACACATTTTTGACCAAATTTAGGTAAGATCTTATTAAATATCTGAAGTCTCTGAAAAGTTTATCAATATATATCTCATTTTCCTACTACTGTCTTTCATCCAGGTGCCAGATTCAACTATTTTTTTTTTCCTGTTGTTAATAAAGTAACTTTTAAATAAATATGTAGAATCCTTTCAATTTTTAACACTTACCTCTTGAGAAGGATTTGGACATATTTAGTTTAAATACCTTTTAATGTCAAAAGTCCGTCAGTTGCAAATCAAGACTACTTTTTCAAATCTGATTAGATATACTTTCTAACATTGTAAATTCACAGTTAGTTCTGTGACTAACTTTGAACAAATGATCAACAGTTTGCTAACCAGTTCATTTCTACATATCTTTACATATCCAGAGAGTTTTTTGAGATACCTCTTAGGGGACCACCTTCACACCGAAGAGACCAAGTACAGACATAGAGCCTATGAGCACTGTGTAACAGGAAGTGATACTGACTTCTGTGTGAACCCCACTGATTGAAGGCCTGTCAAAGTTTGTCAATGATGGAAAGATTAATTTCAAAAGGGATGATTTTTTTAATGAAATATTGGCATTTTTGACCTCTCTTAAGAGGGTATGAGAAATAGTGTTATGTATGCTGTCTTTGATACATGTATACATCTCCCAGTAGAACTATTGTCATATCTGAAGAGAAGTGTATGGCTCATAAAAAGAAGAAGCAGTTGTGTTAAATAAAGCTATAATATGTTACTCCTTCTAAGATAATCTGAAGAGCAGCAAAAAAAGAGGTCATGTGATCTTTTTGTACAAAACCGTTAATCATCCAGTAATAATGTCTTTCCAAAATTTTTTACCCATTCAAGTATCTTCAGGAGATATGTCACCATACTTGCATATACTGTAAGTTACTTCAATATTTATAAAACAACACTGATAGACAAAACACCAATAACACCCATAAATATTAAAAGAAGTTCAACAAACTTGACTATCAAGTAGTTTAAAAATGGTTGATCTTTACATTACATCTTAATTCTATGCTGTCCAAAATCTCTCTGTAAATGGAAGCTGTTGAGTTCTTCAGGGCTTTCTGTAGGTCATCATAATCTTGTGTATCCATCGGGAGTAATATGAGACTCGAACAAAAATCCCAGGACGATTTCGAATGGCACATCCACGGCCAGGAACGATGACACCCACTACTATTTTTAGCCTGTTTTGTTCACAAACCAAGGGACCACCATAATCACGCTACGGGGGAAAAAAAAAAAAAAAAAGAGTGTCATCTAAAATGCCTCAAGACGTAGTGCCCACAGTGCCCATCTGTCCCCTACTGCTTGCTTTCTGTTGGATTGGACACAGCTCAATGAACAGGCAATAGAATTACCTTTACTACAGGACAAACCCCAGCGTCTACTATCTTTTTTACAACAAGAACTTATTATGAACCAACATCAAAATAATCTTTTGTTTATTCATATGCAAGTAATCTTTCTTTACATATAATTCTATTGTCATCAGACTACCAGTTCTTATTCTCCTGTTTCAGATACATGTAAGTATGATATTTATGGATGTCATCTATCTGGACTTCTCCAAAACCTTTGACATGGTCCCTCACCACATCCTTCTCTCTAAATTGGAGAGGTATGGATTTGAAGGATGGACTATTCAATGTTTTAGGAATTATTTGGCTGGATGCAGCCAAAGGGTTGTGATCAGTGGTTCTGTGTCAGGGTGGAGGCTGATCACAAGTGGTGTCCCTCAGGGGTTGGTCATGGGACCCGTGCTGTTTGACATCTTCATCAGCGACATAGATGTGCATCAAGTACAACCTCAGCAAGTTTGCAGATGATGCCAAGCTGAGCAGTGCAGTTGATATACTGGAGGGAAGGGAAGCCATCCAAAAGAACATGAACAGGCTAGAGAAGTGGGCCCATGAGAACCTAATGAGGTTCAGTAAGTCCAAGTGCAGGATGCTGCACTTGGGTTAGGGCAATCCCTGGTACTTATAGAAACTGGAGGAAGATCTCCTTGAGAACAGCCCTGCGGAGAAGGACTTGGGAGTCCTGATAGATGAGAAGCTGGACATGAGCCAGCAGTGTGTGCTTGCAGCCCAGAAAGCCAACTGTGTTCTGGACTGCACTAAAAAGGGTGGTCAGCAGGGAGAGGGGGGTGATTGTGCCCCTCTATTTGGCTCTTGTGAGTCCAGAGGAGAGCCACTAAGATGATCAGAGGGCTGGAGCACCTCTCCTATGAGGAAAGGTTCAGGGAACTGCGATTCTTTAGCTTGGAGAAGAGAAGGCTCTGGAGAAACCTCATTGTGAACGTCCAGTACTTGAAGGGATCATATAAACAGGAAGGGGAATGGCTGTTTACGAGGGTAGATAGTGATAGGACAAGGGGGAATGGTTTTAAACTGAGACAGGGGAGGTTTAGGCTAGATATTAGGAGGAAGTTTTTCTCAGAGGGTGGTGACATACTGGAGAGGTTGCCCAAGGAGGTTGTGGATGCCCCATCCCTGGAGGCATTCAAGGTGAGGCTGGATGTGGCTCTGGGCAGCCTGGTCTGGTGGTTGGCAACCCTACACATTGTAGGGGGTTTGAAACTAGATGATCATTGTGGTCGTTTTCAACCCAGGCCATTCTGTGATTCAGTGTTCCTATGATTCTATGATTCTATGATTCTTTTTATAATGAGGAGAAAGTGAGTTGACTAATAAACATATTCTTTGTGATAACAGTCTTTCTTCAGAGACTACTGAGAGTACTAACTACTATTACTATGCATCTGGCAGTCAATTGTATTCCAGCACACTAGGATGAGAATCTATGAACTAATTGGTAGAATAAAAATTTTAAAATTAACATTTTGCAGAAAAAGAGACATAATTTGTTTAAACACTTATGTTCAGCATTCCGAGAGAATGAGACACGTATTCACCACTGTATGTATTTAGTGGAAATTTGGTGTATGTCCAAGATCAAGGACACATTCACCATTAAAGCTGTCTAGATAAATTAGGGTGAAACAGTAATTTAGTTACATTGTCATAGATCTTGGACTTGAATATAGAATTTTTTTATCCAGGCAAAACTGAATCTAGCAAATCAGTAGCAAAATTAGGCAGTAAGTGTTTGTATTGGATAGGTAGACAGAAATTTAAAAGACAAAAGCTAGCACTTAACATTATTGGATTTTTGTTTGTTTGATTTTTCTGAATCACTAGAGAAATGACAGTGCTTGACATTTATTTATTTTAAAATTACAAAAAGTTTGATTTGACTGATAGTAATCATGAGGTAGCTAGCTCTTGAGGAGTAGTAGTTGTTGTAGGCCTCATGTAAGGATGAGGATTTGGCTGTGCGCATTTGTAGGTTGTGTTGGCTAGGCAAAACAGAACAAAGTAGATCAATCCATGTGAGATTATCACAGTTATTGCCCTGAGAATTATCAGAAGGTTTGGATTATTCTTGCAGCAATGACTAAACCCATATAGCATACAGATGAATAAGCAATCTTTGTATCATAGACAGATTGAGATGGTCATCAGTGTGCCTCCTAGATCAAGGCTTAGAAAAAGAAAATTTAGGTGGTCTGATAGAGGTCCTATTAGTACGATAACTTGTATGATACCACACTTGCCTAATTTGAGTAGTAGAGTAGTGATTAGTATTATGCCTGCAATAGCGAGCTTCTACATGGACTCTGGGGGGTCATAGATGTAGGTCATATAGTGGGACTTTTACTATGAAATTGTAATTTAGATACATTCACATAGATTTGGGACTTGAACACAGACACTGCAGTATTAATCCAGGTGAAATTTATACTGAATCTAGCAAACTAGCTGCAAAACTAGGTAATAAATGTTTGTATCTCATAGCGAGATGCTGTTTCAAAAAATAAAAGCTAATGTTTAGCACTCTTCTCTGGCTCAGAAGACAAACAACAACGTGCCTTATCTGGTGGTTGGCAACTCTGCCCATGGTATGGGTTTCCAACTAGATGAACTTTGAGGTTCCTTCCAACCCAAGCCATTCTATGATTCTATGATTTGATGTTTGACCTTTATTTCTTTCTGGTTTTGTTTTTCTAGCTGGCAGCAGATTATAAACAAACAATTGTCAGTATCATCAAAGCTGCTCATAAAACACTTTCAAGAGTGGAGTTTTATCTGCCAATCTGATTTTGTTTCTCCGCTTGTTCTTTAGAGAGCAGAGTGGCTTCAAAGGGGAACTCAGGGAGCAGAATAGCATGCATTAATTAAGACTGATTGCTAATATTAATCAATCAATTTCTCACTGCAAGGGAAGACAAAGTGCAGGATTCCCAGCAGGCTTCCATCTATCCAGATATTTCATTTATAAACCTTCACATGTCTAAGAGCTCATCTAGGATGAAATATTTTATTTTTAAGAAAAAAAAATGTAGTAATAAAGTGGATCCTGTGATATATTAATAGTAAGTGGAACAGACTTCATCTTGATGAAGACCTGTTTCTCCTATGGGTTGGTAGTATCTGTGGGTAGGGAAGAATTCACATTAGTGTTAGGAAATCATCTCTTTTTCTCCAGATATTAAATGCATACTGATACTCAGGACTGCCTTTCTTCCAGACATCATCTCATCAGACAGATTTTCAACAGCAAAAAAAGATATCTTCCTATGATGAATGATTTATAGAATTTCTCCTCAGATGTCTTTTCTCCAACAACACTAGTCCCAAGAAAACCAACTGTATTAAACTCTGTGGTTACCAAAGCATCACTTTCTTCTCTACTCATTGAGATATGGCTGAAGCTTTCTTAGGGAGACCAAACTTCTCACTCCTCTGACTAATACTGTATCTCAGTATGTTTTTGAATCTTTCTGTTTACTTCATAACTTTATTAACTCCACTAAGCAGTGAACTTTTTTTTTTTTTTTTTGAATGTTGCATGGAAATCCTCATCTAGCTAAGGAGTTCAATTCGCTCAAATCTTTAGTTGCTGCTCAATCAAAATAAATTGCTGTTACTAGCACACAGCTCACTTTAGGCCTTATTATACAAAAGACAAATTTATTTCAGTCTAGCAAAGTGTTTGGACACCCAAGTATATTTAACATGAGTAGTAGCACAAAGTAACTTATGGAAAGAAACTTCTTCCCACACTTCAGCAACAAATACATCATTAGAAACACGAATCATTTTCCAGTGCAGAAGATCCATATACATTTTTTGTGCACAAGTTTGATGCAGAGAGAATAACTACAAAAACAAACAAACAAACAAACAAACAAACCCTCAAGTAAATTATTTCCCATAAAGAAAAAGTAAGGTTGATAGCTCTTAATACATTCTTAGAAAATCTAATATTTACCTCACAAGGCCCAGCACCAATGGTTTCAGCCACAGCACAGATTTCTGACTCATTTACCGTGATCTTCCCTTTGAGATACTGGTTGCATTTCTCATTTCCCAAAATAAATAGGTTTGCTACCCGGAGAAGGCCATCATAGTTAGGTACTAGGATTAAAAGAGAATAAAGACTTTATTCTATTTATTGAAGATGCAATCTGGATGAACTTACTCTGATATCTTAACTCATTGTACTTTGTTCCCAGTACTCATATTTTCATTCATCCTCACTGTTATCAGTAATTTGTCCGTTAAAGATTTTTTATATTTGCTACAAACAAAATTTGCAATAAATGTTCTTGATGTGCATGTCTCTTTAGTTCTCTGAGAATGTCTGAGGAGGTTTTTAGTATTGGAAGAAAGGGATAGATTCTACTGCCAGCTTGCTTTGGCATATCACAGAAGTCAGGAAAAGTGTGAAATATTGTCACTGCTGTTAGCAGAGCGAGGATTTCACTGCCTGCCTTAAACAACGGTTAACATGTAATGGTGGCTGCCATGGCCTAAGCAAGGATGTGTAACTTGTAAAATACCATAGCAGTACGGGGTTTTTCTTGTTCTGCACTGGCTCAGGTACACTGAATGACTTTGTACCTGCAAGAGCAGAGCCACAGCTTTATGCAATCTCCATTCGTCAGTGTGAAGGTCAGGAAGCAGGAGCCCCGTGGAGCTTGTTCTTGTTTGCATGTCAAAAGACAAGTCTGTGCAAGCTGTGAATTAAAATAGAGGGCCTAGACCTGTCCATTCTCTGTACAGTGATCAATAAAAAGTGTCAGCTTTGCCTTTCACAGAATTGTTATCCTGTTTACTTGAATACAAAAATGAATGTAGCACTTCTTCCTTCCCAGGCTGTGATGCTATGAGGATTGTATTAAGTAGCATATAAAATATGGTACAAAGTCCTTGGATGATGGATGTTATGTATTTACGGTATTACGTAACTCCACAACAGTGAAAATTCCCTTCTGTATTCTCTTAAACTAAGCTTTCCTATGATGCTGCACCATGCCCCAGCCCTACGCACCTTTGACAGCCATTCTCCCCATAGGATATCTTATACAGCCATGCTGGGAACATTAAACACAGCCATGTACAGGAGGGTTGGCACTGATTATTTGCCTTCCACTAAGAAATTTTTGAAGTCTCTCCTTTGCAAGGGAGAGAACCTTAGAATTGCAATGTTGTTTCTGCTCCTGCTTTCAGGACAGCATTAATATGTTGTTGCTGCTTACTAAGGATCTGTGGCAAAATGGGATCTGAGCACAGTAATTACTGCAGTAATTATTGTTAACTGGCAGCTATTAACTTTATCATCAACATATCATTAGCCAGGTATAACATTTACCAGACTAAATAAATGTCTCTTCACCAAAATATTTGTATTTACTTCACACAAAATCTGTGTTTAATAAATGTTAGTAAGGTTACAAAGTCAAGCACTCAAGAGTTGGGAAATGCCAGATTTAGCGCTACCTGTGAATCATTATTAACACTGTCTTTGTGTTCATTAATTATCTTAATGTCTTATATTATATGAGTCTGTATTATTTTTTCCACCAGGTGGCCTGCTTTGAGATACTGAAATAATCATGTAGATGAATCAGAATTTTTCAAAACAGGTTTAGAATTCTTCAAAACAATTACGTCAGATTTTTTAAAAGATGTAAATCAATTTTGTTTTTGCAGTTTGTTCTTTGAAATGTTTGAATCATTTTGTCTTCTGTCAAGGGGAAAAAAATTAAAGAAAAGAATGGATTAATAGAAAATATTTGACGTTAATTTATCTTAGATAAAATGCACAAAGATTTACAAAATTAAAAAAAGAAAAAAAGTTGAAACTGCATTTCATTATGAAAAGTGTTGGACAAGTGTGGCATCAGGCAATACCAGCAGCCTCACCTATAATGACAAGAGGAAGGAAGTAAGCTGTCAACGTATTCATTTAGTTTTTAAAAATAATTTCTTACATCCAGTGTATCCCCATCCAAAAACACTGCAACTGGTCTTCTCTGGTATGGTACATCCAGAAATGGGCAATCGAATTATTTCTACAAAATTTGTCAATATCGCAGGTCTGAAAAGAGAAAAAAAACAATACACACGATGGATTTTATTTTACCTTCTAGAGTCTATCCTTAGAATAATGTTCACAGAAATTACAAATTGTGCCTATTCTTTTCCTTTCTTTTCCATCTTCGAAGAATACGATGGATTCTTCTACTTTTTTGTGTGTTACACTTGTGAACTGTCAAGCGATTTCTTGGAACGCTGTCACTATTTTTATGTTGTTTAACTTGTTTTTTCATCTTAAAAGAAGTAATCATGGCATTTCATTTGAATATGTAGGGTTTTTTAACATTGAGGAAGTTTGAAAGTTTATATGTAAACAGATATTTTAGTTGCAATCTGCTATTTACTCTAAAAATGAAGATCACATACTTGTCAATGAATATTAAAATAAAGAAATAAACTAAACCTGGTAATCAGGAAAAAGATAGGCATGATTTTTAAGAAGTAATATCTGATGTCTGAGTAAAAGGGCCACCATTTCTGGATATTTCAAGTGAAAGTCACACGCTTTGTTAATTTATTCATGCTGTATGTTTAGTGCCCAGAAACAACTGACATGAACATCTTATAATTGGAAGTTTATCTTATAGAGATACCATCCGCAGTATCACAACAGTACAGAACTGAATTTGCCATTCTTATTTAGGACAAATTTCATTCAATAGCTGAAAATCCTGGAATTAGCAATAGTAGCTACTAACCTGCTAAGTTTTAGTAAAACCAGATCTGATCCTGCCGGACCGTATATCAGCTGGGAGATATTCCGAACTTGCCTGTGCTTCTCTTCTCCCTTTCCTTTGATATTATGGACTCCGAGCCAAGCTTTGTAGTCTTTCAGATCTTTGTAACTAAATTAGGCAAAGTAAGTTAGGATTTTGCTGCATGGATAATAAAATAACCCCCAAAAGCTCTGCTTAACATGATTATACTACAAGATCTTAACTAACAAACGCTTCACTAGAAGTCAGTTTACATTGCCAATTTCTATTCCAAAATCAATATCCTCAAATATAAGTTTTTGGTCTGAAGCCACTGCATAATTTCATCATTAAGTGTGACTAAAATGTGATTTTGTTTTCTACTAGAATGAAAGCATTTAAATCTTTGTAAAGTGTGAACCTTCAAACTTTTCAAAGTTTGCCCAGGACTTCTACTTCATTCTGTCCAGTTCAGAAAAAAACGTAAGATTATTTCCACAAAGAGGTAGCTGTGTAACTACTACACTTGGATAACATTCGTACTCCTGTGTAAAACAGCCAGGCTTCTTTTAGATTAACAGTGATAAAAAACTGAAAGTGCCAAGGCCTCTAAGGAATTTTGACATCAAAAGAGCAGTGTTAAAGACAAACAGGAGTGATAACTGCTGCATTTAAATGGAAGTATGTGCTACTGAGTTACAGAAATTGCACGTATTTTAATATTGCAAGACTACAGACTACTGTACCGAGATGGGAAACACTGTCTTGCTGTGAGAACCCACTCTTCCTTTACCAGAGTACCTCCACAGATATGCTTATTCCTGTAAAATAAATAAATATATACATACATAAATAAGGATTTTTTTTGTTTCCTACCCAGACAAAATCTTTAAAGATTACTGATGCAAGCTTTCATTTAGGTACTCCCCTAGTGCAGGGAAAGGTGACTGAATGACAGCCTGTGAAAACATTTTGCTGTTCCTTTGCCCCACAGTTTGAATACATGTGGTAGCATAGCCTTGCAGATTTGCTCCAATTTTCATGAGCCAAGAGAAAAGAGAAATTCAGTTACTCTGTTCATTTAGTGGTTTCAGTGTTGGATTTATAATGAGAGATATGTTAATTAACACTTAAATAGTGAACCTCTTTTTAATAGCAATTGGACTAAAACATTCAAGCAAGTCCCCAGACTGCCACCACATGTAAACAACATTTTTCAAGTAGGTGTTATTCAAAGTATTGACCTCAAAGGTGGAGAGTTACTATTTGGTTACCAGTCCTATGAGACTTCTGTCCCCACATACTTCAGTTGGAAACCATTTGCAATATATGACATCCTACACATGATTATAGAAAATCTGCAGCATAATATATCAAGTAAAATTAAAACAATTAAGCATGGCAGTTCTTTCAGAAATAAATATGACTGTGGAATGCAGATTAATTAGTTTCCTTCGTTGTGCCTCCAAAGTCACATTTATTTTCTACAGCTCTTTAAAAAATGAATCACAATTGTTGATGATTTGTGAAAAAAAAATAAAATCTCACAATTTATAAATTCAAGGCAACAAATATTCAGAACTTTGCAAGAAATGCTGGAGGGAGCCCAGATTCTACACGGAGTTGAAAGAAATCAGAATAACAGAGATACTTGACTGCTTTTATTGTGTTTTGTTGGTTTTTTGTTGTTGCGGTTGTGGTTGTTTTAGGGTGTTTTTCTTGGGGGGGGGAGAGGGAGTGATGTGTTTTTTGTTGTTGTATTTTAGTTGAGGAACAAACTATGTAGCCCAAAAGGCTTTATGAAATCATGATTCTAAGCAACCTGGTCTAGAGGGAGGTGCCCCTGCCAATAGCAGGGAGGTTGGAACTAAATCATCTTAAAGGTCCCTTCCAACCCATACGATTCTATGATTCTATGATTCCCAGTTTTATTATAAACATTTCACACAAAAGGATTATAAGTGTGTGTTCCTGCTTGTTCATTTCACTATTTACCAATATAACTTCACAAGATTTCATCTTTTGCTTCACAAGACTGACTAGTACAGAATGTTAAACCTCTCATTTAAACAAATCACAAATCCAGAACTGACAGAAATGAATGAAATTTCTCCAAATATATTTAAATATTCCTGATAACAGAATCTGCATCAGATATTTAGGAAAATATATCATTAATTAATTTAACATTCAGAAGTGGACCTGAAGTTGCCGAGTATGAACAGAAATTTATAAGAACAAGTAAGAATTTGCCATTGCAGTTCCATTTTGAGATGTATAGTTTTTTGTTTGTTTGTTTGTTTGTTTTCCAGAAGAAAAGTTAGGATACAGTATCTTTTATGAAACTCTGAAATCCTTCATGAAAAATTATGGAATCATTAAGATACTGTTTCAGACAAAAGTCTATCTGCTTCCTTGGTAGCAATACACAATGAAAGTACATTTTTATGCCTAAATGTAATACTTGAAAATGTATGTTCCTGCTGGAGTATTTCAGGAATCTCTTTTTCATAAAATAATCTTCAGTTTTTTATGCACTAATCTGCTTCACAGAATCCTGTAGTAAAGCACAAAATCCATTTTCAATTAGCTTAACATTATCTCTTATTAGCTATTTAAAATTTAGGGACCCTGGTATAATTCCCCTTTCCTGGCAAAATGTTCCCCAGACATTAAAGCTGCTTTAAAAACAGTGGCAAGATAAACTTTTCCACAGAGATTCAGCATTCCAGCCCACCTGTTTGTTTTTATTTCCTGTCCACCTATCTGCTAAACTTTTAGAATGTTCTAGTTCTGATCTGAGCCCAGGAGCTGGAAACATTACCATGGCTGGTAACGACTCCCAGGATTTCTTCATCAGTAAAGCAATGCATAAAATAGATTTTTTTGTCTTCTTTTTCCCCAGAGTATTGGTGGATACCTACTTTACAATTCAGTTTTTAAAGCAGTGACAAAACATAAGCTAATAGTAATAACATGCACTGTATTTTCTACTAATAGACAAGGAAAAAAAATGGATGAGATCTATTTCCTATTATTCATTACTAATTCACACTTCTAGCTGATGAGTTATGAACAGAAGAGGCAATAATTCTGTGTTCTGGTTTTTACATGGTAGCAAACTAAGATGTGACATAATGTAATACACAATTCCAGATGTACATGCTAGGGTCTTGTTTTACAGAGTGAAACAGATCTCCTTAAAGCCCCTACTTATTTTTTAATACAAAATACCATTTAATTGCATGCAATGATATGAACAGAAAGCAAAATTAGATACGGGTATATATCATGAATCCTTTCCTAAATGCACTGCTGTTAAAAAGTAAACACTGACATGAAACTCAATTTTCTTATAACAATCTATAAAACAAACAGTTTAAGGCTAAATGTGGAGCCAATGATGTGAAAAAGTATGCAGTTGCCAATCTAAAGAGCAGAATGGTATGGATGCTTTAGAAGCTCATATGTGTAACTCAGCAATAATAAACATAGAACCTTTTCACTGGTGGAGCAATATGTAACAAGATGAAATCACCAGATGTTCCAGGATTGCTAACTTTTAAATGTCTTTACAGGATTTAACTACAGTCTAGAAGTATCCTTATTCCAATCAATGTTTTCTACAATTTGAAAACAAACATCCTTTGTGTGTCCTTCTTAACAAAATGATAGTTACCTGTATGTCAAACTAACCACCCATCCTTCATTAGTTTGTGTTGGGATTCCATTTACAACTCTCAAATGTTTTGTTGAAGCACAAGGAATGACAGTATCTGAAAGCAGGTCCAGAGATCATATTTTACTAAAAACAGCGGTAGGAAACCTGTACAGTTACACATAAGGACCACAAGAAGGTCAATATTTATCATGGATAGGGTATTCTTTCTTGAGCTAATGAAGTATATTTCTAAAACATCAAAATTACTTCAGTGAAGTTGGGTTCAGTCCATATAGATTCAGTCAGGAATATTAAAAAAAAAAAAAAAAATATTTTAAAACTTATTACAAACATTTCCATATTTATAAAGCAAACAATGGATGTTGTTACCATATCTCACCCCTTGCAAGACAGAAAGGTGAGAATAAAAAATGCAATAATGCTGTTCTACATTTGCCATTTTTTCCCAATATGCATATTTTATATCTTTAACTGTTCATTTTCTTCCTTCCCAGTCAGAAATAAATGGCTGGTCTTGGAAGATAAAATACATGCATTGCACAGTAAATCAGGAAACTTACTTACCATCCAAACTTGTTGTAGTAGGAGTTGTGTCACCAGTACCTAGACAGACAAATAAGATATCCTTAATACAAAACTAAAACACATCTTAAACTTGAATATAGTCATAACAAACAGCAAAGGGCATATTGTTGATTTTAATATTCCATTAAGTTTAAAACATCAATGATTTCATTAATACTCTATAAAAGTACAATTTGATAAGATTTAATGAGATGGAAGAATTTCATTCCAATAGAAAGGAGTAAGAATTAAACATTCTCCAACAGAGTTTCAAGCATTTTTCTTCTTGGCTGAATCCTGAATACATCAGGCTATCTGTCATGTTCAGTTTCTGTATTTCAGTTAAACATGACAAGGCAGAGAAAGGATATCACGATTTTTCTCTAAGTTTTCAGATACTGTAGAAGTAATATGATTTAATCCAGATCAGTTTTGAAGAAATTTTCTAATTGCCCTAAATACCTTTGAAACTTCAAAAGTTCTTATATGTTGCATTCAACATGAACTTGTCTTTATCAAGATGTGTTCTCCAAACTCTGGCTTTGTTCTTTCATCTAGTCCAAGTCACAATGCATTTACAATAAGGTTGCTTAAATTTTATTCAAAAGTTTTGCCTTCAGTAAAGTCTACAGTGTGGCCCAGTGGTATGCGCCAGATGTATAGGTGCAGCTGCTGAAACTCTGAATGAACAAATATTAAGCTGTCTCCCCTAACTCCATTTCCACCATCATCTGTATATATATGTAAAGTTATATGGTTTTATATATATAGTTATTTTCCATGTGTATGAAGATGTACATGTATATATATGTATATGTGTACGTACACCTACATATGGCACAGTTTGAGAACCCTGGTTAAAGGCACCAAGTAGAGTGGGCATTTGCCAATGTTTTGTCTGTATCAGTTAAACTGGTTACTAGCATGAAAGCAAGCTACTCGTAGTTTAAAACTAGTCCACACAACTTACAGTTCCAAAACAGATATATTCCAGCTTTGTCATTTGAATCTGGAAATCATAATACCACTACTGACAATACAGACATTGCTCTACAAATAGCTTTTGTGAATACTTCCTTAGGAATAGATTAACTGAGATAAAGAACTTAGAATGAGTGAATAAAACTTATAATTCTTCAGTTATTCTTCTTCATCTATATAACCTTTTGCATGATTTGTTTATTCTTCACTTAAATGAAAAAAAAAAAACAAAAAACTATGACTTCTTATATCATCTCTTAGAGATACTGTAGTTCAGAATATGAGGAAATGCAGCAAATTGCTGCTAGGAATGGATTTAACATTATCCTCACACTCTAGACATCACAGACATGCATATTCAAAAGCCTAAGTTACTATTTAAATGTCCTCCCAGGATATACAGCTAAGTGAATTAGAAATAGGAAGTAATGAAAAAAAAATGTGAATTGCACATTTTTAGGCATAAATCTAATTTTTTTTCCACCTAGCTTCAGCTTATTACTGAATTCCCCATTATTTTTATTTCTGTTTAGTTAAGCTATGTAGCTTTATAATATGCAACATTAAAGGAGAAATTTTCCTAATTTTTGCAAAGAGTTAAATCACCCCACAAACATCCAGAAGCAGGATCTAATATATACAGGACATTTAGACATTAGCATGTGTATAGTGAGCTATCCTCACTCTAAACACAAATACAGAACACACAGACAGACTATGAAGCTTTGTAGCACAGAAGATAGCTGCTGTGACCATTAGACAATTCTTTGTCTCCATCCAGCCCTCATTCAATAGCTAGATCTGCTGAAAAATGACCATCTGTAATAGAGCTTTTAGGCTCCTACAGCATAAATAAATCTTGAAATCTCCAAGCTGGTTAAGGAAAAGGACTTCTTGTTCATATATTTCAGAAGCAGCTTCCTCCAGTCCTTCTCAGTCACGCACAATTGATTCTTGATTCTTGAGTTACATTAATTCTGCTGCCACAAAGCGACAATGGATACATATATGCATATGCATGTGACACTACATCGTCACTGAGAATACAGCTGACAGTGCCTGAAGCATTCTAAGTACTCACATCGAGAAATAGGGCAGTAATCCCAGGGAATGAGAGGATCATCTGTGTAACACCAGGGACCATGAAAATCATCATCTGGATTGCGGCAGTAGTTTTTCTTCAGTTTACTAACATCTGGTTCTCTGAATATTTGTATATGCCTATAGGGAAAAAAAATAAAAAATTAAAGTGCTGAAAAACTTTATGCCATAGCCGAGATTTTCAAAGGTTAAATATTGCTTTGCTCTGCACTGTAATATTAGCTGATTGAGCCTGCAGTTCAGGGTTTAGAGGTGGTTAAAATCAAAGGGAAGCTGAGAAATATTTGCTGGATCTGGGTCCAACTTTCCTCGGGTTAGTATTTTAAGCACTGAGTCCAGTGGACAGCTGGGAGATTTCTAGATCTCACACTCAAACTCAAATCCATGGATACCGGCAGGAGAAATCTTTAAACTGATTTGAAAAGCGTCTATGCTGCATTCAGCAAATCTGCCTGGGAACCTAGGTATCTTCTCCCTGCAGGTTAGCAGTTAGCAGAAGAGAACACTGATTCTGCACAGAAGAAAGCTAAACTGTACGTGAAGGAAGCAAAAATGCAAGGAAGTTAACCAGACAAAGCAGCAGGCAAGGAGAAAGATGAACTGAATGGCTCAAATTCCAGTTATAGGTGATCTAAGCAGCAGACCTATACAAAGCATTTAGCTAAAGGTGAAAGTCCAGGGTGACAATCTGAAGTGGAGAAAGCTGTTTATTTCTTGTTTGTCAGACAGCAGCATACAGGCTACTTAAGTTACAGCTGTGCTGCCCTCTGAGCTCATAACCAACCATGTGTACTACTTCTGACATTCCCCAAACCAGGGTAATTGCTGAGGTGAGACAGGTAATTTCCCAATCTTTCCTGGATGAAAAATTAGTGGCAGTAAGAGAAGAAAGGCTGATCTGTACTCATGAATGCACCTGTATTATGCATCCAGTTAGTACAAGGTTCAAGCTGTATCCTTCACAGCTAACTGAAGACTTATCTAAGCTCTCTGAAGTCCTGATCTTAAATCTCCTGCTTTAGATAGAAAGTAGGCTGGAATATATATCCTGTCTCTGACCCTGGGTAGGGGAAATAACACATAATCCAGCCTGTGATTCCAGAAAGTGCCACCGAAATCTGTTTTTTTTTGTAACACAGCTTCTCTGAAGGTTCACCTACTGATTTACATTGATCCTATTACTCCTGAAATTTATTAATCTACACTTCTGAGCAAACAGAGACAACACTGAAGGTCCTGGAGTTGACTGAGAAAGTCTTTTGTAATTTCTGCTGAATCATTCTTGCCTTAACAAGTAAGTTAAATAATCTTGCTATTTCCACTGCTTAGAAATCAGAAGTTAAAGCAGTAATACACAATAGAAACTGTAATCTGCTTTAATGGCATTTGATGTCATTGTCATTAAATTTTAGATTCATGATTTAATTTCAGTTTGCAGGGGACCTCAGTAGGTATCAAATCCAACATCCTGTTTCAAAGAGTATGAGCTAAGAGAACAGATCAAGTTGCTCAGGAATTTATGGTGTTCAGAACTTTCAAAAAGTAAATATAAATATTGAGCAAATGTAACGTAACCATTTCCTGCTTTATTCCTGCTATTCTCTCATAGAAGAGAAAAAAAACCACCAAACTTTCAAGGACAAATGAGGAAAACGCGACCAGTAAACTAAACACTAAGAAACATCTCAAAGCCTGCAATTAGTGGTTAGATTGAACAAAGACATGTTGTGTAATATATTTTAACAAGACACTACAAGTCAAGACAAAAGACAGGAAAAGACATGAAGAGACAGGAAAAGAAATAAATGAAAAGAAAGGAAAAAAAGAGGAGGGGAGGGTAGGGGAGGGGAGGAGAGGAGAGGA